>NC_070606.1:86097500-87425625 GCF_027172205.1 Podarcis raffonei | reverse complement strand
TGGTAGCTGGCAAGGAAAATTGACCACCTGAGGACGCGAGGAGACAGCACTTGGGGGGTCTGCTTTTCAGGGGCAAATAAGCCAAGCAACGGCTTGTGGTCAGTCACCACGGTGAAGGGCCGCCCGTACAAGAAATCATGGAATTTTTTTACTCCCTTCACGATTGCCAGACCCTCCTTGTCGATTTGCGAGTAGTTCCGCTCGGTTGCGTTGAGTGTCTGGGAAAAGTATGCCACCGGTACCTCTCTTCCATCCGGGAGTTGGTGTCCCAGGACAGCGCCAATTCCATAGGGCGAGGCATCGCATGCTAGCACCACCGGCAGCCTCTCGTCGAAGTGTGCCAAGACCGAGTTTGAGACAAGCAAGTCCTTGACTGCCTGGAATGCGGCCTCCTGGCGCTGGCCCCACACCCAAGGGGCCCGCTTGTCCAGGAGTCTGTGTAGGGGCTCTGCTACCGCCGCCTTATGGGGAAGGAAGGAATGGTAAAAGTTCAATAGTCCCAAGAAGGCCTGAAGTTCAGTCTTGTTCTTGGGCGCTGGGGCATCACAAATGGCCCGTACCTTGTCCCCAGTCGGGTGGACCCCTTCTGCGTCCACCATAAATCCCAGAAAGTCCACCTGAGGCACTCCTAGTAGACATTTTTCCCGCTTCACCTTGAGACCCGCCGTCTGGAAACGGTGCAGAACGGTGCGGAGGCGGTCCTCAAACTCCTCTGGTGTGGGCCCGGCAATCAACACATCATCGAAGAAGGGGGTGACGCCAGGAATCCCTTTAAGTAGAGAGTCCATTAGATTCTGGAATATGCCTGGTGCCACGCTGACACCGAATTGCAGCCGCTTTACCCTGAATGCTCCTCTGTGCGTCACAATCGTCTGTGCCTCTGCTGTGGCCTCATCTACTGGCAGCTGTTGATATGCTTGGGCCAAGTCCAGCTTGCCAAAAATTTTCGACCCAGCCAGGGTGGCAAGAACATGGCTGACCACTGGCACTGGGTATGCATGGGCCGTGAGGGCCTTGTTTATGGTACATTTGTAGTCTGCGCAGATGCGGACTGAACCATTAGGCTTGACGGGCGTGACGATTGGGGTTTCCCAGGGGGCATTAGGCACCGGCTCCAGCACTCCTTGCTCCACGAGCCGGTCCAATTCCTCGTCTATACGGGGTTTCAGGGCGAACGGGACCCGGCGGGCCTTGAGCCTGACCGGTCGTACTGCGGGGTCAAGCTGTAGAGCAATGGGGGGGCCCGTATACTGTCCCAATTTCCCATCGAAAACCCCCGGAAATTCCTTGCATATGGCATCCACGTCCACTTGTAAGCTAGTGTGGTTCACCCCGGTGACGGCTAGCCCCAGTGGTCCAAACCATGCCAATCCCAGTAAGCTAATGTAGGGGCCCTTGACCACAAGCAAGTCCAGTTGCCGCGTCCGCCCTCGGTATTGCACCCTGAAGGTCCCCACCCCCATTGTGGGGACCTTACGTTTTTGGAAGTCCCGGAGGGTGAATGGGGCCGGCCTGAGTTTGGGACCCCCAGTAGGACACAGTTTCCTTAAGGTCCTTGCCGAGATTATGGATAGAGTTGAACCCGTGTCAAGCTCCATGCGGCATGGGGCCCCCTCTATCTGTACGTCAACATAAATTTTCTCTACGTTGGGGTGGGGCAACTGGTATACCTGGAAGTCCGTGAGCTCTGTCGAGTTGCCTTGGTGCGTTGGGCCCCGGGACCTGGGGCTCTTGGATTGGTCATCTGATGCCTGGCGTCGGGTGGGCCGAGCCCGACACACCCGGGCGATGTGTCCCAATTTTCTGCACTGCCTGCACTCTGCATTGCGGAAACGGCAGGTCCTCCTCTCGTGACTTTCTCCACAGCTTGCGCAGTTCCCTCCTTCTCGTCGAGGCAGCTGTGGTATGTGGGCTGCTTGAGTGCGCTGCTGTACTCGGTGCACCTCCTCCCTGTCGGATCCTGAGTCGTCGGTGAGGTCTTCGTGGTGGACCCTCGGTTGGGACAGCTGGCTCGGCCGTGCCTCTTGCGTCGACCTCTCGGCAGCTTCCGTTGCCAGGGCCTCCTCCAGAGCGACCTGGAACGTTAGGTCCTTCTTAGCGTAGAGGCGTCGTTGCAGCTTCTCATCCTTCAGGCCACCGACGAGGCGGTCACGAAGCATGTTCTCCAGCTCTGAGAAGTTGCAGAACCGGGCGGCTTGGCGGAGAGAGGTCACAAACCCAGTTATGGTTTCCCCAGGGGCTTGCCGCTTTGCGTAGAAGGCATTTCGACGAGCCACCACTGAGGGCTGCGGCGAAAAGTGCCCCTTCAGCTGTTCCATTATTGTTTTGTATGGAACAGTAGCGACATCTTCAGGCGCAAGGAGAGCCCGGGCGATTTCAAACGTCTCCTCTCCGCAGACGCTGAAGAATATCGCCCTCTTCTTGGCGTCTTCTTCGTCGGTGACCCCTTTGGCTTCTAGGAGGAAGGTGAAACGGGAGGCGTACGCTTCCCAGTCTCCCGATGCTGGGTTGAATGGCGAGAAGCTGTTGTCGGTTGCCATTCTGAGTTCCTTGTGTCCCGGAGCTGAAGCCTGGATACACGGTGCGAGGCAGCGGTGCGGCAGGTGGCGGTGCTGCGGTGCTGTGTGTGGCAGTCAGCTCAGCGGGATCCCACCTTCGTCGCCAGTGAAATATACTCAGAGTCGCGAAGTGATTTCATGCTCTTTATTCAGCTCATAGTGGTGAGGAGGAATGAATGAAAGTCCCCTCAAAGTATCTGCTTTATATACATTATTTACACAATGGGCTGCACATGATTGGCTAATTCCGGAATTCTACTGTAAGCCAATCAGGTTGTGGATTCACTTCTATCTGGAGCATGATTGGGTAGTTCCTGCCAACCAATCATACTGCTGCATTGTTCTAGGACCAATCAGACTGCTGCATTCTGAATCCTATTGTTCTAGGACCAATCAGACTGCTGCCTTTTGGATCCTATTGTTCTAGGACCAATTAGACTGCTGCAGTTTGGATCCTATTCAACTCAGTACATAACACACTCCAATAATTTGCATGGCAATTCAGTGCAATTTACAGCACCGTATCAGTCAAGAAACATCGTAGGGGAGCAAATTATTCCTAGTTTGAAGTGTCCTCAGTGAAACTTTATTCTTGTTCCTGCGAAACATCTGTGCTTCATCCAGACATTAAAGGAGGACACTGCTCGTTTCCCCCCTTCCCTAATAATTTGCCAAGTTCATTTTTGTCTCCTGAGCACAGCTTAAACCTTACAGAGCTAAGATACAAATTGCAATATATCCTACCCTGAAAGATATTTCTAACATTGCATTTGTTTAGAGGGTCCTTGTAGATCCAGGGCAGGTTAGATCCTGCTCAAGACAAGGGTGTATAGAGGGTTACATGCACTGAGGGTTTAATGGGTCAGTTCAACATAAGCATTAAATTAAACCAAATCAACAGCAAATAATAGTAACACGGCAATTTGGGGTGAGGATAGATATTCGGATATCTACAAATCTCCTCCCGTTGACATGTGGGAGGAGATCCATAGTCATTGACTCTGCCTGTTCAGGAGAAGGTAGAAATGCAATCATATCACAGTTCCTCTGTTTATAATAATTTAATTCACTGAAACTGGAAATTCTTGTACTCATTACAGTGGAACCTTGGTTGTTGAACGCTTTGGAAGTCGAACATTTCGGCTTTTGAACGCCGACAACTTAGTAGTGAATGCTTCCATTTTCAAACGCACCTCGGAAGTCGAACGGCTTCCAAGGCGCGTTTCTCCATTTTTTCAATGGATTTTGCATTGCACCTCGGCTGTTGAACATTTCGGAAGTCAAATGGTCTTCCGCAACAGATTACTTTTGACAACCGAGGTTCCACTGTACAATGTGTTTAAATTTGATTGGCTGGTAACTGAATTCTAGAGAGTTCTCTGGTAGTTCTCATGTGATTGGCTAACAGTGTTCACATGGGAGGTATTTAGCGACTCCATTTAATGTGAAGCAAGATGGCTGCATTTTAGAATCCACTGTGAACACTGCTAAGTCGAATAGAGCGTTGGAATGCTTCTTCTCTGCTTGAAAGAAAGAGAGCAAAGTTGCAGGAGAAGGTAAAGGTTGGAATTTCTCATAGGAGCTGTAAGGCATGACCTATCTGAGATACACAAGGCTGAGCGCTGAGCTCTGGAAAGAGAGGAAAATCTAGTTGTTTGGAAGTTAGAAGAAGAGACTGCAAGCCCATGCTTGCAAGTAATGTTTTTGAATGTTAAAGTCTGGACATGGGCGGGGTATAAGTAATAAATTATTATTATTATTATTATTATTATTATTATTATTATTATTATTATTTCCAAAGAAGAGCCAGCTTTTGACTTTGTTGTTGTTGTTGTTGTTTAGTCGTTTAGTCGTGTCCGACTCTTCGTGACCCCATGGACCAGAGCATGCCAGGCACTTCTGTCTTCCACTGCCTCCCACAGTTTGGTCAAACTCATGTTTGTAGCTTCGAGAACACTGTCCAACCATCTCATCCTCTGTCGTCCCCTTCTTCTTGTGCCCTCCATCTTTCCCAACATCAGGGTCTTTTCCAGGGAGTCTTCTCTTCTGTATGAGGTGGCCAAAGTATTGGAGCCTCAGCTTCAGGATCTGTCCTTCCAGTGAGCACTCAGGGCTGATTTCCTTCAGAATGGATCGGTTTGATCTTCTTGCAGTCCATGGGACTCTCAAGAGTCTCCTCTTGAGAGCTTTTGACTTTAAAGCCTTTGACTTTAGGTGACTTTATTGCTCTGCTTTCCCCTCTTTGACATATTTTTGCATCAGTGCCGGTAGACTGCACGCCTCAGCAACAAGGAAGGAACATGACAGAGATGTAGAAAGAAAAAGGTTTTCCTCCCTCTCTCGTAATATTGGAACCTGGGAACCTCTAATGAAGCTGAATATTGGAAGACTCGGAACAAGTGAAAATACTTCTTCACACAGTGCCTAATTAAAACTAAGGAAATGCCTTTGAGCCTGAAGGCAGGGACCATTTTAACACTGTTTTTTGTAAGTCATTCTGAAAGGCTTTTTGGCTAATGGGTGAGGAATAAACTCCACAAATAAATAAGATACACAATTCTAATTCAGCCATCTTTCATTATTTCAATATATTTCCCCAGTCACTGTGGGCGGCTCCCAACAGAATATTAAACAGAATAAAACTTCAAACATTAAAAACTTCCCAAAACATCAAATTTGGCCTTCTGTCTCTGTGAGAGAACAGATGCGTTTATTTTATTTTATTTTTTTAATGCTCTTTTTCTGCCACAACAGGACATATTTGGGGCTTGTGGCCAGTTCTTGAGACCTGGTGCAGCTGCTCACAGGACACACTAGGAATCAGGTTCCAGAATCCCGGAACAAGAGGCACCAGAAGCCTCACACTGCCAGTTGTTGCTTCCCTGCCGCAATGCAAAAGAGTCTGAAAGAACATTGCAAATCCGGGAGAGCTTGGATAGACAAGGGCTGCTGCTCCGTGGAGGAACATCTGCTTTGCATGCAGAAATGTTCCAGGTTCAATCCCTGGCACAGTTCAAACTATTATGTGCCTTTTGCTTGCCTGGATGGATGATAGAGAAGGGCGTGCAACTGTTCTGCAGTGTAAAAGAAGGCTGATCACCGAAGAATTGATGCTTTTGAATTATGGTGCTGGAGGAGACTCTTGAGAGTCCCATGGACTGCAAGAAGATCAAAACGTTCCATTCTGAAGGAAATCAGCCCTGAGTGCTCACTGGAAGGACAGATCCTGAAGCTGAGGCTCCAATACTTTGGCCACCTCATGAGAAGACTCCCTGGAAAAGACCCTGATGTTGGGAAAGATGGAGGGCACAAGGAGAAGGGGAGGACAGAGGACGAGATGGTTGGACAGTGTTCTCGAAGCTACCAGCATGAGTCTGACCAAACTGCGGGAGGCAGTGGAAGACAGGAGCGCCTGGCGTGCTCTGGTCCATGGGGTCACGGAGAATCGGACACGACTAAACGTCTAAACAACAACAACAGCTAGCATTACAACCAGGAAAATGAACACTATAAACCCCACATCTGAATGCAGCCCACATTTGTGCAAGATTGCAGCCTGAGGCTTCCGCAAGTGAAGGAGGAGTCGGAGACAATGGAAAATGGAGCTCAGTTCCACTAGCCATAGGCAAACTACAATGAGCATGGTCCTTAACATTTCTACGTCTTTGTCTGTGGTGTAAAAGCCCCTTGTTGCACAAGCTCTCCCTTGGGAGCAAACATCTGCCTTTGAAGATCTGCCTATCTTGAGCATTGATTGAATTTACTGATTTCCCCGACGCTTAACATTCTGTGCTTTTTGACCTGTTCTTTAAAAATTCATTCTGAATTTATTTTTCTTTTTTAGGTCTGCTAGTGAAAGAAAGACATGATAAAATAAGTTTGATAAATTATCTACCAGCACTAGCAGTGCAAAGCTTCACTTTGGCTAAAACCACGCAGGACTTTTCAATATCAGAGAGTGTGTTATGAAAGATAACAAATGCAAGTTATGTTAACTAATAGCCAGAATTGGCCCAAGCCTATGTACTTACAGGAAACTTAAAGCAGGAACAACAAGCACTTCTCAGGCTCTTTACAATGTGTCCCTCAGCTATGAGATTTAATTCTGATAATCCTCCAAAAAATCAAGGAAGAAGGAAATTAATAGTTCCAGAGAAACTATTATCTTGGCTTCTGCAAACATTGGCTACGAATGTTTGTTAGTGCAACAGCTTTAGCTCAGTGGAGCTGGAAACCTCCTTCAGTCTTGGTCAGGTTCTTTCAGACAATCCAGTAGTTGAGCAACGCTTTATACCCCAGGGCAGTTTTCCTTCCAAGCATTTCCATCACTACGCAAGGGATTTCTGCAACAAAGCACATGCTTCTTTTTTTTAAAGGCTTCGCTTAATGTCCTGTCCCCCGTCCCCTGCTTACTGCATGTTTTTAAATATTTTTTTCAATGGAACATTTAAGGAAACAGCTGTCCTGCGAAAGCATGAGATCCTGTTAAAATCCACCTGCGCAGTGGTCCCCCCTCCCGCATCTACTGTAACCCTCCTCCCTCTCTCCCCATCCCAGGGGATTATTAACTTTCGTCTTGTTTACTCCAGGGAAAGCGCCTTAAGCAAACTGAAAGATGGCCAATCTACTTTCAACTAACATGAAAGCTGTCTGCAGGAGACACCTGGACCTGATCCCAGTTGCTACCTGTCTGGACCTGATTTCAGACCTAACAATGACAAGAGATGCCTTCCCCAGTCTTGATTCTGCAAACGCAACTCATACTCTGGCTAGCTCCTAACATTCTCTATATGAACCCAAACCACCCATCTTCCTATACTGGGTATCTTCAACCTTTGTTGTTGTTTAGTCGTTTAGTCATGTCCAACTCTCCGTGACCCCATGGACCAGAGCATGCCAGGCACTCCTGTCTTCCACTGCCTCCCACAGTTTGGTCAAACTCATGCTGGTAGTTTTGAGAACACTGTCCAACCATCTCGTCCTCTGTCGTCCCCTTCTCCTTGTGCCCTCCATCTTTCCCAACATCAGGGTCTTTTCCAGGGAGTCTTCTCTTCTCATCAGGTGGCCAAAGTATTGGAGCCTCAGCTTCACAATCTGTCCTTCCAGTGAGCACTCAGGGCTGATTTCCTTAAGAATGGATAGGTTTGATATTCTTGCAGTCCATGGGACTCTCAAGAGTCTCCTCCAGCACCATAATTCAAAAGCATCAATTCTTAGGAGATCAGCCTTCTTTATGGTCCAGCTCTCACTTCCATACATCACTACTGGGAAAACCATAGTTTTAACTATACGGACCTTTGTTGGCAAGGTGATGTCTCTGCTTTTTAAGATGCTGTCTAGGTTTGTCATTGCTTTTCTCCCAAGAAGCAGGCGTCTTTTAATTTCGTTACTGCTGTCACCATCTGCAGTGATAATGGAGCCCAAGAAAGTAAAATCTCTCACTGCCTCCATTCCTTCCCCTTCTATATGCCAGAAGGTGATGGGACCAGTGGCCATGATCTTCGTTTTTTTGATGTTGAGCTTCAAACCATATTTTACGCTCTCCTCTTTCACCCTCATTAAAAGGTTCTTTAATTCCTCCTCACTTTCTGCCATCAAGGTTGTGTCATCTGCATATCTGAGGTTGTTGATATTTCTTCCGGCAATCTTAATTCCGGCTAGGGATTCATCTAGCCCAGCCTTTCACATGATGAATTCTGCATATAAGTTAAATAAGCAGGGAGACAATATACAGCCTTGTCGTACTCTTTTCCCAATTTTGAACCAATCAGTTGTTCCATATCCAGTTCTAACTGTAGCTTCTTGTCCCACATAGAGATTTCTCAGGAGACAGATGAGGTGATCAGGCACTCCCATTTCTTTAAGAACTTTTAAGAACTTTCTCCAAATGTCTGACCTACAACTCCAATCAACCCACGCCAGCATGGCCCATCCACACAAAGGATGGAGCTGTAGTCCATCCATTGGAAGAGGCTATCCCAGGCAGGGAAAGGTGAGGGAAACAACAGCAAAATAGGTGTTGGGAGGTGGGGTAAAGCTTATTCTTGCATTAGTCGTCCCAAAAGCTGGTACCCATGATGAGTCTTTTTGGGAATGGTGCCGAGATGATTCAATGCCATCCCTTGGAGATCTGTTGTGCCTCTTTAAACACTGAGATGTCCCTTAAGCATATCGAAAACTGTTCTGTTTCAGCAAGCCTTTAGCTCTTGAGTTTTTATCACAATGCCACATCTCATGTTTAATCTGTGCGGCTGTCTTTATTTTCACAATTATTTTTATAGTGCCATCCTATGCATATCTACTAAGAACTAAGCCCGGTTGAGTTCAATGGGTATTGCGGCTTTAGGACACAACCCTATATACCCTGATGTGGAAATCTTAGTCAACCCAATGGTAAACAGGTACAGAATGTTTAATTGTGTAGGTTGCTTTGTGCGTCGAAGAACAGAAAAGCAGGGTGAAATCGACGCATGAGACAGAAACTATTCTTTCTCTGACATTCTATACAGTATTCTTAATTTACTGAACTGATTCTTTTTTAGGGTGGGTATGTGCCAACACACGACTTTCCTGGTACCACCTATGCCAAAGAGGCTTCAGGTGGAAGAAAATACCCATGTCCTCCTTTTCTTTGCTCTCCCTTGCATTCCCAGTTAGGGCAGGGAAAGACACCCCTCTGAAACTTTCCAGAGCCACTGTCAATCAATGTAGACCAGACGTCACCAACCTGGTGTGAGCCAAGTGTCTTGGACTGTGACATCCATTGGCCCCAGCCAGTGCAACAATAGTGACCCAGATGGACCGCTGGTCTTTTTGGTAGAGACCTTTAAAAGTATGAGAAAGCTTCACTTGAGTTCTGGAAATGTATACATCCATATATAACTGTGAGCTGATTTACTTCATATCAAGAAATCTGAATATAGATGCTAACCTGGTAATTGAAGCTATAAACTGTCCAAATTCTCACAGGGGTGCATATTCTCTGCATCAGGGTTGAGGTACATCTGGAGGGTAATTGAATCTTCCACCTGCCATTTAACTTTTCCAAGGTTAAAGACTATTTCAGTCTTCAACAACAAAGGCTGACTAAGCGCCAATATCCTTTTCTAGAAGGGCAGAGCTTAAGTATATCACTGAATTAACTGTCCGGAGATTATCTTGAAGTCTGACTCACCAAGTATGACACAGAAAAAGCAATTGGAGATGTTCAAAAATATCTTTTCATTGTGTGAGGGTTTTTTTTTAAGCATCTCTGGATTTTTCCATCAACAGTTTTGTCATCTCCCTGAAAAAGGAGTAAAATTACCAGTCTTATAAAAGTGGTGCTGATCTCGTTGGATGATATGATATGTTCAACATTTAGAATTGCGATATGAAATTCAAGGTGGACGTGGAGTGTTCTGATCTGCCAAAACAGCTCTGGCAGTTCTGAGGGAAGGTAAAATTATTTTGATGTCTATAGAAATGTCAAATGTGTGTTTTCAAGTCCTGCAGTCAAAACAAGAGGAGAAACCTAGCTTTGAAGAAATGTCAACTTTTGGGTAGTGCCCGTATTTGCATAAATGACAAATCTAGTTCTTTGGAACATTTTTCTTTCTTTTTTGAAGAATATTGTTGATATTGATATTGAAGTGTGACCCAGAACAAAAGCCTTGGCCTGTACATCTTAATATAAAGAGCCACAGAGAAGAGGCAAAACCAAAGACATGCAGAACTGAAGAACAATTCTTATTCTGAATTTGTTTAATGTGAATACAGTCTTCATTATTATTGTTGCCACTTCCTTTCTAGCACATATTCAAAATGTGCGCCAGTTGATTTCCTGCTAGTTATGTAGCATAAGAGGGACGTGGGTGGTGCTGTGGGTTAAACCACAGAGCCTAGGACTTGCCGATCAGAAGGTCGGCAGTTCGAATCCCCGTGATGGGGTGAGCTCCCATTGCTCAGTCCCTGCTCCTGCCAACCTAGCAGTTCGAAAGCACATCAAAGTGCAAGTAGATAAATAGGTACCGCTCCAGCGGGAAGGTAAACGGCGTTTTCGTGCGCTGCTCTGGTTTCGCCAGAAGCGGCTTAGTCATGCTGGCCACATGACCCGGAAGCTGTACACCGGCTCCCTCGGCCAATAAAGCGAGATGAGCGCCGCAACCCCAGAGTCGGTCACAACTGGACCTAACGCTCAGGGGTCCCTTTACCTTCACCTATGTAGCATAATGAGGCTGCTAAAATTAATTTCTAGGTTCCACCGCAGAAGCTGAAGGAAAAGTGGACTTTAAAAAATGCATCTAACAAAATACCAATTTATTTCCCTAGAGTGAACTGGAACAGGTTTTAAAAATGCTTTCCTAGTCTTCTTATGGGAAGGCTCAGCAACCTGGCAGTCTATAGCCTATATTAGGGTTGCCCTGAAACTGTTGAGTTTTTCAATGCCTGATTTGATTTGGATATTATAAAAAATAGCCTACAATAAAGATTTAGTACGTTATAATTCCTTTTTCTGGTGAATCAAATTGTGCTGCCTTCTTTTTTTGTTATTTTATGAAAATCACACAAATAAATACAAAAAACAGATCTGGCAGATGCTCACCTTTAGATCTGTCATAGTTTCATCAACAAGCATTATGGCTTCCAGCAACATCTGCAACTTCACTATGTTTTAAAACTTTTGGTGCCAAACCATCTCTTGTTACTTTGCCAAATCTCATAATATGAAGCACAGGCTGGAATGAGATAAGCATGCATACATTATAAGCACTTGTTTATACAGCTTCAAGACTACAACACCCATGTGAGGTGCGACTGTGAGAGAATACTCCCAGGTTGGAATAACTGTGGGTAGAAGCAGCTATATGGCTGCTAAATCTACAATGTATTACATAATGGAGGAGCAAAAACACATGCATAAAATGTAGCTCATTTGGAAGAGTGTGAGTCTCTTATCAGGGCCATGGGTTTGAGGTCCATGTTGGGCAAAAGATTCCTGTATTGCAGATTGTTATGTACTGAAGTTCTCACCCTGGGCCAGCAGGGGGATACTTTTCACTCAGGTCCACATATGCAAATAAGGGCTCGAAAGTGACGTTCAGTGATTGGATAGTTACAGAAAATGGTTACTGTTGCGTTCTAGTGGAGCTCTATATAAGCAGGTTGGCTGAACCCTTCAGTCCTGCTCTGTTCTGGGCCTGTGAATAAACAAGAGCTGTTTGAAGAATCGCTGTGTCGTCTGATATGTTCACCCACAACTTAAGACAGGTGGTTGGACTAGATGACTCTCATCGTCCCTTCCAACTCTACAATTCTGTGATTCATTGATTCTAATGAATTTATGAAACAGAAAATTTATTGTGAAATGAAGAACTTGAATTAAAGGAAAGAATGAAAGTGCATCATTTGTACATCCTTTGTAGTCAGGAAGGCTAGGCTAGAAACACTTTCTTGTCAGTATTCAGAAACACTTAATATCATAATAGTTTACTGGGCACTTTGAAGCTATTTGCCCTATGCAGGTAAACTTTATTTCTTCCAGTGTTTTGCAGTCAATATGCAACCAGCGAGACGCCAGCTGACTGCTAATCTTTGACGTCCTTTTTTAATATAGATGGTTGAAACAGTCTCAGCAACAACAGGACTTCAGGGTATAAAGTTACGATTTGTCCTGTAGTCTGATTAGTAATGTTTCCAAAAATTTATGGGCTGTATTCACCTAACCTTTTGCACAGGTTCAAAAATTAGCACTAGCACAAGGGGATTTCTCCCCAAAACACGGGGATTGCTCTGCAAAACAACTGCAAATCTTTGGCACCGGTTTGGAAAGGATCCCAGATTTCAGGGTTTGTAGATAACGAAGCTCAATCTTTGGGCATGTTTGAAATTTAGGGAGTGCATTGCAGCAGGAGAAAAGGTTCTGTCATAATTGGTTGGAACATTCAATTAATTAAGACTGCTTTGACTATAACCCTCCGGCTTACATTACCAGTAGATGTGCTTTAAACATGCTCTCTGTTCTTTGCATTCCCAATAACATTAATTGGCTAATGTGTGTATTTTAAAATAATTTTAAGGGTGTCATACCTCAAATACATCACCTTAATGAAACTTCCCTTCGACTTTGCATCTATCAACTGATTTATAGTCACTTTATGAATGTTTGTCCATTATTACAATATGTACCGTACATGTTTATTCTTTGTAAGCTGCTTTGAGATCCAGATAAGGTGAAATGAAGGGTATACATCTTTAAAAATAAATATATTTTAATATTACGCTTCTCTTCTGATTTTTTTATATCTATAATCGGGAATATTTAACTTTAGAATAATCACACAAATTTCTGACAGTGCAACTTCCTGTGATACCTTGGTTTTCAAGGTACGTACCACTTATAGAAAACTCAATACAGAAGCCACGTAGCATGTTTGACTTCAGAAAATCATTCAAAAACTGAAGGATTTACTTCCGGGTTTTAGGGGTTCGAAAACTGAAACGTTTGACTTCTGAGATGTTAAAAAACTGAGGTACCACGGCATGTATATATATAAAAATACATTAAACGTTTTTAAAAACTTTATATAGGATTGGCTTCAGACGGCTCAGGGATTGGAAAACTCCATACCCTCCAACGTTTCTCCAATGAAAATAGGGACGTCCTAAGGAAAAGCGCAACATTCTGAGATAAAATCAGAAATTGGGATGGCTTTTGTAAATCCAGGACCGAAGCCACGTAGCATGTTTGACTTCAGAAAATCATTCAAAAACTGAAGGATTTACTTCCGGGTTTTAGGGGTTCGAAAACTGAAACGTTTGACTTCTGAGATGTTAAAAAACTGAGGTACCACGGCATGTATATATATAAAAATACATTAAACGTTTTTAAAAACTTTATATAGGATTGGCTTCAGACGGCTCAGGGATTGGAAAACTCCATACCCTCCAACGTTTCTCCAATGAAAATAGGGACGTCCTAAGGAAAAGCGCAACATTCTGAGATAAAATCAGAAATTGGGATGGCTTTTGTAAATCCAGGACCGTCCTTGGAAAATAGGGACACTTGGAGGGTCTGTATTCATAAATCCACAGTCCAAATTAGAATGATTTCTGGCAACATTAAATCATAGTGAAGAGATTGCAGAAACACAAGTTGAAACCTGCTTCTTCCCCCCATACTTTCATAATTGCTCTGCATATGACATTATTTAACAATGTTTTCATTTGGTATCTTTTCCCCGTTAGCCAGATCCAAAAGGACAAAGGGATTTCTAAAACAACTCAACAATTATTCCCTGAGCCGTCGAGGGTGCCAGATTTGCATGTCAAGGTCCCCAAGCCACCCCCCTAAATATTTTTTGTTTAAGGTTTTTGGCATGATTTTGGCCACAACTTTATTAAAATACATAATGTGAGTGGTTGCTTAGGCGTTGGTTACGACTATCTGTCCCCCTGCCCAGGGACAGAACTGACTTCCGGATTCCAGCGAAAGCCAGTAAGGGAAAACAATATTGGGGAGAGAATGGGGCTGGGCACCATACCGTCACCCCTCCCCGCATGCTCCCAGGGGCTTGCACGGCCCTAGCCTCTTGTCAGGGATAGGGACAAATGTATGGCAAACCCCTGGATTCCTTTAACGGAACTCCTTTGCAGCAGCAGCCCTGGAGGGGCAGGTACAGCCAATCCTTACCCCTCCACCAACCAAATTTTGAACAATGCCTAACCGCAACCTTACAAGTTGTGACGATTTGCTACACAGTTTTGGGACGCGGGTAGTGCAGTGGGTTAAACTACAGAGCCTAGGGCTTGCCAATCAGAAGGTCGGCGGTTCGAATCCCGTTGCTCGGTCCCTGCTCCTGCCAACCTAGCAGTTCGAAAGCACGTCAAAGTGCAAGTAGATAAATAGGTACCGCTCCGACGGGAACGTAAACGGCGTTTCCGTGTACTGCTCTGGTTCGCCAGAAGTGGCTTAGTCATGCTGGCCACATGACCCGGAAGCTGTACACTGGCTCCCTCAGCCAGTAAAGCGAGATGAGTGCTGCAACTCCAGAGTCATCCATGACTGGACCTAATGGTCAGGGGTCCCTTTACCTTTAGGCAAAAACCAAATGGCCCCAGCCAATCTGCCAAATGGACAAAATTCCTACCAGGCCCCTGCCCCAAATGCAGACGACCCCATGACAGGCATAGCAAGGTCAAACGCAACAGCCCTAAATTAGGTAGGGTGGGCAGGTTATCTGATGCACGCAGCAAAAGAGACTGAAACAAGCTGCGTGCCAAGAATATATAACCTTCGGGCCAACCCACTAAAGGGTAACATCAAAATCACCCCAACAACCCAAATTGGCCCAATCACAGTCATGGCCATCCAAAGGGTCCTGCCCAGTAACCAAGAGGGGGTGTCCTGTTAGCCCCATGAAGGAGAACACGCTTTGTTGAAATCGCAGCAAGGTTGTCATTGCCACAGGCTGCTCTGAATCAGGATTTTTTCTTCTTGTCAGTATTCAGAAACCATTCTGCAAATACTAGGCCACTCGGAAGGGAAATGCATACAGACTGAATACTGAGAAGAGGAAAACTTCCTGATCCAGAGCAGCATGGGGCTCTAAAAGGGACACATCTATCGCGAGATGTCACTGTGGCGTTTAAACACAAAAATACATAAAAGGCATGTAAGGATGATTAGGTGCCCTTTTTGGAGCAGGAAAAGCCATCACAAATGTGCACTGAATTCTCCCTGCCTAGGGTTGCCAAAGGATGCAGGTGGTGCTGTGGGTTACACCACAGAGCCTAGGACTTGCCGATCAGAAGGTCAGCAGTTCGAATCCCCGCAACGGGGTGAGCTCCCGTTGCTCGGTCCCTGCTCCTGCCAACCTAGCAGTTCAAAAGCATGTCAAAGTGCAAGTAGATAAATAGGTACCGCTCCGGTAGGAAGGTAAACGCCGTTTCCGTGCGCTGCTCTGGTTCGCCAGAAGCTGCTTAGTCATGCTGGCCACATGACCCAGAAGCTGTATGCTGGCTCCCTCAGCCAATAAAGCGAGATGAGCGCCGCAACCCCAGAGTCGGCCACGACTGGACCTAATGGTCAGGGGTCCCTTTACCTTTCTTAGGGTTGCCAAAATTTAGTTTTGCAAAAAAATAATAATTTTAATATAGTTTTTGAACAATTTTTATGGAAGTTCGGCAAAATCTAGACTTCTGACATGGGTTGCCATACTTCTGGATTTTCCAGGACATTCCAGCAATTTCCGCCCAGACACTGCTTCTGACTGCCATTTTCTGGCTATTTCCAGGAATTTCCTGACGTATGGCAACTCTACCCCCTGCCCCAAAGAAAGCTAAAGAGGGTAGGGAGGACATTTGATGCTGGAAAAACGTTAGGTGCTCTCCTTCCCACCCCTTCTCTGTTCTCAGTTGACCTCACTGGCTGCAGCTTTTCCTGCTGTAAAAAGCTATCCTTAGCTACATGCTTATCATTACATGTGTGTTGCACTGCAGCATGTAGTTTGGGGTCTGATGCACGAAGAAGCGTGGGCAAACTCTGTCGGCTCTGCATCTGCCAGCCGTTCTGAGCCTTTAATTTTTCAGGAATGCTTTCAAGTTATATTTAGGGGAGCTAAATTCGGGATAACTAGAGTGCCGAGCACATTGTATATAGGAGCACTTTACCATTCTTGTTTCGCAAAGCGCACGTCCCACACCAAATCCAGGGGGTGAAGGCTGAAGCCTTATCCTTGCCAGGGAATCGTTTGCCTGCGTCCCCAGGGCCGAAGAGAGAGAGCAAAAAGCACCAGGAAAGATTCTTCTTTGGAGAAAAAAGTTTTATTGAAATCTGTGCACAGAGGTGGCCAGTGGGATCGTTCCCAAAAGACTGGCCCATAGATACAAATAAACAAGCATCTTTATACCTGAGAGTCTGCCCATCTCTTCCCACCTCTTCAAATTCTCCAATCAGCTAGCAAGGTTAAGCTTATTTCCTTATATGGCATATGGCTAGCTAAACGCCCCTCCTTCCCTTGTTCGTGTGTTCTTCTCTTGCGTTACTGCAGCAAAGAGCATGTGCAGAGAGTAGTTCCTGGTTTGCAGAGCTCAAGTAATTGCAAAGAGGAAGTAGCTCACAGCTTGCAATTGCGGTTTTTGCTAGCTGCTTAACCACAAAAGCAGAAGTTAGCTTAGGTGCAGATAGTATTGAGATTAACCCTTTCAATTCCCTCCTCTTCTTTTGGACAACCTATCTCCTAGGTTCGTCCTGGTCTCTTGGGTTTATAATCCTGGGGGAGAACAATAAGGGCCATGATATTTTATTTTTATTTTTTGCATCACACCTTGTAAGCATTGCACCAAGCAGGGTATACAGAGGCAAAGAAGCAAAAGGATTAATAGCGGCCCTGCTAATAATACCACAATATGCCTGAGCCAACTGCCATGAGGCAGCCAGAAATATAACCAACCCCATAGATCACCTCCTGTAGTTTTCAGCGGGTTCCTGGCTATCATTGTTTCCATGTGATCAATGGTGGCTGAAATGCTGACATTATTATCTGGGACATATCTATTTTATTGCTGAAGGGCCCACTGATACTCGTGCTCTATCAGCTGCCTTGCTTCTTGGGAGGTTGTGTCCCACGTGAGGAGGAGCCTATTATCTTAACCAATTTTCCCACCTGTCCTTGTGGATGCTTAATACTCTCATGATTTCTTCCCAACATACTGTATCCGAAAGGGGCTTCTCCCTCTACATATATTAACATATACCCACAGGAATATATATCCACCCTTGCAGAGACCTGACACACAGAGTGACTATATCAAAGAGTTCTGGCCCCAATATCAAAAGTCCTGGCGGTGCCTTAAAATTTGCTGGGGAAAAAAAGTCTCTACGTTGGGGACGCTGCCCGCGGGCGTCCCTCCCATCCACTTGTCCAGCAGGGCGGTTGTCTGGCGCTCTTCTGGAGATGGTTAGCTTCAGAGGATCATCAGGATTTGGTGTAACTGTCCAATCTAAAATAGCCTTCTTCACTTAAGTGTGGTGGACCCAAGGGGTGAGGTCAGCAACTTTTAACAGCAGTGGGCCTGGGTCCACCTGTTAAGAAAGAGACAAAATCTCGGGAGAATTACTGCACATAATTATTAAACTGCACATTTTGACTAGCATGGGGGGTTATTGCAGAACTGAGTGGACAAAGGTTGGTCCATTGTCAGATCCTATTGACCTAGGTAGTCCATAGCGGGGCAATTCAGTGAAGTCCACAACAAGGTCTTCCATGGGTGCAGTTCCACTATGCTGAATCCCCGGGGGAGCCAAGGGTCCGGTTCTGGGATTATTCTTTTGACATAGCGGGCACTTCCTGGAAATCTGGGCTGCCAGTTGATAAAGGTGGGCTATGTAGAAGCACTGCTTCAGCTGTCTGGTTGTGGCATCTGGTCCCATGTGGGTGGACTCATGGTATCTCTGAGCAATCTGCCGAGAAAGGGACTCTGGGATCCATATTCTGTCATCATGAGTAAGGTACCATCCTTCTTCGGACAATGTCAGCTCCTGAGCATCTGCAGTGTCCCTTTGCTAGGGTCAGGGCTCTGGTGAGCGCTGTTATTTATGCCAGCTGGGCCGACGTTCCAGGCGGGAGTGGCTGCACTTCGATCACTTGGTCTTCCAAGGCTACCACTGCATAGCCTGCCTTCCGCTGTCCAGCCTTAACAAAGCTGCTTCCATCCACAAACCATGAAGGCCAGTGGGGGTTTGCTTCATCTTTGAGGTCAGGCCTGCTAAAATATTCTTCATCATCTTTGCTTGGGAGAGGAAATAGGTACCCTTCATGCCAAGCAGAGCTGGGACTGCATGCGGGGTCACACAAACAGTGTCTTGGCCAAAAATAAATTTGTCTGCTTTGTTCAGTAGGGTGGCTACTGCCACAACTGCTCTCATGCACGGCGGTAAGCCTTGTTCTGTAGGCGTCAGGCGCTCAGATAGGTATGCCACTGGCTGTTGCCAGCTTCCCAATTTTTGGCACAAAACCCCTTTCGCCGTCCCTTGGTCCTCATCCACGAATAGAGTAAAGGGTTTCTCAGGGTTTGGGATGCCAAGCGCTGGGGCTTGCTGTAGTGCCCTCTTCAAATCCACGAAGGCTTGCTGTTGTTCTGTGCCTCAAACAAAGGGGTCTCTCTCAGTTCCTCTGGTTGACTCATGTAGAGGCTTGGCAATGATGCTGTAATTAAATATCCATATCCTACAAAATCCTGCAGACCCCAGAAAGCCACGGAGTTCTTTGGTTCTGGTATCAGGATAATAGCCTGCTTCCTTTCTTCACTGGTAACAAAAGGGTGTTCCACTATGATTGGCATTGCCTCAAGATCCTATGTTGGAGCAGTCGCTCTAGATGCACCCACACTCCTTCAGTCGCCCTTCGTGGGATGGGATACTTATTTACTGCAACAGGATTGACAAATGGATTGGGCTTCACAATTATTGGTGGGATATTCTTTGCCATTCCTGGGGGGTTCACTTGTTCCAGAATACTGGCGGGGATGGGTCCCTCCTCTTCTTTTACCATCATGAGGCGCCAGTACTCCCTCAGGGGTGCCTCCACAACCAGTTCCCCAAGTGACATAATGGACATTGTGGCTTCTCCCGATGGCTTTAAAAGTAATTTGGGCTTGCAACTTTACCAACAAATCTCTTCCTAATAATAGAATAGGGCATTCTCTCTTCCAGTGCCCTTCCTGTCGGCAGATGGCGCACTGATTCCTCCCCAGACGGCTTCGCCCTCCTCCCCGGGCACTTCCTCTTTCCTGAGGGGTGGGGGCGGCTGCCTGTAATGCCATCAACTTCCTTGTTTGATACTTCTCCTTTTTTCTCTGGGCTTCCTCATCTCTCTGATTGCAAGTGGTTTGAGCTATTTCCAACATCTATTCCAGCCCATGGACGATGCACCCCTCAGGCTTCTGGATTATTTTTTTTTGGCGAATATCGGACGCTGCCTGAGCTACAAAGGCAGTCTTTATAATGGGGCGTTGGCAATATCATCTGGGTTCTCCTCAAAGGTAGGGTTCTAATTTCTCCAATTGCACACATCAGCACTTGAAAAAGGCACATGTTGGACTGTATAAGTGCATGGTGGTGCTTCCCCACCCTGTCCTGGGGGGCTGGTGGGTCATACACTCTGCGTAGAGGCATCATTGCAGTCCCACCCTTTTTCTGTGCCTTATGGGACTTATGGAGGGACGCCCTGGTTTCTGCTTCTATCCATTTCTCTCGCATTTCTTCCCTTGTGTTGGGGAACATCCTGCTGCTGCCAACAAATGGGAACTAACATCCACTTCTTTCGCATAGGGTTGTACATACTGTTGCAATCTCAATTGTCTGATACTGTGTCCACATTTTTCCTTTCTTTGCTAACTCAATTAGTCCCTTCATAAACTCCTCATCATCCTCTTCCTCTTCGCTCTCTAATTCATCAACCTTGGAGGGTTCAGGCTGAGGTCCGGCTCCTCCCTGGTCCTGGGGCCCTGGGCCTGGGGGATTCGCTAGAGGGGCAGTTGGTGGAGCATAGGGTGGCGGCGGTTTAATGACTTCCCCCTCTTCTCCTTCCGGCTCTGGTATCACCGGGGGCTTTTCTGACTTCCCTGCCGGTTGGACTGCACAAATTGTATTTTGTGGGGCGTCGCCTCGGCAGGCTTTCAGCCACGGTGGATTCTTTTCTACATTGGTTTTCCAGGTAGAAATATAAGGGATCTGGTCTGGGTGGACGTTCAAGATATTTTGATATAGTGGGTTGATTAGTTGCAAATTAAAACTGCCCTCCGAGGGCCAATTAGTTCCTTGGGTGGGCCAATCAACCTCACATCCTCTCTCTTCTCAATTTGAACCCAATCATCATGCTTCGTAGCTGCTTTCCAGTTGGTTAAAAAACATTTCAGAGGACTACGTTAGCTTGCCCCAGACCCCATTTTTTTTCAGATACTCCGCTCCTAACCAGGCTTAAGATCCTTTCACACACCAACCACTACAGACTGTGACTTGGCGAACTCGCGTTGCTAAGAAATGCACAGCCCTGCAATCGCTCGGCCAAGGGGACGCTAAGCCCCGGCCCACACTTGACAATTCAGCCACTGGAGTATCTGACATGCAACATACAAAACACACCCTAACATAATTCCAACATGCAACACACAAAACACACCAAAATAATTTTCCCTCTGTTTCCCCTTTCCCCAACCTTACTGGCGGCACTCCACTGCCACCTGTTTCCCCTTTTCCCTTTTCCCGTCCCTGTCTGGCGGGGCAGCACCTTATTGCCATGGCCAGACCCTTTATCCCTTTTCTGGCGGCACTCTACTGCTCACAGCCAGGGGAAGCTGATCAGGCTTCCTACCACGCCCTTTCCCTTGGGCTTACCTGTTCCGCTGCGGACCCCTCCTTCGGCCGTCCTCTTTTCTCCCTCGACCAGGTGTCTCACTCCGGAGCGGTGTGGCCGGCTCCCCCCACGAACAGGCAGGGGTGCGCACTTGGAGCCGCGAACGCCGGTCCGGGGCTGTTCACCTAGGTCGGGCCTGGCCCTCCCCGGCCCCCTGGGGTGGGGCAATTCCCGGCCATCGCACCAAAATGAAGGCTGAAGCCTTATCCTTGCCAGGGAATCGTTTGCCTGCGTCCCCAGGGCCGAAGAGAGAGAGCAAAAAGCACCAGGAAAGATTCTTCTTTGGAGAAAAAAGTTTTATTGAAATCTGTGCACAGAGGTGGCCAGTGGGATCGTTCCCAAAAGACTGGCCCATAGATACAAATAAACAAGCATCTTTATACCTGAGAGTCTGCCCATCTCTTCCCACCTCTTCAAATTCTCCAATCAGCTAGCAAGGTTAAGCTTATTTCCTTATATGGCATATGGCTAGCTAAACGCCCCTCCTTCCCTTGTTCGTGTGTTCTTCTCTTGCGTTACTGCAGCAAAGAGCATGTGCAGAGAGTAGTTCCTGGTTTGCAGAGCTCAAGTAATTGCAAAGAGGAAGTAGCTCACAGCTTGCAATTGCGGTTTTTGCTAGCTGCTTAACCACAAAAGCAGAAGTTAGCTTAGGTGCAGATAGTATTGAGATTAACCCTTTCAGGGGTACACGAGTTTTCGCCGACAGACGAATATCAACCACTATTCTCTGACTTGGCTGGTGGCACTTTGAAGGAAGACCAGACAGGTCTCTGTAACGTATTTTCTTGAAAAAGATGTTTGGGTTAGAGCAGAATTAGACACTTTCCTTAGTTTAGGCCAAGAAAAGTTTCCTTGCCTTATGAGGGACTGCATTTTTGACAGCTAGTTTCCAGACATCTTGGCCCTGAGATAGTTTGCATTTGGCATTAGCCATCCTGTTTTTTTATTTTTTGGTATTGCTTTGGTGTCGAAGGGCCAAATTACACTGCCGTGAAATGTGTTACATCGGCCTATTTTTAAAACAGTGTTAAGCCGTCTGGTCCCCGCCCTTGAGACCAACAGCAAAGAACAAACCAAGCAAAGGCCCAATGGTAAGATTAGCTCTATTTAAAGGGAGAAGAACTACCAGCAGGAATATTATCATCGTTTATTAATCACTTGCAAAAAAGCTGCACGAAGCTTGTGCAGCGAAACTTCTCCGTCTCTTTTGTTTGTTGTTTTTATGTTGCGCACTGCTTAGATATATAAATAGTGATGATAAAATAAATATTTATTTATGCTTTAAAATAAATAAATAGTAATGTTGGTAAGCTGCCGAATCTTTCCCTGCAAACCATAGCTTAGAGAAGCATTCTTAGGGTGCATTCTAATTTGCAGAGCAACTTCCCTTACCCTAGGCAGAAAGGTGGTTTCTTTGCAAAAGTGTTGTGAAAAGTAGCTTTTTTAAGGACGCCACCAAAATTGCTAAGCTTTTTTCAGCTAAACCCGAAAGCTGTTGAGTTGGGTTTTTCCCCCCACAAAAACACACTTTTTCGATTGACTTGCTTAAGATCCAGGACAAAGCGGTGCCTTTTGGAAATTCTCCCCAGACATCAATTCCGCCTTTGACATCCCAATAATGTCTGGGGAAACCGGACGTATGGCAGCCCTATGAAAAGGGTTCCTCGGGGTACAATTTTTTAAAAAACACATGCGCAAACACACAGAAACAGAAAACAGATAATCAGATCAAACCATTTATCTTATTTAGACTCCTGGGAACTTGTTTGGGTGTCTCGTTTTGAGGGAAAGCTCAATGTCCAGGAAATCATTAGCAAAGTTTCTGAAGACCTCTCCTTATCGCCAGACAAGGAGACACTGGGTTCATAAACTCAGTGTTTAGTTTTTTTTAAAAAAAAGACTGCTGCTATCGCAAAGTTTATAATGAGAAAAAGGCAGCTGGCATAAAGGCATGCCTTTCAGGGGCCCTTCCTCTCTCCTTCTCCCCAATTATTTCTGGAACATTTGCTCTGCGATCCCACATCGAGGGAGTATTCACACTGAACTCCCGGTCCTCGCTCAGATAAATAGTGCCGAGTGTTTACTGGCCTGGGTTCAACATGACTTAATCCAGCGTTAAAAGAGATGCATGCAAAGACACCTTGGGCCGAGTCACAAAGTATTTTTAGAGAGAACATTTGCCTCGTTGGGCTGAACGAATCTTCTCCGCTGATGCCTCTGAGGCTTAAAGTAATAATTAGGGCAAGCCGTTCGCGTCGGAGGCATTAGCACTCTTGACTTCTAAGGGAAAGGCAACTTCTGTGAGCGAGTGTTGGCTGCGCTCGTGTTTGGATGGCAAGCGCAGGTGCCAGGAAGCCAACACACACATTTCAGAGGCCTCCCTCGAAAGATAATGGACCCACAGTGCTGCCTCGATTGGATACTGGCGCAGATGGCAAAGCAAACAGCAAACAGGAAAAGAAAGGTTAAACTAAGATTAAGCATATTGCTGCAGTCAAGGATGTGTGGCTCATCTGACCTCCTCCCCCCTTCTTTTGATTTTTGTTGTTGTTGTTCGAAAGCGAGTTGGAAAGCTGGTCTAAAACAAATAACATATAGTCAACTTTTTGTATTCTGCAAGGGGTGTGGGTCAAAATCCTCCTATGCTTGTTGCATTACATTCCTTCTTGCCAATTGCATTTACCGTATTTTTCGCACCATAGGACGCACTTTTTCCCTCCTAAAAAGCAAGGGAAAATGTGTGTGCGTCCTATGGAGCGAATGCAGGCTTTCGCTGAAGCCTGGAAAGTGAGAGGGGTCGGTGCGCACCGACCCTTCTCGCTCTCCAGGCTTCAGGAAGCTATCCGCTAGCCGTGGGATACCCAGCTCTCCCACGGCTAGCAGAGCGCTGCATTAATCCCGAAGCTTGGGGCGTGCGGAGCTCAGCGCGCCCCAAGCTTCTGGGTGCCGGCAAGGTCTCCGCTAGCCGTCTAGACCTTGCCGGCACCCAGAAGCTTGGGGCGCGCTGAGCTCCGCAGCCCCAAGCTTCGGGATTAGCGCTCCGCTAGCCGTGTCTAGGCTGCGGATAGCAGCCTGCTTCCCGGAGCGTCGGGCGCCCTGAAAGCAGAGTGCCCGGCGCTTCGGGAACACATCTGCAGCCTAGGCAACCCTGCGGGAGGTCCCGCAGGGATGTCTAGGCTGCGGATAGCAGCCTGCTTCCCGGAGCGTCGGGCGCCCTGAAAGCAGAGCGCCCGGCGCTTCGGGAACACATCCGCAGGGTGGGGAGCCCTGCAGGAGTTCCCCACAAGGCTCCCCACGCTGCGGATAGCAGCCTGCCGCCCGGCGGGCGGGGCGCCCTGAATCAGAGCGCCCCTCGCGCCGGGCAGACATCCGCAGCGTGGGGAGCCCTGCAGGAGTTCCCCGCAAGGCTCCCCAAGCTGCGGATAGCAGCCTGCCGCCCGGCGGGCGGGGCGCCCTGAATCAGAGCGCCCCTTGCGCCGGGCAGACATCCGCAGGGTGGGGAGCCCTGCAGGAGTTCCCCGCAAGGCTCCCCAAGCTGCGGATAGCAGCCTGCCGCACAGCGGGCGGGGCGCCCTGAATCAGAGCGCCCCTCGCGCCGGGCAGACATCCGCAGCGTGGGGAGCCCTGCAGGAGTTCCCCGCAAGGCTCCCCAGGGTGCAGATAGCAGCCTGCCGCCCGGCGGGCAGGCGGGGCGCCCTGAATCAGAGCGCCCCTCGCGCCGGGCAGACATCCGCAGGGTGGGGAGCCCTGCAGGAGTTCCCCGCAAGGCTCCCCAAGCTGCGGATAGCAGCCTGCCGCCCGGCGGGCAGGCGGGGCGCCCTGAATCAGAGCGCCCCTCGCGCCGGGCAGACATCCGCAGGGTGGGGAGCCCTGCAGGAGTTCCCCGCGAGGCTCCCCAAGCTGCGGATAGCAGCCTGCCGCCCGGCGGGCGGGGCGCCCTGAAGCAGAGCACCCCGCGCGCCAGGCAGACATCAGCCAGCCCCACAAGCTCGGGGGACAGCAGGGAGGCGCAGCGCCACTATCCCGCTGTTCCTCGACCTGGTTCGGTTTCCCTGACCTGCTTTTGGGGGGGAAATAAAGGGAATTTTTTTCCCTTTATTTCCCCCCAAAAAAACTAGGTGCGCCCTATGGTCCGGTGCGTCCAATCGTGCGAAAAATACGGTATATAGAACCCTTTATAGATCTGCATATAATCATGCCCTTTTCCTCCCTCCTATAAAACCAAGAAAACAAGATAATAGGAAGAGATCAGGATGTTCCTGGACAACAGGACTCAAGCTGGCTCTATAGCATGTCCTCCCACATGTCTTGGAAGTTCATTTTCTGGGGATGTAAGCAATACTAGCATCCTTCAGAAGATCATGGCGCACCAGTCCCCTAGGTGAGGGTCACCTGTCCATACCTCCTTCAAAGACCTTGAATTAACCTTCAACTCTGCACACCTTGCCAATTTTTGCCCTCTCATATCACCTTCTCTAACCTTTCCTTGACTCCCTTTCACCTTTCCATGACTGCCATTCTGACATCGCCTCCAGACTGTCAGTATTTTGTGGCAGAGATTGAAGGGCACACCAGAAATTTCGATTTCCACAACTTAAGTGGATTAAGGCACTCTGTTGCCCTGATGCAACAAATCTACATTAAAAGAAGAATTTTTGCAATTAGGGAAGTGACTGGGAAGTACACGGAAAAGTGTGGGATGAATGATTAACGGGAAGACATATAAACAGTGCACAAGCAAATCAGGATAGACGATCATTGTCATATAAACTCCCCACAAACCAATCTGAATGCTCAATGAAGACTAGACATGGTCTGACCTCCAGGTAAGCTTTGTGCAAACCAATCGAAATGAATACTCAGTAACATGGAGAAACCATGATACCCTTAAATCCTAACCCCAGGTCTGAAACCTGAAAGGCAAGGATTTGTCACTCAGTTGCAAACCTCCCTTTCCCCTAGGAGACTGGATTTGTAGGAGGTACAACAGATAAACGGTTTCTGGGTCTCTAGCATGGAGGAACCCTAAACATTTGTTTTTTGAAATGCACTGAAAGACTTTCAAGTAATATTTATTAGTTTCTAGGGAAAAGGTACCGGATCTCCTGAAGGGGAAAAGCAAAGAAACACACAGACAGAGCAAGGTATTAGATTATGAGGGAGAACTTCAGGTGTTGGGCTGACATTCAATGGATCTCTGCATTCCTTACTTAAATGAAAACATGAAGCATGGTTGTTTCTAGTAATGGAGACCTTTTCTTCAAGAGAACTGGAGTCGGTGGTCACCACTCAAGGCCTCTTAACAGCACATTTAAGAAGCAACTCCACCCCCATAGTTTAGCCCGGACACTGAGATCCAGCGCCGAGGGCCTTCTGGCGGTTCCCTCACTGCGAGAAGCAAAGTTACAGGGAACCAGGCAGAGGGCCTTCTTGGTAGTGGCCCTGTGGAACACCCTCCCATCAGATGTCAAGGAAATAAACAACTATCTGACTTTCAGAAGACATCTGAAGGGAGCCATGTTTAGGGAAGTTTTTAATGTTTGAAGTTTTGTTCTGTTGGGAGCCGCCCAGAGTGGCTGGGGAAACCCAGCCAGATGGGCGGGGTATAAATAATAAAATTATTATTATTATTTACTCCAAAGAAAGTACAGTGGTGCCTCGCAAGACAAAAAGAATCCGTTCCGCTATTCTCTTCGTCTAGCGGTTTTTTCGTCTTGCGAAGCAACCCCATTAGCGGCTAAGAGGATTAGCGCTATTAGCGATTTAGCGGCTTAGCGGCTATTAAAGGATTAGCGGCTAAGCTGCTAAAAGGCTATTAGTGGCTTAGCGGCTTTGAAAAAGGGGGGGGAAGCGGGGGGGAAATGGCGAGACTCGCAAGACGTTTTTGTCTTGCGAAGCAAGCCCATAGGGAAATTCGTCTTGCGAAGCGCATCACAAACGGAAAACCCTTTCGTCTAGCGGGTTTTACGTCTTGCAAGGCGTTCGTCTTGTGGGGCACCACTGTATTGTTGTGCTTAATGGGGCTTGCTCCTTAGTAAGTATGCTGGTCTATGCATGTGGCTGTGCAATCATTCCTGCAAAATCTACAGCTGCCTCTATCTATGCAGAAAAATTACATCAAGTAATGCAGAGATGGTAGAGTGGACTGTATCCATTCAGAAAGCAGGTGAGTGATCACATTGTTGAAAAAGTCCCTGCAAGTAGAAAACCAGCACAGTGGGCACTAGGATCTAGTAACTCCCTGATGTACTTGTTTTCTTTTTGCATGGGGATTTTTAGGAGGGGGAGGAAATTCAGAAGTACTACCAGCACCCTGTAGTGCTCTTGTTGTTTCTCACAACCACAATAATGTAAGACCTGCTGAGGTAAGAACCTTCCCACCAGAGGAAGTTTTGCCAATTGCCTTTCAAACTTGAGAGTCAGCCATGTCTGTATATGACCCTGATGAGTAATATGCACACATAATGATTAAAATGAAGACCATCGTTAGGCATTATCGATCCATAAAGTTTTATTATGACAACTAATAATACAGAAATGTTGTTCTCTGCCCTGTTCCTTGAGCTATAAATGCACCTTTAATGACTGGAGCAAGATTGTGAAATATTATCTCATACAGCATTATCGTAAAGGGGAAACAATCAAATCCTATAAACACGACCACACACCGTACCACTTATTTTTCATTAGGACTCATCAGTAGAACATTGCCTTATATTTCCTTGGCCTTATACTGTTACAACCTGCTTAAGGCTGAAATTAACATTTCGTTCCTCAGCAGCATCTTATATTTCAATTTTCAGTGGAAAAACACATTACGTCAATTGCCTCATGGCACGGCAGGTGCCATTCTCATTGTGGAGGTTAGCTGCTAATTACTTGCCGTATTTCAACAACAGGGCCTTGAACCTGCACCATGCACAATCAACCGTGAACATAAATTAGTAACCGTTTGGAATACCCGACTGTACCAAAAATATGGTGATTCAGGTTAAGCCGAGAAGGGAATTACCGCTGGCCAAAGCTTTCTTAAGCCACAAAAAGCACACACCCCTTTTGGCAATGCTGCTAGGGGCTCAGAAGGTGCTGGAAGAATTGGTGATGCAGTCTCAGAGCCGTGCTACCCGCAGCAGAGACTTTTCGGTGTACATTCCCTTCCCTAGCACCAGGAGATTGAGCTCAGTGATGTAAGCCTCTCTGAAGCCCCAATCAGATGTTGTTTACGCAATCTCTCCTGGGAGAGTATTCTGCAACATGCGACTGGTGTCACGAAATGCCCAGCTTAATAATAATAATAATAATAATAATAATAATAATTTTATTATTTATTTATACCCCGTCCACTCTGGGTGGCTTCCAACACATATAAAAACATAATAAAGCATTACACATTGAAAAGCTTACCTATACAGAGCTGCCTTCAGATGTCTTCTAAAAGTCAGATAGTTGTTTATTTCCTTGACACCTGATGGGAGGGCATTCCACAGGGCGGGTGCCACTACCGAGAAGGCCCTCTGCCTGGTTCCCTGTAACTTCTTACAGTGAGGGACAGGGTACAAATAATAGGGGTGAGGTACAAATAGTAAAATTATTATTATACTATTAATATTTCCACAGTTCAAACCATGCTCAGGGCAGCTTACAACATGAAAGAAAAGCACAAACCATAAATAAAACATTAAAAAATACACAGCCAAACTGAACCATTTCCACATAAATCACAACAAGATATCAATCTTAAATTGCATCGATGAGAAAATACAAGGGAATCTTCATCAGGACAAGAGTGAGGATTTTCCCACCCCACCCCACCCCCAGCCGTGCCTCCAATACCCATCCTAAACAGTCAGGCCAGGTCAATGGCATCAAAAGCCACTGAGGGAATAGAGTAACACGGTTACTCTCTCATAATAAAAGTTGTCCATCAGGGTGATCATGGAGGAGTCAGTCCCCAAACCAAGCTAACATCTCATCTAAACTTGCTGTGATGGCCTGGGACTCGGGCTAGGACTTGGAACCAGAGAAGACTCGGTCTGCACTGGATCATTTGCCTCAGGCATCATCTGAACCAAGTCTGGGGCCTGATCCTGAAGAGTCCCAGTCTGCACAGGTTCTCCGGCAACAAACACCAGCTGGGCCGAGTCAGGGGCCTGAGCCTGCCCTGGCTCCAGATGTGGGGTTACCTCGTCGCTTTCAGCTGGGCCATCACTTACAGCTGCTCCACTACCAGTTGGGTCAGGAGAGGCTGAGGGAGCCCCTGGGTCTGGTAACCCACTGACATCTCCCGAGCTGCAGAGACGAAGGTCTGAGAGAAGGAGAGACCTGAGTATTTGCAGGAGAAGTGTTCACCTTCGGGCGAAACAGGGAGGCGAGTCGCCAGGGGATCAGGAGTGGCCGCTACCCCGACAAAGATAAAAGGCTGTCGGACCCTGCCCCAGGTTGCGGGAGCAACATTGCTGTATGCTAGATCCTTTACCTGTCCTTGCCTTGTGTCCTGCCTTGGCCCTGTCGGACTGACTCCTAGAGGAACCCTCGGATTCTGGTCCAGTCCTGGACTCCGTTTCATGGGTTACCCCTGGGCCCAGCACACTTGCAATCCAAGGCACCACGCTGGCTTTGCCAAGGAAGCAAGGCCTCTCTTCTCTGAAACAAGGCTCTTGAATTACCGTATTTTTCGCTCTATAAGACGCACTTTTCCCCCTTCAAAAATTAAGGGGAAATGTGTGTGCGTCTTATGGGGCGAATGCAGGCTCCTTGGCTTCAGCGATAGCAACGCGAAGCCTCCAAAGCGCAGAGGGAGCGCTCCCCCCACGCTCTGGAGGCTTCGCGTTGCTTTCGCTGAAGCTGCCTGAAGCCCCCTGAGCACAGCGGGAACTCCCGCTGCACTCCGGAGGCTTCAGGCAGCTATCCGCAAGCCTTTGGAGAGCAGCAGGAGTTCCCGTTGTGCTCCGAAGGCTTGCGGATAGCCACCTGAAGCCTGGAGAGCGAGAGGGGTTGGTGCACACCGATCCCTTTTGCTCTCCAGGCTTCGCTTCGCTGGAGAGGTGCTGCACAGTTTCCCCTCTCTGCGCAGCACCCCTTCAGCGAAGCGGGAGGAGAAATGGAAGGGGCTCCGTTTCTTCTGCCGCTTCGCTGAAGGGGCGCTAAACAGAGAGGAGGACAATTCCCCCCCCCATTCTCCCCCTCCTATGGTCCGGTGTGTCCTATGGTCCGGTGTGTCCTATGGTCTAGTGCGTCCTATAGAGCGAAAAATACGGTAGCTGTTTTTTTCAGCGGCTGGGAGGACCTCTTTTTTGGTGACACAGCGCACAGAGCTGGAGTTTCAAAATTCCACCAAGGTGCTTGGATACAGTTCATAGGAATAAAACCTTCAAGGCCTGCCCTATGCCATTTGTCAAGAGGGAATGATTATATACTTAACTCAGGTCACTATCTTTCATTCAGGTCACATTTAAGGTCAGTGGCAAAGTTGAGGTCGCCTGCTTGGGCAATTTGAACTGCACCTGACCTGCGGATAAACAGGGTGATTTAGTATCTTTTGGAAGGACTTGCATCAGTCTTCACCTGCACAAATATATGCTCTAGTGAGAGACAAAAATGCTGTTTTTGAAAGAACAAGAAAGAAAGAAACGTCGGGTTCATTTGTCTATATTGCAACAGCTGTAGAACGCTGTTTACCCATGCTGGTTCACCAAACAGTTCATAGTAATAAAATCAGACTTATTGTCCTTACAATGCTAGATCGAGAATACTTGGCGTCATCAGGACTGGCCCTGCCATTGGGCAAAGTGTGGTAGCTGCCTCAGGAGATGCTAAGGGGTGGTAATGGTAGTAGTTTCCCTCACCATTCTCCATAGGTCCTCTGCACCTCCTAAGCCAGTCTGGAAGTTGCCCCATTGCCAGAGCTGAAATAAGATTCAACTCCTAGTCTGATTGAATTATGCACATGGACTGAGAGATGCCATCTTGTCCTTTGCCCCAGGCAGCAAAATGTCTTGGGCTGGACCTGAACAGTATTGTTGTTGTTGTTGTTATTAACACTTTTCTGAGAAAGGACTGAAAAAAAGGTGTAAAATTGTAAAATGATATTTGCAAATAAAATAGACCTGTAGGAATATCGGCATCTAAACCTGATAAAATTCAAAGTGAGGGATATAATACCAGAAAATATAAGCACCACACACGTGCAGCACAAGGCTATGTACTCAGATGTAAGCCACATACCTTCCAACATTTCTCTGATAAAAATAGGGATGTCCTATTCAATAATAATAATAATAATAATAATAATAATAATAATAATAATAATAAATTTATACGCCACCTATCTGACTGGGTTGCCCCAGTCACCTTCCAACATATTTTAAAATATAATAAAACATTAATCATTAAAAAACTTCCCAAACAGCCTACCTTCAGATGTCTTCTAAAGGTGGTATAGTTTCTTATGTCCTGGTCTCGGGGGTTGCTAAACTCCATATCCTCCAGCATTTCTCCAGTGAAAATAGGGATGTCCTAAGCAAAAGCAGGATATTCTGGGATCAAATCAGAAACTGGGATGGCTTCTGTAGATCCTGGACTGTTCCTGGAAAATAGGGACACTTGGAGGGTCTGCTGTATTCAATGGGGCTTGCTGCTTATTTTTAGGGGATGATTGTTATTACCATCAATTCATGCATTGCCTTCTAAACAACAGTCTCAAAGGCAAGGTACACTACCCTGGTAGGAGCTCCTCTGATGAAGACCAAAGCCTGCAAGTAGAAATTTAGAGTCCCTCCAGACGGGTGAGTTATTGCAAGTATATTCTGCAACCTGTTCTTGACCACAATAATGGTCCCTTAGTGGTGGTTTTTTTCTGCTTTCGTTTGTTCTGCGATGCTTCCTCAATGCTACCACATTACTGCTGTGCGGAAGGGCTATAGCACAACAAAAGCAGGGCAAAAATAAAACCCGAACATTTGTGGCATAACAAGAGTTGCGGAATTTCAGCAGGAAGTTACAGGATGTGCACTGGTTGGAAGTGAAGCAGCGTGACCACCCCAAAAACTCTTTTAAGTGTAAAAAGTATCAAAAGTGGGATCACATGCGATCATCCCAATATCATCATGAACACAGATGGCCATGAATGTGTAATAAACATAATTTCTTAAGGAAGATATATGTACCCCCCCCCACTTTTTAAAAAAAGCATCATCCAAAGGTGTTTTTAAATAACCCTCTAACAACTAAATGCCGTTTACTGTATATCCCCACCCGATTCTGCAAGTCCCTCTTTCTGAGCAGCCTTTGGCAACGAATTCAAGTAAGCTGAAAGAGCAGCAGCAGAGTTTTGCCTCCTCTGCGAACATGCTGGCGATGTCTCCTCCAGGCTATAAAGCTCATCCTCTCTCTGCAAAGTGGCAAGTTTGAAAGCTATCAAACAAATGCCACACACCATTGTTTATCTTGTCATGCAACCTCCTAATCACAGGCCTCTTCCAAGCGCTGGGCAGATAACAAGGACAGTATCAGCCCTGTCATTATTGTGGGAAGTAATCCGCTACAGATTGAAGAGTTCACATAAACCACAGCGGCAGTGGTTCATGCACCTCCTTGTAAAAGGGATTGCAGAGGCTTATCTATCCTTAAGGATTAAATTTGATTATGGGCAAGATCTGTGTTTTGGGAGGGCAGCTTTGCTGAGTCGACAGCTCTGTTGGGCTGGGTTCTTTACCATGTGTTTAAAAGTGGATAGTGCTCATGTGCAGAGCTTGTGCATGTGTTGCATTACACCTGGGACAGGATCAAAGGAGCTTGCATGAGGGAACAGTGGGAGATGCCTTATACCAAGTCAGATTACGAGCCCTTCAACACTTGTTGTTGTTGTTGTTTAGTCATTTAGTTGTGTCCGACTCTTCGTGACCCCATGGACCAAAGCACGCCAGGCACTTCTGTCTTCCACTGCCTCCCAGAGTTTGGTCAAACTCATGCTGGTTGAACACCGTCCAACCATGTCATCCTCTGTCGTCCCCTTCTCCTTGTGCCCTCCATCCTTCCCAACATCAGGGTCTTTTCCAGGGAGTCTTCTCTTCTCATGAGGTGGCCAAAGTATTGGAGCCTCAGCTTCAGGATCTGTCCTTCCAGTGAGCACTCAGGGCTGATTTCCTTCAGAATGGATGCGTTTGATCTTCTTGCAGTCCATGGGACTCTCAAGAGTTCTCTCCAGCACCATAATTCAAAAGCATCAATTCTTCGGCGATCAGCCTTCTTTATGGTCCAAATTGGTCCATTTCAGTTTCTTCCCATTTCTAATTTTTCTAGGCTTATCTTCAGTTCTGCACATTTCCTCATCGGTTTGCATTTTTTTTAAAAAAAATGAGGCACACATTTGCATGAAGTTTCTCCTAATGTAAGGTCTTCTTGTATATTATTTTCATGGATATATACATTTTAATGCACACTTTACCCCAGTAAATGCATCTTTGTGTACAGTACTTGGCTAGAGAACTGCACTGCGAAATCTGAAGTGTGAATATCAGAGGATGACGCTGTTTCAGTTCACTTATTGTTTCAGAAAGTGCGATTTAGGTAGGCTTATGTTTAAATGCAAACTGAATCCTAATTTCCTATTCCAGCAACTTCATTCAACATGCTCTAGCTGCTCCTTCATACCCTCCAACATTTCTCCGATGAAAATAGGGCCGTCCCGTTCCACAATGACAATTTTACTATTTATACCCCACACATCTTACTGAGTTGCCCCAGCCACTCCAGGCAACTTCCAATATATATAAAAACATATTGAAACAATAAACATTCAAGAAAACCTTTCCTATACAGAATTGCCTTCAGGCGGCTTAGAGGGGGGGGTCAGATAACTCCATACCCTCCAACATTTCTCCAATGAAAATAAAAATGTCCTAGGAATAATGTTGTCAGTTTGTGAAATGTGAGTATTAAGAACTAATGTTCTGAAGGAGCGTCTCCACCCCCATCATTCTGCCCGGATGCTGAGGTCCAGCGCTGAGGGCCTTCTGGCGGTTCCCTCATTGCGAGAAGCAAAACTACAGGGAAGCAGGCAGAGGGCCTTCTCGGTTGTGGCGCCCGCCCTGTGGAACGCTCTCCCACCAGATGTCAAAGAGATAAAAAACTACCTGACATTCAGAAGACATCAAGCACCTGTATTTGCTGCTCTGTCATGAATTTCTTCACCACTTTTGATGTGTGACGGGGGACTAGGTCCTGCTGCAATATCCCAGTACCATCAGGACACCTTTTTTCCAGCTCTGGAATAACTCTCCTTCGTAGAACCTCAATATATTGTGGCGAGCACATCATTCCTTCTATTGGCTGCAGGCTTCTGACACCCTAATGATCAACTGACTTTTTGTGTTTGTTTTGAGTACAGGATTACAAGTAAGATTGAAAACATGCTTTGTTTCAGTTAATTTGCACAAGGTTGTAAATCAATCTTTCTACCTCCCTAATTTCTTTAAATTAACAAGGCTTTCTCATATTATTTAGAGTTATGTACACGGGTGGCGCTGTGGGTTAAACCACACAGCCTAGGACTTGCCGATCAGAAGGTCGGCAGTTCAAATCCCCGCAACGGTGTGAGCTCCCGTTGCTCGATCCCTGCTCCTGCCAACCTAGCAGTTCGAAAGCACGTCAAAGTGCAAGTAGATAAATAGGTACCGCTCTGGCGGGAAGGTAAACGGCATTTCTGTGCGCTGCTCTGGTTCGCCAGAAGCGGCTTAGTCATGCTGGCCACATGACCTGGAAGCTGTACGCCAGCTCCCTTGGCCAATAAAGCAAGATGAGCGCCGCAACCCCAGAGTCCACGACTGGACCTAATGGTCCCTTTACCTTTACATGGGATTCTTACATGTTTGCCCATTAAAATCCTTGGCACCATAATCCTATGCACACTTACTTCTGGGTAAACATGCCTTGGACATGGACGGAAGTACCACTTGCTTGTATTTCCCAATGCCCCATTTGTATAGAATACCTGGAATAGCTGCATGCGGACAAAGCTTTCAACATGTTAGCTCTATATAGAGTGCTTAATTTTTTGCAACTGCTCGTCCGTGGTTGGAATTCCAGCTTGAGAAAAAGAGAGAGGAGAGACTAGCTTCATAAGGCTGGAACTGGACCTGAAGGTAATACGTTCCAGCTCCCTGTCCTAGGGCAACCAGCACATTCTCTCCTTCCCCTTTCTCATTCATTTAAGTCACATCCTTCGGATTACAGCATGCCACAGGGGGAAAAACCAGAAAGGAACAAAGCGGCTCAGGCCTCTGGAGTTCAAAGAGCAAAATGATAGCCATTGTTTGAAAGCTGGGTTATCGGCCACACGTGGTGGCGTTCTTACTTTTTGAAATACACAATCCCACACCATCTCCCCCCCCAAAAAAAAAAACCTCACAGAGTTTTAGGATTATAAAATGCCAACCATTGCAGTTGTGTTAGAGGTCAGCAAAGTTGAAGTAGGCTGTGCCCACCCCCCTCAACCCCAGTGGAAGTGTGAACTTTCCCTGTTGGTTTTAATGAAGTGTTAACTGCAAACTGAGTCATTTGCAACTTCACATTGAGGGCCAATTCACACATGAAGATCCGTTTTGGGATGTTTTAGACACCGCCTTATAAAAATATGAGCTTTAGATTTTTCTTTGTTTTGCTTTCTGCCGCTTTTAATAAATGCGTAATTTATTTATTGCTGTAAGTCAATTTGAGTAACTTTGGTAAAGGGGAAAAAGGGTGACTAATACGTTTAATAAAATAATAATAGTAGTAATGCTACTGCTTGGGGGCTTGCAGCAGTGTGTGTGGACTATCTCCATTAAAAAGAATCTAGTGCCTTGAGTAATATCTGGTTATATGATAACTCTGTTAGGGATGTGGGTGGTTGAGAACCAGGAACCTCATCGTCTAGCACAGTCTGGCTCACGTCTAACGTAGTATTACTCAGGTCTAGCATAACAGTGTGGACTGTGCACATCCAAGCATTGCTTTTGTGCTGAAAAGAAGACAGCTATGCACCACCGACAATAACTGGCACACAATGTGAGGAATCTGGCTTGGGCAGGCCTACTATAAGCACCAAAAGTGTTAAGTTGTGGGCGAACATAGCAGACGACACAGTGATTTCTCCAGAGCAGCTCTTTATTTGTAAGCTGGACAGAACTGAACAGCAAACAGCTCAGCCGGCCTGCTTTTATAGGCAGCCGGCTGTCAACAATGTAGCAACAACAACCCAGGGTTTCCCCGCCTAAAATAACTGATGTGGACCTGAGTGAAAACTACATACACAATACTCCTGGTGGCCAGGGTGAGAACTTCAATACATAACAAAAAGCTTGTTATCCTGCCTGCTATGCTACAGGCACAAGCTACAGGCACTAACCTCAGGGATCCTGTCTGGAGGCTAGTTTGGTCACTGTTATCAATGTGGACAGGGAGGGAACTACGAAACTAGATTTTCTGGAGCAGTTTACACAGGCGAAACCGAGACCCATTGTAGTTCAAGGGTGGATAATATTTTTCAGACTTCTTGCTGGGCAAACTTCTGGAAACCACATGCCAGGGGTGGCTGGGGCCAGAGGCAAAGGGCAAAACAATGGGTATGGCAGACTGGTTTTACACAAACTCGTGCACCCCTCCCTACCCATCCAGAGAAGCAAATGGCTTTATCAGAGACCAAGAACACATTCCGTCCAGCCAGGCAAAAACATTCAGGGAGGTTATGAATGCAGAGCTAAGGAGGGGTGTGGCCTAAGGAGGGGTGTGGCCTAGGGTGAGTGGGCGGAGCTAGGGAGGGTATTTAGCCTGAGGCAAAACCTGAGGCCCATATTTAGCCCTCAGGTCTGAGGTTCCTCATTTATACTGGGAGTTCATGAAGCATTGGCCACTGGTTGAAGGGAGTTTGTTCGCTTGGCCTGCAGTGTCTTAATGGTGTCAGATGGATAGATACAACTGATTATTATCCCATGATCTTGTTTGCTACCTTAGGTGAGGAGAGTGTCCACTCCTTGAGGCTATTGACACTATGCAGCAAACAGCAGTGAACCGATCATATTTGGAAGAAAAGGTCTTTCACTTTCTCGCCTTTCCTGTGGGCTCGAAAATCCCAGTATTTCTGAGATTCCTTTCCCATTGCTTCACCCTGACCTTGGTTTTTATCAGTTAATTGGAGCCGCTCTGCTGTCGCTTCCTCTTCCTAGACAGCAGCTCATTATTTTCAGGTAATTAGCTATAGCACCTGGTGAAACTGCCCCATCTCTGAAGAAAAACAACATTCCTTTTATGAAATGGCTCCCTTTCATTTATTTATTTAAAAAAACTGACAATGTCTGAAGCTTTCCCCATGCAGAAAGGCCCTTCGCTCAAGCAGGCAAACAAAAGTATTTCAGTTTTATATAGCTCCTTGTTTTCTCCAAATAAAGAACGGTTGACAGCTCCAGAGCAAGCAAGGACATTAAACCATGGTTTGAAATTGGCTTGATATCCTGGTTTCTTCTGAAGAGGTTCAACATAGTTCGGATGCTTAACAGAGGCCTTCTTGGTTAGTTTGCTGGCTGGTGTGAAGGGAGGAACGAAGCGGCTGCATGTTCAGGCAGATCTGTACAAAATGTGGAAACAACATGGAACAATGTAGAATTCCTACTATTCCACCTCAAAAAACCAGTGGTTAGAATGTCAGACTAGGACATGGGAGACCAGGGTTCAAATCCCCACTCATCCATGGGGCTCAATTGGTGCCTTTGGGATAGTCACCACTTCTCAGCCTAACTTCGCATGTTAGTTGTGAGAATATGATGGGGAAAAGGGGAACCATGGATGCCATCTTGAGCTCTTTGGAAGAAAATAATAATAATAATAATAATAATAATAATAATAATAATATGCAATCATAAATAAAACAATTCAAAACTCCAAAACCCAGAGATAAATTCAGATAAATGACCATTTTTAAGACTCCTCAACATGTATTGGTTTGCCCACACCCGCTACTAAAGCCAGAAGGTTGGTACAAAGCAACTCTCTGGGCATCCATCCCTAGGGCAGCATTTTAAAAACCACAGGTGTAATCAACACACCTTCAAAAATCCATGTGGGTTGAGGCCACACATTAGTAACATGTAGAAAATAAAGGTTATTGCTATGCCATTTGCTACTTTAGAACGCTGACAGGTTTGCTTTCACCGATGCAAAATGTTCCCACAACTAAGGCCCAGAAGCGCAACCACATACCACTGCTGTGGCACAAGGAACAAACACTCAAGTCTCATAAATGCAGCCACAAACTGCCGCAGGTGAGGAAACAGCCAGTCACAAGTATCTCTGTGGCCAAGGGGACTTTAAGACAACTGGCAGGATTCAACAAGTAATTAAATCCAGCAAAAGCACCACGAAGCTTTCTTCATTGGCGGATGTAGAAAGTAACTGCACTGAGTGCATTTACATAACCAACAAGAGAACGAATGCCAGGTTTCTTTACTGCATATTGTAGCTCTTGCTACACCTTCACTGGTGCCTTCCAGCTGTTTCAGCTCTTAGCTCCCATCAGCCACAGCCAGCAGGTAAGCAAAGACTGACTTATTGCTCACCTGAGGCCAGGGCAGTCACCAGAAGAGGACACAAATTTGTGTGAAATAGGTAAAGGTAAAGGTACCCCTGCCCGTATGGGCCAGTCTTGACAGACTCTAGGGTTGTGCGCCCATCTCACTCAAGAGGCCGGAGGCCAGCGCTGTCCGCAGACACTTCCGGGTCATGTGGCTAGCGTGACATCGCTGCTCTGGCGAGCCAGAGCCGCACACGGAAACACCGTTTACCTTCCCGCTAGTAAGCGGTCCCTATTTATCTACTTGCACCCAGGAGTGCTTTCGAACTGCTAGGTTGGCAGGCGCTGGGACCGAACAACGGGAGCGCACCCCGCCGCGGGGATTCGAACCGCCGACCTTTCGTTCGGCAAGCCCTAGGCGCTGAGGCTTTTACCCACAGCGCCACCCGCGTCCCTTGTGTGAAATAGGCACATGCTAATTCATATGTACAGATGCAGATTTAGAAGTCATATAATTTAAAGAGGTGTTCGTTCATTCCTTCCCTCTCACCACAGTGGAAAGGACCGTGAACAGGGGACCCTTCCAGGCTGATGTTCTGACAATCGCAGGGGGCTGATGTGTGCCTGTTTGGTTCTCAGTTTAAAAAACCGAAAACTTCCCAGCTGAACTCTCAAAGCAGTTTACAAGGAGATAATTTAAACCAGAGAACCCTTCTAAAAATACAAAGCCATAACATTCTAAATTGCTAAGCACATTAAAAAGAACAGTCTTTTTATGATTTGTTACTTGGCCTTATTGTGCAAGACAACAAAACAAGCTGTTTGGTGGCATCTGCCTCTCAGTTGCCAATGCCAAAGCATGGTTTCTCTGTGCCCCTTCTCCCCTTCTACATAAATCTTTGCCTATCTTGAGAAACAGGAGGATAATTTGGTGTCCTTCAGTTTCCTTCATAGAAACTACTCCTTACATTTCTGGCTGGCTGATTGGTATTTATTGCTCATTCCCCTAAAAAAGGCAGCACAGAATGCATATATATATTAATTACACACAAGTGACAAATGTCTTTTAAGCACCATTCTCAATCACTGGTATCGAGTGCTCTTTTTTCCAATGCGCTCTGGAGACCAGAGGCTTAATTCATTTATTAGCATATATTATCAGGCCGATAAATACTATCCACAGAGCTGACTCACCCTGACCGTGGTCCCCCCTCAAAGGTCCTTGCTCCAGCCTCCTAAAGGTAAAGGTAAAGGTACCCCTGCCCGTAAGGGTCAGTCTTGACAGACTCTAGGGTTGTGCGCTCAACTCACTCTAGAGGCCGAGAGCCGGCGCCGTCCGCAGACACTTCCAGGTCACATGGCCAGTGTGACATCGCTGCTCTGGTGAGCCTGCACCAGCACAGCACACGGAAACGCCGTTTACCTTCCCGCTATAAAGCGGTACCTATTTATCTACTTGCACTTTTAAGGGTGCTTTCGAACTGCTAGGTGGGCAGGAGCTGGGACTGAAAGACGGGAGCTGACCCCGCCGCGGGGATTCGAACCGCCGACCATACAATCGGCAAGTCCTAGGCACTGTGGTTTTACCCACAGCGCCACCCGCGTCCCCGCTCCGGCCTCCTACTCCCAGTCAGATATCACAGCTTGTTAGCTCCTAGTGCTTGCGTACAGGAAATGGTAGCAGGAACTAAGGAACCCAGAAACTCATGTTGCACAGGGAAACCATGTTGCACAGGGAGACACTCAGTGTCTCACAAGCCTAGAAGTCAGAATTTATTGTACCAGCTCTCAATATTGAAAGAAGGCCTAGGCGAGCAGCTCACTGTTCAACATGTTCCTTGTTTTGTTCCCAGTTTGGATGAACTCTTCAGGGTTTGCTGTGGAACAGAGCAGGAGCTACCAGTCTTCCTCACACCTACCCTTTCTGCGTGGATAATAATAATAATAATAATAATAATAATAATAATAATAATAATAAATTTTATTTATATCCCGCCCTCCCCAGCCGAAGCCGGGCTCAGGGCAGCTAACAACAATCAAATAATCAAACAATCAAATAATCCAACATTCTAAAAATATTTCATTATAAAAATTAATTAAAATCAAGTTGATGGCAACCGTTAAGCAAAATTCTGTGCAGGTTGCCAGAGGAGGGAGTCAGGCTGCGCCAGATAAGATGGCTGGGTTTGGCTTCCGCACATAAAATCCAGCTCAGGCGGTCCTCAGTAGTATGGTTGCACCCCACCCCACCCCCGTAAACATCAGTGATTTCACTGCCCGGTTGAGGTTTATATGTGCCAGATTTTGGATGTGTAGCTCAGGTCTAGATTTGCCACTCATACTTAGGCATCTCGCAAGCTCTTACAAGGTCTGGACAGTCTGTATGGATATGGGGGAATAAGTAAACATTGTCAAACACGATCTACAAATTAATATCTTGATTTGTTCTTTTTTTTTTTTGTAGTGGGCTTACAGCCCAGGCAACCCCCCGCCCAGTGCTTGGGCCCTGTCTATTCCTCTCCATGCCTGAAAATGATTCTGAGCACACAGAGTCCTTGAGCAAGTTACTGCATTGCATTCCAGTCTTGGACTGATGAGATTCCTGAATCACACCCTGAATTCCCTGACTGCAGCTTGGATTTCAAGCATATGTGATTTTGCATTTGGGACCTAATAAATATATAGATAGATGCATAGCCAAAGGCTTAGTTCAAGGTACTGACTGATCTGCGAAATGCCTAGATGGCTGGTGGCCAATGTTTCCGAGAGAATTTCCTTCCCTGCATTCTGTCACGATGTCTGAAGCAGCAATACGAAGCATAGTAACTTAGAAGCAAATCCCCCGAAATCCATGGGAGTAACGATGGGTGGCAGCGATGGCAGGAGTATTGGCTCTATCCAACCCACACAGTGCTGGTATCCCTGTACAAAATTAGAGTGGGTTCTAGGATCAGGGGCAGGGAGTCTTTTTCAGCCTGAAGATCGCATTCCTATATTGCCAATCTTTCAGGGTCCAAAGTGGGTGCGGCCAGAGCCAAAACAGTGAAGCAACAAGTGTGACTCTTGCCTTCCTACATAGGCCACATTCCAGCCAGGTAAAAGCATACTGTCACGGTCCGGTTCATGGGCGATCAAAGTCCCAGCTGGGGACGTCGGGACCAGGGGCAAGATGGCGGGAGCAGGAACGTAAGTCCAGAAGCCAGGAGTCAGAAAGCCAAGAGTCCAAGGGTCAGAGAGCAGGGAGTCAAGAAGCCAAGGGTCTGAGGGTCACGAAGCAAGGAGTCACAAAGTCAGGGGTCCAAGGATCAAGAAGCAAGGAGTCAAATGCGGCAAGGCAGGAAGTGTGTTGCTGTGGCAAAGAGCCGAAGGGAAATTCTGACCTTATATCCCTTCCCGGCTCTTGTGAGTTACCAATCGGCCTCACCTGTGTGGCCTTGCCTCTTCAGAACAAACTTAGGAAGGCCCCAGTCCTGCAAAGTCCTATTGGTCACAGGGCCTGGCTCCTGCACGCACACCTGACACATACCCTCCAAGTGCCCTGATTGTCCAGGGACAGTCCCGAACCACAAAAGCCACCCCAGCTTCTGATTTGATCCCGGGAATCTCCCTATTTCCCTGCCAGTGCCGTCGCTGCTGAGCTCAGGGAGAAGGATGAGCTGACACTTGTCCCAAGTGATGGCCCTTCTTCTGATAGGAAATGCTCTGTGGAGGGGGTGGACACAAAATATGGGGGATAGAGAAGGGCGAGTTGGGGGGGGGCGGAGTGAGGAATGTCGCTATTTTCATCTGAGGAATGTTGGAGATAGGGGGTATGACATAAGGAGTGCATCAAATGTGAGACCTAAACACACACACACACACACCCTTCATGCTCTATTCTCATATAATACTTTGCTTATTTGGAGTTTGAGGTCCGTTCTTGGTTCCTGCCAAGCCAGAAGCACTGTGAAAGCAAGATCCAGAGCCAGCCAGGTGGAGGGAGAGAAGGAGGGCAACTTTACTGGTTCTTCTGGACATAGCTGTCAACTTTTCCCTTTTCTTGCGAGGAATCCTATTCAGAATAAGGGAATTTCCCTTTAAAAAAGGGAAACATTGACAGCTATGCTTCTGGAACCTCTCAAGCAGCTTAACCATGTTTTTTTAGGTCACCGATTCCTGATACAGGAATTTGTACCTCTGGTTACAAACTTAATTCGTTCCAGAGGTCCGTTCTTAACCTGAAACTGTTCTTAACCTGAAGCACCACTTTAGCTAATGGGGTCTCCTGCTGCTGCCGCACCACCGGAGCACAATTTCTGTTCTCATCCTGAAGCAAAGTTCTTAACCCGAGGTACTATTTCAGGGTTAGCGGAGTCTGTAACCTGAAGCGTATGTAACCTGAAACGTATGTAACCCGAGGTACCACTGTACTTGGCACCGCCTTACAATTCTGGATCCTAATGTTTCCAGCCGTTCACATCTCAGCTGGATATCCCTTCACTTGTCTTCTTCCAACTTATGAGGGCTCTGACCTAAATGGAAGCATATACTTCAAACAAAATAAATATGTACTGTATGTGCAGTGGGTCTTTCGCATATGCTACGCCATAGGCATGTATGGGAGATGCTTATCTCAATTTATGCACAATCACGCTATACCCATGTACAGTCCTACTTGTTAGGGATAATCACACCATCTGGTCCTTTTGTTTAATTTTATATACACACAAACAAACAAACATGTTCACACACACAAATGAAGAAATACAGTAAACCCACAACTTACACAAGGGTTATGTTCCAGGTATCTGCTGAGATGACTGGCAGAATCCGAGACCAGGGAGAAGAGTTGGCGGAAGAAGATTGGAGGAAATGTAAAATTTATTTACAGAAGTATTGTAAAATGTATGAATGCTGATGACATTGAAATAAAATGAAGGGGTTCTAATAATAAGAGATAAAAATTATAAATTATAAATTTGGGAGGTAAAATATATAAGGACAAAGTAGTAGGATACGAATTTGCTGAACTAACTGTTAAAAAGGGATATAAAAAAGGGAGGCGTGAGGAAGTCAGGAAAATAAGTTAATTGAAGATGAATAATTAGAAAAGAGTGATTTGTGTTTTTCCTATTTTATTTTTTGTGTGTTGATTGTTCTCCCCCCCCCCTTGTTAGGTTAAATGTTTGTATTTTATGTATTGTGAAAGTTTGTATTGTTGTGTTCTATATTTTCCCTGTGTTTTTATTGTTCTAATTTTCTATTGTTAAACTTAATAAAATATTAATTTTAAAAAAAATATGTTTCAGGTATCACACCTAAAAACAAAATTGTGTATAGCCCAAACCCATTGGGTTCAATGACGGTTGAGATTGCCCCACCCCCTTTCCGCCCTCTTTTTATTTTTATTTTTTTTATTGCCACACACATAAAACTGAATACCCACAAGTTAAATGTGTACAAGTTGTGGGCTTACTGTATTCCCTCTTCCATTAATAATTTTACGAACTGAAATACCGAATTAAAGACTTAAAAAAAGAAAAGCCCTCCTCGCTCTCACCCCTCCAAAAATATAGCAACACCCATGGGCGCCGCCAGCAATGATCCGTAGCGACACATTTCGGACGCGTGGGAGAGAATCTTGAGCAGATAACCAACTTGCAAATTCTATATAGACCCAGTGGAAGGCGGGAGATGGGAGTCCTGTTTCTTGTTAGTTGCTGCCCTGATAACTGCTCGGGAAAAGGCAAGTACGTATTGTAAACAGAAGAGTGTCGCTATAGCAACGGGGCCGTTCAACTTTTAACTCCTCAAAACAGAAGTAATTAGTTCTCTCAGCTTTGTATTTCTGCATTTTCGTACCAGCAAAAGATTGCGCTGCGCACTCCCTCAGCTAGACATGTTCTGGCAGTTAGGATCCAGCTGGGCTCAGATGTCCAGAGAGCATCTTGTCATTAAAACACCAGGAAATGCTCCCCCAGCCCCTCACACGCTTCTTTTAAGTACTGGGGAAGGAGGACAAGGCTAATGTCTCATCTTCACTGCTCTTTATAGTTGTTTAAAAACACACTCCCCATACTGCTTCAAAGGAGAGGGCCTGCCCTAGTGCCTACTGACCTTAGATATTTTAGGTGTGTTGGGTCCTTACGAGGTTCCCACCTGGCTTGTTGTAAATCACCCCAATAAAAGACATGCGCACACACACACACACACACCCTTTGCAGAAAATGTGTGTGTGTGTAGGGCTCATGCTCCATGCTAGCCAATGTGTACTCTTAAACTGGCGTACATTTAAACGGGACTGACCGTTTTGATCTGTGGCCAAGTCCACCTCAAAGGCTCAGGGCGAAGCACAAACACACATGGATAAAACAAAGCCAACGCAGATAAATATCTAGCAAGCGTTAGAATGACTACACCCACATTCAGGTTCCACAACGGCAACAAAACATTGAATGAGATATTATCAACGTCCGGCATACATTTGGGTAAGTTAACCAAGGTGGGTTTGCAGAATGCGGAAACGGTGTGGCACAATGTGGAATTTGAGGCAGAACGTGAAACCCGAATCATTTCGCTTTTGGTTTTCTAAAGGCAAGATTTCGAAAGTCCTAGCTATGCAGACATTCCAGAAGCGAGTGGGCAGTGGAAAATGCATACCCTCCAAGTGCCCTTATTTTCCAGGGACAGTCCCGGAATGATGAAAGCCACCCCAGCTTCTGATTTGATCCCAGAATGTCCCTATTTCCAGCAGGGTGTGTGTGTGGAAATGCTCTGTGGGGTGTTCATGCAAAAATGTGTGTGTGTGTGTGTGTGTGTGTGTGTGTGAGAGAGAGAGAGAGAGAGAGAGAGAGAGAGAGAGAGAGGAGGATCAGTTGGTGGGGGGAGTGAAATGTCCCACTATGAGGAATGGATGAACCTATTCATTGTGGCTGTCCCCGTTTCTCATTTTTCCAACCTTAAATTCAGGCCCCCACAATTCCGCACTAATGTGTGGTGTTAAAAAAATCTAGGCGATTTCTCCTGATGAACACATTTTTGACAAAGGCACACACTTCTGCAAACAACACAGTCCTAAAATAACACATTTTTGTACATCAATTTCACTAATATATTCATTTTTAAGCACACTCCCCCTAATTTGTGTATTTCTGGTTGGAGAACTGCACTGCAAAATTTACATAGCTGTGAATTTCTAAGGATGACTGTGTTCTCATCTTCCTTTGGAAAGCGCAAATCTGGTAGATTCGGCTTTTAGGTGAGAATTGAATCTAACTTCTCCCCCCCCAGCCCAACCCCAAAAGGTCAGCCTTGTGAGAATATGGCCCGCAGGCATCCAAAGCCGCCCCGCCCCCACCTTTGTGACTGGGATGGGATGCAGGATATTACACTCAACAAGAAACTTACGAGCGTGGAGATAAGCCAGAACTTCTCAGCTGAAAGAGAGAAATGGCTCTACAGATGAGAAAGCATGTTCTCTTTCATGGAGAGCACGTGTTGCGGTGGGGTCTAGGAAGTTACCCCTCTGTTGCTGGGTGGGTAAGATTTGATGGCTACGTTTGCGATTGTGCTCCTCTATGTTGTTGGGGAGATTTTAATGTTGCTATTAATGTTGCTATGGTCCTGCTGGACCATAAAGAAGGCTGAAAAGACCCTGATGTTGGGAGAGATTGAGGCACAAGGAGAAGGGGACGACAGAGGACGAGATGGTTGGACGGCGTTCTCGAAGCTACCAGCATGAGTTTGACCAAACTGCGGGAGGCAGTGGGAGACAGGAGTGCCTGGCATGCTCTGGTCCATGGGGTCACGAAGAGTTGGACACGACAAAATGACTAAACAACAACAACAACATTCCTGATTGACAGCCTATTAGCTTTATATTTCCTGCGCGCAGCGTTGAGATTCCCCTTTTTGCTGTGCGCATCGGATCACCCACGCACCCTCCCTATATTTAGGGTTGTTCGCATTGACCTTGCTATGCCTGTCATGGGGTTGTCTGCTTTGGGGCAGGGGCCTGGTAGGAATTTTGTCCATTTGGCTGATTGGCTGGTGCTATTTGGGTTTTGCCTACTGTGTAGCAAATCATCACAACTTGTAAGGTTGCGGTTAGGCATTGGTTCATTTTTGGTTGGTGGAGGGGATGTGGTTGGCTGTGCCTGCCCCTCCAATGCTGCTGCTGCAAGGGTAGTCCATTAAAGGAATTCAGGGGGTTGCCATGCTCTTGTCCAAACCCCTGTCAAGGGGCTAGGGCCACGCAAGAGCCCCTGGGAGCATTTGGGGAGAGCCTGGCACCCAGCTCCATTTTCTCCCCAAATTGTTTTCCCTTTCTGACTTTCGCGGGCATGCGGATGTCAGTCTGTCCCTGGGCAGGGACAGATAGTCGCAACCAATGCCTAAGCAACCACTCACATTTTTTGTATTTTAATAAAGTTGTGGCCAAAATTATGCCAAAAACCTTAAACTAAAATTCTGTGTGAATTGTGTTTTATTTGAGGGTGGCTTGGGGACCTCGACACACAACATCATCTGGGCATAGGATGAGATAAACTGATGTACCTAAGGTCTTCATTCCTTTGAGGGCAACCTTCCAGATCCTGCCTGCCCTGGTAGGTGTAGTCACAGGTAAAAGTGGGTTGGACTAGAGAGAAAGTACACAGATCACTGGCCTGTCCTTTGTGCAATGTTCTAGCCATGCAAAGCTTTCAAAACACCCACATCTCTCAATCTAGGCAAACAGCTCCAGAACACCTTCCAGCCAGGCAAAGCAACTCAAGGAGCTCATGTAGCTTTTGCTAATAAAGATTTACCTCCAGCTTGAAGGCTGCGGTTGACTGCCGGCTTGCTCTTTGACACTTGGGTAGCATCAGCTACCAAGTCTACTGCCCCCAAACTGCCATGTTCAAATTGGTGCCAAAGCCTTTACAGCTACAATCTGTACTTAGTGTTTTCCAATCTATGCTTATGAAACAGGGATGAGGGGGACTGGTGGCTCTGCAGATGTTGTTGGAGTACAGCTCCCATTGTCCCTGACCATGGCCTGTGCTGGCTGCAACTTCTTGGGTGGGTGTGGCGATTAGGACACAGATTCCCCATCACTGTCACAAAGCTATTGAAAACTCTGCCTGTTGTTTTTTAAGGTCACTAGTATACGGAGACACACAATACATGCCACAGGTCACGACAGGAGGAGAAATGGCGGCTGGGAGAGTTGATAGAGGGCGAGAGATGCTGGCAACCCAATACGTTTCTCCTTCTAAGCAAGACCACCAAAGCCAGAATCCGTTCGGAGGAGGCGAAGCCAGCCCGGATAAAGTAAGCATTGACCCCGATTCCTCATACCAACAATCTGAAGCAAATCCAAAGCAAACTTTTCATTTGTGTCCTCAAATATTCCGTCCTGTTATTTTAGTATATTTTGCATAGCTCTGCACTTTCTGGTTTTGGCCTGAACTTTTATTTTCTACGAAAAAGGCAGTATACAAGTGCAGACAGACTAAAAGCAGGAGGCTCTAGTGAAATATGGACATAGAGCTGAGACACCTTGCCTTCGCACACAAGTCTCCTTTGAGTGCTTCACGCCAGCCTGTTCTTTCCGGCCTGCTGTACCTGCCTCCTCTCACGTACTTCATCACCGGACTGCAGTGCTGCTGCCGAGATGACCTTCCCAGTAGTTGTTCCAACTACCATCTTACTACAGCAACCATTGACAACTAGGCACCCTCCAAGCATTTGGGATTACAGTTTCCATCAATCTCAGCCAGCACAGCCATGTTGGAGAAAAATGATTTACCAAAAAACACACTCTTGACCAGGGAGGAGCATGCAAGGTTCCTATTTATTTTTAATCGAGAGAGAGACTTATACACTGAAATTTCAGCGTTTTGTAATAACTATACACGCACAAACACAAAATGGAAACCACATACCAAATTAAAACCACAGATCATCAGCTAACTTATTCCCAGGAAATGCTTGGTTGTTACTGAATGTCCCTTCTGTTAGGAGAGACACATCAGGAGAGGGATACCAGAATTTCCACATCTGTTGCTGCAAAACCTCAGTTCTTCCAGTTATCTCCAACATACCACATATACCTGCAGGAATGTTTCCACCTCCATCATTCAGCCCAGAGGTCCAGCTCCAAGGGCCTTCTGGCAGTTTGCTCACTGCGAGAAGTGAGGTTACTGGGAACCAGGCAGAGGGCCTTCTCAGTTGTGGTGCCAGCCCTGTGGAACACCCTCCCATCAGATGTCAAAGAGATAAACAACTACCTGACATTCAGAAGACATCTGAAGGCAGCCCTGTTCAGGGAAGTTTTTTATGTGTTTTTAATCTTTGGATTGGAAGCCACCCACAGTGGCTGGGGAAACCCAGCCAGATGGGTGGGGTATAAATAATAAATTATTATTATTATTATTATTAAAAGGTAAAGGGACCCCTGACCGTCAGGTCCAGTCGCGAACGACTCTGGGGTTGTGGCGCTCATCTCGCTTTACTGGCCAAGGGAGCTGGTGTACAGCTTCCGGGTCCTGTGGCCAGCATGACCAAGCCGCTTCTGGCGAACCAGAGCAGCGCACGGAAACGCCGTTTACCTTCCCACCAGAGCGGTACCTATTTATCTACTTGCACTTTGACATGCTTTCGAATTGGTAGGTGGGCAGGAGCAGGGACCGAGCTACGGGAGCTCACAGCATCACAGGGGTTTGAACCGCCGACCTTCTGATCAGCAAGCCCTAGGCTCAGTGGTTTAGACCACAGTGCCACCCTTGTCCCTTTACTATTATTATTATTATTATTATTATTACTCATCTATCAATGTAGGTTCTCTTTCTGCATTTACAATGATCATACCATGTGGTTAATGAATTGACTGTGTTGACAGACACCTGTTGTCATTCATCTAGAAGGAAAGTGAATGGAAGCTGGGTACAGTGGTACCTCGGGTTACATACGCTTCAGGTTACAGACTCCGCTAACCCAGAAATAGTGCTTCAGGTTAAGAACTTTGCTTCAGGATGAGAACAGAAATCACGTGGTGGTGGCGTGGCGGCAGCAGGAGGCCCCATTAGCTAAAGTGGTGCTTCAGGTTAAGAACAGTTTCAGGTTAAGAATGGACCTCCGGAACGAATTAAGTACTTAACCCGAGGTACCACTGTACAAAATAGGGGAGAGCTGTTCAACAGTGGAACAAACTCCCTTGGGAGGTTGTGGACTCTCCTTCCTTGGAGGTTTCTAAGCAGACGTTGGGTGGCCATCTGTCATGGATGCTATAGCTGAGGTTCCTGCTATAGGGGGTTAGACTAGATGGCCCTTGGGTTCCTTCCAACTCTATGAATCTATGATTCTAGGGATCTCTGAGGCCCACTGGCACTATTACTTACTTGCTTAGGTTTCTGGGCTGTTTAGAAGTTCTGTGAGTGAAGGAGCTGAAAGGTGACTTGTCCATCCCACCCAATGTCAAACTCTCCTCTCTCCCTGTACTTTGCTTCTGCCAAAGCTAGGCTATGCATCTGTGCAGCTTCACCCAACAGAACTACAGCCCTATAGTCCAGAAAAGAGAAACATACTAAGTGGGGGGAACTGCCAAATATTTTCGAGACCCGTCAGAGACTGGATCAAGAGAGGAAGAGAAATTGCTTAAGAAAAACAAACCCATTCTTGGCCCAGAAACCCAGCACTCAATAAGGAAATTGGCAGTGCCAGTCTTGGCCTCAGGGGCAAGGCCCAGCTGCCTAAAGAAATGGTATCATAGCTTATTTGGCTTCCTGTAACCCAAAACCAAAACAGAAAAAAGGATCACTCCGTGTCACGTCCTGCACCGTGCAATGATAATTTGTTCTTTCTGAAAGTCTCCATTTCCCTAAGCACAGGCTTCCCCTAAATACATATTTTATCCACATTGCCTAAGTCAGGGCTGCGTACGCACTGTACATCATAAGGCACATTTAAAGTATGTTCCCCCTAAGAATCCTGGGAGCTGAAATTTGTTAAGGATGCTGGGAACTGTAGCTCTGTGGGAGTAAACTATAGCTCCCATGATTTGGGAGTGGGTTTGGGGAATGTGCCTTAAATGTGTAATCATGTGCAGTGCTTTTTTTCTAAAAAAATGTTTAGGGGTACTTTCATTTTTGACTCAAGAAAATGACCATTTTATGGTTCAAATTGGGAAAAATAAATACAGTAAATGGCCAAAAGTACAAAGATTCACAAAATGTTTAGGGGTATGCGTACCCCCTGAAAAAAGCACTGGTCGTGTGTTTGCAGCCCAAATGTCTCATATTTGAAAGCAGGGTTATTTTATTTCTTTTCTCTGCTTGTTCTAGAACAGATATTTCCTATTAGTAATGGGGTTTCTTTATTCAATAGGATATCATCTCCTCAAGCAGGGAAGTGACCTGCCTTTTACAAACAAACTAGAGCTTCTGTTCTTTTTAAAAGCTACATTCTTGTTGATCTGTCCCAAAATTCCTAGATGATGTATGTATGTAAATATGTCCTAGGTAAAAGTAGACTTCAAAATCTTAAAGAAAATAAAGCCAACATTGTAAAAACAAAACCTCTTTAGTTATGGTGTCAGAAATTTGTTCAGTGTTGACATTTAAGAGTCAGTGTTAACATTGTAATAGACCTAGTGCCAAGGGTCAGAAATCCTTGTATCGCGAAGCTTTGTTTTTGACATGTACACCCATAGCCCAGTAAATGTCATTTAGCCAGAAATGAGGATGACATTTGGACGTTTATTGGGGGAACTGCTAGCTTTGACGTCTAGTAGTAAATGTCAGAATCGTCTGATATTTCCCTCTGGGTCTATTAAAATCTCACAACCACAAAGTTTGTAATGCAAATACCCCCTTGCAGGTCAACTTCTGAACTATTATTCTGTTCAGCTCCCAGGCATGCCTCATTTGAGACTAGGCTGCACATGAGAATTCATATATCGGACTTCCGAGAAGACGGAAGACGGAAGACGGAAGACACTGATCTGTTAATCAGCTGGAATCAATAAAGTGAATTCCCAAGGACTCTCTCAGGATAGCAATAGATGAGGTAACATATTGCTTTTACGATTTCTGATTTATTCCTACTCTAGCGACAACTTACAGCCTGTCTAAGGCTGCAGTGCAAAGCATAATCACCAGGCAGCACTCAGCAGCTCAATGCAGAGGAAATATATTTAGGGTTTAGGCTATGGTCAGGTTAGGTTTATGGAATTTATGCATCACTTCCCACAAAAAAATAAAATAAAATCTGAAAGTGATTTTCAGCTGAGTGAAAGATGCAATAATGAAAATCACACAAACCTATTTAAAGCAGATTTAACAATACAATAGAATTATTTTGCTGTTGGTTTTAATTGTTTGAAACTATTTTCACAAAACATAAAAGCCACTACCGGAAAGCAAAGGAATACAGGGCATGCTTAGCACTCATTTCCGTGCTATTTGATTCCTGGGGGGGGGATCCAATTGCAGCCCCCTTAACCTGGAAAATTACAGGAGTAAAGTGATGAAAGTTGAAAACTCTCCGCTTGGCACCCCTGTATAGAGTTCTTTTCTGCTGTTTTCATGGGGGAACAGAAGCACAAATGGACAGAGAGGGTGGGGGACCAGTGACGTTGTGCACTAACGTTCATGGTTGTGCCACACCATCCCCACTGATATGAATGAAATTCCGTGTGACATGCCGGCATAGGGGGCCAGAAAGCCACAGTTCCATAACACGGCAGGAAAGTAACGTCAGAGAACAGGACAGAAGCACTAGCATTATAACCAGGAAAATGAATGCAGTACCCTCACGTCTGAATGCACCCCGAGTTTAGATAGCTTTAGTTCAATCTGCTCGATTTTCCTCACAGTTCAAACTTGGGAGAGCACCCTGCAACCCAACTAGCCAATGGACCTTAGCAGATACTGAAAGTACGTTCCATAAATGGTCACATGACTTCTGACTGAAATATACTCGGAGTCAAGAGTGGATTTCATGCTCTTTATTCAGCTCATAGTGATGAGGAGGAATGGAAGATCCCCCACAATATCTGCTTTATATACATTATTTACACAATGGGCTGCACTTGATTGGCTAATTCCAGGATTCTCCTGTAGGCCAATCAGGTTGTGGATTCACTTCCACCTGGAGCTGGATTGGGTGGCTCCTGTGGACCAATCATACTGCTGCATTGTTCTAGGACCAATCAGACTGCTGCATTCTGAATCCTATTGTTCTAGGACCAATCAGACTGCTGCATTTTGGATCCTATTCAACTCAGTACATAACACTGACCATAATAAACCATTTGCTCCAATGACATTTCCCCCAACCCATCCCATGCACAAATTGGGGAGTTTCTTTTTGGGGGTAGTTACTTACTGAATGTAGTTTGGGGGTAGTTACTTACTGAATGTAGTTACTTACTGAAAGTAAATGTAGTTACTTACTGTGGGGTAGTTACTTACTGAAAGGGATGCGGGTGGCGCTGTGGGTAAAAGCCTCAGCGCCTAGGGCTTGCCGATCGAAAGGTCGGCGGTTCGAATCCCCGCGGCGGGGTGCGCTCCCGCTGCTCGGTTCCAGCGCCTGCCAACCTAGCAGTTCGAAAGCACCCCCGGGTGCAAGTAGATAAATAGGGACCGCTTACTAGCGGGAAGGTAAACGGCATTTCCGTGTGCGGCTCTGGCTCACCAGAGCAGCGATGTCATGCTGGCCACGTGACCCGGAACTGTCTCCGGACAGCGCTGGCCCCCGGCCTCTTGAGTGAGATGGGCGCACAACCCTAGAGTCTGTCAAGACTGGCCCGTACGGGCAGGGGTACCTTTACCTTTACCTTTTTACTTACTGAATGTAGATTTTGTTGTATCCCCCCCCCCAGAAATCGGTGACCCCCTGAATGTTTAAGCAACACAGGAGTCATTGTTGTCAGAGACTCATATGAGCCTGGGAGATGGCATCTGAATGGAGACAGTATTAGCATATGGACTGACATCATTTTAAAAAAGCACTCAGGTGAAGCTAGGTCTGCTTTTTGAGATGGAGCAGTACACGTTCCGTTCGCCCTTTATCTCCTCTCCATTTTACCCACCATTGCCCTTTTCCAATTTGCTTTTGCCCTCCCCCAAATCCAGAGGCTCTGGGCTGTCTGTGCGACTGCTTTGACCTTGGTTTGCCTTCCTGCCACAAATTCTCCAGGAAACTGCCATTTTTCGCACAGTGCTGTTATCTGTCCCATTGAAACCAGGAGGGCTTTGTGAAGGAGTGAGAGCCAGATAGGCAAATATTTGCATTATGTCTATGTGACTCCCAGGGAGATAAAGCTCGTCTTTTCAATTACAAATCCCCATGCCCCCTTCTTGGACTCTAGGGTGTCTTAGGAACACTGGCACACTTAGCCACAAACATTTGCATTATCTCTCGCTCCTATACCTGGAGTCCGTCACATTGGCTTGACATACGTGAAAGATAAGTGCTAGAAACAACTCTTAAGGAAGGAAATGAAGCCGGGGCAGCAAATATAGCCTCCGAAATACAGCCTCCCGAAAATATGCAATGGAAGATGTAAAGTTGAAAACACTGAGACAGGAGCTCCTTGACATGTGCAGAAGCTCTAGCGTGAACATGGAGTTCGCCCATGTATGAGAGGGACTCCCTATTCAGTGTAATGAATGCATTCTCTAGTTATCTCTCGCTTGGACTACTGCAATGCGCTCTATGTGGGGCTAACCTTGAAAGTGACCCGGAAACTACAACTAATCCAGAATGCGGCAGCTAGACTGGTGACTGGGAGTGGCCGCTGAGACCACATAACAGAGACCACTTACAGTGGCCGCTGAGACCACATAACAGAGACCACTTACATTGGCTCCCAGTACGTTTCCGAGCACAATTCAAAGTGTTGGTGTTGACTTTTAAAGCCCTAAAGGCCTTGGCCCAGTATACCTGAAGGAGCGTCTCCACCCCCATCGTTCTGCCAGGACGCTGAGGTCCAGCGCCGAGGGCCTTCTGGTGGTTCCCTCATTGCGAGAAGCAAAGCTACAGGGAACCAGGCAGAAGGCCTTCTCGGTAGTGGCGCCCGTCCTGTGGAACGCCCTCCTATCAGATGTCAAGGAGATAAACAACTACCTGACATTCAGAAGACATCTCAAGGCAGCCCTGTTCAGGGAAGTTTTTAATGTATGACATATTAGTGTATTTTTTGGTATTTGTGGAAGCCGCCCAGAGTGGCTGGGGAAACCCAGGCAGATGGGCGGGGTACAAATAGTAAATTATTATTATTATTATTATTATTATTATTATTATTATTATTATACCAGGAAAGCTTTGCATGAATATACCGTATTGTGTGGTGTTGCTCCACAATGGCAGAGGGCCTACTCAGCAGTGGCTCCCCGCTCCTTGTGCAACACCCTCCCATCAAATGTCAAGGAGATAAAGAACTACACAACTTTTAGAAGACATCTGAAGGCAGCCCTGTATCAGGAAGTTTTTAATGTTTGACATTTTATTATTTTTTATATTTTGCTGGAAGCCGTCCAGGATAGCTGGGAAAACCCTGCCAGATGGGTGGTGTTATGTACTGAGCTGAATCGACTCCAAGTATCTTTCAGGTGGGGTATAAATAAAACGATGAAGAAGAAGATGAATGGGAAAGCTCATGTGCACATTATGTGAAGCCATAGTCATAATTTTGAATCTGGTCCCTGCGAAAGGAAGATGATTCTGGTGGGCAAACCAAAGCTAAACTTTCTACTTTTGCAAGGTGGAAAAACTGCTTGTTCCCTTCAAAAAAATAGGAAAAGACTAGTTTAGAATTAACCACCACTCATTAGGGGTCCTGGGACACGGGTGGCGCTGTGGGTTAAACCACAGAGCCTAGGGCTTGCCGATCAGAAGGTCGGCGGTTCGAATCCCTGCAACGGGGTGAGCTCTCGTTGCTCGGTCCCTGCTCCTGCCAACCTAGCAGTTCGAAAGCACGTCCAAGTGCAAGTAGATAAACAGGTACCACTCCGGCGGGAAGGTAAACGGCATTTCCGTGCGCTGCTCTGGCTCGCCAGAAGAGGCTTAGTCATGTTGTCCACATGACCTAGAAGCTGTCTGTGGACAAACACCAGCTCCCTCGGCCTATAGAGCGAGATGAGCACCGCAACCCCAGAGCCGTCCGCGACTGGACCTAATGGTCAGGCGTCCCTTTACCTTTACATTTGGGGTCCATTGTTTTTCCTGTTCTTTTGCTGTTGCTTTTGAGCTTATTCTTTTTTTAAAAAAAAAATTAAGGTGTGCCTGCACAGGTAAGGCTATACCTTTGTGGATGCCCACTCAGAGGGAAAACTCTGGGAAGGCCATTCACAGATGAAGAAAAAGAGGACAAGCAAACAGACTGCCAGTATTTTGTGGGAGTGATTCAATCACACACCATACATTTGTAGAGGATTAAAGTGCTTTGTCGTGCAACAAATCCACTTGGGGGGAAAAATTCAAGTCTTAGAAATGAACAGATGATTACCTGGAAGGTGTCTGTACACCCCACAAGCAACCGATGGTAAATGCAGGATGAACGCTCGTTGTCGTATAACCGCCCTGAAATCAAATGAGAACGAAGGCACAAGGAAGGCCAAACATAGCCTTAACTTTGTGCTGGTGATACAGGATGAGGTAGGGACGCGGCTGGCACTGTGGTCTAAACCACTGAGCCTCTTGTGCTTGCTGATCAGAAGTTTGGCAGTTCGAATCCCCACGGCGGAGTGAGCTCCCATTGCTCTGTCCCAGCTCCTGCCAACCTAGCCGTTCAAAAGCACATCAAAGTGCCAGTAGATAAATAGGTACTTCTGCGGCGGGAAGGTAAACAGCATTTCCGTGTGCTCTGTCTTCCGCCACAGTATTCCGTTGCGCCAGAAGTGGTTTAGTCATGCTGGCCATGTGATCCAGAAAGCTGTCTGTGGACAAATGCCAGCGCCCTCAGCCTGAAAGCAAGATGAGCGCCGCAACCCCTTAGTCATCCTTGACTGGACTTAACTGTCCAGGGGCCCTTTACCTTTTTTTTAAAGGATGAGGGCTTAATAAGTCTGGACTATGGAGAGGCCCCTGTGCAAGATCTGAAGCCCCCCCAATTTTCAAAATTAATTTTCCAAAAAAATTAAAACAAACAAACAAACATCCTATTTGTAATTAAACCAATCTTGGTAACATTGTTACGTGACTTCCTCAAATCCCCCTGGTTGAATTTCATTATATATCATTTTAACAGTTTTCCAAAATTTATCTTCTCAAAGAAAAATTATCTTGACCACTTAACATCTTTCATTCCTTCTAATCTGGCTTTAAACATCTTAATTCCTATCCTTACATATTTAAGTCCTAAGCCCATCTCTTATAGCAAGCTTTTCCAATTAGGTTATCTTAACGTATTTAGCTATATAGTCTTTAAATTTTATCCATTCTTCCTGGTACTCCTCCTCCTTCTGGTTGTGGACTCTTCTAGTCAGGTCGGCTAGCTCCGAAAAATCCCTCATCTTCATCTGCCAATCTTCCACTGTTGGTACTTCTTGTGTTTTCCAATTCTTCGCTAACAAAATTCTTTGTTGTGGCATACAAAAATAATTGAACATCTTTCTTGGGCAATTCCAAACCTGTTATTCCAAGAAGAAAGGCATCTGGTCTCTTAATAAATGTATATTTCAACATTTTTTCCAATACGTTATAAATCTTCTCCCAGAAGTCTTTCACCTTGGGGCAGGTTCACCACATATGATAAAAGGTACCCTCTTTTTCTTTACATTTCCAACATAGATTATCACTGTTGTGGTATATCTTTGCTAATTTTACAGGAGTCAAATACCATCTACACATCATTTTCATTATATTTTCCTTTAACACCGTACATGCAGTGAACTTGACCCCTTTCTTCCACAATCTTTCCCAGTCTTCAAACATTATACAAAGGCGGGTCTTTCAAGCACATACTTAGTTATGATGCACAGCCTGTCTGCCTGCGTCCTCCCTACGATTAGTAGTCCATGAAACGGACATGGATGTCGCCCTTCAGAATCCTTCAGAATCTACACATGCCTTTTTTGGGCAGTAATCACCCCATTATCATCACTGACAGGAGTGATAAATCTGTCAGCATCTGGGCCTGGCCAACTTTTCCTCCCCCAACCCCTGCACTAGAAGAAGCTAACTTTTGCCGAAGCCTCAAGGCACAAAAAAGAGCTGTTTTATAAAACTCGGCTTCCTGATCCTGGCAGAATAATAGCAGGCGCACCACCCCATCCAGAGATCTGTGGGAATGAATCCCAATCAGATGTCAAAGGTTATTACCGCAAACATGTTGCTGAAATCGAAAACCCAGCTGGTCAGAAGGGCTGTCGGAAGTACCAAATGATCGATCTGCATTGCGTGGGGTGGGGTGGGGGGCAGCTAGTGGGCAGTGCAGAGTTTGGGACCCTGAGCTGATTGGGTGGGATTCTGTGAGTGTTCATCTCTCCGTGGGGCCAGCACCAGGCTGCAGGGGGTCCATGGCATGGGGCTGTCAGGAGCTCAGCCTACACTCAAGTAGGACCCTGGCAGAGACACTTGCCCGACTGGCATGTTCTCTCTCTCCTGGTCGATCGTTCGGGAGCTTCATAAGCTTTCTTCAGCCTGAACATCACAGCGACCGATGCCACCGGCACACTTAGGGATCCACAGAGTTTGTGCATCATGCGTCACGGACCTCAGCAACTCAGCATTTTGGCTAATCTACTTTATTTACATATAAACACACAGGGAGCACTGCAACATGGCTCCCTCTCTCTCTAGCATCAGACAGCAAAGAGAAAAAGAAGAAAGCACAATAGTCCCACCTCACGGAACACAGTAACACAAACATCCTGTTTCCGTCACTTCCTACTCTGTGGAGTCAAAACATACACCGTCATGTGATAGACAAAAATCCCATGACTGCAATCATGGAGCAGGAATTCTAACAGGGGCTGCCAATGCCCGCCCCTCCAGCCAAGTTAAGGTCTGTCTCAGTGGTGGCTGTTATCCATTTGGAGTGGTAGGGTGGAGACGGGGGCGAAAATGACAAGCAGAACCAACTAATTCTAGTTTTTGTCCCTATCCTCCTCCCTGCTGAGTTCTGTAAGGGCAATACTGAGTCGAAGGAGGAGGAAGCTGATTAAATAGAAAAGCTGGCAGGTAGAGACTGGCTGAAGGAAGACTGGGGTTGTGGGAGCAGTGCCCAATTCACCCAAGTTCTACCTATAGTCTTGTCCCTACTGGGACTGTGTATCTATAAAATCTATTCATTTTATATATCTATGACACTACTGGGACTGTAGAAGTATAAGGATGTAGATTTTATGGAGCTATCTGGTGGGGTATTGCAGACCCTCCAAGTGTACCTGTTTTCCAGGGTTTCTCATTTGATCCCGGAATATTCCGCTTTTTCTTGGAGAAATGTCGGAGGGTATGAAGTTATGTGACACACATCCCCCAGCCAAGGAGATAAGTACCGCATTTACTCGAGTCTAATGTGCCGTCAAATCTAATGTGCACCTCAATTTTCAGAACCTTGAAACAAAGAAAAAAAGGTATTTGCTGACGACTGTACGTGTGCTATCGAATCTAATGCACACCTTAATTTTCACAATGTAATTTTGCCAAAAAAGGTGAGCATTAGATTTGAGTAAATATGGTAACTGTACAACTTTTTATCTGAAGGCAGCCTTGTATAGGGAAGTTGTTGGTTTTGTTTTAATGTTTTGTGTTTTCTTATGGAATAGGATGTCCCTATTTTCACCAGAGAAATGTTGGAGGGTATGGCACTGCATTCTGGGTCATTAAACATGGTGCACAGCTACCACAGATGACAGCCAAGCTTGACTCCCATTCAGAAGTGGCAGCGCCGCCATTCCACAACTGAAATAGCTCTGGATCGGGGTGGTTTGTCCTATTTTGCCGTTTGAGGTGAAACAGGAACATGCCACTCTCCCCACCCACTGCCGCCCCAACCCCTTTGCTGCTGTGCCACTGCCACCCTTCTGTGACCAGCCTGGGGGCACCTATGAAGCACAATAAGTTCCCAGCAAGATCTCGTCAAAGTTTCACGAGACTTGGCAGAGCAGGGCTACTTCCCGACTTGGCTGAGCTCTGGTGCTGGGCCTGCCTCTCTGCTCATTGTCTCTGTGTGCGCTGAAGGCGAAATAGCAAACGTTTCCTATGGGATTGTTGTGCCTTGAACATTGGAGGAGCTTATTAATTGAAAGAAGAAGCATTGTAGCTTTTCCTGTTCACTCACAGCAGAGATTTTACTACTAGTCAGCAACAGAACAATCAAGGAAAGGAAGGAAAAGAGGGTATGACCTGGATACTTAACTTCCTGGCACCTAAACGGACAGCAGCTAAAGTTGACACTTCAGCTCTAAGCCAAATGAGTGGCGCCACTGAAATTCAGCAATATGTGGCCTGAATGTGCAAGGTAGATGAAATATACTCAGAGTCGAGAGTGGATTTCATGCTCTTTATTCAGCTCATAGTGGTGAGGAGGAATGAAAGTTTCCCCAAAGTATCTGCTTTATATACATTCTTTACACAATGGGCCCCCACATGATTGGCTAATTCCGGGATTCTCCTGCAGGCCAATCAGGTTGTGGATTCACTTCCATCTGCAGCTGGATTGGGTGGCTCCTGCAGACCAATCAGAATGCTGCATTCTGAATCCTATTGTTCTAGGACCAATCAGACTGCTGCATTTTAGATTCTATTGTTCTAGGACCAATCAGACTGCTGCACTTTGGATCCTATTCAACTCAGTACATAACAGTAGACTTATAAGCCTCTTGGGGGGTGTTTCCATGTTTTGAATGAATGTAGTGATGCAGTCAGGTTCTGCTGAAGCTAGCGTAGGGAGCCTGTTTGGAAACCAAGAGAAGAAACTCAGAGGAAGAGTTTGGAAACTCAGAGGAAGAGAGGGGCATGAGTCATAAGCAACTTAAATAGCACATGGATCTCTACTAGTATACAGTGGATGCTCGGGTTGCAAAGGTGATCTGTGCGGGATGCACGTTCGCAACCTGCAGTGTTCACAACCCGCAGCAGCACGTCTGCGCATGCACGGGTTGCGACTTGGCGCTTCTGCACATGCGCAAAGAGCGGTTTAGCGCTTCTGCACATGCAGGACCCCCAAAACCCGGAAGTAACTGCTATGTACTAACGTTCTCACCCTGGGCCAGCAGGGGGATACTGTAGATAGTTCAGGTCCACATATGCAAATAAGGGATCGAAAGTGACGTTCAGTGATTGGATAGTTACAGAAAATGGTTACTGTTGCGTTCTAGTGGAGTTCTATATAAGCAGGCTGGCTGAACCCTTCAGTTCAGTTCTGTTCTGGCCTGTGAATAAACAAGAGCTGTTTGAAGAATCGCTGTGTCGTCTGATATGTTCACTCACAACTTAACAGTAACCCGTTCCAGTACTTCCGGGTTTTGGTGGGTCCGTAACCCAAGAAAACGCAACCCAAAGCGTCTGTAACCCAAGGTATGACTGTATAGCGAATAGGCAGCCATTTTCCTGAATTCCTTCTTTCCCAAACCCCTTCTCATTTCATGTGGTGTAGCAGTTAGAGTGTTGGGCCTGGGTGACCTGAGTTCACATCTGCACTCAACCATGAAGCTCCCTAGGAGACCTTGAGCCACATACTCTCTCTTATCTTAAACTTCCTCACAGGGTTGTTGTTGGGATAAGATAGGGAGGAGGCACAAAGCATGTACGCCACCTTTAGCTCCTCAGAGAGAAGTTGGTATATAAGTGTAACACTAAATAAGGAAAATACGTATACAGAGGATGGGTTTGGGGCCTGCAGCAGCAGGTTAGGAACAGTTAACCCTTGTTAACCCATGAAAGATGCCATTGTCAATCTCTTTTCATCAGGATTATTTTTAAAACAAGAACAGCAACAACTTCCAGGTCTAACACACCCTGAACACTTTCTGATTAAAGCTTGTTTAAATAATACACAAGCAGCATTTTGTTGGTTGCTACTAGGTTTCTGGGTGTTTTGGTTTTTTTTTTAACGGTAAGCTAAGCTTTAGGAAATAATATTGGTTTTGCCACTGGCGTCACAAAGCTGCAAAGTTGTGTTTGTTTACTCATGTGTATGTCTGAGCCGGGCTTTCTGATTTAATGCTGCAAATTAGCAGGCCTGAAGTTTGAAGCGTCCCTTTATCCACAAAGCAGGATTGATGTTGAAAGGAACAGCCCCAGCTTTTATGCCCACCCTGGTGCCACAGAAGTGACTCACAGGAAGCAGTCCTGCAGGATGCTAAACCGCCATCAGCTGGTAATATCTCTCGGTCAGCCGTGCCGAATCCCAGGCTGAATCCAAACAAACAGCCCAGAGGGTAAGGCACCTTAATTAATTTTCCACAATTAAAACGTTTAAAGACCTTTCCGATGCCACTTCTGTTTCTCTAACTCACAGCCAACGTGCATTGGGGCGGAAGGGCAGGCGATTAATCCTCACTGGGGTTCAATTAATTTGCTGCTTCGAAAACAAAAACACGCTGTAAAGAGGGATGCGGAGGGTAGGATCTCTCTCTCTCTCTCTCTCTCTCTCTCTCTCTCTCTCACACACACACACACACACACACACACACACACACACTTTCTACTGTACAGTGGTACCTCGGGTTAAGAACTTAATTCGTTCTGGAGGTCTGTTCTTAATCTGAAACTGAGGTACCACTTTAGAGGTACCACTTTAGCTAATGGGGCCTCCCACTGCTGCCACGCCGCCGCCACACAATTTCTGTTCTCATCCCGAAGCAAAGTTCTTAAGCCGGGGTACTATTTCTGGGTTAGCGCAGTCTGTAACCTTAAGCGTCTGTAACCCGAGGTACCACTGCTAGTCTTTTGGCAAGGGGGACAGCTAACCTCTTTTCCATAGTATTGGGATCATAAAGCACACATAAAGCAAAGTCGTGCTCCAGGCCGGCCCAACCGTTAAGCAAAGTGAAACAGCTACCTCAGGGAACATTTCACCTCCACCTCCTAAGCTAGCCTGCTGCCACTTGGTGCAGTGCAGGCAACTCACTGCCCACTGTCAGTCCAGCTGGATTCTATACAGTGGTACCTCGGGTTAAGTACTTAATTCGTTCCAGAGGTCCATTCTTAACCTGAAACTGTTCTTAACCTGAAGCACCACTTTAGCTAATGGGGCCTCCTGCTGCCGCTGCACCGCCAGAGCACGATTTCTGTTCTTATCCTGAAGCAGAATTCTTAACCTGAAGCATTATTTTTGGGTTAGCGGAGTCTGTAACCTGAAGCGTATGTAACCTGAAGCGTATGTAACCCGAGGTACCACTGTATGTGGAACGAGAGGTGGGCTACCTATCTTTGTCTCACACAGCAAAAGTGTAGCATTTTGCAAACTTTTTCGCAGAGGAGCCCTGTTGGAATGAAAAACCGTGACGAAGTTAGGTCTGTTAATTTAAATGAGCCTACTCTGCGTGATGCTAAGTTGAAGGCTCTGGAAACCAAGCCTTATGAGCAACGGTTGAAGGAATGTTTAGTCTGGAAAACGAGGAGACTGAAAGGAGATATGATAGCCATCTTCAAATATCTGAAGGGCTGTCACATGGAAGAGGGAATGCACTTGTTTTCTCCTGCTCTTGTAACCAATGGTTTCAAGTTACAAGAAAGGAGATTCCGACTCGACATCAGGAAGAAGCTTCTGACAGTAAGAGCTTGTTCAACAGTGGAACAGTCTCCCACAAGAGGTGGTGGACTCTCTTTTCTTGGAGGTTTTTAAGCAGAGGTTGGGTGTCCATCTGTCATGGATGCTTTAGCTGAGATTCCTGCATTGCAAGGGGGTTGGATGAGATGATCTTTGGGTCCCTTCCAACTCTTGAGATTCTATGATTATGACCCAAAATGTCTTTTGGATCTTTTTACTTTCTTGGGCTCCATGATCACTGCAGATGGTGACAGCAGCAACGAAATTAAAAGACGCCTGCTTCTTGGGAGAAAAGCAATGACAAACCTAGACAGCATCTTAAAAAGTAGAGACATCACCTTGCCAATAAAGGTCCGTATAGTAAAAGCTATGGTTTCCCCAGTAGTGATGTATGGAAGTGAGAGCTGGACCATAAAGAAGGCTGATCGCTGAAGAATTGATGCTTTTGAATTCTGGTGCTGGAGGAGACTCTTGAGAGTCCCATGGACTGCAAGAAGATCAAACGCATCCATTCTGAAGGAAATCAGCCCTGAGTGCTCACTGGAAGGACAGATCCTGAAGCTGAGGCTCCAAGACTTTGGCCACCTGATGAGAAGAGAAGACTCCCTGGAAAAGACCCTGATGTTGGGAAAGATGGAGGGCACAAGGAGAAGGGGACGACAGAGGACAAGATGGTTGGACAGTGTTCTCAAAGCTACTAACATGAGTTTGACCAAACTGCGGGAGTCAATGGAAGACAGGAGTGCCTGGCATGCTCTGGTCCATGGGGTCACGAAGAGTCAGACACGACTAAACGACTAAACAACAAGGACCACCCTGCAGGAGCTCTGTAATGTGACTATCCATTTAAGACATTTTTGGTAACACCCACCAGTATTCCACGCAACCCTCTCCCCTTGTGTGGGGACTGGAGCAACTTTAGCTAAAGGCCTTGCATACAGAGAGTCCTAGGCTCAGGGCACTTCCAGGCTGTTGCTTGTTTTTTCAAGTCGGATTCAATCACGTTCTGGAAAATTCAGGTTGCAAAATTACAGTTGATTGAAAGGTCTTGTGCAACGAACCTGCTTCCTGGAAAGATTGGCCTTTTTGAGATAAGGATAGTGGGGCAGGGGGAATTGCACCGGAAAGCGTGGGATAGCATTGTTTGATGCAACAGGGTCTAATCCCTGCCCCCAAACAAATCAAGGTGCTTGCCGAATAGCCAGTTTTGTCTAACCTTCTTGCAATCAGGATGAATGCTTTGATAAACAGGTCACCTGGAAATGTCCTCCTGCCTCTCAGTCCCTGAAAATATCAAGTAGCATAGCGCTGGGGGACCTGCAGCACTCCAATATCCCTGACATTGGCCACACTGATTGGAGTTGAGGGGCTTGGAGATGTCTGAAAGGCCACAGGGTTCACATCACTGAGGGAGGCTTGATACTCATGCCATTGTAGAAATGGGTTTATTTCCTGTTACAGTGGTACCTCCGGTTACGTACTTAATTCGTTCCGGAGGTCCGTTCTTAACCCGAAAATGTTCTTAACCTTAAGCACCACTTTAGCTAATGGGGCCTCCCGTTGACACCGCACGATTTCTGTTCTCATCCTGAAGCAAAGTTCTTAACCTGAGGTACTATTTCTGGGTTAGCGGAGTCTGTAACCTGAAGCGTATGTAACCCGAGGTACCACTGTAGTTTCATGGGTTTGTAATTGTTTACATTTCTATCTTACTTTTTTATTGCTGACCACTCTGGTAACTTAGGCAGTTTATAAATCTGGAAATACAATAAAAATGGGGAAAGACCCTAGAGAACCACTGCCAGTCCGAGTAGACAACATTAGGCTACATGCATGACTAGTCTGACCTAGCATAAGGCAGCTCCCATTGTTTCTTCCCATTCCTGTCTTGCAGAGGGTTGGACTGGATGACCCTTGGGGTACCTTCCAGCACCGCAATTCTACGATTCTGTGGCAAAGTTCTGCTACCTGAGCTGTTTAAAACAAACAAACAAACAAACAAACAAACACGGTGCTTCTAGACAGCCTGTTTGCTGAACATTCATCCCAACTGCTTTGCAAAGTTGCCTATTTAGTGAGCATTCACATCTTGATTTGTTTACAGGGAGGTTAGTCAGTGTTGCATCTAGCACGTTCCATCCCATGCTTTTCCAGTGCATTTTCCTGTCACTTTCCTCATCGCCCCCCCCCCAAAATCCAGTCTCTTGCAGAAGTTGGGTTTGTTTGTTTGTTTGTTCAAGACCTCCTAATCAGCTAACATGCCTGCTTCTTAGGAGAAAAGCAATGACAAACCTAGACAGCATCTTAAAAAGCAGAGCCATCCCCTTGCCGACAAAAGGTCCGTATCGTTAAAGCTATGGTTTTCCCAGTAGTGATGTATGGAAGTGAGAGCTGGACCACAAAGAAGGCTAATCGTTGAAGAATTGATGCTTTTGAATTATGGTGCTGGAGGAGACTCTTGAGAGTCCCATGGACTGCAAGAAGATCAAACCTATCCATTCTGAAGGAAATCAGCCCTGAGTGCTCACTGGAGGACAGATCCTGAAGCTGAGGCTCCAATACTTTGGCCACCTCATGAGAAGAGAAGGCTCCCTGGAAAAGACCCTGATGTTGGGAAAGATGGAGGGCACAAGGAGAAGGGGACGACAGAGGACGAGATGGTTGGACAGTGTTCTCAAAGCTACCAGCATGAGTCTGACCAAACTACGGGAGGCAGTGGAAGACAGGAGTGCCTGGCGTGCTCTGGTCCATGGGGTCACGAAGAGTCGGACACGACTAAACAACAAAAACAAATCAGCTGCCATTGTGCAACCTGAATTTGGAGTGAAGTGATTGAATCCCAGCCAAAAATAGTGATGGCAAAACCGGTATTTTCCCCCTAAGTGTAGTTTAGCGTCTGTGCAACGAGGACAGAGAAACATCTTTCTCCTTCTCTCATACCACTAGAATTCAGTCTAATGAAGCTGAATGTTGGAAGATTTCAGCAGAGCATAGTTGAGCAATGGAATTCGCTCCCCTGGGAAACAGTGATGACCACCAACTTTGGATTTGAGGAGAGGGCTATCAATGGCTTCCAGCCATGATGGCTATTCTCTGCCTCCACAGTTTGCACCAACAATGCTTCCGAATAGCTGGAAACCACAGGAGGGAAGAGTGCTCTTGTGCCCATTTTCTGTTCCTTGATTTCCTATAAGTGCCTGGTTGGCTGCTGTGAGAGCAAGATGCTGGACAAGATGGGCCATTGGCATGATCCAGCAAGCTATTCCTATGCTATTAACCAGCGGCAATCTTTAAGACCCCAGAAAGCCAGGCAACAGATTGTGTTGGACGCAAGACCCCAAGAGATATGTCAGCTTTTAGTGTGGGTGTTGCAAAGAAGCTGAAATAAAAAAATTAAGGTCTTATATATATATATAAATAATGGGACACGGGTGGCGCTGTGGGTTAAACCTCAGAGCCTCAGGCTTGCCGATCAGAAGGTCAGCGGTTCGAATCCCCATGACGGGGTGAGCTCCCGTTGCTCGGTCCCTGCTCCTGCCAACCTAGCAGGTCGAAAGCACGTCAAAGTGCAAGTAGATAAATAGGTACTGCTCCAGTGGGAAGGTAAACGGCGTTTCCATGTGCTGCTCTGGTTCGCCAGAAGCGGCTTAGTCATGCTGGCCACATGACCCAGAAGCTGTACGCCGGCTCCCCCGGCCAGTAAAGCGAGATGAGCGCTGCAACCCCAGAGTCGGCCACGACTGGACCTAATGGTCAGGGGTCCCTTTAACCTTATATATATAATAAATGGCCATAAATGTACCAACCAAGCACGTACATAGATATGCACTTGTCAGGAGCAGCACAGGAAGACCGTCCTGAAACCATTTTGACTCCCCAATTGACCAAATGTTTTTTCTGCAAGGAGGGAGGGGGTGAGGGAACCTTTGCATTGCCTCAGGAATTGGGTAATCACCATCTCAAAGGAATGGGCAGACTACCAGGAAAGGCAATCAGATAAGGCATTATCAGATAACCCGGCAGACAGGAAAAACAAAAACATTCAAATTTCTGTTGTAGACCACCTTTTCTGTGATGTAGGTATGATGTTTGTGGGCGGTGGTCTTGGGCTACACCCCTTCTGAGATGTATGTATGATGTATGGAGGGGTGGTCTTGAGCTCCAGGGCAGGGAATTTAAAATGTCTATATAAGGGCAAGCACACCTTGGTTCTGGGTCCTCCTCCGTTCTCCTGTGTGTGAGGGGAGCACCCTGTTGCAACAGCTTTAATAAAGATCAGGCTTACAAGCTTCTTTGCTTCTCAGTATTCTCTGGTTGGCCTCTGTTATTTTCTCCTACCAATGGAGAACCTACAAAGGACTCTATAAAGGGCTCTTGTATACCCCGTAAGGGAATAAGGGCAAATTTTGTTTACAACAAAGCTAAACTGCACTTAGGGAATAATATTGGTTCTGTTCTTCATTAGCAGGAATTTAAAACTCTGAGTCAGCAAAGCCTGTTTGTAAGCAATGCCCTGACCTGATATAAGGCTGTTTCCTATATTCCTGGATAAACTATCCAACCACTTTAAAACCTGACACTGCAAACAATAAGAGGGGAGGAGGAATGTAAAGCAGCCGAGGAAAACAGTTCTCTGTCCTATTAAATCATCAACCTTTGGCTTGAGGACTGTGCTTAATGCAGCAAAAACTCCCCGTTGAAAGCCCTGGCCTCAAATTCTACACAGAAAGGGCAAGAGAAATTTTCCATCCTGTTGATGTGGCAGACAGTCTAAAGACCATTATATATGATCTCAGAACCGCCCAGTGGTGTCACAATTCTGGCTTTTGTTCATTATCAGCTTGGTTTCCTAAGCCTTGCAATTTATAATGCTCTCCAAAGGACTATACAGTGGTACCTTGGGTTACAGATGCTTCAGGTTACAAACTCCGCTAACCGGGAAGTGTTGCTCCAGGTTAAGAACTTTGCCCCAGAAGAAGAATGGAAATCACGCGCCAGCGGCGCAGCAGCAGGAGGCCCCATTAGCAAAAGTGTGCCTCAGGTTAAGAACCATTTCAGGTTAAGAACGGACTTCTGGAACAAATACTTCAATACCATAGAATCATAAGAGTTGGAAGGGATCCTGATAGTCATCTAGTCCAACCCTCTGCAATGCAGGAATTTCAATGAACAGGTCACGACAAATATAGACTGTGTGCAAGCCTAACTGTGAAAGGGATTAGCCCGCCAAAACTTGACAGGTGAAATTGCTGCTTCCCTAGAGCTTCTTCACACATTATACGGAAACACAGGTTCAAGCTGTCTCTACACACGTCCAAGTCTCTGTGTGAAAGACTGTACACTTTTTTTATTTGTACAGCTCATCTGCAGTGTGCTCAGGTGTACCCAAACTGTACACTTATTGAGTAGTGCACCTGAATCATTATGAATGTACAGCTCAATTGATTTGTGTCCATGTTGCATACCTGTTAGGGGTAGTACCTCAGGATGGGGACATGTTGTTCTGAGGTAGTCTGTCCACCTTTGGTCCTGCTCCACACTCAGCTCTCACCTGTGGCTCCTAGAAGCTAACAACATGCAACATCAGCCGCAACCAGGAAACAGCTTTGACTGGCCGACTAAACCAGGTGAGGACAGCCGATGGGTCTCAAACCCTCAGAGAGTTAGGGATTTCCCCTGCAAGCGAATACAGGCTCTGGCGGGTTGAGGGGACGAGACCAATAGTAGGTTCAACGGTCAACCAGGAGGTTTCTGCACGTATTGTAGGGGGAAGTGAGGGACAAATGGGGCTCATCAACCTGGGAACATAGTTCATCTAAGAGAAGGAAGACTCCAATCCTAGATAGAGATAGATAGATGATAGATGATAGATAGATAGATAGATAGATAGATAGATAATTTATTTCGGTCGGAGACCAGCTTATAAAACACACTTGGGGGTACAATCCCAGAAGGAAAACAAACATTTAAAACAATGTACAACAAAGAATGTATAACTTGCTGTTAAAATGGAACACTCAGGACGAGACGGTTAAATCAGCTATGATTAAATGGGCACAGGATCTTGGACATAACATTATGTTTGCTGACTGGGAACAGTTGTGGACCACAGGTATGAAATTTACGGCATGTAATGCCTTAAGAGAGAATATTATGAAAATGATTTACAGGTGGTACATGACACCAGTCAAGCTTGCAAAAATCTATCATTTGCCCGATAATAAATGTTGGAAATGTAAAGAAAATGAAGGTACATTCTTTCACCTTTGGTGGACGTGCCCAAAGATTAAGGCTTTTTGGGAGATGATCTATAATGAAATGAAAAAGGTATTTAAATATACCTTCCTGAAGAAACCAGAGGCCTTTCTTTTGGGCATAGTTGGCCAATTGGTGCCAAAGAAGGATAGAACTTTCTTTATGTATGCAACAACAGCAGCAAGGATACTGATTGCAAAGTATTGGAAGACACAAGATTTACCCACACTGGAAGAGTGGCAGATGAAGGTGATGGACTATATGGAATTGGCAGAAATGACTGGCAGAATCCGAGACCAGGGAGAAGAGTTGGTGGAAGAAGACTGGAAGAAATTTAAAGACTATTTGCAGAAATACTGTAAAATTAATGAATGTTAAAATGATGTTGGATTGAAAATAAGTGGTATTGGTAATAAGATTAGCAAGAATATGCAAATGTGGATTGATAATGGATGAAAATATATAGTTATAATAGGTTAAGATATAGAGTAAAGATAAATGAAAGAGGGTAAGGATTTGCTGAAATGCTTCTCTAAACGGGAGTATAAAAAGGGGAGGTGTGAGGAGGTCAAGGAAATAAGTAAACGAGCCTAAAGATATTGAAAAATGGATTTATTTTTAAATTTTTTCTTTTTAGCTATTTTTTCTCTTTTGCACTTTGTATCTTTTTTCTTCCTTTTTTCTATGTGTGCTTTTTAGTTTGTTAATTTTTGTTTTAACTTTTTCTAATCTGTAAAATTGTTAATCTTTGTTTTAACTTTTTCTATTCTATGTTTTTTGTAAAACCTTAATAAATATTTCTTTTAAAAAATAAAATAAAACAATGTACAACAATACATTTAAAATTTATAAATGCGATAAGCGTATAGACACTTAAAACTTTAAGATAAGCTACCGGAGAGAGATGGCCCAGAGTTACCCATGGAACCGAGTTTGGGGATTTTCTTAATGAACTAGTTTGGGTTAGGGGATGGTCTGCGCCTACAGATCTGTACACAGAATCTGGCGACCATCCGGGTCGCCTTATGATCTTTGCCTAACAGGAAAAGGTCAAATTTTTGCTTTTCCGGGAGGTCAGCGAGCCTCGACTCCGATCCTAAACCTCCGCTGCTGAAATATACTCGGAGTCGAGAGTGGATTTCATGCTCTTTATTCAGCTCATAGTGGTGAGGAGGAATGGAAGTTCCCCCGTAATGTCTGCTTTATATACATTATTTACACAATGGGCCCCACGTGATTGGCTAATTCCGGGATTCTCCTGTAGGCCAATCAGGTTGTGGATTCACTTCTACCTGGAGTTGGATTGGGTGGCTCCTTTGGACCAATCAGACTGCTGCCTTTTGTATCCTATTCAACTCAGTACATAACAGCTGCCTTGCGAGATATATTCAGAAGACAAGGCTAAGGAATAATGTACACAAATCCAGAGTGGAGTCCCCAAGGCAGTTGGATGGCGCCTTGCACACCTCCTTCTGGCAACTCCTGCAGCTAAACTGGTGCCAGACATATTGCTCTTTCCTTTGGACCACATTAGCGAGGCCGAGAGTGGGGTCTTGTCATCTGGGCAGTCCAGGACCTCCATACACACTGCCCAGGCTTGCCCCCTGGGGAGGTCCCTTTGGCACTGCTAACACAGTGGTTTGACTTCACCCCCGGAGGCGCACCCCATTGTCTCTTGAGTCAGCCAGTTACCAACAACAACACCCCTCAGATCAGTGCTATCTGACCACACTATCAGAGGACTCTTACAGACAGAGAAAACAAGAAGATGGACATCATATACCTGAGGACCTTTGTTTAACTCGGAGATAATCAGCTTAACTGTTCAACATGAACAAACAGAACAATTATCAGACCAACTTGCATGACGCTTGTTTTTTATCTTTGTCCCCCTCCACCCCCCCCAAATTCTTAACTTCCCCTTGTCCCAAATAAAATGCCATAAATTTATTTATTATTTTTTCCTCCCACTATCTATCGCGAGTAAATTTATTTACCCTCCCTCCCTTTTTGGCTGAACATTTAGGTTCAGAACGGACATGATGTAGGACATCTGTGATTAAATTCCCTCCTTCAAAGCTCAACCTGTGATACAATTCCACCCTTCTCAGCTAAACTTTAAACTTCAAAGCAGCCATGGTGGGGTGTGGGGGTGTTTTTAGGCTAGATCTAGAGGGTCATGATGGACATGTTGCGGGAAATCCATGATTCAATTTCCCCCCTTTAAACGAAACTTTAAACCCTTGAAGGTGGGTGATTGGATCAAGACTGGGGAGTGGAGAGGGGTTAAGCCTCACTTTCTTTGCCATTTTCCTGGTCAAAATCACTCCTTTCCTAAAGCTCCTAATCAGCCCTACCTTTGAGCTCCTCACAGCTTGATGGGAAGGACAGTTTCAATCAAGGTAATGGCATGGGGAAGGGGAGGATTTAACCCCCACCACCACTTTAGCCCCAATCCAGCTCAGTCTCCCACAGGTGCAACTGCTTTTATTATTATTACTTATTTTTAAAGTTGGGAGATCTGATCATAGTTCTCCAGTGTCACATCCATACCAACTCTTAAGTTGTCAAATCGTTTACATTAACTTGCTGGTGTTTTAGAAGGCAGCAACAGCAGCAGCAGCAGCAACAACAATGCATAAAAGCACAGTGTCTTTTAAAACTGGGGTCAACAGATGTAAACCACAATAAAACTTTGTTTAAAAATGAATTGGAATTGTTTTGTCCATGTCTGCAGCATGCCAGTTTGCAGCAAACCTTACAATCATGGAGCTGCCACACATTTATAGATCAACCCTTATGTTTTTGGCCTACAACTCCCATCATCCTGGACCACTGGTCCTGTGAGCTAGGGATCATGGGAGTTGTAGGCCAAAAACATCTGGGAACCCAAGGTTGAGAAAGGCTGGCGTAGATGAACTTTGCTGAGAATAGTATTATTATTATTATTATTATTAACTGAAACAACCAACCCATTGTGTCAAATCGTGGCTTCCTGCAGGCCTTCATTCAGTGGTAAGCACCCTGGCCAAACGTACAGCAAAAAGACTGAAGTGTTTTGGAGGCTACGGTACTCTGTTTAATATATCTGCACGTGTCTCTATATTAAGAATAGCCAAAATGGTGCCCTCAGGATGTTGTGGACGACAACTTCCATCACCCATGACCATTAGCCAAGCTGCCCAGGGCTGATGGGAGTTGTAGTCCATACCATGTTAGCTACACCTGGGCAAATGCATATGTGTACAGTAACAAAAATCAACCAACAATTAACAAATTTTCTAAATACTGCCATTGTTTTCTGCTAACCTAATATAATTAAGAGCCTAAATACTGAGACTCTGTGAAAATATTCCTAGGCAGGCTGTAATATCCTTTCCCGGACATTACTGGGATATCAAAGGCGGAACTGACGAATTTCCGAAAGGTTACGCTTTGTCCTGGCAAGTCAATTGAAAAATTGTGGGTTGTTTTGGCATTTTTGTATTTAAAAAAAAAAATCCAACAACTTCCGGGTCTTCAATTTTGTGGTGTCCTGGTTTTTACTTTTGGAAATAGTTTTATACAAGTGTTAAGAGATGGCCCACTTAATAGATTGCCCATAACTTTGACTTTAGAATTCCTATCATGCTTGCCTCCCAAATCTTTATCAGGATGAAATCATGTGAGCACAATTGTTGCTGCATACCTCACATGGTGGCCTTCATTTATTATTATTTTCCACACAGGGTCTTCCTGTTATCCTCTCAACAGAGCCCCGAGACAAATTACTGTGGACACAAAGGTTATGCAGTGAGTTTCATGGCTTCTCTTATGGCTTGCACATTTTGGGGGCTGTGTACACATTATAACTTTAAAGCACATTCAAAGCACATTTTCCCCCTCAAAGAATTCTGGGTACAGTGGTGCCCCGCAAGACGAATGCCTCGCAAGACGAAAAACTCACTAGACGAAAGGGTTTTCCGTTTTTTGAGTCCTTCCGCAAGACGAATTTCCCTATGGGCTTGCTTCGCAAGACGAAACGTCTTGCAAGTTCTTGCGAGTTTGTTTCCTTTTTCTTAAAGCCGCTAAGCCGCTAAGCCGTTAATAGCCGCTAAGCCGTTAATAGCCACTAAGCCGCTAAGCCGCTAATAGCCGTGCTTCGCAAGACGAAAAAACCGCAAGACGAAGAGACTCGCGGAACGGATTAATTTCGTCTTGCGAGGCACCACTGTACTGTAGTTTGTTAAGGGCTGCTGGGAACTGTAATTCTGTGAGGGGCAAACTACAGTGCGCAGAAGTCTCTGAGGGGGGAAATGTGTTTCGAATGTGCCTTAAAGGCACAGTGTGTACGTAAAGGAGTGTGTTGACCTAATATAAATTGACCTTTCCGCTTAGAGAAAAGAAAACAAGAGGTCGTTGCTCATTTGTAGATGCCAAATAATTATAAATTAGCCCAAAGCGTAACACACAGAAAACAAGACAATAAAGTTAAACTGCAAGGCTAGTTCAGTTTATCTTCTTTAAATTAGAGGTGGGAGGGAGGAAAAAAAGACATGGCTAAACCTTGGACGTTTCTTCTCTTCAATCGGAATTTCATGTCAGAGGTTAGCGATTGAACCGTAGCTCTAGGAGAGAGACCAAAACATGGTGGAATTTCTGTGGAAATTTAAGCTTTGAGGATTTGTGTTGCTTATTTTAACCCCAGGGGCCATTTCTGGAAAACTCTTGTCAGTAGCAATGTGTTCTCTGATAGTCTGATAGTAACACATGCCAATTAAAGCAGAAAATAATGCTGACAAGTTCTTGATGAACTATAATTGTCTGATTTCCCTGCAGGCTCATTAAAATGGGAAAGACCCCTTTCCCACTCTGGAATCAAGAGAGACAACCTATTTATCTGAATGTTTGGTGGTGAATTTGTGAAAAGAGCCTGCCGACCACCCCCAGGCTGTTTAATTCCTAGCTTATTTCATTATTGCTATTATTTTTACAAGCTGTTTATTTAACTATCATTCTGCGAGAACCTTTCAACACCTGAAGGTATTTCTGCATGTTTAAAAGTGAAACCTGATATTTTGCTAGCCTTAAGTAAGTAAATATAATTCTCCGCCTATCTGCTTCTCCCATCTCGAGCAGATTGCTTGTGAAGGAGCCTCCTCCAATTTTAGGCATTTGACAGTGATATTTCATTACATTTATGACTTCTCATGCATCTTAATTATCTGTGCTTTTAGCCGGAGAGGGTAATATGCAAAAATTTACATTTCCTACCCAGATTGAAAAGGTTTGCAGAAAAACGAGATTCCTTTGAGGTCATGGTTCTGTGAAAAGCCTTGCATCAAAACAAAGCAGAATCGTTCATTTACATACAGCCCTCAAGTAGATGTCACCTCATGAGAAGTTCTTCCCAGCCCTACCTGATAAATGCAGGGCAGACGTTCTTCTACTGAGCCACAGCCTTCCCCCCCATGAATAGCGCATGGGGTCCAGCGGGTCACTGGCTCAACCCTGGAGTTGCCATTTTGCATTGGACTTCGTTTGATGGGCTTCGAAGCCCAGTAAAAGACCAAATAGGTCCCACAAGCATGAGGTCTGTCCACCCCACGCCAAAAGGAATGAACAGAGTAATTGCTCGATTGATCAGATAACAGTCCATCTTATTCTGAATTCCGTTTCCATATCTGCCAACATTTCTCTGACGAAAACAGGGACACCCCAACATTTCTCTGATGAAAACAAGGACACCCCAACATTTCTCTAATGAAAATAGAGACATCCTAAGGGAAAGCACGGGACACGGGTGGCTCTGTGGGTTAAACCACAGAGCCTAGGGCTTGCCGATCAGAAGGTCGGCAGTTCGAATTCCCGCGACGGGGTGAGCTCCCATTGCTCGGTCCCTGCTCCTGCCAACCCAGCAGTTCGAAAGCACGTCAAAGTGCAAGTAGATAAATAGGTACCACTCCGGCGGGAAGGTAAACAGTGTTTCTGTGCGCTGCTCTGGTTTGCCAGAAGCAGCTTAGTCATGCTGGCCACATGATCCGGAAGCTGTACACCGGCTCCCTAGGCCAGTAAAGCGAGATGAGCGCCACAACCCCAGAGTCGGCCACGACTGGACCTAATGGTCAGGGGTCCCTTTACCTTTTAAGGGAAAGCAGAACGTTCTGAGATCAAATCAGAAATTGGGACAGCTTCTGTAAATCCGGGACTGTAAATAGGAACACTTGGAGAGTCCAACATGAGGTAGCCCTTGAACGCTCACATGCAGACCATAACCATTTGTCTCCAATGGCCCCTAAATATGGAGCCATTTTATTAGCGTTTTCAGTAGCGAATGTGGTAATTCTGTATTGATCTGTTTTGGATGTTTGTATGTGATGCCAATTAAAGGTTTGATGATGATGAGTACTATTTAGTGTGGTAATCTACGCTTTTGAGGAAGTATACAGTATCAACTTTGGAAAGAGAACCAGGGGAACAAAGAAGGAATGCTCTCGTGGGTTTGAAAAACTGAATGGGTGCCTCCAGACTTTCAGTATTTTGCCAAAGAAATTCAAGTGCATACCGAGAAATTGAGGTTTGTGCAATTATTGTGGATTAAAGCTGTCTGCTGCTGTAGCGCAACAAATCTTTTTTTTTTTAAAGAAACCTCCTTTTTGTGGTTAGGAAAGTGATAGGCAAATACATTGACCAGTGTGGAAAAAGCAAATGATTAATGGGAAGATGTATAAACACCCTACAAGCAGAAGGCTCTTTGTGGTGTAACCTCTCTGTAAACAAATCAGAAAGAATCCTCAATAAGGACAGGATATAATCTTACATCCACATAAGCTTTGTGTAAGCCTGTCAGGATGGATAATCAATAAGCAGTGTGGTGTAGAGCTGTGTAGTATAGTGGTTAGAGAATTGGACTAGGACCTGAGAGACCAGGGTTCAAATCCCCACAACCAGAAAGCTCACTGCATGGCCCTGGGCCACCCCACCTCACAGGGTTGTTGTGACAACAAAAGAGGGGGGAAATTGTGAACATGGGCTTGAGCTCCTTGGACGGAAGGTGGGATACAAATGTAATCATTATAAAAATAATCAATAAGCAGGTCATTTGAAGGAGCCCAAAGCACACGGAGAGTTTATGGCTGTTGAGGCTTGACAAGCCTTCACACGTTACGGTGAGCAAACAAAAAGGGGGAAATTGCCATGAGCTTCCCCATAGTTTCCATGTGGTATGGTGCCCTGAATTCTTGATCCGGGTGATCAAGCCGTTAGGCCTTAAAATTACAGATCCATCTCACGGCGCCAAGATAAACATTTATCTACCGGACCTGATGCCAAAGAGTCCTTTTGGAACTACCAGACGGTGCTCTTAAGCAATGAAGAGTTTCTTTATTATCAAGGCTCCCCCCCCCCCGCACACAACTCCCCCTGTCCCCAACTGAAACAGGGACACGAGTAAAACTTAGCTGAAGTCAGCCATCTAAATGTCCCCACCTTTACCCCCTGTTTCTTGTATCTCAAAAAGCGCAAGACGTGATTCAGCTGTGTTTCCTTTTGATCTCTAAAACAGCTGGCATACGGAGTCTATGACTAGAGGTTATTTTTGGTGGAATGAAGTCACCTTAATTGCAAGCACCTTTCTGTAGAATTGGATCAGGCTTACCCACAACGCCCGGCGAAAGCTTTGATATTTCAAGGGTACGCCATGCTTGCTGCTGCTTCTCCCTTCCTCCTCCCCTGCCCCCCTCCCTGACTGCAGCTGCATATTATAAGAACCACATTCACTGGAGCCTTCTTCTTCCCTCAGCTGTTGTCTTCTTCAAAGGGATTTTTCTGTTTTGTTTTAGGAAAGTGTTGCCATTAGCAGACAGCCTTAAAAACCTTTGATCATTGCGAAGGAATTCCTCCCCCCCCCAGCGTTGATGACTTCATTGTATTATTATCTTTTTCGCGCATTTCCACCAGACCCCACCACCACCTCCCCACGTTGCACGCATACAGAATTGTTCTTAGGTTCTTAGCTGTCAGTTAAGTATCAGACAAGCTACACAAAAATTGCATGGGGGGACATATTAGACATATATGCGTGCGTATATATCACCGCAAATGCTGATAAATGCTACCTTCTTTCATGTGGTTCAACTTTAAACTCAATCGCCCTGCAGGCAAAAGATGAGAGCAGATGAACAAATTCTTACGACGGACGGGCTGTTGAAGGAAAGTTTGATGTTGAGTCAAGGCAGGAACTAGTTTGTCAATAATAAATCATTAGCAGGTGTCTCAGAGAGGGAAAAGGTTGAATGAGGGTCTTTAATAAGGATGGTGTTGTTGTTTTTTCAGGTTATTACTATCTCTGGCCTCAAGGATTAATGTTCCAGCGTTTGCCAACATAGGACAAAAACGAATGCTTGTTCATGGACAAAAGATACTGGTAGTCATTGGAGAGAGGTTGGTGGAGATTAGCTAACAGGACCAGAGGAATAATGGCTATTTTAGGCCATTTAATATTTTAGGCCATTTAATGTTTTCATTTTGGTTAGAGAACTGCACCACAAAATTCAGATAAGTGCGAATTTGTCTGTGTTTCTGTCCCCACGTTGCTTCAGAAAGTTCAGATTTCAGCTTTAAATGCAAAATGAATTGAATCCCCGACCCCCCACCCCACCCCAAATACCTAAACTGCAGTCTTAGGCACATTTTTGTGTGTATTGTTGAAACAGTGGACAACATCGCTTCTCCTTTGGAACTCTTTTAGGTAGTAAAATAATCAAGGGGGGGGGGGAATCAGTTGTTTTGCTCCGAGATGTCACTGAAGAAGCAAATGGAATTTAAATGGAACAGGGACATACATTTACAGAAGGCTCAGGTGGGCTTTATCGCCCGGACAGCAAACATTTGTTGGTAGGGATAAAGAGGTAGCCTCACATTGTCCTCATGTGGATACTTTTCTCATTATCTTCAAAGCCCTTACCTAAAATCCATTATTTGCCGGTGCAAATGCTGCTGAATCCTTTCTAAAAACAAACAAACAGGGGTCACGATTCTGTCAATCCAATATATGTGGCAAAGGAATAGGAGTGAAGTGTGACTGCTTATCGACAATGCCACTTCCCCCTTAGGATCAGGAGCTATCCCTTCACACATGACGTTTGCTGGGTGACCTTGGGCCAGTCTCACACTCTCAGCCTAGTCTACCTCACAGGGGTGTTGTGAGGATAAACTGGGGAAGCACCATGCCTGTTGCCTTTAGCTGCTTATTAAGAAAAATAACTTATTTTAAATATCTATAAGATGCCTCTAGGGGCAAACCCTTGCATCCTGCTCAGTACAATCACTGAAAAGAAATACGTCATTAAACTGTTAAAACTTTTCTTTATTGATTGCTGGAGTTAAAGGCATAACAACCCCAGGTGCAACTAAACCACCCTCACCACACCTTATTCCCATTCTATCTTTGACCCTCTTGAATAAAAACGTATTATGACGGCTGCACAATTTTGGCAGCTCACAAACGTAAATGTTTGGAGAGTACGCAGACAGTCCCCATGTTTACAGAGATCACACCTCCATGTAAGACAGGGGTGCCCAAACTTTTTTCAAAGAGGGCCAGATTTGTTGAAGTGAATATGTGTGAGGGCCGACCAAAGTTGTTGAGCTCTTTTTTTAGGATTTTACCCCAGGACATATACTGCCACAGGGGCCAGATTAAACCGACCGGCGGGCCGGATTAGGCCAGACTTTGGACATGCCTGATGCAACACACGCACCCGCCACACACAAAAGACGCACACATGCATCCCCAGAGGGTGGGCTGCTCACCTGGGGGGCAGCCGTAGGTGTGTGAACTGTCTCGGCATGCACAACAGAGGTGCGTTAGCTTGGACAAACAATAGAAACAAGACGCCCCGCCACTTCAAAACTCCAGAAGCTTTGATCTTTGCGCAGCAACAGCTTGTGATCTTGAAAAGGTCAGAGCCATATATTTAGATTAAACTGTACTTGCAGCATGTGGTTGACAGGTGAAAAAGAAGAAGGGGGAACAGCCTGCTTTTGAAAGGTACACACACCAGCTGCACCTCACCCTGTTTCTAAGGGTGTATACACACACGGCCGTAAAAGTTCACTCGCTGCTTTTCACAGACACTTTTTTTGGGTCAGTGTCATCTGCATGCTGTTGGCCTGTTGTTATTTTGGTTTTCCGAAAGCGACCCTTGGGTAGAGCAGGTACATTTTACAACGCATTCTGACGCGTCTCTTGCCTTGTGTGGAAGCTGTGAGCACCTTCCAAGGGAACCTCGTATTGGTGAGGAATTTACGAGTTTGTTGGGCTATACTTGTGCAGTCATTCCCCCCCCCCCACCTCTGTGCAGATTAATTTGCAAGACGCTGCAGCCATTGGGTGTCCTGGACTCCCTCAGAGATAATCAAGTCTGTCTTTTAAGGTAATTTCCCATATGCATATTAGTATGGTGATAATTTCCATCCTTGTAGAACTGCACAGGGCATAAGAAACCTGTTTTCTGCTCAAGGGTAATCTCTCTCTGTGTGAGGAGCAGAACCAAATATGGGGGGGCACCACTCTTTCTCTCCCCCCCCCTGCACCAGACTATCTGGAGACAGATCAATTTTGCCACAGGTCTGATCTGATAATTTCCCATCACTCCATCCATTTCAGCTTTCCACCCCAACTCCATTTTCCACTCCTCACCGGAAGTCTGAATTGATCGCTTTCAGTGAGCTTTCCCACATCTTCCCATTGCTCCCTCTGTATTGGCTTGTTGCAGAATTTTCCCACTCTTGTCATCTTTCCCTCCCACCTAGACATTCCCCACTTGCATGAAATTAGGCCAAGAGTGGCATGAAATCAGGCGCAGGTTCGCCAACCGTCATGGCGTGGGTGTTGGGAAACAGAGTAAGATCAAGGCAGAGGAACTCACCTATTTACAGGTGCTGAGACTGCTTATCAGACCCATATCCCTCTCGGAGGGTGTACAGGGTGATTTAACAACCGACCCCTTTCTTGCCAGGGAACTCTGGCAATCATAGATCAGTGAGGAGGCTATTCCGGTGGATCTGCATGGCACTGTAAACAAAACATTCCCTTCTCATTTTGCCTTCTCCCCAACCTCCTTTTTCCCCGAGTTCAGAAAATCTGACCTTTAGAAACTCAGCGGAACGAGAACACACAGGTGTAGATCATAGAATCTGATCTGATGCCGGAATGTCCTGATTTTCCTTAGCACATCCCTGTTTTAATCGGAGAAATGTTGGAGGGTATGGAATAGGACATCTCCAAGGCTTTATTTAGCTGGAACTCACTGGGACTCAATTACAGCACCCCTCTGGTGGGCACCATTGCCATTTGAAGAGAACAAGGGAGGTGTTCATGGTGAGTTCTGGCACCTCTTTTTCTAGAAAAATAGCACTGGGTGCCCCTATTTTCATTGGAGAAATGTTGGAGGGTAAGATCACAGGCCAACTGAGAAGAGAGGTAGGAAGCAACAGGAGCCTGGGAACTGGTGATGGCAAACAATGGGTCCATGTCCCAGGTGCCGGCTCCAGGGGGCCGAGACTGCTTGGGCCCCCTCAATCTTTTTTATTGACTAAAAAAACCGAAAGCATGTGCATGTCAAGCTATAGCAAAAAGCCTATCATGTAGTTTAGCCTTCAAACACTCATAAGCAGGGCACATCACAAGGCCCTGTGAAAGTGTCTCGCTTCTTCGCTAATATATTATTAAATCTATTGTAAATGGCTCCATTTTCTCTCTTGCCTGAGCCACCACAATGCAAGCACATTGTTGACCCTCTGGAGCATAAAGATGGGTTTTGGAGCAACTCATCCTGCACCCTGAGCTGGAAAAGGTGGAGCAGATGCACTCAGATTTTTGAGTCCATCACTCTAGACAGCTTGAGCAAGGGCTTCAGCAAGAGGTCAAGTGGAGTGCAAAACCTTCATTACTGTGTTGATTTCCCCCTGCAAGCCGAGACAGCGCCAGGTCACTAGCATGCTCCAGAGAGCCCAATGTTGACCTTTGCCCTGGCATCTTGGTGTCGAGTTGCCATGTGCGTTAACTCAATTCAGTGGCATTCGCTACACAGGCTGGGTGGTGAAATGCGGCTGCTTTAACCCTTGTCGCACCCAACAGCAGAAAGAGATCTGATCCTGGCTCATCCATAAGGCACTGAGCATGGCAGCTTGCACTTAGGGGTGGGATGAACAGGTCTCCTGAGAGGCAGTTCGGGAGATGGAGTGTGCCCTGGAAGATCTCAAGGTGGCTGGCTGGCAGGTCGAGACTAGAGTACCCTCCAACATTCCTCAGATATAAATAGGGATATTCAGGATTGCAACAGCAGAGGACGACAGAGGACGAGATGGTTGGATAGTGTTTTCGAGGTTACCAGCATGAGTTTGACCAAGCTGCGGGTGGCAATGGAAGACAGGAGTGCCTGGCGTGCTCTGGTCCATGGGGTCATGAAGAGTCGGACACGACTAAACGACTAAACAACAACAACAATTGCAACAGCAGAAAGGCTGTGAGGGACACTTCAAGTTTCTGTTTCCACATGGGGAAGGGGCTGGGACAACATCCCCCAGCATCCCTGCTGCCAAATTGAAGCAATTAACATCTGGAAGAGACCTCCCCACGCTGCAGAAATAGACATTAATATCATATTTTTTTCTGTGGAGGATGCAGGGATACGTAGCCCCAAGCCATTCCCAGAGGTTGCTCAGCAATTGCTGTGCTAGCTGCCCAGCAGATGCATTGCTGCTGCTTAGCTGGAGGGAGAGGTTTGCACCATCCCTCTCCCTCCAGCTAAGCAGCAGTTGGACTGGCTGCACTGGTGCATTTGCACTGCCTCACCTCGCCTCCTCAACTCCCTTCCAGTAAGCAACAGTGCCTCACTGTTTCAGCAGCATCACACCCCCTCTAGTGAACCCAGCACCGTCCAGATCCAGATCAGCCCCCAACCAGCTGACAGGGCGGATAGGAGTCGCAGTGCAGACCATCTGCTGCAGTTAAGTTCTCGAGCTCCTGAGCGCCTCATCTCGTCACAGGCTGTTTGGCAATCAGATGCTCAGTCATGTGAGAGACGGCGTATCCTGCCTTTCAAGGCACTTAAGCCCAGGGCTTGGCTTCAAGGGCAGGAGCAGCGGCCGCAGGGGTTCACATTGCATGGCCAGCAACGGGAGAGGCAGAGGGTTAATCCTGCAGCTGGAGCAGGGAGCAGGAAAATGGGGACCAGAGGAGAAACCAGTGACCCTGGTAATGGCAAAGTGTCAGCTGAGGTCCTCTGATGAGACCGGAGAGGACAGAAAATTTAGGAACAATATAAATAAGGCCCCTGGGAGATATAAACAGCTGCCTGCTTTTCTGCACTGCATATTTCCGGTCCTCATTTCCAAACGCCCATCTCTTTAACTCAAAAGTGTCCTCGTCAAGCTTTTCTTCCTCCACATGCCCCAGATGAATGGAAGCAATAGAGTTTTGCTTTGTTTTCCTATTTAATAAGGCCATCCTAACAAATAAAGTGAATTAAGCCTTCCTTTGTCCCAGGAGATAGTGGCCAAACCAGATTTGGGGTTTTGCCAGTGGTCCCAGGTTCAGTTAAAGGGCCACTAGACAAAGAAGAGATCTTCAAATCTCAGATGCAGTGATTTCAGCAAGCCAGGAGGAGTGTGTGGCCATTCCCTAAGTTAACTTAGAGCACAGTCCTGAGGATCTGGCAGCAGAGGGGTCTGTCAGTTAGTCAGATTAATTTGCCAAAAGCCGTTCATCATCACACACACACAAAAGATACAGTTAAGTCGAGGCACGTTTTAGCATAAGTAGTCTCAGCACACTGGACCCCTTGTTTATTTCTATTTTATTTTTTAAACAAAAATTATACACCACTTGATTGTAATAAAACATCGAAGCAGTTTACAAAAAACAAACAAACCCCAAAATCCGCACCGTTAAAATTATCAGCGGAAGACAGTTAAAAACAGGTATTTTCAAATATTAAAAAATCAGTTAAAATTGGCAATGAACTAAAAACAGACTGAAACCCATGTAACTTCTACATGATTGGCTCAGCTTGCCTAAACAAGTTTTTAAGCAGGTACTAGAAAGAGAACAGCAAAGGCACCAGCCTGATATCAAAAGGCAGGGAGTTCCACAGTGTAGCTGCTGCTAAAATATTGATTTTGTACAGCTGTGGAACGATAATTATGTACAAACTGGTCCCAAGCTGTTAAGGTGTTTGCATACTAAAAGCCAGCCAAAGATGATTCAGTTCCAGTAACATTAGATCAGCCCTTCGCAACTGTCAAGCATGAGACTTCTCATCTCAAAGTTGTAGGTTTGAGTCCCACGTCGGGTGAAAAAAAATTCTGCATTGCAGGCGATTGGACTAGAATGATCCTTGTGGTCCCTTCCAACTCTGTATGTCATGTCCTGTTTATAGTTCTTCCGGGTCAGTGGGAACCAATAGGAAGCTTGGGTCAGCAATGTAAATTTGAAGCCTAGGAATCCTTTAGTTTTCAGGAGATAGTCGTCCAACCCCGTAGGAGAGAGATTGCCACACAAGACAGCAACCACCAAGACTGATGCCTTTCTGCTTCTAATGCTGGCAGCCCCTGACGTCCACCAGACTATAAATGCAGCCTGAAACCCATGTGTCGTGGCAGTTCAGCCCAGTTGTCTTTGCTTGTTGACTTCTCCCTATGAAGATGATACACTATTAGTGGGCAGTGCCTGGTATGATGGGTCACAATTTTTTGCAGGTCCAAAGACCAGGATAAAATCCAAACAAAACAACTTCCAGTGTAATGTAGTGGTTAGTGTGTTGGGCCAGAACCTGGCTGACCACTGCTTGACATTGGGCCTGTCACAGCCTCCCAGCCTAAACCTACTTGGCAGGGTTGTTGCGAGGATAAAACAAAGAAGGGGTCTGCCACCTTGAGCTCCTTGTGTAGCCTTATTGGAGTTCACCGATTGCGTCTGTGTTGCTCCCGGACAGGAGGAAGGAAGTCAAATGACGCCGAGGGTTGGTTCAGAGAAAGAGTTCTTTATTTCTGCTCTCCAGAACAACAGAAAGGCACCTGCGTGGTGTGTCCACAGCATGTCCAAAGAAATGAGACATTTCATGCAGTATATATATCCTCCAGGCACCCTCTCCCCCTTCCCCAGGAATCCAGCCACGTCAGCTTGTACATGCAGGTTGACATCACAGATGTTCCTGCTCCGGCACTCTTAACCATAAAAGGGATTTCCTTCCTGCACTCCTTTTTTTTAAAGAAAAGATATTTATTAGAATTTTACAAAATGAAAAAAGAAAAATACAAAATAAAAATAGTTAAAAAACAATTCCATCTTTCCATCACTTTCTTTCATTTGCTTGTTTCCCGGACCTCCTTACACCTCCCTTTTTGTATTCCAGTTCAATTTGTTAGTTCAGCAAATCCTTCCCCTCTTTATTTATCCTAATCTTTAATCTTAAAATAATGTCACCTTAATCTAATATCATCTTATCTTGTAAACAACCTTCAAACTTACAGCTTAAGTCTTATTCTTACCAACTTCTAATAACCAAATTATTCTTTCCTAATTCTTTAAACATTTTTGCTAGGGCCATGCAATTTCATTTCAACATCCTTCTAACATTCATCGATTTAATAAAACAATCTTAGTAACAAAACAAAAAAGAAATAAAGACAATCCAATCTTCATCCAGCATCCCTTTCTCCTGGTCCCGGGTTTTGTCAGTCCTTTTTATCCCATTGATTTGGCTCATTAACCTGGTAACCTTATATCCGAGGCCCTTAAGTCTCTTCCCTGTCCCTTCTTCATATTCTCCTTTCACTCGTGGGAACTCCAGCTTAGTAGTGTTTTTGACCCTTTTCAATAAATCTGCCCCTTTTCTATAGTCCAAACTCAACTCCATATGATGTTTAACAACATGTTTCAAAATCCTTCCAAAATTGAAAGCTCCCACAGCTCCAAACCTCTCACGGCCCATTGCCAGACTCGGGAAGTCCTGCACAGGGGGATCAATCCAACCCCCCATTTCCAAGCCAGTCCAAACTTTATCTTTCCAAGTCTGGTTTTTTCCAAGTTCATTTGTCAAGTCCAAAAGCTCATGTTCCTGCAGGTCCGCAGCTCCCTCCAACTCTGGCGCCCAGGATTCAGCAGCATCCTCTTCTCTCATCTGTTCTGTCAGGACACACTCCTGATTTAATTCCTGGGTGGGTTCCATATACTTTCCCACTGCCTGGTCAAAATTTCCCACTGCCTGTTTAAGATTTCCCACTGCCTGTTTAAAATTTCTGACAGAGTCAGTCATCAAATTCGTCTCCTCATGTAATTGTTCCAGTAGGGCATTTGTTTTATAAAAGGCACACAGCAGAGCTTCTGAATACATTGTCCTACAAGGTCACAAGTCTGTTCCCACGATTGTAATCTGTGACAGCTGTCAGCTCCCTGAAATTAGTTACAGTTTCGCAGTCTCCCTCTAGGGGGAAACCTTCTATTTGTTCTTTCTTTTGAGAACAGACCTAACAACAATGTTTATTTTTCTTTTGAGATATTTTGTCGATATTTGTTCCTTTAAAATGCGGAAGGAAACAGTGGAATCACTATGTTTCTCTTCTTTTGGCTATCTGTCAAAAAGTTTTTGTCTCTGGTCAATGAGCTTCAAACGTCAGTTCTGACACCCCGCTCCAGGATCAGGACGATGGAAAATTACTTTACTTTAAATTCACTTCTGCAGGGTCTCCTGCTACCGAAATAAGGTTCAACAAATTTAGATGATGAAAGCCAATCCTTTAGAAATGATTTTCTGAGCTCTGGTTTACATTGTCTTTGCTTTATTCAGACTACAAAGAAACGGAAGGCTGACTTCCTGTTTAGACCTTCCCGTCTCAGTATCAAATTAAAATAAATTCTTTTTAAGACCGATTTCTTTCTGCTTGCAAGTCCTTATTTAAAGTCCAATTATTCCAGGTTTAAGTACTCACGGGTGATTATTTTAGAAGCCAAATTATCCCAAGAAGAAGGCAGCGCTCTCCGGCAACGGCTATGCGGCTTCGCTCCAACGGAAATAGCAGTTGACTCACAGCACCGCGCCGCTTCCCCCTCTTCGCTTCGGAGCCCGTTAATGGGTTCCTTTGCGGGTTGGGGGGGCGCTAAAGGTGCCCGCCGAGTCCCATGGTCACAGGCTTCATCCACCTGTGATTTTTAAAGGGTCCCCGCTTCGCCGTAGCGGGCAAGACCCGTTTCGCGCTGAGCTAGTCCCTCCAGTTCAGAGGGAGTCCGCCATTGCTGATGGCGCCACCCCGGAAGTCCCTCCTTCCTGCACTCCTGACCATAAAAGGATATTCCTGTTCCTACTCTTATCTTGGAGCCAGAGGTCACCATTTCCGAGAACACACTCTGGCATTGTTCCCAGACTTGGGTCTGTGCGTCTTTTGTGGTCAGGACATAAGATAAGGTACAGACGTGTCTGTGTCTGTTCTACTGGTAAAGTCAAGGTCAGCCTTGCCGTCACAAACTGATAAAGGAGAGAGCTGTGTTCTTGTTATGCATTTGCTTAACGGCTCATGTTTATGCATTTTAGCTAAGGAAAAATAGGGATTTTGGTGCAGTTTAAAACTGCCTGCACAGTCAGTTTTGGGTTTGGGAAACCCATTCCTTCACTTGGAGGCCAGGGTTCAAATCCTTGCTCCACCACGAAGCTTACTGGGTGACCTTGGGCCAATCACTGCTTCTCAGCCTAGCCTACCGCACAGGGTTGTTGTGGGGAAAGGGGGAAACCAAAAGCTCCATGAAGAAATATTATTATTATTATTATTATTATTATTATTATTAATACCCCACCCATCTGGCCGGGTTTCCCCAGCCACTCTGGGTGGCTTCCAACAAAGATTAAAAATATATTAGAATGTCACACATTAAAACCTTGCCTGAACAGGGCTGCCTTCAGATGTCTTCTAAAAGTCAGATAGTTATTTATTTCCTTGACATCTGATGGGAGGGCATTCCACAAGGCGGGCACCACTGCTGAAAAGGCCCTCTGCCTGGTTCCCTGTAACCTCACTTCTTGCAGTGAGGGAACCACCAGAAGGCCCTCAAGGCTGGACCTCAATGTCCGGACAGAACGATTAGGGTGGAGATGCTCCTTCAGGTATACTGGGCCGAGGCCATATAGGGCTTTAAAGGTTAACACCAACACTTTGAATTGTGCAGTGCAAAGCAATGAAGTAAAAGATGGGCATTAAATGGAATAAACGAAACAGACAAATAAGAATACTTATATGCTGCTCTTAATCATTACTTCCCTGCCACTGAGTAATACTCACATTTAAGTGTCCAAACTGGAGCAGTCTGGCTGTGAGTTTGATCACAATGGCCAAGGATGCAGAGAGCATGGCAAGACTGGAGCAAATGTCTAGTATCTGCAGCGCCAGGTGGTACCACTCGTAGCCTGCGGGGTCCTTGCACACGGAAGCAAACTTGCCATAAGGAAAGGGCAAAAGGACCGCATAACCAAGGTAGTTCATACCCGAAACTCCGGCGAAAGAGTAGTAGCAATAAGGTCCAAGAAGGAGGGATGCAAAGGCGATGGCACCTTGAACTGGAGAGCTGATGATGTTCAAGATGCTAAAGGTGAAAGCGGCTTCCCACTGGAATGGAAACAGAAGCATCTTGTCTTATCTGGCTAATGGCAGAGATATATTAGGTGCTTTAGAGCAGGGGTCAGCAAACTTTTTCAGCAGGGGACCGGTCCACTGTCCCTCAGACCTTGTGGGGGGGACGACTATATTTTGGGGGGAAAATATGAACGAATTCCTATGCCCCACAAATAACCCAGAGATGCATTTTAAATAAAAGGACACATTCTACTCATGGAAAAACACGCTGATGCCCAGACCATCCGCAGACCGGATTTAGAAGGCAATTGGGCCGGATCCAGCCCCCGGGCCTTGGTTTGTGTTATGTACTGAAGTTCTCACCCTGGGCCAGCAGGGGTATACTGTAGATAGTTTTCACTCAGGTCCACATATGCAAATAAGGGATCAAAAGTGACATACAGTGATTGGATAGTTACAGAAAATGGTTAATGTTGCGTTCTAGTGGAGCTCTATATGAGCAGGCTGGCTGAACCCTTCAGTTCAGTTCTGTTCTGGCCTGTGAATAAACAAGAGCTGTTTGAAGAATCGCTGTGTCGTCTGATATGTTCACCCACAACTTAACAGTTTGCCTACCCATGCTTTAGAGGATGGTGTGAATCTGCCCTAACCTCTCCCCCCTACAAACTGTTAATCTTACTGTGATCCTAGAACAGTATAATGCTGCTCAGTTAAGCAACCCATCTCTCTCAGACTGTGTACAGACTATACTTTTAAAGCACAATGCCACCCTCAAAGAATTCTGTGCACTGGGGTTTAAGGTAAAGGTAAAGGTACCCCTGCCCGTACGGGCCAGTCTTGACAGACTCTAGGGTTGTGCGCTCATCTCACTTTAGAGGCCGGGAGCCAGCGCTGTCCACAGACACTTCCGGGTCACGTGGCCAGCGTGACAAGCTGCATCTGGCAAGCCAGCGCAGCACATGGAACGCCGTTTACCTTCCCGCTAGTAAGCGGTCTCTATTTATCTACTTGCACCCGGGGGTGCTTTCGAACTGCTAGGTTGGCAGGCGCTGGGACCAAATGGCGGGAGCGCACCCCGCCGCGGGGATTCGAACCGCCGACCTTTCGATCGGCAAGTCCTAGGCGCTGAGGCTTTTACCCATAGCGCCACCCGCGTCCCTTATGCGTCCCTTACGCACTGGGGTTTACCCCCTCACAATTCCCAGAAATCCTTAGTAAACTCTAGTGCCTAGAATTCTTTGAAGAAGGAAAATGTGCTTGATATGCGCTTTAAAAGTTATGGTGCGTGCACAGCCTTCTGTATTGACTCCTCTAACTTCTCAGTCTCAGAGGAAGGCCGCCCCAGCTCTGCTTCCTGAAGGCAGCTTATTAAAGAAAAAAGGATACTAAAAAGCCTCTGTGACAGCAATACTAATTAAACCCAATCAATAAGCATTAACAATAAATGGCAGGGGAGGGTAGCAGTGCAAAAAAAACCCCAACAACATATGCAGTGTTTATCGGGGTAAAGTATAATCTCTTTTCTTCCAAACAACCACCACCTTTTGTTATGGCAGAAAAAGAGATGTACCCAAACCTGCAAAAATCCCATAAGGATCATTTTGCGAGGATGGGGTTATTATTTATGCACTTTCCATATATCAAGGAAACTGAAAAATAATTCTTAAAAAAGAAGAAGGTTTGATGGATTTTATTGGTTCTCACAACATTCCCTTCTTTCAAGTCAGGAAATATCTCTGGATCCTGCTCAGTCTTGTAAATCTGGTAGAATGTTTTAAAGTGTGCCTGCTTTAAACCTTGTATTCTTTATCTGATCTGTAGCTTAAGGCTACAGCTGTGTGCCTTTTCTTCCTCATGAGAGCCTATGCCTGGATTAACTCTGCCTGCCTTCTGCCTAGAATGTGGCACTGTATAGAATAACCACATAAATTTACCAGGTATCTCTGGGTCCATTGTTTTTCAGCCAGAGCAAGGAGTACACCTGCAATAACAGCCTGTAGACAGAGGGGGGAACATATGGTTACACATAATAAAGTTAGTAATGTTTAATAGGCCTTTGTTCTCTCCAAAGGACTTTGCAAAACAGACTCCTTTAGAAGAAAGAAATCGCAATGCAAGGAAACAAACCCACTATGTGAAGCATGCAAAACCAGAAGCCGATGGAAAATTCTATTTTTAAGAAAGCCCTTCTTTAGGTTACTACTATAGGACAGATAGATCCTGTTTAAGGGAGTAATCCTATGCGTAAAAAAGCTGGCATAGAGGATAGCTCAGCTGGCAAAGCATTAGGCTCTTAATCTCAAGGTTGTGGGTTTGAGCCCCACGTTGGGCAAAAGTTTCCTGCATTCCCAGATTTAGTGATGCAGCATTCCAGCCAAATAATGTTTATAAAAATGCATATATTAGTGGATAATGTGCATAGAAAGTGAACATGCTTGGGGAGAAATACATGAGGAGTTGAAAAAAATGCTTAAAATTCCATTAATGAAAAAACCAGAGGCGTACTTACTGGGCCTATTAGGAAAAGAAATACCGAAATAAAAAAAAAAGAATTTTCTTATATGTGACCACCGCAGCTATGATAGTAATAGCATCTAAATGGAAAGCTAAAGAACAACCTACCAAGGAGGAATGGATTCTCAAATTAAATGAATATTTAAAATTGGCTAAATGAACAGCATCTATACGACAGGAGTCAAATCAAAAACTAAAAAATGAATGGCAATGCTTTGATGACTATGTGACAAAATACTGCTCTAAAAAAGACATGCTAATATGCTTAGACTAAGAATGTAAATGCATCAAAACAATAATCTATCAAAGAGATATACTGGTATATGTGTATAGAGAAAATAAAAACAATCAGAATGCAATGATAAAGGTAAAATTGATTCTAGAGAAGAGTAGTGGTGGTGGAGGAGGGAAGCTAAACAGGGTGGTGAGTTTGTTTTATTTTGTTTATTTTTTTTCCTTTGGGATATTGTATAATGATTTAATGTTTCTTTTCTGTTATGCGTTATTTCTCTTTCTCTCTTGAATTGTATGACGGAAAATCTAATTATTATTTTTTTTTTAAGTGAACATGCTAGTGGAAACAGCATATGAAAAATGCATTACTTTAGGAGAAATTGCTTGCAAAAATACTTACGTTTGTTTAAATTGCGTACAAAAATACATTTAGGAAAATGGTTGAAGAATCTTTGCGAGCATTTTTTCGTAAAGCAAGCAAACCACGAATTGCTGCAGAAATGCAGAGAACAGAGTTTAAGATTGGAAAAATGAGAAACCGAAAGAACGGAAATTGACTGATTCTGCCCCCCCCGGCCCCCGCTGCTGCAGCCCAAGCCTTTGGATGAAATTCCCCAACAGTTTCAAACAGTTTCCTCTTTCAAGAAGCCTTTTAAGCTAAGATCTTCCCAGACTGCATCTGCATTGGAATCGTATTAAATATGCTTTAAAAACAATTTTACTGTAGTATTGCTTGTTGCTTGCCCTTTCCTCCTGAGCTCTCTTGGGATGAAGGGCAGGATATAAATTTAATAAATAAAGTATGTAAGGGCAATGCAGACCCCTGTGGAACTCCATAGCACACAGGGTGGAGCACAACTTCCCCAGCCCTGCCCTCTGAGAACAGGCGTTTGAACAGAGTTCTTAGGCAAAAGGAGCCTGAAATTGAGGTCTTGGCACCATGTACTACTGTAGAGAGTTCCCAGGAACGAAAGCAGAAACATCTGGAGAAACTGTGCTGGCTGGGGCTGATGGATGCTGTAGACCAAAACATCTGGAGGGCACCGGGTTGGGGAAGGCTAATCTGGAGTTACGGGAAAGGTTGGCAAAATTCATCAGGCAGAAAGAGAGGAAGAAAGGTTGCACAGGGTCCAAGAAGAGTTTTAGCCAGAACAAATAAGACAGCAACGTAAGAACACTGGGACGAGCCAATGTAGGAGGCAAGAGTGGCCAAACCTCTTTTCCCATCTGCTTTTCCAAGCGAGACTCCCTCAATTTACACATGTGGTGGAGGGAACAGAGAGAAAAAAAGCCAGGAGGGATTAGTTCATCCTCAGAACTGGGCCAACTCCAGCCGGGGAGTTTCAGCTATTAGATGATCAATTTCAACTTTGCTGCAAATGCGTTGCCCAGCGATCTTGTTTTCTCTCCCAAACTGCACTTGTTTACAGATAATGTTGTTGCTTTTTCTCCCCTTGAGCCAGCCCTAACATTTTGTTTTCATCTCTAAACACAAAGGGAGAGGAGGGATCCAACATTGCATCAAAGCTCTTAGCAGTGTAACATAGAAGTATAGACCAGAAGCTGGCGATTGGGTGGGATATTTCAAATCGATATGGAAAATTCGGGGGAGATGTCTGTATGTGCATTCACCCTCTCTCACATAGGAGACAACTCATGGGGGACCGAGCTCCCTTCGCCCCCAATAAAATATTTGAGGGGGCCAGCCCCCCCCCAAGGTTCATGGACATAGCCATTCAAATTGTGTATATGTGCCTCATCTTGTGATAGAGGCCTATCAATGGCTACTAGTCATGTAGATTACATTCGGCAAGGATTTCTTTCACCCATTCTTGAAATTCCAGAACCTTAAAAGGTTCCAGATTAAATGTCAGCAACAAGGCAGATCAGCAGCAATGTTACTATCGTTTCCCAGTCATAGGTAAAGGTAAAGGGACCCCTGACCATTAGGTCCAGTCGTGGCCGACTCTGGGGTTGCAGCGCTCATCTCGCTTTATTGGCCGAGGGAGCCAGCGTACAGCTTCCGGGTCATGTGGCCAGCATGACTAAGTCGCTTCTGGCGAACCAGAGCAGCACACGGAAATGCAGTTTACCTTACCTATTTATCTACTTGCACTTTGACGTGCTTTCGAACTGCTAGGTGGGCAGGAGCAGGGACCGAGCAACAGGAGCTCACCCCATCGCAGGGATTCGAACCGCCGACCTTCTGATCGGCAAGTCCTAGGCTCTGTGGTTTAACGCACAGCACCACCCGCATCCCTTCCCAGGCGTACAGCTATATAAATTTAGATATAATTCAGTTCTGCCTACCAAAGCTCCGCTCCAGATGGGAGAAGCAATGCGAACGCTCCATCCGGCAAACCATGGTTTATAGGAAAAAACAGGGAAGAAGGCGATAATTCCAGAGACGATGCTTAGAATCCCAAAGGAAATCAGCATTCTTCCAGTCACCACAAAAAGGCACCCTGCGTTCATTATGAGCGTCTCGCTCTCTGCCTGCTCTCTACTCACACCAAGGTTTTGCAATAGGAGCCTGGGCACACCACATACTGTCTTGGAGACAGTAGTCACAATACTTTTCTGTTGTTCGCTTCCTTGAATGAAACACGCCCAAGGCACTGAAAAAGATTCAGACAGCAAGGCCTCGTAGTACACCCTATAAGGAATGTGATCCATCACTTGGGCTCAACTTTGTGCCTGGGGGTGGGATTCCCACAGAGAGTGTAGCAGACCCTCCAAGTGTCCCTATTTTCCAGGGACAGTCCTGGATTTACAGAAGCTGCCCTGGTTTCTGATTTGTTCCCAGAATGTCCTGATTTTCCTTAGGACGTCCTGATTTTCACCAGAGAAATGTTGGAGGGTATGGAGTTATGTGACCCCCGAGCCAAGGAGATAAGTAACTAACTGGGTTAGCAGAGTTAGCGGAGTTAGCGGTGTCTGTAACCTGAAGCGTATGTAACCTAAAGCATATGTAACCCAAGGTAAAAAGTAAAGGTAAAGGGACCCCTGACCATTAAGTCCAGTCGTGGCCAACTCTAGGGTTGCGGCGCTCATCTCGCTTTACTAGCCAAGGGAGCCGGCGTACAGCTTCCGGGTCATGTGGCCAGCATGACTAAGCCGCTTCTGGCGAACCAGAGGAGCGCACGGAAACACTGTTTCCCGCCAGAGCAGTACCTATTTATCTACTTGCACCTTGACGTGCTTTTGAACGGCTAGGTTGGCAGGAGCTGGGACTGAGCAATGGGAGCTCACCCCGTCATGGGGATTCGAACCACCGACCTTCCGATCGGCAAGTCCTAGGCTCTGTGGTTTAACCCACAGCGCCACCCACGTCCCTTAACCCTAGGTACCACTGTATTATTATTATTATTAAATAGAACCAGTGCTTTTGCCTCTAAAAAAAATATTTACGGGTACTCTCATTTTCCTACTCATATTGAAATACTGCCCCTCAATGAGGCCAAACTTAGATTCACAAAATGTTTAGGGGTATGTGTACCCTTGCGTACCCCCAGGGGGAAAAAAGCACTGAATAGGACATCCTTATTTTCTTTGGAAAAGTGTTGGAGGGTATGGTGTTCCACTGACCTTCAGCCAGGATGTTTTTGCTGCCAGATAATTCAATGAAAGTGAGGCTTCTCTTTGCCCTTCACAGAATATTCAGTGCCACGCTCCCCTTCCAGGTTATCCATGCACACAGGGAACTGGAGGCAAGGAAGCTGCTGAATGCATCCATGTGGGGTTAAGTGCAGTACAGAAAAGCTTCTTCACACACGAGGTGTGGAAGACCCTCACAATCATGGCAAGGGCCACGCTCATCGTGACATATTTGGCATTATCATATGCATACTTGAAGTCTGCTGGGAAGTAGAAATAGGGACGTGTTTAGTTGTAGTAGTAGTAGTAGTAGTAGTAGTAGTAGTAGTAGTAGTAATTTATTATTTGTACCGTGCCCATCTGGCTGGGTTTCCCTAGCCACTCTGGGTGGCTGCCAACAAAGATTAAAAACACATTAAAAACTTCCCTGAACTTCAGATGTCCTCTAACTGTTAGGTAGTTGTTTATCTCTTTGATATCTGATGGGAGGCGTTCCACAGGGTGGGTGCCACTACCAAGAAGGCCCTCTGCCTAGTTCCCTGTAACCTCGATTCTTGCCATGAGGGAACCGCCAGAAGGCCCTTGGCATTGGACCTCAGCGTCTGGGCAGAACGATGGGGGTGGAGACGCTCCTTCAGGTATACTGGACCGAGGCCGTTTAGGGCTTTAAAAGTCAGCACCAACACTTTGAATTGTGCTCGGAAACGTACTGGGAGCCAGTGTAGGTCTTTCAAGACTGGTGTTATGTGGTCTTGGCGGCCACCCCCAGTCACCAGTCTAGCTGCCGCATTCCAGATTAGAGACCCCTTCTTCCCCCATGGGCATCTCAAGATGGGTCTAGTGTTGGAAGTACAACAGCAAGGACCATCTAGTCTGTAACTTGGGGGTAATTCTGCTATTGGTCTGTCTGACAGCAGACTATTGGCATGAAGTTCTGGTCAGTTGGGAATTAGCTGTCAGTGACGAAGACAGTTGAGATTTAACAGCTGGAGGATTCAAGGGGTTGGGGAGTGGTTCTGAACTAGTTTTCTTCCTGTGTAGGCCTGACCTAAGAAAGAAAAACCTTTTGGTTTATTCCTCCGCGTCTTATATGCTGTTTTTGTTCAGTTTACCTCAGGGAAGTATTATCAGTTTCTTTTCTCCCCGCACTCCATCTGCTTTATCCCAGTCACTCTGCTAATACCTAGATGGGTTGCGTTCTAAGTGTTTTTGTAAAATCCGGTTTTGTTTTTGAACTGCAAATGCAACCCCCCCCCAATACGTCATTTAGGTGATGATTAAAAAGATCCTCAGGCAGCAGAGCACCATCAGAAATACTGTCATTCCAGCTTGGTTCTGAAGGAAGGGACGGTTTAGCTCTGTCACAATATAGATTCCAATAAAGATTGCTTAAGCAGGTTTGGCTTGTGACACTGGTCAAGTTTGCAATATAGATTGCCTGAGCAAGCTTTGGCTTTAGATTCCAATAAAGATTGCTTAAGCAGGTTTGGCTTGTGACACTGGTCAAGTAAAGAATAAGAGGAGCCACGTAGGCTCAAAAGACAGGGAAATGGGTAAGGAACGTGCTTAACGTGATTATCCTCCTAAGGTGTGCCTATAGGTTGGCAATTGGTGATTGGTGGAAGGAAGGTGTACCTATAGGTTGGCAATTGGTGATTGGTGGAAGGAAGGTGTACCTATAGGTTGGCAATTGCTGATTGGTGGAGAAATGTGTACCTACAGTATAAGAATGCCTGCCAAATGCCATGTATTTACAGCCAGTGTATTTTCAGGAGCTATCCAACTGGTTGTCTCTGTGTACAAAATGTCTTTGTACACAGATTTCAATAAACTCTTTTTCTCCAAAGAAGATTTTGCTTTCCTGGTACTTTTGTTCCCTCCAAGGTCCGGGGATGGCGTGGCTGATGGATCCCTAGGTAAATAAGGCTTCATTTCTTTGGGGGCTCGCCCGGGATAAGCCCCCTCCCCAAATATGGACCGGAGGGCCAGGCTCAACCAAGGTGAACAGCTCAGCAGCGTTTGCAGGCTCCCGTGCGCACCCCGCCTGTTTCGTGGGGGGAGCCAGCCACACTGTCCTGCAGTGGAGACATCTTGTTGAGGGAGAAAAACAAAGAGGACGGCGCCGAGGGGAAGGGAATCCGCAGCGGAAAAGGTAAGCCCGACGGAAAGGGCAGCCCGACGGAAAGGGCGAGGCCTGATCAGCCTCACCTGGTTATGCAGTAGAGTGCAGCCAGGAAGGGAAAAAAGGGCGTGGCAGGTGGGCCACCAGGAATAAAGGGGATTGGTTGCGCAGTAGAGTGCCAGCCACCAGGAAAAAAAAAAAGGGGGGGGACTGGTTGTGCAGGAGAGTGCCACCAGCAAAAATTTGGAACAGAAGAAGGAGGGAAAATTACTTTGGTGTGTTTTGTGTATTGCATGCTGAAATTATTTTGGTGTGTTTAGTGTGTTACATGTTGAAACTATATTGATGTGCTTTGTATGTTGTATGTTGCATGTCAGATACTCTAGTGACTGAATTGTCAAGTGTGGGCCAGGGCTTAGTGTCCCCCTTGGCCGAGCGATTGTAGGGCTGTAGTGTGTGGAGTGTGAAAGAATTTACAACCTGTTAGGAGCAGAGTATCTGGGAAAAAAAAAAAAAAAAAAGAAAAAAGAAAAAAGAAAAAAAAATGGGGTCTGGGGCAAGCCAATGTAGTCCTCTGGAATGTTTTTTTTTTTAAACAACTGGAAAGCAGCCACAAAGCATGATGATTGGGGAAATTGAGAAGACAGAGGATGAGGACATTGTGTGAAGTTGATTGGCCCCAACAAACTAATTGGCCATCGGAGGGCAGTCTTAATTTGCAACTAATCAACCCACTGTATCAAAATATCTTGAACGTCCACCCAGACCAGATCCCCTACATTTCTACTTGGAAAACCAATGTAGAAAAGAACCCATCATGGTTGAAAGCCTGCCGAGGCGACGCCCCACAAAGTACAGTTTGTGCAGTTCGATCGGCAGGGAAGTCAGAAAGGCCCCCAGTGATACTAGACCCAGAAGATGAGGAGGGAGGAATTATTAAACCACCTCCACCCTATGCTCCACCAACTGCCCCTCAGGCAATTCCACCAGGCCCAGGTCCCCAGGCACTGGGAGGAGCTGGTCCCCAGCCCAAACCCAAGACTGATGAGTCAGAAGGAGAAGAGGATGATGAGGATGAAGAGTTTGTAGAAAGATTAGTCAAGCAGCTTTGTTGAGACTGGACAGCGGAAAGCAGGCTATGCAGTGGTAGCCCTGGAAGACCAGGTGATCGAAGCAAAGTCACTCCCCGCCTGGAACATCGGCCCAGCTGGCAGAGCTAACTGCGCTTACCAGAGCCCTGAGCCTGGCAAAGGGACAGAAGATAAACATTTATACAGATTCTAAGTATGCATTCCTGACTTTACATGCCCATGGAGCCTTATGGAAAGAAAGAGGTTTGCTTACCTCCAGAGGAAACCAGGTGGCCCACCCACAAGCTCTATTGAACCTTCTGGATGCTGTATGGGAGCCCGAGGCAGTGGCAGTTATCCATTGCTATGGCCACAAGACTGGAATGTTAACTCCATATGCTAACCAAGATATGCAATTGAATAACTATGTACAGTCACTCTCCCAAGTTCTCTCCTGTTTCAACAGGTGGACCCAGGCTCGCACCTCATGTGTGTTAACTGAACGGTTCCATCAGTTCGAGCCAGGTGATGAAGTGTGGGTGAAAGACTGGCAGCGAGCCCCCCTACAGCCTTGCTGGAAGGGACCATACACTGTGCTACTTTCTACACCTACTGCTGTGAAGGTTGCTGGCATCACCCCGTGGGTCCACCATACTCGAGTGAAGAAAGCTATTTCAGACTGGACAGTTACACCAGATCCAGAGAACTCCCTCCGGCTGACTATCGCCAGACGCCTGGCAGACGACCGCTCTGCTGATATCACACCGGAAGCTGATATCTCTACGCACAGCTGAATAATTGGATGGGAGGGGCACCCGCCGGGAGCACCTCCAACGTTCCAGCCTTGCAGCCTTTGTCCCCTGATAACGTCCAGAACCCTGAACGAACTTTAGTATGCATTATATGGTGTGAGGAGGAAGCAGTGGGGATTTTGACACCAAGCATTTGCAGTTTACAGGCGGCTACCTATTCGTGTGGGTGTGTAGTGGCCCATCCACCGTGGGTACCCTCTCCTTGGGGGGCAAGGTTATCCTCCACCCATCAGGGGTACCATCATCCCCCGGGGATTGAGGGGTTTTATCTCCACACCATAGGGTTTGACACTTGGAGGTATCCCCGACCTTGTTTCCCTAACCAACTCGAGCGTCCGGGTAACCCCAACCCCCCTTCCAGACCCATACCATGACTGATCTGTGGTGGGAAGAGCCCTGGCATTCTTGGCGTTAGTGGGTGGGAGTTATCTCAACTGCCCTTGTCACGTGGATGTCTCTCTCTCTTTTTTTTGCTGGCACGAGCGCCATAGAATTTGCGGGAAGAAGCGTCCCTCCTCCATCCCACTGACAGTTCTCCTTCTCTTCCTAGTTGGGGAACCCGCCTGCGCTCTGGCCCAGGGGGAAGTAGGGTCCTGGATCTCCCAGGTAAACATTACCCGTATCATGGTCACGCGGGGCATCCACAACCCTTACAACCGCTGGCTGCAAACGGCAGAAATGGTAGCTAAGGAGGAGAATAGGACCCGTTGCCTTGTTTGTGCCTTGGGACCTCTGGATGCGGCTGGGGGCATGCCCCTGCTTCCGTTGCCTCTTAATCGGACCCGAATCCAGTATACTGGAAGTAAATTCCAGTGGGGCCCATACTGGAATCATCCCTATCCCCTCCGGGTTTATCGGATTCCCGGATGGTTCTGTGTCAACCAGACCAAAAATGCCACCCTTGGACACAATATAACTTTTACTGGGCGCTCCTCATGCAAGTGTACGTGTAACCCCACTGATACCACTGAGTGTGGCGGAGCCTGCACCAATTTAAATCTTTTAGCTTTTAGTTCTATGGGTGACCATATGGCCACCCAGAACAAGGATCCTGTATATTGGATTTGTGGGACAAAGGCTTTCCACCACCTCCCCAACGGTTGGTGGGGCAATTGTTATCCAGCCTTCCTTTTACCCCCCATGTGGCTGCTCCCTACCACCTTATTTCCCCATCGCAATCACAGATCTGTTGATATCATGAATATAGCCTCAGGGAGCAAGCAGACGTAGGGAAAGGATGAATGGCCACCTGAGCGAATAATTGCCCACTATGATCCGGCCTCCTGGAACCCTGATGAGTTAGTAGCAGGTGCCAGAGAGCCCATGTACAATCTAAATCGCATAATCCGACTCCAGGCAGTAGTAGAGATTGTGGCCAATGCAACGGCCACCGCCCTTCGCCTTGTTGCTACCCAGCTGGATGAGACCCGCACTGCTGTCCTCCAGCTGCGTTTGGGAATGGACTTTATTCTGGCCAAACAAGGAGGATTTTGTGCTGCCCTCAACCTGACTGGGGGAGCATGCTGCTTCAATATTTCAGATCATGGTGAAGCCATCCGTAATCTAGCCGCAAGTATTGAGAAGGTGGCACACGTCCCTGTACAAATGTGGGAAGGATGGAATATGTCTTGGCTAGATAAGTTTTTGCCAAATGGGTGGCTCAGAGGAATGTTTTTTTATGCTCTTAGGACCAATTTTATTTTTATTGCTTCTTTGCTTCTGTATTCCCTGCTTGGTGCAATGCTTGCAAAATATGGTGCACAAAACAATGTCGCGCATGATGGGTCCCCGAGTGATAGCTTTGATGCGTGAATACCAGCCTATTGCCTTGGACGAGCCAGAAGGCTGTCCAAAAGAAGAGGAGGGAATGAAGGAAGGGACGGTTTAGCTCTGTCACAATATAGATTCCAATAAAGATTGCTTAAGCAGGTTTGGCTTGTGACACTGGTCAAGTTTGCAATATAGATTGCCTGAGCAAGCTTTGGCTTTAGATTCCAATAAAGATTGCTTAAGCAGGTTTGGCTTGTGACACTGGTCAAGTAAAGAATAAGAGGAGCCACGTAGGCTCAAAAGACAGGGAAATGGGTAAGGAACGTGCTTAACGTGATTATCCTCCTAAGGTGTGCCTATAGGTTGGCAATTGGTGATTGGTGGAAGGAAGGTGTACCTATAGGTTGGCAATTGCTGATTGGTGGAGAAATGTGTACCTACAGTATAAGAATGCCTGCCAAATGCCATGTATTTACAGCCAGTGTATTTTCAGGAGCTATCCAACTGGTTGTCTCTGTGTACAAAATGTCTTTGTACACAGATTTCAATAAACTCTTTTTCTCCAAAGAAGATTTTGCTTTCCTGGTACTTTTGTTCCCTCCAAGGTCCGGGGATGGCGTGGCTGATGGATCCCTAGGTAAATAAGGCTTCATTTCAAATAAGGGTTAACACAAATTCCAAATGAAAATGGAAATCGTAACATTAATAGAATCAGGATGTTTGGACCATGTGTTCAACTCTTGAGTTACAAATAATTTAAGATTACTAGTGAAAAGCAATGAACTTAAGACACAGTCATCCTTAACTTGGCTGATTTATTGTGTAAACCTTTTTGCCCATTTTCCCAAGAGGAGTGACCACTTCCTGGTGTACACAGAGTTATTGACACTCTGGCTGAGTCACAGCCATTGTTTCCAATTATGCTCTGCGGAGCTAAGATGAAAAACCAACATCCTATGTATCCAAATAAGCCAATAATACTGACTGACAGAAAAGCAGGAAAATGAAAGTATGTTCTCAGCTTGAGATAGCACTCGCTTGTCGTTATTAAATACAAAAGCTTGGTTAAGGGAGCCTCAGAGGGAATGTTGCTTTCTCGTGTTTTATGTTTACCGCCGGCTGTCTCTGCTCAATACATGAAGGATTCTTCTTTGGGCCTTAGAGATGTGAAAGCCAGAGGGCAGAATGGGGGGTGGGAGGTGGAACGGGACATATTTTTCCATGGCTTCAAAATTTCCAGAAGTGTTGCATCTCTATTTGGGCCAACATCAAAATACATCTAGAGCAGCTTTCCCTGGCATGGCACTCGCCAGATGTTTTGGACTACAGTTCCCATCAGCCTCAGCCAGCATGAGAAACAGAGAACAAGGCTTCTGTAAACATCTCATTGCTGCAAAGCGGAGAATTATGGCAGGCGCCGCAGCAGAAATAAGCTGTAGTTCCTGAAATTCTCTCTCAAGAGCCCTGTCTGCCTGTGGTTCTGCTCAGAAGCTCTTAAAGTCTAGGTCTTGGCCTTGGCCTGGATTCAAGTAGGCCGGAGCCTAAAAGGAAATGTGGGTCTTGTGTTGGGAAAAAGCTCCACCGCCCCTGCTTTTGAGAAGGAGCAGGCTCGTGTCATCCCCTGGACCAGCCTGCAGAAGGGATGCTGACCCTCCAGGTGTTGCTGGACTACAAATCCCATCATCCTTGCTTTCTTGCCACGCAGCCTGGAGCAGATGGGTTGGAACAGTGATGGGGGACGGAAAGGCTCAGGTTCAGTTCTTGAGTTAAAAGTATCTCCGGGCATAAGTAATCTGTGTTGCTGGACTGTTAACTCCCATGCGTCGGCTCGTGATGGGAGCTGTAGTCCTACAAACTTCTGAAGGCCACAGGTTCCTCATGCTTGCCTGTGGTAGATCCTAATTTACAGATCTCTTGTTCTGCTTCTGACAACATAAGTGTTAAGTTGTGGGTGAACATATCAGACGACACAGCGATTCTTTAAACGGCTCTTGTTTATTCACAGGCCAGAACAGAACTGAACTGAAGGGTTCAGTCAGCCTGCTTATATAGAGCTCCAGTGCAATGTAACTGTAACAATTTTCTAAAACTATCCAATCACTGAACGTCACTTTCGATTCCTTATTTGCATAACTATCTACAGTATCCCCCTGCTGGCCCAGGGTGAGAACTTCAGTACATAACAATAAGAGCCCAACTAGATCAGTCCAAAGGCCTAGCAACTCCAGCCATGTAATAGCCTTCAAAAAGCCTATGCTCCGTGAATTTGTCTAATGATGGGAATTATAGTTCCAAAGCATTTAGAGGGCCACAGAATGCATGCCCCTCATCTACTGGGATTTTATCTCCCAATGCTTCACACACTGCACATATTTAAAGTGCATATCTCTCCCCACCCCCGAGAATCCTGGGAGCTGTAGTTTGCCCCTCACAAAGCTACAATTCCCAGCACCCTTAACAAACTACAGCTCCCAGGATTCTCAAAGGGAAGTCATGTGCTTTAACTGTGTGCTTTAACTGTTCAATGACGTCTACAACATGAAGATTTCTATGCTTTCTTCTTACATTATTAGTTGTTTCTTCTCACCTCAGCTTCATCCTTGTCAGTCAAATGGGTGATGCAAAAGTCCTGGTCTTAATTAAACGACACTTAGCAAGCCCCTGCCGTTTCCGGCAATGTTCACGCATTATTGCACTCGCAAATGCGCGTTTTGTCCTCTTCAGACTTAATCATAAATTCTCTTTTCAATTAGCATGTTGGTAAAGCGATCCGTGCGGAAAATGATAACTTTAGCGACTCTATTAGAACCGGATCTTTTACACAAGACTGCACGCAAGCTCAGATAAGCAGGCCAGAGACTCAAGAGCCACGGCCCCTTTGAAAGATGCAGAAATGTCGCATGCAGATTGTAAATGTAATTTCATGCCTTGACTGGGAGCAGCAGGGGAGGTAAGCAGGAGAGAAGATCCATTCACTTAGTATGATTTTGCACATTCCATATAGCCTGACCACTAGTCCTCCATATGCTGGCAGCCTCCAGGCTGGACAACTGCAATGCGCTCTATGTGGGGCTGCCCTTGAGGCTGACCCAGAAGCTACAGCTATTGCAATATGTGGCAGCTTAACTGCTCACTGGGCCAGGATATCACCACTATGTTGCACTGCCTCTGAAACAATTGCACTGGCTGCTAATTAGCTCTTGGGCTAAGTTCAAGGTGATGGTTTTGGTGTAAAGAAAGTGATATAACTGGGGATCAGGAAGCTTGAAATATCATTTTTACCCTTTATGTAGCCAGCTGATCACTGTATACTGCAGGTGAGACCTTCTTGCAGATACAGTGATACCTTGGTTCTCAAATTTAATCCGTTCCAGAAGTCTGTTCCAAAACCAAAGCGTTCCAAAACCAAGGCGTGCTTTCCCATGTAAAGTAATGCAAAACGGATCAATCCATTCCAGACTTTTAAAAACAAGCCCTAAAATAGCAATTTAACATGAATTCTACTATCTAACGAGACCATTGAGCCATAAAATGAAAGCAAAAATCAATGTATTGTACTTTAAAATAAATAAATAAGAAAGTATTGTAGATGATAAAAAATAAAAATAAAAATTCTTACCTGCACTGATTATTGTCATTGTTTGAATGGGAGGCTTTTATCCATTTCTGCAGTCACACAACCAATCAGTAGCTGACTGGGTTCCAGTCTCAAAAACAAAAATGCAAAATAAATAGCAAAAACAAAAACGCCTAACTTAATCCGTTCCGGAAGTCCATTTGACTTCCGAAATGTTTGAAAACCAAGGCACGGTTTCTGATTCTTGCAGGTGCCCCGGAAACAATAGCCAACAGCCGCATCGGACGCTCAGCTTTCGAAAACCGGAACACTTCCGGGTTTGGGGCGTTTGGGAACCAAGGTGTTTGAGAACCAAGGTACCACTGTACCATATTATCAGGAGATCCACTCATCGATAGCTCAGTTGGTTAGAGCGTGGTACTCATAATGCCAGGGCTACAGATTCAATCCCTGTAAGCGACCGCTGCATATTCCTGCATTGTAGGGAGTTGGACAAGATGAGCCGAAGGGTGCCCTCCAACTCTATGATTCTGCGCAATATTCAAGTGTTTGTGGCACCTACGTGCAATTCCCTCCTGTTAAACATCTCTAATGTCTTCTCAGCACCTTCCACTTCTAACAAGCCTTTTAAGCAGAGATGTTACCCAGTTCTGCACCTGTACTGGAATTGTATTAATTGTTTTGCAGTTTGTGTGTTTGCCTCTCTGGGGTCCTTTTGGGAGAAGGAGTGGGATACAAATTTTAAATACCTAATATAATTCGCTTTTGAGTGACAGCTGATCCACTGTTCTTTGGTGTACCTTTGTGGACATTTGACTTGGTAATGTATCTGTTATCATATCACAACCCCTTATCACTGCCCGGACACTGAGATCCAGCTCTGAGGGCCTTCTGGCGGTTCCCTCACTGTGAGAAGCCAAGTTACAGGGAACCAGGCAGAGGGCCTTCTCGGTAGTGGCACCCACCCTGTGGAACGCCCTCCCACCAAATGTCAAAGAGAAAAATAACTACCAAACTTTTAGAAGACATCTGAAGGCGGCCCTGTTTAGGGAAGCTTTTAATGTTTCATAGGTTATTGTATTTTAGTGTTTTGTTGGAAGCCACCCAGAGTGGCTGGGGAAACCCAGCCAGATGGGCGGGGTATAAATAATAAATTATTATTATTATTACTATTATTATTATTGAATATGCAGGTATGTCATTTGAATGTATTTTATTGTAATAGATTTTATTTTATATTATTGCCAGCTGATGAAGAACATTTATTGAAACAGTCTATTATCCTGAAAGCACTGTTCTGTTGCTGTTGCTGCGTTTGGAGCTCCTGCCATCATTCTTCTGTGTTGCTGTGCTTATAGCACCATCTCTCTCCAGCTCACTCTCAGCAAAATTCTGTATAGGATATTGACTTTGGAAGGCGTTTAGCCTCAATATTCAGTGATTCTTTACAGCCAGATACTAATCTGATCATTTCTTTTCATAGAATATCTACTTGACTCATATTAGTTCGTGACTCCATGTACATATTGTATGTTTTCCGATTGTGAATTAAGAAGCAGTTCGATAGAGTTATATAAATATTGTTAGTATACTGTAAGCCTACGTGTTGCTTTGTGTTTGTCAGATTAATCTTTGTTTTGGCAGTGAGGATTCAACTTGGGCTTCCATCTGCCGGGACGATTCTCCCCTTCTGTATTCCCCTTCTAGTTTCAGTCATCAGAAAGAGGGCTGAGCTCTGTTCCCACTGACACCTGGAGACTTTCATACAGGGAGCTGGCAAGGATTTAGCTTTGCTCTGAAACAGGGACTCAGGTGACGCTGTGGGTTAAACCACAGAGCCTAGGACTTGCCGATCAGAAGGTCGGCGGTTCGAATCCCCGCGATGGGGTGAGCTCCCGTTGCTTGGTCCCAGCTCCTGCCAACCTAGCAGTTCGAAAGCACATCAAAGTGCAAGTAGATAAATAGGTACTGCTCCAGCGGGAAGGTAAATGGCATTTCCGTGCACTGCTCTGGTTCGCCAGAAGTGGCTTAGTCATGCTGGCCACATGACCTGGAAGCTGTCTGCGGACAAACGCCGGCTCCCTCGGCCAATAGAGCGAGATGAATGTCGCAACCCCAGAGTCGGTCACGACTGGACCTAATGGTCAGGGGTCCCTTTAACTTGCTCTGAAACACACCTTGCCTTCAGTGGAGGTTAAATAATAATAATAATAATAATAATAATAATAATAATAATAATAATTTATTTGTACCCTGCCCATCTGGCTGGGTTTCCCCAGCCACTCTGAGCGGCTTCCAACAAAGATGAAAGATACACTAAAATGTCACATATTAAAAACTTCCCTGAACAGGGCTGCCTTCAGATGTCTTCTGAATGTCAGGTAGATGTTTATCACTTTGACATCTGATGGGAGGGCGTTCCACAGGGCGGGCGCCACTACCGAGAAGGCCCTCTGCCTGGTTCCCTGTAACTTGGCCTCTCGCAGTGAGGGAACCGCCAGAAGGCCCTCGGAGCTGGACCTCAGTGTCCGGGCAGAATGATGGGGGAGGAGATGCTCCTTCAGATATACTGGACCGAGGCCGTTTAGGGCTTTAAAGGTCAGCACCAACACTTTGAATTGTGCTCGGAAACATACTGGGAGCCAATGTAGGTCTTTCAAGACCGGTGTTATATGGTCTCGGCGGCACATCAGGCACATCAATAGAGATGAGAGATAATAATAATAACAATAAATAATAAATTTTTATTTATACGCCACCCTTCCTGGTTCAGAAAACCGGGCTCAGGCTAACAACAAATTTAAAACACTTAATTGATGCAACAAAAAACAGCATAAAATACAGTATAAAACGTGAATAACAATAAATTCAGAATTCAAAAATCAATTTAGGGGGGAAATCCATCCAATAAACATTAGATGATCACCAGGGCTAGCTGGCTAAATTAGTCCTATTTGGGCCAGCGAGGAGACCAGGGGAGAATTAGCTGTGGGATCCAGAGCGGGTAATCTTTATAAAAAGGGGAGGGGGAGCGAAGGAAGGAAGGGGAATAAAAGATCAGGCTAAGTTCAAATTGAAAGCCAGGCGGATCACAGATCACAGATACCTGCTGCACGTGGGCATTTTAAATGAGAAAAAAATAACTTGTACTAGTATCTGGTGGCTGCAGCTGTTGCCCCCAGTTAGAGCAGTATGGTTACTGAATTAAATTAGTCTGGGAACCATAGAACCTTAGAGTTTGAAGGGACCCAAGGATCATCTAGTCCAACCCCCTGAAATGCAGGGATCTCAACTAAAGCATCCACGACAGGTGGCCACCCAACCTCTGCTTGAAAACCTGCAAGGAAGGAGAGTCCACAGCCACACAAGGGAGTTTGTTGCATAGCTCTTAACCATCAGAAAAGTCTTCCTGACGTTTAGTCCCATTCCCCCTCACTCCCTGTTTTCCGATACACCTGCTGATACAGCCAGTCTAAGCATGTTCAGTCCTGCTGACCACTGCTCTATCCTGGAAGATCCTTTGTGCTTTTGCAAACCTTGGTGCTTCCTGGAGTCTGCGTACACCTCTCTTGGCTGCGTGGGTGGTGCTGTTTTGGCTACATCAGCCGCAGCACTCTTCCCCTGAAGCCTGGAAATAGAGGGCATGATCCTGCGGCAGCAGCATGTGACCCTGCCACGCTTAGAAACACACCTACTTTCAGCAGCCAGGAACTCCATAAACAGATACTGGAGAGACCTATCAGGAGTAAGCATGGACCAATGGTACCAAATAGTATGGGAAACAGCCTTACTAGAAAAATTAACCAATTAACTGAAACTGACACGGGGACAAATAGAAGATGCCTTCACCCCGGTATGGCTCCCCTTTATCACACACACAGCCCAACAAAACAATGACAAAAATCCACCAACAACATACAAAGCAATATGGCTAACCTGATCCAAAACACCCACCCACCCCACTCACACATGAAAACAAAGACCACCACAACCAATCACAAACAAACAACCACACCCTAGGCCAACCCCAACCTCTCTCATCACCACAGGAACACAAGTGAATAGCAGAGAACCTGCACAAGCGACGCTGACACAAAACACCACATATATTAAGTAAAATAGAAACATCGCCACCCAACCCCCCACCCCTACTCATCTCTCCCCCCCTCCACCCTTTTCTTCCTAATGTCTCAACAAATGAAACTGATCTGTAAAAAATGTTACTTGGAAAAAGAGAGAGAGAGAGAGATTGCATATACTTTTGTAAACCAAGAAAATCTTTAATAAAAATACATTTTTAAAAAAGAAGTGATTCAACACCACTGTATGTATGAATAGGCCATTGGCGAGAGACCCAGTCAAGTCCTCCCTGGCAACCTCTGAATCTGAACCAGAATCAATCCATGGCCCCCAAATAAAAACCACAGTGTTGTGATCTTACTCTAGCTCAGGGTAGTATCGATTTTAGCTCCAGTTTATCTAGAATCCCTTTCACAGGAGGCTTATAAAATGCGGAAATATTTAAGAAGAACACTAGGTGTCACTGCATCAATGCATTTGAGATGTATAGCCTCCTACTGCAGCCCTCTACATCCAGCAGTATCCTCACGAATCTAAAGTTTTCCGTGGTGCTTAGAATCATAGAGTTGGAAGGGAACGCGGGGGTCATCTAGCTCAACCCCCTTGCAATGCAGGAATCTTTTTGCCCCATGTGGGGCTCAAACACATAACCTCGAGATTAAGAGTCTTGTGCTCTACCAACTGAGCTATTCCTTCTCTTTGTTGGGATGCCATAATGCACATTAAGCTGATTGACAAGTTTCACATCTTGGTATTGCTTGCATTATGTCTCCCGCCAGTGCGGTGCCATGTTACCAACCTCACTCTGCCATCAGCCAGACCCCCAACCTGCCTGTCCTTTGACTTGGCCTATCTAGGGGTAACATCTTCCTCCTTAGTCTCAGTTCTGCTCTCCTGGAAATCAGCAGGGAGGAGGGAGGAAACGAAACTCACCTGTTCTTGGCTGTGGCTCCGCCTCTCACTGGCTGTGGCCCCGCCCACTCTGGACCTCCCTGCCCTACCAATCCCAATGGCACAAATGGCACCCAGAATACTGAAAAAGCAGTGATATATCCTTGTGTCCACCCCCACAATTCTCTGACCAGTTTAAGTACTAAAATTAAGCCGAATGTTTTACATTGCTTTGCTTCAAATATTTACTTAAACTCTGCTTAAAAGAATTTTTGCAAGCTGAGGGGAATGACACCATTAATTTGATGGTTCTTGGAACCGTCCCATGGCGTTGCAAGGCCAGAAAGAGAGTTTGCTTATTTTTTGAGGGCGGGGAGAGGCAACAACAAGAACACCACCAATTTTAAAGAAAAGGTTTGGCTCTGCTGGGCTTTTGACTCCCACACATTTGAGTGGGAGAAAGGACAAATTTCTAGGACACTGAGTTCCCCATGGCAACGGAAAACGGAAGTGACTTTAACCCTATGTAGTGACGGGTGACTCATTCTTGTTCATGTTCTAAGCACAGTAATAGCACTGTATTGGTGAAAGAAAGTAAAAAAGCTCTGTTGCAAGCTCTGTTACAAAGCTGGACCAAGACAGTCTGGTGCCCTAGGCAGAAAATCCAGTTGTCCCTTCTGGTTCAGAAAATGTAATACAGTAATGAATGAAATAATGGGTGATTTGCTATCTTTTTAAAGTGATCTGCCATTTGAGTTCCCAAAGTCAGCTTCTTGGTCCAGACAGTCCTGGATTGCTTTCAGATTGCCAGTGTTTTGCAGATAGCATTCAAGTGATAGCATTCAAAATGATTGTCCTGCTGTGTCACTCTTCTCTACCTCTAGGCCTCCCTCATAACACCTTCCTGCTTCCACTTCTGCTTGCTTCTGGACTTCTCTGCCACAACCTCTCCCTGCTCACTAAACTCTGGTATATATATATGCCATACCAGAACATAGGAAGTTGCTTCGTACAGAGCCAGACTATTGGTCCATCTAGTTGACTGCACTGACTGGCAGCAGCTATCCAGGGTTACTTTCCAGCCCTGGTGGAAAATGCCAGAAATCAAACCAGGGACTCCTTGCATGCAAAGAAAGTGCTCCACCACTGAGCCCATATATCTGCATTTTTGTGTGTGTGTAATTCTTCATCCTGTGTTGTTGGCTGCAATGAGGTCCTTTTAACTTCCTTCCCATAGAGAAGAACATCTGTAGCAGAGATAAAACAACTTCCCCCTGATGGGTTGCTGTTCCCTTTAATCAAGGAAGAATCAGCAGTTGTCCCTTGCCTGTGCAATACATCTGCCAGCTGGCGGCAACAGCAAAGCCACAAGACAGCTAGCCGCTGTGTCAGCAGTTGAAGACTGCTCAGCTTGCGCCCCAGCAAGCCAGATTCAGCCCTCCCAAGGCCCACCGGCCACTGCCTGCTGGGCAGCCAGATAGGAGATTTATGAAGCCCACAGCAAGCTGACATGCATGTGGTTTTACAAGGGGTGTAGTTACTGTATGCTGCAGGAGGTAGTGATGCCTACAAACTTAGATGGCTTTAAAGGAGAATGGGGCAAATCATCACATTATCAACTGGGCTACTTCTAGCTCAGCAATGTTCCCAAACTGGTCCATGGACCATCAGTAGTCCAGAAACATCATTTAGGTGGTTCATGGCATTACATAGCATGCTGATTTTAAAGTGGAGAGTATGGGAAGGCACTTGCTCTGTTGCAACATCCTCTAACCTCCCTGAAAACAGAGCATGGTGAATGTTCATTACCGTATTTTTCGCTCTATAAGACACATTTTTCCCTTCCTAAAAAGTAAGGGGAAATGTGTGTGTGTCTTATGGAGCGAATGCAGCCGGGAGGCTCTGCTCAGCGCTCCCTTTAAAGAACCCTGTGGAGTGTGTGTGCGGCTCTTGGGGGCTTTTCCCTGAGGAAGGAGAAGGGCCGCACACACGCTCCACATGCTCTTTAAAGGGAGCATGGCTCTTGGGGGAGCCTTCATTCCGCTGCCCGGGAGAGGCTGTGTGCGGCTATCCCATAAGCCAGGACAGCAAGAGGGATCGCTGCGCAGCGATCTTGAGTGCAGGGGGAGCCTTGAGGGCAGGGGGAGCCTTCATCCCGCTGTCCTGAAGAGGCTTCATGCGGCTATCCCAGAAGCCAGAACAGGAAGAAGCTATCCCTGAAGCCAGATCCATCTTGATGTTCTGGCTTCTGGGATTCAGAATATTTTTTTTCTTGTTTTCCTCCTTCAAAAACTAGGTGCGTCTTATGGTCTGGTGCATCTTATAGAGCGAAAAATACGGTAAATAGCTGCTGATGTTCTATTTAGGACAGCACAGGCAGGTACTTATGGAGACAGGTGGTCCTTCAGTTGCCTTTGTCTTGGTCCTTAGCTATGAAGGGCTTTAAAGGCCAAAACCATCGCTTTGAAACTGAGCCCAGAAACAGGCTAGGAACCATAGCAGCTGGCACAGCACAGGTATAAAATGGCCATAACATCCAGTTAGAAATCTAGCAGCCTGCATTCTCCAAATAGCCTTCAAAGGCAGGCCCATGTATAGCACAGCACAGTAGTCTTTCCTAGAGGTAACCAGGAGCATGGGTAACTGAGACTAGGTTATTTCAGTTGAGACAGGGTCAGGTGGCCTATCAGCAGTACCTCAGCTTGCCCATCTCACAATAAAAAGGTCAAGGAACAAGACCCTCAAGCTGTGAACCTGTTCCTTCGGTGGGAATATCATTGGAAGCGTTGAGACGAATGTCAGTTTGCACTGCAGGCTGACTTGACTTCGATTTCGGTTTCGATTTCTGGGAATGGAGTTGAGAGATGACCTAACCTGGGGAGAAAACAGCGAAGACTTGATGAAGAGAGCACAGCAGAGGTTTTATTTTCTGAGAATCCTCTGGAAAACAATCTCTCAAAGGACCTGTTGATGGCATTTTACCATTGCACTGTGGAGAGTGTACTAACTTATGGTCTGTGTGTGTGGTTTGGGAGCTGCACGGCCAGGGAAAAAACAATGCTGTCCAGGGTTGTAAAGACTGCAGAGAGAATAATTGGGTGCACTATTCCCACCTTGGATCAAATCTATGCTTCCAGGTGCCATAAGAAAGCTGCAGAAATAGCACAGGATAGTACGCACCCCGGAAATGATCTCTTTCAGCTTCTGCCTTCTGGAAGAAGATATAGGGTCATAAAGACCAGGACTAGTTTCTACGCAAATGCAATTCTGGTTCTAAACGCAGCATAAGGAGTCTCTATAGTATATTGTATTTTAAAATGGGGTTTCAGAGTTTTTAGGGGGTTTTGAATGTTTTATGTAGTTTTTCAATTTCATTGTTCTGTGTGGGACAATGACAATAAAGATATCGTATCGTAGATACATTCCAACCTTCCTAGACTTACCTTTTTGCACTGACCTCCTTCAATGTTCGACTGATTCTCTCAGGACTGGTGATCTCATTTTCTTCTCCAGCCTTTCCTTGGGAGAGGAGACATCTTGGTGTGTCTCTCCTGGTGAGATGAAAGAGCAAGCATGGCTCTTTGCATCTCCACCGTACATAGTTAGAACTAGCATTTTCCCTATCAGCAGTGGCGGACCTACATTTTTGGGGTCCTGAACTGTTATGGGCCCCCTTCGCAACCAGAAACAAGATTTGGGGAACCACAGTTATCTTCTTCAGTGGAGTTGCTCCATGACAGATCACCACACCTTTACAACATCTCTCGAACTTTGGGATTGTTGGAATATATACAAAATAAAAAAAATGGTAGACCCAAAATTTGAAAAGAATGTGGACCCAAGTTGCTTCTGGGGCCCGTCTGGGATTAGGGGCCTTGAGGCTTAAGCTTCATTAGTTTTATAAAGGTAAAGGTACTCCTGCCCGTACGGGCCAGTCGTGACCAACTCTAGGGTTGTGCGCTCATCTCGCTCAAGAGGCCAGGAGCCGGCGCCGTCCGAAGACACTTCCGGGTCACATGGCCAGCGTGATGAAGCTGCTCTGGCAAGCCAGCACCAGTGCTACACACAGAAACGCCGTTTACCTTCCCGCTATAAAGCGGTACCTATTTATCTACTTGCACTTAGGGGTGCTTTCGAACTGCTAGATGGGCAGGAGCTGGGACCGAGCGACGGGAGCTCACCCCGCCGCGGGGATTCGAACCGCCGACCTTGCGATCAGCAAGTCCTAGGCACTGAGGTTTTACCCACAGGGCCACCCACGTCCCTCATTAGTTTTATAATGCCTGCCTATTGTGTACTTCCTGCAATAGATATAGCTTTCTTGTTTTCCCAAACTCAGTCTCCGTGTGATTCTATCTAGTGTAAAATGCGCTCCTCCAGCACGAATAAAACGTTCTGTTCAGTTTCTGTGAGTATGTCAACTCCAAACACCAACAAGTAAACCAGAATCAGAAAGTACCTGAAAGCAATTTTAGAACTAATAGCAAATCTCCTGGCCACAGTCTGCTCTAACTCAAGGGCGGAGAACCCTTTTCACCTCGAGGGACGGATTCTCTTCTGGGCAATCTTCCAGGAAAAATAAATAAATTGTATGTTTGTGCAGTATGACAGTTCCTTCGCACACTCACAAACCCTTCCCCATTCAGGCAGTGGAGAAGGCATCATCCTAGGGCAAATTCCAGCCAGGCAAGCACACTCATGGAGGGTGAAAAGCAGGGCTGGCCAGGGCTGGGGCCTGGGGTAAGGTAGAGAAGCCTTGAAGGCTGCATCCAAGCCACCTAGGCCCGAGGTTCCCTATCTCTGAGGTAACCGCTCTAGCTGCCGGAAAGAATGCTATGGACACGTAATGCTCCCCGTTCGCAAGAGAGAGTCGAACTTGCCTCAGGGAACAACTCAGTGATGCTTTCTGCTAATTGGCACTCGAGGTGAGGCCCTTGCAAAACCGGTTGCGTCGCTCGTGTTCATTTTCATAGGCCTACGCTGGAGTGCTTCTTCCTCTCCCGCAAGGGTTGCCAGTCCAGCAGACACACCTGCAGCAAGGAGCACTTATTATTCTGACAACGCACTGTGATTAGGAAGGTGTAAGAATGCCAGCCGTGGCTTCTCCCCATCCATATGGACGGCAACACTTCAAGGAGCAGCGCAGATCAAGGATTGCTGCCTGACAGTTTCGGGAGGAGGAGGGATGCAAAATTTTGTGATAGGTGGCTGGTGTTGCTATGACACACCACAGAGATGGATGGAAGGCACCACCTGAACCTCTGCCCCCTCCTCCCCCCCAAATCGGATTGCTTATGATAAGAAAAGTGACTTGAAGATGCATGTCAAAGCGTAGGATTATACTTGCTTGACTTTTCAGGGACAAAACTGTCAGTAGAGCACGAGGCTCTTAATCTCAGGGTTGTGGGTTCAACTCTCACCTTGGGCAAAATATTCCTGCTTTACAGCAGGTTGGACTAGATGACCCCTGGGACCCTCCAACTCTACAATTCTACGACACAACATTGTATGTAACCTTTGTATAATATGCAGCTGTCTCATATGGGGTTTTGAACTCGCAACCTTGGCGTCATCAGCACCACATTCTAACCAACTGAGCTAGCGCTTCCCCAGCCTGAAGCCCTTCAGCTGCTTTGGACTGCAATGCCCATCATCCCTGACCACTGCCCATGATAAGAATTTATAGAACTGTAGAGTGGGAAGGGACCCTGGCGGTCATCTAGTCCAACCCCCCTGCAATGCAGGAATGTATGTGAGATTTTGTAGTCCCAAAGCTTGGGGAGAGGGCACCAGGTTGGAGAGGGTTGTCTTCTCAAAGCCTGGCCAACCTTTCCTGGAAGCCAGCTCCCTCTGAATAAACACATCGAGGAGGCAGCTGCCTTTCTTTGAGCCTGCGGCCCAGGCCTTAGGATCAACAAGCATTGTGCATTGTCTGTTGTTCCAACGAGGAATGCCCCTTGTTGTTCGCACTTCCAGCAAGCGGACAGACAAAAGGATTGTTCCGGGAGATGCCCAGCAGATGTGAATAGCCAAGATGACCGATGTGCTGCATTAACAGAACTGCTGCGAGAGCCTCGCATGTACCCAGAGGGGCGCAAGGGATCTTGTAAAGCGCTGCGCCCGCCCGCAGCCTCGCCAGATGCTGACAGCCCCAGCGGGCTCAGTATTGCCTGCACGGACCGGCAGCAGCAGCAGCAGCAGCTCTCCTAGATTTCCCAGGAGATGCCAAAGGCTTGAATCCAGGGCTTCTCAGCTGTGATTCCACCACGGATGAGGCTCCGCGGCTCTCCTTCCCCTTTCGAAGAATCGGAGGCACCCAAAGCCAAGGTCTCCTACTCGCCGGAGTTGCGCACCCGCCTCCTGTGGGCGCGGGGACAGCCGTGACCCCGCCCCGTCCCGCTTCACCCGGTCGTACAGCTCCACCAGCCAGGCAAGAGGACTCCTTTCCCGGGCTCCTCCGGCTCCTGGCGTCGTGCGCTCTCTCTTTCTCTCCGCGGTGGGATCCAGCTGCGCGCTTTTTGCGCGCGCGACACAAGCAGGTAAGCTTCGCGCGCCCCCCTCCCGCGCCAGCGAAGCGCCCTGGCGAAGAAACGCGCCACGATGCCCCTCGGCGTCGCAGTTACTGCGATCCGGAAATTTGCTAGACAGCAGCTCCGGCTGCGTCGATTTGCAACTTCTCGGGAAACTTTTGAAATCGCTACCTCTTTCCCGCTCCAACTACGACTGAGACAGACAGACAGACAGACAGAGATCCCCTGGGGTGATCTCCCTTTCTCTCCTTCCAAGGTACCTGCCAAAGGTGGAACTTCAGCCACTTCAATAACAGATATCGCTCTTCCTATGATGTCATTGTTTGCTGATGGGAGTCCCCTACTCAGGGGCGTAGCCAGGGCGGGGGGGGGGCAGCTGCCACCTGTTCAAAATACTTACCGGTAACTAAAGCTGCCACCTTAAAAATACTTAACTAAAAGTAGAAATTGTAGAAAGATGTTGACAGATTTTTTTCTTAGTTGTTGTTTAGTCGTTTAGTCATGTCCGACTCTTCGTGACCCCATGGACCAGAGCACACCAGGCACTCCTGTCTTCCACTGCCTCCCACAGTTTGGTCAAATTCATGCTGGTAGCTTTGAGAACACTGTCCAACCATCTCATCCTCTGTCGTCCCCTTCTCCTTGTGCCCTCAATCTTTCCCAGCATCAGGGTCTTTTCCAGGGAGTCTTCGCTTCTCATGAGGTGGCCTTTCTTAGTAAAAAGGGTAAAGGTAAACGGACACCTGACCGTTAGGTCCAGTCGTGGCTGACTCTGGGGTTGCGGCGCTCATCTTGCTTTATTGGCCAAGGGAGCCGGCGTACAGCTTCCAGGTCATGTGGTCAGCATGACTAAGCCGCTTCTGGCGAACCAGAGCAACGCACAGAAACGCCATTTACCTTCCCGCGGGGCGGTACCTATTTATCTACTTGCACTTTGACGTGCTTTCAAACTGCTAGGTTGGCAGGAGCAGGGACCGAGCAACGGGAGCTCACCCCGTCGCGGGGATTCGAACCGCCGACCTTCTGATCGGCAAGTCCTAGGCTCTGTTTAACCCACAGCGCCACCCGTGTCCCTCAGCCTTTCTTAGTACTTGGGGTCAAATTAAAACAACTGTTTTTGAGACACAGATGGGTGCCCTGCCCCCGCAACATAAATCCTGGCTACACCATAGCTGTGAACCTTCCCTTTTTTTTGCGGGAAATTCCCTTATTCCAGCGCTGCTATCCCGGATTGTTAGCCAACCCCTCACCCCGGGACAGGTGAGGCTGCTGATCCCTTATTTTCGAGGCTGCTGATCCCTTATTTTCAAATCTGAAAGTTGACAGCTATGGGCTACACCCATGCCCCCACTCACCTTTTGCAAACTTTTAAATTCTTCTCCCCACCTTTGTACAGACTTTTGCTTGTGTGTTTGTTATTCCCAACCAGGAAGTATTTTTTAATTGTTATTGTTTTGTAGGGTTTTTTGTGTGCACACATGAATAATCTGAGGCTGAGTGTCTGGTCTCTCTCAGAAATTCCACCGTGAGCCCATCTCATGGATGCAACTGAGAAGCAGATTTGCTCCAGAGGAGCCTTAGTGTGGGAGGACCTGCGAAGTTTCTGGCACCTCGCTGCTGGGACTTCCTGGTGTCTCTTGCAGAAAGTGCTGTCTTCTCAGTGGTGGGGGGACAGGGGACATTACCAGACCTGCTTTCTTCTTCTTCTTGAAATGAAAGGTTGTTAGACTTCCACCAGCTCTTGCATGCATGGCCAAAGATGGTGGGAGGTGCAGCCAAAAAGCTGGATGGCTGCAAGTTTCAGAGAATGGTAAAGTTGGAGGGGACCCCAAAGATCATCTAATGCAGGCACGTCCAACTTCCAAGAGACTGTGATGTACTCCCAGTATAAAAATACTGTCAGTGATCTACTTGTTGACCTTTTTTTGGGGAGCATTGCCCAGAGTTGTTGAGCGATCAACCCCCTGTGGTGCAGAAAATGAATTTAGGTCTTAGTTCAAGTTGAAAAGTGTTGGGATTTGACTCTTAGAGATGCCCGATTTGCTTTGCAGGGAGGTTATAGATAGGAAGCTGCTGTCATCAGCTTTAATTGCACAAACCCAAATTTATGGCAGGCACTTGAATGCCTCCCATGAAATTCTGCAAGTTTGGGGGCAAACTGGGAGCCGTGTTTGTGCCTGAGAACTTGCAAAACTGTAATAATCTGAATTGTGGCATGCATATCAAGCTTCATTCATTTGTTTCTTAATAAAACCTCATTGGGGAGCACTTGGTGTGTTTTACAGAGTACCATAAACAGAAGTCAGATCTCTGGGCCCAAGATGCTCACAGTCTAAATTTAGAATAGGGGAAGGAGGAGAAATAGACAACAGGGGGAGCAAACAGTTGCATGATTGCAAGCAAATGCAGTTGCACGTACAGTAAGCCTGCAACTTTTGCGGAGGTTACGTTCCGAGGATAATGCCTAAAACCAAAATCGTGTATAGTCAGAACATATTGTGTTCAATGGGATTGCCAGAGTCCCCTTTCCCTGACTCCTGCCCCTTTCCCTCCCTCTTTTTGTTTTAATGTGCTTAACTTGTATGCTTACTGCACTTACTGCCCCATTCTATGCATGTTTACTCAGAAATGTCCACACTTCTGCTTAGAGTAGACCTATTGGAATCAACAGAACTTAAGCTAATCGTAATTCAAGTCCCATTGATTTAAATAGGTCTGGATCCAACCTTCTTCCTCCTGGACTCTAAGCTGAGAAGAAGGTCATATGCTTCCTTTTCAATCAATCTGTCAATGAAATACTTGCATGTATGTTTTACAGCATTACCCTTAGCCAGAGAATTTTGTGTGTGGAAACAGTTTTCTGCACAGGGATCAGTAATAATTGGGTGTGCAAAAGCCAGGTACCAGGGCTCTGGTTTAACAGCAAAGAAAGGGATGGGAGCCACACCTAGCAATCTGGTTTATCTATTTATGTCTTTCCCGATGGCTTGCGTATATACTTTTACTCAACAGCAACACCTAAAAAGAAAACGAATAAGAAAACCATCTAGCCAGTGACAGTTTTTATAAATGCAGGTAAAACCACCTAAGTTATTATTTTAAAATCTATTAAATCCTCGTCTGCATCATATCTGAGTCGCTAAAAGCTCTTTGAAATAAAAATTCAGGCCATACTCTTGTTAAAGGTAAAGGTACCCCTGACCATTAGGTCCAGTCGCGGACGACTCTGAGGTTGCGGCGCTCATCTCGCTTTACTGGCTGAGGGAGCCGGCGTACAGCTTCCGGGTCATGTAGCCAGCATGACTAAGCCGCTTCTGGCGAACCAGAGCAGTGCACAGAAACACCATTTACCTTCCCGCCAGAGTGGTACCTATTTATCTACTTGCACTTGACATGCTTTCGAACTGCTAGGTGAGCAGGAGACCAGAGCAGTGCACGGCATACTCTTGCTAGGGCCAGTCAAAATGCCACACAATTGCGAATGAGTTTTCAAGTTCTGTGTCAGGCTGAATGTTGAGCAGGAGAGGAGAAGCTGGCTTGACACTGAACCCACAGCCCTCTGCATTTAATCACAGTCTCAAGGCCAAACTAAATATGCCTCTTTCAGTTGCATTGGTTTAAGAAACCCGGTTAGTTGTAGGTGTGTCAGGTTTTCATGAGGATTGTGGCAGAGAAGAAAAGGATTGACCATCCAGATGAAAATTGCTCTTCTGGGCTTAAATAAAAACTCACACAACTGCAAATGGTATGTTTTGCCTGCAGTTTGGTGGAGCGTTGGAGGAAGTTGCACACTTAGTTGGACAGTGATAGGGTACCTGCTGCCCTCCAGATGAAGTTGGACTGCATGACCAATGACCAGCCAGCATGACCAATGATCAGGGATGATGGGAATTGTAGTTTCCAGCAGCATCTGGAGTAGGGATGTAAGACAGCAGCAATGCCCATCCTTTCCTGTGTTTGTTGCAAACAGCACTGTTTCTGTTCTACTGCAGTTCGGCTTCTATTAAAACATACACCGTTCGTCTCGCTGTTTGTGATAGCTGAAACAAACTAACAATGTAGTTCACTTCAGGGCATTTCAGTGGAAAGGAAACATCAAAAACAATGCAGAAACAACACAATTATTTACGTAATGTGCACAGTCTTAAAAAACAGAAATAGTTAATCTCACTCATATTAGCTTCTGTAATTCCCATTCCTGATCTCAAATGAACATGCAAATTGTGGCAATTTGTATTCCCATTTCTGACATAGTTCTCTGACATCTCTAACCTGGAGGGATGCAATTTCCAGGCCTTCTCTGGTAGATGCTATGCAGAGTTTATATTGTCGCTCGGGCTGCTGGGACAAAGAATCAAATAATGACTGATCCCACATTCTTGAAAATATATGTTGGATTTGTTGTTCCAGCAGGCCAAGGTGCAACCAGGGACCTCACAGAGCATCTTAAATTAAATCTGCAATCTCTTTCTACTTGTTTATTTTGCTGGCATCTGTCTGTCCTTGGAGACAATGGCACAGTGCACCTTTGGGGTGAGGTCAAGCTCTGTAGAGACCAGTGCGGGAGAGACATGTTTTGTTGCAGCCAGGGAAGATGGAGGCGTCTGGTTGTGCTGCTGCAGAGGCACCATGGCGTTTCTTTTCCCTGTTCCCAGTAGAAGGGGAAGTAAATCAGCAGGCTCTGTATTCGCCTTGGATCCAGTCTCGTGCTATCTAAGAGTACCGGGTGGCTTAGTCATGTAAATAGGTGTTCCCCATACTTAAGCAAATAGATTGTGCCTTAGATAAACACTTAGGCAAGAGGAGTTTTATTGTTTCCTCAGAGCCACACTGGAGAATGTTTCGCCCGATTATGAACTGCTTTATGGCTTCCCATTCCAGGTGAATGCCAAGGTCTGGTGTGCGGCCTAGGTGCTGAGTTGGACACCTGTTGCAACTTGAAACATCTCCAGTTCACCAGTTAAGGGGGATAAGACACTTTTAGGCCCCATGCCCAGCACAGCTGACTCTTGCTGTAGATGTGTCCGTCCTGTGCCATGTGAAAAAACCATGGGCACAATTTCTGTCCAAAGTACGTTAGGCCTTTATCTTGGCACACCCACTTCTGATACAGGCTCCACCTGCTTTTAGCGGTTGTCACCATATTACAACACCACACACACATCAAATAAAATATCCCACCTAGCCCGGAAGATGGTGTTTAGGCAATACATCAAAAACAGCAATCCAAATAACATAATTTCCTATTGAAGAGGTATCATATGTTCTCTGCATCATCTCCTCTAAAGTGCGGCCTGTTATGTCTTTTTGGTGGAAATAATTCTGATTGCCAAGAGAGAACTTCCTGCACAAGTTCTTTTGTACTGTTTGCAACATTGCATGTTATGTATTCAAGCCTGCGGATCAAAATAGCTCACAGCATTCTTCATCGTTCAGCCACTGACTGAAAAACCACTGACTTTTGCAATACATGAACACAATGGCGTAAGGTGTTGCAGGCTGCCTAACATTATCTAGTCATTAAGAGGCGTATAAAATATGAAGTAAGCTCTTGGAGACCTCACTGACTTGGCTTTTGTTACACTGTGCTTCATGGGCTGTTCATTAATCTCCATGAAATATTCAGAATGCACAGTACCTCAGAGTATTCCTGCACTGAAATATTAACCACTGGGACTATGTACTATGATATATATATATTTACTATAAAATAAGCATTTCTTCTCTTTCACAATAGATCTAGTGACCTGTCCTGAGACAATAGTTCACTTTGCATCCAAATCTGTTAAGTCTCTTGATCTGGAAAGGGACTTGTATAAAAAAATCTGTCTAAGTAATCCGGGCATAGATAACCTGTGGTCTCCCAGATGTTGTTGGACTACAATTCCCACAAGTCCTGACTGTGTTGGCCATGGTGGTTGGGGCTGATGGGAGTTGGAGTCCAACAACATTTGGAGGGCCATGAATATATCGTGGTTTGTATTCAACCCTTGAAGACATGACGCTTCCTTCTACTGCCTTGAAAATACCTGTTCCCCAATCCAGCACGTCTCATGTGGAGGGGAACAAGTATGTGCCCTGTTCTTCTAGTGCAGGGGTGTCAAACTCAAATTCATCGGGGGCCGCATCAGCAGTTTGGTCACCCTCAAAGGGCCGGTTGTATCTGTAGGAATGCATGTAAAGTGGAGGTTTCCTGTGTAGAACGGCCGGTGCCGCTAGAGGGCAGACATTCTCTGGCTTGTAGGCTGCCGCGCATGCGCTGAAGAGGCGGCTTTCTTGTGTCAAAAAAAAAAAAAAAGCGAGAATAAAAGGTGAAGGCTGGCGGCCGGCGGCGGCTACACGGGCCACATGACAAGGTCTGGCGGGCCGGATTCGGCCCGCGGGCCTTGTGTTTGACACCCGTGTTCTAGTGTGTTAGCCTCACGTCTTCCAGCCCTTCCTCACTGAGGTGGGATGGCATGTCCATGACATTTAGGATTTTATGCACCCAGTCCATGGAAGTGATCTTCGTGGCTGGACAGGGTTTTGAACTTGGGCCTCTCCAGTCCAAGATGAAACACAGATGAATTATAAACTGTTGATGGGTAAAAGGATCTCGACACCTGATGTTTAGAGGCTTCACCTGCCTCTTTTATGATTTCACAGTAAGCTCACAGTAATTAGTACTCTGCCGATCGCTTGCACGCCACTCACATGGCGAGCCATGGGGAAGAAGTGGGAGAAAGATGTAGGAGTAAATATACCACAGGAGCTGACAAGCTACTCTTGGAAGTTTATTTACTTAGGTTTGTATCACGTCCTGTTTCTAGGGCAGGTGATGCAAATGTTTACAAACCTAGGTTTTAACAAGCGAAAGGAGAAAAGGAAAGAGAGAGAAATGCTTCTGGGTTACCATAAAACAGAAGTGGAGTCGTGTGTTGTTGGATTACAACTCCCATCATCCCTGACCATTTTGACCCTGCTGCCTAAGACATCTGGTTGAAGCCCAGTAACATCTGGAGGGCCGCCGATTCCCCATCCCCAAGAACAGCCATGTTGGATCAGGCCAAAGTCCCATCTAGTCCAGCATCATGTTCTCACAGTGCATAGCTGTCAACCGTCCCTTATTTGGCGGGAAACTCCCTTATCCCAGCGCCGTTCCCCGCTGCTGTCCCTTAAATTTCCCAGGTATCAAAGGAAGCAGCTCCTCTCCCTCCCTCCCTGCTGGCCAGGGAGGAGGGAGGCTCCAACTGTGTTGCTTGGCTGCGTTGCTCACCCAATAAGGAGTCTAAGAACGACTGGGGGGTGGAGCTTGCATGCCTTGTGCCGATCAAATCGGCCACGTTGCCTGGGGACTCGCCTTTGCTCAGCGCTTCCCAGCGGAGAGGTGATGGTGGTTTTCCTTACCGCATCCCCTTTGCTGGGTTGCTGCACTGTAGGAACCACCGCTTGAGGCTTCGTTTGGCTGCTGGCTGGGCTTTCTGCCTTTGGCTCGGAGGGGCTCAGAAATTGAACATACCTGTGCTCGGAATCGGATGGATACGTCATCGACAGCCCATTCACCCTTGCCGGGGAAAAGGTCTGTCTGGAGCGGGGGTACATGGTTGGGGGAAAGGAAAGGAGCTGGTTGAGTACAATGGTGAGCGGCGATCTCGTGGGAGGGGGCGCTTTTGGATTTGTTTTGGAGGCTCCTTCGCTTGACTGTTATGGGGGAAAGGAAAGGAGCTGGTTGGCTAAAATCCCTTATTTTGGCTGCTGATCCCTTATTTTTGAGGCCGTTGGTCCCTTATTTTCAAATCTGTAAGTTGACAGCTATGTCACAGTGGCCAGCTAGGGGCCCACGGGAAGCCCAAAAGCAGAGCCTGAGCATGACAGCGCTTCCTCTGCTTGAGATTCCCAGCAACCCATGTACAGAAACCTCCAACCTGGGAGGCAAGGAATAGCCATCCTGGCTTGTAGCTCTGCAATAAATCAACACAGAGGAGACAATAGAAGAAGGGGAGGAAAATGGAGGGAGGGCCAAGGGCAGAAGTCTATGCTATCATTTCATTCACACCTACTTGGGATTAATCGCAGCATACAAAGTGGGGCATACAGAGGAAGGATAGCCTGCTGCAAGGTCTCTGGTACGGCTTTTTTTTTAAAAAAAATTTTTTATTAAACACTTTCAACATACCAAATTATCAATCCAAATAATCAATTACATTATTTCCCTCCCTCTCCCCCCCAAGGACTTCCCTCAGCTCCCCTCTCTGATTTCTTTGCACATATTGTTCTCTGCATGTTATAAAATTGTGCGTATCCTTGCCTCATCTGTCATGTGTTCAGCTAATAAATTTGTGGATGTTTATTCGAAACCTGCCAAGGAGTCCAAGTCATTTTGCTGTCTTTTTAGATAGTTTGTAAAAAGTTCCCATTCTTCCGTGAAGTCACGATTGTCCTTGTCACGCAATTTATATGTCAATTTAGCCAGTTCCGCTTAGCTCATCCGTTTTTCTTGCCACTGTTCTTTTGTTGGGGTTTCCCTCGTTCTTCCATCCTTGTGCTAACAAGACTCTTGCCGCTGTTGTAGCATACATAAACAAGTTCTTTATTTTTCTTGGCAGGTCTTGTCCTACAATCCCTAACAAATGCTTCTGGGTTTTTTTACAAATGTCATTTTAAACATTTTTTTTCAATTCATTATATATCATTTCCCAATTTTTTTTAACTTCTCTACATTCCCACCACATATGATAAAAAGTACCTTCTTTTTCTTTACATTTCCAACATGTATTCGACCCGGTTTTATACATTTTTGCCATTTTTACTGGTGTAATATACCATCTGTACATCAAGAGTGGTACAGCTTTCAGTCTCCTCTCCACACCTACATTCCACGCCAGGGAACTCCCTCTCCTACCAACCCAGGTGAGAGACTGACCCAGAGCACAGGTTTCATTTATCCTGGGCAGGACCTAGATACTGTTCCATCCCTGTCACACTGTTGTGAGGCCTCTACACCCACAATCCAGGTCCTGGTGGCTTCTGCCACAGGGGCTGTAGAGCCTGGCAAGGCAAAGGAGGAAAGCAGCGCAAAAAATTCTTCAACGCATCGTTACAGGCCAGTGGCAAATATAGCTCTAATTTCTGGTGAAGGGGAATGGCTGGGTCTGAGGGGCTGCTGCCCCCCAGAATCTGCCTCCTGTGGCGATGGTCTCACTCTGACAAATAACAGGGCCTGTTCTTCTTCAGATAGACATCTTTTCTTTCAGCATGAGCCTAAAAGCGAACAATTTAGATGTGACAAAATAGGCGTTTGAAAACAGTCGCATCACGCAGGCCACACTGATGTGTGTGCCCACTATTGGTTGCACCTCCTTGTCGCGTGTACAGTGGCAAACCCACGCTTGTTTCTGTGCAATGTGCGGCAAAACAGGCCTTACTTAGTATTCATGCTCTGCTTATCAAACAGGTATTTAGATTACGTATGGCATTCCCATCGAGCACCTTATCTTTAAAGATACGCTTCTGCAGTCTGCAGGTCTCAACCTGTGTTAAGTCAATACATCAACTTGTGCTTTATCAGGTCCTGTCTATCTGATGAATCAGTCCACAACCATTATTTGGCCACGATACATCTTTTCCCTATATTTCTCCACGGGGCCACAAACTTATTATTCCATTTGCACCTGAAGCTTCCTCCAAGCTAGCCTGCATTGTAAATCACACAACAGCTCTGTGAAAAGATTACACTGAGAATTTAGGACTTTCCCAAGACCAGATAGTGAACTTCATCACTCCGTAGAAATTTGGGATTACATCTCTTTAGTCCAACAAGCTAGTCACTAGAACCGAAAAAGAAAGAAAGAAAGGATGGTCTTTAACTTGATCTTCTCTTCCCTTTCAGTATCATATGGCAATGTTCTCCCTGATCTTCTTTTTCCTATGTGTTATTGCTGGTTGGAGTTTTATGTTTTGTTCTACTGTGAATTATGCGCAAGGATGCTGCCACTAGGTGGCAGCCTAGTGATTTTGTGTAAGCAGAAAAGAATGCCATCCTTGTTTACAGAGGCAGTTTCCCTCTCAAGTTTATGTGATGCATTTATGTTAGGCCTTTAGCAGAAGGAGAGCTTGTCTGGATCAAGCTTGAGGCTGAGGAGAGGAGGACAGCCTGAGGCACGTGTTGCTTTGGGTTCTGTAGAAGTGTTTGAGTTCACTCTTAACAGGAGAATTTTAGGGGCAAACCAGATATTCAATCTCCCAATGCCTGTTTAGTTAAAAGCCACAGGGAGGGGAGATTTGAACTGAATATGTGCCAATAGAGGAGGGGTATTTTATTTTTAAAAAACCTCTTTATCTCAGGGCCATTAGTCAGTGACAGAATCTGTGTATTGAATGCAGGTGGTTGCAGGTTCAATCACTCATATAGTACAATCGTAGATTCTTAGAGTTGGAAGGGACCCAAGGGTCATCTAGTCCAACCCTCTGCAATGCAGGAATCTCAGCTAAAGCATCCATGACACATGGCCACCCAACCTCTGCTAAAAAACCTCCACGGAAGGAGAGACCACCACTTCCCTAGGGAGTCCGTTCCACGCTCGAACAGCTCTTACCATTAAAAAGTTCTTCCTTTCTTGTATATTGAATCTATTGGTTCGAGTTCTACCCTCTGGACCAGGAGGAAACAAACTTGCTTCATCCTCCGCTTGACAGCCCTTGAGATATTTGAAGATGGCTATCATATCTCCTCTCAGTCTCCTCTTCTCCAGGCTTAACACACCCAGCTTCCTCATAAGGCTTGGTTTCCAGACCCTTGAACATCTTGGTTGCCCTCCTCTGCACATGTTCCAGATTGTCAATATCCTTCTTGAACTGTGGTGCCCAGAACTGGACACAGGACCTGACGAAGGCAGAATAGAGTGACTTCCCTTGATTGAATAGAATAGCATTAGTGCTTCTTTTCTTTCTTTTTGCTGTTTTGTCTCATGTTGACTCATGTTAAGCTTGTTGTCCACCCCTCCCTGAGTGCTGTGGGCCACTAAAACCCGTAGATCCTTTTCACATGTACTATTGGCATAGGTAAAGGTAAAGGGACCCCTGACCATTAGGTCCAGTCATGACCGACTCTGGGATTGCGGCGCTCATCTCGCTTTATTGGCCAAGGGAGCCAGGGTACAGCTCCCTGTGGCCAGCATGACTAAGCCACTTCTGGCAAACCAGAGCAGCACACAGAAACGCCGTTTACCTTCCCGCCGGAGCGATACCGATTTATCTACTTGCACTTTGACGTGCTTTCGAACTGCTAGGTGGGCAGGAGCAGGGACCGAGCAACAGGAGCTCACCCCGTCGCAGGGATTCGAACTTCCGACCTTCTGATTGGCAAGTCCTAGGCTCACTACTGGTATAGCTAGTTTTAAAAATAATATCAAGTAGCAGGTGGCATGGAAGATCTCTGCCTGCGGCTCCGAAGAGAGGGGTCAGAATAGAGCAGGGGTCTCCAACGTGGCACCCACGGGCGCCAGTGTGCCCACCAATACCTCTTGCGGTGCCCGTGAAAGGTCTCAGTAAATATCTCTTCAGAAATCCACAATACATGAGAGACCACTTCCTGTTCCGGTTCCTGTTTGCACTGGCCCAGCCTCTCATACATTGAACATGACCTCTTAAATAGTCTCAAGATTGGACACCCACCCACCCTTCCTTCTGTCATGAGCAGGAGAGAGGGGCAGATAACGTCTCTATGTCAGCAGGCATGGTGGTGGCTGATATTTGCAGCTTTCTAACTGGCTGATGGAGGTAAAACACTAGGGGGAGGAGTGTCTGAGTGTTATTCAACTATGTTTACTCAGAGTAGACCTATTGAAATTAACAAACATGGCCAAGTTAGGCCTATTTGTTTCAATCGGTCCACGCTGAGTAAAACTCAGTTGTATATGACCTTCTGTCTTTTTTCTCTTCTGTTTCTGATAGCTTTGGTTTGCACGTCGCTTTGGGTTGCCTTGGGCAAGTTAACAAATTTAATAAATAATAATAATTCTAGCTTTGGGTGGAAGAGGGTTGATTTAAGCCAGGGAAATGGTGACATATTGCCACCCGTCCCTGAGTGTTGTTGTCCAGTTCTAACACTTCTCCCCTCACAATCAGATGCTTTTAACATAAGGGTGTCCTACGTAGTCTGGATTTCAGAGATGGACATTTGGGGATGAATCATGAAGGTCTAGGGATCCGTTTGTTGTGCAAATGGCTGCATTGCTAACTACAGATTTATCTAATGAGTTTTGGCCTGTGTGCAAATGTCTTGCTTGTGGCTTTGGTGCACGCTGTCCCCTTTCTTTCATTAGAAGAATGCCAAGGAGAAAAAATTTAAAAAGGAAACTTTTCACTAGGTGACCGAAAGGCACTGTATGAGTCAGGAAACAAAATATTCAATGGAACATTAATAAATCTCCCAGCAGCCTTCCTTTGTCTATTTCCCGTGCTTTATGAATGGCTCTTGGATGTCTCACTGTGACTTTTTGTGTAGACGGAGCTTGTGATCCCCAGCATACCTATTTGGAAGTTTTATTTATTTATTATTTACTTAAATTCCAACAAACCGCGCTTCGAGATAAAATAGCATAAGGAGGTACACAGACTAAAAATCACACCTAGCGCAATAAAAGCATCAGCCGTATCTGTAAGAGCTGATTGGCCAAGAATCTCAGTTTTGAAAGTCCTGTTTGAGTAATAATACAGTTTTCAGGAGACATTTAGGGGGCAAGATCTGCTGGGATGGGCAGCTTAGAATGTAGTGTCTGGCTCAGCTCAGTCAAAGATACATTGGCTTAAAGGTAAAGGTGTCAGATCTGCGTGACGGGGGTGAGCTCCCGTGGCTCTGTCCCAGCTTCTGCCAACCTAGCAGTTGAAAGCATACCAGTGCAAGTAGATAAATAGGTACCAGTATGGCGGGAAGGTAAACGGCGTTTCCGTGCGCTCTGGCTTCCATCACGGTTTCTATTGCGCCAGAAGCGGCTTAGTCATGCTGGCCACATGACCTGGAAAGCTGTCTGTGGACAAATGCCAGCTCCCTCGGCCTGAATGCGAGATGAGCACCGCAACTCTGTAGTCGCCTTTGACTGGACTTAACCATCCAGGGGTCCTTTACCTTTCTTTATTTTATATATCGGCTCAATTTGCTAAACTGGGGAAAGGGGTGTTAGTGGGGGCAGGAGCAGAGTGGGGAGACTTAGACCGGATCCTAAGCCCATTCAGGATGGAGGACCATTTTAAAGGTTTGTTTTCCCTCTGCCAGCTGTCCGGCTGCTGAACGGGGTTTGAATCTGGTGTAGGCTCTACACTGGCTTAACATCCAGCTTCTTGTGCATAGGATTGTTCCCTTAAAAAATGAGCAGGGATGGCTCCTGCCGAAGCCCTATTGGCAAGGAGTTCCACAGGGCAAGGCCTGCCCCAGGGAAAGGCCAGTCATAGCTGGGATTACCAGAAATGCCCCATCAAAAGACCTCAGCGATTGAAGTGGAGCATAAAGAATCAGGCAGTCCTTAAGGCACTTAGTTAAGGGCCTTGTTCCATCAAAATCAAAGCGATGAGTTTTCCAGAGTAACCAGGAAATGACATGTCTGACGCAATATGTAATATTTGTTGGCTTGGAAGCTTCGATGTTCGTTGATTTGCCATGTCGTCAATGGGCAAATTGCTTTGCAAAGTGCAAGAGGAATTTGCAATCTAAAATTAAAACACAGAGGAGACAACGGAGGAAGGGAGGTGGAAATGATGGAAGTGGTAAACGGGGAAAGAATAAATATGCATTTGGTTTAATTAAGCATACTCAGGTTTATGGTTTGGGGATTGCAGAGTTCAAGAGGATGTGGTTCCATTTAATTGTGCTTAAAGATGGCAACTTCAGGTCTATTGTCCTTATGAACTGGGCATTCCTCTGTTTCTGGTTCAGTCCCTGACTCTTCCTTATTAGCCTTGTCAGGCAAGTATGTTTAAAGGTGGGGCTGCTATATTTCTAGTTTCTAGTTATACTAACCGGTGCCAGTTTTCACCATTAGCTGCCCAAGCTTCTCACCTTTCATTTCTTTTTTTCTTTTTAAAAAATGTCTCTAGCCCTTAGAGTGGCACTATTCTGTCCCATTATGTTGTGGCAAATGAATATATAATAATATAAATTCAAAATGAAATGAGGAAGTCCCTCCTGCAGAAAACGAGTAAATCATTCCCTAAACAGGGCTGCCTTCAGATGTCTTCTAAAAGTCAGGTAGTTGTTTATTTCCTTGACATCTGATGGGAGGGCGTTCCACAAGGCGGGGGCCACTACCGAGAAGGCCCTCTGCCTGGTACTCTGTAACCTCACTTCTCGCAGGGAGGGAACTGCTAGAAGGCCATCGGAGCTGGACCTCAGTGTCTGGGCAGAACGATGTAGGTGGAGGTATACTGGGCCGAGATTGCTTAGGGCTTTAAAAGTCAGCACCAACACTTTGAATTGTGCTCAGAAACGTACTGGGAGCCAATGTAGGTCTTTCAGGACCGGTATTATATGGTATCGGCGGCCTCTCCCAGTCACCAGTCTAGCTGCCACATTCTGGATTAGTTGTAGTTTCCAGATCACCTTCAAAGGTAGCCCCACGTAGAGCGTGTTGCAGTAGTCTAGATAACTAGAGCATTCACCACTCTGGTGAGACAGTCTGTGGGCAGGTAGGGTCTCAGCCTGCCTACCAGATGGAGCTGGTAGACAGCTGCCCTGGATACAGAATTGACTTGCGCCCCCATGGACAGCTGTGAGTCCAAAATGACTCCCAGGCTGCGCACCTGGTCCTTCAGGGGCACAGTTACCCCATTCAGGACCAGGGAGTCCTCCCCACCCTCCCGCCCCCTGTCGCCCAAAAAGAGTACTTCTGTCTTGTCAGGATTCAACCTCAGTCTGTTACTGTGGCAGTAACATGAGAAGAGAAGACTCCCTGGAAAAGACCCTGATGTTGGGAAAGATGGAGGGCACAAGGAGAAGGGGACGACAGAGGACGAGATGGTTGGACAGTGTTCTCGAAGCTACCAGCATGAGTTTGACCAAACTGCGGGAGGCAGTGGAAGACAGGAGTGCCTGGCGTGCTCTGGTCCATGGGGTCATAAAGAGCCAGACACGACTAAACAACTAAACAAAAAAAAAACCAACAATGGTGGGGAAAATACAAGAATGCAGAGCTGGAATTGAGGATGCATCTAAACAGTATTTTATTTGCAAATGAGTCTTCTGAGATAATGTAAATGGTTATTTGGCAACCAGGTTCTTTTGCATATTGGCTTTCCCGCCAGGAAAGGGTAAATCTGAATTAATTCAGGGTTGTGGAGATACAGACAGGTATTTTGATTCCAGTGATGTTATGCCACTGCTCCAAAAGTCTTTCATGCACAAAGAGCTTCTGACTACAATTAGAAGGATGGGGGGGAGTTAGCATTTAAAGGTGAATCTGTCTCATTAACACTTCCTGGAACAATGGAGTCAAAATACAGTCCCAAATTTTCCATTGCAATTCTCCAACCAAGTATTGTGTACAAAAACACATGCACTAGGTAGAGTATGCTTAAAAGCTGTTATTATTATTGATTTCATTTATGAATAGCTTCCCATGAGGCAACCCAAAGGGATTTGCAATTTGATAACATCTTTAAAGAATATACAAAACAAATTTTAAGAAGCAATTATAGATACAAAAACAGTTTGAAACAACAACAGAACTTACATAAAACCAATTCAGATCCAAGATGGATACATACTGGAATTAGTGAAGGTAATGTACAAAAATGCATTACGTTAGGGTAAATTCCTTGCAAAGATATGCATACTGCACACAAAATGTTTACATTAGGAGAAATTTGCAATGAAATGTTGGTGAATTTTCACAAGGACTTAAAAGAATAAATTCACAAACTGATGTGGAAATGTGTAAAACTGCACCGAAGGTTGAAAAAAGAAACTGAGTGAAACCGATTTTGCTCATCCCTGCCTACAACAAAAACCGACAAAAAATTCATCAGTCTCTTTAAGTGTGAATTATTACACATTTTTGCATGCAATTTTGTCTAATACATTTTTTTTGCCCTGCTTTAGTGCATTTCTGCTTGTTATTTCCACCAAACCTGTTTGTTCTTATGCAGACTTTACCGCAACGTTTTTGTATACATTGTTTCGCTGCAGAAGTGCATTGCGAGATTAGGAGAAATGCGAATTTCAAAGGGTGACTGCGTTTCAGTACTTGTACTGTTTCGAAACCGAATGATACATGTTTGCCTTTAAATGCAAGCCGAACCAAAGTTCTTTCCCATCCCTATCTCAGACTGTCAATCATGATGACTGGGGTTGACACAGGTTGGAGTCCAATGACATCTGGAGGGTGGTGGGTTCTCCCGCCCCCCAGCCTTTGCAGTAACAATGAGTAGGCAAGAAATATGGCTGTATCTTTTTTTGAGAGGGCATACTTGTGGTCTGAAATGAGGGGAGGGAGTCAGTTTCTAAATTTATTGTTGTTGTTCTTTATTAATTTTACATAGTGCTTGTATACCAGAATGGCTTCCATGTGGTTTGCAACACTAAAGCAATATTTAATATTTAAAACAACTTGTTGGAAGACACCCTGGGGAGGCCTGACCAGGTGGGCGGGGTATAAGTTATTTATTTATTTATTTATCATTTTAACTGCTTGTTTTCCCCCTGCCAGACTTTGGCTAGCTCAGCCAACTTTATCCCCACTGCTGAACAGAGTTTAGATCTTATGTACTTTATGCAGGCTTAACTTACGCTGGCTTTTCCTACACTAGCTAAAGGTAAAGGGACCCCTGACCATTAGGTCCAGTCGTGGCCGACTCTGGGGTTGCGGCGTTCATCTCATTTTATTGGCCAAGGGAGCCGGCATACAGCTTCCGGGTCATGTGGACAGCATGACTAAGCCGCTTCTGGCGAACCAGAGCAGCGCATGGAAACGCTGTTTACCTTCCCGCTGGGGCGGTACCTATTTATCTATTTCCACTTCATGCTTTCGAACTGCTAGGTTGGTAGGAGCAGGGACCGAGCAACGGGAGCTCATCCCGTTGCAGGGATTCAAACCGCCGACCTTCCGATCGACAAGTCTTAGGCTCTGTGAATGAATGAATGAATGAATGAATTTATTAATACGGTCACAGACCAGCGTCAACACACACAATATCACAGATCATAAAAAAAATATATCAGAAATACAAAAGACAATATGAATATAACAAGGATTTAAATATAAAAAATAAAATTAATTATTAGCGTGCCCCCTGTAATTAACATTTAGGGGTTTAGTCACTATGGAATACCACTTGCTTCCTGCGATTAATTGCAGACGCACAGAATTTAGCTACATTTAATGTAGTCTTGGGATTCTTGTCCTCTAGCAGTAGTTTTAAACTATGGTGTTCCGATTCTTTCCTGGACTTTTGCAAAACAGGTGTAATAAAAGTCAAATGTATATCCTCATAATAATAATAATAATAATAATTTATTATTTATACCCCGCCCATCTGGCTGGGCCTCCCCAGCCACTCTGGGCGGCTTCCATAAAAACCAAAAATACAGTAAAATATCACACGTTAAAAACTTCCCTGAACAGGGCTGCCTTAAGATGTCTTCTGAATGTCAGGTAGTTGTTTATCTCTTTGACATCTGGTGGGAGGGCATTCCACAGGGCAGGCGCCACTACCGAGAAGGCCCTCTGCCTGGTTCCCTGTAGCTTTGCTTCTCGCAATGAGGGAACCGCCAGAAGGCCCTCGGCGCTGGACCTCAGCGTCCGGGCAGAATGATGGGGGTGGAGACGCTCCTTCAGGTATACTGGACCGAGGCCGTTTAGGGCTTTAAAGGTCAGCACCAACACTTTGAATTGTGCTCGGAAACGTACTGGGAGCCAATGTAGGTCTTTCAAGACCGGTGTTATATGGTCTCGGCGGCTGCCCCCAGTCACCAGTCTAGCTGCTGCATTCTGGATTAGTTGTAGTTTCCGAGTCACCTTCAAAGGTAGCCCCACGTAGAGCGCATTGCAGTAATCCAAGCGGGAGATAACCAGAGCATGCACCACTCTGGCGAGACAGTCCGCAGGCAGATAGGGTCTCAGCCTACGTACCAGATGGAGCTGGTAAACAGCTGCCCTGGACACAGATTTGACCTGTGCCTCCATGGACAGCTGTGAGTCCAAAATGACTCCCAGGCTGCGCACCTGGTCCTTCAGGGGCACAGTTACCCCATTCAGGACCAGGGAATCCTCCACACCTGCCCGCCTCCTGTCCCCCAAAAACAGTACTTCTGTCTTGTCAGGATTCAACCTCAATCTGTTAGCCGCCATCCATCCTCCAACCGCCTCCAGACACTCACACAGGACCTTCACCGCCCTCACTGGTTCTGATTTAAAAGAGAGGTAGAGCTGGGTATCATCCGCATACTGATGAACACCCAGCCCAAACCTCCTGATGATCTCTCCCAGCGGCTGCATGTAAATGTTGAAAAGCATGGGGGAGAGGACAGAACCCTGAGGCACCCCACAAGTGAGAGCCCAGGGGTCTGAACACTCATCCCCCCCCACCACTTTCTGAACACGGCCCAGGAGGAAGGAGCGGAACCACTGTATGACAGTGCCCCCAGCTCCCAGCCCCTCAAGACGGTCCAGAAGGATGTTATGGTCGATGGTATCAAACGCCGCTGAGAGATCCAGCAGAACTAGGAAGCAGCTCTCACCTTTGTCTCTAGCCCGCCGGAGCTCATCAACCAGTGCGACCAAGGCAGTTTCAGTCCCATGATGAGGCCTGAACCCCGACTGGAAGAGATCCAAATGGTCCGCTTCTTCCAGGCGTGCCTGGAGTTGTTCGGCAACCGCTCGCTCAATCACCTTGCTCAAGAATGGAAGATTTGAGACTGGGCGATAGTTGGCCATCGTGGCCGCATCTAAAGATGGTTTTTTAAGAAGCGGTTTAATAACCGCCTCTTTCAGCGGGTCTGGGAAGGCTCCCTCACGGAGGGAAGCATTCACCACCCCACGAAGCCCATCGCCCAGTCCTTCCCGGCTAGCTTTTATAAGCCAGGATGGGCAAGGATCCAGGAGACAGGTGGTTGGTTTCACTCGTCCAAGCAGCCTGTCCACATCCTCGGAGGTAACAGATTGGAATTGATCCCACTCAACTTGACTAGACAGAACTCTAGCACTCTCCCGCCCCGGCCCTGCTCCCACGGTGGAGTCTACTTCTTCCCGAATCTGAGCGATTTTATCTGCAAAAAACTTTGCAAAATCATTGCAGGAGAACATGTGGCCCATACTGGGCCCCGATGTTGCAGGTGGTTCCGCTAAATTGTGAACCACCTGAAAAAGTCTCCTGCTGCTGTTTTCTGCAGATGCAATAGAGGCGGTGAAGAAATTCTTCTTCGCCGTCGCTATCGCCACTTGGTAGGCTCGACGTTGAGCTCTAACCTGTGTCCGGTCAGATTCGGAATGAGTTATCCGCCACCGGCGCTCTAGCCGTCTCAACGATTGTTTCATTGCCCTCAGATCCGTGGAAAACCACGGGGCTGTCCGGGCTCCATGCAATCGGAGAGGGCGCTTCGGAGCCAAACAGTCAATAGCCCTGGTTAACTCCACATTCCAGCGGGCCACCAGGGAATCAGCTGAAAGGCCATCAACATGGGATAAAGCATCCCCTACCACTCTCTGGAAACCATTTGGATCCATTAAGTGGCGGGGGCGGACCATCCGAATTGGTCCCACCTCCCTGCAGAGGGGATGGGTCGCAGAGAAGTCCAGTTGCACCAGGAAGTGATCTGACCATGGCACTTCTTTCGTTTCGCTTTTACTTAGTGTCAGATCACCAACATCCATAGAGGTAAACACCAGGTCCAAGGCATGTCCGCGGCTATGGGTTGGGCCAGACTTATTCAGGGACAGCCCCATGGAGGCCATGCTTTCCACGAAGTCCCGAGCGGCCCCTTGTAAGGTCGTGTCGGCATGGATGTTAAAATCCCCTAGGACGACCAAGCTAGGTGTCTCCAGGAGAACATCCGCCACGACCTGAAGCAGCTCGGGCAGGGAATCCTTGGTGCAGCGGGGAGGTCGGTACACCAAAAGGAATCCTGTACTGCCCCTATTGCCCAACTTCCAGAACATGCACTCGGAAAACTGGGTCTTCCCAACAGGACGCCTGGTGCAAACTAATGACTTCCTAAAAATCACTGCAACCCCCCCTCCCCGCCCACATGACCTGGGTTGCTGTGCGTAAGAGAAACCTGGTGGACAAGCAGCGGCAAGGACAGGCCCATCTGCTTCATCCAACCAAGTCTCTGTTACACATGCCAGGTCAAGTCCTCCATCCATGATCAAGTCATGGATGGCAGTGGTCTTATGAATCATTGACCTGGCATTGCACAGCAGCAATGTAATAGTACATGTAATAGTACATGTGAAGCAGTTTCAACTTCCAACGAGCCACAAGGGCAGACCCGTGCTGTAGGCTCTGTGGTTTAACCCACAGCGCCACCCGTGTCCCCCTACTTTGTGTTAAGATTGCTCCCTAAGACACTGTAAGTGTTCTTGCTTAATAGAGGGAACAGAACAGGGAAACCCAGAAAGATAATAGGACAGTACGAACAGCAGTAAAAAGCCTTTCAACCTGTTAATGCAGACATTTCAGCTATTAGAATTAAAACTCTTATTTCAGACTTTCGTAGTATTCTGGGTGTCCATGGACTATGGGTTTTCTACCTGTCATGGAAGCAGCTGTTGAGAGAGGAAGCGAGGCTCAAGCATCGCTATTGAAGTCTGCTAGATCTTAGTGCAAGTTGCTTTCTGGAAATGCTCCAATCCTATGCACACTTTGTTTGGGATGAATTTGCAGTGAATGGGATTTGCTATACAATTGCTGAGGGTTGCAGCCTAAATAAGAACTCCTAGCAGAATAATAATGATCCCTGCTATATGCGTGATTGTGTTAAGAATGATATGAATTCTGTACCCAAATTGTGACTCTGTTGCTTTGTCGAGGGAAGAGTCGAGCAGCCACCGTAATGAAGAATTGCATCAAGTCCTTTTCTAGGTTTCTCCCACCTCTTTGCATTTGCAATTGGGGTAATAAACACTGACTGTTTAAATGGCTATGATAGACACACCTGGTTTTACAACAGCGGCATGTGATCTGTAGGAACCGACACTGAACAAGCATTTAAAATTACAGCCTTTTTCACTGCGAACTGCTTGACTTTAAAGAGGGTTAAAATGCAGTGGAATGAATAACATATTCCCCATCACGCTGCAGCTGTCTTCAAAGGGATGCACAATGCGATTCATTTGCATTGTAAACAAGCTGTAGAATCTTGCGCTTTGTGGGTCACAAATACCTTGAAGAGATGTGGGTAACAATTGCAGATGAATATATCTCCGATGAAGTTCATCTACCTGCACCGTTTTAAAAAATAATAATGTTCCCCTGGGTTTTGAGAGAGAGTGTCTAGTGGCAAAACACAGAGGGCTTAATAAGCTCATTCAGACTGTGGCTTTTCCTCTCTGCCTCCCTCCCATTCGAATTGGCTCCAAGGGGAGTGGCTTCCCTTTGATCAGCTCGAATTCATAGGCTGAAGGATCTCGTGGGCTGGATTTTCCCTTAAACTGCCTCTGTGGAACAAGCTCAAGATCTCTGAGCTAAAGAAGCACTTAGCTAGAAGCCGTTTCCCAGTTTCTGAAGAGACCCTGGGTGTTCAATTGCCTTTTCCTGAACACCGGCATGGTCATTTAACTTAACACTGAAGGAGAGCACTTGGCTATTCTTTTTTAAAAGGAGAAAAAACACACCAGAAGGACAATGGGTCGCTTTCCTCCCTCGGGGCACAAGGTTAGTACACTTCAAACTTCTACGCGTATATGTCAACTGTCCGTGTTGATTCTCTCAACTTGTTGCCAGGCTGTCATGGAGCTGGTGACAGCCCTAGGCAGTCGAGGCTTCAGCTTCCTGCCTGCTAACAAGGGGAGAAGGATGACTTTATATAGGGTATTTTTTAATTTTTGCAGAACAGGAGGGGTTGCTTTCAATATAAACGATGGCAGGGATCTGGCTGTTAAAGGATTAAAAATGGAAGTTTCCTCTGGAAAGCTATCTGTCGCCTTCAGTTTTGGCATGTACAATTTAAAATGACTTTTCTTGCCGGGTTTCACTTTGCTTTTGATTTGGCTTTGCTCCCAACACACTGAGCACCCCAGAAGTTTGGAAGGGGAACGATCAACTCCTTTGCAAGGGGCTGGCCTCTTAAAAGATTATGTAATGGGCTTATTAGAAGCTATGTAGTGCCTGAACGTATAGATCCGAAACTTCTGTAGATTTCAGATGGCAAATGGGCAAAGATGGATAGCTCTTAATGAAATAAACTTTTCTGAGAAACCCTCAAAGATCTTTGCCAGGCAAAGAGAGCCGGTACTTCTCTTTCTCTCCCTCTCGTCACTAGATTGGGCAGCCACAGTACAATGTTTGATGGTCGTCCTTATTGGTTTAACCAGCAGTCATTTTGTTGTAACCACAACTTGCTCCTGTGAAGAAGAAAATGTGCAAATTTGTGTTGATTCCTCAGGTCCAAGTGCTAGCAAGCTCAAGCCCAGAATGGATGGAGAAATTATACTACCTCTTGGGAATCCTGGTCCCCTGCTTGCAGGATCCTCTTAGGCAATTGGTTGGCCACTGTGAGAACAGGATACTGGACCAGATGGGACTTTGGTCTGATCCTGCAGGGCTTTTCTTATGTCCTTAAGTGCATGGAGCAGAAGGTCCAAAGGCCTGGCATCATAGAGAGAGGGCCTAGTGGCCTTCTTGGTGAGAGCCAATGTTGTTGTTGTTGTTTACAAATTCTTCCCTTGAGGCATCCCGAAGCAATTTAAAATAATAGGTATGTATAAAGAGATCAATATCAACTTATGCAAAACAGGTGCATCTAAAAGGATTGCATATGTAAAGACAATATATTAAAACGACAGCAGTGAGTGCATAAAATCAATTCAAAGACAGATGCCAACTGGGAAGAAGATATTGATGGGCTCTCGACAGGAACGTCTTTAACAGGTGCCAAAAAGACCATAGGGATGTGCGTTGAGAGGGAGTTCACAGGACAGGTGCTGCCAGACTGAAAGCATGATTCCAACACTGCGCAGAATGGACCTCCTGATAGGGTGGTCTCTGCAGGACACTCTAGTAGTTAGAGACCTGGGTTCAGATGCTCACCCAGCCACGAAGCACATTCAGTCACCTTGGAGACTTCAGCCTCACCTACCTCATGGCTGATAACAGGGTAAAAGAGGCGAACATGGAGAAGGACCATAGAAACTACCCCTTGCATCTTGTTGGTATAAAGACTGGCTATTGAGGCAGATGAAACTGTCAAGGCTGAGAGACGGTTCTAGATCTTAGGTCTATATAAACAGGCAATGACATGGGGTTGGATATCTAGGATTACCTGGGTGATTCAGGTCTGTGGTGCTAGTGACCTGGCTTAAACGGCCTCGGGTTTCTTCCACCACAGTGTTATAGGCATCATGAAATGGTGTCTTCCCTGAAAGTCTCCCAGGTGTGAGCACAACAGTGTTGACACTATGAGATACGTAGGTGTGGTTTCAAACCTGCTATGGACACCCTAAGGATTCTTTTCTGCAAGTTGCTGTCTGTCCATGCATCTGACTTGCCAGCAGACCTGGTTCATTAGTGCAGTTCTTGGGAGCAAGGCCTGGGACTTACTCCTGTGTAAAACTGGTGTGTGTGTGTGTGTGTGTGTGTGAGAGAGAGAGAGAGAGAGAGAGAGAGACAGAGACACAGACACAGATACAGATGAGAGAGAGAGAGAGAGAGAATGTGCACACACAAATGCTTATACAAAAAATATATTGGGATTAGTTTTGTAATTATTTGGAAAGTGAGCAGAGTCCTAGCTTCCTAGCTAGCACATTTACCTCAGGAAGAGTTCCATGAATGGCCAGTTCTAGCATAAACATTTCAAGTGCGATCAGGGGCAGTTGGTACAAAAGGGTAGCATCCTATTAGTGAGGATGTAGTGATTACAAGGGACGCGGGTGGTGCTGTGGGTTAAACCACAGAGCCTAGGACTTGCCGATCAGAAGGTCAGTGGTTCGAATCCCCGCGATGGGGTGAGCTCCCGTTGCTCGGTCCCTGCTCCTGCCAACCTTGCAGTTCGAAAGCACATCAAGTGCAAGTAGATAAATAGGTACCGCTCCAACGGGAAGGTAAACGGCGTTTCCGTGCGCTGCTCTGGTTCGCCAGAAGTGGCTTAGTCATGCTGGCCACATGACCCGGAAGCTGTACGCCGGCTCCCTCGGCCAATAAAGCGAGATGAGCGCCACAACCCCAGAGTCGGCCACGACTGGACCTACAAACATGGGCATTTGAAGCAATAAAACAGGGGGGAACCAATGTGTTTTTAGCTTTTATCAGCTCTTCATCAGGGGAAAAATAGATGCAAACTGTTTCTCATGGGATCCCTGCAGGAGTTCCACACTCTGAGCATCAAACATGTGGGAATTGAGCCAGAGTTAATTGACTCTGCAGAGAGTTAGCTAAGATAACAGGGAATCTATTTTTATTTTTTAAAAAGAAATTCTCAGAAAATAATCCCTTAAGCATTTTTGTCTCCTCTGTTGCCTCCCAAGTTGCACAGGGAGCAATGCTCTTATTAAATTACTTGCATGCCATTCCTTTAATAGAACTTTTGAAGGAAAAAAAGGGAGTCTAAGTGTCAGCCTCACTTTTATCTCTTGTTTATTGCTGGAGTGAAGTGAACCTGGAATTTCTCTAGATAACCAGGGAACAGCCCAAGTGTGCCAAGGTAACCTAGGGGACTTTTAGGTCACTAAGACTGCCTTCAGGCTTGCTTGGCAGGAAATCTCTGAAGAGGAGCTTCCCAGGTGTGAACTTGGACCCTTCTGTTTGCCAGTTACCTGTTTTACCACTGAGTTCCAAACCCCCAGTCAGTAAGCCGAAATGGCCTTGTTACCTACTAGACGTGTAATTTTTGCTCTTTGAGGTGGGAATTATTCTGTTAATGGATTCCAGTCTGTTGTTGTTGTTTTTTAAAGTGTTCCTGCTCACTAGGGCCTAGGGTAGCACCAGTCCAGGTTTTGCATAAAACCGAGGAGCTCTAGACCTGAGAGCAGTTGCAAAGACAGATTTCTAATGGGTCTTTCTCTTTTTTATTTATTTTTATTATAAAATTTTTAACATGTCAATTCCAACAATCATTTAACATAACTTCTTATCTTATACAATATTTTAGACTTCCGTCAACAACCTCTGAAGATTTTCTGTTCTTTATCACTTGTTCTGCATTTCTTAATTTCTCTATTACTTTTAATTGTCCTTAACTAATAATTCTTTTCAATATTTCACAGAGTCCTCCTGACAGAACTTCTTGTAGTCCTACTAGTGCAATCTGTTTCTAATGGGTCTTTCTCCTGTCTGATGTTAGAATTTGTTCTCAAGAAGTAAGGTGTTTTAGTCCACCACTCTTCGTGTAAATATTACATATTTCATAGAATCATAGAGTTGGAAGGGACCTTGAAGATCTTCTGGTCCAACCCCCCCCTGCAATGCAGGAATCTTAAGCTAAAGCATCCATGACAGATGGCTATCCAGCCTCTACTTAAAAACCTCCAAGGAAGGAGAATCCATCACCTTGTGTGGGAGTCCATTCCATTGTTGAATAGCTCTTAGTGTCAGAAAGTTTTTTTCTGATGTTTGGTCATAATAATAATAATAATAATAATAATAATAATAATAATAATAATTTATTTGTACCCCGCCCATCTGGTTGGGTTTCCCCAGCCACTCTGGGCGGCTTCCAACAAAGATTAAAAATAAATTAAAATATCACAATATTAAAAACTTCCGTGAACAGGGCTGCCTTCAGATGTCTTCTGAATGTCAGATAGTTGTTTATTTCCTTGACATCTGAAGGGAGGGCATTCCACAGGGCAGGTGCCACTACCAAGAAGGCCCTCTGCCTGGTTCCCTGTAACCTCACTGCGAGAAGGCCCTCGGTGCTGGACCTCAGTGTCCGGGCAGAACGATGGGGGTGGAGACGCTCCTCCAGGTATACTGGGCCGAGACCGTTTAGGGCTTTAAAAGTGAGCACCAACACTTTGAATTATGCTCGGAAACGTACTGGGAGCCAATGTAGGTCTTTCAATACGGGTGTTATGTGGTCTCAGCGGCCGCCCCCAGTCACCAGTCTAGCTGCCGCATTCTGGATTAGTTGTAGTTTCCGCCCCACGTAGAGTGCATTGCAGTAGTCCAAGCGGGAGATAACTAGAGCATGCACCACTCTGGCGAGACAGTCCGCGGGCAGGTAGGGTCTCTCCTTTCTTGCAACTTGAAGCCATTGGTACAGACCTATCCTCTGGAGCCGGAAAAAACAACAACAAGCTTACAGGACCAGTGGACCTGCTAGCTAGGGATGATGGGAGTTGTAGTCCAAAAACAGCGGAAGACCCAAGATACACCTCTGCAAATAGTCTGCACCATTTGCAACAACAACAACAGTGCTTACTGGTACTTCTTTTGCTCAGCTTGAGAGTTTGAGTATGAAGAGGCATATTTCAAACTCGATGGTTCTGAGGGAATGTTGGCTTTGCAGACCCTTGAATTAAGAAAATTATGTTGTGAAATAAATGCATGAAAGTTGAATTTGTGCCCTTGAGAGCAGCGGCCCTTTATTTATTGATTTTAGGGATTTATAGTCTCCTTCAACAAGTTCCCAGGGTGGCTTACAAAAACATTAAAATAAAAAAAATGCAATATAAATCCATTCATGTTGTTACGGTGTGATGAATGCACAGGTGAAGAATCACAAAACATTGCCCAGCCATGCACAGAGCTGGTGGTTAATTAGATACAGATAGATAGATAGATAGATAGATAGATAGATAGATAGAAGATAGATAGATAGATAGATATAATGTTACGGTTAAAACATTGTGTTGTGCTAGCACATTTCAATTTGGAATATTTTTTGAGCCTCCACCTTAAGCTTAGAACATCTGCATTCTTTCTGTCTCACCTGTCTTACTCATTGAATATAGTTTTTGAACTGGATTTCAGTGAAGCTAATGTATTTTGACTCTTTCCCCCAGGATCACTTGAAGCCATATAACATGATGAGCAGTTGTAAACTAAAGTTAACAAACCGTAGCTTATCCTAAAAAACCCCAGAATAGGTGTAGCTGCTGATGCAGAAGAACCCGTCTTTGCAAAACGCTGTAGAGCACAGTGTCCCTTTCGCTTCAGGGGTGGGTGGGTTCAAGGATTTGTGAGGTCCACAAGGAATGTCCTTCACTAGTGAGTGACCCAGCAGGGTTTCCTCCTCTTTCTACTGTCCTGTATGTGACAGGATTTGCCACTGGGTGTATGCTTGACAGCCAACCCTAGTCCCTGGCCCCCCTATGAGGAACAGTTGCAGTATTTGACAGGTGACATGATAGACGTTTATACAATTATGTATGGCATAGAGGAAATGGATAGGGGACGCGGGTGGCGCTGTGGTCTAAACCACCGAGCCTCTTGTGCTTGCCGATTGGAAGGTCGGCGGTTCGAATCCCTGCGAAGGGGTGAGTTCCCGTTGCTCTGTCCCAGCTCCTGCCAACCTAGCAGTTCGAAAGCACGCCAGTGCAAGTAGATAAATAGGTACCGCTCCAGCGGGAAGGTAAACAGCATTTCTGTGCGCTTTGGCTTCAGTCATGGTGTTCCATTGCGCCAGAAGCGGTTTAGTCATGCTGGCCACATGACCTGGAAAGCTGTGGACAAATGCCGGCTCCCTCGGCCTGAAAGCGAGATGAGCGCCGCAACCCCATAGTCGCCTTAGACTGGACTTAACCATCCAGGGGTCCTTTACCTTTTTACCTTTTACTAGGAGTTGAATGAGTTCTTCGTTTTGTCCCATATGCCTCTGTAGTTGTGCTTGCATTTGAGCGTCTCTTTCTTAGAACTTCTTAAAATGCTCTCAAACATTTGGTCAGTAGGGAGTCTAGTGAATTGCCCTGAGACTGTCCTCTTTGAGGAAGGAGACTGTTGCTCATACAAGGACCCTGGAAAGAAGGCATTCAGGTTGCAGCATTTCCGTCTGGCTGCATGCACACAACACCTTTCAAGCACATTCACAGCACATCCACCCCAAAACGATTTGGCACGTTAGTTTGTTAGGGGTTGCTTGGAATTGCAGTTCTCTGAGGGGTAAACAACAGCAACCAGACTCCTTTGAGGGAATGAATGTGCTTCAAATGTGCTTTAAAGGTACAGTGGTACCTCGGGTTAGATACGCTTCAGGTAACATACGCTTCAGGTAACATATGCTTCAGGTTACATACGCTTCAGGTTACAGACTCCGCTAACCCAGAAATAGTACCTCAGGTTAAGAACTTTGCTTCAGGATGAGAACAGAAATCGTGCTCCGGCAGCGCGGCAGCAGCGGGAGGCCCCATTAGCTAAAGTGGTGCTTCAGGTTAAGAACAGTTTCAGGTTAAGAACGGACCTCCAAAACGAATTAAGTACTTAACCTGAGGTACCACTGTATAGTGCATACAAAGCCCAAGTCCAGGCTGTTCAGATCCAACAACAGTTTATAGAACAACAAACACGAGAAAAAGAAAGATGGCTACAACCAACCAACAGGATTTGCGGAGATGTACACAGAGAAAGATGTAAATAATCGAGACCACGCAGTCTGTGAGAGTCTGCAGCTAAGCTCAGAGCTTGCTGAATCCTGAGGTTTAATTTCTGGGAAAGCTGTGTCTTAATATTTGGAGGGAGCAGTTCCTGCAGTTCCTGCAGCAGCAGAAGAAGAAGATAATGGATTCTGCTCAACTGGGCTGAAGGTGACTGACTTTGAAGAGAGAACAGATGTCTGATGTCATTCTGAGAAAGCCACTTGACAATCCTGAGATACCATCAGGAGCTTGAACCACCTTCTTTTGCTATCAGTTGTCAACACTGGCTAGTGACGATATTCTTTTATATACATATTTGCTGACGGGTTGGGGTGGGCGGGCAGAAAGCGTTAACTTCTGCTGAAATGATGCCCATACCTTCACCTGGGAAGGAAGTTGGCGTCTTTCAAGCTCCCCGTTTTACCAGTGCTTGCAAAACTGGATTGTAACTCTTTGTGTACAGTATTTATGTGTATCTCTTCGAGCAAAATCCGAGTTTATTGTATATTTGTTCCTCTTTATATGTGGGTGGAAAAGAAAGAAAATGATCTCACTTGCGTCACCCAGTATAGAAACAAAAATATGTGGCCAAGAATTGGGAATGAGCTACAGCTGGCCACAGGTGGATCAGAATTCAAAGCCAAGCTGATCCATATCTCAGAGTTGAAAGTGGGGATCACCTTGCACTAGGAGGCAGGAGCGCAATGTGTGAATGAATTTTTCTGCCTTTTTTGTAGCAAGACGTTTGCACCAGGACTTAAGGCTATGGCATTCCCTTCCTGGGGGACTCCAGTAAGCACCCTGTACTTTAAGCAGGGTGGATAAAAATAAACGATTTAAAAAAATAAAAAATAAATCGAATTTTTAAAATAAAATGCTTTTGGAGGAAAAATCTTTCTAAAGATAGTTTTCTGTTTAAGGAAATAAGGATTTGTTTTAAGTTTTTCATGTGCGCTAAAACTCAGTCTAAGTTTTTTTTTTTTAAAAACTTGTTGAACCACATCAGTTAACGAACATGGATACATATGTTATGATATTATTGTTTGAGTTAAATTAATTGTTTAGATTGTTATTAAGGAAATGATTATTTTTCTCCTTCCAATAAAGTACAGCAGAAAACTTGACTGTCCAAATATAAACAGTCAACTTATTAAACCTCACAATAATTTCATAATTATCTGTCTATGTATTTCTAATAGTATAACCAAATCAGTAATTTTTGATAGAACTGTAAAAACTACTCTGGAAATTTATTATTGTCTCAGGAGGTACAAATGATGTAGGTTCATGAGCCGAATTGAATTTCTCACCCATCTCTAAACACTCCATTCCAAATTACATGTTTTGAATTTATATAGTATTTGGTAGTTGAGTATTCATAGGCAAGTTTATAAAATTCCCACTGAGACCTTCAGACATCTGTAAATGGGGATATTCCTTTCGTACATTATAAACCTGTGGTTAATTAGGCTCTAGAATTCAACCTGTTCCTTCTTCAAATTTTTCTTTCCTCCTTTCATTTTTTCTTGAAGACATTTTTCTATTCCCAGGAGCTTTACAGTCTAACGGGCCCATCCTCTCCTCTTTTTAGAAGTAATTTAACACAATTCAGGCATGGAGACAGTTGATTTCATTGCTGTGTGTTGTTCCCATGAGTATCACTAGCTTAAATATAAAATATAATTTATTATGATTGGGGAAGAGGGAGGGGTTATTTCACTGCATTTTTTACCACCAGAGTTCCACACCTGAACTTCAATCCCAAATCCAGGAGCAGCGGCTGGGAGGGGAGAGGAGTAAAGTACTTTGGAAAGCTGTTCTTCTTTGGAAGTCCAGTCATCATTACGAAAAATGAAAGATGCTATCTTGGAATAATTACAGTTATGAAATACAGTTGAGTCATGAGTCCTCAGGCCTGCCTATAAGTGTAAGGCACAGTAGACCTTGAAGACAGGCCTGCTTTGGTGTTACATGCATACAGTAGCATACTCAATGTGGACTTCAGGATAGAGCCCTCACAGAGTGCTTTTTGCCTGGTTAAAATGTGTCTTTGGAATGCAGCTGTGGCGTTTGCCCGTTCGTTTAGAAAATGTTTGTACAGGGGAGAGAGAAAGGGTTAAAAATGTAGACCAATAGGAAAGGCGGAGGCGGAGCCTACCTGTTTATAAAAGGGCTTAGCCCGAGGTTTGAGTTAGTTGTTGGCGGGTAGTTGGTTGGTTTTAGTGGGTTGGTTGGGAAAGGCAGTTGGCAAAGCAGTTGGCAGGCAGTTGGAAATAGAGACAGTTACTGCAGTGGGTTCTTGAGTGAGGGGAGATAGAAGAGATAGAGGAAAATAAGACTAAGAAAGTAAAGAGTAACAAGGTTTGCAATGCCGTTAAAGTTTGTTTGTGTCTGAAATAAACTACACTCTTCTTTATTAATTTGAGAACCTGACTGAGACTGAAGTGATTTTACCAGGGAGGACCTGGTTGGTGGCAGCGGATTAGTGGTGTACGGGTCAATAGTCCGTGAGACAACCGGGGGCGCCGGACGAACGCCACATCCGCAATACTTCTTGCTTGCCTGGGCAGATAGAGAAGAAGGAGGCAGTTCAGAATTACAACAGGGGTTTGAGGGAGATCAAAGCTCAGAGGCAGATGAGGGGGAAAGCTGGGAAATAATGGGAGAGGAGGAAGAAGAAGAAGCACCAGAGGGGGAACAGCTGAAGGACAGAGTGTCTTTAGAAAGCATTCCAGACGCCTCCCCCCAAAAAACCTAGCGGGCATTGAAAGTACGAGAGCAGAGAGCTCAGAGACAATCTCAGCACCCGTACCGATGATGCATAATGGGAGAGAGGGAGCGGGTGGAGACTCACTTGACTCCCAAGTGGCTGCCTGTCTAAGCCTCTCTCTGTGAATATTGAATAAAAAGCACTGGTAAGAACTTTCCTTGTCTTACCAGTTCCTGGCAATGTACTGTGGGGGGTTGGATCCTCTGACACCTGACAGCTAGGTGGGCCATTGGCCTGATCCTGCAGGCTAATCTTACGTTCTTATGTTCTGGAGGGAGGGAGGCGGTGGGGAATAAATGTGTAGAAGCCTTTGGCTTAGTCTAATGCACAAAAGCAAGGTTCACATTCCTTGCTCCACCCACTTTTGTCCCGCCCCCCTCAAGCGATTCCCCTGAAAGGGATGGGGGCTATTCTGCTGGGGGGGAAAGGACCTGTTGTAAGCACTGGCTGCAGGGGTTCAGCAAGGGTTGAATTTCACATGAGCGGAGCCTCTGGGGCCAGTTTGGAGGTCCCCGCTGAGGCAAAAACAGCCGTGCCTTTGCCCAGTATTCCACCTTGCGGCGGCGATCAATCATAGTGCCCAACAGATGTTCCATTTTCATTGCAGCTCTCATGTCGTGTCCCGTTGTGTCTGCCAGACTGCTACCCCGAGCATACATAATAATAAGTAAATCCTGTCAAACAAAATGGGCCTAAAGTCAATGTGTGTAGAAATAGGCTGTCAGAATGATGGATGGTGCTGCTAGACCCCCCAAGCTGAGTCTGTTATGAAGCTTGCCCAGCAACTTCTACCTCCTTTTTTGCTGGACTCAGACCCTATCTTCACTAAAGTGGTATGATACGGCTATAAATATATAAACAGTCATGGCTTCCCTCAAATAATCCTGGGGATTGAAGTTGGTTTAGGGTGCAAAGAGTTGCCAGGAGACTCCTGGTCCCCTCACAAAGGTACAATTCCCAGAGTCTCTGGGAAGAGCGATTGACTATTAAGCCACGGGCGGAGGAAGAGGAGGTAAAGGACCCCTGACAGTTAAGTCCAGTCGCGAATGACTCTGGGGTTGTGGTGCTCATCTCGCTTTACAGGCCGAGGGAGCTGGCGTTTGTCCGCAGACTGTTTTTCCAGGTCTTGTGGCCAGCATGACTAAGCTGCTTCTGTCGAAACCAGAGCAGTGCACGGAAACGCCGTTTACCTTCCCGCCGGAGTGGTACCTATTTATCTACTTGCACTTTGACGTGCTTTCAAACTGCTAGGTTGGCAGGAGCAGGGACTGAGCAACAGGAGCTCACCCCATTGCGGGGATTCGAACCGCCAACCTTCTGATTGGCAAGCCCTAGGCTCAGTGGTTTAGACCACAGCGCCACCCCCCTCCTAGTGTAGGCCTTTGGCTGTATGCAATCAATTAAATTGTTATTGTGGGCTCTCACCCTCCAACTGGGGGCCATAAACAAGACCTGTGTGTGTGTGGCACCTTTGCATGTGCTCTCCACAGGAAGTAGCTCAATATGGGAAGGGCTGTGTGGCAGAAGTCTGTGTGCAGACAGACAGTTCCAGCTTCAATCCCCAGCACCTCCAAGTAGGATTGGTAACGTTCCTAGCTAAAAACTTAGAGAGCCAATTGGACATCACCCAGCCAGATGGATCAATGGCTGGACTCGGCGTTAAGGCCGTTTCCTATGTTCCTAGCAGGTTCCTGTGCACCGCCGAGCTACAGTGCTTCCCCAGAGCATCGTTTGAAAACCCTGCATAGTGAATGCCTGCATAGTTTGGCTTTGATTTTGTGAAACGATTGCATTGACACAGCAACAATGCACTCTTTGATACAGGAGGCTTAGGCGGCAAAGCTTGCCAAGTGCTGGCTTCTCTGCCTTATTTCCCCAGTAGTTTTGTGTCCCTTCTCCTGCAATGAGTGGGAAGAGAAAGACATGCACACACACTGAAATATACTCGGAGTCGAGAGTGGATTTCATGCTCTTTATTCAGGTCATAGTGGTGAGGAGGAATGGAAGTTCCCCCAGAATGTCTGCTTTATATACATTCTTTACACAATGGGCCCCCACGTGATTGGCTAATTCCGGTATTCTCCTGCAGGCCAACCAGGTTGCGGATTCACTTCCACCTGGAGCTGGATTGGGTGGTTCCTGTGGACCAATCAGACTGCTGCATTCTGGATCCTATTGTTCTAGGACCAATCAGACTGCTGCATTCTGAATCCTATTGTTCTAGGACCAATCAGACTGCTGCATTCTGAATCCTATTGTTCTAGGACCAATCAGACTGCTGCATTTTGGATCCTATTCAACTCAGTACATAACACCCACATACACAACTTTGTCGCTGGCTGAATTGCTGAGGCCGGCAAAGCAGGGAGCATGCATGCATGCTGGCCAATGCTGCATGCGCCAGTTCTCCTCGAGGTACGGGGAGGGTGCATATCTGCGGCACTCGCTGCCCACACAACTTAAGTTATATAAGTAAGAAACTCATGCTTATTGTTCTGATTGCTTCTGGTTTTAACACTTTCCCAAACCCACTGATGCCTAGTCCCCTCCCAGGGCCCCAGAATGTTGTGGGTGTTTTCTCTCAATTAAAAGCAGATGAAACAACATAAGTGAAAAATTATATAATCAAATCCCAGACCCTGCTCTTCATTTGTCAGACAACTCACCCACTCTCTGCCTGTGTTTCGTAGGTGCTCTAATCACAGAGAAACCATCTGTCTAAACAGACGGAAGAGGGGAGAAGAATGTTCTGCGGACTCCCAGACGTGCGAGAGTGTTTATGTTTGGTGGCGTATGTGTGGGAACAGAGGACCTCAACATTTTGTAGATGGGGACATCCGAGTTTAACTCCTGCGGTGTGCTCCTTGCTTCCTAGAGTGGCGACAAATTCCAGGGGTAACAGCACTAGTTGGGTTTGGTTCCCTTTTGGTCATGGAAGTCTTAAGAGTAGATTAAATCTGCTTCGTTTGCAAACCATGCAAGTGGAGCTTAAGTAAAGAGGAACGGCAGGCGAGAATCTGCAAGGCTGCCGATCTGGCTTTAGCCGTCAGCTCACTCACAGCTCGGCCACATTTGCACCGTACTTTTAAAGCACCTTTAACGCTTTAAACATCTGTGTCTTTTCCCCAAAGAATTGTGGGAGCTGTAGTTTGTTAAGGGTGCTGAGAATTATTAAAGGTAAAGGTAAAGGGACTCCTGACTATTAGGTCCAGTCGTGGCCGACTCTGGGGTTGCGGCACTCATCTCACTTTATTGGCCGAAGGAGCTGGTGTACAGCTTCCGGGTCATGTGGCCAGCATGACTAAGCCGCTTCTGGCAAACCAGAGCAGCACACAGAAATGGTGTTTACCTTCCCGCTGGACTGGTACCTATTTATCTACTTGCACTTTGACGTGCTTTCAAACTGCTAGGTGGCCAAGAGCAGGGACCGAGCAACGGGAGCTCACCCCGTCGCGGGGATTCGAACTGCCAACCTTCTGATCGGCAAGTCCTAGGTTCTGTGATTTAACCCACAGCGCCACCCAGGAGACCCCTCTTCCCCTCCCAGAGCTAAACTAGAGTAGTTTAACAATCCATCCCTCTACCCCAGGACTCTGGGAATTGTAGCTCTGGGAAGTGGAGAAGAACCCTTAACAAACTACAGCTCCCAGGATTCTTTGGGGGAAAGCCATGAGTGTTAAAATGGCATCATAGTGCTTTAAACCAGGCATAGGCAAACTCGGCCCTCCAGATGTTTTTGGCCTACAACTCCCATCATCCCTAACTAACAGGACCAGTGGTCCGCGATGATGGGAATTGTAGTCTCAATACATCTGGAGGGCCAAGTCTGCCTATGCCTGGCTTTAAACGTAGGGGGTGCGTGTGGCCTCATTTTCTGCGTTTGCTTGTTCCAAAGGCAAGGTGCTGTTTCTGCACAGCACCTCCCCTTACTCTGTGTGTGCGAAGAAGAGAGAGGCCTTAAGAGAAGCGCTGCAGGATCAGGCCCAGCATCCTGCTCTCACAGTGGCTTACCAGATGCCTATGGCAAGCCTGCATGCCCTGCTTTCCCAAGCTATGCCTGACATCTCCTTCAAAACTCACAGGAGATGCATTCGCCATCTTGGGCCCTACAATATGCAGGGAACGCTTTGCTGCTGGTGCCGATCCACTCAGTGATGTTTTCAAGTACAGTGGTACCTCGGGTTAAGTACTTAATTCATTCCGGAGGTCCGTACTTAACCTGAAACTGTTCTTAACCTGAAGCACCACTTTAGCTAATGGGGCCTCCTGCTGCCACTGTGCTGCTGGAGCACGATTTCTGTTCTCATCCTGAAGCAAAGTTCTTAACCCGAGGTACTATTTCTGGGTTAGCGGAGTCTGTAACCTGAAGCTTATGTAACCTGAAGTGTATGTAACCCGAGGTACCACTGTAGTGGAACGCCCTTTCTCGCAAGGTGGATCTGTCCCCGACATTATTGGAGGCGCAATGAATCAGTTTGTCTGGCTGTTAATCAGGAAGTTGGTGGTCCAAGCCCACACAGGGACAGCTATGGGCAGGATTCCTGAATTACAGGGGGGGTTGGACTAGTTCACCCTCGGCGTCCCTTCCAATACTGCAATTCTACAAAGTGTCAGGAGACTATCTCCTAACCATTTGCTCACACGAACCAGTACTTAGGGGTTACCAAGGAAGCTGTGGCCAAAACACGACTGTTTCCATTTCCTGATAAGGCAGGATATCTAAGGGCCAACCTAGGCATTTGTTTAATATGTAACAGGCAGCTGTCTATCTTGTTTTTCCCTAACTAATTACTGGCAACAGGGAGCCTGAATCTCACTGTGAAGAAAAGTACAGTGGTACCTCGGGTTACAGACGCTTCAGGTTACAGACTCCACTCACCCAGAAATAGTACCGCGGGTTAAGAACTTTGCTTCAGGATGAGAACAGAAATCGCATGACGGCAAGGCAGCAGCGGCAGGCCCCATTAGCTAAAGTGGTACCTCAGGTTAAGAACAGTTTCAGCTTAAGAATGGACCTCCAGAACGAATTAAGTTCTTAACCCGAGGTACCACTGTAATCCCAATAAACCTGCCCTCTTCCTGTGTCTCCGTTGCAAATAGATTTGGGCTCGTCCAGGGTTGTTGTTTTTCCAGCTGAAACTCAGCTTCTCAGGTGGGCGCCATTGCCATTGTAAGAGAACGAGGGAGGTGTTCATGGTGATTTCTGGCACCTCATCACTTCCCACCTGTAATTAGTTAAAGGAGAAGCAGAGATTAAGCATGGTGTCTAGTTGGCCTGTTTTTTTGGCCTGTAGTAGCAAATTGCAGTTACTTCCCAAAAGAACTTCACATGGAACATGGAACAGAAATACTATAGCTCCTTAGTGCCCATGGAAAGTTATAATATAAACTCAGTAAGTATTTTATCAGTCTGGTATACCTCCATGTAAAAACTGTATTTGCCTATCTTTCCCCTTACCCTTAAAAAAAAATAAATCCATTTTAAACAGGGATACATTCTCCAAATTTGTTAGGGGGGTGTATCCATTTAGTATGATCGAATGATCATAATCTGTTTAGACTCCGCTATTTGACATCTGACAACCATATAATATCCTTTTGTTAACTATAAAAGTGCTGATAAAATGGGTGGCATTATGTCACCTGGGTCAGATAAGAGATATTGTACGTCCCCCCCCGCCCCGCCCCCGCATAGCATAATTAAGGGAAATACAGAATTTGAGTGCTTAATTGCATCTATTAAAGCTGAAAAGCCAAATGAGAAAAATGTATCCCCTTTTATTAAAATTAGGTATGGCATGGTGGCCAATTATAGACATAAGTGAGAGAGAGAGAGAGAGAGATTGGGATAATTATTTCTTTTCGGAGAACCAGTTCTGATTTTGGGAAAAAAACATCACAAGTGCTAACGCAAACGTAAGGCACAGTTTTTCTGGGATTTGACAGGAGATTAAAACATAAGTGTATGTTTTGTGTATATATGTATGTACACTGGTACCTCTGGTTGCGAATGGGATCCGTTCTGGAGGCCCGTTAGCAACATAAAAAGCACGTAACCTGAAGTGCCGTATCTGCGCAGGTGTGCGGTGCGATTTGGCACTTGTGCACATGCGTGAAGCGCGATCTAGCGCTTCTGCACATGTTCGAGCGGCAAAACACGGAAGTAACCCTTTCCGGTACTTCCGGGTCACCGCAGGACGCAACCTGAAAAAAGTAACATGAAGCAAACGTAACATAAGGTATGACTGTATATGTATATATATTTGTTTTTGTGCAAGATCTGTTCTCAATATAGCAAGAATTTGAAGTGTGTATCGTTTTATTTACCCAGAAATAGTACTTTTGGTTTATCTAAATGACACTGATGCTGCAAATTGTATCTTGAATTATTCTACAAAAAGGTGCCATCCTTTTCGTTGGGAAAACACCATCATTGATAGATTGGTTTGGATGCCTTTAGACTGCTGCACTGATGGTGGATTTTAGTGGCCAACTGCAATAGTAAATATCAAGGTTATAATTAATTTGTCATTATTGTAATTAATTTGCATGTCTCTCTCTCTCTCTCTCTCTCTCTCTCTCTCTCTCAAATGCAATCATTCTTGGCACGGACATTACTAACAAGCAAGTGAGAATGTAAGAGCAACTTGGATGCCTTTGAAAGGTGATCCAGAGGGCGTGGAATTGGTAGCAAACCCCTTGGGATCCTGCTGGAGGGGTGGGAAAATACATGCGCCTCTATCCTTCCCGCCTCCCACAAACTCAGGCGTAGGAGGCCCCCGGTGTTCCCTGCCTCTCCCTCTCATGCACATGCATAGTCACACACACCAAACAGCTGGTCAGGGAAGGATATGTGTCATAAATGGCATTGGGCAAGCCTGAGACGCCTCACCCAAGCCCCATATGAAGAAATGTGAGACCTAGAGTATTTTTTACTATTACTATTATTATTGTTAATATTCCATCCTTAGCCTTAAGATCTCAAGGTGGGTTACAACAATTAAAGCACAACATTAATCAAAGTTTTAAACCGCTAACTCTCTCCTGCAGCAGGTCTAGCCCTTTCCCCCAGAAACTTATCTACCATTTCTGCCCTTTTCATTTGAAAAATCCTGGCTAAGCTTCCCAGAAACATCAGGTTTCCCCAGCCAAGCAGTTCAGAAACCTCTTCACTAAGCATTCCATTAGGCCCAGCACTTTTGAAAGCAAAAGCCGCAAGTTGCTCAATCTTGGTTTCTTTCGTGAGGTGAGCATTAGGAGGAATGTTTGTTTTATTTTATGGAAACAGCTCTCAGCCACTGGACTTTCCCCAGCTTAACACGTTTGGTTTTTATATCTAAAGGATAAAGCAAACCGCACAGTAACCTTCACCTCTGGTATTCTTAGCTTGAATCTGTAGAGCTGAGTGAATCGTTTCGGTTCTGTGGGTGCTTGGCGCTTGAGTTCCTGCTGTCAGTCTATTGATCTCAAAATTGGACTGTGCTTTCGACCTTCCCAAGCACTTCCCCACTGCTTAATGTACAAAGAGCACTGCAAGGCCGGCTGAGAGACCCACTTACAGCCCAGGTATCGTAGGAGCGATGATAGGATGAACAAGCAGCCGTGTCCAATTTGGCTTTGCAAATGTGCTCTATATCAATGATAAATGAACACTTCCCACAACTGTGTATATAAGGAAGTGAACAGAATTCAAGGACATTTTAGATGCTATATGTGGAATGCCTCGTAAAAGCCACTGGCTCGTAAAAGGAGTTTGGATTTGATATCCCGCTTTATCACTACCCGAAGGAGTCTCAAAGCGGCTCACATTCTCCTTTCCCTTCCTCCCCCACAACAAACACCCTGTGAGGTGAGTGGGGCTGAGAGACTTCAAAGAAGTGTGACTAGCCCAAGGTCACCCAGCAGCTGCATGTGGAGGAGCGGAGACGCAAACCCGGTTCCCCAGATTACGAGTCTACCACTCTTAACCACTACACCACACTGGCTCTAGTAACCAGCAGAGTGTTGGACTGGAAATCCCTGCTCCGCCACAAAGCTCACTGGGCCATCTCGGGCCAGTCTCTTGTCTCTCTCAACCTCACCCACCTCAGAAGGGTTGCCGTGAGGATAAAATGGGAAGAGAAGACCTCGTGCTATTTATTACAACTTTTAACTTCACCCTGCCTTCATATGAAATGCAGAATGGCACCTGCCTGTCATTGGCCCCCCTTCCAACTATTGCTGGCATCCTTGTCTTCTATTTGACCAGCCCCAATGCACTGGCGGATGAACGGGAGTGCAGAGGGAGTGGGCTGCCCCCAGCACCACTATTCCAGTAGGGTGCCATTGCGGCGCCTGCCCCGGACACGCACCATGCCCACAACCCGCGCTGGCGCCATGCCCCCACAGGCGGTGTGTCACGCCCCCAGAACGCACGCCATGCCCTTGCGAGCGGCATACCATGCTCCTGCGGGCAGTTTGCCATGCCCCCGGGATGCGTGCCATGCCACCCAGGGGGCACCAGCCACGTACCTGCCTGCTCTCCGCCCCTGGTAGCGGAGCATGCAGCTTCGCCACTGCCCCAGTGGTCATCGTCAGCCACTGTTAATGAACATGTGTGAGACTGGCAGGGTCAGAAAAAAGACTGATGTAGGACCTCTGAGAACCACACCCAGCCAGAGGAGAGTCAGTTGCCTGAGTCTGCATTAGACAGCCGACAAGGGTCCGTATAGTTAAAGCTATGGTTTTCCCAGTAGTGATGTACGGAAGTGAGAGCTGGACCATAAAGAAGGCTGATCACCGAAGAATGGATGCTTTCGAATTATGGTGCTGGAGCAGACTCTTGAGAGTCCCATGGACTGCAAGAAGATCAAACATATCCATTCTGAAGGAAATCAGACCTGAGTGCTCACTGGAAGGACAGATCGTGAAGCTGAGGCTCCAAGACTTTGGCCACTTCATGAGAAAAGAAGACTCCCTGGAAAAGACCCCGATGTTGGGAAAGATGGAGGGCACAAGGAGAAGGGGAGGACAGGGGACGAGATGGTTGGATAGTGTTCTCGAGGCTACGAACATGAGTTTGACCAAACTGCGGGAGGCAGTGGAAGACAGGAGTGGCTGGCATGCTCTGGTCCATGGGGTCACGAAGAGTCAGACACGACTAAACAACAACATATTCTTTAAAACTGACATCCACCTTTCTTTCTGCATACTGTGCCATGCATCCGTCAATTTGTCCTTATTTGCCCTACAGATCAGGGATAACTTCTGACAATTATTATAGCGTGTTTCCAGAATTATATAAGTTAACACTCGTTATTCTAATCATTTCCATGGCAACATGCAACTGATGTCAAGTCATCTCACTAGGAATTGGGAAATAAAAGCCATGGTAGCATTTGAGAGATTGATTCCTATTCAGTGCTTCTGCCAACAATGTTGCATTTGCTAGGAAGCTGCCAGAGGTTTAGAGATGTATGCAGAAGACATTTATTTGTACCCCTCCAAGGAGCTCATACATGGCCCTCCCCAGTCCTGCCCTAACAAGAACCCTGTGGGGTAGGCTAGGCTGAGAGGCAGGGAGTGGCTGAAGCCCCCCTTGTGAATATCGTGGCTGAGATTTGAACCTCTGGCCTCACAGGTCCTAGTCCAAGACTGTAACCACTACACCACACTGTCTCTCCAGTGTGTCAGACATTATAAAAGTCTCAGATGTTATGAAATGTATTACCATTGCAGATAAAAGTTCAGTTCCAAACAAAACAATTTGCCCCAGTTTATTCTTATCCGTTGTCTTGCGTTTGTTTATTGCATAAAAATTATACACTGCTTGAGTGTGAAAAAAGAAAACAACCCTCAATGCAATTTGCAAAAAGATAAAATCAAGACAAATCTACAGCCATACTTTAAAACATACAAATGTTAAACGACTAAAACAGATTAAAGTTACATCAACTGTCAAGGATGTTTTAGCTGGGCGTTGGACTAGGCGACAATTGGGGTCCCTTCCAACTCTACAGTTCTATGATTCTATGAACTTTCTGAACATCTGGGTAGACTTGTCTAAACAAGGATGCTTTTAGCAGGTGCCGAAAAGAGCACAGCGAAGGCACCTGCTTGATTTCAACAGGCCAGGAATTCCAAAGTCTAGGTGCTGCCACCCTAAACTATCGAGTTCTTAAAAATGCATTGTCTTACCAACAAATGTAATCAAGATGTGTGCACAAAATGACTAAATATATATCCCTCTCAAATATATAAAATGAACATAATTTTTAATGGATGAAAAAGATTGCAAATGCGGTCCTTTACTTCTACTCCCTGCCTGTGGGACTTTGCAGGAACAGATTGATCCCTATGGTGTTGCGTGATGTCTGTGAAATAGGCTTGGGTTCCAGCAGATATCTCTGCCCTCAGAACTTCCTGTTTCAGGGGTTTTTTAGTGGGCTCTGACGGCAAAATGCAAATATCTCTGCTCCCTCAGCCTGGTATAAAATGGTGGGGGAATTTGATTGCTCTGCCCTTCTGTTTTCATAAATTCCTCAAAGCACAAAGCACCACTTTAAACTTTTAAAAAATATATCTATTGCCAGCACTAGAATAAATACTAGTAGGATGCTCGAATATTGTACAGTGGTACCTCGGGTTACATACGCTTCAGGTTACATACGCTTCAGGTTACAGACTCCGCTAACCCAGAAATAGTACCTCGGGTTAAGAACTTTGCTTCAGGATGAGAACAGAAATTGTGCTCCGGCGGCGCAGCAGCAGTGGGAGGCCCCATTAGCTAAAGTGGTGCTTCAGGTTAAGAACAGTTTCAGGTTAAGAATGGACCTCCGGAACGAATTAAGTACTTAACCCGAGGTACCACTGTACAAAAAATATATATTCAGGAAACAAATTTCACTTAGCTACCTATTAAGAGAAAAATTGGTACAATTGATGTATTTTATAAGTTAAAAGTACATTATGGCAGGTACATTATAAGTTCAGAACTGCGGCACTGAATATGCCAACAGTTTTGCATTCCCCTTAGTTGGGCACATACACACAGAGAGATCTTAATTATTTAAATATCCAGACTGTGAAGTATCATGAATCTAGTTTCAGATCCTGTTTTGGATTGGAGGCAAGCTTCAGTTTCTTGTTTTGGCTGTAACAGAAAACTATGGCATAACAACTCCACAAGTGTTCCATTTCAGGGAGCATGTGGGCACAATATTCACCCTCATTCAGTCTAATAAACCATGGTTTCTTAAACCGAGCTTAACTGCTTCCAATCTACAATTAACTTGTTCTGTTGCCGATGCAATCTGAAGTGTACTTAGGTCATCAGATGTTTCAGAAGATGCTCATCTTCTACTGAAACAGCAGCCCTGTCTCTCTTCCTTGTTATCTCCCAGCAGTCCAAAGTATGTGATATGAAGTTGCCAAATTGAGTGTCTCTCTTCCTTCTTCGCTTCATGGCCATTTGCTGGGGCAAAGAAATTCTGAGCAAGCTGGTGTTACATTGCATGTGTTGTATTACAGTAAGTTACCGAGGCTACAGAGAGAGGAGCAAACTACAAGCGATTACTGTTATGTGATCCCTTGGGCTTGTGGCTCATGAGAATCCAAACCATGCTCTTGACTCAATGGCACCAAGATACAAAAGTCACATCCATGTGTGCAGTTTTTTCACATCTATCATGGAACCCACAGATATAAGCTGCTCTCCTGACTGATGGCTGCAGCTGCCCCATACATTTCATTCCTAACTGGCCCTATATTTGAGCTTGGCTGCAGGTCGAGGCATGCAGTCTTGGAAATCCAATGACTGAGAAACCATCTCTTTCACCAGCTGTAATTTCAGAACACACAACAACTTATCAGGCAGATAAGAAAGATGGAGAGCATTTCCCCTGTGGGTTAAACCACAGAGCCTAGGACTTGCCAATCAGAAGGTCGCGGTTCGAATCCCTGCGACGGGGTGAGCTCCCATTGTTCTGTCCCAATTCCTGCCAACCTAGCAGTTCGAAAGCACGTCAAAGTGCAAGTAGATAAATAGGTACCGCTCCGGCGGGAAGGTAAACGGTGTTTCCGTGCACTGCTCTGGTTCGCCAGAAGCGGCTTAGTCATGCTGGCCACATGACCCGGAAGCTATACGCCGGCTCCCTCAGCCAATAAAGCGAGATGAGCGCTGCAACCCCAGAGTCGGTCACGACTGGACTTAATGGTCAGGGGTCCTTTTTAAGATTTTTTATTAAGAATTTCCCATAATACAGCAAAATTACAACCACAGAAGATACAAATCGAATAAGAAGAAACAGAAGGAAGAATAGAAAGAAAGAAAGGAAAGAGGGGGGGGGAGAAAAGATTTGTTTTAAAACTTATGTAAAAATTATAACTCTTTTTTCTCTCCTCCCCTGTTTTACACAGGGTGTTCTTTTTCACAACCGCCCACATGCGTTTATAGGAATGACAGATAGTACTGATTGATATTTCTGAAATGTTAATTAATGAATTAATGTTGGTTTTGTTCATTTTCAGACTTGATGACATTTTGAGATTTAGATTCTTTTGTCCTAAGGGTAACTTCCATTTTGTTCGGATGAGATTTGTACATAAATAGGGTTTGTTGATCTTCACAATGCGTCACGATGGCTGAACCTTTAGGATGGAGTAGCAAAAACTAGTTCATTGTCATATACTCAGAAGCAAATGTTTAGGCAACGATGTTTTATCATTGTTTTCTGTCTTCTCACAAAATTACTATGTAGAATATTTTGGAAGTAAGAAAGAAAAAAATGTGAAATGTGAGTTGTTTATTCCCCCCCCCCAACAATTAAAGGTTAAGCTTAAAGGCCCTAAAAGTCTAAAGAGTATAAACACATAAGATGAACTAATTTGTTCAAACTTCTACCCCCTCCCACTATAATACTAATTTGTGTTCAGTTCACTCAGCAAATCAAAATCTTTATTACGGCCATAGGCCAGGATTAGGTAAAAGCACCTATTTAGAGCATGCTAAATAGGTGATAGGGCAACTGTAAGCGCAGAGTATTTGCGGACCAGGACATTCACAGGGAAACCAAAATGCTCGTTGACAAAGCTATTGTACTACCAACTTTACTGTACACTTGTGAAACATGGACCACTTATAAATGCCATCTCCAACACCTCGAACGATTCCATCAACAGTATCTCCAAAAAATTTTACACATGACTTGGGAAGACAGGCGAACTAGTGTCAGTATACTAGAAGAAGCAAAGATCACCAGTGTTGAAGCAATGATTCTTCAACATCAACTCGTTGGACTGGTCATGTTGTGTGGATGCCTGATTATCGTCCTCCAAAGCAACTAATCTATTCCCAGCTTAAGCATGGAAAACGAAATACCGATGGATGACAAAAGACATTTAAATATGCTCTCAAGGCAAATCTAAAAAAATGTAATATAAGCATGGATAACTGGGAAACACTGGCTTGCGAGCGCTCCAATTGGAGAACAGCCTTTACCAAAGGTGTCGTGGACTTTGAAGAAGCACAAACTCAAGGCAAGAAGGAGAAACGAGCTAAGAGGAAGCCACGTTTGGCAAACCCTCACCGTGATCAACTCCCGTCCGGAAACCTATGTCCCCACTGTGGAAGGATGTGTGGATCCAGAATCGGCCTCCACAGTCACTTACGGACTCACTGTGAAGACCATGTTCAAGACAATCTTACTCAGCCAAGAGTGGTCGCCAAATATACTCAGTCTCTCAATTACTACAGACCAGGATAAGATAAAAACACCTAAGATACATAAATCAAAGAAGGTGTATACCTATTTTAAGGTACAAGTCATAGATTTTTGAACCAATTCCATCAACTTGCTATTGAACCAAGCTAGTTCAGTCCAAGCATTATTTTGCAGGAGATCATCTTAAAAACCACCGTCAGCTTTCTCCTGTTCTTTGCCATTGACTCCCTTGCCTTGCCTCTCCTACCAAACAAAACCAAAGCAAACCCAAGCCACTCAAGGCATCGCTGCATAGCATATAGGAAGCCAGTGTAGTATCTCTCACTGCTAGTGGGAGTTAATCAAGGCCACATTTATGCCATGATTCTGTGAGAGCAGAGGGCACCCACAAAATATCACCTCGGACACAGAATTTCAGCTTCCTTACAACTTCCGCTTTCATTTTAAAGAAAGCACGTTTGTAGACCTTATGGTTGCGAAGCTGTGTTTGAAAATATATGGGTCATGGCTTTTGAAATCTTGGGGGGTAGAGGAATGCTAGAGAAAGCTTTTCAGGCTTCAGTACCCTTCATAGCAAAACCAGAATACAGTGGTACTTTGGTTTGCAATCGTTTTGGATTACAACCGTTTTGGATTACAACCACGTCAAACCCAGAAGTGTGTGTACGTTTTTTTGGACTACAACCCATTTTTTTTTTGGATTACAAACCTCCCCCCTTTCTTTGAGGCCCCATTGGCGAAAGCGCGCCTTGGGTTACAACCTGTTTTGGTTTACAACCGGACCTCCGGAACGGATTGTGGTTCTAAACCAAGGTACCACTGTAGTATGCCTAGCATAATACAGTATGCAGAGTGAGGGAAGTATGCAAAATTTGCTTAACATTATCACGGTGCAGAATTCAGCTTTTCTTAGAAATGCAAGTGTGGTTTTTTTATTTTAAAAAAAATCATGCAGCCTTGGACTGCAGGCTATAGAGTATGTTCTATGTACTAGCTTGACTCCAGTCAGCCAAGTGAATCCCTTGCAACCTGCCAACAAGGATTTCTGGACCATCGCCGTTAATTTGATCTTTGTGGATCTGAAAGGTCTTCCCCACTCCATGACTTAAAGAGGCTCACTAAAATGCGAGTATCTAACTTAGCAGGGCTGTTATTAACGCGGAACATTTGATGTCTGGCTTCTTCAGCTCTGCCTAAGCCTGGCGAATGCAGTCTGAGCAGAGCGCCAGCAGAATCCCATGCTGTCGTTCATCTTGTAGTACTTGAAATTTAATGCAGGAATATGACTTGGCAGGTGGTTATTTTATCTGCCTACCCCACATGTATAAATCCCAGAATAGCTTTCTGCCTGATGCACAAGAACTTTCACGCAGGGCCTTGGCCACCTGCCTTATGAGCATTTAAGATAATTAAAAGCATGCAATGATTTTAAAAGGTTTTTCATTTTGCAAGTATTTTTGATAGCCAAGGAAAGCTTGGATTGGAAATGAAACAGAATTAAACATAGGGACCTTTTCATTAAGCTAATGAGCAAAACTAATGCGTGTAGCCTAGTCATTCTATCTTATCCATTCATTATTGCTCTTGTTTAAACTGCAGATACTCCTGGGTTATCTGTTTCTAGTAGTTGTTAACCTGGGACCAGAAATTGGTTACCTTAAAGAAATGTTCCTTATTACAAGCCATCCTACTTCACTAGAATCAGTGGGAATTAGCTGCATTTCTGGGCATGTTTACCTGGGTGAACTCACTTACTTCTGAGTAAGCACATACTCAAAATCGTGCTGTTAGGCTATACAGTCAAACCCCAGTTCTCAAATGGCTCCGTTTCCGAACTTTTCGGCTCCCAAACGCCGAAGTCCTGGAAGTAAATGCTCCGGTTTTCGAATGTTTTTCGGAACTGAACGTCCAATGCAGTTTCCATTTGAGCACGAGAAGCTCTTGCAACCGATCGGAAGCCGTGCCTCGGTTGTCAGATGTTTCAGAATGGTTTATGTTTGACAACCGAGGTTTGACTGTAATTGTTAAGCATACTTGCCAGGAACTGAGCCCCAATGAACTTGTGAGATTTCCTTAGTTAACCAAAATATACTTTTCAATAGTTAGCGAAACCATGGCTTGCACACTTGCTTAAGGCTCTTGCTGGAACTCCTGAAACATCTCACTGCTTTGTGTACATAAAACATCTCTCCTGCAAATGCTTCCATTTGTACGTCTATAAAATGTATAAGGCACAATTCTGTTTTATTATTTGCTCGGCAAACAAACTCCTTGCAAAGGTAAGGCTGTATCTAGGTGTGTGGAAATGGGCTATAGGTGAGAATGGGGGGGGGGGTGGATTCAGTTCAGTTCACATTTAATCCAGTTTCTGAAACAATACACAGACTGAAAAATTCACATTTGAAATTAACATTTCTCTGAATTGTGCAATGCAGTTACCCAGCTAAGCCATGTGTACAAAAATGCATATACTAGGGTAAAATGTGCTTATAAATGAATATTAGCAGGGAAAATAATGCACACATTTGCATTATGAAGGGGAATATTGCTTTGCAAAAAAATGTACATATTAGGTAAAAATGTGTATTACAATGTTTACTTTTGGAAAATTTCACTGTAAAATGCTGATGAATTTTCATGAGGGCTTAAAATCAGAAACTGGTGTGGAGATGTAGAACTAAAGATTGGAACAAGGCGAGACTGGAATAAACCAGAAACTGACAGATTTGCCTGTTCTTAATCACAGGTGGATTGAGAAGAGGAAAATGCAGGAGCGAGCATTTTCATTCCCGCCCAAGTATGTACGCTGTCCTCTAGCGCTCACATATTAACCATTAACAGATATAGGTGTGGGGGGAGGAGAGGCTGATAAGTATTCTTAGCTGTTTGTATGGGGAAAAGCTTGGGGAGAAAAGCCTGGAAGAATTTGTTAGAGGGAAAATTGACGGCATCCCTGAGCAGCTGTTTCCAGATGAGTCAGGGGCTGCCAAAACGAAGATGCTACATGGCGTATAATTACATAGAAGTGGTAGCTTGTAATTAGGAAAGTGAAAAGTTCTGTTTAGACAAGAGATTGACCCAAGCTGCTAGCAAGAATCTTGTTTTTAATACAGTGTTGTTCGACTACATCGAAAGCATAAAGAAACGCGGACATTTCCTCTGCCTCTTTTGAAGTTTCTGCTTGGAGGTTTTTAAGCAGAGGTTGGATGGCTGTTTATCATGGATCTTTAGCTGAGATTCCTGCATTACAGGGGGTTGGACTAGATGACCCTTGGGTCCCTTCCAACTCTACGATTCTATGATTAAGAACAAGTAGCAAGGAGCTTGTTTACTTAGTCGATAATCCCAGGCTCGTTTGGGAAGAACTTTGCTCCACTTTTATATATATATAATTTTTATTAAATTTACTGTTTTACAATTTAAAATACTCATTTTACATGCTTAAGATATCAATGACTTCCCTTTCCATGGTTCATGTTACATATCATGAATCCCTGCATATTTTTTAAAAAACTATACCATTCAGTATTCCATTATTACATCCATCAAAACTTGATTACACTGTTGAATTTATCTTAATGCTGCCAGCATTTTCAGCTGTATACAATTATTTCCCATATATTCAATAAAAGTTTTCCAATCTTCTTTAAACATATGTTCTTCTTTCTCTTATTCTATATGTTAAGTCTGTGAGTCGTGCATATTCCATCAGTTTAAGTTGCCATTCTTCTTTGCTCGTTTTCCATTTTGGGGCTAACAAAACACGGGCCGCAGTAGTAGCATACACAAATAACCTTTTTTGACACCTGGGAATTTCAATCTGAATTATCCCCAACAGAAAGGACTCTAGGTTTTTTGGGGGAAAGTACCATTAAACATTTTGTTCAATTCATTATGGATCATTTCCCAATACTCTTTTACCCTTTTACAAGTCCACCAAAACTTTGCTCCACTTTTAATGTCTGGCTAGGAATCGCTTAAGGAATGGATCAGCACCATTGAGAATATTATGATATTTATTCTGTACCTCCACTCCCTGAGACAATAGGTTTCAGAATGCTGGTTGCTGGGGATCAGCCATGGGCAGAGTGCTCTTGGGCTCACGTCCTCCTTTGGGGCTTCCTGTAGGCATTTGCTTAGCCACTGTGAGAACAAGATGCGAGACTAGATGGGGCCACTGGCCTGGTCCAGCAGGTCTCTCATTAGGTCCATCCTCCTCCCCACCTTCCTCCAAGGACTCTTCGCCCCATTTCATCTCACAACAACCCTGTGAGGTACTTTAGGCTGAAAGGCAGTAACAGACTCAGGGTCTCAAAGAGCTTCAGGAATGCGGAAGGTGATGTTGGTCAGGATCACATCCAAGCTGCTCAAGATTGGAAACCCCATATAGACTTTGTGTGTGGGAGTGGGGAATATGAATTTACGATATCTGGGTTTGAGGATTGAAGAAAATATTGGTTTATGGGAAGTGGAATTGTTGGGTGTTATCTTGGGGTGGATGTTTTGAATAATTATATATAGAGAGAGTGAGAGCGAGAGCTGACTGACAAAGAATTGGAATTTTTTTCTTTTTACTCCTTTCCTCTCTCACTCATTTTTCTTCCTTTTCTTCTTTCTCTCTTTCTCCCCCCCCCCCCACTTCTGGTTTGTGTTTTTATTTAGATTAGTTTATCGTTGATAAGAAGATATTAGATATTTATCCTTTGTAATTTTTTCTTCAAACTTTAATAAACATTATTGTAAAGGTAAAGGTAAAGGGACCCCTGACCATTAAGTCCAATTGTGGCCAACTCTGGGGTTGCGGCGCTCATCTCGCTTTATTGGCCGAGGGAGCCGGCGTACAGCTTCCAGGTCATGTGGCCAGCATGACTAAGCCGCTTCTGGCAAACCAGAGCAGCACACGAAAACGCCGTTTACCTTCCCGCCGGAGCACTACCTATTTATCTACTTGCACTTTGACGTGCTTTCGAACTGCTAGGTTGGCAGGAGCAGGGACTGAGTAATGGGAGTTCACCCCGTCGAGGGGATTCGAACTGCCGACCTTCCTATCGGCAAGTGCTAGGCTCTGTGGTTTAACACACAGCGCCACCTGCGCCCCTAAACATTATTGGGGGGTGGGGAAAAGAACAGACATCCTTCAAAAGAAAGAAAGAAAGAAAGAAAGAAGGATTCCACCCAAGCAAAAATTAAACAGCACAAGGCTGCGAGCAAAGGAATCTGCACAGAATAAGATGGGATTCTTCAAGTAAAGGCAGTATGTGTTATGCTTTAGGTCCGCTTGTGAGTGCTGCTGCATCGACACCCAGTAGCTGTTTGTTTAATATTGCAAATACCTAATATATTTAAATCATTTGCTGTCCTTTGCGAAAGGAGAGCCTAAACAATGAGGTGTGCTATGCACAATGTCTGAAGTGTTTAATAACATTCTGATTCTGACTGGGGGGAGGCGGGGAGGAAACAACCAGGCTCTATTTCCTAACCGTTGCCAAAGTTATCCCATTAAGCAGACTCGCTGACTCATGGTCTGACAGTCCGTTTCCCTTCCGGGCAAAAGGGAGACAGGAATTTTAAATCGATTTAGCTCCAAGGCCGTTCATTCTAATTGCTTCAGTCCCGAGTATGCTAGCAATGAAGCCCTTCTTTCCATTAAATCGGGGGTTGCCAACCTGCTGGGCACCTTTGCAAGCAAGAGAAAGTGTTGAGAGTACACACACACACGTCAGCGGAGCAGCCGCCACAACCAGTTATGTTGCCTAAAATAAAATGCTGCTTTTAAGGCTAAATTCAGAGGGGGGCAGGGGGTGGGCCGCTGTGCGCCCCAGTGAAGGCCCCTCGGGACACCTGGGCACCTGTGGGTGCTGCGTTGACAACTCCTGCATTAAATTGTGCATGCTTAAGAAAAAAAGGCTATATGACATCATTGCAACTCTCTGGATTCCTTTATCTTGCATCCAATATCATATCGGAATCTTTAGCCTTCGTTGGTGGGTTAGGTTTTGCCGTTGAGGAGTCATTTAGACAGTTATCGCAGGAGCAATGTTGAAATGTGGGACGCTTCTGCATACTGAGTCAGACCATCTAGCTCAGCATTGCCTACACGGACTGGCAGCAGCTCCCCAGGGATCCAGGCTGAGTACATTCCCAGCCTTACCTAGAGATGCTTGAGGATTGAACCTCGGAGGTCAAGCAGCTGCTCTGTTGCTCCACAAATGCATAAGACTGATATTTTGGCGATCACACCGAGTGGGGCAAGAGCATGGTTGTTTCAAGCCAGCAGTTGGCCCAATCCCTTTTTGACACCATCACCACGAGGGACGCGGATGGCGCTGTGGGTTAAACCACAGAGCCCAGGACTTGCCGATCAGAAGGGCGGCGGTTTGAATCCCGTGACAGGGTGAGCTCCCGTTGTTCGGTCCCAGCTCCTGCCAACCTAGCTGTTCAAAAGCACGTCGAAGTGCAAGTAGATAAATAGGTACCACTCCGGTGAGAAGGTAAACGCCGTTTCCGTGCGCTGCTCTGGTTTGCCAGAAGTGGCTTAGTCATGCTGGCCACATGACCTGGAAGCTGTACGCCGGCTCCCTCGGCCAATAAAGCGAGATGAGCGCCACAACCTCAGAGTCGTCCGCGACTGGACCTAATGGTCAGGGGTCCCTTTACCTTACCATCACCACAACTCTCGTGACAGCAAATTACCGTATTGGTCTGAATATAAGCCTCACTTTCCCCCCAAATTCTGACATGAAAAGTTAATGTGCGGCTTATATTCGCAACTTTACGTTATGCACCAGGAGCGCGGGGCACTTGTGCCTGCCCCATGCTTAGTTCCTCATCCTCTCCCCCAAGGCCGGGAAGGGAGAGAGCGAGGAAGGGTATTTTTTCTCCCCCCCTTCAATTTTAAAGGTGCGACTTATATGCGGGCCAATACAGTAAGTAAGTTAACTGCCTGCAATTTGCTTTGCGTGAGATTGTGATTGTCCCCTCTGCTCCATACCACTCCCTGAATATAGAAACCTAGCAGGCCAGGGAGAAGTCTAAGCCAGCACCCTCTCTCTATGGTAGAGATCATGGTTTGCGTGTTCAGTCCCCGGCATCTCCCCAGCGATTGAAAGAACCATGCCCAAAACACTGGAGACGCCTAGATGGACCAATGGTCAGGCTTTGTATGAGGCAGCTTCTTAACTTCCCAGACATGCTAGCTTTCTGTATGCAGGGAATTATGAAGATAAGACAAGCCTGCTGAACCAGGCCAATGGCCTACCTAGTCCAGCAAGATGCCTGTGGGAAACCCACAAGCAGGACTCAAGCACAAGAGCACTCCCCGCCATGTTTTCCAGCAGAGCAGATGGTTGTATGTGTTGCGTCGCATGATGGAATGCCCTCCCCAGAAAGAAAAAAAAAACCCTGCTCATGGAAATCTAGCATGTCAGGAAGGAGGCTGAGTTAGAATCATTCTCTCTGAAATGCTTGCTTTCTCTTTGTGGAGAATGTCTATATCGGGGGGGGGGATTGCATTTAATACACAAGCCGTCTTCTGCAGTCTGAATTGCTACCAAGAACTAGGCCACAAGCCTTTCTTGCAACTGAATTAGAGAAAAAGAGCACAGGGTTCCATTATTGTTCAAGGTCCCGAAAAAATCACAAATCTAGCCTCGTCAGGGCAGAACAAGCAGCTTTGTATCCTGCCGGGTCCTGTCCGGTGCTGTTCCCATAGCAGCATTTAGTCAATAGTAGGAACTGTAGGATATTTCCAAAGAAACTTCGCCAAAAGGGTCACTGGTTGCAAAGGGTTGTGGGAACTGGGCTCTGAGTGGGGAGCGCAGGGACTATGGGCTAAGCAGTTAAGAGTCACTGATGTGGGGCAGGAGAGGCAGAACAGTGCTATAAAAGCTCAGATTTTATCCTGAAAGAGATTGTAATGTGTTTGGCCAGGCACCTAAAATAACCTGCATCAACATCGTAGCCGCATTAACGGCTCTTACAGAAATGTTAGGCTGTTATGGATTGGCAAGCCTGAAACGCAAAGGGAGGAATTCATATATGATTACGCAATAAAAACAAAATACACCTCTCATCAGGCTTGGGAGCCTCAGGACCGGAGGCCCAATGCGGCCCTCTGAGCTTTCATATCTGGCCCTCAGGAGGCCTCTCCTCAGGCCATATCCCTCGTTGCACCTGCCTGCCTGGAATGTGGTTTCTTAATTGTGATACAGTGGTACCTCGGGTTACATACACTTTAGGTTACATACGCTTCTGTGATGGGATGGTGAGCTGCTTGTGCGTAAAATCCTAGTCCCTCAGAGTTTGGCTAAGTCCACAAACCTCTGCTTGTTCATGGACAAAAGATACTGGTAGTCATTGGAGAGAGGTTGGTGGAGATTAGCTAACAGGACCAGAGGAATAATGGCTATTTTAGGCCATTTAATATTTTAGGCCATTTAATGTTTTCATTTTGGTTAGAGAACTGCACCACAAAATTCAGATAAGTGCGAATTTCTCTGTGTTTCTGTCCCCACGTTGCTTCAGAAAGTTCAGATTTCAGCTTTAAATGCAAAATGAATTGAATCCCTGACCCCCCACCCCACCCCAAATACCTAAACTGCAGTCTTAGGCACATTTTTGTGTGTATTGTTGAAACAGTGGACAACATCGCTTCTCCTTTGGAACTCTTTTAGGTAGTAAAATAATCGGGGGGGGGGATCAGTTGTTGTGCTCCGAGATGTCACTGAAGAAGCAAATGGAATTTGTGATGGGATGTTGAGCTGCTTGTGCGTAAAATCCTAGTCCCTCAGAGTTTGGCTAAGTCCACAAACCTCTGTCTGTGACGGAGCTCCTTAAGCATGGCTCCATCAGTCGCTCGTTGAATCGGACAGTGGGCGTTTACGGAACTTCTTCCAGCATAAAAGCTCCTTAACGGAAACGCGTCTTCTGGACTCTCGGCGTGACAGTTTCCGGCGAGGAGTGGGTGTCCCTACAGGAGGTCCTGAAACCTCCCCACTGTTCTCGCTTGAAGTGTCTCTGAGCCCTCCCTCCGACTCACTTTCCCTTGGAACTCCACTTCTCCCCCTGCTGGTCCCCTCCTCAGCTGAATGGTCTCTCTCACCCTCCGTGAGCCCTTTCACCTCCTGCGTCTCAGATGGCAGTTCCCTGACATCCACCTCCCCTCCAGGGCCCCCTTCACCCCCTTCCCTCCCCTCCTCTGCGGGAGGCGAGGGAGCAAAACCCCTGAAGGAACCTCCCTCATCTTCCGAAGTTTCGAACACTTCCCTCCACCTGTTGCTGTTTCCGGTTTCCAAGTACTCCTCCTCATCGGAGTCTGTTCCTCCTTCCAACTCCGATTCCCTGAATCCTTCCAGTTCCTCCTCATCGTCGGTGGTGCCAAAGTACTCCCTCTGGAACCTCGCTACTGGCTGAGGTTTCCTGGGGAACCTTTGGTGGAACGTTTCAATCAAGATCTCGTCACGGACCTCCTCTGCCGTCACCCAGGTGTTTTCCGACTCCGGTTCCCCTTCCCACGCGACCAAATACTCCACCTGATTACCCTTCCACCTGGAGTCGATGATTTCCGCCACATGGTTGCTGCTTTCCCTTTCTTCTATGGCTGGCCCCCGTGTGGATACCCCTTCACCTTCCCCCCTATATGGTGACAGTACTGACCTGTGGAATAGTGGGTGCAGTTTCATGTGGTTCGGTAACCGGAGTCTGAAAGCCACTGGGTTGACCTGTTGGATGACCTCAAATGGTCCCAATCTTTTGGGTCTCAATTTCTTGCAACCCCCCTTGAACGGCAACCCTTGGGTTGATAGCCAGACCTGACTCCCCACCCTAATGGTTTCACCTTCCCTTCTGCTCTTGTCTGCCTGCCTCTTATATTCTTCTTTGGCCCTTTCTAAGTTGAGTTGGAGTTGATGATGGATCGCTTCCATTTCTTCTACAAAATGTTCAGCGGCCGGGACACTCCATCTCTCCCCTCCTCCCCCTGGAAACGCCCTGGGGTGGCACCCATAATTAGCCAAAAAGGGGCTCATCCCGGTGGACACATTCTCCGCATTATTGTAAGCAAATTCCGCTAGCGCCAACTTTTCGACCCAATCTTTCTCTCTGTCATTGACATAACACCTCAGGTATTGTTGGAGGATACCGTTTGCCCTCTCCGCCTGCCCATTGGTCTCAGGGTGCCTGGCAGTCGAAAAGTTGACCTCTACGTGCAACAAGCTCATAAGTTTCCTCCAGAATCTGGACGTGAACTGTTTCCCTCTGTCGGAGACCACCCTCAAGGGGGCGCCATGCAGTCTAAAAATATGTTCTACAAACAATTTCGCTGTCTCTTCCGCCGTGACTGCATGTGAGCAAGCTACAAAGTGACCCATCTTAGTTAACAGGTCTACTACGACTAGTATGGCGGTTTTCCCCTGGGATTTAGGCAGATCAGTCATAAAATCTATCGATACCGCCTCCCACGGTCGTTCTGGTGTGGGTAACGGTTCTAATAACCCCGCTGGTGCCCGCCTTTCTCCTTTGGCTCTCTGGCATTGGTCACACCTTCTCACATACTCCCGTACATCCTCCCTCACCTTGGGCCACCAAAACTCCCTGGTCACCAACCACATGGTCTTGTGTTGCCCAAAATGCCCCGCTGTGGGATTGTCGTGCAGCTGTTTGAGTACTCTCCCCCTCAATTCCCCTTCGGGTATATATAGTGCCCCTTTGTAATACAATGCCCCATTTCTTTCTTCAAAACCTCCGGGGTCTTCTCCCTCTCTCCTTAAACCTCTGAGCTTATCCTGGGCGTATTCATCGTTTACCGTTCCCTCTACCAGTTCTCTTTGCCCCACCCAGGCCGCCCCACACACCCAGTGGTCCTCTGGGATAATATGTCTCTCTTCAGGCGCTCCCTCCCCCTCCAAATATTCAGGTTTGCGAGAGAGAGCGTCCGCTCTGATGTTTTCTGGACCTGGCACATAGCAGATTTCAAAATGGAATTTGGAGAACTCCTGGGCCCATCTCACTTGTCGTTGGTTGAGCACTCGTGCCGTTCTCCAATACTCCAAATTCTTGTGGTCCGTACACACTTGCACCTTATGCTGTGCGCCAATTAGTAAGTGTCTCCATCTCCGGAACGCTTCGTGAATGGCGAGTAGTTCTCGGTCATATACGGTGTAGTTCCTCTCGGATTTGTTCAGCTTACGCGAAAAGAAGGCACACGGTCTCCATTCCGACTTATTGCTCCCTGGCTGAAGCAGCACCGCCCCCACCGCCCGGTCTGAGGCATCAGTTTCCACTCTCAGCAGTGTTCCAGGCAATGTGCTGACCCAAAGGAGACCACTCTCTGATGCCAGCCCACTAGCGGGTCATGCAACGCTAGCCAGCTCATTCCCAAAATGACGGGAGCCCCTCCCAGGGTGGCCACATTGAACGCTATCCTTTCGGTGTGCCTGGCCACCCTCATAACCATTGGGACGGTCTGTAGGCTAACTTCTCCTCCCAACAGCTCCCTCCCATCGATCGTGGTCACCTGCAGGGGGTTGCTTAAAGGGAGTGTCTGTATCTGGTGTTCAGCTGCAAACTCCTTACTCATAAAATTACAGGAGCTGCCTGAGTCCAACAGCGCCTTTGTCTTTAGTGGGTATCCGTTTGCCAGCTCTAGCAACACCTCTATTACTAGGGCTGGTCTTGGAGGTTCCGGAGTGGGCACTTTTACTGCTCCTTGGCCTGGCTGCAGTGCCCTGACGGTGGCAGCCAGGCGTTGGCTTTTACTGGCTCCTGGACTCCCTCCTCCTTCCCCCCAACAGCTCCCGCCATCCCTTGCCATTCCTTTCTTTGCGGGCAGACTCTGGCAAAGTGACCTGGCTGCTGGCAGAGATAACATTTCTTGGCGCTCTTTCCCTCCTTCTTCCTCCCTTCACTGGGATTTGAAACTGCGCGCGCGCGCGCTGTTCCAACTTCCATCGGCTCTCCTGGCGGGAAACTTGGCTCTGGAATCTCTGGAATGCGGAAATCCCTCCAACGCTCTCCTTTCCCCTCCCGCTTCTCCAAGGCTCTTGCCTCCTGGCGCGCTCCAATGGTCAGCGCTGATTTGGTCAGCTGGTCCATAGACTCCGCCCTGGGCGCCCGGGAAAGTTCGTCTTTCACCGCCGAAGAAAGCCCTTCTTCAAAGAGCATTTGAATGGGTTCCGCCGATAGGTCCCATCCCAATTTATGTATCAACATTGTAAACTCAGTCCAGTACTCACGAACCGATCGGCTCCCCTGTTTGCAAGCCATCAATTGTCTGCGCACCAGTCCCTGTTCAATCTCGCTGGAAAACATCAAATCCATGGCGCGAAAAAACTTCCTCGTGTCCTTCAGCATTTCACTATTCCCTGCCATCAGGGGTCTAACCCAGTCTCTCGCCCCCCCTTCGAGATGGCCAATCACAAACGCCACTCGCGATGCCTTGTCGGGAAAGTCGTTAAACTGCAGCTCGAGAGCATATTGCATCTCTGTCCTAAAGGCTTGATAGTTCCTGGGGTCCCCCCCAAACTTCTGCACCAATCCTGGCATCTTTCTTGCTAGTGGGGCGCCTTTTGTCTTTTCTGCATCCTGCGCCCTCCTTTCCTCTAGCCTCGCCGTTTGCAGCGCTAGCTGGAGCTCCAACACCCTGTACCTTTCTTCCAGGCTTGGACCCTCTCCAGCTCCTCCTGCTCCCCCGGCTCCGGCTGGGTTGCTCATGATGCCTCTCTGCACAAGCTGCTTTCAGGGACTGTCCGATTGCTGTGATGGGATGGTGAGCTGCTTGTGCGTAAAATCCTAGTCCCTCAGAGTTTGGCTAAGTCCACAAACCTCTGTCTCTGACGGAGCTCCTTAAGCATGGCTCCATCAGTCGCTCGTTGAATCGGACAGTGGGCGTTTGCGGAACTTCTTCCAGCATAAAAGCTCCTTAACGGAAACGCGTCTTCTGGACTCTCGGTGTGACAGTTTCCGGCGAGGAGTGGGTGTCCCTACAGGAGGTCCTGAAATCTCCCCACTGTTCTCGCTTGAAGTGTCTCTGAGCCCTCCCTCCGACTCACTTTCCCTTGGAACTCCACTTCTCCCCCTGCTGGTCCCCTCCTCAGCTGAATGGTCTCTCTCACCCTCCGTGAGCCCTTTCACCTCCTGCGTCTCAGATGGCAGTTCCCTGACAGCTTCAGGTTACAGACTCCGCTAACCCATAAATATTACCTCGGGTTAAGAACTTTGCTTCAGGTTGAGAACAGAAATCATGCAGCAGCGGCAGCAGGAGGCCCCATTAGCTAAAGTGGTGTTTCAGGTTAAGAACAGTTTCAGGTTAAGTACGGACCTCTGGAACGAATTAAGTACTTAACCCGAGGTACCACTGTATTGCTTTTTGCTTGGTGGAAGGGCAAAGTGTGTGCGTGTTTGTGTGGATCAATGTGTTCCAAAACCTCTGACTTCCTGCATTGCTGGAATGTGGCCTGTTTTATGACTCAGATGGTGAAAATATTGTTCAGTTGGCAAAGTGACACCCTCAGTTCACAAACTCTGTCCTCTTGCTGTCTGTGAGCAAAAGAATGATGCCATAGTAGAGATGGGTAGTTGAGATTATCGGCCAGTGGCTTGGTGTCAGGAGTTATATGGAGTGTTTTTGGGGTGTGTGGATGTTAGTAATGTTGGTATGATGGTTGAAAAAGTTAACAAACGCCTGAAGCTGTGGTTTTGCAAATGGATGCAAAACCAACACGCGCCCCTTTCCTTCCTCCTATAAATTGTGCCGTTGCCCCAAGGTTAGTTGCTACTCAAAACATGTTTTTGTAGGGACGTATTGCCAAGCAAGTACCAAGTGTGGCAATTAACATGGGTACAAAGTGCACACTTATTTATTACGGTCACAAGTGTCTTTAAAATCCAGATCACCGCAAACCTGTGCTCTAAAATCTTTATACCTTTCTTTCTCAACATTTCTCTTTCTTCCTCACTCTGCTCTGGAGGAATAGGCAGGGGCTAAGTGCTGCCATTTAATTCCCAGGAGGGATGTTGATGATGATGATGTCCTCTGCCCCTGGGACACTGTTTGCCAGTTCTCTGCATGCCAGATAAACAGGCCTTTCTCAGAGAGAAACCCAGTAGGCGAGCTGAAGAGGGAAATAGATTACATTCCCATGCATGCCTAAGAGTTGAACGGCCAGCCTTATTTTGGAAAATCCCCAAATCCTTTTTTTTATAACCAATCAAAATATCTCAAAATAGCAAGCAAGCTTTTGAATTCACCAGAGATCTTTGCGAGGATAAATGATATCCAAAATCAGGGTGAGGGGGGAAACATGCTTTGTGTTGAAAGCCACAATTTTCTGCATTGGTCAAAACTTTGTTTTTGTTGTATAGCCCTAGAGCAGGGTTTGAGAACACTTTTTCAGCTGAAGATGGGAACTGGAAAACCAGGGGAAGGATAATGGAATCCAGTCTCCTGGGAGAGATAGTTGGCTGTAACACTGCAATATTTTGTTGCAGCATCCTACTTCAGTCTTCCTGCTTCTTGGTTTTAAAGAACAATCCTTCCACAAATGGGAGACCCTTTGCACATGGGTGCTGTTTGCATAGTCAAAGTTAATAAAACCATGATTTTGTAAATTCTTTATCACAAGTGCTATTTAATCTTGCCCGACAAGACTTAATGGCCCTAACCAGCCAATAAATTATCTTAAGGCGATGTCAAGGATGAGGGCACAGTGGGAGAGAAAGAAAATAAGAGTCATCTTGGTAGTGCCGGCGTTCCACCTTGTGCCTGGCACAGCCAGGCCTCACTTGTCAGATGAACTTGCTTTGTACATTAATTAGTAAGTTATTAACTCAGTGCTGCAAACACCTGTTTTCAGTCGGTTAGGCGGCAGGATGGCAGGGAACAATGCCTCCTCATCACTGTGTTTCATGAAGTACTGTTTCCATCACTCTCCTTTGCAAAATACTACAGCCAACAGGGGTGATTTAAGATGCCCAAATTTTAAGCTCAGCTAAACCAACTGAGCCTCTTGGGCTTGCTGATCAGAAGGTTGGCGGTTCAAATCCTCACAATGGGGTGAGCTCCTGTTGCTCTGTCCCAGCTCCTGCCAACCTAGCAGTTCGAAAGCATGTCAAAGTGCAAGTAGATAAATAGGTACCACTCCAGCGGGAAGGTAAACGGCGTTCCCTTGCGCTCTGGTTGCCGTTACGGCGTTCCGTTGCGCCAGAAGCAGTTTAGTCATGCTGGCCACATGACCCGGAAAGCTGTCTGTGGACAAACGCCGGCTCCCTCAGCCCGAAAGTGAATTGAGCGCCGCAACCCGAGAGTCGCCTTTGACTGGACTTAACTGTCCAGGGGTCCTTTACCTTTACCTAGTCTGTTAGGGGGAAATATGTAATATCACCCAAGCTCCTAACTGCCTTTAAAAAAATATATCAACATGTCCAGTTTGTAATTCGTTGTTGTTGTTGTTGTTGTTACAAATAAGGTGCCATCTCATTTTGTTCAACGGGACTTACTTCCATATGCCTGCATAGCATTCCAACCTGAAACTTGCCCAAGGCTGCTCAGTGAGTTTCATGGTCAAGTGCTAGGCATTTGAACCCAGGTCTACATCTCCAATTCTTGTGCATCACACCACCTTGCCTCCGCTCCGTTATCCTTGGGACGAGAGCTAGGGCTCATTTTATGGGCTTTCCCTGTTTGAAGTCAATGACCATTGTTTCATCAAAGAGAGGCACAGCCTGTACCTACTGCGAAAATAAAGTCGTCACTTAATTTGTTTCTAAGTGTCCCCATCTGTGGGAGAGCTATGGATGAATATGTTCCCCTAAACCATTTAGAATATTTGCTGCCCATTATCGTGGAAATTTGCCAACAATCTTGTTCCTTCAGAATAGGTACCAGCAGAATTCTTTAAAGCATGCCTAGGAGAATCCATGTTAAGGAAGCAGTGATGGGTAATAAATGTTTATGAGAGCTGACGATTGCAAGAAATGTAAGGACATACGAAGAGCCTGACTGCCAGATTCAGGCCATAGGCTCTGCTCGCAGTAGCCAACCAGAAGCCCATGGGAATCCCACAAGCCAGACATGAGCACAATAGTCCTTTCCCAGCGTGTGATCCCTAGTAAGCAGCACCAACAATGGAGGCAGAATATAGCCATTGTGGCCAGTAGCCATTCATAGCCTTACCCTCCACGAATTTAACTGCCGTATTTTTTGCCCCATAAGACGCACTTTTTTCCTCCTAAAAAGTAGGGGGAAATGTCTGTGCGTCTTATGGAGCGAATGCGTAGTCCCTGGAGCTGAATTGCCCAGGGGCAAAAAGCAGGTTGTGCTTTTTTTTTTTTTTAGAAAGAGGGAAGGAGGTGTTGAAACAAAGCCGCTGAGCAGCTGATCGGCAAGCGATCGGGAGGGGAGATAAGGGATTCTAGAGATAAAGGAGGCTGCCTGGGAGGGGGGAGGTAAAAGCACATGGATCCTCAGGATTTTTGCATTGGGTCACCCCAAATTCACCATCAGATCACATAGCATGTCCATGGCTACAGTCTGCACCCAAAAAATCATGCACCCACTGTTTTGTGGGGCTGCAGTGGTGCAAAAACGTGGTTACAAAGCACGGATCTACATGGATCCTCAGGATTTTTGCATTGAGCTAGCCCAAACTCACCGTCAAATCACATATCATGTCTGTGGCCACAGCATGAACCACAAAAATCATACATCCACTGTTTTGTTCAGAATATATATATTTTTGTTTTCCTCTAAAAACTAGGTGCGTCTTCTGGTCAGGTGCATCTTATGGAGCGAAAAATACGGTAATCCTCACTGGCTTGCTGCCCTGAGTAGCTCCTCTTACAGTCTGCACTAGAGACTATATTAATGGCACATTTTTATCCTGCCCTTCCTGTAAAGAGTAGAATAAAAGCTGGAATGTGTGCAGAGTAGGGCGACCAAGATGATCCAGGGTCTGGAAGCCAAGCCTTATGAGGAACGGTTGAAGGAGCTGGGTATGTTTAGCCTGGAAAAGAGGAGACTGAGAGGAGATATGGCAGCCATCTTCAGATATCTCAAGGGCTGTCACATGGAAGAAGGCGCAAGCTTGTTTTCTCCTGCCCTGGAGGGTAGGAATCGAACCAATGGCTTCAAGTTATGAGAAAGGATATTCCGACTAAACATCAGGAAGAACTTTCTGACCATAAGAGTCATTCGACAGTGGAACAGTCTCCCTCGGGGGGTTGTGGGCTCTCCTTCCTTGGAGGTTTTTAAGTAGAGGCTGGATGGCCATCTGTCATGGATGCTTTAGCTGAGATTGCTGCAATGCAAAGGGGTTGGACTAAATGACTCTCAGAGCCCCTTCCAACTCTACAATCATATTGATTCTGTGAAAAGCCACCCAAGTTGGTGGCCCTCTAAGATTGTAGGCAATTGGTGGCACATTGGCCATTTTTGTTAGTTTTTAGTTTCCCTCCTTCTCAACGGTTTGGGATAGCTCATGAAAGATATGTTTTATCCTTGTTGCCAGTTTGCAAGCGTTCTCGAAAATACCGTATTTTTTGCACCATAACACTCACTTTTTTCCTCCTAGAAAGTAAGGGGAAATGTCTGTGCGTGTTATGGAGGGAATGCCTATGGGTGGCATGCCTACGGATTTTCCTCCTCTAAAAACTACGTGCGTGTTATGGTCGGGTGCGTGTTATAGAGCGAAAAATACGGTAGATGCCAAAACCCAAGAAGCCCCTTCGTGTATTTGCTCAGTGAGGGTTGCTGATGCACAGAGAGAAGCTTTTCAGGTTTTTCCTCTAAAACCACCTTGCCTCTCGCAGCCCCTGATGCTCACGGTTCACAGGAAGAGGAAGTCAAATAATGAGCAACTGACTCACCTCCCATTGACAGGGTCAGCACTGTGCCAAAAGGAGAGAGATTTCTATATGGAGTACGTTCCTGTGTGGAAGAGCTGTTAGTCATGGAGATGACTGGAGGGAAGGTGAACTTCGGCTCAGTTCCAAGAGGTGCCAAAGATCTAGTACAAAGTGTAAAGAGTAGTCACACTGGTTGGGAGCAGCGGCTGTAGTGCTATTGAGTTCAACAGAAATGAAGGGGTTGGCTAACTGTAAGTTGAAGAGGGTCTTGTCTCTCTAGGAGCTATTACAACATTTTTTTACAAGAAAGATGGTACCCACAACTGCATAGGATAGTTGCTGTGGTCTCACTGTGGGAACAACACAGGCTTGGGCCTTTCTAGGGAGTGGGGCAGGTATTCAGACCTTTTAAGTGAGGGATTCTACAATCAAGTGGAATATAAATTTTATGAAATCACTAAAAATAAGTATCGCCCAGGATTAACAACGCGGTTTATTTGCGGAGAAATTAAGTGTGCGATGAATGTGATTAGGACCTCCTAAACCCAAGGAGGCAGGCGCTGATTGAAGTTAGTGGAAATTGTTCAGTTTGGTTGTGTACTTTTTGATGTTTATTACTACTTTTGTTATATTTGTAGTTATGGAATTTGAGCATGGTTTTAACTTTGGAAAGGTGGCATACAAATAAAATGATTGTCTTAAAACCCATTCCCACCCATCCAGTTCCCTCTACTCTCTCCCTTCTCCACCTTCCAGTTTACAATAATCCCTCTGTTCCCCAACTGTTAGGCCATGCTCCTTTCAACTGCTTCCTCCCACATAGCATTCTGTGCTGCAGGCTCCCTGCTCTGCCCCAAACACAAACACAAAACATGGTTTGTTAGATAGGCATCCCCTGTGGTGCTATCCCACATGGTTATAGTATGTGTGCGAATCCTGTAGCCATCTGGATAGGGCTGACTGCAGAGGTCTTCCCCAGCCAACCTAACAATCTGGTGGGAAAGGGGATTAGAATATTCACACATATACCACAACCCTGCTCTTTGTGGTGCTACAGGTCTGTGTGAGCACAGGTGTACACGAAGCAGGCCACAAAGGGGTGATATTTGGTCCAATGTGATACAAAAGACACCTTAGGTTAATTGGCGAAGGTGTATTATGCATCGTCTTTCTCTTTGCCAGTTTGTTTGTTTTTTAAATAAACAATTAATAGAAGAGCTTAGGGAGACAAATGGATGCTTGTCGGTTTTTGAGGATCATCCTGACAGCAACAGACATTAAAATGTAGGTTGCTTCAGCTAGGCACATCTCAAATGGCTTTGCGTCTTATTATCCCCCAATCCCCAGAAAATGCAGCACCGTTATGTAAGTTCATGGTAAGGCTGAGTCTCACGTCTGAAGCATTATTGGCCTGAATCAGAATTGGTATTCCACATGCTTCAGGAATGCGTTGCATTGTGTCTCTTCCCTCTCCTGTTAAATGTATGCAAAAAACACCTGAGCGTGGGCATTTAGAGATTAGAGTTGGCGGTGCTGGTAAGGGCCTTTCACTGCTGCAAGGACCAGCCCTGTGCTGTCCTTACCTGTGATCAGGAATCCTGATTCAACCAGCGCCACTGATTCATGTGTAGAAGCCCTACCAGTTGTGTGCACATAGGGGCCCTAGGTGTGTCCACTCTGCAACGTCGCATACAGGCGAGAACGAAGCTAAAAAGGTTTTCTTATGCTTGCTTGTGCTGTGGCTTGGGTAACCACAAACGCAGCCAAAATCCAATTTACGCAGGAGTTACGTTCTGCACCTCTGTATGGGTAACCAAAATGGTGTACTGTATATTTGGAGCACCCTGGAGAGGGTGAGGAGACCCTCCCCAGACCCCAAAAAGGATGTCTTCTTAGGGCTCCAGGGAGGGTCCTCTTGTGAGCCAGGAGCGAAGCGAGACTTTGCTGAGGCCTTCCCTTCAACAGCTGACATGCGGAGTAGCGCAGCAGTAGCAGTAGCAGCCACTTCCCTGCACCCCACTGTCTCATGCGAACTGGAAGGACAGCATAGCTCCCTTGACCAGAAGCTTCCAGAACGAGCAGAGGGATAATGGGCCTTGCACAGGTGACGCATGGGGAAGCAGCTGTTGCAGCCGTGCTACCTTGCATATCAGCTCTCCTCTTCAAGTTCTGGGAAGGGTCTCCTCGCAAGCCAGCAGGACTGCCCTGGCTTCATCCCCATCCCCCCATCCCCGCTTCTGGGTTCCCAGCACCGCATGTGTGTGTGGTCACACGCACATGGAGCATGCATAAATGGACGGTTTCCTGTACAAAAATTGATCATTATGTAGCCAATGGCGGACAACATATTGAGGCTGGGAACGGTGAATGTCAGCATGTGGTTCCATGCATAAGGCTTCCCGCTTAAGCTGTGATCAAATTGCTTCGCTCTTTTCCTGGGAAAGGAAAAACATGAGAACTATGCATGTAATGAACTAATTACCCTGTTCTTTGCTTACAACCTGTTTCCTTTAATTAACCTTACGCCCCTGTTTAGCGGCTTGTCCGATGATCTGGGAGCATTCAGTTCCCACAAACAAGCAAAAATCCCCTCTGGGCAGTCATCATTGAAGAAAGCTCATCAGTTTAAAACTGCTTTGGGCTGCATAATGTTGACGTGCCTTTGAGATTGCATAATACTCACCAGGCAGGAACAATGCAGTGTAAATAAAAGTGGAAGAAAAGACCCACAGATAGTTAAAGGAACGAGGAACAGATTCTTCCTGCATCCCATTCAGTTTTGTCACTCCTGAGGCAGCAGTGCTTTTGACGAGTGAGGTCACCGCTCTGCTGCCCTTCAACATGTGGCAACGTTATTATTTTGACCCCACAGGCAGAACCTGAGGGGATGCATTGCAATATGGGGACATAGGGAAGCCACTGTGGTGTTGTGGTTAGAGTGCTGGACTAGGATCTGGGAGACCAGGGTTCAAATCCCTACTCAGCCATGCAGCTCAGTTTCCTTTTGCCTCGCCCTGCCCCACACATTTGGGTTGGGAAGCCAGAAGAGAGCAGCACTGCCCTTCCTCTGCTGCCCCACTCCTGGCCCTCTGTCTGCAGCCGGAACAACTTTTGCTCGTCTCTACAGCCCTATAGGATGCACGAAGCCTGGCGCAACTTGAAAACTCAAAAGCAATCGAAGTTGCTTCAATAAAGGATACTGCTATCGTTGGTTATTTGGCTCCAGGGCAAAAAGACTTAACCCTGGCGCATCGAGAAATGTCAAGAGCTTTATTACTTTTGCAATTACGCTGCCTGCAAGAAGACCAGCACATATATGAAAGTCAGACGAATCTCTTGGGCTTTGTCCTCAAGCTTAATGGGTGAAGCAATTCAGTTCCTACGACTCAGGCACATGACTTGGTGTGAAAGATTGCTGATTGGTTGTACAAAAGGAGGATATTGCTTCCTGGGGCTCATCCAGTTCATTCAAGCATGTGTCATGCTGTTTCCATCTGCCTTGAGTTTTCCTGTACAACAATGCTTTTTATATATATTAAATCTCTTACGATATTTGCACTTCCCATTTCTGATGGGCTGTGCCAGGTGTGTAATTCCAACCCTCCCATAGAATGCTGCTTCCTACAAATGCCAGGCTGATTCATTCATATAATTAGCTGTGCATTTCTCTCTCTTTTATGGGAACATGCATAGAATGAGCTTGCAATAAGGCATTTGGGTGAAATGAGTGTGCCCAAATGAGCCTTTGTGGAAGCCCAGGAAGGCTCACAATTAGACTTTGAGTAGGAGAGCTGCCAATATATTTCACATCTAGCAACCCTTTGGTTTCAAATCGTAGATGGGTAGGCAAGTCTAAAAAGCCCGGGGCACCTATTTTCATGGCCCTCTAACAGCTATAGTAGCTCATTTACCAGAAGTAATGCATTTAGCATTAATTATGGAAGTATATACCCAATTCTGAGCAAACTAAGCCTCCTGGAGCAAAAGATATACCAGGAGGCATAGTTTGGTCAGAATCGAGTGCACACTTCCAGAGTATATTCCATTGAGCCTTGCAAAGCAAGACCGCTTAGAAGCCAGACCCTTCTCAAGACATAAATCTAGCTTCCTGGTATTATTTCACCCTTGGTGATTTGAATCCCTAATCCAAGTACAATATACTCAAGTGCTCTTACATTTCCTGTCCTATTGGAGTTGTACCTTTTAAAATACTTGGCAGTGGTGGTAGTGAAAGGATTGTGGTGTCTACTTTTGAATATTTTAAAGGGATACATCCCTTGTCATACAGAAATGTGCCCTTCATAAATGATGAAGTGCGTTGTCCTTAAATATTTATACAAACCAAAGGCTTTTAAATTTTAGAGAGCTCCAGAGAGCTGCGTTGGGGAGGGGGCCAGAGAGGATTGTGTGTTGTTGTTTTGCTAAGGTAATCAATATAATCTTATTTCAACCAGCATATTCCGGAGTGGGGGGGTCCCATTTTCCTTATTCCAGTCTCTGCCTAGAATGGAGAGGAAAAGGTTGCCTCAAGGCACACGCAAGGCCAGGAATTCATTTTCAGTTCTCGCACTGAGCTCACAGCCCATTTTACACATGTTTATTATTTATTTAGTTCATAAATTTTATACCTCGCTTGATTGTAACACGCCTCAAAGCTGCTTACAAATAGATTGTCGGCGCTTTCCTTTCTCGGTGGACAGTGGAGGTGTATGGCTTTGGGGGGAAGTCAAACGTTGGAGAGTTATTGTGCCTGTGGTGGCTGCAGAGATTGATACGGAAGAGACATGTTTTGTTGCAGGTGGGGTAGAGGAAGGTGTCCGGTTTTGCTGCTGCAGATGCACCATGGCATTTATTCTCTCTGTGCTCCTCCCAGGGGTCATTCCTCCTCTGGTCACTGCTATGAGATTGAATCCTGACAAGACAGAAGTACTGTTCTTGGGGGACAGGGGGCGGGCTGGTGTGGAGGACTCCCTGGTCCTGAATGGGGTAACTGTGCCCCTGAAGGACCAGGTGCGCAGCCTGGGAGTCATTCTGGACTCACAGCTGTCCATGGAGGCGCAGGTTAATTCTGTGTCCAGGGCGGCTCTCTACCAGCTCCATCTGGTACGCAGGCTGAGACCCTACCTGCCCACAGACTGACTCACCAGAGTGGTGCATGCTCTAGTTAACTCCCGCTTGGACTACTGCAATGCGCTCTACGTGGGGCTACCTTTGAAGGTGACCAGGAAACTACAACTAATCCAGAATGCGGCAGCTAGACTGGTGACTGGGGGCGGCCGCCGAGACCACATAATTCCCAGTACGTTTCTGAGCACAATTCAAAGTGTTGGTGTTGACCTTTAAAGCCCTAAACGGCCTTGGTCCTGTATACCTGAAGGAGCGTCTCCACCCCCATCGTTCTGCCCAGACGCTGAGGTCCAGTGCCGAAGGCCTTCTGGCGGTTCCCTCACTGCGAGAAGCAAAGCTACAGGGAACCAGGCAGAGGGCCTTCTTGGTAGTAGCACCCACACTGTGGAACGCCCTCCCACCAGATGTCAAAGAGATAAACAACTACCTGATATTTAGAAGACATCTGAAGGGAAGTTTTTAGTGCGTGATATTTTGATGTATTTTTAATCTTTGTTGGAAGCTGCCCAGAGTGGCCGGGGAAACCCAGCCAGATGGGCGGGGTACAAATAATTTATTATTATTATTATTATTATTATTATTATTATTATTGATACATGACCTGACTGACCATCTCCAGTCAGATAAAACAATAAGATCAAGGGGGGGGGGAATCACAACCATACTTTCGAGCTCCCCCAGAAATAGGGCAAGCCAATGGCTCTTTGACGTTGCCGCAGATTTCAGGTCATAACAGTAATGGAAATTCTTCGTTTTCTTCTCTCAAACAGCCCCCCCTGGGTGAGTGTGAGCCTTTAAGATGTCTCTCAGCAATGAAAGGAAATTGAACACCTCAGCCTTGAGGAAAATAGCCAACGACATGACCAACATCATCGAAAGCCTGGACACAAGAGAGCTCCACTTCGAAGGGGAAGAGGTGGATGCAGACGTGCTGAATGACCCCAAAGCACCTGGTGAGTCAGTGGGCAAAGATGTAGAATAGGGGCCTTCTTCTGCTGCAGAATTGGACTGCTTTGGAATCTCTGGGTTTTTTTATTATTTAAAAAAGTTCAGTTTGCTAGTCCCCATGACAGTAGTGCAGGGGGAATCAAATTGTGGGTGGTGCTTGGGAAAATCTCAAAAGGGAAACAGGCTGAATGAGAGATTTCGTAGTCACCAGGGAAGTCTTCAAGGAGCTGCGTAGCTTTTGAATGTAGGAATCTGCCTTATCCCAAGACAGACCATTCGTCTATCTAGCTCAGTACAGTGGATGCTCGGGTTGCAAACGTGATCTGTGCGGGATGCACGTTCGCAACCCGCAGCAGTGCATCTGCGCACACATGGCTTGCGATTCGGCGCTTCTCACCACTGAGAGCCAGTGTGGCGTAGTGGTTCAGAACGGTAGTCTCGTAATCTGGGGAACCAGGTTCGCGTCTCCACTCCTCCACATGCAGCTGCTGGGTGAGCTTGGGCTAGCCACACTTCTCTGAAGTCTCTCAGCCCCACTCACCTCACAGAGTGTTTGTTGTGGGGGAGGAAGGGAAAGGAGAATGTTAGCCGCTTTGAGACTCCTTAAAGGGAGTGAAAGGCGGGGTATCAAATCCAAACTCTTCTTCTTCTTCTTCTGCGCATGCGCAAAGTGCGATTTAGCACTTCTGCGCATGCGCGACCGCCGAAACCCGGAAGTAACCTGTTCCAGTACTTCCGGGTTTCAGCGGAAGCGTCTGTAACCCAAGGTATGACTGTATTGTCAACATGGACCAGCAGTGGCTGTCCAGGGTTTCAGACACAAATCTTCCCCAGTCCTACCTGGAGATGCCAGGGACTGAACCTGGGACCTTTACGAAGCAAATTCTCCACCACTGTGCCAAAGCCTCTTCCCCAAAGCTTCTTGCTCATCCACCTTGGCTAGTATTTCCTTATTTCCTGTGCTCCAACAGCCTTATCTCCAGTTGTCATAGCATTCTTCCTTCTGTTACCTGCTATAAAACAATCCGCTTTTTTAATGAAAGGCTGCTTTGCTTTAAAGTCTCTCTCAAAACCTGCTTCTTCTACAAAAGGTCAAAGTCAAACCAGTTTTGGTTCGGCTCATCATGGGAAGGAGCAAAGAGCTATGCAAGATTCTCTGCTGGAATCTCCTAACATTCAGCTTCAAATTCTAGCGTTATGAGAGAGGAAGAGAAACTTTTCCCTAGCCGCTTTCTGTGCATAATTTTATTTACTTCTATGAAATGCTGGCTGGGATCCAGACAGGCCTATAGATGCATGTGATGTCGTCAGTGTTTGACTTAGGGGCCAAAGTTCAGAGCTCCACTCAGCAGAGTGAATTAGAGAGCCCCCTTTTCTGGGAAAAAGGGTGGGATATACAGTAAATAAATATAATAACAATATTATGGCCTGAATCGCCATGTATGTCGATCCCAATTTTGCATGAAAAACAGAACACGTACCTCTGTGCTTTTATAAGAAGCTAGCACACATACAGCAAAATAATAATTTGAGCAGGGAGCTTTTCATTCTTCTTTGTACACAATGGAAGCTTGTTCCTCTCTGCCAAGCTGCCTGTCTCCTCTATATTGCTACTTAAATTATAATATTCCCCTTCTTTCATCACTTTCCAATCTTTCAGTTGCCTAAATGAATTAACTGCAAACAAATAGCTCGGAGGTTGATGAAATGTCGTTTATTTTTCTGGCTTCCTAGTTTCTGCTGGTTTCCAAGAGAATTTATGGCGGGAGCAAATCAGCAAACCTAGTACAGTAAATAAAAAGAACTGCTGCACCAAGCAGGCTGCGCCCCCACTTGTTTGACAAGTAGAGTTTAGTTTAAAATTCATCTGCATCGCTGAGCAGCAGTAAATACTGTGAAGCATATTTTCTTTAAGAGGCACCATAGTCTTTATCATACTTTTCATAGAATTGAAGAGTTGGAAGGAACCACAAGGGTCATCCAGTCCAACCCTCTGCAATGCAGGAATCTTTTGTCCAGCGTGGGGCTCAAACCCGCAACCCAGATATTAAGAGTCTCACACTCTTCTGACTGAGCTTATCCCAGCAGTATCTCAGTTGCTGCTAAATCTTCACCCGTGAGTTAGAATGCAATGGGACTTTGATGTGTGAATTAAGGGATAACTTCGGAATGAGCACCGCCAGTCTGCTTCAGGTTTTCTGTGCCTCTTCAGATTAAAATCTGTATTTATTGGAAGGAAATGTAGGAAACTCAGCATATGATAGGACAAATTCCTTGGCACATAGAAATCCTTGGTTTTTTAAAAAATAGATTTTGTGGATTTTAGATGTTTTTTCTGCAGTTTAATTATGTAGATTGTCACCTGAGGCTCTTGTTCCGAGTCTCCCGGGTAAACACTAAACTTTAAGACCAGATTTCTGAAGCTGCCCCGGTCACAAGGATTATTATGGAATGTGAGTTGTGGTATGTGCAATGATCCATCCCCCTTTTAAACAGAGAGAGAGAGAGAGCACAAATTCAGGTGTTGAATAAATGCTTTAAAACCCCAGATTCAATCCCTGGCATATCTAGTTAAGGACTAGAGATGGGTGTGGTTTTTTTGGGTGGGGGCAGGATAGAGAAACTCGCCTGATTGGTTTTCATGACAACCTTTTTAAAAAAAAAATCACAAGAAATATGGTTACAGATAGGTTGGTCTGCCATAGTCAAAAGAAGTGTGCATGCACACGAAAGCTCATATGAAGAACTAACTTAGTTGGTCTTTAAGGTGCTACTGGAAAGAAATATGGTGATGTTGTTAAATTTATTACCTGTCGCTCTCTCTGAGTTCCCAGGGTGAATAACAATTTAATTTAAGAGTGAAAAGGTGAGAAACTGAGATTTAACAGAAAATGACAGAATCATGCATTCCTACTTGGTGGGGGGGGGGAATCTGTTATGTGCTGCAATGTCTCTTATTTAGCAGCTTTTGATATTGAACTTTTGCCTGCTGTGTTCCAAGTTGTGCTTTAAAGGACTGGTACCAAAACTTCCATTTCATCATTTGCAGTGGGCATCCCGTTCTCTGCCATTTATAACACTAAAGGATTTAAAGAGGCTCATACACAGCCCTATCTAACTGGGTGTCCAATCCGAGTGCGGGTTTTGGAAGTGGAACGCTGTACCTCAACAACAAAGGTCAGATCTTATTTGCCAGTGCAGCGCTTTAAAAAAAATAAAACCAGTTCACATTTCATGATGCATCCATGCTTCTGTTGCTAAGTGCTTTGCTTTTTGAGGTGGAGAGTGGGATGGAAAGTTGCATGAAAACAAAATGGTAAACTAAGGACTGAATTCAACTAAGTCATTGCAGTAGCGGAAGCCAACTCAACAGAACTCCTCCCCTTGCATACCACTGCACCCCCCCCAATCTGCTCAGGGGGTCAGGAGACCCCGCCCCCAGAACAGGGCAGGGAGGGAGAAGAGGGGAGCTTGTTCCACCTGGGAGACAGAAATGTTTGCACTGATTAAACCAGTCATAGGCAACCTTCGGCCCTCCAGATGTTTTGGACTACAATTCCCATCATCCCTGACCACTGGCCCTGTTAGCTAGGGATCATGGATGTTGTAGGCCAAAACATCTGGAGGGCCGAAGGTTGCCCATGCCTGGATTAAACAATATCATTAGCAGCTCCCTGTTGAATTCCAACCTGCATGTTTTATCAGACATACATAACAGCCTTTAAACTTGATCCATAGAAAACTGCTATTCTAAAACAATAGGAGACCATATGTGGTCCATCTGTAGAAGCTGATGAACACGCTAACTACTAATTGGAATTTGCATTATGGGACCTGAAAGCTTTTTAAGGCAGAGATTCTCTCATTTTGACACGGTGAAACTTTGCCGAGTCAATAATAATAATAATAATAATAATAATAATAATGCAATTGTTCAAGCTTTTCCAAATGTAATGAAGACTTGTGGAACTGACACTTTTGCAAAGACCACATAATGTCCATTCTGCACTTGCAAAGAATTGGTCCTTCAGTGTGCTCTCAAAGAAGCTCTCAAATGTCTCAGGTAGAGGCCTTTCCTCGTCTTGCTAACTTACAGGTTCTTCAGAAATGGTAGAGATAAGATTGACAGTATCCAACCGAAGGGTCCCAGCAGTGCAAGGATTTCCACTTGTGCAATGGCACAACCCCCCACTCCCCCTTGTGCACCCCCTAAATCTGTTCTTGGGGTTTCCCCAAGGCCTCCAGAGCAGATTTGGGGAGGGCATAAGCCACACGGAGGAGAGGGGGGAGGAAGTTCTGTTGCACAATAGGAAATTCTTGCACTGACAGAAGAAATTCGTTGGATGCCACCCAAGGTCTCCCAGTTCCAAGGTCAACTCTTGAGTCTGGCCTTCCTAAAGGTTACCAGAGCAGAGATGACAGAAGTTAGGCTGTCCCTGTCCAGACAAGGGGTGCAGCTGGGCCACCTGAGGCTCAAGTGACAGCAAAGGGTCCAGATGTACGCCGAAGCTACATACCCACTCCTTCAGAGGGAGTGTAGACCCATCAACAGCAAGCAATCTCCCATCCATCTGGTCTAGGGAATGGCCCACTAACAGTGACCCTATCTTATCTGGACTACAGGAAGGCTGTACAAAACTGATTTGTTTTAGGATGTCATGGGGTTAGCACCATTAAACAATTTTGTTCCTTCCTGAAGGTGCCTAGTCTACACGTTTACACCATTGAGTTGACACACGGGGAATTTACATGGCAGGTGAAAAGGAAATTCAAGCACTTCCAAGAGTTTCACAGGGAACTGCTGCGGTACAAAGCTTTCATTCGGATCCCCATCCCTACAAGAAGGTAACAACGGCGCAAAGGCCTTTCTAGGCCATGATTTTCTTGTGGTGGAATTTCCTCATGGTATTTTAGGTTTCACAGGACATAAGAGCCATTTCCAGAAAACGAATGGAATACCTTGAACGTTTAGCGCTCATTTCTCTGTTATTTGATTCCAGAAAGAAACACACCTGTTTGCAGCCCCTTTAACCCTAAAAATCACGGGAGTAAAAAGTGGCAAATTTGAGGGAACCGAAGTACACATGTGTGGAATGGATGGCTGAGTAGTGACATCGCCCAGTGACATTCTTGGTTGTGTCACACCACACACACCAGTGTGAATGAAATTTAGCACTACACGCTGGTATCCTTATTGAAAAGCTACAATTCCATAACACAGCAGGTCCTGCAGTGTAGAAGGAACATTAGAAAATGGGACACAAGCACTAGCATTATAATCAGGAAAACGAACGCAATATTCCTCTTATCCATGCATCTATGGAAAGATGGCTTGTATCCAGAGGCACTTTATGAGCACAGCTACACCATATGTTTAAAGCATGCCCATAGCTCATTTTAGCAGTCATGGAGACCCCCGGGAAACTGTAGTTTGCTAATGAAGTTGGGAATTGTCGCTCTGTGGGGTCTGCAGCCTTAACAAACTGCAGCTCCCAGGATTCTCCATGACTGCAAAAGCGGTATAAGAATGCTTCCAATGTGGCCTGTTTACCTTAACATGTGAGATTCTGTTCTCCTGCATGGAGGGCAGAATACATGATCATTGTAAAAATTTGAAAACCAATAAAAAAGATTTGGCAAAAAATATCCCTCCAGACAACCTGATTGCTGTATTTTTCAGACACACGGTCCGAAGGCAGACCATCAAAAGGGGAGAGGCAAGGCAAATGCCAAACCTACCGCGCACCTCTGACAATATGGCCAGAGAAGAACACCTGTCCAGCAGAAGGGTAAGCATCCTTCCTCTTGTAGATCGTCTTCAACCCTATTCCAAGCCCTTCTCACAGGCCCTGGGGACTCTCCTTGAACCACACCCCCTCTCCCCAGGCCACGTACCCTCTATGGCCACAACTCAAGTGTTTCTGCCTGGCTGGAATTTGCCCTTGAACTTTGATGATGCTTCTTGCTTGGTCTGGATGAAAGACAGAGAGGGGATACTGATGACTGGGCACCTGGAGAAAGCTGGTTGGAGACAGACTTGGAAGAAGGGATCCATGATCTGGGGGAGCCTGTTACAGCCCGGAGAAGAGAGTCAGAGGCAGGAGAAGCTTTAGGATTGGAGAGGGAAGAACCAGGTGCAGGAGGAGGGAGAGATAGGTCAGGCTGGCTTCCACACTTCCTCCTCCTCTCCCCGTCTCTCCTGCTCCACTGTCTCCCAGGACCAGTAGAGGGGTGAAGAGGGAGGAACAGAAGGTTACCTGCAGGCGTAGTCTGACTGTGCACAGCTTGGAGGGGGGAGATACATAAGCTGAAATCGGGTGCAGGCCTCTCTGTTGTGGCAGCTGCCTCATTGAGTGCACATCTCGGAGTAGCCGAGAGATGTAGGACTGATGGACATGCCTTTTCCTAACGTGTAAGTGTGCTTTTTGACAATAGTTAGTGCTGACAGTGCTGTGACAGTTTGTGTAGAAGCCAACTTGCAGCACACGGGTACAATTTGCATTCATTGTCCTACCCAGTCCTCCACTGGCATGTGGGAATGTGGCTTTCAGGGTGATAAATGTGCACCACCCCTGCCTGGCCTATTGATATCGACTTAAACTTATTGATATTAACAGCTGACCATCCCTAGCTTGACTGGAATGGCGCCTTGGACAACAGAATGGGATTTTGCAGTAACAACAGATGTGCAGTGCTAACTCCCCAAGTCGATGACTGGTGTGTGAGTGTATGTGTGTAGGTTCTTCTCTGCCAGCCTCCAGCAGCCAAGAGGAGTGTTACTGGGGGTGCCCCACTGCAGTAGAGGCCCCAAGTACCTCCTAGCAATTCCGCCATCAGCGTATCAGGGCACAGATAGGGCACTGGTGGCTTTGGATGCAAGGAGGGTGCTGTTGTTGTTGTTGTTTAGTCGTTTAGTCGTGTCCGACTCTTCGTGACCCCATGGACCAGAGCACGCCAGGCACTCCTGTCTTCCACTGCCTCCCGCAGTTTGGTCAGACTCATGTTTGTAGCTTCGAGAACACCATCCAACCATGTCGTCCTCTGTCGTCCCCTTCTCCTTGTGCCCTCAATCTTTCCCAACATCAGGGTCTTTTCCAGGGAGTCTTCTCTTCTCATGAGGTGGCCAAAGTATTGGAGCCTCAGCTTCACGATCTGTCCTTCCAGTGAGCACTCAGGGCTAATTTCCTTAAGAATGGATGTGTTTGATCTTCTTGCAGTCCAATTCAAAAGCATCAATTCTTCGGCGATCAGCCTTCTTTATGGTCCAGCTCTCACTTCCATACATCACTAAAAAGTGATAGTGGAGAGTTTTGACCAAATGTGATCCACCTGGAGCAGGAACCAGCAAGCCACTCCAGTATCCCTGCCAAGAAAACTTCATGGACAAAGACAAAAGGAGGGTGCTAGCAAGAAGAAAAGGGAAAGGAAGCCGTTGCCCCACTTTCCGCTCTGGCCAGCATGAGTTGGCTGGGCTTTGGATGCAATTTTGGCTCCTGTCCTGATTCTCCCAGACCCCAGTTAAGTTCAGATCGATCTGCTTGTCGATGCTTTTGTAGCTGAACAGGCAGAAAGAGACAAATCCAGGAGGAAGCACGACAAATACGGGTTAGACGCAAGAATCGCCCACCTACAGTTTCTCACTGCAAGCAAACTGTTGCTAGCAGTGGAGGATTTGTGAAAAGGCAAACATTTCAGGTGCGAACCTGCTTGTACTCTTGTGCGCAACACTTTAAACATGCTTCTTGTTTTGCGTCCATTGTGTTCACCATGAATAAATGCAGTCAGGCAGGTTAGCTGCATTGTGTGGAAGGAGTGGAGAGAGTGGCAGATTCGCGGGATTGAGATCCTTGCTGATAATCCATACTAGACAATTGCAAAAGATGCTCCAGCGTTCCTGAATTCTCCGTGCTGTCTGCCTTTTACTTTTCTGCACATGTCAAGTTTCTAGTCGTTCCACGTAACACTTGCCCTGGCGCCTGGGATCTCTTTTTCTTTCCTTTCCCCTTCATTCGTTCGACACCTGCTATTAATCATTCCTCTCCCTTTCCTTCTTCCACTCCTGCCCCCTTTTTCTCATGATGGAGAGCAACAGGTTCAGGTTGCTAGTTCAAATGGAGACTTGCTTGTTTGTACTGCTTGGACTTTTCTGATTCTGAAAAGCAATGATAACCTAAGTAAGAAATGAGATGCAGTAGAGTCTTTTGTGTTTGCCTTGCAGAAACAACTGGAAGATTACTTAACAAACCTCCTAAAAATGCCGTTGTACAGAAACTATCACGGAACGGTAAGTGATGAACCGTGACGTGCGCCTCTTCCCTTTGTTTTTGTTTGCTAAGTTTATTTATTTTATTATTTATTTCATAATGTTTGTATGCTGCTTGATTGTAGAAAAAGAAAAACAGCTCAAAGCTGTTTACAAAAGTCCTTCCAGGGTCACACAGCAATTGCACATGTAGCCTGAGGTGCTGCTCGTTTAAAAAAAGAAGAAGTCTTAGCCAATTAGTTGTATCGGTTTCAGTGTATTTTGTTTATTTTTAATTGGTTTCAATCTGCATAAATTTTTCATATAAATAGAAATCGTATATTGCTTTTGGTTACAGAAGATGCATGGAAGGCAGAGCTATAGTAGCTAATATGGTGCCCTCCAGAAGTCGCTGACAACAAATCCCATCATCCCATGGCTGGGGTCATGGGAGTTGTAGTCCACAACATCTGAACAGCACCACATTCTCTGCACCCACCTGATGTATAGGTTGCACTAGGAGCTATCACAGAAGAGGTACAGTGGTAGCTTGGTTCTCAAACTTAATCCGTTTCAGAACTCCATTCCAAAACCAAAGCGTTCCAAAACCAAGGCGCGCTTTCCCATAGAAAGTAATGCAAAATGGATTAATCCGTTCCAGACTTTTAAAAACAACCCCCAAAACAGCAATTTAACATGAATTTTACTATCTAACGAGACCATTGATCCATAAAATGAAAACAGTAAGCAATGTACTGCAGTCATGCAGTAAATCAATCAGTAGCTGAACTGCACACAGCCACAAAAACAAAACAAAAATGGCCGCAAAAACAAAAACGCAAAATAAATAGCAAAAACAGATGGACCTCAGCGTAACACTCAAAACCGAAATGTGGCACTCAAAACAAAGCACATTCGTCTTCCAAAAAAAGTTCGCAAACCGGAACACTTACTTCTGTATTTGCAGGGTTTGGGTTCCAAGTTGTTTGAGTACCAAGGTGTTTCAGAACCAAGGTCCCACTGAATTCCCTTCTGTGTGAAATAAAAAGAGAATACGTCTTGCAAGAGGAGAATACCTGTTGCTGTCTACAGATTTTTGTAAATATTAAGATTAAACATAAGTAACACAAGTAAATGTTTTTTAAAAGTGTGCTTCCAGATAAATCAAAGACTTTTTTTTTGAGAATCAGAACATGCCTAACTGATTAATATATCTGATTCATTTACTAAAGACTGCAGTTATACAAATCATGCAAGTGCGCTTCTAGGGATGCACGCCAGGATCTGTTTCCATGTTGCACAGGATACTTGGAGTGGGACAGATTTTAGACCCTGTGCAAGCATCAACTTAACCATAGTTTGTTTTCCCTAACTATGGTTGAGCATGAACATCTGCACTTAGCCAGCCTTGATAAAGGCAGCTTCTTACCTCTTAAAGTTCTCTGTTCTCAAGGCAAATAAGAGCCCTTCCTTGTGTTTCCTGATAACTGCTCTCTGAGAGTAGGTCTTAGTTTGGCAGACTAAACCATGGTTCCACCAAATTGCATACAAAATGTGCATATTAAGAGAAATTAGCACTAAAATGCTGATTAATCTTCATGAGGGCTTTTTAAAAAATCACAGACAGGTGTAGAAATGTGAAGAGGACTGGGCTGAAGATTGGAAAAATTGAGAGAAACCAAGTTGACAGATCTGCCCATCCCTACATGGCAAATGGTTGTTTATGTTCTATGCTACTGATCTTCCCATAAGCATCTGTCTGGCAACTGAAATCCCTTTGAGAGGTTTCATAGGAAGCGATTCATCAATCGAATGAAATATATGAATAGTTTTAAAGCAATTGCAGGACTCGATGGACCCTTGGCCTGATCCAGTGGAGCTCTTATACTCCTAGCAGAGTTATTGCAACAAGTCTGCAGTATATGTAGGCTTAGATTAGCATGCATGTATAATAATATAATTGCCTTTTGCTCTTAGAAGCAGTGTTATGCCAACTTGGCACCCATAAATGTTGAGTCATTGGAGAAGCTTAAAGTACATAATGCTTTGTCTAAAATTCTGCTCTTGTGTGTGCTGCCACACAGAGACAGCCGCACCTCCCTCTTTAGATCTGGCAACGTTTTTCAAGGGTTGTGCATTGTGTGGGGAATATTTCTCTAACACGTCTTAAATGAAGGCTAGTCCTGGTAGCAGAGATGAATTAAAATAGGTGAAGGAGGTCATTTCAGGCCAGAGTCTACTGGCCTCTGTATGTTTTGACTTCTGAGACACAGGCTATCTCCTGCCATCTTTCACTTGAAAGACACACACAAACAAACAACACACAAACACACACACACACACACACACACAGAGAGAGAGAGAGAGAGAGAGAGAGAGAGAGAGAGAACATTTCCTTGTTTTTCCTGTGATATTAGATTTAGTTTCATCCTGGGATAGCTCAGTCGGTAGAGCGTAAGACTCTTAATCTCAGGTTTGTGGGTTCGAGCCCTATGTTGGGAAAAAGATTCCTGCATCACAAGGGGTTGGACCAGATGAAGGAGCGTCTCCACCCCCATCGTTCTACCCAGACACTGAGGTCCAGCACCGAGGGCCTTCTGGCAGTTCCCTCACTGCGAGAAGTCAAGTTACAGGGAACCAGGCACAGGGCCTTCTCGGTAGTGGCACCCTCCCTGTGGAACGCCCTCCCACCAGATGTCAAAGAGAACAACAACTACCAGACTTTTAGAAGACATCTGAAGGCAGCCCTGTTTAGGGAAGCTTTTAATGTTTGATGTATTACAGTATTTTAATATTTTTTTGGAAGCCGCCCAGAGTGGCTGGGGAAGCCCAACCAGATGGGCGGGGTATAAATAATAAATTATTATAATTATAATTATAATGGAGGGGGGGCTAAATTCTCCATGGTTTCAAAAGTGGCTTACTGTGTGCGCCATGGCAGGCAATTCCTAATGTTTTCAAAATAGAAGCTGAAAACAAAACAGAAGCTTCCTCGAACTAGAGGGGTGGTTCTTTGGGTTCTGACCATACAATATTAACTCTAGCAGCCTCATACCTGGCATTGCTCAGGAACCCAAGCACAGATCCAAAATGTGTTTCTTGGTCTCGGGAACCATCATGCAGAATTTGGTTTCGACATCTTAAGAGGTAGCAAAAAAATAAGCAGCTTTCAAAAATATACCGTAGGTGCTAACAAGAGCTACCATATTTGTTTCCCACATAAATGGAACATGAAAGAAATAGCTGCCAGAAAACAAGGCCTGCTGCTGGTGCCACATTACATCAAGTTTTCCTTCAGTTTTGTCTTATAAGAATCTGACTTGTGCAGTCAATGGGCACAAAAGGTCCATTGGGTTTATCTGCACCTAACAGCTGTTACTTTGCTGTTTGTTTGTTTATTTGTTTGTTTGCGTTGCATTATCCCTTCTCACTTCAGTTGATCCCTCCTCGATGTTCTTTTGATGCAACAATAGGCATTGATACCAAATCCTTCACATTCCTCCGCTGCATAGCTAGGCTATTCCTGCCACAGATCATTCAGAAACCTGAGTGGGTTATTGGGCCTTTCTGAGGACAGCTGGGAGAGGGTCAAATTTCAAGCACAGACACAGAGGATGTAGTTATCCTCTCTATATGGCATTTCTTGGTGATGGAAACCTGCAGGTTTTAAAGGCATCCTGTGTTGCTCTTAATGATCGCTCGGGTAACATTCACAATTTGAGTGACCTGAAAATCTGCAGAAGCAGAGCCTTACTTTAAATAAATGCCTAAGGCAGTTAGGGATGAGTGAATCTGTCTGATTCTCCCTGATTCTCATTTTTGAAATCTTAGCTTCAATCCTCCATATTTCCACATTGGTTTGCAATTAAAAATAAATAAATCATGAAAATTCATCTGCATTTCAGTGCACACTTCTCTGAAAAATGGTTTAATGCAATTTTGCATAATATACATATTTTTGCCAAGTAATTTTCCCTAATAGAATGCTTTTTCGTTAGCTATTGTACTGATATATATGCATTTTAAGGCACGTTTTATCCTTGTATATGCATTTTTGTACACCTTACTTATCTGGGGAACTGTATTGCAAAATTCAGAGACGTGCCAGTTTTGAAGGATGACTGTGCTTCAATTTGCATATTGTTTTGACAAATCTGAATTAGGTAGATTCATTTTCAGGGTGAGCTCAATCAAAATTCTCCCAAATCCCCGATGGCAGCCATAAAAAAAATCACACACACATACATACATCTTTTTCATTTTAATAAATGAACAAAGTAATGTGCTAAAGATAAAACACAAGATTTTAATGATGATAACACTGATGACTCTTAGCACAAGTTACTTTTCTCAATCACTGCTGTGAGAGAAAAAATAAAATATTGTGGTTTCAACTTCCCAATACCAAACCACACTTCTTCTATCCTAGTACTGAGACCTGGGCACCCAGTGCATTATTAAAATGACCACTGACTTCAGATTATGGAAAAAGATTAACCCTGTTTGTTTGTTTTTAAGAGCTAATGCACTTTAACTTTCGTTATGTAAGGTTTTTGCCAAACGCAAAAATTCATGTATACAAAAATGCTACACAATGTCCGGAGATCCGTGCAGCTACAGTATATTGTGCATACCTTGTGGGGAGGAACTACAGCTCAGTGGTAGCACTTTGCATGCAGGTTCAATCCCTGTCACCTCTAGTTAAAAGGGTAAGATAGTGGGAAAGACGTCTGCCTGAGCCAGGGCCAGTCAGGGTAGATGATATTGGATCAATGTCTCTTCCTTTTAATTCCTGGGAGTTTACCTTAGTGAAGACCTCACTTGGAAAAACAATATAACTCAGATGGTTAAGAAGGCCCAACAGAGTCTCCATTTCCTCAGGGTCTTGCGAAAGAACAATGTTAAACAACAGTTGATGACTTCCTTCTACCTGTCCACAATAGAAAGTGTCCTCTCATACTGTAACACAGTGTGCTACGTTGGCTTGAGGGAAAGTCTTTACAGAGGATGGTGAAAACAGCACATGATACCATGGGCTGTTCCCTGAGCCCACTAGATGACATCGCAAGGGATCGTTGCCTATGGAGAGCGAGAAAAAATATCAGGGACGATTCACACCCCGGCCAACACCTTTTTAATCTTCTACCCTTGGGCAGGAGATATAGAAGTATAATCAGTCGTAACAACAGGCTAAAAAACAGTTTCTATCCGTGGGCTTTTAGGCTGCTGAACGGAAAATAATATAGTGCGACTGACCTTCGGGGTCAGTGTGTTGTGCGACAAGCACACAGAGTGCAATGAGATTGAGTATTTGGGGGGGGGGAAGCTCGGTTAATTTCATTGTACACAGGTTGTACATTGACAATAAAGGTATTATTATTATTATTATTATTATTATTATTATTATTGCCAGGCCATTGTTAGTCTGAGGTAGAATAAGGATGGGTTCAAAGGCAAAACCACATACAGACTTCTTGTCCCCACCACAAACTCACAGGGTAGTGGTGGTAAGGAAACAGCCACCTTTGTGTGTGGGCCCTGTACCCCCCCCCCAAAAGTGCCCCAAACCTTCAACTATTTTCTGGACTTTTGCATTCAGATAATAGGTGTCCTTTTTGTATTTTCAGCTGGAATTCCTTGGTGTAAGTCAGCTGTCATTTATCCATGATCTTGGACCGAAGGGCATGTAAGTTTCGTTGTTTCCTTGCTTCTAAAACATATATCCTGCCCTTTGCCCATAGACCAAGTGGAGGCCTCTTTCTCAAGACTGTGCCTGCAAAAGTTTCGGGGCGCATGTGCTGCCCCCCTCCAGACAGCAAGCATGCGGTAACGCTGGGGAAGCATTGCAGAGCAGCTAATCAATCAAAATGATGTGCAGACAGCCCAGTACTACTGTTGTATCAGGGACATGTTGCATAATACGCATGCAAAAATGCAAATAAACCCCAGTCTGGAGGGGCCCTTCGACTAGGAAGCTGTTCACCTGAACAAACAGGAATACATTAAAGGCAAGCCCTTTATGGAAATTGTTAGGAAATGGAATCCCCTATTGGAGATCATTTCTGGTATGTAAAATGGGATTGCATCAAAGTCTTCTTGTATGACTGTAATCTGGCTCAAAAGTCTTCAGGAGTGGTGAGACAGGTTTTGCGTATAGACTTCTCTTCGCATCAGGTTGAGAACTATTGCTTCTTCCAAGTGCTTGCTAAAGCAATTTTTCCCCCTCTGCTCTTTGCTTTCAGAGAGGGCATGATTATGAAAAGGTCTGGAGGACATAGAATACCTGGTTTGAATTGCTGTGGGCAAGGACAGCTGTGCTACCGGTGGTCAAAGAGGTACTATTATAAAAATTGACTTTTCAGGTTTGTACAGCAGGGTGGGAAAGCACCGTATTTTTCGCTCTATAAGACGCACCAGACCACAAGACGCACTTAGTTTTTGGAGGAGGAAAACAAGAAAAAATATATTCTGAATCTCAGAAGCCAGAACAGCAAGAGGGATCCAGCTTTATGCCAAAAGTTTGGGCTCCAGTTGTGTATAATGCTGAGCCTAACTATGGTTTAACATGAATGAGAAAACATGCTTGGGCACATTTAGAAAATTGCAGCTACTTCACTTTTGCCCTGGTCTCACTGCAGCCATGACACCAAGAGCTAAACCATGGCCTGGCTTAGCAATACATCCAAACCAAGACTTGTGGTTTGTCTCCCCTAAACAAACCATGAATGATGAGACAAACCATGAGCCCAGATGGAGATGCAAGCCATATAATGCGAAGCCCAACAATGTCTTCATCATTCCCAGTAGCATGGCATCAGGAGTGAAGTGGCCTTGATTTTCCAAACGTGCACCGGCATGTTTTCTCATTTACGCTAAGCCATAGTTTTGCTTAGGATTTACATGCAAAGCAAGCCGACGACAGCAAAAGGAATTGCTTAAGAAAAAAATTACCTGCAGGTACTACAACTAATCTATGATCTCAAACTTAGTTTAGCATCCAGAAGGATCTTACACACCTCCAGTTTTCTAAACTAAACCCCAAATGTGACCTGTAACGTAAACATAGGGGAGTTGATCCAACGCCTTGGTTATTTTGGTTGCCTTTTTCTGAACCTTTCCCCATTCTTTCTGAGCTGCAACAACCAGAATTGGGCCACACTTTCCCAAGTGAACAATCCGTTTTGCTATGCCTTGGTTAAAATTGAGTACATCTTCTAGTAATCCGATAAATTGCTTTAGGATAGAATTCAGCTTCCAAATACAGTCTTCTGTGCCTGTCCATTAGGACGGTTGAAAGCTGGGGCTGTCTTTTAGAGCAAGAACGAGGAGTTTGATTTGAGAGAAGGTGCATTAGTAGTTACTGGAGTGAATCAATAAGAGGTCTGTGTGAGTCAGGTCTTGGCTGCACACCGAGATCACCTGTTGAATTAAGATCAATTTGAATACTGTTGCTAATGCTCCCGAGATTCAATTTTTGGGACCTGCTCAGAAAACACTCCTGTCTAAACAAACTATTTTATAGGCAGGCTTATGTCTTACGCATCCAGCTGAATTGTCATACTTTTAACTTTCAGCAGTTTGTGTTTCTAATGTGTGGGGGGGTGGGGGCTTTGAGTATGAATATTCAGTACTGAACAGAACAATCCTATGCCTGCTTATTTGAAAGTTATTTTTGGTAATTAATTCTTCCAAAGAGTGCTGCCTTAGTAGCCTTTGAGTGCTTTTTAGACAAATGTATGCAGTTGGATTCAGAGTTAGTCTTGTTCGTTTCAGTGAGTCCACAGTATATCTGATTAAATCTGGATCCAACCCAATAGTAGCAGTACCCTTGATTTGGCTGGCTTTAAGATATTTTCCCATTCTAGATTCAGTCTGATGCTATCAGCCTGTCTTCCCCTTTCCCCCTGTCCCTGTGGTACAGTGGTACCTCAGGTTAAGTACTTAATTTGTTCCAGAGTCCGTTCTTAACCTGAAACTGTTCTTAACCTGAAGCACCACTTTACCTAATGGGGCCTCCTGCTGCTGCCATGCCGCCGGAGCCTTATTTCTGTTCTCATCCTGAAGCAAAGTTCTTAACCTGAAGCACTATTTCTGGATTTGCGGAGTCTGTAACCTGAAGCATATGTAACCTGAGGTACCACTGTATATTAATTGTGCTCCTTGCAATTTTCACCCTCTCAGGTTGCAATCTAAGCAAACTCTCTAAGGAGTGAATCCCACTGAACCCTGCTTAGCAGTGTAGTGTCAAAAGACTCAACCTTAAGTCCACCTCTTCCTTGTTCAACAACAAAATTCTCTTAAGCCTGTTTTCCCTCTTCCTCCTTAAAAAAAATATTATTTCGTTATGCGCCAGAGGCAGATGTGAGACAACCTTGAGCGCCAACTCAGCAAAAGTGCATTGTGTTCCCTGCCTCATTGTCCCTTCTGAGAAGTACTGGACTGTCCTGAGGCATCTCACAAAAACTCGATTCAGTCTGCAATGAGAACACGATGTAGAGCTCTGGTCCTGGCCAGGCTGGGGTCAATGTTACACTCAAGCCATTGTCCCCACCAACGAGCTTTGCCACCAGAGAAATGACCTCAATTCCTCATGTTATGGGGCATCCGATGTCTGGCTCAACTCCCGTCAAGGGGAAGGCAGAGGCGAATCCCTCACAGATATGCCAAACAGCAGATTCCCCCAAAGCCTAGTCTATCTAACACACTTCCTGTGCGCAGCTTGGTTCTGCTATGAGGTGGGGTGCAGCCCCTCGCTTAACTGAGGGGAAGCCCCAGCTTCCTCATCCTGTTTGGCAACACAATAATAATAAAATAATAATATATTTTATTTATACCCCGCCCTCCCCAGCCAAGACCGGGCTCAGGGCGGCTAACAACCAAGAATAAAAACAAGTTGATTGAAGTACAACTTAAAAAACAAGATTAAAATACAACATTAAAGCATTGAAATGCAGCCTCATCACAGGAGGAGAAAGGAAAAAAGAAAGAAAGATGGGGAGGGAATCAAATTGACTCCAAGCAAAGGCCAAGCGGAACAACTCTGTCTTACAGGCCCTGCGGAAAGAAATCAGATCCCGCAGGGCCCTGGTCTCATGAGGCAGAGCGTTCCACCAGGCCGGAGCCAGTGTTGAAAAGGCCCTGGCTCTGGTTGAATCTAATCTAACTTCCTTAGGGTCCGGGACCACTAGGGTGTTGCTATTTATGGACCTCAAGGTCCTCCGTGGGGCAAACCAGGAGAGGCTGTCCCGTAGGTACAAGGGTCCTAGGCCGTGATGGGCTTTAAAGGTCAAAATCAGCACCTTAAATCTGACCCTGTACTGCACTGGGAGCCGGTGCAGCTGGAAAAGCACTGAGTGAATATGCTCCCATGGCAGAGACCCCGTGAAGCAATGCAAGAGAGGGGAAGGAGAGGGGTTGGCAGGTGTGCTTTGCACTCAGGTCCTGCTCCCAGGCTTCCCATCGTTGGCCACTTCCTGGTATCTCCAGTTAGGGCTAGGAAGAAAGGCCTGTCTGAAACCCAGGAGTAATAATAATAATAATAATTTATTATTTATACCCCGCCCATCTGGCTGAGTTTCCCCAGCCACTCTGGGCGGCTCCCAATCAGTGTTAAAAACAGTACAGCGTTACATATTAAAAACTTCCCTGAAGAGAGCTGCTTCCAGCCAGTTGTAGGTGATAGTGAGGTAAATGGACCAATTATCTGACTCAGTCCAAGGCAACTTCCTTAGTTCCTATGTCTCAGGTTCTCCACACAGGGCTGTGAGAGACCCCTGCTGGAAACAATGGACTACTGCTGCCAGTCAGTGTAGACAGTACAGTGGTAGCTCAGGTTACATACGCTTCAGGTTACAGACTCCGCTAACCCAGAAATAGTGCTTCAGGTTAAGAACTTTGCTTCAGGATGAGAACAGAAATCGTGCTACGGCAGCAGCAGGAGGCCCCATTAGCTAAAGTGGTGCTTCAGGTTAAGAACAGTTTCAGGTTAAGTACGGACCTCCGGAACGAATTAAGTACTTAACCTGAGGTACCACTGTACTGAGCTATTTGGATCAGTGACCTGACGAAAGCACCTTCCTATGTTCCTAAGCGCAATTTCCTTCCCCTTGGGGTAAATGCATGCATTCCAAGAACGAAGCTCTGCAAAATGTGCATTTCAGTACACCAATTACGTGTGCCCATGCCCAGATGGTTAAAAATAGCTTTGAAGAGATTTTAGCTATAAATCAGCTCCTCCTCCCACAGTTCTTAGGAAGTGTATGTTGAAGAAAGTTATTGCCATCTCTCCCCACAACCCACCCCACCCAGATTGGTGTCTGTTATGCTGCAGAGCCTGTTGCTTGGCAATTAAACCTTTTTCAGAGCATTGCAGTACCCTTCCCATTAACTTTACTGGAATTAAGGAAGCATGCCATTATATATAAACCATTTGGAATTCTGATTCACATGTGTCCCAGCCTTGCAGGGCTGGGCCTTAGGTGCTCACACAACGAGATAAATTGGGAGCTGGAAGTTACAAGCCAAAGGGACGGGAGTGAGGGCTGGTGTTGTCAAGGCACAAATCCCAGTCTAACCTGGAAGCCTCATTTATTTCTGGGTTGGGCAAGCCAGTGGCAGGTCTGCATGGGTCACTACCCAGGCTCCATATTGTGGCTTCCCATGTTGGGCAGGATCACCCTGGCCAGGTCCACACACAGAGACAAAATAAAGGTGGTAGAATCCTGAGGTGGCAGAGTCAGGGGCGAACGAAGGCGTCGTGACACCCGGGGCGGGGCATCGCTACGTAGGGCACATGCGCAGCACCACTACTTACAATGCATGCGCCCTACGTAGCGCCGCCGCTGAACATAGCGGTTTGCCGGCGGCGGTGCTCCAGCGCCGTACGGAGGGTGCTGGGATCCCTCCTTCGCCGCTACAGCCGCGAACGGAGAATCCTCTACATGCAGCTGTAGCGGCGATGGACGGATCCACTGCTGTCTGTACGGTGCTTGAGCAGCAAACAGCTATGTACAGTGCATGTGTGGCGTTGTAATGTACAGCACATGCATGCAACGCCGCACATGTGCTGTACATAACGGTTTGCCACCTGCGCTGGGATCCTCTGCTCGCGGCTGCAGCCACGAATGGAGGATTCTTCACATGCGGTGGCATGATGGCTGCTCACGCCGCCGCAAGCCCCCGCAGGGTGCCTTCTTGTCACCCCCCCCAGACACAAAAGAATGGCTGGGCTGCCCAGGTAAAGCAACCAGTAGCCATTGTCAGGTATCCTGTGGTGTATTTCTGCTGTAGACCACCTCCTTCTGTGATGTATGTATGATTTTTTGGGGGGGTGGTCGTGAGGTACAGGGTGGGCAGTTTCAAGAGTCTATATAAGCGCTGGCACACCATTGTTCTGGGTTCCTCCTCCTTCCTGCGTGTGGTTAGTGAGGACCATGTTGCAACAGTTTAATAAAGATCAGGCTTACTAGCTGCTTTGCTTCTCAATATTCTCTGGTTGGCCTCTGTTATTTTCTCCTACTGATAGGGAACCCACTTAAGGACTCTTATACGGCCTCTTGGATACCCCATAAGGGAAAAGGAGCAGTTTTTCCCTATAACACTAGAGATGGCGAAGATTGTACCCATGACTTTCTGTGTGCAGAGCAGATGTTCTGCCACTGAGCCACAGCCACTTGCGATTTCTGCAAACACATGTATTAAAAAACAATTAACCATATAAAAAAGCCTGATTAATTAGGGACAGTTTTGTAATTGATCACAAAGGGTTTTCGTTGATTCCGCTACCGCTTCATGGGCTAAATGTTGAAGCCCTGATGAATATATGTAATTTTGTGTGTGTTTGTTTTGTATCTCTTTCCTAGGTGGCTAGTAGTCAAGGACTCTTTTCTCTTGTACATGAAGCCAGACAGTGGAGCCATTTCCTTTGTCTTACTGGTAGATAAAGAGTTCAGCATAAAGATTGGCAAGAAAGAGACAGAAACGAAACACGGGCTACGAATAGACAATCTCTCCAGGTGAGACCTTTTCACGCCACGTCTTGTGGTTAGGAATGTGGGAGAGATTCGATTCAGTTCACATTGAAAGGCAAACTTTGCATCTCCTTTGCACCATTAAAACAATACAGCAAATTGAAACACAGCCATTCTTTAAGGTTCACACTTCTGAAGATTGGGATGCAGTTACACACCCACGTAATGTGTGCAAAAAAAGAGAAAGGGTATATGCTAGGATAAAAGTGTAAGCACACACACGTATATATGTATGCAAATGAATTAGGAGAAATTGCTTTGCAGGAATGTTTATATTAGGCAAAATTGCATGGGTATTTGTGAGGCAAAATTCACACTAAAATGCTCTGAGTAGGGAGGGAAATGCAGACTGACATAGAAACATGGAGAACTGAACTTAATACTGGGAAAACGAAAAACTGAGAGAAGCCATAGTTGGGATATTTACCCAACTCCCTATTCGTGACACTCTTCATTATTCACCTGACTGAACAAGACTTGTCAAATATTGATAACCCATTGATACATAACCACTTGCTCTGTGCCTTGGGCCTCCTTGGTAACTTTAAGAGCTGCTATATATAGCGCAGTCAAATTCAGCATTCTGCCGTTTGTGGAGAAGGATCTTAGCGGCTGTTAGCTAAACGAAGGTGGGCAGGGTAGTGTGAAGACCTTGCTACGGTACCTTCGGCCGCCATATTCGGGGCCAAGGAAGAATTTCTCTGGTGGACGAATTCCCTCGCTTCCTGTGTTGTAGACTCTCAGCACAGTCTACAAGGGAAAGGCTGTAGCTCAGTTGTAGAACATCTGCTTTGCATTCAGGAAGCCCTGGGTTCAGTCCCCAGAGTCTCCAGACAGTGGTTTGGAAAACAGCTGGTGCTGCAGAGGGCAGCAGATTTTGAGGGAAATGTCCAAAACGGCCCCACTGTGTTTGTTCATCCATCTTCCTGCATGGATTAAGGCACCGCCTTTGGATCACCACCTCTATATAGTGCCAGCTTCTGAAACAAAGCTACGTACCTTGTTAAGCGATCATCAGTAAAATGAAAATAACCTGCTTGCCCAGTCAACATAAGAAGATCAGAACATGGCTGGATCAGACCAAAGGCTCATATATTCCAGCAGTCTATTCACACAGTGGCCAGTCAGATACCTGTGGGAAATCTGCAAGCAGGACCTGAGTTCAGGAGCACTCTCTCTCCTTGTGACTTCCAGTAACTAGTATTCAGAGAGATACTGCCTCCCAAATCAAGATTTTATTGTTTGGTCTTCCTTTTCTTTTCTTTTAATGTGAACTGCCCTGAGACCTTCGGGTATAGGGCAGTATAGAAATAAAATTAATAATAATAATAATAATAAATAATTCCCCCCCCTCTCATTTCACGGTTTTATTTCCCCCTTCCAGGTCACTGATTTTGAAGTGCAACAGCTACAGACATGCTCTCTGGTGGTGTCAAGGGATAGAAGAATTCATTCAGAAAAACGGCACTAACTTCCTCAAACATCACAGATTTGGCTCTTACGCAGCTGTCCAGGAGAACACCTTGGCAAAGTGGTAAGAGGTGGCTCACTGCTCTCATAGCTTTTCCCAGCATGAGGTGCAAAACCTGTTTACTGTCTGCCTGTTGATGACACAGGAACCATACCATCAAAAAGGGGGGAAGGCAGCAATCTGGTTCTCTAAGCTAGTTTCTGTGGACCCCAGTGTGCAAACCCCCAAATGTGATGTAATTATACTGCGAAGAATCTCTGCCTTTCAGCTTTTTCTGGGAAATTGGCCTTCCTAATGAAACTGTCTGCTACACCTTGATTAAGATTTAGTAAATTGCCGAGCAAAATTCCCCCTCAAGCTATTCCTTGTCCAGTGGGAGTAAACATCCCGGAATTATGCTAGAGTTTCAACTGGGGAAAGGGAACTGCAGGGAAAGGTTTTTTTAAAAAACAACAACAACACTCTGGTCCCAATCTATTGTGGCTGCTTTTATTTTATTTTATTTTGTATTTTATTTGATTACATCACATTACATTACATTACATTAAGTGGGTGGTTATATGTATGGATGCCCTACATTCAGGACTTTTCTTTATGACAGTCCTCACCACTACAGGACACAAGTATTTCTTCTTTCTTTTTCTTTTTCTTTTTCTGTCCATTGCACCATTTTGTGTTAGCGCTTTTATCAATGCATGGGAAACCCAGCCAGATGGGTGGGGTATAAATAAATGTTATCATCATCATCTTTTTTCCTTTCCATTTCCAAAAAAAGGAGCACTCCTACATCACATCTACTTTGGCCTCTAGTGACCCAAAATATTATTTTGAGGCACACAAGGGCAATTTTCTTGGTTTCTGGATAGACTTTTTGTTTGTTGTCAAAACTCATTTGTTTTGTAACACATTCATTAAAATTATAATCAGTTCATTCTTTTTTATTTTTGTTCATACTGTAGATTTGAAAATAAATAAATTACTTAACCTTCAGTCTGTGTGTGTAGCAGACGACAGACACCTCACACAGTGGCCGGGAGCTATTTTGGGGTGGGGGTGGCAGCTGCCAGGAGCGGCGAATGAAGTCGCTTCTCTTCCCGCCGCCACCGAATGACTCTTCTTTTCATATCTGTTTGTACCCCTCTGTCTTTGTCCCAAACTACATGAAAGGTTAACAGTATGAGGCCTGTTGGGCATACCTCTGCTATTCCCCTTCCTCCTCTCTTTCCCTCTCAGTTGGACAGAAATCAAACTACTGTCGTTGCTTTTAGGTATGTAAATGCAAAAGGGTACTTTGAAGACGTCGCCAATGCCATGGAAGCTGCCAAAGAAGAGATTTTCATCACAGATTGGTGGTTAGTATTTAATTTGCACGGTTTGATTTTCTATCTCCATCTGTCTTGTGTGAACACACACATTTGCTTCCTAAAGCGTTCCCTTTGCCAAAACCAGAGGTTTTGGATTGGAACTCCTATCCACCCCCAGTCAGCAGGTCCCAAGGCCAAAGTGTTCAATGCCCACACGGCCCTCATGCCACCAGCGATGGAACCAGGTTTGTGGGGTTCAGGAAAATCCAGCTAGATTTCATGTTACATCACAAACCATGCTGACTAGGGGCTGATGGGAATTGTAGTTCAAAACACCTGGAGGACACTGGGTTGACTGCCTTCCATTAAAATGGTCTAAGGCAGTACTGTTAAGGGCCCTTTCAGCATGGAGGCTGAACAGCAGGATCAGATGTTTTGGAAACAGAAACAACCTTCACAGAGACAGGGTGTTTTATGTTGCTTTGCTGTAAAGGTCTTTTCAGGACACTTGGCCAGGAAACCAAAGTGGAACCAGCCAAAAATGAAAATGAGAGAGAGAGAAAGAGAGAGAGAGAAGTAACTTTTCAACCAGTGCTTAGTTTTCCATGTTTGCGTTTTCACCTTCTTGTGAAAAATCGAGGTTTATAAGCTGCCTTCTCTTAACACTTAGCAACCAAATTGAAAGATGTGAGGCACAAAGACTGGTGCTCAAATTACAGGGGAGCGGATACTTGCCCGTTTATCTTTTCTACCAGTTCTCTAAGCTACTGTTTCCAGAATCTTCCAGCTCCCCACTTCCCCCTTATCATTCAAGCACTGGTGCAGACTGGATTTTCCATTTGACAGGAATGGAAATATCATTATCCACCCAGAGTAAGGACTAAGATAGACATGACAGTGACAGCCACTATTATTATTATTATTCACACACATTTGTTCCGTTCCCATATAAAGGGCAATATTTACATCTAAATATCCAACATAGAAGTGAGGCAAGCGGAACTAGGACTGAGTGAAAACGTCACCCACCCACACCCAAAAAATTTGACGGCTCATTTACAGTTGGCAAAATTGGAGAGGGAGGGAGGGTGTGGATTATTTGCAAGTTTTTGTAGTGCTTTCCTGGTAACATTTGTGGCAGTGAAAGGGCAGAAGTTAAGGAGACCTAACAGTAGGTTGACCGGCAGAATCACCCCTTGACAGGTCATTAGTAAGGCCACATTTGCACCATACATTTAAGGCACTCTGATGTCCCGGCTTACCCTCAAGAATTCTGGGAGCTGTAGTTTGTTAAAGGTGCTGAGACTTGTTAGAAGAGACCACTTTCCTTTGCAGATCTCCAATTCCCATAGTTCCCCGAGAAGAGAGGTGGATTGTTAAACCACTCTGTGAGGGAAATAGGTAGGCTTGCCATATTTCAAAACGTAAAAACCAGGACACACCAAAAGTTGTTGAGCTTTTATTATTGCCTAAGATCCAGGACAAAGCTCTGCCTTTCGGAAATTCTAAGGTTGGTGGGGCAAGAGGGCACTGATTTCCATTCTGATCCGTATTTGCCATATTTAGCTCTGTTTCCATTCTTCATTCGTTTGACTTCTGACAAAAAACTGTATTATTCTTCTTGCTGTCAGCTGTTTGGCAGAACTTTACATAGTTAATTATGTAATTAATTACACAGTTAATTATGTAATTATTCTGTTACTCCATACCATTCATTTCGATGGGAAGGAAACATCATCAGTTACGTATTGTTTGGAGACTGAAAATTGTAACAGCAAAGGGCGATCATATCTGTCGAATTGATTTTCATTCCAGATGTGGGATGAAAAAGTGAATATTGGCAACTTAAGCTTCTGTTTCCATCAGAATTCTCCAATGCTCCATTCAGCCTAATGAACCAGCCTCTAGTGATTTTCAGCTGGGCACTTTTCCAGAAAAAACCCACCAGTACCATCAATTTAGCTCCCACTGCAAACCACCAGCCCCCTTGCATAATGTAGCCTTGATATGAGAGGCAATTTTGTGTGTGGGAAATGCTAGGACCTAAAAAATGGCCACCCTAAGTCTACCCCAAAATCTGCTTTCATCATCTGAAATCGCCCCATTTCGTCCTGACCCCTGATTTCATGCCCCAAATTTGTGACCGAAAAGCTCCAACACTTCAGGGACTTATCTCATCTTCATGGCTCACTTTCAGCAATGGATTCAGGCTGGAAAAAAGATTCCTTGGAAAGGTGGAGCATGGGGCAGTAGATTCAATTCACCCAGCACCACCTGTGTGTACCTTTTGATTTTGGAAAAAAACCCCACACCTCCCAGTCCTTTGCAAATGATAAATATGGCAGCCCTCAACATATTGAATTTGCCCTAAGTGCTGCCACTCTAAGCTCACGTACTGGGAAGTACGTCTTGTGGCACCCGCTGGAAAGTAAACACCATTACGTTTTGCGCTGCATGAATGGATTTGGGTCTAATTTACAAAACAGCTGCAGTAATTTCAGAATAATTCATGTTGGCTAAGATAGCATGGTGTCCTGCATGTGCTCTGGATTTAACAGGAGCTTCTGCTGCTTCTCCTCCTCAGAACTTGAGTGACAAATTCCTCCGTGAGCTCACTCCACAAACAATAGATTTGTTGACTCAAATCACAGATGTCGGCCGTCACATATACTGCAGCATTGTTGAAAACAATGGATAAAAAGCACATTCAGAAAATAAATCATTCCAAGGGGCTTTTTATTTATTATTAATGCATCAGGGCGGATACGCTGTTTTTACAGATGTAGGTAGGAGTGGCCTTCGATGCCTGAGATTTGTGTTTTCAGAACCTACCCCATTCTTCTGAAGGTAACATGCTGAACTGTTTTTAATTCTGAGTTTTTAATTATTGTATCCTGCCCTGGGACATGCTTTTGAGGGCAGGTAATAGATCTACTACTAGTACTACTACTAATAAAAACTATTTCCAATAGATATGCTTATATTTGAAAATATATTTGAAGTTGGTGCAACCAACTTTTCTTCCTTTCTTTCAGGCTGAGCCCAGAAATATTCATGAAACGGCCAGTGGTGGAAGGCAACCGTTGGAGATTAGACTGCATTTTGAGGCGGAAAGCTGTAGGTTTGCTGTGCTCTCCAAGTCGTTACACAGCTCTGAAAACTAAGCCCAGAGGCACTGAGTTCCGCCTGACTTCGGGTGGGGGCTCGTCGTGTGTGCGTGACATCACACGTGTGACACACGCTTGTGACATCATGTGTGTCTGGAGGAGACCGCTAGGCCTGACAAGGCCAAACACCACTATTAAGCCTCCCCCCACATACTTTAGGGGGCTAAGGTTTTCCTCATCCCCACAGAGTTAGCGCCTATGGCTAGGCCAGTGTTATCCCCATGTTGCAGACAGGAAACTGAGGCTGAAAGAGAGTGGTTCACTAATAATAATAATAATAATAATAATAATAATAATAATAATAATAATTTATACCCCGCCCATCTGGCTGGGTTTCCCCAGCCACTCTGGGCGGCTTGTAAACACTTGGTGAAACTGAAGTGTTATAGGAATTCTAAGGCCTCAAATATAGAATGAATGTTGACAATTGCACAAGGCAAACACACATACATAAGTACGCAAGCCATAAAATAGTAGAGGAGAGCAATACAAAAGACATCTTGGCTCTCCTAAAGGCTCTAAATATTTCCTCTGCTTCCTTAATCCCCCTTGGCTGAGAACATGTAGGCAGAAAGCAATCAGGGGAAGTTCCTGAAGGGATTCCTCTCTTATATCTATGAACTTCCTGTGTGTTAATGGTCATTGTTTGCCCAGATGCTCTGCATTGAGGGATGTCTGACCGGCATCCTGATGGTCTTACCAAACCCTGTTCCCCCTCCGAAACAGCCATAGCTTGAGGACGGGGGAAGGAGTAACAAGAGGTAGAGATTAGGAGCCTTCCTTGGATGCAAACCAGGGTTCCAGAGCCTTTGTAGAGTTTATAGGTGTTCCATCCGAACTCTTAGGAAGCCCGGCTGATTTTTGTTGTAAGCTGAAGCAGGCTTGCCCGTCATTAATCCTGTGTTCCTGACTGATCTTGGCTGTACTCTTCTCTGCGTACTCACTTTGGCCAACTGCGAATGATATAAACGTTGATAACGGTAGATAGCATAAATTGGCTTTTCGAGAAGTTGCCATCGCAATGCAGCCAGATTTATAATACGTGCCTGCTTTCAGAATGGATTCTCATTACACGGATAATGGTTGCCATCAATCTCCTCCAGGGGAGATAGAGATCTAATTAGGAGAGAATTTCGCTTGGCTGTCTCCATACTCCATACTCTATTCTTATGTGGGCCGGAGCGTGATATTGAGCTTGAGGTGAAAGATTATTTTAATGGGATCTTTCTGTCATCATCATAAAAGGCCTCGGTCAGGAGAACCTTAAGTGCCTTCTCAAGCTTTTACGGGTCAGAAAGGATTACTCCCTTGGTGGCAAATGGGCTCCTTCCCTGAATATTGCCTTGCACTCTGGGACTGAGATGGAAATCAAACTATCCATAACATTCAGACTCACGAAAAAGTAGCGAGTAGATGCAGAGAGAACACAAGATTCTTTATCACACTAGAGTTGAGAACAGTTTTCTTGGACACGGCAGGTGGGGGCGAGTTTGTTCTGATTTCAGAACTTGGGATTTCAAGGCCACTCCTGTGATTAGTATTTTTTAGGGGAGGTGTGAGGAACCTTTGACTCTCCAGATGTTCTTAAACCTCAATTCCCATCACCTCTGATCATTAGCCAGGCTTTTTGGGAGTTGTAGTTTATCAACACCTAGAGAACCAAAGGTTCCTCACTCTTGCTTTGGGGACTAACGAGATTTTAAACACTGAGCAGTATTGTTAGAGTGAGGTTTTGGTTATTAAAGTATTCTTTATTTAGCTATATAATTATTTATAGCCAGTCTAAAGTGGCTATAAAACACAATGCAAGAAAAACTTACAATAGCAGCACCGTTAACAAACATTTAAAAGCATAGACCAGCTAAAATAAATGTCCTTTGCAATATAGAACCGCAGTATAGACTGTCTTGCCAGACTGGTGCATGCTCTAGTTATCTCCCGCTTGGACTACTGCAATGCACTCTACTTTGAAGGTGACTTGGAAACTGCAATTAATCCAGAATGCGGCAGCTAGACTGGTGACTGGGAGTGGCTGCCGAGACCATATAACACCGGTCCTGAAATATCTTCATTGGCTCCCAGTACGTTTCCGAGCACAATTCAAAGTGTTGGTGCTGACCTTTAAAGCCCTAAACAGCCTCGGTCCTGTATACCTGAAGGAGTATCTCCACCTCCATCATACAGCCCGGACACTGGGGTCCAGCGCCGAGGGCCTTCTGGCGGTTCCCTCACTGCGAGAAGTGAGGTTACAGGGAACCAGGCAGAGGGCCTTCTCGGTAGTGGCACTTGCCCTGTGGAACGCCCTCCCATCAGATGTCAAGGCAGTAAACAACTACTTTACTTTTAAAAGACAACTGAAGGCAGCCCTGTTTAGGGAAGTTTTTAATGTCTGGTGCTGTATTGTTTTTAATATTCAGTTGGAAGCTGCCCAGAGTGGCTGGGGAAACCCAGCCAGATGGGTGGGGTATATTATTATTATTATTATTATTATTATTATTATTATTATTTTGTAGAAAGAGACCCAGTTTGCATGCAGCTCTAAGACAAACTATTTGGGCTTAGCTCAAACAAGCAAATGTGCAGGCTTCTGGTACAAAGATTGTGGCCATAGTGTTCCTCCTCTGTTCCTGCTTTCTCTTGGGCTAAGCCATGGTTTGGCTCACCATTACCTCCAGACCTAGGCTCATAGTTTGTCTCTCCCAGGAGAACCATGACCGGCAACCAAGTTTCTTGATTTACTGCTCGTGGTTCCTCTGGAGGTGGCAATGATGTGGGTGCAGTCTTCACTCTGCCAACCTGAGGGAGAAAGGTTGTTTTCTCTGAGGGAGAAAGGTTGTTTTCTGCTGCTTCACAGAAGCGGACACGGAGCAATGGATCCAAACTACAAGAAAGAAGATTCCACCTAAACATTAGGAAGAACTTCTTGACAGTAAGAGCTGTTCGACAGTGGAATTTGCTGCCAAGGAGTGTGGTGGAGTCTCCTTCTTTGGAGGTCTTTAAGCAGAGGCTTGACAACCATATGTCAGGAGTGCCCTGATGGTGTTTCCTGCTTGGCAGGGGGTTGGACTCGATGGCCCTTGTGGTCTCTTCCAACTCTATGATTCTATGATTCTAACCTGAATGTTTGCTTGTCCATGGTTAAAATCAGGAGGAAGGATCAAGAAGCAACCCGTAAGTCAATATCAGAAGACAGGACCAAGGAACAAGCCAAAAGTCAGGACCAAAGAACAACTAAGGATATAGGAACACTCCAGAGCTCAGGAAGACCGTGTTGTTCAAGTGAAGCTCAACCAAAACAGAAAGTCCTTTTATACTCCTGCCAGTCCTGCAAGATCCAGTGGCTAGTCTGGATGGGCAGAGTCAGTCCAGGGCCTCGGAATAGTTCACTGAGAAGCTGCTAGATACAACTCAGTAGCTTGCCACAGCAGCTCATGAGAGGAGTTCACATAAACTTCCCTGGGAAGCAAATTCCACAGAAGCATGCCACTACCAAAAAGGCCCTGCTCCTAGTTAATCACCGTAAGGTGGGTCTGGAGAATGATGACTTAAGTCTATGGGCAGATTTATCTGGGGAAGTGCCGTTCATGACTAGCAGAAGCAAAATAAGGAAAAGATATACAATTATTATTTTTTTGTACCTTGTTTGCTGTACACAGGCAACAGACTTCCGTTTTCCTCCACAGTGGGAGACCTGGAATTTGGTCTTGCAAACAAAAGAGAGAGTGTTATAAAATGACCACGAACCATCTTGTTTCTGACTGGTGGTCAGATCTGCATAGAGTCATAACTCCTGTTTTGTTTCTTGACAGCAACAAGGGGTGAAAATCTTTGTGATGCTCTATAAAGAGGTGGAGCTTGCTCTTGGCATCAACAGTGAGTACAGCAAGCGTACCTTAATGCACCTGCACTCCAACATCAAGGTATTCACGCCCTTTATGATGTGCATGCTTATTAATTCCTTTTATAAAATTCATATTAAAAAAGAAATACCGTATTTTTCTGTGTATAAGATGATATTTTTTTCCTTAGAAATAATAGGCAAAATTATTTCAGGTCGTCTTATACACGGATAGCAGAGGGGGCACGGGTGATTAATGGCAGCAGCCAGCAGGAGATTGGCAGCGGCGATTGGGCGTGTGATTGGTTGCTGCTGCAAGGCCTGCTGACGATTGGCTGTGGCAATTGGGCCATCAATTTACGGTAGCAGCGAGGCATGCGTGCAATTGGCTGTGGTTGCGTCGAGGTGGCAGGTGGGCTTTTGGCAGCCAGCGTGCAGCTGGTTGGTGGCCACGACGAAGCGTGCGATTTGCAGCGGTGAGCAGGCTGTAGAGTGATTAACGGCTATTTGGACTATTTTGTTGCGGTCCAAAAAAGGGGGGGGTCGACTTATACATGGGGGCGTGTTATGCACGGAAAAATATGGTACTATACCATCCTGAGGTTGTATCTTCAGGATCAGCTTAGGAAGAAGCAGCCCTTTGGAGAGGATGCCACGGTTTTTTAATAAATATAATAGGTGTGACATTTTCAAAGCAGCTTCCCCTCAATTACGGAATGGAGTATGCTGGAGAGGACAGAGGTGACTGTCTGGTACACCGAACAGAACCTCCAATGCTATAACATTATGTTGCTGTTCCCACTTGTAAATTGTAACCGTGAAATGTAGTCTTCTCAGGGATTTAGAAATTGTCTTTGAAAACCATTGGCAGCTTTTAATGCAACATAACCTGAGCTTAAAGTTGGGTTTTTCTCTCTCTCTCTTTTCCACGCAGGTAATGAGGCACCCAGATCATGTGTCTTCAACCGTTTATTTATGGGCCCATCATGAGAAACTGGTGGTCATTGACCAGTCCATAGCCTTTGTCGGAGGCATCGACTTGGCTTATGGCAGGTGGGATGACAATGAGCACCGACTGACTGACGTCGGCAGCGCAAAACGAATGACAGCAACCAAGTCTGCATCTGTGGTCAACCTCTCAGTGAGTCCAGATCCCACAATCACAGCTGTTGGTCTGGGGGATGCATAGATCTCCAGAGCTGTATCTGAGATTGCTTCTCTGTTCTTACTTGGGGTAGATGAATCTGTCGGTTTTGGTTCTCTCCATTTCTCATTTTTAAAATCTTAAATTCAGCTCGTCACATTTCTGCAGCAATCTGCAATTTGATTTTTTTTAAAAAAAAAAAAAACCCTAAGCATTTTAGTGTGGATTTTTCCTAATAAACACATTTTTTGTATGCAGCTATGAAAAATATACGCGGGTGGCGCTGTGGTCTAAACCACGGAGCCTAGGGCTTGCCGATCAGAAGGACGGTGGTTCAAATCCCCACAACGGGGTGAGCTCCTGTTGTTCAGTTCCTGCTCCTGCCCACCTAGCAGTTCGAAAGCACATCAAAGTGCAAGTAGATAAATAGGTACCGCTCTGGCGGGAAGGTAAACGGCGTTTCCGTGCACTGCTCTGGTTTGCCAGAAGCAGCTTAGTCATGCTGGCCACATGACCCAGAAGCTGTACGCCGGCTCCCATAGCCAATAAAGCGAGATGAGCGCCACAACCCCAGAGTCGTCGGCGACTGGACCTAATGGTCAGGGGTCCCTTTACCTTTACCTATGAAAAATATACACATTTTTTGCTGTATGTACATTTGTAGCCCTGGTCCCGGCCCTCATTTAGGCTGACCCACAATTGGGGGGTGGGGGCTAGGAGCATCTCCTTCTTCCCTTTTCCACTTGAGATTCCTGCCTTGCAGGGGGTTTGACTAGTGATCCTCGGGGTCTCATCCAACTCTACAATTCTGTGGGTCATGGGAGAGAATTTGGCTTTGCAGTTGCTTGGAGAATGTTGTTGATAGAGCCATTCATGGATGCATGCAACCAGCCCATCAACCTTTCCAATAGCCTCTTGCGTGCAAGTATATGAACTCTTCTAGCTTTCTGCAGGAGTGAGTGTTCAGTCATTTTATTGGCCCATCTGCCTTCAAAACGGCCTTAGATGGTGTTGGATTGAAATTGAGAGGTTTCTAGCTGTAATGATATATAAGAACATAGATGAGGGGGAAAAAGGGGGTTTGAAAAATGAGGTAATGTTACAAGCTGTAATGCTTTAATTGCTGAACAAATAACACTAATTGGGATACAAGAAGGAGAAGTATGAGGAGGTCTGAGGAATTTGTTATTTAAAAGTACGGTTTATGAATGTTATGCTTTTGTTTAATGTTTCTGTTTGTTTTGTTTTTGTTTGTTTGTTTAAAAAATTGGAAAATTTAGTAAATATTCTTTAAAAAAAAAAACGGCCTTTGAAGACTGTACCATGTTCTCCCCACCACCACCACAACTGTTTAGACGAGCCCTTAACCTGTCTTCTTTCCTGCCTCAAGCCTTCAGCTGAAGCCACTGATGAACAGGCAGCCACCGTCCCTGCACCAGAGCCCCCAACGAAGCTGCAGTTGCAGGAGAACAACGACGAATCTCTGGACCCTTTGAGGATGAAAGGAATAGGGAAACCCAAGAGATTTGCCAGGTTCAGCATCTACAAGCAGCTCCACCGGCACGGCCTACACCACGCAGACAGCGTGAGCAGTATAGACAGCGATTCCAGTGAGTGGGTCCTCACTGTTTTGACGGGCAGTGGGTATAAGGCAAGAAGGACTTCAGATTTTGGCGTCACGTGAATGTTCAGTCAAGAAGGGCTGTGGTGTTTATCTCCTCCTGGATGTCAAAGCAGGGTACCATCTAGGAAAAAAAGTTACCTGTTCCAAGAACAAAAATGCTTGGCGTTTATATTACATTTATGTCTTCTGCCCCTGAAGTAGATTAGGCTGAGAGACAGTGAGCTTTATGGGGATTAAAACCAGGATCTCCTAACTTCTAACCACTCCCCTGTGCTGGATCTCAAGGGTATGTGAAGTGCTGACATACGTTATATTGGCAATCCTTTCCGCAGTTGTGTGTAAGCGCTATTATAGCCATAACACAGATAGAGCAATTGAGGCTTTGAACCCATTTGCTTTCTTCGGGGCTTGTTTGTTTATAAAAGGATTGAAATTGCTGTGGACAGTGCCAAAATTAGAAATGGCAAAAGACATTCTAGGTGTAAAAGGAAAGAATTAGGAAAGAAAGCAAAGGAGAATAGAAGGGTGAGTTCCTGGCTGCTGTGCAATTTGAACGAGGGACTAGCTTTGGCATCCATGCTGGGTGTTGCCAGTGGGGTAAATTTGATGTGCGGTTTGTTGAGTTCTCCAATAAATCTGTGTGTTTTCCTGTTTGGGGCAGATAAAGGCTCTATCCGGAGCATGAAGACTGGCGTTGGAGAGCTTCTGGGTGAAACCAGGTTCTGGCATGGGAAGGATTATTGCAACTTTGTCTTTAAAGATTGGATTCAGCTTGATAAACCCTTTGCTGGTAAGCACTATTGCAATTGGGAACCAGTATCATTTCTGCACCCATTTTGTCTTTGGTCAGGGGAAACTCCCCAAACTGGTGTTCCTTGGTGTGTTGGGTTCAGTTCACACAGCACATTGGGGCTGCTGCTGCTTTTTCTTTCTTTGATTATCCCTTGTAGCTGAGTAAGGTTGTCTACCATGAACATGGTCTTCACAGTGAGTCCGTAAGTGACTGTGGAGGCCAATTCTGGATCCACACGTCCTGCCACAGTGGGGATATAGGTTTCCGGGTTGATCATAGTGAGGGTTTGCCAAGCGTGCCTTTCTCTTAGTACGTTTCTCCCTTGCGTCCTGAGTTCAAGCATCTTCAAAGCCCATGACACCTTTGGTAAAGGCTGTTCTCCAATTGGAGCGCTCGCAGGCCAGTGTTTCCCAATTGTTGGTGTTTATACTACAGTGGTACCTTGCAAGACGAATGCCTCGCAAGACGAAAAACTCGCAAGACGAAAGAGTTTTCCATTTTTTGAGTCGTTCCGCAAGACGAATTTCCCTATGGGCTTGCTTCGCAAGACGAAAACGTCTTGCGAGTTCTTGCGAGTTTGTTTCCTTTTTCTTAAAGCCGCTAAGTCGTTAATAGCCGCTAAGCCGTTAATAGCCGTGCTTCGCAAGACGAAGAAACTCGCAGAACGAATTAATTTCGTCTTGCGAGGCACCACTGTACATTTTTTTAAAAAAGATTTGCCTTGAGAGAGTCTTTAAACCTGTTTTGTTGACCACCAGCATTATGCTTTCCATTTTTAAGTTCGGAATAGAGTAGTTATTGGGGCAGCAACTCCCACGCTATTGAGCACAGATCTTTGAAGGTTGTCGACATAGTTTTTAAGAGAGTTGAATGTGGGTTAAGATGCCTTAGCCAGTTTTTCCAGGATCCCAGCATTTATCACAACTTTTTTCAGCCTTCCCCCAGCTCCACACAATTGGACATTTGAGATGTAACATGCATCCTTCCTTCCTTGGAGATTTTTAAGCAGAGGTTGCATGGCCATCTGTCATGAAGGATCTAGTTGAGATTGCAGGGGGTTGGACTAGATGGCCCTTGGGGTCCCTTCCATCTCTAGAGGCTATGATTTTGTGAGCCATGATTTCCTGCTACATGAATGTGTCATGACGAGCCTTAGGGTCATGTCCTCCGACACCTCTTCTTTTGTGCACCAGCGGATATTGAAAGTTTTTGCCTGTGATTTTAAACAAACCACAGTTCCCAATGGCGTTCAAATATGTGGAACTGTGGTTTGTTTGAATTCTAGTTAGTGAGAACAAATCAGACCAGGTTATGGTTTTAGTGCTGGCCCAAGACGTTTTGCCTAAATAGTGTCCCACCCCATGGCTAGGCTCAGCGCTTCAAAAAGTCCTGCTGCATCATTGAGACACCAGTTCCTGCCTTCATCTATTCTCCTGCTCATACCACAACCTGATCCACTTAACGTGCTGCATTGCAGGATTAGCCCTACAGGGCTTAAGGTCATCTTTGTTAATCAACCAGAGCATAAGCAAACCAGTTCGCCAAGATTGAGCGTCATAGGAAAGTATGGTTAGTTTTAAACTGGAAGTAGAATCTTGCAATCTCTTTAATGGTTTGAAAGAGGAGGAGGGAAGTGCTTTGACTAATTCGTTTCCTGCTGCATCTTAACCAGCACTTGATTTTATGGAACATCTCCATTATGAGCCAGTGTAATAATACCTGATGAATCATACCAGCACCTTCTTTGCCACATTACCCAAGCAAATACCTATGGGAAGCATATCTAGGGCCCCTTTTAAAGCACTATTATACCACTTAAAGTGGACATGGGTTCCCCCAAAGAATTCTGGGAGCTGTAGTTTGTTAAGGACATTGAGAGTTGTTAGGAGACCCCTATCCTCCTCACAGAGCTACAAGTCTCAGGACTCAGCTGCAAATAAAACATTTAAAGTGTGTTGTAAAGTGCATTATACAAACATGGCACTAGAAGGCGATGGTGAGCTATGGCAAATTAAATATATTTTTCAAAACTTTTTTTTAAAGCATTTTCACAACTTTTTTTTATATGTGTATGGATTCTACCTCGGAGTGGTTTAACTATCAGTCCCTGTTCCCAGGAATCTCTGGAGAGGGTACCTTCATGAAGGGAATTGTGGCCTCATTACAACACTCAGTACCCATAGCTAACTACAGTTCCCAGAATTCCTTGGGGTAGGCGATGCCCGTTTAAAGTGGCATGATACAGTGGTACCTCGGGTTACATACGCTTCAGGTTACATACGCTTCAGGTTACAGACTCCACTAACCCAGAAATAGTACCTTGGGTTAAGAACTTTGCTTCAGGATGAGAACAGAAATTGTGCTCTGGCAGCGCGGCAGCAGCAGGAGGCCCCATTATCTAAAGTGGTGCTTCAGGTTAAGAACAGTTTCAGGTTAAGAACAGAACTCCATAACGAATTAAGTACTTAACCTGAGGTACCACTGTACTGCTTTAAATGCATAGTGCAAATTGGACCAAAATTCCAGGTGATAATTCTCAGGTAGATCATGTACACTTCCTTTTCCACCCACATAGACTTCATTGATCGCTACACCATGCCCAGGATGCCATGGCATGACATTGCCTCGGTGGTGCACGGAAAAGCTGCCCGGGATGTGGCTCGGCATTTCATTCAGCGCTGGAACTTCACAAAGGTGAGTTTCCGTTGATGGAAGACCTGAGTCTGCATAACTACCTCCTTGTAGTTTCTTAGTTTATACGCTGAGTTCTATGCAGAGCCGCATTCTGAGGCTTGACCAACAAAGGCAGCAGAATGAGGAGGAAACGAAACAAGAGAGTTCTAAGGTGTGAGAATGGGACGCAGGTGGCGCTGTGGTGTAAACCACTGAGCCTAGGGCTTGCCGATCAGAAGGTCGGTGGTTCGAATCCCCGCGACGGGGTGAGCTCCTGTTGCTCGGTCCCTGCTCCTGCCAACCTAGCAGTTCAAAAGCACATCAAAGTGCAAGTAGATAAATAGGTACTGCTCCGGCGGGAAGGTAAATGCGCTTCCGTGCGCTGCTCTGGTTCGCCAGAAGCGGCTTAGTCATGCTGCATGACCCGGAAGCTGTACGCCGGCTCCCTCGGCCAATAAAGCGAGATGAGCGCCGCAACCCCAGAGTCATTTGCAACTGGACTTGACTGTCAGGGGTCCTTTACCTTTACCTTTAAGGTGTGAGAATAGACTGCACCACTTCAGTAGACTGGGAAGCTGGGCAAGAAACTTTCTCTCTGATGTTCAGGTGGGGTGGGGTTGCTCACAGGGATATGAACCTGCATAAGGAAGCATTCATAAATACTATGAGGTTTTTAATGGTTGATGTTTTCTTGTGCTTTTAATATTTTGTTGGGAGCTGTCCAGAGTGGGCAGGGGCAACCCTGTCAGGGAGGGAGGGAATATGCGTAGGATTGTAACTTGATGTTAAAACTGAACATATGCAAGTCTGACAGTGTATTTTATGCTTCTTTTGTGGTTGTTCTTTCCAAGATCATGAAGCCCAAATACAGATCCCTTTCCTACCCTTTTCTGTTGCCGAAATCTCAGCAGACTGCTGACGAATTGAAGTACCAGGTCCCCGATGCAGTGTGTGCCAGCGTGCAGGTAAGGCTGCCATTTGTTGTAGGCAATTTACAACTTACACACACACACTCACACACATACAGGCGTAAGGTGAGCTTTTAGACTTCTCATGAGAAGCCTCGTAAAAAACCATTTAAACTGAAACTGCCATAAACTACTAGAACAAATGCCATTTCTTTTTAATAGACTGCACTAGATATTTGACATCTCAGGAGACACCATAAAAGAGATGTTTCCTCTCCAGTCCTCCTTTCTAGCACTCACAGTTCTTGATTAAAAGCATAGGTAAAGGTAAAGTGACCCCTGAACATTAGGTCCAGTCATGACTGACTCTGGGGTTGCGGCACTCATCTCGCTTTATTGGCTGAGGGAGCCGGCGTACAGCTTCCGGGTCATGTGGCCAGCATGACTAAGCTGCTTCTGGCGAACCAGAGCAGCGCACGGAAACGCCGTTTACCTTCCCACTGGAGTGGTACCTATTTATCTACTTGCACTCTGACGTGCTTTAGAACTGCTAGGTTGGCAGGAGCTGGGACCGAGCAACGGGAGCTCACCCTGTCGCGGGGATTCGAACTGCCGACCTTCTAATTGGCAAGTCCTAGACTCTGTGGTTTAACCCACAGTGCCACCCGCGTCCCTATAGCCATAGAGAACCTCAACTAATAACAGAGCGATCCTAAGGACAATGACTCAGAAGTGAGTCCCACTCTGAAGTCAACATGGTCAGGACTGCAGCCTAAATTACTAGTCCTTGGGGCAGGACAGAGAGTCTTTGTTTTTTTAAAAAAGATATTTATTAGGATTTTATAAAAAGACAAAAATATCAAAACAAAAAAATACAGAAAAAAGAAAAAAGAAAAAAAATAGAAAAAGAAAATACAAGAAATACAGAAATACATAAAATATAACAAACACAAAAAATAGTTAAAAACAAATCAATTTTTCAGATTTTTAGAATTCTCCTTAACTTGTTTCTCTGACCTCCTCACACCTCCCTTTTTTGTATTCCCATTCACATAATTAATTCAGCAAATCCTTACCCTTTTTCTTTAAATTTAACTCTATATCTCAACGAATTACAGCTTTATACTTTCATCCACTATCAAACCATTTTTACATATTCTTATTGGTCTTATTACTAAGTCCACTTAAATCCAATCCAACATCATTTTAACATTCAAGGGACAGAGAGTCTTTGAAAGTATTATTATTATTATAGCTGTATTTTGTAACCATAAGGTTCTTTAGTCTCTATTGCGATTTATGGGGTTTCATGGATGATGTTGGATATTTGGGATAAGCTGTACTCGAGTTCTCTGTTACATCTCTTGAATTTCATTAATGACATGAGGCACTCCTTGGCCCTGACTGTATGGAATTTTTGCACAAATGATCTTCTGAAGAACTGTGTGGACTCAGTCTGCCACTGAGCTCTCTGCTCAGTATTAGAAGCCAGTGTCGGTTGCTGCAGTAGGTATGAGATGAACTTGTCAGGTTCTCTTTCCTCAAAATTGTTGGAAAAACACCCCTGGAAATGGCTGCCAACTTCCCAGGTCTTCGGAGCATCTCTCTGGTGGTCCTCCCTGGTTGTAAATCTCCCTCAGTCCAGAGAGACCGGTGATAGGCGTCCCGAGAGCCAGTGTGGTGTAGTGGTTAAGAGTGGTAGTCTCGTAATCTGGGGAACCGGGTTCACGTCTCCACTCCTCCACATGCAGCTGCTGGGTGACCTTGGGCCAGTCACACTTCTTTGAAGTCTCTCAGCCCCACTCACCTCACAGAGTGTTTGTTGTGGGGGAGGAAGGGAAAGGAGAATGTTAGCTGCTTTGAGACTCCTTAATCAGTATGTCTGTGCTCTCTGAACACCAGTACAGAATTGTGACACATGCAGAGGTGAAACTAACTTCCAATAGTACTTAGCAGGAAGAGATAACACAGACTTTCTCACGCTCTCTCAGACACTCACATGATGTATACAAATCATACTACCACTCACTGGTACAGCTGGAGCAGCTCAGATTGATAAAAATGCTAACTCGTACCAACTGCAGAAATGGGCAGGCATTGGTTGCCAGGGGCCAGGAGACTCTACAGATCATCATCAGTCAGCCTCTGACTTCATCTGCAGCTCCTTCTGTTCCATCTCCATCTTGGGGAAAGAGAGCTGGGATCTGTCAGGGGGCAGAACAGACGATCCCCAAATGCACACTCTGAACTTCTCCCTAGTTATAGTGCACCTGTGTTTAGATCCGAATCGTTGCCTGCTTTGGGAGCCAATATTGGCTGAATAGCATGGTTTACATATAATCAATTAATAAACAATAAATAAAATGGCAACCAGCAGGATGCAGCTGCTGAAAGGACCATAGCCCCTGGAGCAGGTAAGCCTCTCCAGGGTGCAGATGAGGAATGAATGAGTTCCCGTTGCTCTGTCCCAGCTCGTGCCAACCTAGCAGTTTGAAAGCACGCCAGTGCAAGTAGATAAATAGGTACCGCTGCAGTGGGAAGGTAAACGGCATTTCCGTTTGCTCTGGCTTCCATCAGTGTTCCGTTGCGCCAGAAGTAGTTTAGTCATGCTGGCCAGATGACCTGGAAAGCTGTCTTTGGACAAACGCCGGCTCCCTCGGCCTGAAAAGTGAGACGAGTACCACACCCCATAGTCAAGTTTGACTTACTTAACCCTTCAGGAGTCCTTTACCTTTACCTTTTTCCTACTCCTCAATGCATTTTTTTTTGGAACAAATGAAAATTGAGCTGAATTTCCCCCATTCATTTATTCATTCATTCCAAAATAAAAGTACTCCGCTACTTGTAATTGATTAAAAACACTGAACGCTTGCTCTGATACAGATCAGAGTGCTCAGGCCAATCACAAAGATGGCCTAGGACTCTCGATACAGTCTATTATAGCAGCAGTCCTATAGCCATTTACCTGGGTGTAAGCTACACTGAATTCAGTGCGACTTAGTTTTGAGTAGACAAGTATGGGATTGCACTGGAAGAGCCAAAAACTCAAAGAAAATTATTTACCATCATCCTTCATGGGAAACGATGGAAACTAAACTCAGCGCAACGTTGGCTGAAAAATGCAAGTAGGAAAACACATTTTCAGGAAACCACAGGCTGATCCCAGACATTTGGTGAGCTGGGTTTGCCTGGGAAATTATTCCCTACAAATTGCATTTGTTCCAATTTTAATTGCTCTGGGCAGAGTAACCTTCTCAAAGCTGGCAATTTAGGACATTCCCAATCTGAATTAAACTAGATTTAAAACTAGCTGCAGAGGGACGCGGGTGGCGCTGTGGGTAAAAGCCTCAGTGCCTAGGGCTTGCCGATCGAAAGGTCGGCGGTTCGAATCCCCGCGGCGGGGTGCGCTCCCGCTGCTCGGTCCCAGCGCCTGCCAACCTAGCAGTTTGAAAGCACCCCCGGGTGCAAGTAGATAAATAGGGACCGCTTACCAGCGGGAAGGTAAACGGCGTTCCGTGTGCTGCGCTGGCTCGCCAGATGCAGCTTGTCACGCTGGCCACATGACCCGGAAGTGTCTGCGGACAGCGCTGGCCCCCGGCCTCTTGAGTGAGATGGGCGCACAACCCCAGAGTCTGTCAAGACTGGCCCGTACGGGCAGGGGTACCTTTACCTTTACCTTTACCTTTAAAACTAGCTGCAGGGACATCAAGAGTATAGAATGTCTTAAAAGCCCCAATAACATTGAAACTTTTAAGAGTGGAACACCTGGGGAAAGGAAAAAAAGCTTCACCTGGTGCTGAAAAGACCCCAACTTAGGTGTCAGGCCAGCTTCTCTAAGGAGGATGTTCCACAATCAAGGTGCCAACACAGAAAATACCCTGCCCCCCACAGGTACCTCACAAATCTCATTTGGCAGGGGCAGCCAGCAAAGGACCTCATGCAACTGTAAGATGTGGGAAGGTGTATATGGGAGGCACAATCCTTCAAGGAACCTGATCCCTAGCTAGTGTGGGCAATACTGAGCTATATACGAACCAATAGTCTGACTCAACATTTGGCAGCTTCTTATATGCCTCCCCAAAAGCACTCCCTCTCAGCTTTCGTTCCCTAATTGCGTCGTGGAAGGAATATTGACCTACCTAAGAGGACAGAAGTGTTAGAGATTCTTTTGTACATTTAAATATATTATTAGTCATATTAATGGCTTTTTCTTTTCTTTTTTTAGAAGCAAGCACACTGTATGTATGTGTGTGTGTGTGTGTGTGTGTGTGTATATATATATATATATATATATATATATATATATATATATATATAGCGCAAATGCTTTTCTTAAGGCACAGGTCTGAATTGGCAAAACAGGACGATTCAATGTTATTTGTTTTTTGCAACGAGGATAGGTGATTGCAACGAGATAAAAACTTGACTGGTACATGGATGATTAAAAAACAAGGATAGATGATAGATAGATAGATAGATAGATAGATAGATAGATAGATAGATAGATAGATGATAGATATAGATATAAGCAGTTTAGGCCTTGTTTTATTGCTGGTTTTTAATGTTAACATTATTTTCATTGTGTGAATCGCATCGAGGCAATTCTTATAAAAATCACCTAATAAATATAATGCTAAAGAACACCTGATCTTTTCCTTTTTAGGTGCTCCGCTCTGCTACGGACTGGTCTGCTGGGATCAAGTACCATGAGGAGTCCATTCATTCTGCTTATGTTAACGTGATAGAAAACAGCAAACACTATGTCTACATAGAGGCAAGTAGTCGCTATCTGTAGGTATAAAGAACACAGCAGGAAATCAGCACCACATCCTAAAAGTATTATTATTACCTGCATTGTTTCTGCTTATCTGTTCAAAGCTGTTCTCGAAAAATCTCCAGTCGTGAACATCTTTACCTTTTAGTAAAGTGTGTATTTACATATACAGTAGTACCTCGGGATGCGAACGGGATCCGTTCCGGAGCCGCGTTCGCATCCCGAAGCGAATGTAACCTGTGTCTGCGCTTCTGTGTGTGTGCGGGCCATGTTTCGGTGCTTCTGCGCATGCACGTGACGTCATTTTGACGGTCTGCACATGCGCGCGCAGCGGAACCCGGAAGTAACGCACTCTGTTACTTCCAGGTCGCCGCGGAGCGCAACCCGAAAATACTTAACCCGAAGCATATTCATTCCGAGATATGACTGTAGATGTGAAACACCAAACAGATTGGTCATCTGGGTGAAATCCAGACAAAGTAAAGATATATTAAAGTGTAGCTGGCACCCATTGAAACTGCTTGGGCAGAACAACAGCAGGTGGATTCATAGAACTGTAGAGTTGGAGGGAATGCAAGGGTCATTTGGCCCAACCCCCTGCAATGTTGGAATCTTTTGCCGAATGTGGGGCTCGAACCAACGACCTTGAGATTAAATGTCTCATGCTGCTATCTTGAGTTAGCCCAGAGACAATGAGAGGAAGAGCCAACTGATTCCAGTTTTGTTCCCATCTTTTGCCCCCATTGACCCATACTTCCCATCCCACCCTGCCCCACACCCCTAGTGGTAACTGGTGGCCACTGGGACTCTTAGGGCAGAAGTCAGGCAGCCCAGCAATAGGTGGTGCCAGATCCAAGGGCAGGCAGAGCCAACTAGTTCTCGTTTTGTCCCCATCCTCCTCCCTAGTGAGTTCTACAGAGGCAACATTGAGACTAAGAGGGAGGAAGCAGTCAGCCAGGGCCACCCTTGGACTGGTTGTAAGTGAGAAGGTGGACAATGTCCAGGCAGACTGAGGTTGGTGGGGCAGTGCGCCATTTTGTAGAGTCATAGAATTGTAGGGTTGGGAGGGATCCTGAGGGTCATCTAGGTTAAACCTCTTCAGTGCAGGAATCTCAGCTAATGCATCCATGCCCGTTGGCCACCCAACCTCTCTGCTTATTTGAAGATGGCTATCATATCTCCTCCTAGTCTCCATTTTTCCAGGCTAAACATACCCAGTTTGACCCAATGGACCAGCCTCCACCAATTACAATGAATCTGAGTAGAATTTGTATAGCTTTCACCTCCTTTGGGTTGCAGCCTGGCTTAGATACATCCTTCTCTTAGGGAGCCCCTTATCACCAGCATATTGGTCTTCTGAGAAACCCCCTGTGTGTTGCCAAGAATTGTGGGATCCATCCCAGGCTGCATTCTTTGGTTTCACGGTGGGCTGGCTAGACCTGTTAATAATAATAATAATAATAAATTTCATTTATACCCCGCCCTCCCCAGCCAAGACCCCGGGCTCAGGGCGGCTAACAACCAATAATAAAAATAAAACATTAAGATGCAGCCTCTTCACAGGAGGAGAAAGGAAAAAAGAAAGAGGGGGAGGGAATCAAATTGATTCTAAGCCAAAGGCCAGGCGGAACAACTCTGTCTTACAGGCCCTGCAGAAAGAAATCAGATCCCGCAGGGCCCTGGTCTCATGAGACAGAGCGTTCCACCAGGCCAGAGCCAGAGTTGAAAAGGCCCTGGCTCTGGTTGAAGCCAATCTAACTTCCTTAGGGCCCGGGACCACTAGGGTGTTGCTATTTATGGACCTTAAGGTCCTGCGTGGGGCAAACCAGGAGAGGCGGTCCCATAGGTATGAGGGTCCCAGGCTTTGCCATTGGGTTAGACTTTGCCATTGCCTCACACAAATAGAAGGCACTGATAACACCCCTTGCCAGCTGGTTTAGGATGACAACTCACATCTGCCACCACAGACATGCTTGCTGAGGCTGATAAGAATCATAGTCCTTATGACTTGGAGGCATCAGATTGATGGGCCTAGAGTGTATCTGGTGCTCTCCTAAGGTTGCACAGGAAGACTGGTAACTGGGCAAGCATTCTTTCAGAAGAACTTGTCTGCTATTACTGATCTCATCACCAGCGTAGCTATGATAAGTTTCCAAGGAGCCTCAAGGTTCCACGTTTGAAAACTACTGCCTTGGCAGGTACTTCTTACAGTAGCTATCAGATTTATGAACAGTACAGTCATTTCCCGCTTCTTTCTGTTTTGCTTTCCCACACCATAGAACCAGTTTTTCATTAGCTGTGCGGACGACAAAGTTGTATCGAACCGGATTGGTGATGCCATCGCTCACCGCATCCTCAAGGCGCACAGGTAATCTTGCTGAAAAACACAGTCTGGGTGGGGATGAAGAATGCAGCAGGGGAAATTTTGTTTCTAAGCCAAATACCTCAGCACAGACTTTAAAAAAAACATTTCTGGAGTCATTTTTTCAGGGAAAAGTGGAGAACTCAAAAAACGTTTGCACGGGGTGAACTTATTGTTAAAAGACAAGGTGACTAGGGTGAGATGGGAGCACAAACTGGTTTTCCTCTAGTGATTATAATATATGGAAGCTAACATGAAGATAACTAGTTCTTGGACTTGGCGAACCACGAAATCAGTATTTACCAGTTCATGTAAAATTATTTTATGTAATTAAACTTTTGGACCTGGTGGGACAAATGATCTTGCAAATGATGTTAGGGTCCTGTCTACATTGTCTATAATGACACCATTTTGCTCATCATGTTTTGCCACCACTTCCATCAGTGGTTCTGGCATTCCTTGCAACTTGGGGCATCTTGGTGTGTATAATGTCTGTCTGAATTTTCAGGGAATGGGTGGGAATCTTTGATCCAGCTGCAAATTAACTGAGTTACAAGTGTATATACTACAGTGTGTTTTTCTGAGTAGACCTTTGCGACAAAGAGATTGTGTGTTCAAGTTCAGGGGCACCTGGGCACTGCAACATCTGGGTCTATTATCCAGTATATATCTCTACTACCTTCTTCTTCTTCTTTGGCGATCACTCGTAGCCAAGTAAGATTGTCTTCCATGAACACGGTTTTAACAATGAGTCCGTAAGTGACTGTGGAGGCCAGTTCTGGATCCACACGTCCTTCCACAGTGGGGACATTGGTTTCCGGGCGGGAGTTGATCACAGTGTGGATTTGCCAAGCGTGCCTTCCTCTTAGCACGTTTCTCCCTTGTGTCCTGAGTTCGAGTATAATTACTTGGTAATGTCTGTTCTCCAACTGGAGCACTCGCAGGCCAGTGTATGACTGGTGTAACAGCAGAAAGGGGCCTCTGAAACAAATTCACCCCTAATAGTTCTTTGCACCTGCTTACTTTTGGGGGCTCAGGTTGATGCTGACAACCTGGTTGTCGTTCCTCCTTGCCCGCTCCTAAATGCTTGAGGACAGCTTTGAATGTTTGCATATCTTCTTCTTTAATCATTTAAGCTCAGTGGTTCAGGGTGTGGGTGATTTCTCGACAGAAAGCAACTGGCTTTTAAGCAGGAAGAATAAAGGCTCTCCACCCACTGGGGGATTCTAATATGATTAATCTGTGGATCGTTGCAGTGTTCCTAGGCCTTGTCTCTGGAAAGTGATCGAGGATGTTTACAGTTTGCCCTGCGTTTCCAAAAGGCAAGCTAGTATATCAAGCCTTGCAATCACGAAGAGCAGGCTGCATTTATCTAAAGCTGGAGAAGTCAATATAAATAAAGCCGAGGGTTTTCTGTGCGTCCACAAGATCGCTGTGAGAGGAAGGAATTTAAACAGCGATCTAAAATATAGAGGGTTGAGATGGGAAACAACACCCAGCACAATAAAACTTCGTTTAAGGGACACAGACAGAGCCAGGCTGGTCAGAGAAGGAAAAAACGAGTAGTTGTTTTTCTCCCCTGCAGAGGGTAGGGGCGATTTGGATCGGGAGAAGGGAATAAGTGTTTCCTTCTCCAGTTCTGCTGCTTCAGTTGAATGTGGAGCATTCCAGCACATGCATTAAAGTAATTCATAAACAAAAAACAGGTCACAGATCTCCTGAGCAATCCATCCATAGACAGGGACAGGGCCAGACTCGCTAGAGCCGAGTGTGGTCAGGGCTTGAACCTTCTAGCGTTTCTTAGCTCTTTCACCTTCTCATATGTCTGCTGTTACCTGACTTCCCTTGTTGTAAACTGCCTGTTTCTTATTCCTGCCCTGGCTGAAAGTGTTCCAGACATTTCTGCAAAACCTGGGGATCTTGTTAGCAGAACAAATTATGCAAATGCATAACACATTAGCATAATTCTAATTGGAAGCCTTGGGTTTCCATGGTGCAGAAAATAGCACTTTTTCTTTTTAACAGTACAGTATATGCTTGCCTTGGTATAATTGTGATTCAGGTGGTGCAGTCGTCGTAGCAGAACGCATTCCTGTCAAACCAAACCAGTTCATTCACAGCCTCCAGAGCCGTTTCCTGCAGTTTGCAGGAGCCTGGTCTCAGTCCGAGATACTTGCTTCACATAACCTGAACCCCACAACCAAGTTCCTCAGCTTACAGAGCATAAGCCTGTTACAGTTATTTCCCATAACCCATCTTCTTTGCAGATGAACAAAATGTTCATTATCAAAGAGTGTGTGAAATGTGGAATAATGTGTTTCTGCATGCTCTGAACAGGGACGCAGGTGGCGCTGTGGTCCAAACCACAGAGCCTAGGGCTTGCCGATCAGAAGGTTGGCGGTTCGATTCCCCGCGACAGGGTGAGCTCCCGTTGCTCGGTCCCAGCTCCTGCCAACTTAGCAGTTCGAAAGCACATCAAAGTGCAAGTAGATAAATAGGTGGGAAGGTGAACGGCATTTCCATGCGTTGCTCTGGTTTGCCAGAAGTGGCTTAGTCATGCTGGCCACATGATCTGGAAGCTGTACACCGCCTTCCTCGGCCAGTAAAGCAAGATGAGCGCCGCAGCCCCCAAGTCGTCTGCGACTGGACCGAACGGTCAGGGGTCCCTTTACCTTTTACATGCTCTGATCAGCTTTGCACCACCACCTATACATGAAGTTAAATAACTATACATGAAGTTAAATAACTTTGCATTACATGCAAATTTATAACCAAATAAATGATACACTCATGTTAATGCCGCCCACAACTTTGATCCAAGCAAGGTTGGGTAGCATTGTGGAACAGATCAGTTCCCTGTCTGATTGCCCAGTGTGCAGTCTGAACACCCCAGTAGGACTGTCAAGGAGTACCCTTGGAAATTACCACTGGCGCAACCCCATTGTGGCACGGGCCATGCAACTGGGGTCCTGCTGGCCACCAGAGGTGTGTGATATCATGCCTGGGCAACCCAAGCTCTGGCTAGGAGCTTGTGCACCACCTCAGGAACCCTTATGGGGATTTCCTCACCTCCCATATTTGAGATCCTGCCCAGTGCCATTTCCGATCCCCACCATGTAATGCACTTTGGCCCCAATCCTGATGTTCAGGAGACCGAGGCACCCTGGGCACAGCAAAGAAGTTTCTGCCCCCTCTGGCACCTGCCTGCCTGCTTTGCCCCATCTACCCCAGCTACCCCAGCTCAGATGTACTTGGAAAGGGCGCCAAAAGCCAGGAGGCAAGCTGGGAAAAGGGGGCAGCGTCTGACTGGGGGAAGGAAGGAAGAAGGCACCAACTTGCAGAAAATATTGGGGAGCGGGGCTGGCTCCCCTAAATATTTTTGGGGAGGTGAAGGGCCCCAAGCCCCATAGAGTTGGCACCTATGGTCCATATGCATGATCCATATGCAGTGTGCATGCGCTTTTCTCAGTCTTTTCGTCCAGCAAGTAAGAATCGGCGTCTGCATAGAGATCTCCCTTGCTGGATCAAGGTGAATTAATTCTAATGCTATGAAATCTCTATTACAGTATGTTCACTATGAAATTTTTGAGGGTGGCTTGAATGGGGAGTAGGTACTAATATATGAATCCCCTGGGTCTCATGCAAAAGACAAATTAGCTCTTGCATAAATATTTCAACCTTAATGGAGGGGCTTGATGGAGTTTTCCACCCGAGCGTAAGGACCTCTTTGTTCTTTAGGCAGTACACAGCATATATAATTAATTAGCTCAATATCGACATTCGTAGATTTTCTGGTTGTGGTTTTTCCCCTCCCTCTGAGCTGGCCATGCTGCTTTTGAATGATGAAAATGGGAAGCTCATAAGTGATTTATTTTTGTAATTAATTTTGGCAAGTATCAACTAATACTCCTCGCGCCCAAGCTGTTTGCCTTGTCTCATGCGGACACCTTTAATTTAAGGCGAAACCCATGGGTCTGAATGATAACATTGAGCGAATGTACCTTGATTTTTATTTTTTTACAGAAACAAAAATGCACCACTTCATTATTTTCATGTGCCATTCATTTTAGGAAGCGGTACCAATTTCAAACACCTATAGTGGTGTTTGGGAGTGGCACAGTGTAGATTGTTTGAGGATTGCAGTTTTATGACCTGATATTCAATGTGACTTGGGGTGTGTTGAAAGGACTTAACCATAAGAATACAGGAGCTGCCTTATACCAAGTGGAGATGATTGGTCCACTTTGCTCACTCTTGTCTACACTGATTGGCAGCTGCTCTCCAGGGTTTTATGCAGGTGGCCTTTCCCATCCTTACCTGGAGATACCGAGAATTTTACCTGAGACCTTCTGCATGCAAAGCATAATCTGTACTCCTGAGCTATTGCCTTACAAGGCTCTTCTGTGCTGAACAGATGCTTGTGTGTTGGGATCATTCCTAGTTCTCCTTGCCTGTCCTGCTGATGTCCTTGTGATCCTTGTTGATCACTTTCCTTTGCTTTATTTGCTGCCAAACTGCAGATTGTAAACTCCCTGGACGGCGGGATGCAGGCTGCCTCTCTTTTGCTTGTGTTATTCTGTAACGCTCCATGCATTTCGATGACACTGTAAAACAATGAATAGCGGGCTGGCAATCACCTTACCTATTTGACGGGGCTGGATTTGGAGAAAGCGGTGCTTGGATTCAACCATACATTTGCATGCTTATGGGGCCTTTATAGCCAGAAGAACAAACTATGCACAGATACTTGTGCAACATATGGGTTGAGATATGTTTCCTAATTTATGGATCTCCCCCAAAGTGCATTCTCAGTTTTATTAATGGAAATATTTTAATTGCTTTTGCAATCTAGAAAATTATTTCAATTAGGACTTTGTGGTAAAAGATGGCAACGTTCCCATTTATTTCTGAGCCCAGTATTAACTGCAGAAAATGAATCTGAATATTTGTTGTTTTATAAATACTAGTCCTAGGAAGAATTACTAGGAAATGCTGTATCTGCCTGGTAGAATCTCTAATGATTTTCAGTGTTTCCTGGAGTTTTATCCAAACTATAAGATGCTCGCCACCTGGTGGTTGTTTCCTACCCTTTTGGCTTACGAAAAAAGCAAGTGTCACTCAGTTTTCGCACCCCTGAATTATATTATGGGTGCCTGGAAAGTCAGACTCCATATGAATGCTAATTAGCTGAGATGTAATTGCCTGGCAAATTACTGAGTTAAAAATAAGGAGAGGGACTCAAAGGGTGTCTCTGGAAATGAAACTGTACAGAAATTGACTGGCCAGCATAATAATCATCTATCTGTCAGCCAGAATAAAAACAAATATGTTATGAGGGAGAACGGAGTTTGCAAATTGCTCTGCAATTGTGGCAAGCTTCTAATGGACTTGGCTGCTGAAAAGACAGGGTGGGTTTCACCTAATGAATCTCAGCAGTGGAAGCCCTGTGCAGGGACGACTGCACGTGCAATGCGGTTTCCTCCTCCTGCCCTCTCCCCAGAATTGGCTCTGAGAAACCCCAGAACAGTGTGCAGGGGAAAGAGAGGGAGGAATCATTCCATCTGGCCATCTGAAATGCCAGCGGATGGAAGGATAGGAAGAGCGGAAGGTTGAATTCCATCCACTATTTCTATCATTTTTTTTAAGAATGCACTCAGAAGTAAAGGTGTGTGAATTCTGACCTTGAGCACTAACAGCATATCTGCACAGCAAACTTCTATCAGTTTCTATCCATATATCCTGTTTGAGCTGTCATGGATTCCACCAGAGAATTATGGGAATTGTAGTTTGATGAGAGTGTTGAGTTCCCTCTGGGCCCTCACCTGACACCTCACATACACACCAGCACTAAAGTACCCAGAGTTCATTGCGGAGACACACAGGTGATTCACACAGAGCACAGCTAAACTTTCAAAAGACGCAGTGATACCTGCCGCAATCGCTATTAAACAAGTCTGCAGTGTATATGTTTTCACTTCGCCTGTTGGAGGTGAAGGGAACCAGCTCCCAACCCTTTCTAGAAATTCAGTAATGGCCTGTGACAAATCTGTGGTGCCACCACACTTGAAATTCTGGGTATATTTATGGTTGAGTTGGAAGAGGTGCAGAAAAGGGCAACTGAAATGATCAAGGGATTTGAACAACTTTCCCGCGAGGAAAAGGGCACAGCATTTGGGTGCCTTTTACGCCTGGAAAAAGGTCAAGTAAGGGAGATACAATAAGAGGGGTGTGCAGTTATGTGTGGTATGGAGAAACTGCAGGGGAGGGGAAATCTGTTGCTCTTTGTAAACTTTGGACCATCATTTCTGTCAGCCCTAGTAAGCATGGCCAATGGTCAGGGATGATGGATGTTGTAGTTCAGCAATATCTGGAGGGCTACAAATTCCTCATCCCTGGAATCAGGAGACATTTTCCCCTCTCTCTCTCTCTCTCTCTCTCTCTCTCTCTCTCTCTCTTTCTCTCTTTCTCTCTTTCTCTCTCTCTCTCTCTCTCTCTCTCACACACACACACACACCTTACAAGTACCAGGAGACATGCAATGAATCCAAATGTTGGGCGATTCACACAGAGCACAGCTAAACTTTCGGAAGACGCAGTGATAGCTGCCACCATCAGCTTGAGGCTTGTCCAAACTTACCTTTCATCCCTTCTTTCCGGGCATGGACTGCACTTTAAAGCTCTGGGTTTGTTGGTTTGTTTTGCTCTGGTGCTTCCTCCGTGAAAACCTGCTCTTTAAAGCTCCGTCGGAACAAACAGTATTCTGTGGAAAACCTAAATTCATGGTTACTTCAGTGGAGCGCTAAAGAGCAGGTTTTCGCAGGGAAAGCTCTGGGGTGAAACAACAACGACGACTCGGAGCTTTTAAGTGCAGACCTGGGGCAAAACATAAGCGTGGATAAGCCCTTCACTGGCTTTACGACTGGCAGACAAATTCACGAAGGAAAAGGCTAGGAATGGCTATTAGTCATGATGGCTGTAGGCTACCTCAGAGGCTGATTGCCTCTGCATACCAGTCACTTGGGTACACAAGTGGGAGAGGGCTATTTTCCCTCATGCTCTGCTTACGGTCTTTTCACTGAGCATCTGGTTGTCCACAGTGGGTAGCAGGGATGTTGGCTAGATAAATCTTTGATCTGACCCAGCAGGGCTTTTCTAACATTCTTACAATGTGTTCCTGCCCCAGTCCCTTGCCAATGCTGTGGGGATCTGTTCACACTGGGGAGCCAGTGTGGTGTAGTGGTTAAGAGCAGTAGACTCGTAATCTGGTGAACCGGGTTTGTGTCTCCGCTCCTCCACATGCAGCTGCTGGGTGACCTTGGGCTAGTCACACTTCTCTGAAGTCTCTCAGCCCCACTCACCTCACAGAGAGTTTGTTGTGAGGGAGGAAGGGAAAGGAGATTGTTAGCCGCTTTGAGACTCCTTAGGGTAATGATAAAGCAGGATATCAAATTCAAGCTCTTCTTCTTCCATGTTTTTTCCTTTCTTATCTTTTTTTTTTGGGGGGGGGAAGGAGCAGTATCACTGAACTATAGAGGCCAGAATTATGGAAGGTCATATCCAAGAGCAATATTATGATAGATCATTACCTAACACCAGTGTTGGCAAACAGATATGGGGGGAAACCAGCTTTTAAATAAAATCTCAGGCTGACTTAAGAACTTCTGCAGCTTCTTGTTATCATTATAATTTCAATTATATTATCATACATATTTTGGGTTTTGTTTTTCCCCCTTTGTATTTAACAGGCTCATCACTTGGCTATTTAAATTGGTTAACTGATCATTGCTTAGACCACTCAATTATTTATTGTTTGCAGTTATTGTGCCTTTATTGTTATCCATTGCACTGGCCTTTGGCCATGTATCAATAAATAAGATTAATAAAAGGAAGAACTTCTGCATTTCATAAATCACACCCACTATTTGGAGTTTCAGGGTTTCTTGTTCTGGGACTGGGGCAAGATTGGCTCACCTTTTCTTGTCTTCTCTCTCCAGGGAAAACAAACGGTACCGAGTCTACGTAGTCATCCCACTGCTGCCAGGATTTGAGGGCGACATTTCAACAGGAGGAGGAAATGCACTGCAGGCAATCATGCACTTTAACTATAGGTATCTTGGGTTGTTCTGACTGCCCCAAATTATTTTGTTCTCAGCAATACGCTGTGGTGTGTTAGTGAAGGGAATCTAGGCAGCGCACGGCTGGGGTCTGCATCGGTCTTCTGTGGAGTCTCTCAGGCAAAGGGGTAAAAGGGGATCTCTGATTCAGGCTTTGCCCCAGGATCCAAAGAGCTGATGGATGGAAGACCTTGTGCACCAGCTTGCACTCTGCAGGATAACAGTGTAATAAAAAAGGTAAATGATAACATGTAAGGGGGTAGGAGATGTTGGGGCCACTCGACAGAGTTGGAGGAACAAAGTTGGAGACTTGGGTGGTATCCAGTGTCCTTGTTCCAATCCGCACCCTCTCCAAATCTGCTCCAGGGATGGGTGAGGGGCATTGTGGAAAACCCAGGGCAGATTGAGCGGGTATGGAGGAGTGGGAGAGAGAGAAGAGAAAAGTTCTGTGTTGCAAGCATGAATTCTTGCAGTAATGCAAAGAAGGACTTAGCATCACTGTGGAAACCAGCGCTTGGATTTATAAACAGAAGCTTGGAGGCAGTGTGTTTGGTGTGGAAGGGTATTTTATAGTCAGTTGCCAAAGCATGCTGAAGAATTTTCAACCATTCCTCTTGCCAGTTCAGATGAATGTGTGTTATTGCACATTTCTGTCAAATAGCCAGCAGAGGGAGCACAGGCTTTTTGTGTTGGGCCTTGCTATGAAAACCTCACAGGGCACATTTGCGCATTGGCTTTTTAATTAAGCTTTCGCCTTCTATTTCCTAGTATCTCGCTTATAGACAACAGGCTATGAAAGCAAGAGACCGCAGTTAGGTGCCATTTCCCCCAAACATCATATTCCTTTTTTAAAAAGTTGCTCAGTAGGCCTGATTCGTGCACTGTGACTTGGCAGCTGTGCCATGGCTTCCTGTGAGCCAGGCCTGCGACATGCAGCCATGTTGTCAGAGTGACTCATGTGTATGATCCACTCTCTGGCGGGTCCATGGATCCCTTAAATCATCCCGTGTCTGGAAATGGTGTTGGGTGACTGATTGCTTCTGGCTTCCTACACATGTGGTGATTTAGGAGCATAAGACAATGCCTTATCCCGGATCAGATAAATCTAGCCCAGTGTTGTCTATTCTGACTGATAGCTGCTCTCCAGGATCCCAAGAAGGGATCACCAGCCCTGCAACATTTTACCTTCCTTATGTTGTGTTGTGTGTTTTCCTTTGGAATCAATAGTGTTGCTTGACACCACCTCCCTGCTTTGTATATGAACGTATCTGTTGATTTTAATTAGCCCCATCCTTGTCACCCATTCACATACCGCTGCTTTGTGAGTTTAATCGTGGCCTTAATTCTTCCAGGACCATGTGCAGAGGAGATAATTCGATCCTGGGACAGCTGAAAGCAGAGAGTAAGTGCTTTGCTTGGCTCTGTGCGCACTGCACGCTGTTGGGCCTCGAGGACACTAAAATTTGATTGATACGCCATAAAGCACCCGTTAGCTGGCATAATTGCAGGATGGTAAAACCAGGAGCATAGGAGGCCTCTGTTATGTCAAGGAGATCTTCAGAATGAAGTAGCAAAACAACATCTGGGTGTCTGCTGAAAACAGAATAGAGCTGCAGTTCTTGGCATCCCTTTGGATGCAGCTGAAAATGAATTATTCCCTCCCGCCCCCAGCATTTTACTTGCTGATACTATGGTGAGCAGACTCCCTGGACTAGGTAATGTGATGGGTCGCTGTTAGGTAGAGTTGAGGGATGAATTCGGTTCAGTTCCCATTTTTAGTGAGAACCGGCACAAGGAGAAGGGGACGACAGAGGACGAGATGGTTGGACAATGTTCTAGAAGCTACTAACATGAGTTTGACCAAACTGTGGGAGGCAAGTGGAAGACAGGAGTGCCTGGCGTGCTCTGGTCCATGGGGTCACGAAGAGTTGGACACAACTATAAACAACGTCATTCGCGCTTCCCAGAATAATGCAGACACCAAAACGCAGCGACCCTTTGAAATCCACACTTTTCTAGACACTTTTCTGAACACTTCTCCAACCCAAAACATGTGTGCATCATGGGAAAGCACGCATTAAAATGCATACATTTGCGAAAATGCATGTTTTGCAAAACTAAGTTTATAGTAGGAGAAATGCAAACTACAATGCTGATGAATATTTGGTAAGGACTTAAGTTAAAACAAATGCAGACTAATGTGGAAGTATGACGAACTAAGTTAAACAAAAATTGAGAGATTTGTCCACCCCGGTGTCAGATATGGGGTACATTGTGGGTTCTGTGTCGGGACAATTGAGTGATCAAACTCTGAACCAAATTATTTCTTGATTATTTTTTGTCTTTGGTTTATGCTACCTATAAGGTACAATAAGGAAGCTACAGCTGTTAACTCATAAGTTGACCTGGTAAGGTGGTCAGTACTGCAACTATTCTCAAACTGCAGTAGCAGAGATGCTTCCTAAACTTATAGAAAATATTATATTTGTGATATCTGACTCCTGGTTTGCTTCAAAAAAGTGTACAGGCTGCCTCCTTGTCTTTCTCAGAGACGTGGTCAAGATCAGGCAGGGCTTGGAAAGTCCTGTGGAATCGTTGTTGTTGTTGTTAAAAAATTATATACAACTCTTCATCCAAGAATCACAGGATGCTTTGCAGTATAAAACCACAAAAATGCATAACATAATAACAAACAATACAATATTCCCCCTTATTATTGAAGTAATCAGGAGAGTAGAGTGACAAATTAGAACTATACCCAATGGTTATTCTAATGGGAAACTTAAGGGGGACAGTGTTCAGAATAGATAAAACCTTGCAAGTGTGCTAGTGGTAGCCAGAATTATAATTGCCAAAAACGAGGCAGGTGGATTGGGGGAGACAGAGACAGACAGAAGGTGCCATCTATAAAAGAATGGAAAAAGCAATCTGGCACAAGATCTTAGTGTATTTTTTTTAAAAATGTCCATATTGTACAAGTAGTATGGGAAGGAGCAGTTGATATGCAAAAAGCTTAATTGACAGCTTGGCAGACATTTATTATTGGAAGAGCAAAACAATGTATTCAAATATCAGTAAAGCTGTTTTGTAGGCAATTTAATTAAAGAGCAATTTGTGTATGTCTATCTACCACCTGTCTATCATTATTCTATATCTATCTATCTATCATTATCTTTTTTTTATTTTTAAAAAAGTTGTGTTTGAACCATACTAAGCTAGGAAAAGAAAAACTATCTGTATTGCCTGTCCAGGAATAAGAGTTGTCACAGCAAACAAAGGAGGATGTTCATACGACAGTTTGCACCTATAGTTTGCCTTAAGGGCTGGATCTAGACACATTAAAGAAAAAGTTTCAGAAAAACGCAGTGTAAAGCTTATAATGGGAAATCACGTTGCCAAAGGAGCAAACTCCTTAGCGCCACCTGGTGTCACAGTGTAATGACTACCTCTTAATATTCTTACTTTTCCTACAACTTCTGTGCAGCTACTATAGCTGCTTTATATGGTGCTGTTAGTTGTCCCACTGCCACACTTTCTTATTCCTAAAGCCTCTTTGTTTCCCTTCCCTTTCCCACCACCTGCCACTGGCACGCTTCAGTTGGAGACCAGTGGATTAATTACATTTCGTTCTGCGGACTCCGAAACCACGCCGAGCTGGAAGGAAAGCTTGTGACAGAATTGATCTACGTTCACAGCAAGCTGATGATTGTGGATGACAACACAGTCATCATTGGTAAGTGAGAAGCTTGTTAAATAAGAGTGTGTTGTTAACAAAGCATTTCAATTAAAATGCAGGTTTTTTGGGGAGGGTTTCAGGGTCTATCCAATTGTAGGACTTGTGGTGCTGCTGCACTGATTGCTCAGCTCAAAGTAGCATCCTTAAGCTGATACAGTGGTACCTTGGTTCCCAAAATCAATCTGTTCCAGAAGTCTGTTCCAAAACCAAAGCGTTCTAAAGTAATGCAAAATGGATTAATCTGTTTCAGACTTTTAAAAACAACCCCTAAAACAGCAATTTAACATGGATTTTACTATCTAACGAGACCAATGAAATCAATAATCAATGTACTGCACTATAAAATAAATAAGACAGTATTGTAGATTATAAAAATTTATATTTTTTTTCTTCGTGCACTGATGATAGTCATTGTTTGGATGGGGGCTTTTATCCATCAGTAAGTAGCTGAACTGGGTTCCACACAGCCACAAAAACAAGTCGCAAAAACGAAGTCACAAGCCAGTGTCACAAAAATGGGGTCACAAGCCACAGTCACAAGTCAGTCCCATAAAATGAAGAACAAGTCACAGTAAAAAAAAAAAACACACGAAGAAGCCACACAAACAAAAATGCAAAAATAGAGCAAAAGCGAAAGCTCCAAATATCACCTCTGTGTTGCGTGGGTGCTAGGGACTCAACAGCCGACAGACTCAACAGGAAGCCTCTGATTAGCAGCGGGGGACTCAATTTACAAATGAAACACACTCAACAGGAAGCGGAACATGTTCAGCTTCCAAGGCAAAGTTCACAAACCAGAACACCTACTTCCAGGTTTGCAGCGTTCTATTTCCAAGCTGTTCATAAACCAAGGTACCACTGTATTAGCATCAGGAGAAAGTATATTTCCCCCCGAAATGCAACATAAATCGTGACCAGCACATGGTAAAGATCAGCCATGGGACACTGGAAGTCAAAGACTGAAGAAGCAAGCTGTGAGGGAAACTTGAGTTAAAGGGAATGAGTCAGTACAGATTCAGATGTTTGCAATGTCCAGGAAGCAGCTAACCAGACCCAGGGATGTTTACATGGGACTTTCAGTCCTTCTGGGAGCAAATGAAGGCATGAAGAAATGATCTGAAGAAACTGCAGTGAGATAGAATGCTTTGCTGACACTTTCCAGGCCTTCTCATGCAGATTGAAGATTGAGGGTCCCTGATGCTAAACTCTAGGCCCAAAGGAGAATCGACTCATTATTTGTTAATAATAATAAAATACTGGTAAATTTTGTAGGACGTTTGCAAAGGGCACCCAGGCTCAGTCACCTGTATCAACCTGTAACCAAATCCCGCTAGACATCCCCCCTCTTGCATTTCTCCTTGTGCTGCAGCTTTGACAAAAGCACACCAAGCACAAAAGGAACGGCAACTTTTAAGCGAGACTCCCTGGCTTGATTATTGCACTCGGTGCAGTCTGGCATAACTGGGAGGAAATGATGCCCAAATCACCGACAGGGAAGAAATTTGCCCTTCTCTGCGACGGTCTTCTGCGGGGAACTGGGCCCATCTGGCGCGTCTCAAACTTGGGATCTGCCTTGAAACTTTGGCGACTTGTCATCTGCTCTTCAAAGTACAGAACATGCTGTGAAATTTGGATGCTTTACGCTGACATGTGTGCTCCATCGGCTCCTTTTCCAAGGCATTTGGGGAGGGAGGGGGGGATGTGTTGACAACAAGGCAGTCATCTTCCTGCTTTTCTTCTCTCCTGCTAGTGGTTGCAGAGGGCAGACTTTTCTCATTCTCCTCCTTGATTTCAGAATAGGAAGTAGACACAGCCTTGTTTAGGTTGCCTTCCAAGAAAGCTGTTGCATCAGTAGGAGCCTTGTGTATGGTAGACTTTTTGCCTAAGAATCCAAAACTGCAAAAATCATGGTGCTGCTATTTCCTGTCACCAGAGTGTCACGGCCCTGTCTACGGGCGATTGAAGTCCCGTCTGAGGACGTCGGGACTGGGGGCAAGATGGTGGGGTGGGAGCAGGAACGCGAGTCCAGAAGTCAGGGGGTCCGAGGGTCAGGAAGCAGGGAGTCACGAAGTCAAGAGTCTGAGGGTTGAGAAGCAAGGAGTCAAGAAGTCAAGGGTCTGAAGGTCAAGAAGCAAGGAGCCGAGGTCCGAGGATCAGGAAGCAAGGAGCCAAACGCAGCAAGGCAGGAAATGTGTTGCTGTGGCAAAGAGCCGAAGCAAAATGCTGACCTTATATCCCTTCCCGGCTCTTGCCACCAGGTGCAGTGAGTTACCAAGTGGCCTCACCTTGCCTCTCCAGAAGAAACTTAGGAAGGCCCCAGTCCTGCGAAGCCCTACTGGTCACAGGGCCTGGCTCCTGCACACACTCCTGACACAGAGTAGCTTGCTTATTGTATTACTTAAATGTTTCTCGATTTTAATGAAAACTACCCAGAGTGATTTGCAACACATTCACACAACATCAATGAGGACACCTGGATACTTGTAAACAAGTCATCAAGTGAAGGCACACCTCTGGAAGGTATTTCTTAAATGGCTGGCATTAAGTGGAGCTGAAAAGGCTTCCCTCAAAGGAAAGTTTTTGAGTAATGATAAAGAAAAGGCTGGGAGGTGGGTGGCGCTGTGGTGAAAAACCACTGAGCCTTGGGCTTGCCGATCGGAAGGTCGACGGTTCGAATCCCCGCGACGGGGTGAGCTCCCGTTGCTCAGTCCCTGCTCCTGCCAACCTAGCAGTTCGAAAGCACCTCAAAGTGCAAGTAAATAAATAGGTACCGCTCCGGCGGGAAGGTGAACGGCGTTTCCGTGCACTGTTCTGGTTTCACCAGAAGTGGCTTAGTCATGCTGGCCACATGAGCCGGAAAAACTGCAGACAAACATTGGCTCCCTCGGCCAGTAAAGCAAGATGAGCGCTGCAACCCCAGAGTCGTTCATGACTGGACTTAACTGTCAGGGGTCCTTTACCTTTAGAGAGAAGGCTAAAGTCTTTGGGGGGGGGGAGTCTCCTCATGGAGGTGGGTTTCATGGATTTTTTGCCTTAAAACACCATAATTTCCTGATCTAGCAATGCTTTGTAAGCCAAGGAGGTGAATGAGGCTAAAATAATGGAGCAGGTAACCAAGGCTGAGTCAGAACCAAACTAGACTTTGCACAGGACACACACACACACAGTTCAGTTATTTTAATTAAAAACATCCACAAAAAACCCTTGGATTTGATCGGTGACATAGTGATATGACAGGAATGGTTTGGAGACTGGGGCAAAGCTTCGAACCTTTTTTCCCTCTAAGCGTATTTTGTTCAAAATCCCTACTTTTTCACCTGCAGGGAAAATATGTTTTGACTTTTCCTCTATGGATTTAAAAAAAAAACATATAGCTGAAGGGAGGGTTCAGTTTTTAGTATGAAAATGGGCAGAGTGTTAAGGTGCACCTCCCCTTTCTGATTGCAGCCTCCTGTGTCTTGTTAGTTATTTTTAAAGGACTGGAAATAGTTACTTTCCAGGGCCCCTGCATATCTCTGTTTTATTGTGCATTCATGATGTTTTGTGTTCATGATGCTATCAGGGCAGTCATACGTGACACGTTTTCAGTCCTGTTTGTATCTGCAAATGTTTTGGGGCAGGCACCCTGCTTTGTTTCCAATTGGTGCGTATCCTGTCTATATGCTTCTCAGATGAAGCAAACACTACTTCCTTGTCCCTGGGATGGATGAATAGATCCCTGTGGCACTGGGCTGCTGGCCTCACAAAAAGCAGCAACACTGACAGCTACCACAACATTTCCCATGTTCCGCCTTAGGCAATTTTTTCCCCCTACGTAGCAGACATTTCGGTCTTACAGTGTAGGTGCATCGCTCTGCAGAAACAGCTTGGAAATTAAGCTCCATACTTCTTTCTTCTTCATTTGGATTGAGAATTGTTTAACCTCTCATATGCTGGAGTTTATGAAGCATGTGGTATGTCTTCCTCTCTTTCCTGCCCTTCTTCTTCTCCCCACTGTGTCATTGGCTGTTTTTATGGGGTTTTGATTCTTTATACTAGGAGCTGCCTTTGACATCAAGGCTGCCTTAACAGATCTTCATGTCCAGAGCCCCTGTTGCTCCAATTGTGGGTAATGTTCACAAGGCATTTATATTGGTCGCCTTCAGAGTTTGCACAAATCAGCAGAGGTAATTCAGCCTCCCCTGCTCTGTTGCCTGCTGGTGAAAGGAAGAATTTTCAGCTGGTTGGAGAACTTATGTGGCCCCGTGGATAGTTTTAATAAAAGCTGAAGGTAGTACGATTGGAGGCATTGTTGCCCATCAAAACAGATTTTGCAGGTATTCATTGTTCTTTGGTTGGTAAAAAGATGTCTGGAGACCAGGAATGAGACACAGCATATAGAAGGGGGTCTTGCGTGACTGCTTACATCTCATAAAAAGAGGTGTTTTTAAAGAAACAGTTACCAATTTGCATAAGCTCATATACACATGCACATTTAGCAACAATTCTTGTAATTTCCAGGGGACACGGGTGGCGCTGTGGGTTAAACCACAGAGCTTAGGACTTGCCGATCAGAAGGTCGGTGGTTCGAATCCCCGCAACGGGGTGAGCGCCCATTGTTCGGTCCCAGCTCCTGCCCACCTAGCAGTTCGAAAGCACGTCAAAGTGCAAGTAGATAAATAGGTACCGCTCCGACGGGAAGGTAAACTGCGTTTCCGTGCGCTGCTCTGGTTCGCCAGAAGCGGCTTTGTCATGCTGGCCACATGACCCGGAAGCTATATGCCGGCTCCCTCAGACAATAAAGCGAGATGAGTGCCACAACCCCAGAGTCGGCCTAATGGTCAGGGGTCCCTTTACCTTTACCTTATTGTAATTTCACTATGCATCTTGCTGCACTGAAGAAGACTATGGCCAGGTGACCTGTGTGCCTACTGGTGATGGGTGGCTTCAGGTTCCCTGCCGCTCTTCCTTTTTGGGGATTCTTTTAAACTGCACTAGGACCAGATGGAGGACTCTCCTCTGTAAATTAGGATCCACATCACAACCCACGTTCAACCTTTGTAGGTTTCAAAACAGTGTTTCCCAAACTTAGGCCTGTTTTTTTTGGACTACAACACCCATCATCCCTAGCTAGCAAGACCAGGGGTCAGGGATGATGGGAATTGTAGTCCAAAAACAGCTGGAGACCCAAGTTTGGGAAACATTGTTTTAAAAGAAACCCTTTTGCAAGCACTTCCATGCCTCTCTCTTGACAACCACAAAGAGGGGTAACTTATTGCCAGTGCTTATCACATCATCATCATCAACCTTTTATTCGACCGTCAGTCAGAAAAAAGTACATTTGTCAATACACAGTTAAAACATCTAGGAAGATTTTAGAACTTAGCCAACACTAAAATGGGCTAAACAGATAGCCCCATATCAATACAGTCAATTATAGTCTTGCGACGCTTAAAAGCTAAAAAAAGAAATTTGGCCACCAAGGAAGGTATAGCTCTAGCGACATTATTCAGCAAGTGTAAAACCTGGTTTTCTCCGGGTAGGAAGCTAAATTGACATAGGAGTGGGTCTATAAAATTTTGTCTAAGCTCTGCATAAGAAGGGCAAGTCAAGAGAATGTGTTCGGTGGACTCAACCACACCCATGGCGCAAAGACAGGTTCTCTGGGCGTATGGTACTCCCCTGTACCTTCCCCACAATATTGCAGAGTCAAGGACATTTAATCTAGCCGCTGTAAGAAGTCTGCGGTATTCCACATAGTGGATTTCTGCAAGGTAGGGGGCTGGTATGGTCCGATAGATCTGGTCCCCTAGGAACATCCCTGATTTTACCTGGGCTATGTCCTCTTGTCTGGCAATGTCACTCAGTCTCCGGGAGATCACAGCTCTAGCTTGATTGTACGTCATAGACTCAAAGTAAAGGTGAGACAATCCGCAGGATTGAACCTCGTTAATGACCTCCCTTTCCCACGATGATTGGAAATCGTCCCTCAATATCAAGGGGGCAATACCCACTGGTTTAAAACAAAGCTTGAGCCATAGCCAGAGCTTCGTCTTCAAGGCCACATACCATAGGGCTTGCCAGCCGACCTCTAATCTCATAACCGCACCCGCTACCGAGGGGGGAATCCTAAGGATGGCTCTAAGGAATCGCGTTTGGATAGAATCCAGTTTCAAAAAATCCCTACGGGAGCCTAAAGAGATGCCCACCAAAAGAAGGGGGAGGACTTTCATTTGAAAGAGTCTCAAAGCTATCTTCACTGATTGAGCCTGATTCTTAGCATATAGAGATCTAATCTGGGTGGCTGCTTTAGATGCATTAGTTGTTATATAGTCTCTATGGGCCAGAAAAGACCTATTTGACCGTATTACTTGTCCCAGATATTTAAAGCAGTTAACCTGCTCTAGGGGGATCCCGTTCATCGACCATCGATGGAGTCTCGGTCGGGCAGAGAAGACCATGATCTTGGTCTTAGCATAGTTGGGTTGGAGCTCATGCTGATCACAGTATTCATGTAGAGCTTGCAACATTCTCCTCAGTCCAATAGGGGATCTGGCAAGAAGTGCGGCGTCATCTGCATACAGAAGAACCAGTTCTTATCCTATTCTCAATCCAACAACAAATATGTTCTGTGAAGACGAAAAATCCGACAGATGCTGTGCTGGGATATAAATTGAATTATTATTATAGGTCTCGTAATCTGTGCTGCAGTTCAATCCGAAATATGAGCATCCTTTGTTTGGTCAATTGCCACGTGGTCCTTCTGAGCCACTTTAAAGCATTAACTTACACAAACCATGTTTCTGTGTCTCTTCCTTTCTCCCTCCCAATGTCTTCCATAGGCTCTGCTAACATCAATGACCGCAGTATGCTGGGCAAGCGAGACAGCGAAATGGCCGTCATCGTGCAGGATACAGACACCCTTCCTTCAGTGATGGACGGAGAAGACTACAAAGCGGGGCGGTTTGCTCAGTCTCTCCGCCTTCAGTGCTTCAGGTATCACCGCAGCCCAAAGGTGCTTTGTTAAAAGTTGGGCTGCAACCCAACTTAAGAAGAAGGAAAAAATAAATTGTTTCATAATAGGATGTTTGGAGTGCAATCCTATCCATGTTTGCCCAGTAGTAAGTACATACAGGTCCTGCTTACCAAACACAGTGCATTCCCAGGAGATCATTCATTAAGCGACTGTTCACTTAACGAGTCCACAATTTCCATTGATTCCTATGGGAACATTTCTAATCTGTGATTTGTTCAGTCTCTCCCCGCTGACTCTCCATGGTTTCTTCCTGAAATGGCTGCAGCCAACTAGCAAAAGAGAGACAAAGGAAAAGCTGATTTGTCCATCTCCCTCCCTCTCTCCCTACATGTTTTCTGCCCGAAAGTGGTTGCCGCTGACCAGCAAAGCACAAATAAGTAAGGAAGTGGGCAAACTCCATCTGTTTGGATATCTGAATCAGGCGTTCGTGTAGTGAGGCTTGGGCATAATTCTTTATGTCTCCAATAGTGTATAATTCCCATACCCTTCTTTTTCCATCTTCCCCCAATTCTCAGAGTTGTCCTTGGCAATTCAACAGACCCTAATGATATCCAGGATCCTGTTTGCGACAAATTCTTCAAGGAAGTGTGGGTTGCAACGGCTGCACGCAATGCCACTATATATGATAAGGTGATATATTTACTCCTGCGTTCCACTCTTCCTTCGTGAAAGCTATGAAGGAGAATAGAGAGTGCCCTCGCTTTGTGGGTGGGGCATTTAAAGGAGGGGCAATTCTTCTAGAACCTTCCACAAGATACTCTGGAGCAGCAGGGAGGGGCAGAGTAACCGCTTTGGGGGCATTGAGCCCCAAGAAGCTGGGCTCTGTGCCCTTATCTGCTGTTAGATTTAGCAGAGTTTGGTAGTTTTCAGTTTTGTCTGGAAAAATAGTTGGAGAAACACAGGGGTACATTTCAGGTTTTTCTCTGTAGTGGAATGGGTGAGTAACTTAAAATCAGTCAGAATGTGTGTATGGGTTTAACATGGGTTTAACTTTAACATGAGTTCCCCCAAAGAATCTTGGGAACTGTAGTTTGATGTGAGTACTAGAGAGGGGGGAGAAATGCAATTCGGTTCACATTAAAAGGCAAGCATATATAATTGCGCTTTCCAAAAGAATATGTGAACCAAACACAGCTATCCTTTGAAACTCGTACTTCTCTGAATTGTGCAGCACAGTTCTCCAGCCAAGAAGCATGTACAGAAGTACACATACTTGTAAAAGCATGCATAAAAAGGCTTATGTTTGTGAAAATAGCATACAAAATGCATTGCGTTGGGGGAAACAGCTTTGCAAAAATATATATATTAAGCCAAACATGTATATTAGGAGAAAGCCATACTAAATGCTGAGTTATTTTATGAGGTGAGGGAAAACATTTGCAAACTGATATGTAAATATGGAGAACTGAACATATGTCTGGGAAAAGGAGAAAAACCAAAACTGACAGATTTCGGTTGTCTGTTTGAGATCCCTAGCCCTTGGCACAGACCTGCAGTTCCGTGGGGAGAGGTGCTGCCCGTTAAGCCCCTTGGGTAAGTCTCTGGTGTAGATGGGCCTTTGGAAAGACTTCTGCGCTCACACTCCTTTTCTTCATCCATCTCTTGAATTAGGTTTTCCGAAGCCTTCCCAATGACGAAGTAACTAGCTTGGCCAAGTTACGGGAGTACATCACCAAGCCGAAGCTCGCTTGCGAAAATCCTGCCAAAGCAGCAGAAGAACTCAAAAAGATCCATGGGTTTTTAGTTCAGTTCCCCTTTGGTTTCCTGCAAGAAGAGAATTTGCTTCCCTCCGTCGGGACAAAAGAATCAATGGTGCCCATGGAGACTTGGACATAAGAGGATCCAGCATATGTTGGATTTAAGAACACAAAAAGCAAAAACAGGGTTCTCTGGAGATCTGCTGAATCGATTGTGGTTGCATGGGATGTTTTTGCCAAGTCCGCACCGATCCAAAAGTGCCTTTTGGTGGAAGAGCTTCAGAGAAAACAATAGTGTAGCAGGGCGAAATGTCGAAAGCAACCGATAACTGACAAGTTCTGCTCACGGATAAAAGAGGACTTGCAATTTAGCAACCCAGGAAGGAAGGGAATTGCAAGCCACTTTCTCGAAAGACTACAAGTCACATTGCAAGACACCACTTATTCCATGCATGCTTGCTCTGCTTGGCCGATGGCCTCAAAGGGAATTCAGAAACTCATTGCCATAAAGAACTGGGAGAAAGCGCTTGTTCGTCCCACCTGTCTTTTACACTGGAGAATGTTTGGCAACCACTTGACACAACAATAACTAAGGCCACCACTTCCATGGAAGTACCTCTTGCACTAGGCAAAGTGAATTTGCACCCATGTGCACAGAACACGGAGTTATTTGCTGCAAATATGCATGTACTGTCAATGTAATTATTACACCCATGGTGGATTGTGGGCTATAGCAGTTGGTTAAATCTTTGGCCCTAGGCTACCTAGCTAGAATTTATTTCTTTTTCTTTAAACTCCTGTTTTTTGCGGGGGGGGGGAGTATTCTGTAAATTGACTGCTGAGAAAACACTGCACGCTGCCACTTTGGGCCATGACTGTGATCACTGTCTGTCTGTTGGCACTCAGCTCTTCAGTGCTGTGTTTACAGCAAGAAAATGCTTCTAGTTATGGAGTGCTTGCATGCGTCCCATTACATCAGTATGGGCTGGAACATTCGGAGGCAGCGCTCAGGCTTAGTTCCCACTGTTTAATGCACTGGTTTGCATAAAAGCGCTTTTGACGCCGTGGATCGTCAGGGTGCACAGTCCCACAGCAGCAAGGGTGCTGGCAATGAAGGGTCAAGACCACCAAGTGTGAGAGCCAGTGTGGTGTAGTGGTTAAGAGTGGTAGACTGGTAGACTTGTAATCTGGTGAACCGGGTTCGCTTCTCCACTCCTCCACATGCAGCTGCTGGGTGACCTTGGGCTAGTCACACTTCTTTGAAGTCTCTCAGCCTTGCTCACCTCACAGAGTGTTTGTTGTGGGGGAGGAAGGGAAAGGAGATTGTTAGCTGCTTTGAGACTCCTTAAAGGTAAAGGTAAAGGGACCCCTGACCATTAGGTCCAGTCGTGACCAACTCTGTGGTTGCGGCGCTCATCTCGCTTTATTGGCCGAGGGAGCCTGCATACAGCTTCCGGGTCATGTGGCCAGCTGGAAACGCCGTTTACCTTCCCACCAGAGCAGTACCTATTTATCTACTTACACTTGACGTGCTTTTGAATTGCTAGGTTGGCAGGAGCAGGGACCGAGCAACGGGAGCTCACCCCGTTGTGGGGATTCAAACCACTGACCTTCTGATCAGCAAGTCCTAGGCTCTGTGGTTTAACCCACAGCGCCACCCGCATCCCTTGAGACCCTTAGGGTAGTGATAAAGCGGGATATCAAATCCAAACTCTTCTTCAAGTTCTTGGTTATCCATTTTGCTGCATAACATCATTTAAGTCGTGCCCTTGTCAGTGAAGCACCTGCAGTATGGATGCCCTTCCTCCCTGTGCGATGGCTTCCTGGGGCACAGCCAGTTACCATGGGATGCAAAGGTACTTTGGGCGCCAGCAACAGGAAACCTGACAGATGCTGTAGCTGGTGCCCAAGGAAGACTGATCCCTTGTCCAGACAAGGCCCCAAAGCCTGAGCGGTAGTATTTATGACCTGCTGCGGACTCCGGCTTCCTGAGCCTGAAGCAAGAGGAGCGCAGTACCCCATAGTCGTCTTTGACTGGACTTAACCATCCAGGGGTCCTTTACCTTTACCTTATTTATTTAAGGCCACCATCAGTAAAGGAGACTGTGATTCGGCAGTCACAGGGAATTCTGATTCGAGATATGCAGCCACCTGCTAGGGGGAATTAGATAAATGATGTTGTACTGTATCCTTTAGCTGTAAAAGATTATGACAGGGTTTTATATATATAGACTCCCACCTGAAACATAACTGGCACCTCCATCTTCATTTCAAGCACCTTGTTGTCTGTATAGTAAGCAATTTCATTAGGCGGAGGACAGTCTAGTGCTTTGCATTATGCTGATAAATAAGAAAACACTTAACATTCCTCAAGGGCAGGCCTGCTGCCCGGCTTAGTTTCAAGTTGCTATACAGTGCCTGGCATTTCATGCTGCTAATCCATAGCATGGACAGAAATCACATGCCTCCTTTGCCGACGCTGAATTAGACGTCTGTCGTGATGGTTCAGTAATTTATGCACAGCATCCTTTTAGGAGAGAAAACTGCATGGCTAACGTATGTCTCTGTGACGTGCTGTCCACGGCTTACGATTTCTCAGGAAGTGTCGGCTTTCGAATTCGTTCTGCTGCTGCTGCTGCTATTTGCAAGTGGACTTTGGGGATAATTGCTGGGAAATCGGGTTGATTCAGAGGACTACTGTGATGTGAAGGCACTGTTGTAGATGGAATTGGGTCGCCTTGGAGCTTTCAGTTCAGCCAACGTTATTCTGCATATTTCCAGGCCAGGGGTCGCCAACATGGCACCTGCCAGTATCCACCCCCTCCCCATGGCGCCCGTGGAAGGTCCCAGTACATAACCCCACAAAAATCCACAATAGGTGAAAGACAGTTTGTTCTTCCTCTTCAGTTCCTGTTTGCACTGGCTCAGCCTCTCCTACTTCGAAACCATGATGCCACTGTTAGGATCCCCTGCTCTCTAGTAGGACCCTGGCAGAGACACATGCCCGACTGGCATGTTCTCCCCCTCCTAGTCGATCGTTCGGGAGCTTCAAAAGCTTTCTTCAGCCCGAACATCACAGCGACTGATGCCAAGAAACATCAGCACACTTAGGGATCCTCAGAGTTTGCACAGCTTGCATAACAGACCTCAGCAACTCAGCATTTTGGCTAATCTACTTTATTTACATATAAACACACACGGAGCACTGCAACATGGCTCCCTCTCTCTCTAGCATCAGACAGCAAAGAGAGAAAGAACAAAGGATAATAGTCCCACTTCATGGAACACAGTAACACAAACATCCTGTCTCCATCACTTCCCACTCTGTGGAGTCAAAACATACACCATGTGATAGACAAAAATCCCATAACTGCAGACACGGGGAATGAATCTTCAACAGCCACACCCAAACAGCAGCCATTTTGTGACTGGCACCCACAGCACTTTCTTGAAATTCCAAAAAGTCCACCGGCCCAAAGGCGGTTGGTGACCCCCGTTCTAGGTCAGGGTGGCACAAGGAAAGAGAACAGGAGAGAAGCATGCAATCCTGTCTGCCACTCTCATAGTACGCTGCTGCCCAGGCTGAGCAGACTAGAAGTAAAACCTTACTGAGTCATTAGGGGCACTGTTGCAATTACACTATCTTATACTTGGGCATTATCTGGTGCTTCCGACTTCACTTCCAGAATGCTGACCCCCAAAGGATGGCCACTACTGTAATCTGGGCTGTGATTGTTTTGTGGGCGAGTGGTTTGTAGCCTTCTTTGTAGTTGCATGTTGTGAATTATCAGTTCTGTGTTAGCAGCGTTTGCTTTGTAGCCTGAAGGCTTCACGGTGAATACTGTTGCATCAGGCGCACTGTAGCGTCACTAATATAAAGCAAATAATTTCAGAGAAATGTGAAGACCTATAGGTTCACCATAAGAAACATGGAATGTGCTTTTGCAGAGAGAAGGGTTTACTGGCCTGCGTGTTATTATCGGTCAGCTTGACTACCAAGATAATGTTCATTGATAGACTGCTTGTGAACTTGGTTGGCCCTTTCGATTATTTTATAGGCACTGCAAACTCTTGTCCTGGAAAAAAATTACATGGCCTAGACAAATGGCAGCTTCAACTGCAGACCTCATGCCCAGTTTACGGCCATTTAAGCTTGTATAGTAAATTTGCTCCATAAAGCTATCTGTTGTGCTCTAGCTATGTTACCAAGATTTTAACACTGGCATGGATTAATGTTCCTGTGTAGTGCTCCCATCTACAAAACTTGCTGTAATTTAAATTTTGTTTAAATTTAATTTATGAAAATTAATTCATAGAATGACGCTGAAACATTGGATTCCTTAGATAGGGGTGCTTGCTATATCACACGGCCAGATTTACGAAGGCTTCCATAGCAAACTACTAGGCATCTCATGGCAAACTTTCTGGCTGTGGATCTGTTCAGTTTGCTTGTCCAGTTCATCCATTCTTTATTCTCCTTTTAACTGACTACCCACAATCGGTCATGCCTATTTATTGCTGCTGAAGCGTGTCCGGACCCCTTGGTAAATCATTCCAACTTGACTCGCCTTTCTGGATTAGGCTGTTAGTGTTTTGCTGACTTTGAATCCCTCGTGCTTCCATCTATATATTTATTTCCCATGTAGGGTATGGGGAACGAATTCAGTCTGGTTTGCATTGTAATACAAATCTACCTAACGTTCACTTCTCAAAACTATCCACAGCTCTCCTTTGAAATGCACACTTCTCTGAATTTTGCTATTCCGTTCTCCAACTAAATAATGTGTACAGAATAATGTGCATATTAGGGGAAAGTGAGCATGAAGATGCATCTGTTAGTGTAAGCAACATACCAAAAAAAAAAGGATTATAATTGGGGGAAAGGCATGCTCAGACGCTAATGAATCTTCATGAGGATTTTTTAAAAAGAAAAATTGACAAACTGGTGCGGAAATTAAAATGAGCTAGAGACTGGAAAAAATGAGGAAGTGCAAGAAACCAAAATGGGCAGATTACCCACCCCTATTCTCAGCTACATGCATTTCAGGCAGAATGTCCTGGGTTTGATCCCTGATCCCTGCAGCTAAGCAGGAGAGCTCTGCAAGTCAGAGCAAGCAATTCTGGACTAGGTATATCAGCGGTACGAGATAGCTTCATATAGTGTCCATATGATTTACAGAGCCTTGGCCTACTGAACACCATGCAAAAAAATTGCAACTGATAGAACATCCATTTTTATCATACAATTTCTTATTTTAAGAAGTTCGGTACCTTTATTCATGCATTGAACCTGCCAGAATCTCTTGGCCATGCTTGCTTGGGCCTGAAGGAATTTGGGAGTTCAACAACCTCTGGAACACCATGGCTTCCCCACTACCAAAACACAGGACAGGGTTGTGGCACCCAGACTATGGAACTCTGCCCTGGGAGTCTTGTCTGCCTTGCAGGGGGTTGAACTAGATGACCCTTGTGTTCCCTTCCAAGTCTACAATTCTGTGATTAATTTCTCTGTTGGCCTTCAGGTGTGAGATATAGAAAGGTTATTCCACTGCACTTTTGGCATGAGTAATAATTTCAGGTCTTTTCTTTCCTATTGTATGCTTTAAGATGACTACTGTTATTTACACTGGTATGCCTGCATCCCTGATACTGTATCACGACACTGATTGCTAATTTTCTGCACTTGTTCTCGTGGCTGATTGTTAGCTACCTTGGGGGACCTAAATGTGGATGAAAAGAAATGTTTCAGTTAATAAGTAAAAGAGGAAGCTTGTGTGGCCAGGACGACACCACTACTCATGTCACTACTTTGAGGACTTGCCAGAAAACTCATCCATTGCTGCTGTAATTGATAAGCCTCTGAAGCCTGCTGAATCAGGAATCCACGAGGTTGAAGGACAAAAGTCAGTATTGATTGAAATAACCTGCAACCAGCGCGGAATCAGAATGAAAAGCCACACAGACAAATGGAATCCAGAACTTCTTTTCCTCCTGACCTTTTAAGGAGTAAAAACAAAACATGCTGTCGTCTTTGTTTCCCCCGCAATTGTTGCTGGGCCATTTGCACCATCGCAGTTTCTTAAAATAGCTGTAGACGCCAAGAATAATTGTAATTTACTTGTCTCCATCCTTGACGCAGAGATAATGGGAGAAAAACAAAGTTAGCTTTTTAATTGGCTGGTCAAACCACTTTCTCCGGATTAACTGAGCAGTAAGACAAACCTGCATCTTTTTTTGTGTGTGTGTGTGTTTTTCAGAGGGGTTGGGGCAATTCTAAATATCTGTGCAACTACATGAGCACTGTGAATATGCCTTCTGTGAAGGATTCATAATCGTCCTCTGTTTTTTTGTTTTGTTTTTGATATTGCTAATCTTGCTAATGGCTGCTTTTATTATTATTTTTCCTTCTTCCGTGATTGTGACTAAAACGTAATGTATCTGAAAAGAAAATTGCATCCGGGCTCTTCATTTTGAGAGTTGCTGCTTTCTTCTTACAGCCAGGGGTGGGGTGGGGGACACCTTTTTCAGCGCAAGAGCTGTTATTCCCTTCTGGGCAGCTTTCCTGGACCACATGCTGGTCATTGAGTGGAAGGAGTGAAGCAATGGATGCTAAGTGTTACTTTTGTATAGTAGATTACTTCCTACACACACACCTACACCTGTCTTGGACTGGTTGGATGCAGAGGAAAAGGTGGGAGGAACCAACTGGGGAACCATCAAGGAAAGAGGCCTCAGAGCCTGGGGATTAGTGGTGGAACTACTACGAGGGAGAAGATGGAGAAGACTGGGAAGAGGTGGTGTCAGAAGCTGAAGAGGTAACCGAGCAGGAAGAGGCTGGGGCATAGATGAGTCCAAGCTTAGAGGAAGATGCTGAAGCAGGTGAGTGAGAGGAGGGAAGCCAAGAAGCAGAGATGAGTCAGGTGGGGGAAGAGGCACAGGTGGCTCCCCCTCCTGCTACAACAAGTTCTCCCAGAACCAGGAGAGGGCTGAATCGGGCAGAGCAAGGACAGGCTGCACATAGGTGCTTTCTTCGATTGCTTGGGGAAAGCCCTGGAGAAGAGGGGGACTTAGGTGGCTGTGAGGAGACGGGGACTTTCCGTCTCGGCAACTGATTCATGGGGCGAGACCTACTGGGGATGAGCTGCTTAGACCTGGCCCTCAGCCAAGTCTGCAGAGATCATGCTAATAAAGAGTTAACTCCAACTTGAGCATTGTGATTTACTGCCGGCTCGCTCTTTGAGATCAACCCTCTTCCATCCAGAGGTGCAAGAGGGCCTATTAGAACAATCCAGCTACACAAAAAGACACAAGGAGAGGGCAAGGTAAGGTCAGTAACACGGGTGTCCTCAGGAGAGTCCATAGGGCCTGATAGAAAGATGTGAAGGGCCACATTCAGCCCTGGGCTTGAGGATTCCCCAGTCCTGTACTAAAGACACAGCTAAGATAATGTTATTTAAATAAGCGCTTAGCCGTGAATGGGGACCTGCAGTGACAGAAACACATAACCAGCAATAAATGTTGTTGGGACTCTGCCAAAGTGGCAGGCATGAGAACCCAGAAACAGCCATGTAAGGACCGTAGAAATAGCACTGCAAGAAGTAGTGATGGTGATGGGCAGTGATGAACCTGTGGCCCATACCGGGCATACCAAAATGCAACTGCCAGAGCGCCTTTCTGTCTGGCCCCATTGCTAGCAAGTCTTATCAGCCAGGAAGCAGGAAGGGGGGCTCTAGCCTGTTTGCTGACCACAAATGCCTCCTAGCAATTGTGCTACACTCGTTGTTGTTTAGTCGTTTAGTCATGTCCGACTCTTCATGACCCTATGGACCAGAGCACGCCAGGCACTCCTGTCTTCCACTGCCTCTGCAGTTTGGTCAAACTCATGCTGGTAGCTTCGAGAACACTGTCCAACCATCTCGTCCTCTGTCGTCCCCTTCTCCTTGTGCCCTCCATCTTTCCCAATATCAGGGTCTTTTCCAGGGAGTCTTCTCTTCTCATGAGGTGGCCAAAGTATTGGAGCCTCAGCTTCATGATCTGTCCTTCCAGTGAGCACTAAGGGCTGGTTTCCTTCAGAATGGAGAGGTTTGATCTTCTTGCAGTCCATGGGACTCTCAAGAGTCTCCTCCAGCACCATAATTCAAAAGCATCAATTCTTCGGCGATCATCCTTCTTTATGGTCCAGCTCTCACTTCCATACATCACTACTGGGAAAACCATAGCTTTTACTATACAGACCTTGGTTGGCAAGGTGATGTCTCTACTTTTTAAGATGCTGTCTAGGTTTGTCATTGCTTTTCTAAGGGTTGCTACACTAAGGTGCTACACTAGGGTTGCCATATTTCAAAAAGTGAAAATCCAGACAGAAAATTTGCTGAGCTTTTTTGCCCAAAATTGTTGAGCTTCTCTCGCAAAATTGCAAAGAAATTGGATGTCTTTGAGCTATTTCTGAGAAAAATTGGCAAAAGCAACACTACCAACATGGGCTGCCATGTCCTGATTTTCCCAGACATTTCACCAATTTCCGCTTGGACGCTGCTTGCGGCTGCAATATTCTGGATATGTCCGGGAAATTCCTATCAGCTACACAGGAGAGAGGAGATGCCACTTGGCCCATTGCAAAACTGGGCTGAGAAGAGAAGTTTCAGTCTCATGGGAAAGAGTGGGCAGAGGCAAAGCAAGAGCAACATTTGTGTCCTCACAGGCCAGATTTCAATCTTTTCCCCAGAGCTTTCAAAGTGCCTGAGAGCCGGCTGGTCGTTGGGTGCTTGGGAACCACAGCACAAGGAGATTGCCAGGCTGACAAAGCTGCTTTATTTTTTTATTTTTTTATAACGTTTTTATTCAAAATTAAAACAAAACATATTATCCAGAAACATATCATCCTTATTCCCCCCACAGACCCCGACCCCCCAACTTCCCTCAGTTCCAGTCTTTGATTTCTCTAAAAATGCTGTTTTCTGCATGTTACACAGTTGTATAGACCCTCAAACTAAGCTGATTCTTATCAATAAGAAGTTTGTGAATGTTTATTCAAAGCCAGCCAAGGAGTCCAGTTCACTTTGTTGCGTCTTCAAATACTTTGTAAAGGGTTCCCATTCATCTTTAAAGTAACAGTTATCCTTGTCCCATAACTTGTATGTCAGTTTTGCCAGTTCTGCATAGTCCATCAATTTTTCTTGCCATGATGTTTTAGTTGGGGTTTCTTCAGTCTTCCATCCTTGTGCTATTAGAACTCTCGCGGCCGCTGTCGCATACATGAAGATGTTTTTCAGCTTTTTTGGCAGATCTTTCCCTACAATCCCTAATAAAAATGCTTCAGGTTTTTAAACAAATGTTAAATGGAACGTTTTCTTCAATTCGTTGTATATCATTTCCCAAATTTTTAAAATTACCTTACAATCCCACCTCATATGCCTTTATCATATGAGGCAAAGCTGCTTTCTGCCGGGGTTGGCTGTGTGATCAAGTTCGCCACAGAGAACTTAGTCACACAGCCAATCTGGCAGCATCGAACTCATCATCAATCTTACCTGAGGAAAGGGAGTCTCCCTTATTGATTTACAGAGCTTATTCTTATGGCTAGAAGTTGATTTGCTTATGGAGGAACATAATGATGGGTTGGGCACACAACTCTCTTGGGAGTTGTATCCAAGGGATTTGAGTGTTAGAGTCATGCAGTGCTATTGCAATTCTGCTTATGAAGAACGCAAAGGAATAGAAGAATGGTGCTGCTGCGTTAAGGCCAATGGCCCTTCTAGTCCAGCATCCTAATTTCTCAGTGATCAGATGGATCCCTATGGGAATCTCACAAGCAGCAGTGCTCTTCCCCTTCTGAAGTTTCAAGCAATTCAGAAGCATTACTGTCTCCAACAGTGGAGGTAGAAGATAGCCATTGTGTCTAGTAGTCATTCGTAGCTTTCTCCTCTATGAATTCCTCTATGTCTTAATGATATCCAAAGCACCAGGAGACAGCTCAACCAAGCCTGCAATCCAGGCTGCCCAATTCGTTTGTGAATAAAAAATGCAGGAGATCTTGAGAGAGGGCCACAGATTTATTGCAGGCCTCCGGGAAAAATGTAGACCAAAGCTGCTGTTAGCACTTTCACAGTTCTTTTGCAAAACTCCCAATGCCTGTAACTTTGTTTCACCCCCTCCTAAGCTCCTTGTGATTGGCCGTCCTCACCACTTGCTGGAGAGAAAACTGTTTTCTCCATATGCAAATTAAGAAAAAAAGGGAAGGGACTTAGAGACCAGGGAAAAGGGCTGAGAGAATGGAGACCGCTGATTGACAACCTGTAATCCTTGACTGCTGAGACTTCTGTCTCCCAATTAACTATCTGCTTGCTCCTTGCCGATTGACATGATTACGGATGCTAAGATCACTATAACACAGTAGGTTCCAGTCAAGGCCCATTATAGAGACCTAGCTGGAAAGGGATATAGGCAGGATGCCATGAAAAAGTCAACATTGCCCAGGCAATACCACCTTGTTTTAACAGCTGTTTCCTCTTTCCACCGCATGATGATTTGGTAGTAAACTACCACAAAAGAACTGTCTTAAGATCTTGTTTTCGGGTTGCATTATTCTTAACATGCCTCTGGATCTTTACGAGGGCAAGAAGTTTTTCTGTTACAAAGCCGCATCAGGTCTCCACGGTGCCTGTTTCAGGCATTTTCATCCAGCATTGAGAGGCCAAACAAGCAAGATTCAGGATGCTTTTCATCATCAGGAAGGGCACTTCCTTAGCCAAGGAGCTATGAAGCAGAGAGTTTTAACAGCTTTTTCACTTCTGGGTTCCTCACAAGAGATCGGTGTGACTATCTTCAGAGATACCGTATTTTTCGCCCTATAGGACGCACTTTTCCCCCTCCAAAAACGAAGGGGAAATGTGTGTGCGTCCTATGGGGCGAAAGCAGGCTTTCGCTGAAGCCTGGAGAGCGAGGGGTGTCAGTGCGCACCAACCCCTCTCGCTCTCCAGGCTTCAGGAAGCTATCCGCTAGCCGTGGGAGACACAGCTCTCCCACGGCTATCGGAGAGCTTGCTGGCACCCAGAAGCTTGGGGCGCGCTGAGCTCAGCACGCCCCAAGCTTCGGGCTTCGCGCAGCCCTCCGCTAGCCGTGGGAGAGCCGTGCGATTTCGCGCAGCTCTCCCACGGCTTGCGGATAGCAGCCTGTTCTGGGGGCTGGGGTCGGGGGAAGCTCGGGCTTCCCCCTTTCCAGCCCTGCACCTGGGGGGGGGGAAATAATTTTTTTTTCTTTATTTCCCCCCAAAAAACCTAGGTGTGTCCTATGGGCCGGTGCGTCCTATGGGGCGAAAAATACGGTAATTAAGAGATTCCCAGCAGGCGTCCCATGTTTATATGTAAATATATAGCCCAGTTGGGGAGTGCACACCCACTGCTGTGTCCCCCGCCAGCTCCCCACTCTGTTGGGGGAAGAACATTTGCAGATGGGAACTCCCCCCTTCCCGCCGGCCACCATGATTTAGAAGCCTGCATGGTCAAGGATGTGTTGGGCTTCAGGAGCAAGCCATACAAAGACCTTGAAAGACAAATGTACTTTACTGCAACATAACCAGGTTAAGGGAAAGGTCCGTTCAGCAGCTGGAACTGGAGAAGATCTACAGGACCCAAATCAGCCCCCAAAAGCAATAATTTAACCCATTAACACTCACAACCATCAGGGTTCCAGATCTCACATGGGAAGTCTCCATACATGTAGCAGCCTTCCATCTACACATATTGTCCCTCCCAACCTTTGGATGAAGGGACCAAGAGTGGGGGCCTGGATAGGACTTCTGTTGCACCTGCTACCTTTGATGCAACTAAAATGCCTAGCTCCCCAATGCTAAATCTATTTACTGTATATGGAAGTAAGCAGTGTTAGAAACTGAGATATAAAAGCTAAGAGCTAAATGGCACCTTAAACCTAGGTTATGGGCACAACAATGGAATGTCTAGGCACGCTTCTTTAATAACAAGAATACAACACTGAAAATGAGTGAACTGCAGCTAAAATATTATGTTCGTTTTTCACCTGGTCCAGTCCTTCCCCTGCCCACCCCCCTAATATTCTTCAGAGGGTCTCTTCTCCAGTCTTCAGAGAGTAGCTGGAAGTGGGGAGGCAGAAAAAGGTCCTCCTTTCCTTCCGCTCTGCAATTTTAATCTGAAATCTTAGGCGCAGTACCGCACCCAAAGCTCAGAAACTGCTTGTGCTGCTGAAATCCCGTCGCAAAATGCGCCTAGTTTTGAAGACTGGAATTTCGCTTCCAAGAACGGATGCATGCCATTGATGATCCCTCAAACACCCTTAACTAGTGTGTCATCGTGCTTCATAATATTAAAAGGTATTTTAATATTCCTTCCATTCCTTCAATAGAGTCAGAATTAGAGGTAGGTGCAGGGCATGGGGGAACAACAGGCACAAGTAGTGCCCGGGCACCGTGGTTGGTTCTCCCCTTGAAATTAAGATGTAATGAATCAGAGGCTGGCATGGCTTTATGAGTTGCTGTCCAAAGAAATAAGACTATGTAAAAAGGCCTTTTTTTAATGTGGGCCTGTTGGAGGGGGGAAACATTCAATGCTCAGGGGATTGTTCTCTTGCCTCCCACCATATTTTGGGAGGACCAATCTGTTGAATGGTCTCTTTAAACTTGAAGGTCCATTATTGTTCCACAAGATGTGTATTTCTTTAAGGGCCAGAGCAAATAACATAACCTAGTTTTACAGCTGTGAAGCAGTATAGCAGGTGCTGTTAAGTTATGTTAATTAAGCTGTTGGGTATAGTATAAAAAGAGCAGCACCTAGCTCTCTCAGTGCCCTGGGGGATGGGTCATGCTTATTGATATATTTAGTGTAAAAGGAGTTTTTGTTTTTGTTATTAAAACCTTGCAAAAGTTATTTTGCATTCCTTGTAATGTGTGGTCTCCCCAGCACGCTTTCTGCAGTGCAACTAATCTGCAAATAGCCAACACAATCACCCTTACAGAAGAAACTGTGCTGATTTTTGGAGCTCAAATCAGAGTTTTGAAGATGGCTCTATCCGCTGGTGTTTCATCCCAAACCCAGCAGCCGCCAGTGATACAATACTTGACTATTAAGGGCTCCACCCTTTAAATTGTGTGTGTGTGTGTGTGTGTGTGTGTGCGCGCGCACACACACACACACACACACACACACACACACACACTTTACTTCAGGTGACCTCAGGAACTTTGTCTTGCTATTCGGCCTTGGTATCTAGCATCTTACGCTCTTACGAATGTCACATTTATGGAGGACCACTAGCCACGACTGCTGCAGGATGTAGCCTGCCTTGGCATTCCAGCTGCTGAGAATTGCAGGTGTGAAGAGTGGTCAGCCATTGTGAAGGCATGATGTTGGAATATAATGGGTCTTCCGTCTAATCCAGCGGGGATCTTCTTATCGTCTTATGCTATGTCTTCAGGTGACAGCAAGAAAATAAAATATAAATTAAAAATTGACTTCCTGTCAAGGCAAGAAATTTCACCCAGGAAAATATTCCATTCATCCCAGCCTACTTTTGGCTGACCCTATAATTGACAGAGACTGTCTGCTTTCTTCTCCAGTTTTTGTTTTGTTTTGTTAAAATGTGGTGGGCTTTTGGGGGGGAGAGGGGATATTGTTCCAGTTTCTGGGTCACATTTTCTTAGGCTTTGTTTCCACGCAGGTACCTCTCGTCCAGTCAAGTCTCCAAGCATCCTCCCGCTCCCTCCCTCTCAAATACACAATCAATCTGAATTCATTTATCCACAGCACGCGTGTCAGCTCATCACGTTTTGCGTACCATCCCTCAGAAAGCACCGATGCAAGCAGACTGATGGGTTCTGCGAGCTCAAATCCCAAAGGGGTGGCGGAAGAATACTCATTTTTTATTGGAAAAATCAAAAGTGACGGGAACAAAATTGGTTCTACCATTTTGATTGATCACAGGGAATATTTAGCTGGGAATGATTACAGCCAGAGTTCTCATTAAAGCTGTTTCTGGGATGGAAATTAATTTCGGGGATTTTTTTAATAATAAGAATAAAAACCCTTTGAGAGGGAGAGGATATATGCACACACATGAATGTACTGGCACACATACAAACACACACACACAAACGTAAATACATACACAATAATCACACAATATTCTGCACTAGGTGACAGTTTGTATCATGATGAGAAGTTCTTACTATGGTGAATCTGATTTTTTTTAAAAAAAAACAATGTTTGAAGTAAAAGGGAACCAGCATTGCAGAATGATAACGTTATCATGCTTCTCCAGATTTCTGTTATCTAGAGATTAGTTTGGCCCAGGAGGAAATGCAAGAGTGGTTAGCATGCTGTTCGACAGCACAGCTAATGGCCTTTCTACATTGTCTGTCCCTTCTGGGAAATCTTGCTCCAGTTGAAGTTTTATGCATTTAATCAACCTTAGGAAACCCTTACTGATAGGTGGATAGAACACCCCAGCTAGAAATATCAGAACCAGTGGAAGAAATTCTCATCCAGAGAAGCTGGGCAGTGGAGTCAGTGCCTTGGGGATGCTGCTACAGTTTCCTTCTTGAGGGTGGGAAGGTATGTCAATAAAAGGTTGTGTAGGCATGGGTGATGAGAAGATCCTTTTGGCTGCAGAAACAGACTTTACTTAAACCAAGATGGAAATGTGATACATTTTTCCCCAGCCTTGTTGTACCCGGGACAATCTTTTTTTGTCTTATGAAGTGGTCTGTGCAATCTGGACTAAATCATAGATGCACTATACCCTCACATGTAATAACTACAAAACCCCTTGTTATGTACTGAGCTGAATCCTAGATCAATAGGATCCAGAATGCAACAGTCTGATTGGTCCGCAGGAGCCACCCAATCCAGCTCCAGGTGGAAATGAATCAGCGACCTGATTGGCCTGCAGGAGCAGCCAATCAGGCTTCTGGAGGAAGTGAATCTGCAACCTGATTGGCCTGTAGGAGGAGCCAATCAGGCTTCTGGAGGAAGTGAATCCGCAACCTGATTGGCCTACAGGAGCAGTCTGGAATTAGCCAATCACGCAGTGCCCACTGTGTAAATAACACACATTGTGTATACAGTGGACGCTTGGGTTGCGAACGTGATACATGCGGGAAGCACGTTCACAACCCGCAGCGTCCGCAACCCGCGGCGCCGTGTCTGCGCACGGGCGGGTTGTGGTTTGGTGCTTCTGTGCATGTGCAAGCGCCGAAACCCGGAAGTAACCTGTTCCGGTACTTCCGGGTTTAGCACGGTGCACAACCCAAAATTGCACAACCCAGTGTCTGTAACCCAAGGTATGACTGTATATAGCTAGACATTTTGGGGAAAGTTTCATTCATTGCTGCTATGAGCTGAATAAAGAGCATGAAATTCACACTCGACTCTGAGTATATTTCACCCATGATGCAATCCAAGTGTCGGAATGTCATCCAAGCCATATTGAGCCCTGCATAACCATTGCCCTGCGATGATACATGAATCCCGGTGCTTCTTGCCCTGATGGTTTCAATAGTTTTCGCCCTGCCAAGGAAAACAAGCACCAAAATTGTGCAGTCAAATCAAGGTTTCCGCAAGTTCCCATTGCATAGTTTATCCCTTTTGTTCTCTTTTGTTTTCTTTAGACGCCTGCCATGTAAAAATAGGAAATATTACCAAACATCAATTACATTTATTAATTAATATTGATAAATATCTACAATGTATACATAACTGCAAACATAAATAGGATGTACCATGTACATCTTTCACTGATTTCTTTTTATAGATGTTACCATTGTGACAAAATCTGACTTCGTACATCTGCCGTTGAGTTATTCTGATTCGAATAAACTATAAATGGTTGCCAATTTCCCTTAAATAGGTCAGTGCCATCTGTTCAGTCGTTCCTCATATATAGAGCGGTACCGTTATGTTGTTCATTAACCTGATGTGCCAAACATGTCTAAGCCTTTCCTTAGTGGTTGGCTGTTTCGTATTGCTTTGCTTTTTCAGTTCCTTGCTATAATAATTCTGGCATTGGCTAATTCCAGCTGGTTCCTTAAGGGGAAAAAAAAGATTTACTCATTTCTTCAGTTTGTTCAGAAGAACCACTTGGAATGCAAAGAAGACACTGTTTCCTATTACCGGTATATCACCTGTATTTTTAAATCTCTTCTCCCAATAGTTTTAGGATTCTGCAATTTCACCAGATATGTAGGAAATTTGCGTTTTTAACCCTACACCCTCCAAGACACTTCTCCCATGATAATATGTATAGCACTGCGGCCTAAATTTCAGGTGCATAGGAATTTCGAAACAGTAATTTGCAAAAACTTACACTTGTTGCTATATCTAGAAATACTACTGGTCCTGCAGTTCAAATGGGCTTCCATTAATTTTCAAATACATTCAGTTGCCAAATCTTTTCCCTGTTTCGCTTTTTCTTCAAGATAATGGTGTGCATTTTTTAGAAGATGCCTTTATGGGGATTGAATGTTATTACCAACAAATCAGATTGGCTCAGATCGCTTGTTCAACTGTGCTCTCTTTCTATCTTTAAAATCACATTCCTCATCTCTGGATGTTGAGGAAAACAGAAGAGGCACCTTCACATTCTATGTCTTGGCTCATTATAAGTTACACATTTCTTTTCAGCACATCAAACATATTGGTATGTCAAGTAAGCACTTTCCCATACACAGAACTTCTTCTACCAGAATGTCTAGTACATGGGTAGGCAAACTAAGTCTGGGGGGCCGGATCCTGCCCAATCGCCTTCTAAATCCAGCCCGCGGATGGTGCAGGAATCAGCGTGTTTTTACATGAGTAGAATATGTCCGTTTATTTAAAATGCATCTCTGGGTTATTTGTGGGGCATAGCAATACATTCATTTTTTTCAAAATATAGTCCGCCGCCCCCCCACAAGGTCTGAGGAACAGTGGAGTGGCCCCATGCTGAAAAAGCTTGCTGACCCCTGTAGTTCCCAAGAAATCTAGTGAGTTGGCACTCACAGCTTGCAATATTTCTCCTAATGTTTAATGTAATATTTCATGTTGCTTCTTATTCATCTTCTTATCTCTCACCTTCCCACTGGCTCTATTCATTTTAGCCCTTCTGTTAAGAGCCCAGGAATATTTTGTGTGTTGTAGTGGTTAGAGTATTGGACTAGGACATGGGAGACCAGGGTTCAAATCTCCACTCAGCCATGAAACTCACTTGGGTGACTCTGGCCATTCATTGCCTCTCAGCCTAACCTACACCACAGGGTTGTTTTTACATTTTTCTATAATTGTAACTGCTTTACTTGTTTACTTTTTAAAAAAAATATATCCTATGATTATATTGCTTTAGCCACTCTGGGACCTTCACGGGAAAGGACGGGTAAGCCTTCTTGTAAATAAATAAAAATAAAAATATTCCCAGCAAATTCTGCACTGATGGTTTACGGTTTCGTAGTTTGTTCCTTTCCTGAAATGTGAAATTTTTTTCCTTTCAAAGAAAAACAAAGGTATCCAGTTCCTAGGGCTGCCATACATCCAGGATTTCAAATTGACAGAATTTCTGAAAGGCGGTGATTTCTTTTTAAAAAAGATCAGCAATTTTGGGGTCTCCTGGTTTTCACTTTTTGAAATATGCCAACCCTACCAATTCCCAAATCTCGGGAAATGACTCAGAAACCAGGAGCCATCTTCTTCCTGTCCTCTAGATGGCAGATGCAAACAAAACATGATTAAGTTACTGTAGAGAAGAGGAGGAGGTGCCATTCCATTGAATGAAAATGTCTCTGATTTAATGAAAGTTTAAATATGGATTGTGCCTTATTTTTTGAGGCCAGGCCTGCTTAACAGGCTAGAGAGATACGGCAGGGGGCAGAGAATGTTCTGATTTTCAATTAAAAGACGAGACTCCAGGTAGGGTTGCTTAAAACCCTGGAGAGTCTCTGCCGCTCATTCATAGCTGTCAACTTACAGATTTGAAAATAAGGGACCAGCAGCCTCGAAAATAAGGGATCAGCAGCCAAAATAAGGGATTTTCCAAGCACAGGTATGTTCAACTTCTGAGCCCCTCTGAGCCAAAGGCAGAAAGCCCAGCCAGCAGCCAAACGAAGCCTCAAGCGGTGGTTCCCACAGCGCAGCAACCCAGCAAAGGGGATGCAGCAAGGAAAACCACCATCACCTCTCTGCTGGGAAGTGCTGAGCAAAGGCAAGTCCCCAGGCAACACGGCCGATTTGATCGGCACAAGGCAATAAAGCTCCACCCCCCCAGTCATTATTAGACTCCTTATTGGGTGAGCAACGCAGCCAAGCAACACAGTTAGAGCCTCCCTCCTCCCTGGCCGGCAGGGAGAGAGGGAGAGGAGCTGATTCCTTTGAAACCCGGGAAATTTAAGGGACATCATCAATAAGGGACATTAGTGGGACACGGCACTGGGATAAGGGACTTTCCTGCCAAATAATGGACGGTTGACAGCTATGCGCTCATTGTGAACAGTACCGAATTAGATCAATCAATGGCCTGACCTGGCATAAAGCACCTTCCTATGGCATTTGACACCCAGTGGTGCCTAGTGTCCAGTGGGATTGGTGGGACCAAAGACAAGGAGACCAATGGCAGTTGGAGTCAGTGCCAACAATAGACGGAGCCAGCTCACTCTAGCTTCATCCCCATCCTTCTCCCTGCAAGGGCAGCACAGAGAATAAGGAGGAGGGAGATGACAGGCCCTGCTGGATTGGTTGCAAGAAAGGAGGCAGGCAGGTGGGGGCTGGCTAAGCACAGACTGAGGTTGATGGGGCAGTGCCCCATTTGCCCCAATGGAACAACCTCTACTGCCAGAGGGAGCAGAGAGATCAGAAGCCAGGCAGGAACTGGGAGCTGCTGGGAGTGGGGAAATAATAATAGTTGTTGTTGGCACCCACCTGTCTCAAGAGACAATGAAGTGTGCCTTTTCCCACCTGGCCGAGGGTTGGTGTGTGGCCAGGACTGACTCCAGCTACAAAAAGCTGAGGCTGCTGAACAGACTCTTGGGGCGGGGCATTGTCTGGGTGGATTGTCGCTGCTGTTGATATTACTGTACTATTTTTTCTACCTTTGTTCTAGATGTTATTATGATTTCTGTGGAATTTGTTTCACTTTCGTTGTGTACTTTTTGACGTTTCATTTATTGCTTCTGACTACTTTCGTTATTTTTGTAATGATTTGGGGGTTTTCATGCTGTAAGTCGCCTTGAGCATGGTTTTAACTGGGGAAAGGCGGCATAGGAATAAAATTGTGTATGTATGCAAAAACCCTCCTCGCAGGTAAGAAGTCGCACGGTAGGAAGAAAGTATCTAGGCCAGGTGTGATGAATCTCAGGCCTGAGGGCTGAATGGGACTCTCCAGGCCTTTTGATTTAGCCCCCCAGAAATGCGCATCAAGCCTATTGTCTGCCCTCCTCAAGAGTATCACTACCATGTGTTCTTGTGCTGTGATAATAACCTCTTGCTTTAAGCTTTCATGTGCCTGCACACTTCTTCAGATACACTGAAACAGAAGTCACCAGACCCTTATATATAGTGAGAGGGTGGGGAGGGGTATGTGATGTTAACATATGAGAGAGTGCTGGAGGTGAAATAGTTAAACAGGTTACCCAATCAGGGGGGTGGAGTCAGAGGGACTATAAAACTAGCTCTGGGAGGGGCAGAAGGGGGATTTCGTTGGGAGTTGGGTGGTTGGTTGGAGTGGGAGTGAATAGGGATAGAGTCTGTGGGTAGGTTGAGTTAAGGTAAAGGTAAAGGTACCCCTGGCCGTGCGGGCCAGTCTTGCCAGACTCTAGGGTTGTGCGCCCATCTCACTCAAGAGGCCATGGGCCAGCGCTGTCCGGAGACACTTCCGGGTCACGTGGCCAGCGTGACAAGCTGCATCTGGCGAGCCAGCGCAGCACACGGAACGCCGTTTACCTTCCCGCTGGTAAGCGGTCCCTATTTATCTACTTGCACCTGGGGGTGCTTTCGAACTGCTAGGTTGGCAGGCGCTGGGACCGAGCGACGGGAGCGCACCCCGCCGCAGGGATTCGAACCGCCGACCTTTCGATCGGCAAGTCCTAGGCGCTGAGGCTTTAACCCACAGCGCCACCCGCATCCCACAGGATGAGTTAGTGTAGCGAAATAAGCCAGGAATAGTTAGGGGCTAAGAAGACAAGTAAATATCTGAGAGGTGGTTTAGTGAGTGAGAGCAGGTAGCGAAAGTTATAGGTCTGGATATCCACTCCATGAATGTAATTGACTGATGCTGTTTATGAAACCACACACTTGTTAAAACTGCAATAAATAAACAAAAGTTTATGTTTCAGTTTAACCCTGACTGGACTCAGTATTGTCCCAGGTAGGGCCTGGGTGGTGGCAGCGAGAAATAAAGTGGTGGCACAGGGATCAATAGACGGTGAAACGTCCGGGGACCCTGTGTGATCGCAACAGGGTGTTATTCAGAAGGGTGGTGGGAATGGGTGATTGGCTGATAGGTGTGGTAGACCTGTTGACAACTGTTAATAACTGCAATTGGTCTTACAGGAAAAAGCAAAGGGTGAGATGGCTAAAAATAGCCTTATCATGTATAATGATAAAGTAGGAGAACACTTCAATCTCCCAGGACAGTCTATACAAGATCTCAAAGTAGCTGTCCTATTACAAAAGAATTTCAGAAATAGACTGGAAAGAGAAGTTGCTGAATTGCAACTTATTACCAAACTTAAAACCATGGAGAGACCTGGTCTGAATAGAGACATTGGATTCTTATCTCATTATACCAAGAACAAACTTAGTTGGTCTTTTAATGTGCTACTGGACAATTTTTTATATATATTTCTACTGCATCAGACCAACACTGCTACCTACCTGAATCTAGAACCTTTTGCTTGTCAGGGCTGAGGATGGAGAAGTAGAGTCAGAGCAGGTGTCAAAACCTCTGGCTTTTGCGTGGCTGGAATGTAGTGTGCTGTACAACTGAGTTTTAAATTGTCATAACCTATCCTGGGACCTGCTGGCGAAGGGTGAGTAATCCATTGAAGCATCTTCAGCCAGGTGACCTCATTCCTGCTATGCTGATTTTGGCTGGTGTGTGAGTTTTTGTTCGTTTGTTTGCTTTTTGTTTTCACACAAGGGAATATTTTAACACGATAAAGCCTTCCCCCTTACCACCTGCACTCTGGTGAAAGAGCAATATTATCCTTTTACACCATTCTGAGCATCACACAAAAATTAAATGGTGTTAATTTATCTAATATAGATGTGGGGGACCTTTGCATACCCTCCAACGTGTCCAGGCGAAAAACCAAAATGGCCGCCGTGCTCTCATGCAAAAATAAATGGGATGTCCCGGTTTTATCGGGACAGCTGAGGGGTATGCCTTTGGCACTCCAGATGTTGCTCAACTGCAATGCCCTCCACCCCCAGACAGCATGAACAATGGCCAGGAAAAATGGGAGCTGTCGTTCAACAACATCTGGAGGGCCAAAGGTTGCCCACACTTAATTTAACAGGTTTATATCCTGCCTTTCTTCCACCAAGGACTCAGGGTGGCACATGTTGGGATGTTGAACATTTTTCCTTTCTTGACATGTGTCTGTTTCCAGGTAAATGGATTTAGGACTGGGTTTGCAGATATTTTATTTGCTTCTCGGGGTATAGTTGCAACTGGGTTTTGACTGTCGCATCGGAATGCTACTGGGAAGCCATTCCTATCTCCAAAGGGAATTGTAATTATCTCTTTCGGGGACATAAAGTGTGAATAAGCTGTTACAATGCTACTTTTCATTATACTTCCTTGTGTAAGGAAGTATAATTATTTATTATGGAATACATCGTATAACTTGCTTGCTTGCCCTTAAATACCGTAGTTAAATGTTCTTCCCAGAAGGTTGGATTTACTCTCAAATTATGAGTCACTGGAATGCATAATCATCCCCCCAAAAATGGTCCTTGTGGTCTATAATATTATGACATCAATTTTGTTTAAAACATCTCACAAACCTTTTTCCTGCAGTGGCATCATCTCAACACAAACACACAAGGAATACCTCTTGAGATATTCGGATGAGAACCTAGATGGTGGATCTAGAACATAGGTAGACAAACTAAGCCCTGGGGGCTGGATCCAGCCCAATCGCCTTCTAAATCCGGCCCATGGACGGTCCGGGAATCAGCGTGTTTTTACATGAGTAGAATGTGTCCTTTTATTTAAAATGCATCTCTGGGTTATTTGTGGGGCATAGAAATTCGTTCATATTTCCCCCCAAAAAATATTGTCCGGCCCCCCACATGGTCTGGGGGACAGTGGACCGGCCCACAGCTGAAAAAGTTTGCTGACCCCTGATCTAGAATGATTAACCACTTATTTGCCAAAGTTGTTTCAGTCAGCGGGCAACTTTGGGTTTCCACACTCTGACTGGGTAGCTGTGGTTCAACAGATGTCTTGCATAGACCCAGGTGTCTTTCCTCAAGATAGTAACATAGTTAAACCTTCATTGTCTGTGGTGCTTTCGTTTATTTTTAGTTTCCTCTCCTCTCTGATCAAACCAGTTTTGCAAATGCATGCTGCCCTTTGAGATGCAATCCCGTGGGGGGGGGGGGACACAAAGAAATAAATGAACGACAAGGAAAAAGAAACACCCTTTCTGGTACTGATTTGCTGTAGCAGATATGTGCGTATGTTGGTATCACTATCACCTATTGGGCAGTACCTGTGACGAATATTTTCCCTAAACAAACCACAATTGGGAAACCAAGAACAAACCTTAGCTTCATATTGTAGTTTGTCTGGAGAGAAACAAACCACGAGCTGCTGTTCAGATGTCGCAGTAAGCCAAGGCTTATCAATGGTTGCTCTCACTGTTGCAGGAATTTACGTATAGGTTGCGAGGGGGGTTGCCCCTCCAGCAGATATCATGCACATGCAGCCCACTACCAAAATCAGCACAATCACTTTTGTGACTTTTGTGATTTGTCCCCACAAAACACTTCATCGCAGTTTCTTCCTATCCATTCAAAGGGCCTCTGCTACACAATACCAAATGTAACAATTCTCTGATGAATGTATCTATGTACTGGCTCCCTGGGAAAACTTCAGAAATTCATATAGACATGTGAGCTCAGCTACTCAGCAGCCCCTCTGCCTGAGTGATAATTCCTGGCACCTGAGTGCCAGACAGGTAGCCATTCCAGAAATAACAAACCCAGATGAAGACAAAAGGGTGTGGTTAACTTGGCTGGGAAACAGGGAAATGTAAATATCTCTTTTGTTACACTTGATGGGTGTTCGGTGGAGGGCAAGGAGAACCATGGGGCAGGGTCCAGGATGCTCAGATTACTGCCACCAGACCTCCCCTTTCATGATGTAACCATGATGTATTAGTGATGTAGTTGGGGGTGTAACATGGGGATTAGCAGCTAATAAAAGTTTGGGGGCTCTTTTGTCCAGGGCTTCCATCTTGTTCCACCTTGTGGCAGGTGGGAGTCCTGTCGCGACAGTCTTCAATAAAGACCAAGCGTACTGGCTGCTGTTTTGCTTTGGTATTCCTGACTGGTGTCCTTGTTTTTTGTCCAAAGGAGCCCTCAGATTTCTTCGTTAACATCACTCAGCCACCCAGAGTGACTGAGGGAACCCAGCCAAATGGGTGGGGTATAAATAATAAATTATTATTATTATTAATACACACACTCCCAACTCTTAGCACGAGAGGTAATCTCTGTGTGTGTGTCTTTTGATCATGCAAAGTAATGTTTAACCTGAAATTGATTAGATCAGGAGCTCCTGGCAAACAGTCTAGGCGATTTCACCAGTCTAATCGCAGGTGTGCAAGAGGACACACCTGCAAAACTTGTGACCTAGAAAGCCAGTTCCCAACTCCTCATATTCTCAGTCAGCAAATCATGAAGCCAAACTGAAGCTTCCCGAGGAAGGGAATTCCATGGCCTTGGCATCACCATGGAAAAGGCCTAATAATAATAATAATAATAATAATAATAATAATAATAATAATTTATTATTTATACCCCGCCCATCTGGCTGGGTTTCTCCAGCCACTCTGGGCAGCTTCCAACAGAACGCTAAAATACAATAACCTATGAAACATTAAAAGCTTCCCTAAACAGGGCTGCCTTCAGATGTCTTCTAAAAGTCTGGTAGTTGTTTTTCTCTTTGACATCTGGTGGGAGGGCGTTCCACAGGGCAGGTGCCACTACCGAGAAGGCCCTCTGCCTGGTTCCCTGTAACTTGGCTTCTTGCAGCGAGGGAACCGCCAGAAGGCCCTCAACGCTGGACCTCCGTGTCCGGGCAGAACGATGGGGGTGGAGCCTTGTCCTTTATCTCAACAATCCTTGCCTCCTAAGGTAAAGGGACATGGTGCAAGGATGGCTGTGATTTGCTGGTGAATCCCAAGGTGAATGAGGCCACACCTGAATGAGGCCAAGCGATGGAATTAGGAACAAGTAAAACAAAATAAACAGGCTTCTGCCTCTAGGGTAAGACTTCCAATCTCCATTACATTTGCAGTGGCACCTAGTTTACTAAGCAAGGTCATTAATTGAAAAGAATTGCTAAGGCCGGGAAATTCCTTACTCTGCTCCACATAAATGATTGTCTACCCACAGAGACATTTCCCCATTCTGTGTGGAATGAGAATGTGCAATTGTCATAGATACCTCCTGGGAAATCTATGATATCACCAGAGATCAAGGGACAACTACACCATTTTGTCAACTTTTACAAGTATTGTTTATAATTTTTGTTGTTTAGTTGTTTAGTCGTGTCCGATTCTTCGTGACCTCATGGACCAGAGCACGCCAGGCACTCCTGTCTTATAAATTTATAAAGTCCTGTTTATAAATTTAAGGGAATATAAATTGAAGAGATTATAGATTTAATGTCAAATGTTTTAGGTTATGAAATCCCATATGATTCAATAGTATTATTATTATTCAAATTTGCAGATGGCACCAAATTGGGAGGGGTAGCTAATGTTGTAGAACATGGAATCAGAATTCAAAATGACCTGAACAGACGGGAGAACTCGGCCTAAGCTAACAAAATGAATTTCAATAGGGGCTAATGTAAGGTTCTGCACTTAGGCAGGAAGAACCAGTTTGCTGGGCAGTGTTTGAAACTCCCATTGTTCTAGGCGCATTTTGTGACAGGGGATTTCATCATGCGAGCAGTTTCTGAGCTCTGGGCGCAGTACTGCACCTAAGATTGCACATTAAAACTGCAGAGTGGAACATTACGGGTGGCAGGGGAAGGACTAGACCATATGAAAAATGAACATAATAATTTAGCTGCAGTTCATTCATTTTCAGCTTTGTTATAAAAAGAGCGGGCCTAGACATTCCATTGTTGCACCCATAACCTAGGTTTAAGGTGCCATTTAGCTCTTAGCTTTCATATCTCAGTGTCTATCACTGTTGCTGGGGTTGGTTTTGTTTTCTGTTTTGCTTGTTTGATGACGTGCAGGTCCTCTTCTCTAAGGCCAATTATCCTTTATTTTAAAAGTTTTGAACACAAGGCTGCTCCTCCTTATTTCCTCCATTAAGTGGGGATGGGATTTTCCGCTGGTCCTGCTGGGTTGCAAGCAGCTTCGGCATTGTGCAAATTCAAAGATCAGTTCCTGTTGTTGCTTAAAAAAAATATCCCGAAAGGCCCCCAGTCAGCAAACCTGACTTGCAGCAATGAAGCTCATGTCAACAGCGTAATAAGCTGCTTATGCTCTGTCTAGAACCCTGAATCATCTAAATCATTATTGCTTCCCTCCTTCATTTCAGGAGTTTGAACAATTCTGAAAAACTGGATTAAAAAAAATAAATGCCAAGGAGGAGAATGCCAGTAGCAGCAGGAGAGGAGGAGCAGCTGGGTCAACTGCAAAGCAGGTAAAACTTTTGTTGCCATCTTCCTGCTTTGCTATTGCTCACCCTTGAAGGGAAAGGAGAAATGCTGGACCATCCCTAGGGGACACTGGACCAGGCATAGGCAAACTCAGCCCTCCAGATGTTTTGAGACTACAATTCCCACCACCCCTGACCACTGGTCCTGTTAGCTAGGGATGATGGGAGTTGTAGTCCCAAAACATCTGGAGGGCCGAGTTTGCCTATGCCTGCACTAGACCCACCAGCCACTGATTTGCAACAACTGGCCTTGACACCCAACTTCTGGGTGGGGTGCAGAGGTTAACAGGTAAAAATTGCTGGCTTGATGTGAATGATTTTTGGACTAGGGGGATGTTGAGGTTCTGTTTATTTGTTAATTAGTGGGTCTGAGTATTGCTTTGTTGATTATTTGAGTACATGCCCTCTGATATTTCTCTGACGAAACAGGGACCACAACAACAACATGCTCCAGCCACTCTGGGTGGCGTCCAACATGTATAAAAAACATTAAACATGAAAAAACTTCCCAGGTGTCTTCCAAAGGTTGTAGAGTTACTTATCTCCTTGGCTGGGGTGGGTGGATCACATAACTCCATATCCTCCAACATTTCTCTGATGAAAATAGGGACGTCCTAAGGAAAAGCGGGACATTCCGGGATCAAATCAGAAACTGGGACAGCTTCTGTAAATCTGGGACTATGCCTGGAAAAAAGGGAAACATGGAGGGTCTGTTATGTGTGGGTTTCCTTTTTCAAATGGATGTTATGTTATGTGAAATATTAATCTATTTATTATTTCCTCTGCTTTCCCCCTCTGGTAATATGTATTGTATAATCTTTTTGTTGGTTTGTTTGCTGTAAGTCGCATGGAGAGCTTCGGGTGACAAGTGAATAATAAGTCTAATAAATGAAATGAAATGAGATACATTCTGGCCTTGATCCGCAGACCCTGATGTGCAAGCGTGGGATGGGACAGGCTGCTGCAGACTTTCCCCAGCCAAGTGCCCTTCAGATGCTCTGGAATTCAACTCTGATCAACTTCAGCTTGCTTTGAAGCCAGTCCCCACCTCCCTGCCTTCTAACTTCCACCTAATTCAGGGGGTTGCACTGGCTGTCAGTCTAAGTGTTGTCATCAAAGAACTCAATAGGAAGGAGGCAGTGTTCGGGTGGGGGAGAGGGTGAGCCAGAATTGGTTGGCTCTGCCTGTCATTCACTCTGGCGCCACCTACTGTTGGCCTCCTTGCCAACCACCCACCCAGTCCTAGAAGCCTAGAATAGAATCCTAGAATTGGAATTGACCACAAGTGTCATCTAGTCCAGGGATAGGTAACCTAAGGCCCATGGGCCATAAGCAGCCCACAGGGGTCATTTAACCAGACAGAGGGCCTTCTTGGTAGTGGCGCCCACCCTGTGGAACACCCTCCCTTCAGATGTGAAGGAAATAAGCAGTTATCCTATCTTTAAAAGACATCTGAAGGCAGCCCTGTTCAGGGAAGTTTTTTAATATTTAATGCTATAGTGTTTTTAACACTTGACTGGGAGCTGCCCAGAGTTGCTGGGGAAACTTATTATTATTCACCAGCCCATGAGCCCCGTGTGGCACAGCGCAGGGACCAGTGTGGCACAGCGCAGGGACTCGCTTCTGCGGCACCGGAAATCGCGTCTGCGCAAACGCAGACACCGGAAATCACGTCTGCACAGATGCTGGTGCAGACGCCAGAAATCACGGGTGCATGTGCAATCCAGTCCATGGAGGGATCTCTGCTGGAGTGAACCGGCCCCGGCGAGGTAAACCTTGCTGACCCCTGATCTAGTCCAACCTCCTGCGATGCAAGGAATCTTTTGCCCAACGTGGAGCTTGACCCTGAGATCAAGAGTTTCAAGCCAGTGTGGTGTAGTGGTTCAGAGCGGTGGACTCGTAATCTGGGGAACTGGGTTCGATTCCCCGCTCCTCCACATTCAGCTGCTGGGTGACCTTGGGCTACTCACACTTCTTTGAAGTCTCTCAGACCCATTCACCTCACAGAGTGTTTGTTGTGGGGGAGGAAGGGAAAGGAGATTGTTAGCCGCTTTGAGACTCCTTCGGGTAGTGATAAAGCGGGATATCAAATCCAAACTCCTCTTCTTCTTTTGGTTGGCTGTGTCCGTTCCCCAGGTACAGAGAAGCTAAAAGCAGGCTACATTTTGAAAAGACCATGGTAGTAGGAAGGTGAGGAGAAAGTCCTGCTTGACCTTTCTCCAGGAGAAATTCGAGGGGGGGTGTTCTCAGCGGCTGCCGCGTGGCACGAAGCAACCCATCATTTCAGGTCGGCTACTGCTCCCTTCCCACTTCCTTGAGATGGTTCTCAATCAATGTCAAGAGAGCTCTCCGCACCTTCCATCATTGTTTGCGGCCTTGTAAATCAGACTGGCGCATGGCACGGTATAAAACGCTTTCCTGAAATCCAGATAAATGGAAGGCGCCGCTCCATCGTTTTCTGGCAGCTGAAGGGTCTGGGGTGGGATGAATCTGGAGATGTATTTGCACAAGCCCATTTCTCGCGTAATAATTTGTTTTAAAGCAACAGCGGTAAACAAAAGAAGAAGAATCCCTGACTAAATCAAAGCGGCCATTTCTCAGTATTTTGTGATCTAAATCTATCAGCTATGCCCTTTACAGTGTTGCAATTTTACACATACGTATATAATTCATGTGTGTGTGTGTGTGTCTACACACAGAGAGAGATTTTGTGACTGGTGCTCCTGTCTTTCCACACATAATTCCTGGAGTTGATACTCTAGGTCAACCATATCAATTCTGCTGCTCTTGTGTCACCCCCTCTCCCCCCCACATTTGCTGTCATTTATTTCTCAAAATATTTATGTCATATCTTTCATTGAAATATAATCAAGATGGCTTGCAATGTACAGTTAAAACCATAAAAGCTGATAATTTAAAAACCCGACACATCGAGCAGCTGCAAACACTCCCACAGCAGCTAACATGTAGCCTGCGATGAGGCTACAATTTAATATTTTAATGTTTCAATATTTTAATGTTGTATTTTAATTTTGTTTTTAAGTGGTATTCATTCAACTTATTTTTATTATTGCTTGTTAGCCACCCTGAGCCCGGCCTTGGCTGGGTAGGGCGGGGTATAAATAAAATTTTATTATTATTATTATTATTATTATTATTATTATTATTATTATTAACAGCCAATCTGAAAACCACAAGTGGGCTTTCCAGCAAAATGCTGCAGCGTGTGCCTGTTTAGGGCTCCAGCCACTGATCATGCTTATTCTGCGTTGGGCTTTCCCCCGCCTTGCAATCGTCTTCCCTTAGATATATTTTGTACTTCTGCAAACCCTGGGGTTCCTCTGAGCATAGAATCATAGAATTGGACAGTCGGAAGGGACAACATGGGTCATCTAGTCCAACCCCTTGCAATGCAGGGATCTTTTGCCCAAGGTGGGCTTTGAACCCATGAGCCTCAACCGACTGAGGTTTCCCAGTCCCATGTCAGTTATTGCAATGAGCGCCATGTGGAGCTACCCTTGAGCCCGGTCTAGAGGTTCCAGCTGGTGCAAAATGATGCAGCATGACTGGACAATCGCCAGGGAAGAATTCCAGTACAGTCATACCTCCGGTTGAAGTTGATTCAAGTTGAGCGCTTTCGGGTTGCGCTCCACAGCGACCTGGAAGTAACGGAACATGTTACTTCCGGGTTTCACCGCTCACGCATGTGCAGATGGTCAAAATGACACCACGCGCATGCGCTGAAGCGACTAATCGCGACCCGTGCACGTGCAGACGCGAGTTGCGTTTACTTCAGGATGCGATCGGGGCTCCGGAACGGATCCCATTCGTATCCAGAGGTACCACTGTACAGTGGACACTCGGGTTGTGAACGTGATCCGTGCGGGAGGCACGTTCGCAACCCACAGCGCCATGTCTGCGCATGCGCGGGTTGCGATTCAGCGCTTCTGCGCATGCGTGACCGCCGAAACCCGGAAGTAACCCATTCCGGTACTTCTGGGTTTCGGCGTATCCGTAACCCGAAAAAACGCAACCTGAAGCGTCTGTAACCCAAGGTATGACTGTACTCAGAACTGGCTGCCCATACACCACTTAGCTTGCTTTGAAGTTCTTGCACAAGGCCCTTCACAACTTGGGTTTAGCATATTTCAGTGACTGACTGACTTGTGGTGGCTTTATAGGTTTGTGACATATGCACAGAATTCGGACGACTGAGGGGCATACTTTGTCAGCTTTGGGCTCATCCACACTTCTGCTTGTCTGGGTGGTTCTCCCCTTGCCCCACTCCTTTCCCAGCTTTAAATCACAGCAAACAGCAGTCTGGAGAAAACCCAAATGGCCATTTGTTCCAGCTGAGCTGTAAAGAACAGTTTCCCCTAGGGAGAAAGCCCTGAGACGATACCTTTGAAACATGGATACAAACAGTGAATTGCCATCGCTGAATTTTAATATTTGAGTTGCATTGTATCTGGTACTTCCTGATTAAAGTCTGTGGAGGTACTGGTTCAGTAACTTTCTGCTGCTCCAGAGGGTAGGACCCGAACCAATGGATTCAGGTTACAAGAAAGGCGATTCTGGCTAAACCGCCCTGAGATCTATGGATGAAGGGCGGTATACAAATTTAATAAATATGTGTATATTTATATAAAATAAAATAATCGGGAAGAACTTTCTGATAGTTAGAGCTGCTTGACAATGGAATGAATTACCTCAGATCAGAAGGTGGTGGACTCTCACGCACTGGTGGTTTTTAAACAGAAATTGGATGGCCATCTGTCAGGGGTTGTTCAGTTGTGATTCCTGCATTGCATACTGTATAGATCAGTGTTTCCCAACCTTGGGCCTCCAGCTGTTTTTGAACTACAATTCCCATCATCCCTGACCACTGGTCTTGCTAGCTAGGGGTGATGGGAGTTGTAGTCCAAAAACAGCTGGAGGCCCAAGGTTGGGAAACGCTGGTATAGATGATCCCTGGGATTCCCTTTCAACTTTACAATCCTATAATTCTATAGTACCTTCCTCAGAAAAATCCAGGCACAAACAATTTAAATAGTCCTAGTAAGGCCTGAAGGATAGAGGCATTCAAGGGATGAAATAGCACAGCATTATTTGCAAGTAGTAGGTGTCAAAATATTGCACACTGGAGAGGGGATGGGAGGATTCAGCTGAGGTCTAGGAGCAGGTTCCAATCTATTCCCCTTCCATCAGCAGATGTGGTCTTTAATGGTCCCTGTCTCCCTCTCCCTCTGGAGAAGAGGCATCACAGCAGGGAGGTTAATTGACTGAGCCAATTCCTGTATTGCTACTGCAGCTTGTTCTAAAAATGAAGCATGGAAATGTGTTATCCGATAAATAATGCATTAGGCCTTCCCATGCAAGGTGCAGTGGAGTCGGACGCTATAAAAGACAACACAAATGTCAGCCTTCCATCTCACGGTAACCACCAAAGCAATGCAGCAATGCAGATGTGGATCAAGGCAGTTCCCCCCATGTTACTTTTTCACTCTCTTTCCCAGTCAGGCCATCCAGTTCCACTGCCAGGGCCACTCCTGTTCTCCCCTGGCTCTGAGGAAACAACATTTAACCAGGTCCTGGTGTATATATGCTGCTGAAACAGCCTTCCCCAACCTGCCCACCCCCAGACAGGGCCATCTTTACCTGGGGGTGCAAGGGGTGTGGGGCACCTGGGCACTGAATTCAGGGGGGTGCCAAATGTATACCTACTGTATACCGGTCCCTCTCAATTGGCGGCAGTAAAAAGCAATGGAGCAAAAGTCCCCACCCCTTTCCTCCGTCGCTCTGTTGCTCCATAGTGTCAAATAATCCCGACGAGTCAGGAAACAAAAGGATTTTTTCTGCTGCGTTGTTGTTACAGGTGAGCAATTTCCCCCCTAAAAAAAAAGGTCTACAACTTTGGCTTTCCCCCTCCCAAAAAAAGCTCAATAAAAGTTGATTTGGGGTGATGGGCGGATGTTTGCACCCCAGCGGTGCATATGCTAAAGATGGCCCTGCCCCCAGATGTTCTGGACTACACTTTCCAGGCCTCTGTCTTGGGCCTTTGGGACTTCCTAAACCACACCTCTTCTTCCCAGGCCACACACCCCTTATTGTCTCTGCTTTGCACCCTCCTTGAGAGTTTTTCTCTGGTTGGAATATGTTCTTGAACTCCAGACCCTCCAAGTATCCTTATTTTCCAGGGACAGCCCCAGATTTACAGAAGCTGTCCCGGTTTCTGATTTGATCCCGAGGTGCCCCGCTTTCCCTTAGGACATCCCTATTTTCATCTGAGAAATGTTGGAGGGTATGGAATTATGCAACCCCCAAGCCAAGGAGGTAAGTAACTATACAACCTTTAGAAAACATATGGGAAGTTTTTTTTAACGTTTAATGTTTTATTGCGTTTTTATATATGCTGGAAGCTGCCCAGACCGGAGTGTTAACGTATATTAAATTGTGCATATGGTTGATTTGAATATGTTATTATTGATTATGTATACCCAATGCCTGGGGGGGGGGGTTTCACTGTGTTTTGGTTGTTGGTAAAAAATAAAAATTTTAAACATTAAAAAATAATAATAAAAAATAATTTCTAATTGGAGAAATGTTGGAGTGTATGGAACTCTGAAATGTTGCCTAGATAGAGCAGGTGTGTGAGTGTGTGAGGCAGCTAGCCTGGTATACAAAGGTAAAATCCATTGCTTGCTCCACCCACTTTTGTCCCTGGCCCTATCCACTACTGGCCCCTGGAAGGTTGTAAAGAACAGAATGTGGCCCTTGGCCAGAAAACGATTCCCTAGCCCTACAACAGCTCTGCAACAGTTGTGATGGTCATCAAGTTCCCAGGATCATATTCATCAAGCTATAGAAGGAAGCAATTAAAGTCTCTGCGGTGGAATAATTATCTGGGAATTTCCCCATATGGACAGTACCTCTTCCAGCTTCTTGCATCCTCTGAAATGGCCTCCAGCTCAGAACAGGATGGGAAGTGCTTCATTGCAAGAGGACAGATGAACTGAAGACATGTGCCAGGCCAGAAACCTACTACCAACATTACGAAAGGAAAGCAAGTGAGGAATTTTGTGTACTTGGGCGTACGGAAGGCATTCAGTCAACGCAGGGCAATACCTCCCAAGTCAAAATACAGATGCACCATGAAACTGCAGATTAGATTTATTTATCCTCCTCCTTCTTTTTTGCAAACCATTGTAATTTCCCTAAGAGCAGAGATAGTCACCTCACCTTGATTAAAATACTGCAGATCCCCTCAAGACCAGGTAAATGTGTTCTGTGGTCTGCCAAGTGGACATTCCTGACCGGGTGTAACTTAAATGAAAATTATTTGTAGACGGATGAATGCATCTCCCTTTAAAGCTGTTGTGGGTGTGTTACTGACAAACAAGTACCTGCTCTGAGCACAATGTATTTCTTGGAAAGGTTGTATATACACATGAATTGTTAACTGTGTAACATGTCAAACATCTGAGCAATTGCACAGTATGAGTGGGGAACCTCAGATAAAGGTAAAGGGACCCTTGACCATTAGGTCCAGTCGTGACTGACTCTGGGGTTGCGGCACTCATCTCGCTTTATTGGCCGAGGGAGCCATCTCTGGGTTATTTGTGGGGCATAGGAATTTGTTCATTATTTTTTTCCAAAATATAATCCGGCCCCCCTCAGACAAGGTCTGAGGGACGGTGGACCTGCCGACGTCTGAAAAAGGTTGCTGACCCCTGCTCTTAGAAAGAAATCATGTTGCCAAAACTCTTTCTCCATGCCAGGAGAACATTTGCCCGCTGCATGCCTGTGTTACCCTGCCTGTATCTCCCAGCTTCTGGTAGGACACTGTAGCTTTACTCAGTGCTTTTCCCTCCGAGAGAAATAGGTGCCGGAACCCACCTTGAAGTTGTTGCACCAAGTCTCCCAGCGACTTGGGGCAGCCCTGAACAGAAGCCGGTTTGACAACAGCCACGTTCACCACTGACAAAGGTGCTAAAAACTAGGGCAAGCTGTCTCCCCAGCAGGCGGGGCAGGGCTGGCGCATGTCCCGGGGGGCGTGGCATGCTGCCTGCGGGGGCATGTCACCCAGTGTGGGCGGGGGAGCAACCCCACCAGGAGTGCGCTCCCTTCCCACTCCTCCGCCAGTGCTCTCCAGCTGGTTTGGGGATTGCCCTTGATTTTGGTGCAGGTCAAATAAATATGCAGCCCACCACCCTTGTTCTCTTAGAGTCAGGCAGATGGCTGGGGCAGCTTGAAAGGACCCTCACACAAGTTGTGTGTATGTGTGCGTGTGTGCGCTATTGTTGAGGCCTGACTGGAAAGCTTAAAGCCCGCTGCCACTACTCAAGAGATGGATTGAAGAATAAGAAATACCAATTGACCCCACCCTGATTAATTGCTGCTAGGAGCGGCTAGGGCATGGCCAAACTTGGCCCTTCAGCTGTTTTGGGACTACAACTCCCATCATCCCTAGCTAACAGGACCAGTGGTCAAGGATGATAGGAATTGTAGTCCCAAAACAGCTGGAGGGCCAAGTTTGGCCATGCCTGGGCTAGGAGCTAGGTAAAGTCATAGATCTAAAAAAAACTATAGACTTGCACTTGTTGGCCAGCTTTCGTTTTGGCTTGAAATGTTCGTTTTTGGCTTCTCATAAGTACGTAAAGGCAAGAAGTGGGCAGATGGGGTGCTCGTCCACAATGGTGCCCACCTGAGAGGTGCTAAAACTGTGCTCCAGCGTGCTCCGGCTGAAGAAAAGCACTGTTTCTGTGTCTGTAAGTGCAATGCGGCACTCAGGTCCTGCTATCAGGCTCTCTGTTGGTCCTGATGAAAACAAACAGCAGGCCTCTTCTTCTGTGCTCAAGCAAACAGGCTGCAAGTCTGCACACTCCCACCCAGCTCCTCTCAGCGTGTTTACGAAGGATGCCCTTCCCGTGCATCAGTCGCAAGGTCCCCTGCCGAAAGATGTCTTCTTCAAGGCGCTGGGCAGGTGGTTCTAGAGAACTACTCAATCACTGCAGGCCGATGCGGCTGTGCTCCATTCTGTTGCCTCTCTTCGATGACTTTGTGATCAGCGCTAATGATCATAATAAGACATTGATTCAGTCCCATGGCTTGCAAGAGTCAGCCCTGGAAGCAAATGCAGTCAGCCGGTAGAGTTGCCATGAAAAGGGAGAGGAGGAGAGGGAAAGAGGTGGAACAGGCTTCTGTTCTTAGCATCACAAAGACAATCTGTTGTGTGATGAATCTTGTGCTGCCCCACCTACTCCGCATAGTGTCCCTAGCGTCTGATTATGGGATGGCTACAGGGAAGCAAAAGGGACGCGGGTGGCGCTGTGGTATAAACCAATGGGCCCAGGGCTTGCCGATTGGAAGGTTGGCGGTTCGAATCCCTGCGATGGGGTGAGCTCCCGTTGCTCAGTCCCTGCTCCTGCCAACCTAGCAGTTCGAAAGCACATCAAAGTGCAAGTAGATAAATAGGTACCACTCCAGAGGGAAGGTAAACGGCATTTCTGTGCACTGCTCTGGTTCGCCAGAAGCGGCTTTGTCATGCTGGCCACATGACCCGGAAGCTGTACGCCGGCTCCCTAGGCCAGTAAAGCGAGATGAGTGCCACAACCCCAGAGTCGGTCACAACTGGACCTAATGGTCAGGGATCCCTTTACCTTTATCTTTACAGAGAAGCAAACTCTTTGAGCCACAGCGGCCGGCCCAAATTATCATACACCACAATCCATAAGCCAGAATAGGCTTCTAAGTATGTCCAGTGAATTAAGGGATATTTGAACCTTCCTGTTTTTGGCGTTACAGGCACTGGAACATGGAGGAAACTGCACAATAATTGTGAGACAGGCTGGCACCCTCCCCAAAAGACCTCTGAGCATTCACTCTGAGCACAAACCTCATTTCCAACCATGCTACCCAACAACCTCATGTCTCTTCCTCCCTCGCAGGAGTTTAGGATTGCTCACCAAAAAGCTATTTTGAAAAAGTAATAAGCAAATAGGGACAATATTGACACCCGAAGTCCACGTTCAGGAGCAGAGAGAAAAACATGGGCCTATCAACCAATGAAAAGAATTGTGCATTGATTAATCATTTTGCCGTTCACTCAGTCATTGATTAAGTAACGGGATATGCTGATATAAGATTTGCAAATTACAGAAATATCAACAAAAGGTTCATTTGAGATGCTAACATAAAGGAGATAAGCTGCAATTTAGTAAGTGGAAGCTACCACGCATTCTTGAAAAGCAAGGGTATTGAAAAAATAAAAATACTGTACAATTGCAATAATGCACCAGAAGAGTGTCAGAAAGAGCACCCTTCACACACAGCCACATTGATCAAGGTGTAGGCCCCTGTGAGATCTTTCAGACCACCTCCTTTGTATGTGGAGTCTTGTGGACAGCTCCAAATTCAACCCAAGTTTAAGGGTGGGAGGAAATCAATCAGCAAGTGACAAGACAGATCTGTGTCTGAAGGTGTGCTCACATTGTCTGTCACTCCACATCCAGTGCGCTCCCTTCGCTCATTTTTGAAGCTGCATTCACGTGACATTAGCCACAATCAATATTGATCCGGTAGTTTCTTGTCAAATGCTGCTGTTTGATGCATTCCCTCTCCCCACCCCCCACCTCAAAATTACCTTCAATCCAACCAGAAAACTGGATGCAGAGTAAGCGGTGATGTGAAAATACCCTAACGTCCATTGCGTATGCGCAGATGACCGTTTCGTGGAGTTCCCGGAAATGAAAAACCCAGAAAGTCATGCAAACACATCCTCACTATCACTTGATGTGAACAACCCCATGAAAATGTGGCTTGAAAGTTAATGAGCTTCCCATATGCCACATGACAAATGGCTCTTGAAATTGAGGCGGTTTTGCTAACCAAAGAGAGAAGGGGGTGGGGATGGGAGGGGAGGAGAATAGCTACTCTTCTGGGTATACCTGAGACAAAAGTGCAAGGTCCTGGTGATTGTGTGTGTGTGCCCTCTTGTACTTCATAAGAAGCTAGTCCTATTGATGATACAACACAATTAGTAATAACATAAGCCTTGTGGATGCTGGGTTCAGCTGATTAACAATCCAATAAAAGTGATTGACAGCCAAGTGCGGCGTTACTTGAAAATAAATCCCAGTATGTTGGCGCTGTGGTCTAAACCACTGAGCCTAGGGCTTGCCGATCAGAAGGTCAGTGGTTTGAATCCCCGTGATGGGGTGAGCTCCCGTTGCTCAGTCCCTGCTCCTGCCAAGCTAGCAGTTCGAAAGCACGTCAAAGTGCAAGTAGATAAATAGGTACCGCTCCAGTGGGAAGGTAAACGGCTTTTCCGTGTGCTGCTCTGGTTTGCCAGAAGCGGCTTAGTCATGCTGGTCACATGACCCGGAAGCTGTATGCCGGCTCCCTCGGCCAATAAAGTGGGATGAGTGCCGCAACCCCAGAGTCGGTCACGACTGGACCTAATGGTCAGAGGTCCCTTTACCTTTACCTTTAACCATAGAATACAGAAATATAGAATATTAGAGTGGGAAGGTACCTAAGTGTCATCTAGTCGTCTACCACCTTCTGAGGAAGGCTGTTCTACTGTCAACAGCTCTTGCTGTCAGAAAGTTTTTTCGATTGTTTAGTTGGACCCTCCTTTCTTGTACCTTGAAGCCATTGGTTTGAGTCCTACCCTCCAGAGAAGGAGAAAAAAGCATGCTCCCTCCTCCATGTTACAGCCCTTAAGATATTTGAAGATGACTATCATATTTCCTCCCAGTCTCCTCTTTTCCAGGCTAAACATACCCAGCTCCTTCAACTGTTCCCCATAAGGCTTGGTTTCCAGGCCCTTGATCATCCTGGTCGCCCTACTCTGCACACATTCCAGCTTGTCAACATCCTTCTTAACTTGTGATGAATAACCTGGACAGGTGTGGTACGACTAAGGCACAATAGTGTGGTAATATTACTTCCCTTTATTGGGACGCTATACATCTGTTGATGCAGCTAAGAATAGTGTTAGCTTTTTTTGCTGCTGCATCACATTGTTGACCCATTTTAAGCCTGTGGTCCACCATAATTGAACTCACTGAGACTTTTGCCCAATGATGCTTTAATAAATGCAGCCTGAAAAATGCATAAGCATAAACTCAGGGCTGGGTGACCTTGAGCCTGGATGTCCCCCCTCCCTGGACCTTGGGAATTAATGATAATCAAGAGTGTCTTTGGGCATGTGGATCATGTACACCTCAGTGGTAAACATAAACAGCCTCTTCAGATTACTAGCAAAGTACACAGTTTTAAGGGGGTTGGCTTCCTGGAAGGACTGTCTGCCTAAAGGAAAACTACTGTCTGAATAAATTGCACCAAGCAAGAGTAAATCCAGGAGCCTGTATTTTATGTTCCTGTTAAACACAAGTAATGGTGTTGTTCGTTTTTAATGGCCTCTGTCAGATAAAACCCAGAAACGTCCCTCTGTCTTTCTCCAGCTGCAATTATACGGAGGCTGGGACTTTAGCATCCCCTTTGAGACGGCTTGTTTCCTGGGTGGTTGATTTGAATTCATACGCTTAAGCATCTCTCCAATGAAAGTTATAAAATAATATATTAACGAAACAGTTGGAGCACAGGCGTGGTCCACTCACTACTCAAATTGGGAAAGGTCGGTTTGTAACGGTTTGCTGTTGGATAAATTCGGGGAAAAAACCCTATATGGTTGCAATTAATAAAACGGTTACTTGCTCCCTCCTCCCGCTCACAGCGGTTGATGCCTCTTATTCAGGCTCAGAGAACAAAATATGATTGCTAATAATGCACAAATCTCTAGTGCACTCAACAGCCCGATCCAATGCGTTTACTCGAAGGTAAACAGGTTCGGAGGAGCTTTCTTCCAAGCCTGGAATTTATGCAGGTTTTCTCGGAAGTAGCTCAGCCCTAACCAGGTCTACTCAGAAGTCCTACTGAAATCAATGGGGCTTGCTGCAATCCGAACCCCACTTACCTTGGAGCAACCCCACTGAATTCAACAGGACTTACTTCTCCCTGGCCATGATTAAGATTCGACTAGCAAACCTGTGCGGGTTTACTCGGGAGTAAATGCCAACTTCGGAGCAAAGGACCTCGCCGGACTTTGCACCTGAGAAGGCCAATCAGGGACAGCGTTTCCCCGATTCAATCCCGGGCAAACGGAACTCTTTCCCTTGGCACTGCGCCTTGGAATTGAGACGGTTTGAAGGAGCACGATGGGAGCTGTTGCAATTCCCCACCAAAATATGGGCATCGCCCCCCCTTGCGGGGAAGGCGTGATATATTGAAGCAACCCGGGTTTTGGAGCCTGTTGCACCGGCTTTTTTCAAAATAACAGGAGGAGCAGGTTGCTCCCAGTGCCTGGCCAGTGACACAACTGGAGCGACATCGTGCAGCAGCCGCCGCCGCCGCCGCCAGTAAACAGAGCAAAGAGGGGCCGAGCGGCGCTTATTTCTTTGCAACATCTTCTCTCTCCTCCTCCCCCGGCCGGCGGTTCGTCTTTGAAATTAAAGGGAAAGCATTAGCGGCGCGCCCAAGCTGCTCGCGCCGCCGCCGCCGCTCGGCTGCTGCTTCTAGTCCTGGGCGCGCAGCGGAGCGCAGGCGCCGCCCCTGGAGCTGCTGTTCTCCCTCCTCCCAGGAAGGCCGCCGCGAGAGGAGGAGGCGGCGTGCGCGGCTCTCGCGTCTCCTTCGGGTCGAGGTGCCTCGCCAGGACGCGGCAAGCGAGCGCAGCAGCCACCCGGGGAGCCGACGGCGACGCAGAGAAAGCATGCCTTGCGCCCAGGCGCCCGCGCCCCGGCCGCCTCGCCGTGCCCTTTAGCCGGCGCTGCTGCTGCTACTGCTGCCGCCGCCACCGTCCCGAGATCGCGAGCTCAGCCGAGGCAGGAGGAGCTGCCGGGCTCCTTGCGGGAGGAAGCGGCACCGCGCGCCGGGCCGTCTGCAAGCAGCTCTCCGGGAGAAGAGAAGCTCGCTCGCTTTCCGTGCTCTTGGTGCGGGGAGCGCATTAGGTGTTGGAGAGAGGGAGGAAGAGGAGGACAGCGGGGCTTGCCTCCCCTCCATTGACACAAGCGCACGAAGAGACAGAAGTGCAATAGAGACAAGGTGGAGGAGACGCGCTCTCGCTCGCTCTCTTTTAACCCCTCCGCTCCGAGCCCGAGACGGACGACTTTGCAAGGTTGCAGCCGCCGCCGCCGCCGTCTCCAAAACCGCCTTGTGCTTTTTTCAAATATTTTTTGGCTCGGTCCATTTGCAACCGGCTGAGAAATCCCCCTAAACATGGCGAGTGATTCTCCAGCTCGGAGCCTGGACGAGATAGATCTATCAGCCTTAAGGGTAAGGAGGAACCGGGAAGGGAGGCAGGCAGGGGAAATGTGGGGGACAGAAGGCCACCCGGTCAACCTTTCCCCTTTCCTCTCCCTCCCTCTCTGCGCCCCTTTTTCACTGCTTGCACCTTGCCTCCTCGCCTCCACCCCCCTTCTTTCCCTTTTACTATTTGAGCACGCGACAACTTTGCTGCTGGAGGTTGTTATTAATGATAAGCAGCGGATATGGGTTGCCCATAGTCATTTTTTCTCCCTTTCCGGAATGCGTACTGATGTAGGCGCGTCTCCCTGCTCAGAGGAGATGGGGGCGCTTATGCATGAGGCGCTGGGGTTTCTGGAGAAAGAGGAATGAGCCGCGCACAGCTGTTTCCAGCAAGCCTCTTGTTATCTGTTTTAATGGTGCATTTCCTCCTTCCATCCCCAATCCACGGCTCTCCCTCTCGCGGGTGGAGGCAATGGAAGGGTGATTTAAATGGCAAGGTGTCGCCACCTTTTGCAAATTTGAAGGCTGCCAATTTGACACTTGCAAATCGATTTTGTTCCTCCCTTTCACTTCTCCCCCTGTAGAACCTACACAGCCTCCTGTATTTGGGGCGGAGGCTCACACGTGAAGGCTCTTTCCAGGCATAAATTTGAGAGATCTTAGCTCGCAGCGCCGCAACGTCCTCTGTTTCTCTTGAAATGCTGCCTTGGCTGTTCCAGGGTCCAGCGCCACTTTCCTGACCCTGAATGTGAAGCTTGTTTGCATACAACAAAAGAGCACATCTCTCTCTCTCTCTCTCTCTCTCTCTCTCTCTCTCTCTCTCTCTCTCTCTCTCTCCATAACAGAAAGAAGAGCTGATATGAGGAGATAGAACATGTCGTTTTGTGCATGTCTATTAAGGAACCTTGTGGGGGGGGGTTTGCTATCCTAATAAGCCGCACGTAACCGTATTGCTATGTGCATGCAGCGATGGTAGAACAAACTGGATTAGCGGCTGCTCCTCTGGTGTGAATGTTAAAAGACTGTTCCTAGTGTCCTTTTTGATGATGATGTGAAATGGAATCACATGAACCTTTTAGTGATCTCTTCCAGTCCTCTTGAGGGAAGCGAGTGCACCTCCTGGCTGTTGTAGCCACGACAGGCTACATGCATCACGTTATTATGGGGTGGGGAGAATTGATTAAATGCATTTTCTGTCACAGAGGAATCGGCTTGCATGCATTCATTCTCTCCCTCCCCCTCCCTCTCTCTGAATATATCATAGATGCACGTGCACACGAGCTTTCACCCACTGGAGAGGGAGGTCACTGCACGAGCAATGGCTTCTTGACTCATTTTATAAATGGAGTGGGGGGGGGAGCCATAGATGTGTGCTCCTCTGTTGCACTTATATGCTAGGTATAGCATTCATCTCCTATCACCCCCCCCCCAAAGAACTTCAGAAGGACATAGGAAGCTGCCTTAATGCAAAGTCAGACCATTTGATCACCCTGCTCAGTATTGCCTGCTTGTCTACTGTGTATGTACCCTGTGCTGACGGACAGTAGGGTTTCAGGCAGGGGTCTTTGCCAGCAGTGCCTGGAGACCCCAGAAACTGAACCCTGGGACCTTGTGCATGCAGATAGTGTGCTGTTGTACAATCAGGCAGATGTGCTATTTGTCCTTACTCTCCCTTTAAAGAAATACATATTTTATCTGGATTCTTCTTAGCCTGCAACATTTTTGTGTGTGTGTGAGCCAGGAGTCGAGAGGAGGACTTCCTGTTCTCTCTGGATTTCTGATCTTGATTCATTGGATCAGTTCGTTGGCCCTCCGGTTTGGTGTTCGTTTTCGCTGGCAAGAGCCTTTTAGGGGGCCTTGGTGTGAGGCAGGCTTTGTCCGGTTTCATCCTTGGGAATATGTGGAGGAGGAGGAATGAAAATGCTACCCTCTGGCACGTGCCAAGGATGCGTTTTCTTCACGGCATCTTCTTCACATCTGGAATTAGACCTTGTGATGCCAAGAAGGCTTCAGATTTGTGTGTGTCTCTCTCCATCAATTAAGTGAATGGACCAAGTTTTAAAACAGTCCTTTCATCACTCCATGTCTTTGCGTGTTTGATGCTTGCTAATGGGTCTAGTCCAGGGGCAGCCAATTTGGTAGATGTTGTGGAACCACAACTTTCACCATCCCAAGATAGCATGGCCAGTGGACAGTCAACAGCATCTGGAGGGCACCATATTTGTTACCCCAGTCTGGTCACTGGAATTTATAATAGAAAGGACTGGTGGGATTCTTCAATGCAATATGCATAATGTGCGATGAACGTTTATGTAGTTTTTGATGTGTGCTGAAGACACGCTTCTTGAACCTGGCTTTTGACACCTGATAAAAAGTTGTGTTTGTGTGTGTGTACTGATTTTAATCCTGGGATGATGATTACATTATTTGCTGTAGATTCAGAGTAAATTGTGGTTACGGAGTGAGATGAGTGTTGTGAGAGAAAAAGAGCACACATCGTTCATTTTCCTCCCTTGCTCCTTGATGTTGCCCTTATGGCTCCATGACATAAGACCACATTGGAATCTGGGATGCAACCAAATCTCAACAGAGCTAAATGCTCCCCTTTCCAACTTACCCAAACTCTCTTGTACTTCCATTCATTTCCGTGGCATGTTGTAAAAGGAATAAATGAGAGGTTTGTGCAGTCTTGCACTTTTGTAGGCCATATAAAAATATATTTGTTTACTATGTTATTTTCTTCCTATTTTTTCCAGTTACTTTAAGCAAAAATGTGCGTCTCATGCTTTGTATGTTTGTGAAGCACTGCACCCTCCACCCACCCTATTGTTTAAGTCTCAATGTAGATCACAGAGTTAGAAGGGGCCTCAAAGGTCATTCCTTCCCCATGTGGGAAACCCACTACCGCACATTGCCTAAGAGGCGGGCCCCCGGCCTCTGATTAAAAACTTGGAATGGGGGAGTGTCCACCACCTTCCAAAGGCCTTTTGGTTTGGGTCCAACCATCCGGAGCAACAGCAAAACCAATTAGCTCCTTCATCTGTGTAATAGTTATTTACATATTTAAAGATGGCTGTCTTATTGCCTCTTAGTCGTCTCTTCTTCAGGCTAAACATGTCCAGCTCCTTCATTCTTTCCTAATGGACTCCAGACTCCTCGCCATCTTTCTTCCCCTCCAGAGTCCAGACACATTCCAGTTTATGGATATCCTCATTAAATGGTGGTGCCCAGAAATGAACACATTATTCAAGATGTGGTCTGACCAAAGCAGAATAGAGTGGCGCCATTACTTCTTGATTTGGATACTGTGCTTCTGTGGATGACATTTCCTTCCTTCAGTGATATTTGAAGCATCCCTTGGAAGCAAGCTCATTCCTTAGACAAATAGGAAACTGCTTTATAACTTGGTAGTCCATCTGTACATGTAGCTCAGTATTATCTGCTCTTGGTGTAATCAGTGAAACCAATGGCAGTTCTTCCACTGATTTTAAGGCATTAGGATTGTACATGTCCCGCGTCAATTTGATGGGAATGTGCCCAGAGCTTTTGACACTAAAGGGTGTGCATCAAGTTGGTAAATGACTATTTGCACTTCATTAAGCAGATAACTCTTCAAGAAGACGTGCATCTGTCTGACTGTGCAATCCTTGAAGGTCAACAGGATAAGACTGGTCTTTGGCACACTGAATGACAAGATGCTTGGCTATGTTTACCTGACTTTCATTTGTGCAAGCAGATATACAGATACAGCCTTCCTTCTTCTCTTAATTACTCAGTGTGTGCAAAACATTCTGGGCGTTATGATGAATTGCCCACAATGTGTATATTAAGCCACCTTAGGCAGAGTTGGCCCAGTGGTACATCTTTTTTCCTCTCTCTGCTAGAGGAAATAACCCAGTGGTAGAGCACACACTTTGAACCTGGAACTTTTTGAATGTAATCCTTGGCATCTCCAGTTACAGGTGTTGATCCTTTTTCTGAGACCCCAGAGAGCTGCAGGTGAGCAAATACCTAACCTGGCATAAAAAATACATTCCTGTGCCCTCTCACTGCCAGTAAATCTCCTAGTCCTGTTTGTAAAATATTTTTAATTGAAAGTTCTGTAGACTAAACCTGGGAACTTATTTATTTGAACCACAGTGCTCCAACCCTAATTTATTGGATGAAAATGCAGTTTTTACAAACAAAACCGGGACCGGTATGACCAGTCCTGCCGAACTACTGACTTGAATGCCTTCAGAAAGAGGCCTTTGTAAAACATGGGCTGTCCCATTGAACTTTAGCTTGTCCTCCAGAGCAGCCATCTCCAACCTGGTGCTCACCAGATGTTTTAGACTACAACTACCACCAGATCCAGTTAGCACGGCCATGACTGCTGATGGGAGTTCGTCAGCCAACGCAGCTTGAGGATGCCATGTTGGGGGTGGCTGCTCCGTAACATGGCACATCGCAGGTTTTGAACATGAATATAATGAAGTCAGCTGCTGTTGCATGTTTTGCTGCTGTACTGCTATATTTGCATAAGGGATTTTTATCTGATAGTTCAATTTGTGTGGTTTTTTTTTTATTAAAAAAAGGTATGTGCTATATTAGTCATAGCCAAGTTTACTTGTATACTGCATTTCCCACAAATACATCTGTGCTCAAAGTGGTGTACATAGTATACTTTTCATTATGCATAGCTGTCAACGTTTCCCCTTTTTGAAGGGAAATTCCCTTATTCCGAATAGGATTCCTCGCAAGAAAAGGGAACAGTTGACAGCTATGCGTTATGTACTGTTGCTAAAACAATATAAAAGTAAGTGAATCGACAACAAACTGTTCCTTCGACATACAGCAACATTTAATTGAAACTATTCAGTCACTCTAGGAACGCGGGTGGCGCTGTGGGTTAAACCACAGAGCCTAGGATTTGCCGATCAGAAGGTCGGCGGTTCGAATCCCCGCGACAGGGTGAGCTCCCGTTGCTCAGTCCCTGCTCCTGCCAACCTAGCAGTTCGAAAGCACATCAAAGTGCAAGTAGATCAATAGGTACCGCTCCGGCGGGAAGGTAAACGGCGTTTCCGTGTGCTGCTCTGGTTCGCCAGAAGTGGCTTAGTCATGCTGGCCACATGACCTGGAAGTTGTACGCCGGCTCCCTCGGCCAATAACGCGAGATGAGCGCCGCAACCCCAGAGTCAGTCACAACTGGACCTAATGGTCAGAGGTCCCTTTACCTTTTATTCAGTCACTCTACATTGATCTCTGATCCTAAACCTTGCGGGACATCTTCTGGAGAAGAAAAGGCTAAACAGATCCGGAGTGGAGTCCTAAAGATGGCCGGATGGTGTCTTGTACACTTCCTTCCGGCAACTCCTGCAGCCAAGCTGGTGCCAAACCTATTGAGCTGCTTTCCTTTGGACCACATCAGCAAGGCATGGGTGTGTGTGGGTGTCTTGTCGTCTGGGTAGCCCAGGACCTCCATACACACTGTCCAGGCTTGCTCCCCAGGGAGGTCACTTCAGTGCTGCTAATGCAGAAGTTAGACTTCACCCCTGGAGGCACACTCCATTGTCTCTCGGGAAGCAGCCCCAAAGCTGATGACATTAGTATGTAACATAGGAAGGAAGCTGCCTTCTGCTGAGTAAGACCAATGGTCCTCCTTGCCTAACATTGCCTAGCCTGACTGGGAGGGGCTCTGCAGGGTTTCAGACAGGGGTCTCTCTCAGCTGCATTTGGAGATGTTGGGGATTGAACCTGGGACATTCTGTGATCAAAGCAGATGCCTTTCCACTGAGCTGCAGCCGTTCTTCCTCCCTGTCTTTTGTACCTGGACCCAGCGGGGCCAAGAACCCCCCTCATAATTCTTCTGGTAGCATTTCCCTTATGAAGGTTCTTAGAGATGGAGAGGTAGGGCCAGGACCATTCACTCCCTTGGTGGGGAGAACAAAATCTTCTTAAATGCTGGAGGACAGAAGGAAATAAATAAATGGAACCCTGTGACCCATTTCAAGGGAAAAACCCATGGTCAATTCACACTTGCTTAACAACGTCACACTTTTCCTGGAAGGAGGCAGGGTACTGACTATGGTTCTGTATTTATACATTGCAAAATCTTTTATTATTATTATTTCCCTTTAAAGTAAGGGAAGAATAGGCCTCTAATCTGTTAGAGTGTATAGATCAGCTCAACTAAATGCACTTAGCACTTAACAATAATTGTTAAAAGGTGCTGCATGCGTATTGTGAAGCAATCCAATCATTTTGCAGAGCCTTGCAATCAGAAATCAATAGCACATTTGCTGCCTGAGCACAAAAGCCTATAGCCAGGAGGAGTTTTGTAAGTCACACAGATTTTTTTTTGGTTATTAGAAAATCATGACCCGTCCATATGACTGCACATTAGGTGTGGGGAAACAGGGAAGCGACGTACGCTTCAAATGTATTTTGAAGAAAGATGCAAAATCCAGTCCAAACAGAATGCTTCGTGTCATGAAGCCCAACAGGAAACACGGACAAGAATTTTTAGGGGTGAGATTTTTCCACCAGGTTTTACCGCTTAAGAGCTGGGTAAGCAGGTACGTCGCCCCATGAGAGAAATCTCCCAGAGTTCCCTGGGAAAAGGGATTGATGGATAATCCGCTCTGGGAATTGTAGTTCTGTGAGGAGGAATAGGGTTCTCCTACCAACTCTTGGCACCCTTAACAAACTACACTTCCCAGGATTCTTTGGGGGTGGGGGTGGGAAAACAGGCTCTCCTGGCACCTTCATTACGTATCTTTAGGCACCAGGTGAAAACGTTTCCTGTAACCAAGCCTTGGGCTGATGGTTTAATCTATGGCCTTTTAAATGTGTTTGTGGGAGAGGAATAATTGGTTGCTGGGTTTTCTTTTGTTATTATGTATTTTGCGTTTGCATTTTGTATTTTTATGCTGCAAAACTGTCTTTGATGATCTTCGCACGAAGGGGGGGGTATATACATTTAATAAATAAACAAACAAAATGAATTGTATTGTTGAGGTGGGGCCTAATGCAGTGACAAAACAAAGAGGGGGTCCATAGGAGATGGTAGTGGAGCGTGACACCCACAGCACAGTATCTCGTTCTGTCCCTGGACTGAGACGCCGGATTTAATCTGCCCTAGTATTCCCAGTCATAAGGATTTTGAGGCTGGGAAAGACTTCTGGGAGCTCCTGCCAGTCAGCATAGACTGTTCGGTCTGATACCCTGTGAGGCAGTTCTCTCCCCCCCCCCCAAATAATACTTTTCTAAACCGTCCATGCATGTAAAAACCGAGTCATTCCCATTCACACATAAAACCAGAAAAGACCCACATCGTAATTTTATTGGTATTTTTTAAAAAATGAATATTTCATATTGTTTTATGTAAACTACTTAAGAGGTTTTTGTTGATTAAAGCTTAAGAGGCTTTCAGTTGATTAAAAAATATGAATCTTGTTGAATATCATTATATAAATTTCTCAGGTGTTGTTTGACAAGACTGAGATGAGAGATGTACCTGTTTAAATGAAGAATATGCCTGTATTTCTGATATTCATTCAGTGACTGCCAGCATTTCTCAAGCATAATAATAATAATAATAATAATAATAACAACAACAATAATTTATTATTTGTACCCCGCCCATCTGGCTGGGTTTCCCCAGCCACTCTGGGCGGCTTCCACAGAGACTAAAAATACACTAAAATGTCACATTAAAAACTTCCCTGAACAGGGCTGCCTTGAGATGTCTTCTGAATGTCAGGTACAGTGGTGCCTCGCAAGACAAAATTAATTCGTTCTGCGAGTTTCTTCGTCTTGCGGATTTTTCGTCTTGCGAAGCATGGCTATTAACGGTATTAGCAGTTTTAAGAAAAAGGAAACAAACTCGCAAGAACTCGCAAGACGTTTTCGTCTTGCTCAGCAACTCACGAAACGAAAAACTCTTTCGTCTTGCGCGTTTTTCGTCTTGCGAGGCATTCGTCTTGCGAGGTACCACTGTAGTTGTTTATCACTTTGACATCTGATGAGAGGGTGTTCCACAGGGCGGGCGCCACTACCAAGAAGGCCCTCCCTGTAGCTTTGCTTCTCGTAATGAGGGAACCACCAGAAGGCCCTCGGCGCTGGACCTCAGCGTCCGGGCAGAACTAAGGGGGTGGAGACGCTCCTTCAGGTATACTGGGCCGAGGCCATTTAGGGCTTTAAAGGTCAACACCAACATAGGTTGGGCCCCTTTATGCCTGTCCCCCACGTGAGCTTGGCCTGACTCATGATATAGAATTATAGCGTTGGAAGGGACCCTGGGGTCATATAGTCCAACCCCCTGCAATTCAGGAATCCTACCCAGAGCCATCCCTGGGTGGGCTCAAACCACCAACCTTCTGGTTAAAGCCAGATTCACTAACCCGTTGCACCACTATGCCTTGATTTATCCTGCCATTCAGTTGATGTTCACAATTTTACAGATTGCTAATGTTGAGAAATCTATTGTATTTCCCCAACCTGAGAGGTGCCAGAACAGAGTTTTGGTGAGTTCTGGCTGAAAAACAAAACCCTGGTTGTGGCGACTGTAACCTAGGTTTAAGGTGCCATTTGCCAATTAACACTGCAGGCAACTTGTGCAGTTCTGTGGGTTTCTCATGTGCCGAAACTGGATGGCATCCAGCATTGCAAATGTGTATTCCCCTAGCCCCGCGTCTATAAAAACAGTAAATTTTTCAAAGGCCATTTGTTTATATTATAGCTAATCCTTTCCAATTAAGATAAGGCGCTTGTGAGCAAAGCAGAATGTCGCTGTTGCGCCGCTGCCAGTGCTCCACCGGTTCCATTTGAATGGCAAATGCGTTCAAGATGGAGAAGATGCAGAATTAACCAAGGCATTGCATGCATGCTAAGTTCTTGCAGCGTTTACTCTGGGGTCGATGCCGTCTGTTCCCCTATTACGCCAAGGGAGATTAAAGGCATGCACACCTTAACACAGAGCCCCTAGTTTGCAAGGAATGAACTCCAGGCTGTGTTTAGAGGTGCCAATTCGCAGGCCAATGTGGCCATGACCAGCGTAGGCAGGCAAGGCCAGGGGGTGGGGGTGAAAACTGGGCCTTGACTGTCAATAGTTGCTGGCTGTAATTTTAATTAGGGCCCCTCTTCTGCTTTCTGCTGATGTTATGTTACCTTGCAAGAATGCTGAACCAGTCATTAGAGGCTTTTCATGAAAAATTGTCTTTTCACTGTGGTGCTAACTTGGGTGTTTTTTCTTCTAAATGGTTTATAAATAGCAACACAAAATAAATGTTTATGCATGCAGAAGATCTAAAGACCACTTAAGATTAGCCTATATCGCTGAAGGCTGGCAAAGCTGGCAAAGGGTGCAACTTCAGAATAGGCGGCTTGGGGATTAAAGCCTAATATGGTTATCCCCCCCCCCCCACAACACAGTGATTGTGTACCTAGGCATTGTTGGGCATTTCTGCACTATCCAGAACTAACCTGTCCCTTTTCTCTGTTGGTAGTGCTGCCTCTGTGTTGCTGTTGGGGCCTTCTTAGTGGTGGCTCCCTGTTTGTGGAATGCCCTCCCAGTTGAGGTGCTTTTGCCTCTCTCGCTATTAATGTTCTGGAGGAATTTAAAAAGAACATTCAGCCACTGCTGAAGGGCAATGCATGTTGTTTACCCGTGTATTTGATGTCTGAAAGATACTCGACCTGGAAAACTTGAAATAATTAAATGCAAGGGCGTGAGATGGCTTTTTAGATTAAAAATGAATTGTTTCGTTTTGCTGCTCTGGGCTTCTTTGGAGGGAAGGTAGTAATTTAATAAATACGAATCTACCTAATGCCCTCAGGAAGGGAAAAACCCTGTGATCAAATGTCGCAACCTTGTGCAAATTTTAGAACACAACATTTGCATAGAAAAGGTTTAAGGGTTAGTCTCCGCCATCTTGGGTTAAATAATCATTGGGGGAAACGCCCCTGCCTGGAATTCTGGAGGTGCCAGTCACTACAAAACTAATTGGACCAGTAGCCAGACTCTGTGTACAAGACAGCTTTGTATTTTGTACATGTGAATTGTACATCTGAATTGTACAAAATGTACATTTGAATTGTACAAAATATACATTTTGTACATTTGAATTGATTTAATATTTATATGCTGCTTTCCCAACAACAGCAGTGTTGAACTCAAAGCAGCTCACAGTGCTAGCAATGTGTTTTTAGTGACTTTTCTTTTTTGCTTGCTGAGAGTTCTTGCCCTTGCTTTTCCTTCCTCCCATTATAGGGAGAAATGTGTAGACAGTCCCTTTGAGGATTCTGTTGTAGCTGTTTATTCTGTGGATGAGGCAAGCTGCTTTTCAAACAAGAAAGCGGATAGCCTCTTTGGCATGTGGCCTGCACCTCAAAGCACCCTCTAGCATTTCCTTTACTTCTTTTCTTCTGGGTCTTGGGGAAATACCCGATGGCTGAACCAGGTACCAAAACTGCTGGCCTAAAATGTGTTGCCTGGGAAGGTTTTTTTCCATTTGTGAAACAACATGGTCAGCTGTGGACAGAATGGAGGAGCGAAGCAGGAATTTGAGCCAAAGGTCTCTGCAGTTTTTAGAAGTGGTTCCTCATTATTTGGAGCTTGGATAATTAACCTAATTATTACTTCCTTTAAAGGGACAAGAAAGCTAGTTGGGTTTGCAGGCGAAAGCCATTTGACAAAGAGAGCGAATCATAATTCTGTCCATCCTTTGTGCCTTGGCTCTATTTAATTAAAAATGTTCCAAAAGCAGTTGCCATTTAAATGCTCCTTTTTCTGATTCCCTTTTCCTCCAATCCAGAACCTGAGCATTACTTTCCTGTATTACTCACACTGTGCCACATTCAAGCTTGTTTTGCCAAACCTGTAGGTTCTGCATTACTAATAGCAATTTGGAGAGTTGGGCAGTTAAAATAAAATAAATAAATACATGAGGTGGCCATAGCTACAGCAGCTGGAAGAATGTCATATACCGTACCTAAAAAAATAATAATACTCTTCATTCTTCCACGTCGGGTGAGTCAAATATAGATATTTTTAGAATTTTCTTTCATGTGACGTGGCAAAGCGCTCTTATTAGCAGTGTAGACCAAAGACTGCCCTAACAGCCTGATTATTTGCTATCAGTATCGTAAGCAGCGCATGATTCGGGTCTTAGACTGCTGCTCCCTTGCCATTGCAAAGCAATGTGCAAACTCATGTTCAGAGCACAAGTGCGCACCACTTCAACTTAGCGTGGCGGTGTTCTCAGCGCATGAAAACAGCAGGGAGGGTTTTGTTCTCATGAATTTGTTGCCCGGTTCTTCCTCTCTTTTTTTCCAGAATAGTTTATGTAGGGTTCCAAAGCAATCTCCAGTCTAGAAAACCATCTGTTTTTAATACAGAAGGTTCAAGGTTCAATCCCTGGCATGTCTAGGTAGGCTTCCAGGAGTCTCCACTCTGAAACTCCATTGTTGCTGCCATTGTCAACACCACTGAGCTAGATGAACAAATGGTCTATATTGATAAGGCTGCTTTCTATGTTTCTATTTGGTGCTGGGCAAGGAAATTGTCATTGGGTACCTTGCAGAAAAAACTGGGCAGTTATTAATTGCCATATTTTAATCATTGGAGGTACTGTTGGTGTTGACCTTTAAAGCCCTAAATGGCCTCGGTCCAGTATACCTGAAGGAGTGTCTCCATCCCCATCGTTCACCCAGGACACTGAGGTCCAGCACCGAGGGCCTTCTGGCGGTTCCCTCACTGCAAGAAGCCAAGTTACAGGGAACCAGGCAGAGGGCCTTCTCGGTAGTGGCACCCACCCTGTGGAATGCCCTCCCACCAGATGTCAAAGAGATAAACAACTACTTGACATTTAGAAGACATCTGAAGGCAGCCCTGTTCAGGGAAGTTTTTAATGTGTGACATTTTAATGTATTTTTAAACTTTGTTGGAAGCCGCCCAGAGTGGCTGTTGAAACCCAGCCAGATGGGCGGGGTACAAATAATAAATTGTTGTTGTTGTTATTTCACAGCTGGAGGGCTTGAACCCCCTTGTGGGCAATCTTCCCAGGGCCACCTGTCTGTGGAGCGCAGTGCCAGAGGCAAACGCGGGTGGAGGAATTCAAGTCAGTTTTGTCTTTGCACAACAGGCTTGTTATCCTGCACCCAGACAAGCAACTATTGGAGTTCAAGGACACATTCCAGCCAGGCAAAACCCCTCACGGAAGGCCTGAAGCAGGTTCAGTGAGGATTGTGGCCTGAGGAGAATTCCAAGGGCCGTTTAGAGAGGCCTGGGGGCCGTATTCAGACCTTGAGGCTGAGCTTCTCCACCACTGCTGTGTGGTTTGGGCCCACATGTAGCTTTATGACAGGCTTCCTCGAACCTCGGCCCTCCTAATGTTTTGAGACTACAGTTCCCAGCATCCCTGACCACAGGTCCTGCTAGCTAGGGATCATGGGAGTTGTAGGTCAAAAACATCTGGAGGGCCGGGTTGAGGAAGCCTGCTTTATGAGGTGTGGTTGGTAGTAAACCAGGACAAGTCATTTCTATAGTAGCCCCCCAGTTTAGAATCCCCCCTCCCAGAGCTTCATCTGTCCCCCAAACTACAGGCCTTTAATGGGGCTGTCACTACCGTACTATTTAATCCACTTTTGGCTGGATTCGATTGTCGCCTTAGCATCCACCCAATTTTTTTTTTGTTCTTGCTGCTATGCTGCATTGTTGTCTGAATGGTTGATTGTGAGTTTTACCTTTTACCCAGCTCGGGGAGTGTGTGTATGTGTGGGGGGGGGCAGAGAGGCGCCTCGTATTGTTTGTTTCATTTATTTATTTTCGAGCAGCGTGTTCGAAATGGCATCACAATCACCCCTTCCCCCTGCTCTTAGTGCTTCTGGCTTTTTTGCCATTTTCTCCAGGGCAACTCTTTCGGTAATTAATAACGATTAGCCGGTCCCAAGGCTCCTATTCCTGCATCTCTCCTGCTTCCACCACGTTCTGCATTGGTATGTTCAAGCAGCCCGTAATGGGCAGATGGGATTCCAGGAACGCAGAGAGCTCTCCGAAGGGATTCTTGGTGGCTGATGATTGCTACCCTTTCCCCCTCTTTTCTCGGCCTGTTGTCCCCCAAACCAGGTTTACCTGCTGCTTAACTCAATACAAATGCAACTCAGGACACTCTGCTTTGCTGACTGACAAGGAGATAATGGACAAAAGCAAATCTCCCATGCCGGGTACATTGAATCCAGTGCTCTTTTCTCTTGTCATAATGGGCAGAATTCACAGCCATAAAGTCGGAACTAATATTTTGTGAGCTTTTGTGGGTGCCGGTAGTGCTGTAAAAGACAGAGCGGTTGGCAAGGACGAAAATGAAGCTGTGAAGGTGGAAACTGGCCCTAAACTGTAAAAAGAAGAAGAAAACTTTTATGACTTCTTTTCATCACCACCTTAGAATAGATCCTTAGTTTGCAGCAGGGTGCCCTCCAGATATTTTGAACCGCAGCTCCCACCTGCTCCAGCAAGCATGGCCAGTGGTCACAGATGATGGGAGTTGTAGTCCACAATGTCTAGAGGGCACCACATTGCCTACCCTTGCTTGTACCATGGGATGAGATACCACTGTATTTTACCTGCAGGATTGCCAGCTGCTTGTCCAGTCCTGCTTTAACCTAATCTGCAGACATTATTACCACACACCCTGTGTTTCCTCACTTGATATTGTCCGCTCACAGAGTTTTGTGACCCAGTGTTTATTAGAAGTCCGGTTGTGGTTTGGGAGGGCCTCTTTCACGGTGGTACTATGATGGTGAAGCTCCACACCCCAGGAAACCTGATGGTACCTCTCTCCCTGTCTTTGTAGAGGTGTGTGTGTGTGTGTGTGTGTGTGTGTGTGTGTGTGTGTGTATGGCACATTTAAGACGATTCTTTCATTTCGTTTTCTCTAATGGCCAAATTTCTGCAATGGACAGATTTCTGGGGACTGTGCGTGCAGGGGTGCATAGAATTTGAGGTGCATAGGGTTGAAAACATCTCAGCAATTCAGAAAACAAGTAGTCCCTTTTAGTCAAACAACATTTGTTGTTTGCTATGAGCATTGTCCTTCGTAAATACAGTGGTACCTCGGGTTAAGTAGTTAATTCATTCCGGAGGTCTGTTCTTAACCTGAAACTGTTCTTAACCACTTTAGCTAACGGGGCCTCCTGCTGCCACCGCGCCGCCAAAGCACGATTTCTGTTCTCATCCTGAAGCAAAGTTCTTAACCTGAAGCACTATTTCTGGGTTAGCGGAGTCTGTAACCTGAAGCGTATGTAACCCGAGGTACCACTGTACACTTGTGCCGTGGCACCGTGGAGCTAAGGGTGGCATGCTCAGACCAAGGACCACTGGGAGATTGTACCTTGTGTTTCTTGGGGGGGGGGGTGGTGGTGGAGATCATCATGTCATGGGGAAACCAGCCTTATTTCTTTAAGAGATAACACATGGGGGGCTGAGACAACCCCCTGCAGTCCTGTTTCCTTCCAGCTCCACTGTAGGTTGTATTGCTGGCTGCCCCAGGTACGGCAAAAGAGAAGAGGTGGGGACACCATATTGGAAGATAGATGATAGATAGATAGATGATAGATAGATAGATAGATAGATAGATGATAGATGATAGATATTTCCTTTCTTGCTCCTTGTCTGTTTATTCCTGGCTTCCCTTCCTCTACTCCTGCTGGGTTTTTGCTCTGTCCTGGCTCCGTAGATCTCCCCTTCCTTCCTCTTGGCGCCCATTTTTATTTCTTGGCCTTTAGTTTTGGGCCTTTTGGGGGGCCTGTAGCCTTTTGGATGTTCTAAGGGTGGGGTGAGCACCTTGGAAAGGACTTCAACAAGGTGGAAAGGGCCTCTTTTCGGAAAGCAGAGCTGTTTTTGGAGATGGATCTCTGCAGTCTTGTTGGAAGGGTGATAAGGAACTCAGGCTGCCCGGGCAGGGGGCCTCTTTCCTGAATCCAGCAGCAAGTCGTCGTGGCTGCGGAGGTTTGGGGGACCTTCAGCAGCCCCAGAGGTCTGGTAAGCCAGAAAAGGGTGGAAGAGGAGAGTGTTCTTGTGCTCGTATTCTGCTCCCCCGGTTTCTCACAGTCAATGGTACAGCAAACCGGTTGGTTGGGCTGTTCCCTGCCCTGAGTTTCATTTTCCACCGCTCGTGAATTATTTGTCTTCTCTAAGGTGGCTGCCATCCTTAGCGTTGCGTGTTTGTAGCTGTGATCCTTTTCTAACAGTTGTATCTCGTTCCCCATTTCTTGGAGTGCCGTGTTAACAACTGGAGATACAAGGGCAGGCTGCTTCTCAGGGTAGGACCTAAGGTTTGACTGGCCTCTGCCAGATGTCAGACTTTCTTTTATTTAAAAAATACTATATTATTGATTTTATTAAGGGAAAGAGAGAGAGCTGCAAATATAACAAGAAGAAAGAAAACTAAAGTATTTTTAAAAATGTAAACCAGAAGTTGGGCATTTGGTGTTGCCATTTCCAAGCAGTGGAACAATCTTCTGGCAGAGACAGACCACCCTCACTTTTGACTTTCAGAGGTCTCTTAAAGACTTCCGAATATGAATAGGCCCATGCAGAAATATTTAGGAAGGATAGTCGTTTCTTTCTTTAGGGGAGGAAAATGTGTTCCAGTGGTTGGAGTGACTAAGTGTGGAAACAAATGGACTGCATGTGCAAAAGACTCCACTGGTTTGCTTTTTTTTTTAAGGTGTTGGAGGTTTTGTTTGGGGGGGGGCAGAACTCGAAACAAGAGCCAGCCTTCAAATTCGGACTCAGAATTTTATAGTGGTATTTATTTGCCCAGTGCATTCATACAAGTTGTCTTCTTCAGGAGCAATATGCTGGAAAAGCATTGTTGCAATAATATTGTTCTTTTCCAGTTTTCTTTGTTGGGTTTATACATCACCTTTCTTTGAAGGAGTTCAGTACATCATGGTTCTCCCCACGCACCAAAATATCCTCTCAGCAAATCTGGGAGGTAGGGTTAGGCTGAGAGAAAAACGACAGGCCAAAGGTCACTCAGTGAGCTCTATAGTATATACAGTGGTACCTCGGGTTACATACGCTTCAGGTTACATACGCTTCAGGTTACAGACTCCGCTAACCTAGAAATAGTGCTTCAGGTTAAGAACTTTGCTTCAGGATAAGAACAGAAATCGGGCTCTGGCGGCGCGGCGGCAGCAGGAGGCCCCATTAGGTAAAGTGGTGCTTCAGGTTAAGAACAGTTTCAGGTTAAGTACGGACCTCCGGAACGAATTAAGTACTTAACCCGAGGTACCACTATACTGAGACATTACTATTGGTCCATCTCACAGCTGGAGTCTGCTAGTAGCTGGTAGGGTCAAGGGAAACTCTAGGAAACTGGGCATGCTGGGGATTGAACAAGAGACCTTCTGCATTCAAAGCAGTTGCCATACCTCAGCTTGACTCTATAACCATTACATCTCTCCATACAGAGATGGGGTGCTGGACTGCTGGCTTACATCCTGGTCTACGAAGCTTGCTTCCAAAAGCAAGTCATCATGAAGTTAGCAACTTTGGCTATAATCTGTTGGCTTTTTTTTTTCAGCTGCCAAACTTTATCTCAGTTTCTCTTTCCTCCCCCTTCCTCCACCCCCAAAGAAAACCCAGCCTCATGAGACACTGATCTTCCAAAGTGCTCTTTGCTCTGGCATTGATAAGCTGTGCTTAGTAAATATCTCTCCTGGCTATTTTGACCCCAAGGTTGTGAGAGATGGGGAAATCCCTCTCCTGGAACAGCCTTAATGAAGCAACATCCTTCTGTTCCTTGAAATAACCATAAAGCCACGTCCCATATTAATGGGGTGGGAATAGGGCCTGGCTAAAATGCCCTGTCTCTTTCGTGCCTGCTTCTCTTGTGCAGTCAGTTAGGACATCATTGCACAATTCCAGCAGATAAAGCAAGGAAATTTCCCTCGGCTCAGTCTTTTCTGTCTCCCTCCTTATTTTTTCACATGACCTATCACTTGACTTAATCTTTGCCTGTTCTGTTCCATTTCCTTTCTCTGCTGTCCTCATGCCCTAGTTACTTTCTGTTCTTGCTTCTGTTCTCAACCCTCCCTTACCTGCCCAGCTCTTCGTTCTGCTTTTTCCTCTGATGTGACAATAGCCAACACTTCGCATTCACAAAAGATTTCATTCACTTTTAGGTAACAGCCTATTCTGTCGAAAAAGGTGTTTTTTTGATATATGGAACAAAGGAGCTCTATTGCTGGTATTACGTGTGTTCTGGTCATCTTTGGATGTGCGGCTTATTTGGAGATCTCTGCTAGAGGTTGTAACTAGGAAACAGGCTAGTTCAAATAATAGATGTTAGATCTTTGCTGGTCAACACCTTGGCATGGACAGAAAGCCAAAGGTTCGGAGTATTTATGCATTTAGCTCAATACTATGCTTGGTCAACAGCTCTCCAGGGTCTTCAGCAGAGTGTCTTTCTCATTACCTGCTGCCTGATCTTTTGACTGCAGGTTCCAGGAATTCAACTAGGCACCTCCTGCTATGGTCCCACTGTGCACATTTGACCACAGGAAACAGCTGTTTGTCATGGCCAGCGCTAAGCCATAGGTAGCAAGGCACATGGAGTGCTCAGGCAGGGTTGAGGCGGACATTTTGCACTTTCACATGCAAAATTTTAAAATGTGCAAAGTGGCTTCTCCCAAGTTGGAGCCCTGGGGATGATTTCCTTAGAGGGCCGAGACTAGAAAATGAGGTTCTACATCTGCACCACAGAAGAATAACCTAGAACCTAGAATGGACCTGTAGGCCTCCAGATCATAGAATCACAGAACTGTAGTTGGAAGGGACCTCAGGGGTCATCTAGTCCCCTGCAATGTTGGACTATTACTCGCATCAGCCCCAGACAGCTAGGGATTATGAGAGCAGTACTCCAGTAAGATATAGGTAAAGGGACCCCTGACCATTAGGTCCAGTCGTGACCGACTCTAGGGTTGCGGCGCATATCTCGCTTTATTGGCCGAGGGAGCCGGCGTACAGCTTCCGGGTCACGTGGCCAGCATGACTAAGCCGCTTCTGGCGAACCAGAGCAGCGCACGGAAACGCTGTTTACCTTCCCACTGGAGTGGTACCTATTTATCTACTTGCACTTTGACGTGCTTTCGAACTGCTAGGTTGGCAGGAGCAGGGACTGAGCAACGGGAGCTCACCCCGTTGCGGGGATTCGAACCGCCGACCTACTGATCAGCAAGCCCTAGGCTCTGTGGTTTAACCCACAGCACCACCCACGTCCCTCCAGTAAGATATAGCGAGTAGCATATTGTGCATGCTTATCTTGTCAGTTGCTGACCAGGACAGAGCCAAGCTGTCTGCCTGAAGGAGGCTGGGATAGATGCAAGGGAAGGAAACAAGCAGACAGAAAGCCCAGGGGTTCGATGGGCAGACTCACAAGCAGAGGAACCTAGAGGGAAACTTGGAAGTCATGATGTTGATGAGGCCAGAATCTGGACATTTTTATGGCCAGGCTGAGTCAGGGAGACCCAAATGGGATGCCTGGGGCTGGGACCAAGCTGGGATCTGGGAAGACAGTACTTACTGTCCAACATTCACAGATAAGACAGATTTTTCTGTCTCTTGAGTTGTAATTTTTTTTAAAAGGGGAAGCAGAGGAGCTCTTTGCACTCCTGATGTAGCACCTTGTAAGCTTTTTGGGAAGAGCTGCTGCTGCTGAGGATCTGCAAAATGCTGGGTGCAGTGTGGACTCTAAATGGAGCAGCATGTGTGCGCGCGAAATGCCTTTGACGGCATCTGCTGTGTAATTTGTGGCCACCAGGAAAGCCCCAGTTGCATTGCGCTTCCTGGTAATGGCAGCGCGCGCTTTGTGCCGTCTTCGTGATTGTGCAAGTAGGAAATGCTGTGGTTGCGAAACACCCTGCCGTTCTGTCTTAAAGGCTCACTTTGGCTCCTGTAGCCTGCAAAGAACTCCGCTTTATGTGTGTACCTCCTGGCATGCCTGCATTTCGACAGTTACCTCCTGGAACCAGGTGCATGATTCTTGAGAGCTGCAATTTAAACCTTCCATACAAAACAGAGTACAACCATCCAGCCTCAGTTCATAACATTTTCAGAATTGAAGTGCTCTACAGGTTATTAAAGTGCCTCACTTATTGTGATCTGTGTTGACCATGAGAACCTGGATCAGCTGCAGTCATTGAGTGTGGGAAGTAGAGTATTGGGTAAGCAATCTGTATCTCTGGCTGTGACTCATATCGGTTTGATCTAAGCTGCATGCCATTTCTGAAGGCTTCAGGGGCAGTAGAATCTGTTGCTGTCTGGCACCAAATAACTGTGTGTGTGTGTGTGTGTGTGTGTGTGTGTGTGTGTGTCTGACACATTCCTCTGGAAACACCTTGGGAAAGAGGACACCAGCCTATAGGAGCATGAAAACTGTTGTGCTGAAGTCAACCAAGACATAGCTGGGCATTTTACCACCCAAGTATTGCCAAATAAGCACTGCTATTTGTGCTGTTAGATCAAATGGTAGATTGAGTAAAAACAAAAAGCAGGTTCTTGGTGCTATCAGATATTCAACTCTATATCACCAGTTAATCAACTAGTGTCCCAGTTGTCAGCTAGTAGTCCATTTATCTCATTATTTTGTCTCCCCCTTCCCCAAGTACAGTGGTACCTCTGGTTATGTACTTAATTCGTTCCAGAGGTCCGTTCTGAACCTGAAACCGTTCTTAACCTGGGGTACCACTTTAGCGAATGGAGCCTCCTGCTGCCACCGCACGATTTCTGTTCTTATCCTGAGGTAAAGTTCTTAACCCGAGGTACTACTTCCGGGTTAGCGGAGTCTGTAACCTGAAGTGTTTGTAACCTGAGGTGTTTGTAACCCGAGGTACCACTGTAGCTGTTTTGTTTATCAAAGGTGCTCAATGGTGCATGTTCCATTTGACTGCCCTAATAATTTAGAATGTAATTCCATGACATCAGAAAACCTGGCACATTCATTGGGGGGAAATATAATTGCTCTTCTTGTTTCCCCTGCCAATCTCAGGTTTAATAAACCCATAGACAGGACCTAAGCACAAGAGCACTCTCCCTTCCTGCATTTTCCGACAGCTAGTTTTCAGAAGCATTACTTCTTCTGACTATGGAGGTAGCCTTCTCCTCCATCAATTTTTCTAATCCCCCTTTAAAGCCATCCAAGGTCTGTATCCAATGCTGTGCATACTCAGAGTATTGTCACAAGTCTGACATTGGGCCTGTGGTTAAGCTCTCTTGTCACCAGCCATTGCTTATGTCATTGCGGTGTGGGGACAAAATAGACCCGAGCAGAGCAAAGCAGCTGTGAGCTCCTTTTTTTAAAAAAAATACAGACATAAAAGATCATTTACAACAGGAACAAGAAGAAAAAAGAAAAGAATAAAGATCCAAAATAAAGAAATGAAAGAAAAAAACTGTTTACAAAAAGAAACTGCATCTTCTCAAATCACAATCAAATAAAGATTTTGGATATAAAACTTCCAATCGTTCTCATTACACTGTTTATGCTGTGAGCTCCTTTTAAGAGACTTGCACATTTTTGGAATTTGCTTGATTACAACAGTATATTCAGTTATAAGTATATTAAATGGTTGAATTATTTTCTTCGATAACTAGCTGGTACACATGTTTGTATCGGAGCTTATTCCCATGAGCGTTCACATCCAAATAACAAACCATATGTCTGCAACTAAACTTTATTATTCTGAATGTGTGGTGCTAAAAATAAGATGGTGTGAATTGTATTTATATATTGCAGGAACTAATCCTGTACACAGCTTCTGCATGTTCTTGTATTTTTGCTATTTTCTGACATTATCTTGTCTCTCCTTTTGGTGTTTGGCAGCCATGTCTGTGATTTAAGATATGTTTCCCCCCCTTTGGAGTTGCTTTCTTGTTCTGTGATGTCATCATGTTGACTGCATGATCCCTGATTGGCAAGGATAATCAAAGTCACTAATTCTGAAAGGACAAAAAATCAGCAGCCAGCGGAAATGTATTTGTATGGCGTCAGGTGCTCTGATTGTCTTAGTGTTGATGGGTACACTCCATTAAACAAATGTGTGTTCTGTATGTTTGCCAAGACATGAAGAAAACCTTGAAATAAGAATGGGAAATGCATTGTGGGTTGGAAATTCTTGCTTGGGACAAGGGAGGATAGATATAACACATGGATTTGAATTCCTGGCAGGCTAAGCAAGCAGGTTTGATATTCCCATCAGAGGCAACGCAACAGAGTGATGTGCATATTTATTCCCTGGGATATTAAATTTTCTCATGCAGGTTTGTTTCCTGTTCTTCCAGTTTCACCCCATACCTGGCATAACTTGGCCTATATAACTGCTGTGGCATTAGGGGTGTGCCACTGTAGGGGATGAAACTTTATGGTTGCAAATTTATTCAGTCTTAAAATATGGTTTTGGGTGTGAGGAATTCAATTCTGCTATTATTTTTGTGACTGGGCAACATTTAACTACAATTCCCTGTTTAACAGTCCCTTCCTCTTTCCAGGGAATTCTGGGAACTGTATTTCCGTGAGGGGAATAGGGATCTCCTCACAATTGTAAATCAACATTGACAAGTTACAGATCCTGGGATTTCTGTTGTTGTTGTTGTTGTGGTGTGTGTGGGAGCCATGAGTGTTTAAAGTGGTAAAGTACTGCCTTAAATGTATAGGGCAAATGCAGCCTTTGCCTGCTGAAACTAGGGTGTTTCTGTGTCCCTGCTGTCTTCTCTTTTGAAGGTGTTCTGTATTTGAAAGCCTGCCTGCTCCCAAGTCCAGCTTAAAGATAAAGATTAAAGCACAGTTATCTAGCTGCTGTGATTGTTTACTTCTCTCTTCTTCAGCACCCGGTGGGGAGATCGCCTGTGTTGCTTTTTATCAGACGATGCTTGACCAAATTAGCTGTGGCATTTTTCTCCCTCTGTTTGTGCTACAGATTGACCCAGAACCACAGCAGTAAATGAGGAACAGCCTCGGACGTTGAAATTCGGGAGTCTGGATTTAAATTCTCTTACCGTCTGGAGTGATTTAAATGCAACGGCAAAAATAAAGCCACTTCTTCTTTTTGCCTGTCTGGGGGTGGATTATTTACATATTTCGTTTAACCGAAATAGATCAGAGGTCATCCATTCTAACCATTTATACGCAGACTGGTGGGTGGAGTTGTCACATGAAGTTGACATAGGCAGTTAAGAAGATTTTTTTTTTAAAGGATTCTTCAGTTAATCAGGAAGTAGAGTTTACCTGAAATGGATCCGGATGATCAGTTTTTTCATTATTATGGGATAATGGTCCCTTGGAACAACTTTATGAAGAGGTGGCAATAGTCCTGGCTGCAGGGTTTTTTTGTGTGGGCAATATGTCCTCAGTATGGCTCCCCCTTTTTCCACCCCTGCATATTTGCAGCAAACTGTCTCCTACCAGGCCCAGTGAATACCATTTCCCAGAGGGAGACCCCAAGGCAAGTCAGAGGTGCCTCTTAAGTCTCTTGACACTTCTCACTCTTTGCATGCTCAGAGAGGGGAGGTGAACAGGTGGTTACAGTAATTAGGGATGAGGGAGAGCAATAGGGCCAGGAGCAGGGAGAACTTCAGGTGCAAGATGATCCTGGCCCAAAGCAGGACCTGGTTCTGATAAGACTGGCAGCATCTGGGCATTGCACTGGGCTATATAAGCAGAGGCAGCAATGTGCATCAGAGATGCTTTCGTTTTCCCTGTTTGGGAAGACATTAATGTGAGAAGCAGCCCAGAGGAAGAAGACGCTTGTCTGTGTGAAACTTGCAAGTAAGGTGCTATGTTCCCACTGTTTTCACTGCAAATCCCCCTGAAAAACATTGCTTTGGAAATAAATGGGTGGAACTCCTGCCTTGGCAATAAAAAACCAAAAGAAACAACCACTGCAAAAAAGGCACGTACTACGTTGTCATCTCCTGGAAGATGGTGGTGATTAATTTTAAGTGATATTCCTGTCTAGTAGTGGAGCTCCCCCCCCCCCCCGAGGTGGATGCAGCTTGTCCCATTTTAAAGAAGCAGTGATTTATGCCAGCCAGCCCACCTCTGTGGCCTCTTCAAAAGGTCAAGTGTGATGGCAGCCAACTGTGAAATATGAAACCACGTCCAATCCTGCACCTGTAGTTTTGTGCTGTGTGCTTTTCATCCCCAGAAGCACCTTTGCCACAAGCATAAATCCACAACCCCGCTGTGAGGACAGCAATTATTCTCAGCTTATTTTCCTTTTCCACACAGTGTCAATATGCTGGTCCCAATCTGAGGCAAGGTACAGCTGGAATCAATAAATCAATCACTAGTTTGCAGTTGATTTAGTGGGTGGTGTTCTGTTGCGTTTTTTAAGAAAAAAAACAAACCACCAACCCTTAGAAGGGTTTTAGAAACTTGATTGCCAGCACTACAGTTAATTTATTGGCTAATAGAAATGCCTTTTCAGAACTGACCTTGAACAGTTAAAAATATACAGTACAGGTTTCCCGGGAAAATCATACAAGCAATGCACCAAATTAAAAACCAAAATCAGTAAGATGACAACTGCAACCATCTCAAAATATAACAGTCTCATTAATGAAAAATTAACCAAATGTTAAAGCTTCAGAATTTTAAATCGCCCACTAAAAGCCTCTAAGAACAGAAAGGTCTTTGAAGACACCCAAAGACCAGCGATGAGGGAGCCTAGTGGACTTTGAAAGGGGTCTTCTTCTGTATCTTTGGCACACCTGTCCAGAAGGCCTTGTCTTATCCATTTGCCCCTCTTAACTGGATGGTGATCAGAGTCTTTGAACGTGATCTTAATTGTCAGGCAGGTTCATATGACAATGCACCAGCCTTCCCTAACCTGGTGCCCTCCATAATGTTTTGGATTACAACCCCTATCCGAAACATTGGCCGGGGGGTGGGGGAGGCAGGTTGGGGAATTCTAGAGTAGGAGATTGTGACAAAACCTGGTCCCAGACTGTTTAAGGCTTTAAAGGCCAACACCAGGACTTTTAATTGAGCCTGGGAACAAAAAGAAAGTCTGTGTAGGTGGAGCAAGATCTGAGTAATATGATCTGTACCCGTTCGGTTAGTAAAACAGCAATACTTCTTTTTTGCTTCATTACCGTATCCAACAATTTGGCTAATAATATTATGCTGAGTTCTGAAACCCAGGGCAGGCAAGGCGACACCTTTTATTGGAACAGTGAATGCTTTAAATGCTGGAAGTGGGAGTTGGTGCCTCTCCAGTGAGGTATTTGAGGCAAAAGTAAGTCATGATGCCGTTTCATGCTAACCAGGGACGTGATTCAGCCTCGGTTAAGTGCTTTAGGGCTGCAATTCTCTCCGCGAATGCTTGGGAGTAGGTTAGCGCAGGAGCTTGAGGCAAAAATAATTTTGGCTAGCAAAAGTTTTTCAGCCACGTTCCTATGCAATAGCAAGCCTTGGTTTAATGTCATGAGGACAAGCCACAGCAAGCCTTGGGCTTGGCCCTCTTTCTGGGTGTAACTGCGAGGCAGAGTCGAAAACTTTGCTTTCTGCTGCTTGTGTTGACCATAGTTGCTGGAGCTGCCTTGCTTCAACAAACCATGGCTGAGATCAGCTACAGTTTGTCTGGTAGGAACATCGCACTAAACAAGGTTACTCTGAAGTTGAAATGGAAGTGCATTCACCTGAGGGAAGGGGAGGGACCCTGAGGCATGAAAAAGGTGCCTTCTGGGTAATTCTCTGGCGGGTCCAGTATCTAAGTGGGGCTTTCAAGGGAACACCACCAGCCACTCTTGTGTCAAATGAGCACACTGTGTTGCTTGTACCAACCTGGCCCATGTGTGGATTCAAATTCTCTCTTTCTTTCTACTTTGTTAATTAATCCCTTCAGCTTGTTTCACTTGATTAATGCAATTTGGAGTTCTTCTTTCACAGCGATTTGCCCAGCAAGCATTGATAAAGTTATGAAGTCTTAATAGCTACCTCAGGGACCTTCATGACAAGAGAGGAACTGGTACAAGAAGTTCCCTGCTGGCGCTTTCCAGGCAGTGAAGTTAGACTTGCCATTGTCTTGTAAGAGTCTTAAGGGTAGCACTATTGCTGGAGATGCAGTCCAACGTCACTCAGGCGCGGGGAGATGCAAGTCTTCAGACAGCCATGAGCTCACTTCTTGTCTGGTTTTTCCTTACGAACACTGAAAAAATGACCCATGTTCGATGGTAGTTTTATATAAATTGTACTGCACACCAACAAAGCATCTACTTGAAAGATTTTGTTTCCTTTTCTCTTTTTGTAATAATAAGGTGTACTAAGGCAAAACTTGATGCAGCTCCACTGGTAAACATTACCACTAGGAAGGCCATTGAAATGTGAAGAGTGGAAATTGTGCCTGCAACAAGAGGAGATATGATAGCCATCTTCAGATATCTGAAGGGCTGTCCCATGGAAGATGGAGAAAGCTTGTTTTCTCCCAATCTGGAGGGCAGCACTCGACCCAATGGATGCAAGTTGCAAGGAAGGAGATTATGACTAAACGTCAGGAAGAAGTGGAACTGTTGGGAGGTGGTGCATTCTCCTTCTTGGAGGTTTTAAAGCAGAGGTTCTCAACCTGTGGGTCCCCAGATGTTGTTGGACTACTACTCCCATCATCCCTGAGCTCTGGCCTTGCTTGCTAGGGGTGATGGGAGTTGTAGTTCAACAACATCTGAGGACCCACAGGTTGAGAAAGGCTGTTTTAAAGCAGATGTTGGATGGCTATCTGTCATGGATGCTATAGTTGTGATTCCTGCATTTCAGGAGTTTGGACTAGATGACTTTTGGGGGTGCCACTCTAGAATTCTATGATTCTTTGACATCCACTTTCAGCCCTGGAGGGCTAAATGTACCAGGTGTGCAGATTTGATTTTTATTTTATTTATTTTTTTAAAAAATTGATTTTGTAGCTTCTTGGAATCCTGACATTTAACCTGAATTTTTAACCACATTAATGCAAAACAGCAGCGTAGTTTGGGGATTCGTAGCAATGGCAATTCCACGACTCCAGAAGTGAAAGTATGAAAGTCTACTGTTGCCTTTCCATACTTGACCTTTAATGGAAAGCTTCCCCCTGGAAGCTTATGTGATCCCTTCCTTGTAGCTGGCTATTGTGAAACCTGTTGTGAACCAGCTGTTACAAGGAACTAATGAAACGTGGGGAGGGGGGGGGAGATATCAAGGGCCCATCTGCGAAGCACAGTTTCCACCTGCAGGCAACGTGTGAGAATGTAACTAATGTGTTAAAAGCTTTTTGAATTCAGCATGGACGTCATCAGTTGAGCTACTGAGCCTTCTCAGTCCTGCAGACTTTGCATCAAATCCTGACATATTAAAATTTAGAATGCGTAAAGCAAAGCATTTCAGAATGTATCGCTGCTTTTGCGTACTGAACAAACTAGACTTGTCCTCTATTCTGGTGTGTGTGTGGCAATCGTCGACCACAACTCATGGGCAAAGTCGGATCGTTATGGGTGGCCTCTAGTGTCTGTAAGATACTAAAGGGAAGCAAAACAAAAAATTTTTTTCCTTCCAGTAGCACCTTAAAGACCAACTAAGTTAGTTCTTGGTATGAGCTTGGTATGAGCTTTCGTGTGCATGCACACTTCTTCAGATACACTGAAGAAGTGTGCATGCACACGAAAGCTCATACCAAGAACTAACTTAGTTGGTCTTTAAGGTGCTACTGGAAGGAAAAAAATTTTTTGTTTTGACTATGGCAGACCAACACGGCTACCTTTCTGTAAAGGGAAGCAGTCACTGATCGCGCATGGAAAAGACAGAGCACTGATGGGCACATACATGTTCACAACTGGGTTACTTACCCAGCTGAAACACCTTGCACCATCTCACACGTGGAGCTTTCCTATGGATTTGGTTCATGCGCTCAATTGTGAGTCACAATCCAGTTGTGTACTTACCACATATAAATTAACCTGGACTGTAATATAGATATGAATGGTGACTTGAGCATGATAGAGGGAGGGTTTCAAAACTACTTCGTGGCCATGAGGCACTTGGTTCCATCCCTGGTACCTTCAGTCAAAAGGATTAGGTAGCAGGTATCTCTGCTCAAGATCCTGAAGAACTGCTGCCAGTTCGTGTGAGCTATACTGTCCTGGGCTGTGTAGGAAGCTGTCTTACAAAAAGCCTGTGTTAAAATGCAGGAAGCTGCCTGCGTTTTGTCCCTCTGTCCCACAGGAGTCTGTACCAGGGCTATCTGGAAATACTGGTATTGAATCAGGAACTTCTGCGTGCAAATCTTGTGCTCTGCTAATGTTGTCAAAATACTCACATACCTGTGAACATTTTCCATTGAATTCAGTACAGTGGTACCTCGGTTTAAGAGCAGTCCGGTTTAAGAACGATTTGGTTTACAAACTCCGCAAAACCGGAAATAGTGTCTTGGTTTGAGAACTTTACTTCAGTCTAAGAAGTGGACGACAGAGGACGAGATGGTTGGATAGTGTTCACGAAGCTACCAGCATGAGTTTGACCAAACGGTGGGAGGCAGTGGAAGACAGGAGTGCCTGGCGTGCTCTGGTCCATGGGGTCACGAAGAGTCGGACACGACTAAACGACTAAACAACAAGAACGGAATCTGAACGGTGGAAGGGCACTGGCAACAGGAGGCCTCATTAGGGAAAGCGTGCTTCGGTTTAAGAACGGTTTTGGTTTAAGAATGGACTTCCGGAACGGATTAAGTTCGTAAACCGAGGTACCATGTACCTCATGCAGCTTGTTTAAAGGCTCTCTGTGAACTCTGTGAGTTTTATCTCTCAGCAAATAAAATATGCTATGGTTTTATCTTTCAGCTTCATGTTGCCTTCTGGCTTGGTAGGCCCACAATTTGATTTTCCTTATCACTTGATGACATTTGTTTTCGTGGGGAAAATGTTGCTTTCTCCCATGCCTGGGCAACTTTTATGAATGCAATCTTATCGATGTGAGGCTGCTGAGACTTTTTACAAAACGAAAGCTTCTCTGTGCTTCCTCTGCCTGACGTCTTCAGTTAACACGCCACGGTACTACTGTTCATTTTGTTTCAGGGTTGCAGATACAATAGTTAATTCTGACCATACAGCGCAAGTAGTTTTGTGAAACCGTGGGAATTTTGCAAAGGAACCAAAGAGCACTGGCTTTAATGATGCCACTCGCGTGCTTAAAGGAGCAAACATGCCCCAATTTAGCATCTTATTTAGGGTCTTGCGTCCAGAGGAATGGCGGATCTCTAGCGTTCATCTCTCTCTAGTGGATAGGAGCATTGGACTGAATTGTTGTAGACAAACTTTGGATAAGCCTGACATGGTGCCATTTTGCATACTGGTTTTTGCTTGCATGTGTTTAGTATACCCGTGGTTATCAGGTAGTTTTCTGGCTTGAGGGATGGTTTCAGCTGTCCTTGGCTCTTGAACTTTCTCCTTGTGTGCTTCTAAACTGATTTGCTATGTTTAAACCCCATTCCTGCTCCAAGTTGCTCACAGTGGCATACATGGGATCGCCCCCCGTCCTTTTTTCTTCCTCGCAACAACCTTGCAAAGTAGGTTCGACTGAGAGAGAGTGGCTACGCTAAGGTCACCTGGTGAATGTCATGGCTGAGTGGGGATTTGTACTGTGCTATCCCGGGTCCTAGTCCAACATTCTTAATCACCAAACCATACTGGCTGTCATGTGCAGGGAGGTGTGAGTATTTTAACACAGATCACTCAAAACTACACCCCACACTACACTACATCCCACACTGGCTGTCTGAAGTCCAGGAAAGACTGTAGCATGATATGATTTCTGCATACAATTTGTATCTGCTCTGCAACTTCAGCAGAAGGCTATTAGTCCTGTTAGCAGTTGTATGTAGTTGTATTACTTGATTATTATCTCCCAAGGCTGGCTCTATGAATTTCTTTAATCCTTTTTTTATATAAATCCATCAAAGATGGTGGACATCACTGCCTTTTGTGGGAGTGAATTCTATCGTTTAAGCATGTACTCTGGGCCCCAATGCTTTATTTTGTCCATTCTGGATCTTCCAGTGTTCTGTTTTGTTGGATATCTTCTCCTTATCTGCTTTCGCTTGCTGGTCTCCCACCCCCCCACTAAACTAAAAAGCCCCCAATGTTATAACTAATAGGGGATTTGCTCCAACCCCTGGGTAATTTTAGTCATCCTTTTCTGAAGTGGGGGCTGATTTCATGTATAAACTGTCCAAGAATTGCAGATTTATCACCACCAGAAAACTTGCATAGAGTCGTATCTTGGTTTTTGAACAGAATGCGTTCTGGAAGTCCGTTCGACTTCCAAAATGTTCAGAAACCAAAGCGCAGGAGCATCCTGCAGCCAATTGGAAGCCATGGAAGCCGCGCCGGATGTTTGGCTTCTGAGGCAAAATTCGCAAACCGGAACACCTACTTCCAGGTTTGCGACGTCCGAGTTCTAAGTTGTTCGTTAACTAAGCTGTTCAAAAACCAATAGCAATACAATATATTTCAATGGACTGTTCACTTGCGCAGGTACACAGAAAATGTTTGTGTAATATATATCATAGAATCATAGTCAGAAGATGCACCAAGGGTAATCTTAAATCCAACCTCCTGCAATGCTGGAATATCCCGCAAGAACCATCTCTCTCAAACAAAGAGCCTTGCTTGTCCCCAATAAAAATATTGGCTTGATTTTGGAGAGGTGTCTGTGCTTGGTCAGGCAGTGTCATAATTGCTTTGGCTTCCGTTCTCATTTGGATAACATATAAATAACACATCCAGTGTGTGACTTGAGAGTAGCTGATAAGCAAAGCAGGATATATATATATATATATATATATATATATATATATATAACATTGTAATATGAGATGTTATCGCTTAGGGGGGATAAATCACACTGCAGTGCTGGAATAAAAAGATGGAGATAAATGTGTAAATAAACTCTTCCAGCATCTGTCAAATAGAACGTTTGTTATCTTTTAGAAACTACAATTCGGCACAATTGACGAATGCCAGTAAGATGCTGTTTCTTGACTAGTAGTTTCTTTTTGGGAGAAAGGGGAAAACTGCAGTTTATTGCAAAGGCAAAAATTAAATGTCTTGTTTACTGTCTCCGTGTAATGCACCTTGATCTAGGAGAATGTCAGGAAATGCTTTGCATCTGTGAATACTTGCCTTTTGAGACTCTTATGGAAAGGACTGGTGTGGGGGGGAGGCGGAAGGAAGGAGGAAAATATTTTGCCTGAGAGGAATAAAAACGAGGGAGACATAATAAGACACCTGTGAAGGTTTGTATCGTACTCAGTGTGTTTCTGCTTCATTATTCAGCTTATAACCAAAGCAACATACCAAAAAATAGCACGGATCCAGGCATCTTTTAGATGCCCCAGGAGGCCTTCCGTAAAGCTGGCTGTTCACACAGAAGGGTTTATATTAGTGGCAAGACTTTGTGAAGAGCTGTCAAGAAGAAAATCTTCAAGCACTCTATTTCTTAAAATGTCTAACCTTAACAACACGGGCCCCATTGCTGGTAGCTCTCTGCAGCTGTGTGTGTGAAGAGAATGTCTCTTGTCTATTTCCAGACCTAGTCTGACTATTACACAAAAGGGATGTTATCTAGGAATAAATTAGAGGCAGTCAGCTGACCCTGAACTGACCTAGAATTCCGCCCCCCTCCTCTCTGTGCATTTTTAAAAAGCCTCTGATCTCTTTGGCCTCGGGTGTCGCACCATTATGGGATGCCACACGGACAAAATTTCAGACTTGGGCCATATTCTTCCGCTCTGCTTAATGGTTATCTGCATGCCAGTTAGGAAAATGCTTTATACCGGCGATCGCCAATGTGTTGCCTATGCTGTTAGACTACAGCTCCCATCATCCTTTACCATTGGCCATGTTGGCTGTGGAGGATGGGCATTGTAGTCCAGCAACATCTAGAAAAGGGAGTATATGCTTTTCATTTTGAATCTGAAGTAGTGCTGGGCCAGACTTTTTGAAAAGACATTGGGTTGTATCCAAGAAAATTGTCCTGTTAGCTCAAGAAATTACACCTGCAGAATGAGACTTCCTCTCCTTTTCCTTATCTGTCCCTCCCCCCCCCAAAAAAAACTGCTCCAGAGATTTGGGGGAAACCCCCAAAGCAGATTTGAGATATCATGTGGAAGAAGTGTTGGATCGTTCATTAACTGAAGGGTAAATTTTTTAATTCAGACAGCACTCTGTTCTGTTTTCCTAGTGTTTCCTTACCTGATGATTTCCATGTTTTATGTGATCTTTCACACACCGCAAAAGACACGTCTGGAAATCTGGAGGAAGTTTAATGCTCGTTTGCATGTTTATTGTTTCCAAGAAAAAGAATCCATTTTCCAGCCCCGTTTACCCAGAAAACCGCAGGAGTTTTGCACTGCAAATTTGATGACATTCAGGGCAATATCCTGGCATGCTGTTCTTTCCTGCCCTTTAAAACTTAGTGAAACATGGCAGTGTATTGATCAGAAAGCGACGGTTCTGTAACACAAAAGGTGTAAAAGACACATTAGAAACCAGGACTTAAGTACCAACATTATAACCAGTAAAACTATTGCAATAAATACTATTCCTGAATTCAGCCCCTGTGTTAAAGTCATCTAGCCAAGAGCAGGATGGGTGGAGGTGTTGCTTAGCAACCACAGGCTGGCAAGGTGTCCCCTGAGATAGCAAGCGCCCTGATTGGCTGTATAGCTCTGAGGTAGTTTTTCCTCTGTTTGTTTAAGTGAATGTCTCCCTGCTATGTAGAGGTCTGAAGTACTCTGTGTTTTGTTCATTTTCCTCAGTAAAGTGTTATCAGGATTTCCTTTCTCTCTGGTCTTCGTCTGTGTCATCTGAGTGACTTTGCTAACAAGGAGAGGGAGAGGAAGCATTCTTGCGCAAGCAGAAGTCCTTGTGCCTAACGGTTGGGGCGACTTCATTGAGCACAACTCATTATATCTGAGAAAATTTCTGAGATTTTTATTTTTATTTATTCCTCCTAGGAAAAGAAGGCTAGCTTGCAATTTTTTCTCTGAATAGTTCCAAGCTTTTTGTTGTTGTGGTGGTGGCCCCATCTCCTCCCTCTCACCAGCCATCATGCGCCAAACTCCATGTGCTCCTGCCATTTTATGAGTTTTTCGAACAGGTTTTATACCGCTATGTGGAGCCTGCATATACATAAGATTATTGTCGTGTGTGCCACTGCCATTACATTGTTTTGGTCAGGGTGCATGTTACGAATTTTCTAGATAATGCCCTCAAAAGACCTACACCTCCCCCCCATGCTCTTCAATGTACAGTGGTTCACCATCCAGAAAATTCTCAGTGGCACGAACAACATGAACTGCTTTCTGCTAACCTTTCTTGGGGGTTACATCTCTCCCTTGCATGCGAATTGCCCATAGATGTGTCAGATTACCATTAATTTATAACAGGCAACTGTTGTGTAAAATGACCTGGCTTGCATCTATGCCTTCCACATCGGAACATTGTTATACATAACTGCAGTTAAGAGACTTATCAAGACTTTATCTTGACAAGGAGAAACGACCGGCACATCTTGCTGTTTTATTTCTTTATATTTTTGCACAGAACAGTAGAGAGGAAATGTGCTTGTGTCTCTCCCCCATTCATAGGCTTTTAAGCAGGGCCGCCCCTACTGTTAGGCAGAGTGAGGTGGCCGCCTCAAGCGGCTAATTTTGGTATCATGAAAGGGCAGTAGTTTTTTTAAAAAAACTTACTCAATTTATTGCAAAGCTAAGCAGGGTCCGGTATGGTTTCAAATTGGATGGAGGACTACATGTCGAGATTCCTGCATTGCAGAGGGTTGAACTAGGCCCTCGAGACCCTTTCCAACTCTGCAATTCCATAATTCTATTATTCTATGATTATTGATGTACCTTTACAGTGTTCTTGGGATTTTTCTGCCTCATGTGCCAGATTACTTTGGGCACACCCAACTAAATAATTGTGTGAGTGGACTGACCCTCGCTTGCACAATGGGACTTCTCACCTCCTTTCTTCCCCCTCTGCATGCCCCACACAGTCCCAAATTGGCTCCAGAGGGTTGGAGGAACCCCACAGAACAGATTTAGGGGGCGTGCAGGGGAGCAGAGGAGGGGAAAGTCCAATTTGCAAGCAGGCATGGAGAAAATTAGCGCTACTTCTTGGGCTGCCACTGCCACAGTTGGCTACAGACAGGCCCATTCCTTTCTCCTGACTGTGGGATGACCATTTTATTTTAACAAGTGATCACAGGAGCCCAAGGCCCTTCCCATCCATCTGCATCACCAACGCACATGTGTGCATTGATCAAATGGCAGGCTAGCACGCATTGCAGGTGGCTTTCATTTTACTCGGTGGATCAGCATATCTGTAGGGCTGCTCCAAGCTGTATCCTCACCTGCTTCTCTACTGTGGCCCTACAGATGTCGAAGGATTCAAAATTCCATCATCCTCGAGTTGGCTTGACAGGGCGCTGTAGTTCAAAACACCTAAAGATTCATTGCCTCCTGTGTAGATGCATAGTTCTTGAGCCAGTTGCAAGAGGGCTGGATCCAAATCCAAGACATGTTTATGCTTTGCATGTAGAAGATCTCAGGTTCAATCACCATCATCTCCTCCAAGCTGATCTCTGGTATCTGGAGAGTCTGCGCCTACCTGAGTAGGCAGAATTGGGCTAGAATAGACTAGCGGCTTGAGGCAACTTCATATGCAGAGCTCTGTTGAACTGTGTCCTCCTTCATTCATTGTCCACTCCTGTTAAGGAACCTCTGCCTATCTACTATGCAACTAAAGTCTTCTGTAGCGGGTTTTGGAGCACACTGTTGGGGGAACAGTATGTATGTCAGTCTCCTCTAACCTGGTGCCCTCCAGAAATTGTTGGACTCATAACTCTCTTAATCCCTGGCTATTGGCTGATGAGAGCTGACCTTCAAGAACATCTAGAGGGGAACCAGGTTATGGAAGACTGACAGGTAGCCTAGGCCTATTGAGATGATAGCTTAGGATGGTACTCAACCTTCCTCTGCATATTGTAAGGGATGGTAGGTCATGAAAGAAAAGCTTTCAGAAACCTAAGGAGAGAAGCCGGTTTGAGAACCACTGCTTTAGGAATGGGCACATTTGAGAGAACCCCTTTTGGAGCGAAAACCAGCTATAAGGATGGAACACCCATGGGGCTTTATGTGCTGCAGAGATGGATGCTGTTGGATGCGAAAGAGAGAGAATCCTTGCTGTAGGTGTGTTTTTAGTTTGCTTAGTTTATCTGTGGTTGTGTGTCCACAGAACACTGGCTGTATTAAGTTACTGGAATGTGTGCAGGGCTGCAGAAGATGTTTTCAATAGGGCAGAATTTCAGGCTCTAATTTAATAACAAGACCTCTTCTGGATAAACACCTGCAGCCTTTGGCACTGAATTTATTTAGTTCAGGATACAGCCATTCTCTGGTATACTGGGAGCATCTTTGAATTATCATTTAACAAACCAGTAGGTGAGTAAATTGGCTTTTTCAAGTCTCTTAATGAAATCTTGCTTCCTGGTCACAGGTGCCTGTTCTTTAGTTCCACTGAGAGTTCCCTAATGAAGAGGGCAAAACCATATTAATGGTAGTCTTTCTCCTAAAGTCGCCCCGGGAAAATTGCATTTGCTGCTCGCTTCTGACTGAAATATTCTCTGAGGAAAAGTGTGCACGGCTTATCTTAACTAAAATTTGCGTATTTGTTGTATTCAGTCAAATGTGTTTATTTGGGATAGGACTTTATTTATTTATTTATTTGCTTTAAGAGATGGCAGGTTGTATTAATAATAAGTACATAAGAAACTGCTCTGTACCAAGTATATCCCTGGTATATCTCAGCTCTTGGTTCATCTAGCTCATTGCCGTCTACGCCACTGGTTTTCAGCCAGTCCAGAACCAGTTTCAGGGTTGTTGTGGGGATAAAATGGGGAGGGGGAACCACCTTGAACTGTTTGGAGGAAAGGTGGCATATACATGTCATTTGATTGATTGGCTCTGTTTGGCAAACCAATTTGAGTTTTGTTTGTTTGTTTAAAAAATCAAGTAGTATATAAATGTTAAATAAATACATGTAATAATAACAAAATATTTGGCCATGCCACATTTCATCCAGTGGATGCCAAGTCAGACTTGCCACATTTTTGGGAGCTGGCGGGGGAAGTGAGGTGCGATATTCCTACGTTGTGGTATTTGCTCTAGATGTGTAGAACATGCCATTCTCTTTCACACCCTCAATGCTCTAATGCAGGGATCAGCAAACTTTTTCAGGGGGCCGGTCCACTGTCCCTTAGACCTTGTGGGGGGCCGGACTATATTTTTTGAGGAAAAATGAACGAATTCCTATGCCCCACAAATAACCCAGAGATGCATTTTAAATAAAAGGACACATTCTACTCATGTAAAAACACGCTAATTCCCAGACCGTCTGCGGGCTGGATTTAGTAGGCAATTGGGCTGGATCCGGCCCCCAGGCCTTAGTTTGCCTACCCATGCTCTAATGTGACTTTGCGTTGTGGAAACATACCCCATTAAGCACAGGTAATAGTGAAACAGAAGCTTTCGCCTTCTTTTCCCTCAGAATTTGCTCTTCACTGATATGGGTGCTCTACTTGTGTTTGCTCTCTTTGGGTCAATGCTCCCAGAAGAGGAGGATTGTCCGCATGATATTGGTCGCTGTGGCCACAACACAGACTCCTCTCTATTGGGCACATAACTTCCCCAGTGACATTCCTCATGAGCTTAATGTAAATGTTATAATTCCCAGGCGTGTGTAGGATGCCACACTGAGCTATTATGGAATTACTGTGCTGAAAAGTGGGAGAATCAAACTTGCCACCCACACGAGACCGGTAGAGGCATCCCATCAGAATTCTGAATATCAGAAGCTGAGCAATAGTCCTGAGCATTTCACAGACAAAAGAAATAGGGATTTGTAACACTCCATTCTCATCCTTAGGAGAATTGGCACCAGCTGCCCAACTGCTGCATGTTCTCCTCAGACTTTTGAATGCTCTGTTCCTTTGGCCTGCAATTGTCTGCCATCCCAGGAGAATGGTTGTTTTGGGATAAAGACCTAATAGGACTATGGACCAGCCGGTCCAGTGTGTGCAATAGTGGACTTTGCGTAGCATGGCACTGTGGTGTTGATGTGCATTAGTGGTAAAAGCAGTGTGTCCAGCTCCTGTTTTGAGGTGCAACTACTTAGGGAGCTCCATGCTACCTCTCCCCACCCCAAAATGTAGTGAAGAAAACATTCCCCGCTGCAGCCAGGCCATCCACCATGGAAGCTGTTCTCCGCTGTTTGTTTGCCACCATGGAAGGTACTGTAGAGTTCTTCCATGCAAGGAGGGACTCTGCCCTATTGTTTCTGATGTAAGTGGCTCTAGTATAGGGGTATAGCTGTGGTATATATCATTTGAGTGTGTGGGGGGGCTAGCTCTATCCCACATGGTGCTATAATCCCCCTCATGGAGTCTTTCCGCATGGTGGAGGAAGGATTGTGTGAACTTCTCCCTTGAGACCCTGGAGAGGGACCTAAATGCTGAAGAATGATACCTCTGGCAACTAATCCAGAATGCGGCAGCTAGACTGGTGACTGGCAGCGGCCGCCGGGACCATAAACAAAACTGCATTGGCTCCCAGTATGTTTCTGAGTGTTGGTGCTGACCTCTAAAGCCTTAAACTTCTTCAGCCCAGTATACCTAAGGAGCCTCTCCACCCCCGTCGTTCAGCCCGGACACTGAGCTCCAGCTCCAAGGGTCTTCTGGTGGTTCCCTCACGATGAGGGCTTTCTCAGTATTTGCACCCACCCTGTGGAATGCCCTCCCTTCAGATTGCAAGGAAATAAACAACTATCTGACTTTTAGAAGACATCTCAAGGCAGCCCTGTGATGTCTTACGTTTTTTTGGGAGCCGCCCAGAGTGGCTGGGGCAACCCAGTCAAATGGGCAGCAAATAAAGTAAGTTGGTGACACACTTTTCAGACATGCATCATTTTGCGACACAGTAATTCAGTTTTACTAGCAAACCAGAGGTCAAATTAACCCCTTTCCAGCCCTGGGAGGAGCATGGGAGCGTTTGCGCAACACACCGACACACTAACATGCCACGACACACAGTTTGGAAAGCTCTGCACTACAGGGAAAAGGAAACTTTTAACAATGCATTACCCTGTGGGCAAAACAGGGACAAAATAAGGATTGTGATTTATCTGGGACAAATGGAAAAATGGAGAAATAGGAATGGTGGGAGTGTCTGCCCGAGAACGACATACAGAATAGCAATCAGATAGTGTGTGCGCACCAGACCCAAATGCCACAGACCTGCCATTATTGTGGCTTATGGGAGAGTAGATGCAGGAAGCCAGAAGTGATGATAGAAGCCTAGACCTCTGTGTGCATACTTAGAGTAAGATGCAGCCCTATTGCACCCATGCACATGCACATGCACATGCACGCGCACACACACTCACACCCTCTTCTGGTTCACAGCAGAGAGCAAGCCATGCCAAAAGCGGTTTGCAATTGCGAATGAGCAGCCTGCTTCCGGCAGAGTGGGTGTCCCTTGAATTTGTGTCGCCCAAGGCAGCTGCCTGCCTGGGGAAAGAGGGTCTGTAAGCTGTATTGAGGTGCCACAACATAGTCTCTCGACACCCTAAAGAGTGTGAAGAAACTGGCGGAACCCTGACCTCGCGCTCCCATTTTATTTTTTGCCGTTTTGCATATCTGCGTCTGTTTGCCTTTTTCCTTTTAAGCATGGCTGCACCCTTGACAATTCAAGCCTAAAAGGTCATCTTAATTAATATTTCTGGATTAGTGGGATGGCAGACGCGGCGGTTGCTGGTAACAGCAGAGATGGAGCCTTGCTCAGAAAATGGCTTTCCAGGCTGGTGCTCTGGAGCAGAAACATTGCAATCGGGCAGCCTGATATAATTAGAAACGTGCTGGTTTATTTATTTATTTTTGCAAAAAAATTAAAAAGATTGCAGGAAGAAGTGTTCCTTTCCTTTTTTTAATTTGAGGAATTTCCATTGGTTTTCTGTGTGTTGCTGGCATTTCTCCCCCCCCCCCCACTGGTTTTATACAAGTGTCCTGTGGTTAGTACTGGTTAGCTCAGCAGTGTGGATTGACATGGTGTAAGTAGGGTAGCATTAAAGGGCTACCTGCCCCAGTCTAAACGGGGGTACATAGCCTGAAATATGATGTAATATATTGTCATAATATTGCAGTGAATCATCCCAATCTTGGAGTGGTGAGAAACATCAGGGGCACCTGTGCTTAGCTAGGCTTAGGTTTCCTTGGCATGAAAGTCAGTGGAAACTGTGGAGTCGTTAGGATATATGGTTTTATTCACAACCTGAGCATAGGCTCACAGCATTGACACTCTGCCAGATCTTGCTTTCCCATTCAGTTTCCAAGGGAGCCCCCCAGCTGTCGCTCAGGTTCGCACAGAACAGACGTGTCTCTGTGTCTCCAGCTTCCATCATCGGTCCAACCCACACAAAGAATTCTCCCCTTTGTCCGATTGTGTGGCATCCAGTCAGGTGAGATGGAGACAGGCCCACCCATACGCCTCTATGGCAACAGAGCTCACTCTTTCAAGATGCAAATGGCAGGTCCTTAGCTGAGCTTGACAAAGGAACTGGCCTATGACTGGTTCAACAATCTTCCTTCTATAGTTTCTAGTCTTCTGTACACAGACTTCCAGGTTTGGAAGGGACCTACGGTGTCACACAGACCATTCGCCCAAACCCATAACAGTGTTAATCTTAGAAAGATTATACATGTTGTCAAGGTAGTGCATACCACCTTGCGTAAGAGGCTTTGTGAGGACAGTAGACCAGGTAAGGTGAACGCTGTTGCACCTTCTCATTGATTCTTTGCCTGCAGGCTAGCAAAGCAATGCACATTCAGGCATTGTCTATTGGTTGTGGTGGAGGGAGAATATTGGCACTAGCAGCCAACAAGATTTTCGCCCTAGCAGGCCTGAGTCAAAAGATGGCATCTGTTCTAAAACCAATGTGGGCAATGAGAACTCCAAATTTTAGCTAGCTAATCAATCTCTCAGCCTTTATATTCAGTCTCAATGTGCCTGGTGTCATTTTGGGGGCAAAGTACAGAACTGGGATTCTTCCCGGGACACAGTAATTTCTTGGGCTGTAGACTGGCTTTGTGGGTATTGAAGATGCTAATATAATGTCCCTGGTTGGGGGTGGAGGGGATGCGGTGGGCGAGCAGGGGGAGGAGGAGCAAAGGGGAGATCCAGCCACAGAGGGAGGGCCTTGGTGGCACCCAAGGGAAGTATCAGGAGAACATTGGGACCCCCTGGAAGATCTCTGGGCAAGCAGAAAGGAGGAATTATGGGTTATTGGGTTGTTGTTATTTTGATTGTGTATTTTGTGGTTTTCTATTCTGATTTTTTTCTGTGAACCGTCCTGAGACCTGCGGGTATAGAGAGGTATATAAATTCAATCCATCCATCCATATTTTCCCAAGTGAGACCCATGCCAAAGAGCCCTTATACGGAAGTCCTTTCTGCAAACAGACATAAAGTCAAGCAGAGCTCGCGAGAGATCTAGAAGAGAGTGGTTGTTGCCAAAAAAATTTCCAAGGGCCAGATAGTGGTGTCCAGAAGGCCACATTTGGCCCCCCAGGCCAGGGCTGAGGTTCCCCACCTCGGCCTGTAACAAACAGTCGAAGGGGAGAGGCAGACAGAGGCAGAAAGGGAAGGATGGAGGCTAATACTGTTCCCCATACTTGACATTTGTTACAGTTGGTAGTAATAAGAAAAACCAACGATCATGTGGGAAAAGGTTGGCTTTGAGGAAGGAGTTGTGTTGGAAAAGCACCAGAGCTATGTGGGAGGAAGGACCTATGATCACAAGGGGCTTGTCATGTGGTGTCTGGCCCCCACATGGTTGCATTTTAGATGGCCAGCCACATGTCTGCTGTGTGGTTTGTGGTTTTTGCTTGCGCTAGTGTCTCCTCGGTTCTGATATCTCGGTTCCCATAGCCTTTTGGTGGTGGAAAGACAAATAAAGGTATTTGGGTGGGGAAAGGTAATAGCAAGCCCCCTGGTGTTTGTCTGTGAAATGAGCTGTGTGTGGGAAGGTTGAGATTTGCTAAACGGAATGTAGCACATCGCTATAAGCAGCAAAATCCCAAGTTCCATAATCTATATAAAAAAGTGACTATATTTGGTCTGAGATTATGCTCTGCTTATGCTGTGCCAGTCTCCATTTAAGCTTTTCTGAATAATTTACAGAGCTCCATTAAATGCTTTCATATTTTGATTCCTAAATGCCAGAGAACATTTCCTGAGCTATTTCAGCTCCCTGTATTCCCTGGCACAGTGCTGCTCTCTCTATCTCTCTGGACTCTGTGATTCAAGTTTGTAGTACTAACCAATTTGCAATTTCTCCCCTCGCCCCATCCAGACAAAGCAAGTATAGCCAAGGCCAGTTCAGGACTGGTCTCCTTAAGAGGCCATTTCACAGAGTTGGAACTTGGGGTGCTGTGCTGCAGCCCCCTCTGTTGACCTGGTTGGGTCCTGCTCCTGTCTTGGCACTTCCATCCAGATCTGCCCCCTCCAGCCCCCATGCTTCCTGGCCATTAATTGTTGGCCCTAATTGATGACCTGCAGGTGATCCTAGAATCCTAGAATTGTAGTGTTGGAAGGGACCACGATGGTCATCTGGTCCAACTCTGTGCAATGCAGGAAGCTTTTGCTCGAACCCACAACCCTGAGGTTTAAGAGTGTCATGCATTACTGACTGAGCCATGCTGGGCATCCAGCAGGGGCTGATGGGAATTGTAGATCAACAACTCTAAATATTCTTTGTTGCAGCAAGTTGAAATGGATTGTCCCTTCCTGGCGCACACTTTTAATGCTTACAGGAGAAGATAGAATCCTGACACGTATCATTGATTGTGAGTTCTCAACTGGCGCTTACTTGGTGTGGTACAGGGGTGTGTGATCTTGCGAAAGGACTTAATGGATGTGCGAGAAGTGTTGACACGCTTTCATGTCCTCTAACTTGCTGTATTTATCTGAAGCTCAGGCTAGCAATATTTTTATACAAAGATGGTGCTGATGGTAGGGGGGAGGTGTCAAGAATAATGAAGAATCATTATTCCATTGAAAGCCGTGTGGGTAAAAGCAGAATCAAGGACCAGCCTGTTGTTAGCGTGAACGAAGACTAAACGTGTGTTTTTCCCCCTTTTTCTTTCTGCATTTGCTAATAACTAGCATTCTGCTCCAGTTGCCATGGCTTTGGTGAAATTGCAACTGCTAGTGCCAGCTGCAAAAAGAGATGCCATTCATTGACTTGACATAAGCTGCTAGGCTTCTTTGACTGACTGTGGTTATGCAAAACAGGAATAAAATATGCACACACAGAGAGAGAGGGAGAGCATGCAACACAAAAATGCTTTTTAAAGATCTTGCTTTTTGTTTCTAGAAAATGGGTGCACAGGTGGACTCTAAAGAAGGCAGCCTTAGGTCCTTGTTGGAACACAGGCTCTTGCATGCTGAACATCCTAGGTCTAACCCGTGGCTGTTTTAGGATCAAAGAGAACTGGAGACGATAGGGAGCTGCTGCCTGCGAGTGAAAATGCAGACTCACCGCACCAGTGATCAGATGCGGTATATTTAAAAATGGCTACCGACTCACAGGTTGTGAGAATTCATTAAATCAGATCGCCTCTGGTGATGGAGCTACCTGGCCTAAGCCCCTAGATGGCTGCGGTCTTGTGCCAGAATGAAATGCACCGAAACATGCAGCAGAACATGCATCTGATGCAGCAGAACTGGCAATTTATACTGCGTAGCAAAAGACAAAAAGGCTTGTCCACAAGAATTTGTGTAAGAATGTGTGTGTGTGTCTTGGACACTGACCAAACAAAAATGGCTGGACATAGGGATAGCTGAGCTCTGCAGTGCTTGGGGGGTCAAAATGATGAAATGCAGGTGTGGGGCAGAGTGTATTGTTTTTAAAAGGGTGCATGTGCAGCAGCGATCAGTGTTATCAGGTTTTGATCAGTGTGCTTAGGTTCAAATCTGTGCTCAGGTATGAAGCTGCCTGGGAGGGCTTGGGAATGTTGCAATCTTCTTCTTCTTTCAATGGAGAAGGGTTGGGGAGCAGGAGGTGGGGAGGACACAGATCAATATCTGTGGTATGGATTGTGCACCTCGCTGTGTGTGGTGGATGCATGTAGCAGATTGTCTGGGCATGCCCTTAAGACAGATGCTTTGACATGTACTTGCTTGAACTGGAGATACTGAACTCTTGAGTCCAGCGCCCCAACTCCACGCATATTCCGCGGGGAAAAATGGAATGCATACTGTTTTAGTGCTTCCGTGCCCAGATGCTTCCATGCTCGCAGTGTGGAATACACACCATGCACACAAGTGCACACCTACCTCTCTCCCCTATGTGCTAATCTGCCCCAACTAAACCAGCAAAGCCCTCCATCAGGGCTGCTACACCAGAGCAATGTGGATTGACTCTTAGCAACAGCATCCTATTTAGAATGAGAGCCATTATAGTTCCCATATCCTTCCCAGTGGTACTTGAACCAGTGTAGTTTCAGCCTCGTTTCTGCTTACGGCAAGCTATTTTCCCGCTCTTGAGTTTTAATGATCAGCAACTAAAAAAAACAACACCACATTTGTTTGGCAGCAATGTTCTTTTCAAAAACACACACATGTACGGTATATCCCCCCCCCCAAAAAAACTTTGTTCCATGCAACTGCATGAGCCGCAGCTTGACAATAGCTCCTGTTTTTCCCCCTTTCCCTTTTCTTTTCCACTTTGTTCCCTGTTCCTTCTCTCTGCCAATAGGAGCCTGCTGCTCTAATGGCACAAAATGCCTTTCAGGTTATAGAAACATCCCACGTCTTTGTCCATTTTGAGCTGCGTGCTTCTGTTTGAATGTTGCTGGCCCAGCTGTGCTCCGCATTCCCCTTGCCCTGTGGCATCTCCCCAGCTGAGAGGCCTTTAATGGCTTCGTGGCTGGGCATTTCAGCCCAATCGCATCCTGGGAAGCGCTCTCTGTAGCCCACAGCGACGTGAAAGGCACCATTAAAAAAATCGGTCCTTGGTATCCCTTGCTGCGATGTGGCGCTGGTGGCGGCGGCAGCTGGCATGCAGGTTTGCCTTGGCATGGCCCCGTGCATAAAACATTTCTGATCTTGTGCAACGTAAGAATGAAGCCTTCCATTCTCCCCTTGAACATTAAGACAAAAAAAGGCTCTCCTTTGTTTCCCCCCCTACCCCCTAAGCAAAATGACTTTGAAACTGTGCTCTGGAGAAGTGCTGGGGTTCCTTAGAAGCTTGGCAGGGATTTACTGGTGATCTCAATAAAGAAAGTGTAGCTCCCCTGCGAAATGACATCTCCACTTATGACCGAACTTCCTCCTCAGTGCCCAAGCACAAGTCTGCCTTGTTCTGGACTGAGCTTGCAGGACTTTACAAGAACCCAAGAACACACAAAACACGCGCGCACACACACACACACAGAGAGAGAGAGAGAGAGAGAGAGAGAGAGAGAGAGAGAGAGAGAGAGAGAACAGTGTCTTCTGCTCTAATAGAGCACTGCTTTTTGAGGGGAGGGCTTTTTGGAGTTGCTGTTATTAAACGGGAGTCTGGCAGTCTTGCTGGTGTGCTGCAAGTCACCTACAGATTTACCTGTAGATCCTGATTTGCGTTATTTTTACTCCTTTTATAAGTTTCCTAATTTATGTGGGGGGCAGTCATGAGCCGATGCTCCATGTAAACTGAGTTTGTGTCCCTGCAAAACATGTCCCCTAAATCTTTCACAGCTCACGTAGTTCCACTGCCAGTGAGTTGGGGTTTCTTGTTTTTTTAGGTAGAATCTCATTCCTTGGAGCTTGCAAACGTCAGCCAGTGAACGTTGAACCAGGATTTGCAAAAATGTGAATATTCAGCAAATCTGCGTTTGATAATGCAGAAATGAGCTCCAATATGCGAATGAATTTTCATAAGAACTTCTTAAAAATAAAATTTGCTAACTGTCATGGAAATGCGGAGAACTGAATTTAAGATTGGGGAAAATGAGAAACTGAAGATTTGCCCACCATTTATGGTGCAAGTTAGAAAATGAGGCAACCTTGCTAGTAGTTTAGTTGTACATGGCTTCTTCTAGAGCACCTCATTTTGGTTTGTTATGGCATATAAATCAAGAATCAACGTATGTTCTTAAGATGCTTTATGTTGTTGTTGTTTTGCACTTTTGAAAGATATACAAGAGAAGGGGTTTTGACCCTTACTATGACACTTGCCCCCACCCTTCTGACCTCATTCTCTGTTCCCTGTCTCCCAGCACTCTGTAAAAGTGCCCCTTCAAAATTCAGACTAGCCGAATTTAACAAAGTTTTTATTTGCAGCCACTTTTAAGTATTTGCTACTGACCGTCTGAAATGCCTTTGTTTATTTCTCTTTAGGATCCTGCAGGCATCTTCGAACTCGTTGAACTTGTTGGCAATGGCACCTATGGGCAAGTCTATAAGGTAAGGCCTTCTGTGTTTTCCCGGAGCATGAGATCACATGCTAAGCATTCCTTGTGTATCTGTCTCTAATTTTTACTGGGCTCTGATTGTAAAGGAAGAATTAACTTCAGGGTGTTTATAGTTTCCTGCTCCCCGCCTTCCTAGTACCTGGTCCAAAAAAGTACGATTGTGAAAGAGAACATTGTGTGCCAGTCCTAAACATCTTTCAAACTGAAGAGAAATCTTCCCAAGCTGATGGAGAACATGTGTGGCTTCTTCCAGGTGAGAGCTACAGGTTGCCAAATCACTATTAATATTATTCATTGAATTTGTACACTTCCCTTCATCTGAAGATCCCAGGGCGATGATCAACACACAAATTCTATATTAATAAATTGCATATGAATAAATTGTATATTAATTGCAACCTGGGACCAGGTGTGCATGCCTCAACAGTTTTGCAGGTGCCAAAGATGGTTCAGGGGGGATTCTCCTCTTTTGTCTTTTCATCACCCACTTCACCCTCCTATTTCCAGAAAAGCAAAATGAGTCCTCTTTGCTGCGGTAAGTGGGAGATGAGGGCCAGTGAAGGGACCTTGATTGGAAGGAACAGAGCAGCCTAAGTCCTTTTTCCTGTTGTCCACTTATTAGAGATGGGCATGGCTTGCGGCCTGCGAAACTCCTAGTGGTGTGTTGTGAGGACGACATTCGTTCCAGTGTCTGATTATCTACAATTCAGGGTTGCAAAGCTCCCTCCTCACAGACGTTTGCCTGTCACTTTCATTGTTCGGATTTCCTTGACTGCCGAAGACATGTCTCTTTACGCTGGCCTTTGGCATTTGAGATGCATGCAATTAAGACCTTATGTTTGCAAGTAATAATAATCACTCTGTTTTAATGTGTTTTAAATTGTTGTGATACTCTGTGGGACCTTAGGTCAAAGGGCAGCTGATTAATAATAATAATAATAATAATAATAATAATAATAATAATAATAATAATAATAATATTGCCTGTCTCATGCAACATATGACACCAATATAAGTTGATGGGTTTTCTGTTTACGGTCATGGGGTGTGTCTCCCTCAGGCTGTCTACCTCTGTTTGTGATTCTCATCTCCTTAAAGTTCAGGTAGCAAATACATATAGTTCCCTGGCTACCTGCACTTTATATAGTTATTTATTTTTGTTTTCTTACTCTCCTGTCCCACCTTACTTCCATAATGGGACCCAAGGCAGCTTACATGGGATTCCCAAGCACTAACCAGACCCAGACTGGCTTTAGCTCAATCAGTAGAGCATAAGACTCTTAATCTCAAGGTCGTGGGTTCAAGCCCCATGTTGGTCAGAAAGACTCCTGTATTGCAGGGGGTTGGACTAGATGACACTTGTGGCCCCTCAAGACCAGGGCCCCAAATGCTGCAGCAGAGGGAGAGAAGGGATGCAGGGCTATTCCATTGGCTCTACTGAAAAACCATCTCCATCAGGCTTCTCCTTCCCTCAGCTGTCACCTGGCAGCAGCCATCCAATCAGGCTGCAGCAAAGGAAGATAATAGGAAGCAGGAGCTCCGTTAGACTCCTTCACTCTCGGAACGGTTTGCACCCCAGCTGGTTGCAATAAGAACCGTAACTTTAAGAATTGGTGGCTGAGTTTCATTGTTTTCCTCTTCCCTCCCCACCCCCTTTCCTTTTGTGTTGTGTCTTTTGAATTCCAAACCTGCAGGTGGGAACTTTAAAATAAATTGACTTGTAATCCTCTCCGGGAGACTTTTTGGCCAAAGAGTGGAGTAAAAAAATGCTTTAAATAAATAAAATCTCCCATTGCTGCCCCTCCTAATCTCTGAAAAGAGCAGAGTAGTTGTTCTTGACTATTCCCTTTGCTGTGTTCAGAGAGGGAAGGCATGCAGACAGAGGTTCTGGGTGGCCTGCGGAAGTCTTAATCCCAAGCAGAGTTTCATAAGATATTGCATGATCATTTGACGGAGGGCTAATTCTCATTAGGTCTTGGGGTTAAGATTTTAAAGCTGTTGGATTTGAGTGCATATTTTGCAATGATTTTTTTAAAATAAAAAAACTTGGATATGGTTTTATAAAATGGTAACTCTCCCTGAGCCTTAAGCTGGAGGCAAGATTAACCAGTCATTTGTACAGGTTTTTTTTGGATCTCCCCTCTAAACCAATGCTTATGAAGGCGATCTCTTTGGCATTTATGTTTTAAGATGTGACAATACTCCCGTCGCCCCCCTCCCTTTGTGCCCCCTCCAAATGAAAGAGGCAAGTGGAGTGTGCTGCTGATCTGTCAGCAAATATTTATTCTGAATTCTGGTTTCTGCATCCTTCGATTGCTGTAGGCTAATCCCTTCAACAAAGATGATAGGAGAGGGAAAGTGAACCAAGACTGAACAGAAACTTCTGGAGTTCTTCAGAAGTGTGAATTTCTAAAATAGCGTTAAACCCTCCTCTTTTATATCTCAGTGCAGGAGACATTTCTACTGAGTTGCTATTTTTTTTCTCCCTATATTGTTTAATTTCAAAACTGCTCTGCCCCGGTTTGCTGAAGCTAAGAGCATTAGAGTGATGTCTAAACAGTTTCTCTCTGCTGGTAAAATAACTGTAGAGGTTGACCTAGTTCTAAACATGTGCATATTTCTAATAACTGCTGCTGGAAAATGTGACTACAACATCCTTTTGAAAGCTTAATGTTTCAGCGGAAAAGCAGAATGGGAAATGTTATCATGCAAAGCTTGTTTTGTTTTCCCCATTTTATTGAAGTTTTACTGTTTACGCTTTAGACTTTGATTGCAACCTTTAGCATCCATTATTTCAGCAAAAAGTAAATACTTAAGAGTGGGGGGGTGGGTTTGCACAGAGATTTCTGTCACCTCTCTCCAGATTCTAGCTATTTCATTAGGTTATTTTTGTGAAGAAATCAGCAAGAGCACCTGCACCTACTTTAAAAATTATTCAAGGCACCAGGGCAGAGCCACAACATCTTGCTGGCAGAGGTTAGATAGCTCAGTTGGTTAGAGTGTGGTGCTGATAACCCCAAGGTTACAGGTTCGATCCTATATGGGACAGCTGCATTGTAGGGGGTTGGGCTAGAATCCTCAGCCTAGCTGTCAACTTACAGATTTGAAAATAAGGGACCAGCAGTCTCGAACATAAGGGATGAGCAGCCAAAATAAGGGATTTTCCAGGCACAGGTATGTTCAACTTCTGAGTCCCTCTGTGCCAAAGGCAGAAAGCCCAGCCAGCAGCCAAACGAAGCCTCAAGCGGTGGTTTCCACAGCGCAGCAACCCGGCAAAGGGGATGCAGCAAGGAAAACCACTGTCACCTCTCCGCTGGGAAGCGCTGAGCAAAGGCGAGTCCCCAGGCAATGCAGCTGGGCACAAGGCATGCAAGCTCCACCCCCCCAGTCGTTCTTAGACTCCTTATTGGGTGAGCAAAGCAGCCGAGCAACACAGTTGGAGCCTCCCTCCTCCCTGGCCGGCAGGGAGGGAGGGAGGGAGAGGAGCTGCTTCCTTTGAAACCCGGGAAATCTAAGGGACATCATCAATAAGGGACAGCAGCGGGACACGGCGCTTGGATAAGGGAGTTTCCCGCCAAATAAGGGACGGTTGACAGCTATGATCCTCGGGGTCCATTCCAGCTCTACAATTCTATGATTCTAAGGTGGGACAGGAAATGGCACCTTACCCAAGCCAAGGTGCTTAGTACTCAGCGCTCATCAAGTCATTTTGACACTCAAGGCAGAAAAGTTTCCACCTCCTCAGCAGTAAAAATACCAGTAGCAATAAATTCATCATTCGTCGTTCAGTCATTGTTTTGTACTGAGTTGAATAGGATCCAAAAGGCAGCAGTCTGATTGGTCCTGGAACAATAGGATTCAGATTGCAGCAGTCTGATTGGTCCTAGAACAATAGGATTCAGAATGCAGCAGTCTGATTGGTCTTGGAACAATAGGATCCAGAATGCAGCAGTCCTGATTGGTCCACAGGAGCCACCCAATCCAGCTCCAGGTGGAAGGGAATCCGCAACCTGACTGGCCCACAGGAGAATCCCAGAATCAGCCAATCACGTGGGGCCCACTGAGTAAATAATGTATATAAGGCAGACATTCTGGGGGAACTTCCATTCCTCCTCACCACTATGAGCTGAATAAAGAGCATGAAATCCACTCTTGACTCCAAGTATATTTCACTGGCGACGAAGGTGGGATCCCGCTGAGCTGACCGCCACACACAGTACTCGACTCTCTGTGACCCCATGAACCAGAATTTCTTCTCAAAGCTTCTCCTTTTGCCCATGGAGTGTTCGTGGCAAAATACTGTAGTGGGTTGCCAGCTCCTTCGCCAAACAATAAATTAAGTAACTATAAATTTATGGCTCTTTCATGACACCCCCTGCAATGAGTCTCTTGGGGTCCCTTCCAACTCTACAATTCTATGGTTCTAAGTGGCTGCCTCAGTCTGCCTAATGTTAGGACCGGCCCCATAGAAGCACTTGGTGTGGTCGACACGTGGCTAAATGTTGCACTGGGTTTGAGTGTCAAATATTATTTCTTAAAGAGATCAGTAGAGGAAAACGTGGTAAGGCACCATCACTCATTTGACCTCCGACTGGTCACATTGGTGCTTACTGTGAGGTGTGAGATAGTGGGAAGGTTGTTATGGTGCAAACACACTGACAGAAGTACCAGAGTATGCACATATGCACATCCATGAACACGTAGTGCATAGCCTGCTGTTTTCAGGGCTGGCACTGGTTAGGTTTATTTTGAACTGTTGATAATCCTTAGGGATAGAATATCTTCGTTCTTTTGGCTAAGTTTGCTTTTAAATTGGCGAAGGACAAGACTGTAGTATAGCAGGCAGAGAGAAGAAGCTTCAGCAATGTAGAACTGCAGGAAAGGGAACATGCAGATGTCCTTGGTGTGTTTACAAGAATGACCATGGTTCGTCTGTGCAATGCAGGAAGGGAGGCAAAATGAAAGAGGGGTTTCAGATCAGCCTTCCCCAACCTGGTGCCCTCCAGATATTTTGGGCTACAGCTCCCATCATCCCTGATAATTATCAATGCTGACTGGGGCTCATGGGATCTGTAGTCCCAAACATCCGGAAGATGCCAGGTTGGGAAATTCTTTGTTTAGATGCCTGAATGAATTTGTTTGTGGGAGTCTCATTGGACTCTTGTTAACACCACCACCACCAACAACAAAAAGCACAAGATCGTTAAAACCTGGACCCTCCCAAATGGGCTCCTGAATTTTCAGGCTATTTTAGCAATTCCTCTTGAGGAGGTGACATGGGGAGAATGACAGGGATCCTTATTGATAGTGGCAGTGGCTGTGGTATTTTTGTTCCGAAGATGTTTAGAGCAGGCATAGGCAAACTCAGCCCTCCAGACATTTTGGGACCACAACTCCCATCATCCCTAGCTAACAGGACCAGTGGTCAGGGATGATGGGAGTTGTAGTCCCAAAAACATCTGGAGGGCCGAGTTAGCCTATGCCTGGCTTAGAGCAACGCATTGTTATGCCATCACGTAGCCTAGGGATGGAGAACCTACGTCCCTCTAAATGTCGTTGGACTCCAGTTTGCATCAGCTCCATCCAGCATGGCAAGTGGTCAGGAAATGATGGGAGTTGTAGTCTAGCAACCTCGGGGGGGGGGACAAATGCTCCCCATCCCTGATGTAGCATCATTTTTGGGGAAGGATAGTGGCTGCCAGGATAACCACCACAGTTGAAGCGGGAGAGGGAAAGATGGCGGCAAAACCCGCAATAGATGTGGCCCCTTTCATCCCCCAAAAGTCTTTCAGAATTTGGCTGAAATTTCTCCTTGGAGCTTTGGAGGGGTAGACCAGCTTCAATGTTTGTTCATTTGTAACATCAGGGATTACCGTTTATACCTAGTTAATTATACTTTTATCCCTATCTTCTTTCAAGGAGCTCTGTGTAGCATACCTTTGAACCTGGATTCAGACTTGCAAATCAGCTTCAAATCTCTCTCCCCCCCAGCCCTGCCTTGATTTCTAGTTGAAAGCCAACTCTGGTTAGTTTTAGTCATCTTTAGCGGTGGAGAAATAATGCTGCACTGTCATTAAATACTGACAAAGGTAGGGAGGAGGAGGAGAAGGTGAGAGAGTCTGCTCCCAGTCTCTTATCTGTGGTTTTAAAATGTGGACAGCAGTTGCATCTATATCATGATGAATAGATAAGGCCTGATAAGGCCGGTATTGTGACAGGGGATCTCTGCTTCTGTTTCCTGTTGCTATTTAATAATGTACCTTGCCGTATCTTTCTGATCAAGTTATAAAATATTTCTGAGAGGGGTCAGCTGTCTGAGAATTGAGGTTATAAAGAAGAAATTTTGTTGTTTAGTCGGGTCCAATTCTTCCTGACCCCATGGACCAGAGCACGCCAGGCACTCCTGTCTTCCACTGCCAACCGCAGTTTGGTCAAACTCATGTTGGTAGCTTCGAGAACACTGTCCAACCATGTCGTCCTCTGTCGTCCCCTTCTTCTTGTGCCCTCAATCTTTCCCAACATCAGGGTCTTTTCCAGGGAGCCTTCTCTTCTCATGAGGTGGCCAAAGTATTGGAGCCTCAGCTTCAGGATCTGTCCTTCCAGTGAGCACTCAGGGCTGATTTCCTTCAGAATGGAGAGGTTTGATCTTCTTGCAGTCCATGGGACTCTCAAGAGTCTCCTCCAGCACCATAATTCAAAAGCATCAGTTCTTCGGCGATCAGCCTTCTTTATGGTCCAGCTCTCACTTCCATGCATCACTACTGGGAAAACCATAGCTTTAGCAGCAACTGGAAAGAAGGTTGTCAAAGGTGTTGCATCCCATATTTTTTCCTTTCCACACACCTCCCCTTCTCAGGAGGCTGATAGACGACATCGTTCCTTCTGCAGGACAACAGCAAAACCTTCTGCATTAGTGGGTGAGCAACCCACCCTGGGGCAGACCTCCCTTGCTTGTCATTGGGACCCCACCGATAAGTAGAGTTGGAGGGAAGCGTTTGCAGGGTTTGCCGGGCAGGTTGGAAGCTGCTCAATCAAAACCTGAGAAAACAAATGAGCACTGCAGTGCTTGTCTGGTTCTTGAACTGAGTAGTATATAAGCCCCCTGAAGTTCATGCCTACCAGTCCATAATCATGGTGACATCACCACCAGGCCTTGAAAACGGGGTGTGTTGCATTGGTTTTCTGTTCAGCACCTTGCATACCATATGAGAACTAAATAAGTGCATCTTCCATTAAATTTCAGTGCTATTAATCTGTCCAGCAAAGACTTAAGCCACCCAATCTATTTATTTCTTGTTCATTGTACATTTACGGGATTGCTTTGGCTCCCTGGATCCATCAATGACCAGGGAGGACAGCTCCTCTTGACTGTGACCTGCATTCCCTTCCTAAGTTTCCATTAGCACAGGGGTCAGCAGACTTTTTCAGCAGGGGGCCGGTCCACTGTCCCTCAGACGGTGTGGGGGTCCGGACTATATTTTGAAAATAATAATAATAAATGAACAAATTCTTATGCCCCACAAATAACCCAGGGATGCATTTTAATTAAAAGGACACATTCTACTCATGTGAAAACACACTGATTCCCGGACTGGCCATGAGAAGGTGATTGGGCCGGATTCGGCCCCCGGGCCTTAGTTTGCCTACCCATGCATTCGCAGATGAGGGTTTAGAGGTCAGGGCCTGGATGGTGGACAAATAGTGGAAAAATCTCTCTCTTGGCTGGAAATAATCTTGTAAGTGTGTGGCTTAACCACAGGTTGGTCATTCCAGAGCGGATGAATGACTCCTCATTCCTTCCAGCATCACAGCTTAATCGGAATAATTTTTGCTTGAATGAGAGTAGACCTCGGTGGCGGCTTATATCTCTTTTTTTTTTAATTGAATCGAGCAGGTTGTTTCATTATTTAACAATAACAAACAAGCTTTGGTTGTGCCTCTGATCTATTTATGATGTTGTCGTGTTAATTTTCTAGCTTCTTAAAATTAATGAAATGGCTTGGGTGGCTGACAATAAATCACTAGGCCCTGGTCTGTTTTTTTTGCAAACGGAAAGCCTTCCTTGCCAGTGATAACGTGGCAGTTGTAGAAATCTTTGCTGATCTACTTCACCTTCTTTAAAAAATATATCTGGATTTACTGAACCGTATTTGACCTCTTTTGCTCCTCTAAGGAATGATGTTAGGGTAGCAAGCACATTAATTGTAGTGAGATATGCTATAGGCAATAATTTTTGCTTCTCATCTGTGGCAAGTGGGAGGAATTATTTAACCTTGAAGCGAGTTCACTCAGGGTGTGTGCATTTGTGTGTGTGTGTTCTTTGTTTCTTCTTCGACTGTAACCATCCTTCTGATCTTAGATCAAGGCTTGTCAAATAATGGACAAGGCCTCTCCGTAAGCCCTGGGAAATTTCTGGGGAAGGAGGGGCCTCCTTAGGGAGAGACTTCCCCCTCCTGTTTTTGTTGTTATTTTGCACAAGAGGTGGTGGTGGTTTGTTTGGAAACGTTTTGTTCTTTTTCTGCCACCCACATGTTCATAATTTGGTTCTAGCTCACACTTTCCTCCCTCCCCTCTTCCCACTCCCCTCCCATTGTGTCAGAAAAACTTTCTAGTTATCCTCAAGGGTTTTGGGGAGGGTGGGAGTGGTGCCTTTAAATCATGGGTAGGCAAACTAAGGCTCCGTGTCCGGATCAGGCCCAATCGCCTTCTAAATCCGGCCCGCAGACGGTCCGGGAATCAGCGTGTTTTTACAGGAGTAGAATGTGTGATTTTATTTAAACTGCACCTCTGGGTTATTTGTGGGGCATAGGAATTCGTTCACCCCCCCCCCAATATAGTCCAGCCCCCCTGCAAGGTCTGAGGGACAGTGGACCGGCCCCCTGCTGAAAAAGTTTGCTGACTCCCGCTTTAAAACTTTGTGTTTTGACTCTCACCTTTTTACCAGCTGCTTTCAAAACACATAATAACTTCCTTGTTGCATCAGAACAAAATAGCCCACCTGGTTCAGCACTAAGGGCAGTGCGCAACTCAGTAGTTGGGGTAGTGCAAGGATTAGTGCCAGTGCAACAGGAATTCCCCCATCTCTCCTCTCCCCTCCCCACATATCCCGCACTCTGTCCTCAAATCTGCACTGGATGGTTGAGGGAGCCGACCAGAATAGATTTAGGCGCAGAGGAGGAGGGGAGAGGGAGGGAGTTGTATTGCGCATCAGAACATTCAACGTAGTACAATATTGCATGCAACCATGTCCCTCTGTAGGGATGCGGTTGGCACTGTGGGTTAAACCACAGAGCCTAGGACTTGCCAATCAGAAGGTCGGCGGTTTGAATCCCCGCGACGGGGTGAGCTCCCATTGCTTGGTCCCTGCTCCTGCCAACCTAGCAGTTCAAAAGCACGTCAAAGTGCAAGTAGATAAATAGGTACCACTCCAGAGGGAAGGTAAATGGCATTTCCGTGCGCTGCTTTGGTTCGCCAGAAATGGCTTAGTCATGCTGGCCACATGACCCGGAAGCTGTACGCCGGCTCCCTCGGCCAATAAAGCGAGATGAGCGCCGCAACCCCAGAGTCGGCCACGACTGGACCTAATGGTCAGGGGTCCCTTTACCTTTACCTTATGTCCCTCTATAGGCAGCCAGCCACGTTCCATGGGAAGCTCACAGAGACACATTGTGATGTTGATGATGATTTATTGAATTTATATACCGCCCCATAGCTGGAGGTCTCAGTGTAATGCAATAGTTATGCACTGCTTGTCTTGGTTGTCCACAATTTTCCTACCACGGAACCCAAGAGGCTTCATTTGATACATCATGGTTTTGCCATCCTTTACATCTTACGCCCTTTACACCCTTTACATCTGTTTTTCTCTAGGTACTTAAATGTATTACACATGCTCTCCCTAGGGAGGTTTGTCTGGCGCTTGCATTATATGTCTTTAAAAAAGGTAAAGGTAAAGGAGCCCTGACAGTTAAGTCCAGTCGCAAACGACTCTTCAACCAGGCCTTTGGCTGAATTATATTCTACAGTCTTTTAAATGTGTTTGGGGTGGGGGGTTATTGTTTCGTTGTTTTTGTTTTAACTAGTTTTTAATTTTTTAATTAGATTTATATACCACCCTTCCATCATAAGATCTCAGGGCAGAATAAAATACAGAATAAAAACAAGTGAATAATTAAAAACAAAACGGCAAAACAACACACACACACACCCTTTCCACAGGCACATTTAAAAGGCTGTAGAATGTTAAGCAGCCGTAGGCCTGGTTGAAGAGGAATGTTTTTGCCTGGCGCCATATATATATATATTTGTGCTTTTATATTGTATTTTTTTATCTTGCGAACCATCCTGAGATCTTGTGATGAAGGGTGATATTTAAATCTAATAAATAAATAAAATAAAATAAAATAAATATATAGTGCTTCAGTGTGCTGTTTGGTCTTATTGGCAGTTTATTATTAAGTTATGATATTGTTGTCTTCATATACCCTGATTTTCATTTGTTATATATTATCATCCTGAAATCTGCTTTGAGGGAGAATGAATGAATTAGTGGTGTGTGTAGAATATTTTCTTTGGGGGGGGGTGGGTTAGCGCAGAGGGCAAGGGCAGATAGGTGACACTTATTTTGAAGATGGGTAGTGGGAGATAGGAAGAGCATATGCCTCTGTCTTCAGCATCCCAGCAGCATGTTTTAAAGCCATTGGACCATTGCTAGTACCAAAACCAGGCAGTCATAACTCAAAAACTGAATTCCAAGGTCAACATCCAGAGATGACTTCCTCTCTCTGGTCAGACAGGCAGAGCTTCTGCAGTTGAGACACGACATCCTTTTAAAAGAAGTCCCAGTGGTACCTTGGTTCTCAAACTTAATCTGTTCGACTCCTGGAACCGTTCTAAAACCAAGGCATGGCTTCCTGCACTCAATCGGAAGCAGCAGAAGCTGCAACAGACATTTGGCTTCCAAAAAAAATGTTCGCAAACTGGGACACTTCTGGGTTTGCGGCGTTTGGGAGTCGATTTGTTCTGGAACCAATCTTCGAGTACCAAGGTACCACTGCACTCTTTCTCTTTTTGAAAAAGAGAAGGACGGTGCCAGCAGAGAGTGTTTCCTCTGACGTGGGGGTGGTCAGCTAGTTTGCCAAGTCATGTTTGATTGGCATGGGGCACATCTTTATTTAAATTTCATGAATGTCTTTGTGTTTCTGCCTCTATCAGCCAGGAGACTTGGGGTGTCTGATTAATCTTGTATCTAGGTAGTTATTAGCACAATTTAAAATTGATAGGGGGTTGAGTTGACGGCCACCCATTTATCCTGACCGGATGTCCGTTGGAAGCAAGGTCTTGCAGATCTCAAATCTAATTGTTGGGGTTCTCCTATCCATATCAATATCTAGAATGGCAACTCTTGGCTGTCTTCTAACTAGGGACTTGCAAGTCTCGTTGAATAGATGAGATTTAAAACAAACGCACACACATTTTGTTTACATTCTGTTAGAACAAGCATTAGCCTTGTAAGGCTGGTTTGACGCAGGAGAAGTTCGCAATCCTTGTTCATCGATTGATGAGTTCAGCTTAGGTGATGACCTGCATGTGTGAATGGGTCCCATAGACTGAACGGCAAAGCGACTGCTGTTGTCTTACCTCACCTCATCTGAAATGCACTTCTGGATCCATTCACAGAGTTGGCAGGCAGAGAATTCGAGCAATAAGTTTGTGAGGGTGAGCAGTCGTATTAGATGTGCCTGTTTTATATAGAGCTGGCGCTGAAAGGCTAGATTATCATTTCAAGGAAGTCCTTCTGTGTCACAAAAGGTGGTTCCCATTTGGAGAACAGTCATTGCGGATTCTCAACACTTATTAGTAGGACCCTGGGGAGTTTGATGAGCTAATGCCAAGACAATGATGGCATTAATTGTTTGAATAATCTGCTGTTTTATTATCTCTCTATCTGAAAGAGTGATAGGGAGCAGTTTAATTAATCACAGGCTCTTTAGCTGAGTGGGGGGAAATAGTTGCCATAAAGCACAACATAATTGTTTCCTGGGGGATTGTTGCTGAAAAGAATCAAGTTTAGCTTTCTGTATCGAGCTTCAGTATCCCAAAATATACTGCGGTTGTTTCCTGGGGGGGGGGGGGGTGATGGACTGTGCCCTGCAAGCCATGTGTGTTGCCTATTCTATAAGCAAATCTTCAAAACCAAAGTACTTCCTTTGTTGTTGTTTAGTCATTTAGTTGTGTCTGACTCTTCGTGACCCCATGGACCAGAGCACGCCAGGCACTCCTGTCTTCCACTGCCTCCCGCAGTTTGGTCAAACTCATGCTGGTAGCTTCAAGAACACTGTCCAACCTTCTCCTCAATCTTTCCCAACATCAGGGTCTTTTCCAGGCAGTCTTCTCTTCTCATGAGGTGGCCAAAGTATTGGAGCCTAAACTTCAGGATCTGTCCTTTCAGTGAGCACTCAGTGCTGATTTCCTTCAGAATGGATAGGTTTGATCTTCTTGCAGTCTCCTCCAGCACCATAATTCAAAAGCATCAATTCTTCTTTATGGTCCAAGCTCTCACTTCCATATATTGCTACTGGGAAAACCATAGCTTTAACTATATGGACCTTTGTCAGAGCAAATAACTCTCAGCAACCTGAGCGGCCAGATGTGGAGGTATCTATCCTAAGATGGCGAATCCCTTGCTCCTGCAACCCAGGTCTTGTCATAGAGGACGTCATCAGGTTAGATGTGCAATGCATTGTATGCAGGGCTGCCTTTGAAGACTACGGCTGGTGCAAAATGGGGCAGCCAGGTTGTTAACTAGACAAGAAGGTGAGAGCATTCACACACACACACACACACACACACACACACACACACGAAAGGAATGAATGCTCTCACCTTCTTGTCTCAGTTAATTTATCTATATAAATAAATCCCAGTTCTGGTGCAAGTCCACTGGCTGCCCGTTTGTTTCAGGGCCCAATTCAAAAGTGATGTTTTTGACTTTCAAAGCCATATACGGCTCAGGGCCTCTATATCTAAAGGACCCCCTTTCCCCATACAAACCCGCTTGGCCCCTGAAGTGGTCATGTTTTTGCTTGCATACCACTTTCAAGGGAGGTTCAGAGAGGAAGTGACGAGAGAAAGAGCCTTTTCTGCACTAGGCCCTTGTCTGTGGAACGACCTCCCCAACTTTAATGTTGTAAGAATGAGTGAGAATACTTGAACCCTGTCAAAAAAATGCTAAATGTTGAGGCTGCTTTACACATGCTTAAATCTTGATTTTTTTTCTTTTTTTCTTCCCCCCAACCCAAACAGTATAAATGTGGCAAATAGGAAAACCATTAAAGATAATACAAGACAAATACAGAAATTCCTCAGGCTGCTTTTACCAACATTTTAAGGACTGCAAAGAAACGTGTAACCCAGCGCATACTGGCATTAACCAATTAAAATTAACATTAACCAACAAATAAATAACTTGACCATAATGCAGACAAAAACCAAACAACTCTTTTACAATTGGCTCACTATATCTACTTATAGATACACATAGAGCATCGACATACTTGTAGATGCACACACCTTTAATACAAACACATGAGCAATGTATAGGAATTTAATATCTGTCAGATGGCCAGAGCTCATGAAACATATAGCCTTCTCTACTTGAATCCTGCCATTTAGGTTAGGGAAGGTCTGCTCAGTGACAGGCCCAGGTTTGCTCGCACGTAATGTGTGAAATGCCTCTCCCTTCCCGTGTTGTAAGCAACTTGTACTTGGAAGCAGTTAGCTGGTGGCTTTGCTCCATCATCAAGACTTCCGTAACACACCATGCTTGCATAGTGGAAGTAAAGTTGTGCCTGCGCCCCATAAAATGTTGGTCTCTTATATTTTCCCTGGGCAAACTCTTCAAATGGATGCTTCTTTGCGAGAAAAGGGGGTTGGGGAGAGAAGAAGCCTTGTTGCCAGAGCAACTGGTACATCTTGTGCTTCTTGATTTGTGCGAAAGATAGAGCACAACTCTGGAAGGGGAGACAGGGAAGCAAAACAAAGAACCCAACCCACACACGCCTGCACACCGATATGTCATGCTAACGCTTGGGCTCTGTGAAGAGTTTCCAGGGGAAAGGTGCTTTAGGCCTTCTGCCCTCTGGAGCTGCCTGGGTTCCAAAAAGGGGAATGGATCTTTATGTACCGTTCTGTTTTAGCAATGTGATCTTAGTGGGGTCTGCAGAGACTGGCTGAACCAGCACTTCCATGGCTTCCAACCAAGTCAGCCCCCCTGGGTGCTGTTCTGGTCAGCCACCATCGCCGGCCCTAACATGGGGTATTTGGGATGTAACTTTTCAGGCGGAACAAACATGCCTGTATCTGTGGAAACAGCTATCTCCTTTTGACTTGATCTTGAGCGTAATGTTTCCTGCCCCCAACTTTCTTAGTGTCCTGGGAAGTTCCAGGACAGTTTTATCTGAAGTTTCTGTAGGGGGAGATGACTGATCCTTTTGAGGATGTGCATATTTGCAGCAGACACATTTTGCGACTGGTGTGGGTCCAATTGTGACCACGTGGAGATCTCTGGGTGCTAAGTTAGCACCTGACATCTTCCTCTGGCTGGTCCCTCTGGCTTTCTTAAGCAGGTAAGCAGAATACCTTGTTTATTGCATTACATCCCACCTTTTTCTCCACGGAGTTCCATGGTTCACCTTTCTCCACAGTTAATCTCTACAACGACCCTGTGAGGTAGGTAAAGTGGCTGTGACTGGCCCAAGGTCACCTAGTGAGTGGGGATTTGAACTCTGATCTCCCAGGTCCTAGTTCGACACTCAAACCACTACACCACACTGCCATGTGTGCAGCTCTATAAATTAAATTGGTAAATAAATATGGGGAAAGCAAAATATCACTTTGGGCGTAGGATCTAGAACTTTTCCTTTGAAGCTTGAATTTGTTTTATTGTGGATTGTTACATCTGATGTTTTAATGTGCTGCAAACCGCTTTGATATTTTTATTTAAAATATAGAGCGGTATAGAAATAAAATGAACAACAACAACAATTTTCGTTTAATTAAAAAAAGGCCCCTAGGCATTCCATTGGCGTGACTGCAACCTAGGTTTAAGGTGCCATTAGGCGATTAGCTTATATATCTGAGTTTCTAACACTGATTCACATATATACAGGTTGTGTAGGTGCAAGCCAGGTTCAGACACATGTAGGCATTGCTGATCCTAAAGAAACATCAATTCCCCAAAGCAACAGGAATGTTCTTGCAGCCTACGAAACTTGCTTTCTCCTGGCTAGCTGTATGAGAGTTTGAATCTCATACACAATCTTTTGAACTTAGTTTTATAGAGTTGCACCTGTTTACTGCGTCCAAGGAGTAAACTGGCTGCTGTCAGTTAATGGTAAGGGGTTCTTTGTTGACCAGGGCAAAGTGTAGTGCAAGACAGGAGCTTCCTTTGCAAGTTAAGGCTTAACAAAATAAGCTTTGCAGAACCTGAGGTGTTCAGGGTGGAAGACATCCTGTTGCTTACTTACCCTGTAAGTGAAGAATAGCGAACAGCGGACGTTTTCACAACAAAGTAGCTGCAAATCATTCAAAATTCAGCATCATAAATTGTGTTTATGTGGTGGGGGAGAGAGGACAATTATCTGCTAGTCCTTTGTCTGTGGTCCTGCGTCAAAGAGGTTCTTCTGGAACCACTAAGTTTGGTGTCATCCATCTTTTGCTGTGTTTTAAAGTGTTGAAAGATTTTTCAAACGAAAGTGAGGCAAGTGTCTAAACCTCCTCCTTGGAAGGGCCCTGCAATAAATATTCTGCAGAAAGTGGCACCCATCTAAATTGCAGATTAAGCAATATGTTTGCTTAACATCTTTCTGAGAAAGGCAAAGTTGCGTAAGAGACGCGCTTGTCTGGGATGCCTTTTGCAAAGAATCTTTCAAAACAACTTCAGGTAGTCTTCCCAGTGTGACCTCGCACCAAAGTAATCTTAAAACCACAGCCATTTTTCAAAGCTTGCATAATATTCTGACATAGACAAATGATAACGCTTAATATTTTAATCAAATTTTTACTTTTGCCAGAGGGTGGGAAAACGTTTGTTCCAACAGACAGGAGAGAGCCAAAGATCTTATTTCCTATGTCTTTTTCTATTTTTTTAAAAATAACAGTAATAATAATTTATTTAGAATGAGGGACGGATTACAGCATTGCAGAACCAATGCTTTCCTTGTTGATTTATAAGTTCCGTGACCAGAAGGAGGAGCAGTACCAGGAGGAATGGATGAAATTCAAAGACTATTTACTTAAATATGCTAAGATAATTTAAATAGAAATACTTGCAAATAACAGATAGGCTTAGGATTTAAATATGTGATGTTATAGAATAATATGTTTAAAGTAAAGATGAAAAGAAAGAAAGATGTTAAGTGAGTAAGTAAATTTTATGAGAAACTTGTTTTGGAAAACTGTTACAATGATATATACTGAAATTCAGCCAGGGGGATATGAGGAAGTCACGTTACTAAGAGTGGACTAAGTATAGTTAGGATTTATGCTTGTTTGCGTGTTTATAAAAATTGGAAAATCAAAAAAAAAATTTTTTTAACCACCTCTAATCACTGTTGTTTGCAGAGGCTAGGTTCAGGAAGATTTGATCTGGATTTCATTCGTACCTGGAAGTTGGACAGTTTGATTTGTACTTATCTGAAACTACCCCTGCATAAGTTCTGCTAGTACAATGGACCTTTTTGCCTCCTCTTTCTGCATCCCTGAAATCAACTGAGTGGCCTGGAGAACAGTGTTCAGGGGGAGAAGGGAGATGGTTCTGTCTGGCAAGCGGCAAATCTCCTTAAAGCTACACTGAGTGTCTCCTCAAGGGGATACCATTTGATTCAATTGACCTGTCAAAAGTGATCCAGAACCACTTGCCTTTTAATGTTGAAATGATTGAGAACGTTCATTTCCCCACACTTTTAGTACACTTTGCATAAAAATCTAGTATTACTTTGTATTTCTAGAGAGCTTTAGAATGCTGAGGGTGGCACATTATTGATCCATTTATTTACAGGGGGTGTATATTCCACCCATAAAGGACGCGGGTGGCGCTGTGGTGTAAACCACTGAGCCTAGGGCTTGCCGATCGGAAGGTCGGCGGTTCAAATCCCTGCGACGGGGTGAGCTGCCGTTGTTTGGTCCCTGCTCCTGCCAACCTAGCAGTCTGAAAACATGTTAAAGTGCAAGTAGATAAATAGGTACCACTCCGGCGGGAAGGTAATGGCATTTCCGTGTGCTGCACTGGTTTCACCAGAAGTGGCTTAGTCATGCTTGCCACATGACCCGGAAAAACTGTCTGCGGACAAATGTTGGCTCCCTTGGTCAGTAAAGCGAGATGAGCGCCGCAAACCCAGAGTCGTCCGTGACTGGACTTAACTGTCAGGGGTCTTTTACCTTTATATTCCACCCAGTAAGTTAAATACAATGCAACCAACGACAATACTATGCACAGGTAGAAATATATCGGTTAAGAATCAAAATGTGGGGATCCTTAATCTGAGAAAAAACACACCACATGATCATTCCTACTGTTCAGAATTATCTTATAGTGCCTTTCTGTCTGGCTTATCTCACTCCAGTACTGTCCACTCCCGGCACTCTGCAGATGTTGAGGACTACAACCCCATACCCAACTAGCATGGCCAATAGTCAGGATGATGGGACTTGTGATCCAAAACTTTTGAACAGCAGCATGTTGGCCCTGGGGGGTCTTCTTTTAGACCACCTTCTAAAGTTGGAAGATCCAGATCTCTTCGTTATGCCTGCACGACATTTTTTCTACACTGAACCAAATGCAGTTTTTGAGCTGTTTCTGGTTGCCTACTAAGGACTCAATAAACCAACATAGTTTTGCTGTCTTCCTGTGACAAATGGGTGTTAGTGGGAGTGTGGGTGTCAGATACCTGACTGGCTGCAGTGAATGACTGGGGCTGGCTTTATAGCTCACACGTTGGGCAGAGTGGCCTCTTAATTTGGTTCGCCTTCTCGCTCAGTGGATCTGGATTGCCACGGCCAGGTTCAGAGTCTTATCTGTGACTCGTGTTCCTCAGAGGTTTGCAGGGGGGTTAATGCTTGAGCACTAGCAGATATAGGGGCTGTGGGATCTCCCAAAGTAATCAAATGGTGCTCTGGTTTGTTTCCAGAGGAAGGGCAACTACCCATTACTGCTGTGGGAAGAAAAATGGATATTTATTGATGCTGCAGATACTGTTGGAGCCTAGGGAGTGGACACCGTTAGTGCAACAAAAACTAGTGTGTTGTTGCTGCTGCTGTGTGTGTGTGTGTGTGTGTGTGTGTACACACACACACACACACACACACACACACACAGTGGTACCTCGGGTTACATACGCTTCAGGTTACATACGCTTCAGGTTACAGACTCTGCTAACCCAGAAATAGTGCTTCAGGTTAAGAACTTTGCTTCAGGATGAGAACAGAAATTGTGCTCCGGCGGCGCAGCGGCAGCGGGAGGCCCCATTAGCTAAAGTGGTGCTTCAGGTTAAGAACAGTTTCAGGTTAAGTACGGACCTCCGGAACGAATTAAGTACTTAACCCGAGGTACCACTATATATATATATATATATATATATATATATATATATAGCCTGCATGGCATGGGATGAGCACGTTTGCTGAAGGAATTCCTTACTCCAGCCACTTCAGAGTGCAAACAACAGCTGTACGGAATGGTTATACAGTTGCCTCTTGGCAGGCATTGACGCCAGCTGTGTGCCAACGGTTTTGCAATGCCTGCCAAATATTTCCACATATGGGGGAGATAGCACCAGCAAAGATAGCTATCGGAGGCCACTTATGTGAACCGAAACTACTGGGAATTGCATACTTCTCCAACATGTAGGTACCTGATTTTCTTAGTGCCTTTGCAAACGTACAAGTTAGTTCTTACAAGTGAGGCCAGCGATGAAGTATGCAGAGTTTTCCTGCCCATTATGCTAGCCAGGCGGCAACACCCCCTTCCAGGATTCCTCATTCAGCTCTCCCTTCTTCTTGGAATTCTGTTTCCTCCTCCACCAGTCAGCCATTGAGCATGCTCATTCCGTTGTATTGTTTTTCCACCTCTGCCATTACTTTTCAGCATTTCCCCTTTAAAGCTTCCCTGCCCCTTTCTGCGAACCTTGGGGTTGTCCTCTTGTTTGAAATGCCACTTAAAAAAAAGGAAAAAAAGCAAACTGTATCCAGAAAGTAAAGAAATCTCGATAACACTTTACTGAACAGAAAAGCACAATATATAACTTGAGGAGCAATAAACAGAGAGGTTTAGCCTTTCACGGCAAACCTTGTAAAAAGCAGAGTTAGCTTTAACTTAACATCCGCCAAAAGATTTCCTCGCAGCTACGGAGCAAGCATACGCTATCTCACTAAAGATAATCCTACCTGCACTGGTTTCTAAGCAGTTCCTCCATCTCTGCCATCAGTATATCAGCTAGCCAAGAGAGGAGTCCCTCTTGGCTAGTTGACTCACTGGTAACAGCGTTAACCCTTAAGCTGCAAACTAAATGATCCATGCTGTTGCACTTCCGACACCTCCAACCTTCTCTATATCTTCCCCTTGTGTGTGGATGGTGCTGTTTTGGCAACATGAAGATGGGCCCTCGGAGAAGGAGTTAGCATATAGTGCCGGTGTGAAACCCGTAGCCCTGCAGATGTTGCTGGACCGCACTGAGGAGATTTCACCCCTCCCATATCCAAGAATCTCCTGATGAGTCTGCTGATTCTCCAGAGAGGAGGAGCAGTGTTCTGCTCTCTACTTATTCTGCTCCAGCACCACATCAGTCAGTCAGTCAGTGTGTCGGAGAGAGAGAGACTGAGTGTTAGAGATCGTGTGTATAGATAAGGTTGCTGCTAAGAGCAGCTGCAGGCACTCAGTGCAGTTTAGCATTCATTTATGCTTAGAACTCATTTAGCTCTGTATATAGTTTGTATAGTTGTAGATAGAATAAAGAAGATATTCTACAGAGCTGCTCTCCGAGTCGTTTATATACTCTGCTGTACTCTGCTGTGCGACGACTGTCTTCTTGTGGAAGTGAATCCGGTGCTCACAACTCTAAGCTGTGAGTCCACAGCACTTTGACCTGTTCCTGTCCAGAAGGTGGTCTCTGGAAGTGCCACCCAGCTCGCCTAGCCCAGTCGGGGCTGAGTGGATGAGTCCAGTTGGTGACACTGGCTCAAGGGCGATGCTGACACGCACCTCCCACCATCTCTGGTCATTGGCCATGCTGACTGCTGGGGCTGATGGGAATTGGAATCACAACAACTGGGGGAGGACTGTGGTTAGAGCTAGGGATGGTGGATGAATTGCATCCTTGTGAATTCTGATAGGGACTGGACCGGCCCACACTTTGCGGGCTAATGCACACATCAAAACTTAGATGCCCACTATCTTTCACACTCCCTGTGTGTTCCAGCACAGATACAAATCTTAGTCCAGCAAGACAGGGTGCTCCAGAGATCCCCCACCCATGCTTTAGCCCAGGGGTGGGGAATCCTTTTCAGTCCAGTGGCTGCATTTCCTGCTGAGCAGAACTTCTGGTGGCCACAGACCAGTGGTGCACAGGGCTAATAATAATAATAATTTATTATTTATACCCCGCCCATCTGGCTGGGTTTCCCCAGCCACTCTGGGCGGCTTCCAACAGAACACTAAAATACAATAACCTATTAAACATTAAAAACTTCCCTAAACAGGGCTGCCTTCAGATGTCTTCTAAAAGTTTGGTAGTTATTTTTCTCTTTGACATCTGGTGGCAGGGCGTTCCACAGGGCGGGTGCCACTACCAAGAAGGCCCTGTAGCTGGTTCCCTGTAACTTGGCTTCTCGTAGTGAGGGAACCGCCAGAAGGCCCTCGGCGCTGGACCTCAGTGTAGAAGGATGGAGGTGGAGATACTCCTTCAGGCTTAGAGTCAAAAGGGGCAGAGCGATGAAGGTAGAGCTGTTGTCGTTTTTTTACCTATTGTAGGCTTATTTCTACACAAACATCTGTCTTTCACCCAGGCAAGCCAGATGCGTTAGCGAAAGAACATCCCAGCAAAGAGAGTGTGATTCAAGACCAGTGAGGGTGTAGCTGGTGGAGGGTCCCACGACCTAGAAATAGGTGCCTTTGCCTGAGGTTCTCTGTCGCTTCTTTAGCCAGAAATCCAGCTCCAATAATTCTTTGACATTTGCGACAGGGGCTTCTAAGACGGAAGATGTGGGAAACGAGACAAGAGAAGCAAAGCAGTAGACTAACGAACGTCGTTTGAAAGCGTTCATTTGTAATATAACCCTGCATGATCAATAATCCTACGTAGGAAGATAGAGGTCTTTCTGCGAAAACTTTTGAAGCGCTGTTGCAATAAAGGAGGCGAAGACCTTCCTTGGAAATGTAACTGATTCTCTTTTCGCTTCACTTTTATATTTGCAACTTGCTTTCAGCACATTTTCTTTGGAAATGCAGCTAAGATCAAATTGATTAAAATATACTGTCGGTAAAGAATGAAAAAAGAAAAAATCCAACCATGAACATTATCAGCACCCAGAAAAACTGACAGCCTATCAACCGCACTCAGTAGTCAGCTGTAAATCATCTGTGATTAGGGAAAACATTTGAAAAGAAAAGCCTTTTATCCATTGGCAGAAGCCATGGAGGTGAGGCAGCACTGCTGTTATTCCAAGCTGAGAAATAATAAGGATTTTTTCTTTTCTGTTCCTTTGTGTCTGTGATCTAGTGCTTTTAAAAAAAGAAACACCAGGAATTATTCACTTCAGGTAGGGGGAGGTGTGTACCTGTGTGAAAGAACAGGAACACTGTTTTTAAAATCTCCAGGCCTCCACATAGAAATGTAAAGATTTACATACCGTATAAATATATGTATATACCGTATTCTCTAATTTCTCTGGGGATATGGCATCCAGGATTTTATTTATCTCATTTGTGCCAAAAGGAAAATCCAATGATCCACACAGGTAATGGTGTAGATTTAGTACTATTAACCGAAATGTATATGTGCATACTTTTCTGTGTATGACCTCTTTCTTTCAATGGAATTATGTGTCAAGCCCAGAGAGAGGGAAGCTTGGAATGACCCTGTTGAAAAACAACAAATTTATTTCAGGGGAGGAGGGGGAAAAAAGATGTTTTCTTATGGATACAAGAGGTTTACTTTGCAGGGAGGTCACTGGAAGCGGAGCTCAAAGGATGGATTTCATCTTTTTTCCTCATTCACTGCTGAAAGATATCAAATGTATTAACTCTTTCACCTGACCTGCAGGCCTCTGTGCAGATAACGCTTAAGAACAAGACCTAATGATGTCAACTAAATGCAAGGCATGGTAAACAAAACAAAGCAGAACAAACGTGGGGCGAAAGATCCCTGCATTGCAGGGCCGGGTTTGGGCCCCGATGACCCTCGTGGTCTCTCCCGACTCTACAGTTCTATGATTTTATGATTCTAAAACAGGCTTCCTCAGCCTTGGCCCTCCAAATGTTTTTGGCCTACAACTCCCATGATCCCTAGCTAGCAGGGCCAGTGGTCAGGGATGATGGGAATGGTACTTTCAAAACATCTGGAGGGCCGAGGTTGAGGAAGCCTGTTCTAAAAGAATTTCCCCTGTATCTTTAGGACCCAGTCTGCTAAAGGCCTCTTGACACATTTCATTCTTTAGGTGTACACCTAAGACACTTTAAGCATACATTTCCTGCAAAGTGGGAAGCCAGAGTTGCAAACACATCTGTCTGTGCGTGTGATGTAGCAGGCACTTTCCAAAAAACTCGAAACAATTGCTTTCCCTCTTGCAGCGGGCATAGTTTTGAGGGCTTGGAGATGGAGGTTCTGAATTAGTTGATAACAGGAGGATGCTGAATTTCAGCTTGTAGTGTTTGAGAAATCTGGAGCCACTGTAATCATTGCTGATTTACCTATGTGTACCATATGCTTAAGAATCCTCTACTGCTCCGAAATACTGTGTCCAGATTCCCCCCCCCCCAGAATTCTGTGGCTTGTATATATTACAAACATTAGGACTAATTATGCAAGCTAATTATGCAAGCTAGCAAAAATTGCAGGCAGAATTTATTCCTACACAGAGAAGCAAAGAGCTGCACAGGGCACAGATCCTTGGACCACTGAAAAGCTTAAGTTACGATCCTGTACATACTAAACTAATGCATGCATTTGCAGTCATGGGCATTAGCAAGATAACAATCCTGATTATAGTCCCTTCCATAAGATAAACATATTAATGGGGGGGGAATCAAAACATTAATGACACTATATTAAAACACACCTTCCCTTTCTGCTCAAATATCTATAGATGTGTGTAAGCATGAACCTCAGTTTTAAAAATGGGGCTAGTTTATTTGGAGGAGGGGAAGAAGATGGGGGAGACAGGCTAAAAACCCAGCATCCTTCTTTTAAATAAATCTGCTGTGCCAGTTTGGCACACCTACATTTAAAACACTGGTGGAGAAGCTGTGGACCTCTACATGTTGACCATCCCTGAACATTGATCATGCTGTTTGGGGCTGATGGGAGCTGGAGTCCAGCAATATCTGAAGGGCTACAGGTTTCTCGTAGAATCATGGAGTTGGAAGGTACCCTGAGGATCATCTAGTCCAATGACCTGCAGTGTCGGAATATCCTGCTGTCCCTTACAGGGATTGAACCTGCAACCTTGGCGTTACCAGCACCATGCCCCAACCAGCTGAGCTATCTGTTGGCGCTTTAAAGCGACCAGTCTCGACTTTTTCTCCCCTTGTATAAAACATAGGAAGTCAGAACCTTGGTCCATCCAGCCCAGTATTGTTTACACTGACCGGCAGTGCGTTTCCAGGTTTTCAAGTGGAGGAAATTCCCAACCCTACCTGAAGAACCTGGGACTTTTGGCATGCAAAGGAGATGCTTTGAGCCTTACCCAAAACAAATATGGAGGACATGCATAGTTTTTTTAATGTAGTGTGTTTGTGTGTGTTAGAAAGTATTCTGATGATTATTCTGATGATTGCTGTTATTATTGAGCCATCCTAGATGGCAGAATTTAACTTTGCAATGCTCGAATAGCCAAGCAGTTTGGGTTTCTCCAGCCACAGCTAATGAGGTCCACTCTGCAGCTCTTCAGACTGTTCTGTTGAGAGTCCGTCCAGTCCGCTTCCACTGTGCCAACCTGCTTCTCCCGGCTACAGCAGAGTATCTTGTACAGCGGTGTGCCCGTGTGGAAGGAATCTCAGCCATGCAGTAAAACTCTCGTACAACAGCTTCCTATTCTATGAAGCTTTATTGTACAGCAGCAAAACAATCAGTTCAGCCAGGAGAGAGCGAAGACATGATGCTTCTCCTGGCGCAGCCAAAACAGAAAGTAAAAACGTTCACATAACAACATACAAATCCCATATTCGAACACACCCTAGTGACAGGACGTCATTTCCCTTGAGCTGTTAACCCTGTAAGCTCTGGGTATCCTCACAAACTGATTGCATTGATTTGACCTACAGGCTGTTCCCTTGCAGGCTTAAAGCCCACTGCGGAGGAGCTTTGCTTGAGTTAAGGGCTGGGGTTGGTGCGGTGGATGAGCCCAATGCCCTGGAAGAAGATCTGGGCATTATTCAGAGACGTCACCCAGGGCACAGGTTACACTCTGACATCCCCTCCGAAAGCACAAGAACCATCCTTTGCACCTGCAAAGCCACATCAGTGAAATTCACAACTCTTTATGAAATGCGATCATCCTGTGTTTAACAGGAAGGGAAGAAAGAAAGCTTTCACCTCCCTTTTGTTTCTCTCATAGAAAGTACACACTGTGATGCACTAGCTTTCTTCCAAAAAACAGGAGTGGGGAGCCTTTCGGTTCCATCTGGCATGACTGATAGTTGGGGAAGATGGAAGTTGTAGTCCATCCCCATCTGGGGAGACACTGGTTTTCCCATCCCTGCCCTAAAGAAGCTTTTGTCATTCATGGATCTCCTTCTGTACCAGCTTGTCCGTTGAGCCTATGCATGTCTCAGATTCTTGGTTTATATTCCAATGTGCAAATGCGTGCTGGTCACAGGCCTATTGGACCTCACTGCTGCCCTGTGCAATTGAGAGGGCATATTCACATGTTCTTCAGCTGCCCATTAGAGTAAAAGACTGATAGCAATGAGATGCTGTATTATGATGGAAGTTGACTTCCTGTCTACCAAACTTATCAATGAACCTTCCATGATAAGCTTACAAGGAACGCCAAGATTCCCTTGACAGTGTGAAAACCATGGCTGTCAATACACTTGATTGTGGGGGATGGATTTGTATGAGCATCCTACTTAGGATTAGCCTTCATGGGTTTTTTACGGTTAGACTGGAGCATCTACATTGTGTTGTGCAGCTGCTGGGAGAGGTCATCAGGGGGTTTGGGCTGGGTGACCATCAATATGCGGATGATACCCAGCTCTACCTCTCTTTCAAATCAGAACCAGTGAAGGCGGTGAAGGTCCTGTGTGAGTGTCTGGAGGCGGTTGGAGGATGGATGGCGGCAAACAGATTGAGATTGAATCCTGACAAGACAGAAGTACTGTTTCTGGGGGACAGGAGGCAGGTGGGTGTGGAGGACTCCCTGGTCCTGAATGCGGTAACTGTGCCCCTGAAGGACCAGGTGCGCAGCCTGGGAGTCATTCTGGACTCACAGCTGTCCATGGAGGCGCAGGTCAATTCTGTGTCCAGGGCAGCTGTTTACCAGCTCCATCTGGTACGCAGGCTGAGACCCTACCTGCCCGCGGACTGTCTCGCCAGAGCTGTGCATGCTCTGGTTATCTCTCGCTTGGACTACTGCAATGCGCTCTATGTGGGGCTACCTTTGAAGCTGACAAGGAAACTACAACTAATCCAGAATACGGCAGCTAGACTGGTGACTGGGGGCAGCCGCCGAGACCACATAACACCAGTCTTGAAAGACCTACATTGGCTCCCAGTGCATTTCCAAGCACAATTCAAAGTGTTGGTGCTGACCTTTAAAGCCCTAAACGGCCTCGGTCCAGTATACCTGAAGGAGCGTCTCCACCCCATCATTCTGCCTGGACATTGAGGTCCAGCGCTGACGACCTTCTGGCAGTTCCCTCGCTGCAAGAAGCCAAGTTACAGGGAACCAGGTAGAAGGCCTTCTCGGTAGTGGCACCCGCCCTCCCACCAGATGTCAAAGAGAACAACAACTACCAGACTTTTAGAAGACATCTGAAGGCAGCCCTGTTTAGGGAAGCTTTTAATGGTTGATGCATTACTGTATTTTAATATTTTGTTGGAAGCTGCCCAGAGTGGCTGGGGAAGCCCAGCCAGATGGGTTGGGTATAAATAATAAATTATTATTATTTTTATTATATAAGGGTTGGATTTTTTCAGTTGGAGTTGAGAGGTAGTTTGCAGCAATTTAGTTTTCTCGTCAAAATTCTACTAATGGGTTTAGGATTTTAGCAGCTCCTGTGAGGGAAGGTTACAGCACTTTGGAACTTTCAGCTTAGGAAAAAAGGCAGCCTCCATTACTGGAGAGTGCTGCTGAACTCAGATCCTGATTATCAGCTTCCCATAAGTATCTGGTTGGCCACAGTGAGAACAGGATGCTAGACTAGATGAACTGTGGGCCCAGTTCCGCAGAGCTCTTCTTCCGCTCTTAGATTTTGGGTTAGCAAAGAGCTAAGCAAGCAAAATGTCAGAAGCATAAGGCCGCCTGCTGGTGTAGCTGCAATATTAACTGTAGCCTGGAGGTAGATAATTCCTTTTATTTATTCCTTGTATTTATAGCCTGCCTCTTCAAAAGCCCCAAAGATACAAGAGCGCAAATGTTTAGCATGGAGATGGCTGTGAATTAGGGTCTAGTGTAAATCCAAAAGCACACTTACTTGAGCCGCCGGGACTGCCTTCTAAATAAATAGGTCTCTCAGCTATTCATCAGGCTTTCCCGCATTCATTTTTTGCGTCGTTGGAAGAGAGAAAAAATTAGCTAGCTTTTCCAAACCTGCCAACCAGCATTTCCACTGCTTCCTGGCCCATTTCCTAATCCCAGAGTTGTTCTTTTCTTTTCTTTTGGTCCATCTAATGGGCATGGTCCCAAGCCTAGCCTTCTGGGACTGCCATGAGTAGTAGTGCCAATGGGAAAAGTTGGTGGGGGCGTAACTCATCCTCTCTCGGTGGCCCCATATGCACCGTACAGTGGTATACTTCAGGTTACAGACTCCACTAACCCAGAAATAGTACCTCGGGTTAAGAACTTTGCTTCAGGATGAGAACAGAAATCATGCTCCGGTGGCGCAGCGGCAGCAGGAGGCCCCATTAGCTAAAGTGATGCTTCAGGTTAAGAACCGTTTCAGGTTAAGAACGGACCTCCGGAACGAATTAAGTACTTAACCAGAGGTACCACTGTACAACTAAACATTCATGTCTTCCACTAAAGAATCTTGTGAACTGTAGTTTTGTTACGGGTGCTGAAAGTTATTAGGAGGCCCCATTCCCTTTATGGACCTGCAATTCCTAGAATGCTTTAACAACTATTCCCAGGGAACTCTAGGAATTGTAGGTCTGTGAGGAGAATACTTTGTGTAAAGGTATTATATTTTGCTAAAATTTTGTTCTTTGCTAGTTAGCCTTGCCACTTTACTCCTTCCCCTGTGTTATACCCCTAATGTCAAACATCAGATTGTAAGCTCCTTGGGACAGGGATCTACCTCCATTTTGCCTGTTATTTTGTAAACACCATACGCGCTGATGATGTTGTAGAAGACATCAGCTGTCCGTCCTCTTGGGAAGCATATTCTTCCATTTTCTTTACCATACCTGTTGTGTGGTGATGTGTATAATATATTTCTATGACAAGGTTATTATCTAGCATATTACCTAGCATTAGAATTATCAGGAATGGGTGGGATACAAAAAAGGAGAGGGAATACTTTGGCGAATATTTAAAAGAAATGTAATAACCAAGGGACACGGGTGGCACTGTGGGTTAAACTACAGAGCCGAGGACTTGCCGATCAGAAGGTCGGCGGTTGGAATCCCCGTGACGGGGTGAGCTCCCGTTGCTTGGTCCCAGCTCCTGCCAACCTAGCAGTTCAAAACCACGTCAAAGTGCAAGTAGATAAATAGGTACCACTCCGGTGGGAAGGTAAACGGTGTTTCCATGTCCTGCTCTGGTTCGCCAGAAGCGGCTTAGTCATGCTGGCCACATGTACGCCGGCTCCCTCGGCCAATAAAGCGAGATGAACGCTGCAACCCCAGAGTCGGTCACGACTGGCCCTAATGGTCAGGGGTCCCCTTTACCTTTATTAATAACCAGATAAATTTCCAAGTAGGGTTAGATATATGAGCAGCAGCCAAAAATCATCAGAAGATAGGTGGTAATTAAGGAGATGCAGCTCAATAAGGATTAAATAAGACCCCACAAAGGGATGTAGGTGGAAGTCAAAGAATGTAAGATAAAGAACGACAACTGTATAATCAATGTATTAAAATATGTAAAATGCATAGATAAGAATTAATATATAGTGCTAGAATTGGAATGCAAGTTCCTTTTTTAAAAATAAATAAATCACATGTCAACATTCTATCTTCTGTCTTCTGCTGTGTGGTTTCCAAGGGGAAAGATCGGTTTGGAGCATGGCTGTCGTTCTCCGGGGTCTGACATCTGTGCATCTGCAGGAACTGCCAAGACTCCTCGCCAACACTTTGCCAGCTTTGATCTCCACTGTGCGCTCAGTGAATTTGCATTTCCCTTTCTCTCTCCTGGTGCTTTGGCACCGAAATGTGCCCTTCGTTGCTCTTCCCGACTGTCAGGTTCAATTCATCATTGCTGGAATGTTGTAAAGGCCTTTTTGTTTCGTGTTTTGCTTTGCTCGCATCTCCCCCTGCTTCTTCGTCTTTCTCTCTTTTTTAGAGCAGCCATCTTATTGTCTCCCCCCACATGCACTTCTTTGTGAAAGAAATAAAACGCTGCACCTCCCCATTTGACAGGACCATCGCTGTAGCCTATTACTCGGCGAACAACTGTTTGTCATCGGAGTGGAGAAATTTGGTGAAAAGGTGGCGCAAGCCTGATTGTCAGAGTGTGGCAATTCTCATGCCCTGAGCAAGAAAACAGAAGCAGAAGTGACAGAAGCTATTTGCGTGGCCCTTTCTTTCCCCTCTGCCCCTCTTCCTTTTCTGCCAGTCTTGAAAAATTATTCCTGAGTTTCGCATGGCCCTTGGTGAGATGCCATCTGGTGTGCCCCTCTTATCTTGCAGCGATGGTGGGCCCTATACTTGTGTACTTTGGGGAACAGACTACTGGAATAGTCATACCCTCTTTTCAGTCCAGCATAATTATCTTGTCTTTAGTTGCTCTATCACAAGCAGTTGAAATAATTTTAAACCGCAAAAATCCAACGAAACAATGGCCAAATAACAGCTAGCCTTTACCTTTAGTCTTGCCTCTCCTACAAAATGTATCATTTGCTATTGGAAAGCACAGCCATACCCTTTCCAGGTTCTAAAACAGGTGTGGGAAATCTTTCGCCCTGAGCTACAACTCCCATCAGCCCTAGCAAACATGGCCAGTGACCAAGGATGATGGGAGTTACAGTTCAGCAACATCTGGAGGGCCAAAGGTTCCTGATACCCCTTTTAAAAATTACCTTGCTGGAAAATGAATGGTGAGTGGTAGGTCATTGGGCTGACCCAACTTGGTAACTAAACTTTGTTTTGTACTAAGATGCATTCTAGATAAATACTGCCCAGTCTTCTAATGTTAACTAAGTAGAAAGGAACCCTGAACTGTCGTGGGGAATTGCAAGCAGAGCTTTCCAAACCTTTTCATTTTGGTGACACACTTTTTAGACATGCATCATTTTGCAACACAGCAGTTCAGTTTTACTGGAAAACCGGAGGTTAAACTAACCCCTTTCCAGCCCCGGAAGCATTCGAGTGACACACCTACACAGTGCAGCTGACATGCTAACGTTTGCAAAGCTCTGTTTTACAGATATACAGTGGTACCTCGGGTTACATACGCTTCAGGTTACATACGCTTCAGGTTACAGACTCCGCTAACCCAGAAATAATACCTCGGGTTGAGAACTTTGCTTCAGGATGAGAACAGAAATTGTGCTCCGGTGGCGCAGCAGCAGTGGGAGGTCCCTAAAGTGGTGCTTCAGCTTAAGAACAGTTTCAGGTTAAGAACGGACCTCCGGAACGAATTAAGTACTTAACCCGAGGTACCACTGTATAGGCACTGCTTGTGGTAGTTGATTGTAAGTGAACAGGCCAAGAGAAAGAAGCTAGATTCTTGATTTTCCTTTGCAGAAACAACATCCTATTAATTGCGTAAGAAATGGGTGCTCAATTTACTATCTGCACGTGCTCCTGTAATAGTTGTGGAGCAAATGGCCTTGTAGGTTAGCAATAAGATCTCCTGTGGATCCTTAATTAACTCAGATCAACATGTGCTCGAAGCTGTTGCAATTTGAATGCATTTAGGAATAATCTAATTCTAACATTCCAGGAAAGTCAATTTTCTGCTCTTTGGTACACTACACGGCTGCTAAAGACCAGTACAACTTGTACACCAACATTTATTGTGCGTTCTGCGATTGCTAGTCCACAAAAGATATGCGTGATACATACTGTATCTTAAATGGATATCTGGCCTTGCAGCTTCCATAACAAATTAACTTTACTTGAACCCCTTCTCCATGGCAAGCTGCTGTAAAACAAATAAGACAGCTCTGGTTCTACATCACATGAGATCACACATGAACGTTACAATAATTTATGTGTGTAATTGTGTTCTCCTTTTATTGTACAGGGGACAGTTCAGAGAGTTTTTTCAAAAACACTACCACCTGACACTGCCAGCTCTGAAACAAATTATCTCATTATTGGAGGGAATAGAAGCGCCAGTTTATGGAAACTGGCAAAATAGTAGCATCGAAGTCTAAAAGAGGTGATTTGTGTTGCATAGAAGACATTAATCTTGGCAAATGGGAAAAGATACATAAGGCTCCAGAAGAAGCTATATTGGATTCATTCTTGTTGCATTAAAATTAGATGCTATATGCAAGTCAATAATACCCGTGCAAAAGTGTCCCAGCTAAGAGAGTTGATAATCCACAAGCGTTTAAATTCCAAATGAGATAGGAAGCATTTTAAGGCAAGAGGGAGGAGGAGACTTCTGTTTAACAAAGAGAATAAGTATTTGCAATTGCTGGTGTGAAATGGGATAATTTTAAGAGAAATGTTCTAAATAGCTTTTGCCACAGATAATGGCTTTTGTGATATTTTCCCAAGGAAAATCGAGCCGGCGACTTTCAATTTCAGGGTTCTGAGATGATCAAAATACCGTAGGGTAGCTTGATCACATAATACCTTACCTGAATGAGGTCATCAATAACTCTTGCCTGGGTGTGATTTACACAGTTGTCTGTATCTCGGTTGCAATAATATATCTCTGCCTGAAAACATTGCTGCGTTTGTGCAACGGTGGGTACTGGTGGGTGTTGATACAGTAAAGTGATCCCTTCGTCTCACTGGTATATATATCCCGCAATCTGGGTCTCAAGGCAGAGGCACTGGAAGCAATTACAAGGTCAAATTGCATCCTTTGACAACGAGAATTCGGAGACTAATGCCATCCGCGGTAGATAATACATCTGCACCTTCAAGAAAATTACACGTGAAATGAAGATTTAAAGGTACTTTGTAAGTCATGCGGAGTAAAAAGAAAAGGAAAGGGAGACAAAATCTGTGAGGTAGGAGGAGGATTAGGGCTAGGTGAAAGATAAACTGAAATGCTTTCAAAAAGGGGATTTGAAGAAGGTGGGCAGACTATCTGACAATACATTTATAGTGCAGGGTGGGAATGGAGCGCATTGCTTTTCTAAAGTGATCCAAAAGCAAAATCCAAATTGCAGTCAAGAGTGGTTTAAGTGCAGCTGAACACCCAGCTGAGGCACAGTCACCCACCCACCCAGTCCTCTTAAAGCTGAATCTTGGCTATCTAATGACACTTTGTGGTGGTCTCCACATGGCCACGACCCCCTACTCTCAGCCCCCTCATGTTAGAGGATGATCCTTAGAGCTGCTCTTGGATCTAAGAGCCCCAGCTTACCATAGGGCAGCGGTTCTCAACCTGTGGGTTCCCAGATGTTGTTGGACTACAACTCCCATCATCCCTGAGCTCTGGCCTTGCTAGCTAGGGGTGATGGGAGTTGTAGTTCAACAACCATCTGGGGACCCACAGGTCGAGAAAGGCTGTCATAGGGGATAAGGACAACTCATCAGTATCTCTGGAAGCCAGGCTGGCAACTGCCATCTCTCTGTCTGGCCCCTCCAGCTTTCTTAAGCAGGTAAGCAGAAGAGCTTATTTGTCGCATTTACACCCCAACTTTTCCTTCAAGGAGTACATGGTTCACCCCCCCTCAGTTAACCCCTAAAACGACCCTGTGTGGTAGGTTAAGAGGCTGTGATTGATTCCAGGGTCACCCAGCGAGCTTCATGGCAGAGTAGGGATTTGAACCTTGATCTCCCAGGTCTTAGCCCAACGCTCTAACCGCTACACCACACTGGCTTCCTAGAGTACTTCTGCTGTGGGGCAGCTCTCTAAATTAAGTAGGTGAATGAATATGGGGAAAGCCAAATGTGCCTTAGAGAAGGATCTGAAATATTTTCCTTGAAGCTTGAATTTGTTTTATACTGTAGTGTTTTGTTTGATGTTTTAATACCATTGTATTAAATCGCATGGAGGTTTTTTTCTTTAAAATATGAGGCAGTATAGAAATGAAATTAATAATAAGAACAATAAATTTCATTGGGGGGGACATGTCACCCAGATGTTTTGTTGTTGCGACCGTAACTTAGGCTTAAGGAGCCGTTCGGTGATTAGCTTATATATATATATATATATATATATATATATATATATATATATATATCTGCGTTTTTAACGCTGCAGCCCATTCTTCCCCACTCCAAACCAGCTAATTGTGACTTGAATGGCTTTTGCAAAAATGCGGGTGTTAGGCAATATTTCATGCAGAAATATGCATTTATTGGATAAATTAGTACTAAGATTTTGATGAAATGTCATGAGGATATTAAGAAAAAAATCACAAAATTAGGTGGAAACATGGAGACCTAAACCTAAGAGTGGAAAAATGAGAAAGCGAGCGAAAACAAAATTAACAGAGTTGCCCATCAGTATGTGGGGCACTTGATTTTCGCTGACCCCCTCTTCCTCCCTCTCCCACTATAGCTCTCTGTGCTGGATCCCATTGTAGATGGCCCCACAATCCTAAATTGCAGCTTTGTGGGTTGGGGGTTAAGAGGGGAGGGTGGGTCAGCAAAAATTGGGTGTCCCAACTTGCACTTGCAGAATAGCTTTCCACTAGCACTGCACTGCCGTGGGTAGAAGCCAACTCCGAATACAGAGCTGAAGGGGACAAATCCATATACAGTGGTACCTCTGGTTAAGAACTTAATTCGTTCTGGAGGTCTGTTCTTAACCTGAAAGTGTTCTTAACCTGAAGCACCACTTTAGCTAATGGGGCCTCCCACTGCCGCCATGCCGCCGCCGCACGACTTCCGTTCTCATCCTGAAGCAAAGTTCTTAACCTGAGGTACTATTTCTGGGTTAGTGGAGTTTGTAACCTGAAGCGTTTGTAACCCGAGGTACCACTGTACATGTATTCCATACATCCTTGAATGTTGGGTCAGCTCCCCCTGTCTTTTGTACTGGGATAAGGGCAACTAGGAGAAGACCACACTTTCATTTGGCAACATTGCCCAAATCAAAATTCCGGAAACGAAGTGGAAACATGTCTGCTGGGTGCTGTGCTTCTTTAAAATGAAAAGATCCCTCAAGGAAGAACGATGCTGTATCAGTCACTGTGCTCCACTGTGCTCTGTTTTGTGTTTTTTCTGTAAGGGACTAATGCTGCTGGATGACAGGTCTATGAATGGCAATATGGTATGAATGCTAAATGGAACCTCTTTGTTCGGCGACAGGGCCTGGGGATAAGCAGTTTTGTGTGTGTCGGGGTTGTGGGGGGAGCATTGCCTTCATACCTTCCAGCGACATCTGGCCACAGTTGGGAGAAGAATGCTGAAGCGCCTGGGCAACTGGGAAGACGTTCCTATGTGGTGTAATGCTGTGTTGATCTAATAAAAGTGTTGGTGTTTGTGTGTGTTTATGATGAGATCTGCAGAGCTTTAGAGGGGGAACTGCATTACAAGCACTTTGAGAACCGTTATCTGGTCCCAAACCAAAAGCCACAGATGTGTGTTCCCAAATAATGAATGTTCACGACAGAGCAGTTTCTTGATCCCCAAACCTTGATCCCCTGATCTCCCAAGCCGAATTACAAGCTAGTCACCAAAATTCCAGCTTTATTATAAAACCAAACATGGGTGGGGTGGATTTTCATTTTTTGGTTGGGTGATGTTTGTGGAGCAGCACTTTTAAAAATACGTTTTTTTGTGTGTCCCCCTCCCCCCCCCCCGTTTTAGTAAATTTTGTGTGTGTGTTGTCCCTGGTAAACCGCTTCGAGGTGCCTTTGTGTGAAGTGATACGTAAATTGCTAACTATAACACAAGCTTTTATAATGAACAGCCTGTTCCTTTAATGCATGCGCTGGCTGACTCCAGGAAACCCATAAGGTAGCTGAGCTTCCACCTCAGTCAGAGGAAAGGTGGGGGAGTTTGCCAGTAGGATCAGGTGTGAGCTTGATCTTCTGTTCATTCCTGTTACCAGTGACCTGGAAAAACTCAACATGAAATGATGTCGTCTGCTATGATAGCAAATGGTGTGGATTAAACTGCGAGAGAGAAGTTCAGTAAGCCATGAGTGAGATCTCTCTTGTGGGGAGGGACAATTTACAAGGGATGCCTGAGACTTCTGCCAACTCCCCTCAGGTGTTTTTAGTCTTGTCTCCTCTAAATGGAACATACAACGTAAGAAGAGCCTGCTGGATCAGGCCGATGGCCCATCTAGTCCAGCATCTTGTTCTCATGGTGGCCAACCAGATTCCTGTGAGAAATCCACAAGCAGGACTCATGCACAAGAGCACTTTCCCCTTCTGAGGCCAGTGTGGTGTAGTGGTTCAGAGCGGTGGACTCGTAATCTGGTGAACCGGGTTCGCTTCCCCGCTCCTCCACATGCAGCTGCTGGGTGACCTTGGGCCAGTCACACTTCTCTGAATCTCTCAGCCTCACTCACCTCACAGAGTGTTTGTTGTGGGGGAGGAAGGCAAAGGAGGATGTTAGCCGCTTTGAGACTCCTTAAAGGGAGTGAAAGGCGGGATATCAAATCCAAACTCTTCTCTTCTTCTTCTAGTTCCTGGTATCCAGAAGCATGACTGCCTCCAGCCGTTGAGGCAGAGCACAGCCATCATGGTTGTGAGTCGAGGAGCCGCCACCCGCTTGAGGATAAGAAAGACACAAGGACGTAGTATATTAGGTTAATGGGCTAAAAAAAGGCCACAACTTTATTGATTGCAGCATGTGAGAGGTATTGCCTTAGGCATTGGATAAAACAACAGAGCGTGACTCCACCCTCTCAGGAGGGGTGAGTCTATCAAGGGTTAACCACCAGTAGGAGGAGCTTGTTGATGCAAATGCAACTGGAAGCTCCCCCTGATGTCACCGGGGGTCGTGCCATGGCCCTAGCCACCAGCAAGGGTGTCGGACAGGATCCACGATGAAACCCAGCAGTGCAATGAGAGGGCAATGCTGCCACGGCTGCATTTGAGCAGCTAAACCCCGCCCCCTTAGCTTCCACCTGATTGGTTGGTTGCCAGGGGGCACGGCGCAGCAGCTGGGACAGCAGACGCAGGGGCCGGAACGCCCCCTTCCGACGCGAAAATGGCTACCGCTCACAACTCCTCCCCTCTGGAAGGAGGAGAGGCTCTACTAGCCACTTCCATGAATTTGTCTAATCCTCTTTCAAAGCCATCCAAACCTTGCAAGGCTGCCATCTTGAGTGGATAGCAGAGGGACTACCGAACCCTTTTCCTGACTGTTTTCCTGCTCAAAATCACCCCTCCTTCTCTCATCTCAACCCAGGTTCAAGCTCACCTCCAAGCCATTATATAATCTGGGGGGAAAGTAACATTCATTGCAAAATAGCATTGCGGCCTGAAGTACACGTATTTTGTGTGTGTAATATGTAGTTTGGCTTTGGCAGCTTCCTTCCTGCACAATCCAGTATCTTCGAAGTACTGTGTGTCATTTCATTCATTTATTTTCTACTCTTTATCAGTGTGATGGACAGTGTCGGAAGGGTATGGTGCTCCCTAGCCAACCGTGTGAACAGTGCAGGCACTGGGACTTCCTTCTGAGAATCGCCGGCTTTTGTAAGAACCTGAGAGACAGGGTCATGAGGAAGCCTTAGTGGTAGCAAAGAGGATATTACACGAGGCTGTCCTTGGCTGCGTGTTACTGGAGAGATTGAGAATGTGTGGAGGCTGCCAGAAAGCCTTGGAAATGCGAGAGGGCTGGGTGAGTTAGCTGCCATTCGAAACCAAAGGGAATCTTCTCGAGGTTGCGAGAGAAGCTTGTCGTTAATTTAGTGTCCCCTTGTAAACACAATCTATGAAATCCTCCTTTTTGTGTCTGGAAAGATTTAACATTTTAGTTTGGCTGAGCAAACACCTCTCAGGTCCAAGTCTTGATTTAGAGCAAGCGAGGGCACTTGGAATTCGCTCGTAATTTCACTTGGTTGAAATTCACAGATTGGAGAGTACATAAGCTACAAATCGTGAACATAAGAAGAGCCTGCTGGATCAGGCAGATGGCCCATCTAATCCTGCACCCTGCTCTTGCAGGGGCCAGCCAGATAGATGCCTGTGGGAGACCTGTGAACAGGACCTGAGCGCAAGAGTGCTCTCCTCTCCTGTGGTTTCCAGCGATTGGAAATTGCCACGATCAAGAGATGTGTGGGGTCAGGTGTTGTAGGACATCTGTGTGAGATGCAGCTTATAAAAAGAAGAAGTGGAAGCAGAGCACCCAGAGGTGCTATTTTCTCACTGGACTCCCTTCTGCCCTTCTCCCCAGCTGCTCCTGAGGTTCAGAGGAGTGTCTAGCATGGGGTGGCATGTGTCTTAGGGACTCCAGCTCTGTATTGGTGGAACAGCTATCGGAGTTCCTTCCCTTTGCATGAGTGAAAGGGCGTTCCATTTATGAATATGGCTCTCTGAATTCCACCCATAAAGTTCAGGCTCTTCATATGGATTAATTTCATTCTGATGGCGTTCAGTTCTAGTGACACTCTTGCAGCAAGAGTTCCAGCAACTTGGGAGGCATTTATGTCAGGTCAACCTGACCTAACCTGACATTCAGTAAGATTCCAAGTAGGGTGTGTGTGTGTGTTTTGGGTTTTTAATGACAGTGAGAAATAATATAAACCACAAGACGGGAATGTGCTTTGCCCAGTTTGCCTCAACTGGTTTAAACTAGCCCTAGCCCTACCTGAAAACTAAACCCAAGACCTCACCTCACCACAAGTACCACAAGTACTTTGTGGCTTAGGGCCCTCGTATTTATGGGACCGCCTCTCCTGGTATGCTCCGCAGAGGACCTTAAGGTCCGACCTGGTGGAATGCTCTGTCCCATGAGACTAGGGCCCTACAGGATTTAACCTTCTTCCCTTGGGCCTGTAAGACACAGCTATTCCGCCTGGCCTTTAATTTGAATTCAGCCTGATCTTTTATTTTCCTTCTCTTCCCTCCCCCTCCCCTTTTATGAAGATTACCCACTCTGAGACCCCACAGCTAATTCTCCCCTGGCCTCCTCACTGGCCCAAGTAGGACTAATTCAGCCAGCTAGCCCTGGTGATGATCTAATGCTTATTAGGTGGGTTTCCCCTAAATTGATTTCTGAACTTTGAATTTTATTGTTACTCATGCTTTTGTACTGTATTTTATGTTGCTTTCACAATTAAGTGTTTTAAATTTGTTGTTAGCCGCCCTGAGCCCGGTTTTTTGAACCAGGAAGGGCGGGGTATAAAAAATATTATTATTATTATTATTATTATTATTATTATTATTATTATTATTATTATTGCAATCAAGCCCAACATGTGTTCGACGTACCTGATGCGGTATATTAGATACAGCAGCTTAAGTCTAAACGCTGAAAATGCATGGAAATGTATTGGAATTGTGCGGGAGGACATCGCAGTGGGTTCTGCACATGCTATGTTAGGAAGAGATCTGATGGATTAGCCTGTGGTCCATCTAGCCAAGCATCCTTCCCCATAGCAAGCAACCAGATTCCGCAAGCAGCCACCTTCTCCTAGCGTTGCTCTAAGGCACATTGCTTCCGAATCTGGAGGTCCCAATAAGCCGTCATGGCTTGCAACCGTTGATAGCTTTATCCTTCATGCGCTTCTCTCTTCCTCCTTTAAAGCCATGGAACTTTGCGGCCATCGCTGTCATTGCAGTAAATTCCAGCAATCAATTACACACTGTTACCTCGCTGCAGGTGGACTGTGCCTCTGGGAACCAAGGCAATGAGATGCAGTGCTTCCATATCAAAGGTGCACAAGGGATGTGTTCAGCTTTTTTCACCTGCCCTTAAGACCACGGGAAGTTCCCTTATAAGGACCATTGGTCCTTCTAGCTCAGTATGGTTGACACTGATTGGTAGCGGCTCTCCCACATTTCAGGCAGGGTTCTGGCTTTCTCTTGCCCTACCTGGAGCTATCGGGGATTGGACCCTGGGACCTTTTCTGTGCAAAGCATGTGTTCTATCCAACTGAGCTATGGCTCTTGCATCTTCTTTTTCACCCTGACCATGTATTTTCTGCTTTCTCAGCCCGTGCCCTAAAACAGCAGATTTTGAAAAGACGTTCCTGGGAATTGAAATTTATGGCCTCGTTAAAATATAATGAATTATAACTTTAATAGAGATTTTGGGCTTCTGGGATCATTAGAGCTACACACAACTCCCTGCTGGTTAATGTGTGTGTACAAATGCATTTGAAATGCTCAGTATTGAGGATGTGTGTTCATGTTTATAAGCAGCTCCTGCTCTTTCTAAATAGCGCATAGAATTAGAATATTAATCAGACTGGTGGCTCTTTCCTTCATTTTGCTGAGGAAGTGTTCCATGGATTTCAAGTATTTTTCAAGTGGTCTTCACTCTTTGTGCTATGAAGACTTGCTCAGCATAACTGAGTTTGAAATAACTGGAAGGGAGGACTTGGAGTTTGTGTGTGTGTGTGAGAACATCACTGTCACAGGGTGTGGTTTAAATAGATTCAAATACATTGCTGAAGTTGAATGTATACAATCCCTATTTTTCAGCCATCACCTACTCAACATAGGTTCTTTTCAGCCTTTCTTTCAGATTACCACATAACTAATCTTATTGTTTCCATTACGAAACTCTGCAACATCTAGATAGCTGTTCTTCAACTTTCAGTCCCCAGTATGTTGTTGGACTCCAATACCCCATCATCCCCAACAAAGGGTCAAGGATGATGGTCGTTGTAGTCCAACAGCATCTGGGGACCCAAGGCTGAAGAACACTGCTGTAATTCGGGTGTTTCTCTGCTCTTTCTCCAGTGGAGATATGCCTTTCTAAAAAGCGCATGATCCTTTTCTGTTTAGTGTGTTCAGCACACAACAAAGTGTGTAAAACTATATAAGCAGAGGTCTGGGAACATGTGGCCTTCCAGATGCTGTTGGACTGTAACTGTGGCTTATCCAATGAAGGAAGGGGCATTGTCTCAGGTCAATGATACATTCAAGACACATGAGCGCACACAAGTGCATTCAAGCCCTACACTAACGCTGAGTAGGGCCGGGGGGGCTGTGGGAGTCTGAGAAGAGCCCAGAGGGCCAGATAGAGAGGTCTGGAGCTACCCCCTGCTCTTATGAGTTGGTGGAGATTGTTACCTGCTGGATTTTGCTGCTCACATGTTGCTCAGAGCCCAGCCTGTTCTTATATATATCTATTGCTGGTCATTTGGCAGTCCTGTTGCCTCGCTTTCCTCATTAGGAGGAACATGAGGATAGAAATGGATGCTTGTCATGATCTGGCTCTGCTCAAAGCAATGCCGGGAGATAAATGTCAGAACCCCGGGGATGCAACCTGTCTGCTTGTTTGACGGGAATTGCCACCGGAGTGTTAGGTCCGTATCTTCTGTTGCAGATACAGGAAGAAATTTAATTTTTCAAAATTGAATTGTAGGATCTTTCCAAGCAGCTTGTACACATTTAAAAACCATTAGGTGGCTTCAAAAGCAGTAGCCAGGTCTGGAGCAGTTTGAGACTCAGGGCTTTCCATAAACATCACTTTGACAGTGAACTCAGGTGGTGTGAGAGATGGTGCCTAAATATTCTCCAGAGCTAATCTACAATAATTACCTGATTTTTTGTTTTAACCTTTTTTATATGGCTTTTATTGTATTGTTTTAGGTACAGTTGTGAGCCAACTGTATTTTCCTTATGAATTAGTTCTATACAAATAAGATTTAATTAGTTAAACTGAGAAACAAGAGAGACGTTTCCATATGCTTGGGGAAAACCCAACATTTGCAAAGGTACAAATGCAGCGGAATATCTCGGATGAGAGCACAGCTTCGCAATAGAAGCATTTCTGTTAGAAAGTGAGACTACACAGCAACATTTCGTTGCAGTCTTCACACGTAAGGGTTTTGGTTTTTTTAAAATGCTGAAGTTCTCTAGGGCAAAATTTCCCTATTAAAAATAAAATAAAATAGCTCTTTTGCACTTTCCTTATGGCGCCCTGCTGTGGAATCTTACATCAAACACTTGTCTTCCTTGAGCAAGAACAGCTGCCCTTTGCAAGACGATTTAATTGGCAGATGCAACCAAAAAGAGGACTATGCCTTTTGTCTAACAATCCAAGGGGGATTTTATATTTAAAGGGGGCGGGGGGCTAAAGCGTTTCTTGTAATATTTGTATTGCTGCTTTTTTATTTATCTGGTCATTTTTCAATTCTTCTGCTAAATCGTTGGTAGACCAGGCAATTGTTTTGATAATGCAGTATTTCGGAGAGATTGATTGATGTGCTGACACAGTGCATGGACACTGGATTTGTAAAAGAGAGAGAGAGAGAGAGAGAGAGAGAGAGAGAGTGTTATTTGGAATATCTCCCTGTTCTTTAGAATAAGAAATGTTTGATGTGGCAGCCTTGCATTGGAGATTCTTGATCATGATGGATACCTTTTATGGGATCATGTCTAAATCTTAAGACATTTGTATGACTGGAAAACATGTATAAGCGAATAGATTTGGTCCCCAAAGAGAACACTTGTTACTTCCTGGTTTGGTTTGCTTCGGCAGACCATGAGTCACTTGGGATAGGGCCCCAAGCGGCAGGTAGGCACCCATGGAGCTGTCTTAAACTAGGTTGGATTATTTGTGCACTCTCAACTAGTGGGTTGGCTGCTACCCAGTCCTTTCAACAGGAGATGCTTAAAAATTGAACCTGGGGTCTTCTGCCTTGCAGGTGGGCAACCAGTGACCCTGGGACCACATGCTCCCCAACCACATTTTATGCTGCCCCTGCTGCCTCTTGAACTTGCAGGGTTCAAATCCCCACTTGGCCAGGAAGCCAGGAAGACCTTGGGCCAGTCCCCACCTCTCAGCCTAACCTACTTCACAGAATTGCTGTTGGGATTAAATAAGGAGGGGAGAGCCATGTACACCCCCTTAAGCTCCTTGGATAAAAAGGTGGGATGTAAAAACTAAAGCGCTCTATTCCATTTCCACCGTAGGGCCTGCCTTCTTCTTTGTTCCCTTCTTATCCCCCCCCACCTTTTTGAAGAGTATGTTTCCTTGCTTCAGAAAAATTGGGAGAGGGCAGGAATTTATCAGGTAAAAATGCATCTCTGTCCCTCTAAATCAGGGCTCAGCAAACTTTTTCAGCAGGGGGCTGGTCCACTGTCCCTCAGACCTTGTGGGGGGCTGGACAATATTTTGAAGGGAAAAAAATGAACGAATTCCTATGCCCCACAAATAACCCAGAGCTGCATTTTAAATAAAAGCACACATTCTACTCATGTCAAAACATCAGGGAGGCCCCACAAATAAACCAAATATGCATTTTAAATAAAAGCACACATTCTACTCATGTAAAAACACCCTGATTCCCGGACCGTCTGTGGGCCGGATTGAGAAGGCGATTGGGCCGGATCCGGCCCCCAGGCCTTAGTTTGCCTACCCATGCTCTAAATCACATGAGTCTTTTTGGAGCTAACTTCTTGTTGCAGTGGCGGCGGCGGCGGAGATGGAGGTTACATTTCAGAAGGAAACCATTTTACAATAAGCACAGTGCGCCCACCAGCAAAAGCTTGGCATTTACAGCACCTATAAAGATGAAATGCATATGCTAAGCCCAGGCAAATTGGTGGCGGCAGCCACAGTTCCCTACCCAATAATATATTTCCGATGCGGGCCTCTCGCCCAAACAGGTTGCTTATCCCTTCCTTGGGAACGGCGGTATCTGGCTGCAACGTAAACATTTCATCGCTTTTTGCATGGCTCTCTCCCTCCAGCTCCCATCCTGGCAGGCGGGCGTGTTACACAGCGCTAGGTTATGGAGCATGGCTGAATGGGGAAACAGCTGGCACTCGGCTGCATGTCACTGAAGGGAGTAAGTGTGTGGGAAAAGAGAGGCTGTTGAAATGAAAATTGGAAATTAGTTTCTCCAATTACGTTTGCCTAAGGTTCAGCCGTACTCGCTGATCTAGGACCCATGCAGTGTGACTAAGAACTCTATCTAATGGATTATTTAAAAATCATCTTTCCCCCACTGCATATGAAAGTTGCTGTTTTCTAAGCTGTTATTGTGAGCCGTCCGAGTTTGCAGAAGCAGGGGGAGCTGGCGTACGTGCCTGGATTCAGCACCTGTTTCGCAAGGCAAGCCAACCATTTCTTCTCAGAAGCAAGGCCCGTTAGGTTCAGTGGGGCTTACTCCCAGTAAGTGGGTCCGTAGGATTGTGGTCCTGGTCAGGGCCATCTTACTAATAGGTGCTAGGGGTGTGGGGCACCCGGGCGCGGGCTCTCAGGGGTGCCAGGCCGAGACTCTGGGGCCTGAGAGTTGAGTCCGGGGAAGAGCCTGCCCCTTGGTTGGAGCGCTGTGGTGGGCTCTTCTGCTGTGGGTGACTCTGCGCCGCGAGTTCAGGGGCGACCGAGACAGAGAGACGCTGAGGCAGCCGGCCGGCTCCGCCCTCCTGCGTGCCTGGTTCTTTGCACCCCAGCGCCGCATTTTCTTAAGACAGCCCTGGTTCTGGTGAGGGAACCATCATTGCAGGCTAACCACGTGGGCTAACAGAGTGGTTTTCAAAGTTTCTGTCCATGATGGAGACACTCACCACACAGGTTATTGGCTGAGGAGCTCCTGTTTGTCCACTAAGACATCTTGCGAGACAGACGTCAGACTTGCAGGATCCAGGGCTGTAAGTTTGAGGGAGCCTGTGACATAGACTGTATTTAGGCAATGTATTATCCCATTTCCATTTTAGAAACTCAGATATATAAGCTAGGCGCCATATTGCTCCTTAAACCAAGGTTGCAGTCGCCAAAACGGAATGTCTAGTTGCCATTTTGGGGCAAGACGGCTCCAAAGTCTTATTTTTCAAATGATGGACTGACTGTGATTGCTTCTCAGTTAAATGTCTGGCTAGTTCAGATGATAACCTTGAGCTAAGTTAAGAACTCTTAGAACTGAAAGAAGAAAAGTCGCTTGATCCAGGGACAGTCCACATTGGCCTATTCTGACCTCTTTTTCTTAATGGTGACTGCTCCTGCTCAGGCTGCACAGAAAAAGCAATTTGTTTCCAGAAATGCATTCCTATTCTGCAAATAAAATATAACGGATAGAATTCTAGAAGATGGGGTATTAGTGTGTGAAAATAGTTCAGATTCAACGATCCCCAGATGGTGGAGACGTCAGGCGCCAACTTGGCACCCAGGCACCCGGCTTATTTCGAACACTGCCCCGTGTCCAGATATTTCCTTACCCGATATTTTCTGTGTTTTACGCAACCTTTCTAAAAGCCTCTTCTGGAAACCTAGCAGAAGTGTAGTGCCCATTTCTGTGCAACAGAATTTGGGGCGATATTCTGACATACTTTCCCACTGGTGCCATGGGCGAATAATGGAGAAAACAGAAGCACACATGAGCATAAAGGGTGGTGACATATGCATGGTTGCATCACATTCCCGCTTGTGTGAATGAAATTCAGCATGACATGGAGGTATCAAAAAGCTACAGTTCCATAACCCAACAGGAAATGAAGTATAAAAGGAAAGTTTGAAAATGCACATGCATGGCTCCGCCCGCTTTGGGTTTTGACCCCACCCACCACTGGGTTGTGGCCTCTGGAAGGTTGCCTCGAAGGGAATGTGGCCCTTGGGCTGAAAACTGCCCTGCTCCCCTGTTTTAATGTCATTTGTTTGAACCCTGGTATGCAATTCGTAGCAGGGGGCCTTTTTAGTGGGTGCCTATAACTGGGAAAGTGTGTTCATATAATTCGAAGTCAAAAGGGGATAAAGAGGAAAGAAGTGCTTTTAATGAACTGGCATTGCAGAATTGGAATGCCTGCTGCTCATACGAAAAATAGGGGGGAAAGCCCTCTTGGAAAGTAGGTCACGTTGTAAAAATGAGTTAGGCCTTGCTTCACATTTTATTGACTCTCTACTAGTTTTTCATCCAGATTGGCTTATAGTTAGCAAAAGAGTGTTTTGTCTTTTTTAGTAGTTGGTTTAAATAAAAGGTGGGTTGGAAAAGAAGCGCTTTTTTATTTGCTCTAGTTAGAGTTTCCTATTTCGAGTAATCAGAGTTGTAATGGATACCATTTTTCTTTTTCACTTTCTTTCAGTTTGGGGTTTTTCCACCGTTCATTATAAATACTGCTTGAACTGCAACCGTGTGCCTCAAATATATTCTGCGAAGGGCAAAATTCGCTCTTAGGGTTGCACATGAGGATTGTGAGCAACACAGAATCCTCAAAATAGAAATCCTGAAAGCACTTGCTGGTAGTTGATGATATTTGGACTATTTGTAAGTGCTCTCAGAATGATATATTAATTTATAGGTTTCATCTTCTGTTCTGGGGAACTCTGCGGTTCCTTACAAGTTCTCAACACTTCCTCAATGGAAAGATTAGTAATGATAAACTAACTTCATGAAAGACAGCTTGCTCAACACTATCAGTCGACTTGTGCATTATGCAGGTGCGTGAGAGCATTGGATATGTTCACCTGTGAGGTTTATAAGGGGTGATGATGATGCCCGAGAGGTTTAGTTAATAGTCAGCATAAACTGACTTGTCATTCTTAGTTGCCAGATAAGGACTGATCAGAGAATTTATGCCAACCAATAATTTATGAAGGTCCCATTGCCAAACCATTATCTCTTGTCGTTTGAGCGTGTCAGTAACTTAAACTAACTGGAGAGCCAATTGTGTGGCAAACGTGTCCTCAGAGTAAGACCAGAATAGACATTTGTAATGAATTTGTGCATTTCTGCACAAGAAGTACCGTATTTTTCTGTCTATAAGACGCCTCCATCTGTAAGACGCCTCCTATTTTGGGGGACTCCAATTTAAGCAAAAATAGTGTATTTTACTATCCGTGTATAAGACGCCCCCAAATTTTTGACATTATTTTTTAGGAAAAAAACCTAGTCTTATACACGAAAAAATGTGGTATATAATGACCAGAACAAGGGATATCTGATAGCAACTGTCTTTGGGAGAGTGCTCTTGAAGACTGTTGCTTCAAAGGAGTGGTTTGGTCGTTAACCACCAATATAGAATATGTTTGGAATAGGAACAAATTACTATTAGAGGGTTTTGAATATAAGATATATAGTACCCCAAGAGAACTTGGAGAAGAGTGACTAGTGGGGTGCCACAGGGTTCTGTCTTGGGCCCGGTCTTATTCAACATCTTTATCAACGACTTGGATGATGGACTCAAGGGCATCCTGATCAAATTTGCAGATGACACCAAACTGGGAGGGGTGGCTAACACCCCAGAGGACAGGATCACACTTCAAAACGACCTTGACAGATTAGAGAACTGGGCCAAAACAAACAAGATGAATTTTAACAGGGAGAAATGTAAAGTATTGCACTTGGGCAAAAAAAATGAGAGGCACAAATACAAGATGGGTGACACCTGGCTTGAGAGCAGTACATGTGAAAAGGATCTAGGAGTCTTGGTTGACCACAAACTTGACATGAGCCAACAGTGTGACGCGGCAGCTAAAAAAGCCAATGCAATTCTGGGCTGCATCAATAGGAGTATAGCATCTAGATCAAGGGAAGTAATAGTGCCACTGTATTCTGCTCTGGTCAGACCTCACCTGGAGTACTGTGTCCAGTTCTGGGCACCACAGTTCAAGAAGGACACTGACAAACTGGAACGTGTCCAGAGGAGGGCAACCAAAATGGTTAAAGGCCTGGAAACGATGCCTTATGAGGAACGGCTAAGGGAGCTGGGCATGTTTAGCCTGCAGAAGAGGAGGTTAAGGGGTGATATGATAGCCATGTTCAAATATATAAAAGGATGTCACATAGAGGAGGGAGAAAGGTTGTTTTCTGCTGCTCCAGAGAAGCGGACACGGAGCAATGGATCCAAACTACAAGAAAGAAGATTCCACCTAAAGATTAGGAAGAACTTCCTGACAGTAAGAGCTGTTCGACAGTGGAATTTGCTGCCAAGGAGTGTGGTGGAGTCTCCTTCTTTGGAGGTCTTTAAGCAGAGGCTTGACAACCATATGTCAGGAGTGCTCTGATGGTGTTTCCTGCTTGGCAGGGGGTTGGACTCGATGGCCCTTGTGGTCTCTTCCAACTCTATGATTCTATGATTCTATGTACTTTGCTATAAAGGTAGGCGTAATGGAAGAGCATTGTGTGATTCATAAAGAGCAAAAGGAAAGATTGTGAGATATGACCATTAGCTGGAACAAACTACCTAGACATGCATATCTTGGAACGGCATCATGTGTGGAAGTTTTTATCCAGTGGCATGTGAGGTTATGTGCTTAACTTACCTGTCCGTAGTAAACAGGCAAGAGGAAAGCATTGAGTTTCTGGCCATTATCCAGTTCAGTTTTTGAAAATTCTGTGTATTTGTGATTTGTGTGCTTGAGACTTAGCCAAAGTTATTTGGCCTTAGAAAGATCATTCCATAATATGATTGATGAAATAAGATCAGTTGAGAAATCATAACAAGGACAAGAGTTCTCCCTTCTCTTTTTTATTTTTGGAATATAAAATTTATTTTATTAATCCTTGGTGAGGGCGGTGGACAAGCTGTATAAATCAAAATAAGAGAATAAAACAACATGCTGTAAACGGAAAATCTGATAAAGCTAAGGGGAAACTGATTGATTCCTATGGATTAAATGTTTCTGGCTCCTAGCCATGTGCTTAAGAATGATGCAGAGTTTTCAAAGAATGGCTAACTCCTATTACCAAGTACACACTGCATAGAACAGTTGTACATTTTTGCTTTATCTTCTGAAAGGCACATGATCTACTGCAAGTCAGTGATAGTGTTCCACAGAATGCATGTATAAGTTGGGTCTTTGGCCTAGTAGCAGCTGCAGCTAATATAGATGTTAAAAGTTAAAATGCTGTACATATTATCAGGGAATCACAGATTTTGACTGACTGACAATCAACTTTAGGGTTGCCACTTTTCAAAGAGTGAAAATCCAGACACAAAAGTTGTTGAGTTTTTTCCTTGCAAAATCTCCCAAAACACTGTCGAATCACGAATATGTCTGGGAAATTCCAGTTGATATGGAAGCCCTAATCAACTTTTATTTTCCATGTCCGCTGCCCCACTCTCCCCTCTGACTTTGTCCTCGTCTTCATGAAGAGAATCTCCATTGTTGTTGCTCTTTCTGTTCTCATTCGTGGTACTTTGCTGTCCCACATACACAAAGGTATTGTGACCAAGCCTTGGACAGCCAAGTGCCCATGAGAATTATGGGTACTGTAGCTCTTTCTTCTGCCCTGCCAAAAGATACCTACCATAGGATGGCTTATATTACCATTAACTGAAATATCCTCTTATGGATCACTGCCTTGCCATGGCAAAGGGGCATGAATAACTCAGAGAAGCTATGCCGTGCAGGGTCACCCAAGATGGACAGGTCATAGTGGAGAGTTTTGACCAAACATGATCCACCTGGAGCAGGAACCGGCAAGTCACTCCAGTATCGCTGCCAAGAAAACTCCATATGGTGCTGGAGGAGACTCTTGAGAGTCCCATGGACTGCAAGAAGATCAAACCTATCCATTCTGAAGGAAATCAGATCACTGGAAGGACAGATCCTGAAGCTGAGGCTCCAATACTTTGGCCACTTCATGAGAAGAGAAGACTGATGTTGGGAAAGATTGAGGGCAGAAGGAGAAGGGGACGACAGAGGACGAGATGGTTGGACAGTGTTCTTGAAGCTACCAGCATGAGTTTGACCAAACTGCGGGAGGCAGTGGAAGACAGGAGTGCCTGGCGTGCTCTGGTCCATGGGGTCACAAAGAGTCGGACACGACTAAATGACTAAACAACAACATGTTTGGTGACAACTTTTTCTTCTTCTTCTTCTTCTTCTTCATCTTCCTCCTCCTCCTCCTCCTCTTCTTCTTCTTTTTCTTCTTCTTCTATGATCACTCGTAGCCAAGTAAGATTGTCTTCCATGAACACGGTTTTAACAATGAGTCTGTAAGTGACTGTGGAAGCCAATTCTGGATCCACATATCCTTCCACAGTGGGGGCATAGGTTTCTGGGTGGGAGTTGATCTTCCTGGCTTAGGGAAGGAGATGCAATTGCTCACAAGCACGCCATGACACGTGCAATGTCCCTGCCCCCTCCAAATCACCACTGCAAGCTGGCGCCTCTGGCTCCAACTTTTCCCCTATGAAAAAATTCGCCACACTCCATTGTGTTTCAGCCCTGGCATGATCAAACCATTCTCCTTCCCTCCTCTTCTCTCTCTCTCTCTCTCTCTCTCTCTCTCTCTCTCTCTCACACACACACACACACACACACACACACACTGCAAGCTGGACTTCAGTTCAATACTAATGGCGGAGTCTATATGATAGAAAGATGGTGTATAGATTTAGCTGACGAATAAGAAAGAAAATGAAATGAAAATGAAAAACTGCTGCTGTTATAAAGGGTTTTATAGCACAACAGTTCCTTTTCTTTAAGTGGTCTTTATGCGGCTGCAGTAGTACGATTCATTTAAATTACAGTACACACTTAATTTTAAAAGGTACTTCTGGAAAACGGTAGAAACGGACAAAGCAAAATGATGGAAGGAGGCTGTTTGATAGGCATGGACTGTCTTGCGCTCTGTGTGTGTCAGGATTGTATCTAGCTTCTCATACATACTCATAGAATCAAAAATGAAACTGCAAGGAGGAAAAGGAATCCTGAATTAGTTGTTGCTCTTGGAGGGATGACCGAGAAGACTAAATCAGAACTTTTCCCTCTTTTAAAGTGTCCGCCCTTCCATTAGAAAGAGAAAATAAAACTGCAGAGAACTGAATGTGTAAAAAGAAGAATGAAGTTTATGGAACCAGTAAGAATGTCATTTTGTCTTTCCATTAAGGGATCGTATACATTTGTAAAACATGCCAAATATAGGCACATATGGAAATAATAACATTTGATCAGATAATTAACACCATCAATATCCCAGAATCCTTAGGATTTGTTATCATAGAGTTCCAAAGGATATTACACTTCTTTTTCCTCCAGAATCCCCTTCACTTTACAGCACACCATTAGATTCAGCCATTTTTGCCCAGTGCTGGGCGCCTGCTTTATAAGTAGAAGTTCCCAGATTCAGTCCTTGTCATCTCCAGTTAAAAAGACCAGGTACAAGGTGATGGGGGAAAGACTTTCTCTGCCTAAGAGGCTGGAGATGTACTTCCAGCAAGAGTAGATATTACTGAGCTAGATCAGCAAAATAGTCTGCTCTGGTATAAATCAAGATTTGAGCGAGCCCGTTCCTTTTGGAGAGGTGGTTGGGAGGGAACAGATAGAAGGTAGAATTTGTCCACTTCATTCATCAGAAGATTACAGCCTGGAGAAAATGTAAAAGGGGGAAACTGTGCCCCTGAAGGACCAGGTGTGCAGCCTGAGAGTCATTTTGGACTCACAGCTGTCCATGGAGGCACAGGTCAATTCTGTGTCCAGGACAGCTGTTTATCAGCTCCATCTGGTACGCAGGCTGAGACCCTACCTGCCCACGGACTGTCTCACCAGAGTGGTGCATACTCTAGTTATGTCTCACTTGGACTACTGCAATGCGCTCTATGTGGGGCTACCTTTGAAGGTGACCTGGAAACTACAACTAATCCAGAATGCGGCAGCTAGACTGGTGACTGGGAGCAGCCGCCGAGACCACATAACGCCGATCTTGAAAGCCCAACATTGGCTCCCAGTACGTTTCCGAGCACAATTCAAAGTGTTGGTGCTGACCTTTAAAGCCCTAAACAGCCTCGGTCCAGTATACCTGAAGGAGCGTCTCCACCCCCATCGTTCTACCCGGACACTGAGGTCCAGCGCCGAGGGCCTTCTGGCAGTTTCCTCGCTGTGAGAAGCCAAGTTACAGGGAACCAGGCAGAGGGCCTTCTCGGTAGTGGCACCTGCTCTGTGGAACGCCCTCCGTCTAGATGTCAAAGAGAAAAACAACTACCAGACTTTTAGAAGACATCTAAAGGCAGCCCTGTTTAGGGAAGTTTTTAATGTGTGACATTTTAATGTATTTTTAATCTTTGTTGGAAGCCGCCCAGAGTGGCTGGGGAAACCCAGCCAGATGGGTGGGGTATAAATAATAAATCATTAATATTATTATTTGGGTAAAGTGTTTTGAATCTGGGACTCAAAGGGCTTTTAAAAAGGTCAGATAAAGCACCACATCCAGTCTGGTTTGAGCCTATTAAGGATCAAAACCTGCTTGTAGTATTAAGCATATTTTAAATTAGTAGGCTAAATATATCCCCGGGCATCAGAGAGGCAAACTCTTCCATTTTGCCTCCCCTAATAAATCAAACAGTATTCAGACATAAATCTGTGTGCCTGTAGAACTCCGCACAGAAAGAAAGAGGTATTTTTTTTAAAGGTTCTTCACTCAACGACTGTTAAATGCAATCCTGTGTTAGAGGGTGTCATCCCAGGGAGAATGGAATGTGCAGAATGATAAATAATTCTCAGAATGAAATTGCCTGCATTCAAGATGGGACACAATAAATCAAAGCCATTATCTGAGAGAGCTTCGCCAGATGGACCCGTGGAAAGAAAAGGAATACGCATGTTCAGCATCTGAAGCACATTTGAGATTATTCTTTGGGGGGGTTGATTAGCCTCTTTTGGGGCTGATCAGCGTTGATTAGGCACATATATATTTTAAATCTGCCTTGAAATTATTGAAATATATGTTGATTCATTATCCTGTTCTAACAGGTAGGTGATAGTAAGCTTGAGTATTATGGTTTTTGCCAGTATGTACGCTCATGTTAAGAGGCTCAATAATGGCAATCAGACAATCTTTATAACACCATGGAATATGCAGAGGCTTTTGAATACGTGCACAGGTGTTAGCATTCAAATCTGGTTTGTATTGTATTTGTTGGCTATCGGGTCATTTATGTTTAATTCGCGATATCATCCTTCGAAAGTGTCACATGCCATTCTATTACACCTCTGTAGCATGGGTGGGGGGCACAGGTTGCTAAACGACATCTCCCTTCATCTTGTGCACAAAGTGGTTTGTGTGTCTGACCCTGTATATGTGGAGGAGGCTGAGAAAGATTTGACTAGCCCCAAGTGTCCCAGTTAACTTTGGGATAAGCGGGTTATTTATTCCAGACCCCTCACACCCAAATCAAGCACTGCAGACCTATGGAAAACAGCCACCCTGCCTTATTAGCGTGGGAACTATTTCCCTGTGCTGCCAGGCTCCGCATTGGCAGTGGTGTGTGGATATTTTAGCAGTCTTACTGAGGCCAATCACATGGCTATCATAGAATTGTAGAGCTGGAAGGTGTTAGGATATTGTTCCATTCCACCTTTAGACCAGGCATGTGGAGTTGTTGTATGTCACATGCCTGTTTACTTCCAGCACAGTCTGCTGGGAACTTCCGTTGTATATAGCTTTTGCCTATGCTGTTTGCTTGGACACGAAGGGAAGCAGACATGTTTTTCCTTTGTCCTGATGCTGAATAAAATGCTTGTAAATACGATTACATATGCCTCTGTCCGCCCTTCTGTTGCAAAGAGTTCTTATCTCTGCTGGCTTGCGCGCTCAGTCTCTAAAGGTCTCTGAGGCTTGAGTCGCAGCTTTGATCCTGTTCTGAGAACCGGAGTTTGTCCAGCTGCCGGCCGGTGGGCTGGAGCCAGCTGGGGGCCTGCCAATTGCCCCCGTCTCCCTGGACGCATCCCAACAGAAGGGACTCCAATGTCCAACCCCGTGCAGTGCAGGAATCTCAACTAAAGCATCTATGACAGACGGCCACCCAACCTCTGCTTGACAGTATCCGAGGAAGGAGTGTCCACCACTTCTCATGGGAGTCTGTTCCACTTAATGTCAGACAGTTCTTCCTGGCGTTTAGTTGGCACCTCCTTCCTTGTAACCTGAAGCCATTGGTTCGGGTCCTACCCTCCAGAGCAGGAGAAAAAAACTACACTGCACTACACATTTAAAGCAATAGCATACCACTTTACATAGTTGTGGTGCTGAGAGTGGTCAGGAAACCCCAGCTCCTCTCACAAAGCTCCTAGGAAAATAGATTGATTGCTAAACCGCTTTTGAGATTTTGTTAGCTCCGTAAGGGGAATGGGGAGTCTCCTAGCAACTCTCAGCACCCTGAGCAAACTACCCACTCCGAATTTCGTTGGAGGAAGCCGTGCCTGTTTAAAGTGGTGTGATACTGCTTTAAATGTATAGTGCAGATGTTTCTCCCATGTCAACATGGGGGGGGGGGTGTTTTTCCGTCAAACGAAAACACCCTTCCAGGTGTTCTTTAACTAGCTAGAAAGACGGGGAATTTTTTTTTTGAAGCCAGGAAAAATAAGGAGGGAGTTAACATATAGGGCGGAACTCAGGTCTGATGGTAGAATGAAGCAACGTAAGGAGAGGTTGGGGACTGCATAAACTGAAGTCGTGTGTGTGTGCTTGTGTGCGTGCATGCAGCCCATTGTGCTTCATACCATTGAAGACCCCAAGGGACCATTATTTAAAATAATGCACTGCCTTGCTTCCCTACATGGGTGCAGGTGAAACCATGTCCTCTGTGTCTGTAATCTTTTATTTGCCATTGCAATTAAGGGCTTCGAAATACCTTATTGGCTCCTGAAATTTCACCACTTACAGCCAATTATACGGATGCTACTCTTCGGCGGAGTTGCATAATCCCTTACAGTAATAGCCCCTTTCGCTGATTGCTCCCCTGCCTGGATGTAAATGAGAAACACTGCATAGATCAACCGGAGCTGTAATCCAGGTCTGTGAAGTGGAACTGGGTCAGTGATTAGCATTTGATATATACAGGTCAGCGATTATTGGAGCCAGTGTGTCAGCTATGTTATCGGCCTCCCATTGGTATGCCTCTGAAGCTGAGGAAAAGAACCCCTGGCTATATGGGCACATAGCTTTGCTTTTCTTTCTTATTTTTGGAGATGGGGAAATGTTCCAAGTGTAGCAAGCTTGAAGCATATAACATGGCACTTAAGAAAGGGTCAAAGGAAGATATGCCTAGGGTCTTTTTCACTTTGACAAAAGCCCAGTGTGAATCTTTGTCCTTAGCTGATAAAAAAAATGGGTCGGCAGAACCACTGCATGGATAGTTTATTAGGATCAAAGTGAATGGAGCAAACCTCACAGCTGTGGGAAGCTGTGTATTTGCACATGGGATTGAGTGATGTGGTTGAGCATGGGCATTACGTTGCATTCAGCTCACTTTTACTCTGGTTAGACCCATTGAAATTAATGGCCACGGTGAGCTTGGACCTATTATTTTCCAGGGGTCTACTCTGAATAAAAGTTAATTGGCTGCAACCCATTGCTATCTAGTGGTGGAGCTCCTGGAAGGCTTTTCATCCTAGCTTCCCATAAGCCGTAGGCCTAGGTCTCCAGATGTTGCTGGACTTTCATCCGCTCTGTTCAGCATGACCCCTAGTCAGGGATGAGGGGAGTGCCGTTGTTTGTTTACTGCATATATATACTGCCTTTCTGTCCAAAGTGGTTTACAATTCTTAAAACACTGAAGCAAGTAAACGATGTACAATGTAAATTTGGCAGGGGAGCACAGTTCGATTGGAACCGGCTCTGTTGACTTTGCCTTCATCCCTCCCTCTCTCCTCCTTCTCCAGCAACATATAGAGGGCCTTAGGTTTCCCATCTGTGCCTCAGGCATAATTTGTATTTTTTTTTAAGCGTTTATTAATTTTCCAATACAAACATCCAATTAACATATCAAATCCAATAAAAATAAAAATAAATAAATAAAAAAATAAAAAAAGTCCAATTGTCTTCCAAATTGTAATAATTTTTGTTTTGGCTTCCCACGGTCTGAATTCTGTTTTTTTTTTTTTTAATTAAATATTTATTGGTATTTTCAAGAAACATATAACAATCAAAAACAAAAAATAAACAAAATAGAAAAAACACAAAAATACATAACAGAAAAAAAGAAAAAACACATAAAGTTTCAGATACTTATTTTCCTTAACCTTATTTCTCAGACCTCCTCACACCTCCCCTTCTTGTATTCCAATTTAAATTGTCAATTCAGCAAGTCCTTAACTTATTTCTTCACTTTAGCTTGAACATTTGTTCTAACATACTATTATTTTACTTTACTTCTTTTTTCCATTCCCTCAATTTATTTTTACCATCCTTATTTTCATTTAATTTAAAAAAAAACCAATTTTACCTTATCAAATTTACACATCAATACTTATACCTCATTAATTATTCTTAAACCTTTTTCCTAAAGTCGACCAAAATTTCCCTTCCACGATTTTCCCAATTTCCAAACAGCTAACAAAATATATATATAAAAAAACACAAGGCAGATTATACTTATGTACCCTTTGGATTCCCAACCTCCACCCACCCCTTTCCCGGTTCCAGTCCCCAACCAATATCCATCAGTCTTTATGTTATTTAGCCTGGAGATCTCACGTCCGAGGCCCTTATATCTCTTATATCTCTCTCAGTTCCTTTCTGCCGGTCTCTTTGATAGTCCTTGATGTTAAACCCCAAGTCTCGGAGAGGCTCCGGCCCAACAGGATCCATGTTGCTTCCAGCCAGACCTCCGTACTTGAAAGCAAAGCCTATGGGGTACTCCAACTCTTGTTTCAAATTTCTTTCAAATCCACATGTCCCCAAAGCTCCAACTTTCACCTTCAGCAAATCTGTAATCCTCAAGTCTTCAAATCTCCTCCAAAGGAGATCTCTCCATTTTTCAGACTCCCATTCAGGCCAGGCTTTCCGCATCAAATTTTTATTGTCCTTTTTTATCATCATGTTAGGCCTCATATTGCAACTCTCCTTTGACTCCTGCAGAATTCCAGCTCCTCCTTCATTTTCTTCAAAAACAACATATTGCTCCATCGTGTCTACACTTTCAGTTTCCTTTATTTGTTCAGTTGAATGGGCTTCCTGTTTCAAGTCCTTATCAGGCTCAAAGCTGTTATTTACTGTCAAGTGTAGTACTGAAACCTCTGTAGACAAAGCATTGTACTCATCTTGTAACTTTCCCAGGAGAACAAATGCTCTGTCCAATTCTGCTTGAATTTTACATGCTCCAGCCATTTTTGTAGTGTAATGTCCCTAATACCCCTCTAGGGGGATTTTAGTTCCTTAATATTCCTTTCAGCTCAAAACCAAAAGTCCAGTTATTTTGTATCAGCCCTCCTTATTTTCAACAAGTTATACCGAGTAAACCAGCAGAAACAGCAGAAACAATGTTCTCTTTTTCCAGCTGACAACTAGCTGACTGACAGCTAACTTGACAGCTGTCAAACTCTTCAATACAGCAGGCTTTCTCATAGGACGTTCCCGGGTCTAGGGGGGGGTGAAATTTCAGCTCCCAAAATTCTTTTTATCCTCCAGTATATCCTCTTATAATGTCAAAACCGTGAAGTCAAGATCTTTTATTAAAAAGCAAGAAACAGATTCTCTCGACCTTAGCTGCTCGGTCCTTTGCTTTAAATTGTTTACAAAGGGGGGGGGTGGACTTCCTTTTCAACCCCTTCCTGCTCGTTCCAGATCCAAAATAAAAATTTTTTAAAGTTCCAATCTCCGTATTACTCACGGGTTTATGTTTTAGAGTCCAATCGATCCAAAGAAGAAGTTGGCGCTCTCTGTCAATGGCTTGCGGCTTCACTCCGTAGACGAGAGAGTACTCTCAGCACCACGCCTCACCCTGCCTCCGTTCCGAAGCCTTTAAAAAGGCTCCGTCACGGATTGGGGGGGCGCAAATGGTGCCCGCCGAGTCTCTGTGTTCACAGGCATCCGCGCCTGTGATTTTAAGGGTCCCCGCTTCGCCGCAGCGGCCAGACCCAGACGCTACGGAGCCGATTCCCTCCAGAGCTCGGAGGGAATCCGCCATTAAACAATGGCGCCAACCCGGAAGTCCCCACGGTCTGAATTCTGAAGCGCTTTCAACATCATAGTCCTGCCTCTCATCATCCTCAGTGTTTTTCATAATTCCATATCCGATTAGGCATAATTTGTATTGACCACTGAACTTATGTTTTATCTCTCCCCATCCTCCACCCTACATGTGAAAGACATTGCCTTTTCATCTTGCACCTTGCCCTTAGTATAGGAAGCTGAGGCACGCACTGAGTCAGACCGTTGGTTTATCCAACTCAGTGTTGTCTGGTCAGGTGAGAAGCAGCTCACTATATTCTCAGCCAGGGTTCTTTCCCAGTCCTCATGCTCATTTCGCTAGGGAAACTGAGCCTGGGAGATTCTGCCTGTGGTCTTCCACTGTTAGTCTCAGGTCCCTCTTTGCCCCATTTTAGAAAGGATATTCATTCTGGTCCAAAATTTACTTTATTGGTCTTTCTGCTGGTTCCTAGGTTTCTGGGCAGGTGGCCTTTCCATTTGATGTGCAAGTTGTGTGTGTGTGTTCATGTACATGCCCACAATCCATACTCCGTGCTTCTGTAAACCAAATTCCTCTGCCTGAATAAATCATGCAAACTCTAAGTAAAAGAATTAACACATGTTGACCTAGTTCTGCTTCTTCTGCCGAAGGATATGGGCAAAGAGCAGTGAGAAGCTCTGGAACCCTACTTTTTTTTTTTTTTTGGAAATTTGAGTCCCGTACAACCTCAGCCCCTTTTTGGATTATGGGATTTCATCAGACATTTCAAGGCTATTTTAAAAAGCTTGCTTTAGAAAAAGGAGGAGGGAGGGAGGGAGGGAAACATGCACAGTTGAGAATATAAGAAGAGCCCTCTTGGATGTTCCCGTTTCCCACAGTAGAGAGCAAAAGAAAAAATGTAAGAAAGCTGCTTTAAGCCAACTCAAGCCATTAGTCTGCCCAGCTCAGTATTGTTGATACTGACAGGTCTACCTGGATATGCCATGAGAATTGTACCTGGGACCTTGGGCATGCAAAGCATGTGTTCGAAGCTACTGCCGATTCCTGATGCTTGTATGACACCTACAAATAAGACACGAAGGCAGTAGCTCACTCCCATTGTTGCTCCTGAGCAACTCAAAAACATACCATCTCTGAAAGCTGGAGATTGCGCAAAGCCATTGTGACTGCTAGCCATCAATAGACTTTTCTTGAGAGCTTTGAAAAATCGAGTTCATAGAAATAATAGAACTGCAGAGCTGGAAGGGAACCTGAGGATTGCCTAGTCCAACCCCCTGCAATGCAGGAATATGCAGTTGTCCCATACAGGGATCGAACCTGCGACCTTTGGCCTTATCAGCACTACACTCTTAACCAACTGAGCTGGAGAAGGCAGAGTTCTGTGCCTGCATTCGGTTTACCTGCTTGGAAAGAACCAAGAGCAATACAGTGGTACCTCAGGTTACATACGCTTCAGGTTACATACGCTTCAGGTTACATACGCTTCAGGTTACAGACTCCGCTAATCCAGAAATATTACCTCAGGTTAAGAACTTTGCTTCAGGATGGGAACAGAAATTGTGCTTTGACGGCGCCCATGTCTAGAGTTCGTGCCTAGCCTTAAGGAGTGCTCATTTGCATCCACTAGCTACGCAGTATGGAATAGTCGTGTTAGGTGTGGGTTTGTGATATCGCTCAGCTGCTGCAGCTGAGGGGAGAGAAGCCCTTTAATAATTACTGGATTGTCAGCGTGCAGCGATGGCAGGCGCAGAGGACGCACAGCAGCTGTGTGTAGCAATGGACTGTTTTGTTCACTTTCTTATTTTTCCAGTTTTGCACACCAGTTGGTACTCCCCCCCCTTAAAGAAAGCCCTCACAAAAATTCACCATCATTTTAATGAGCCTTTCTCATAAGACACACATTTTTGTGTAACGTACACGTATTTTTGCTCATGCATTGTTTGGGGAAGCATGAACATTAGGTTGGCTTGCATTAGAATTTAAACCCAGCAGAGTTTCTCCCCCCATCCTTAGCTGCATGGTGCCGCCGCTGCATCTGGAGAAGGGTTGCCAGAATCCATTGTGGCCTGGTGATGCCACTGGCTTGTGCCCAGGTTGGGTGCTGCAAACCATTCTCCAGCTGTGGCGTCTGCTTCCATCTCTCAACATGGCCTCCTCCGTAGCTCTGCCATCAACACTTAGCAGTGACATCTAAATAGTGCATTCAGACTTCTCGTTAATGCTTCCATTGTGACAGTGACTTGGTGGTAGGTACCGCTTAGCCCCATAATGCACTATACATTTAAAGCCGTACCATGTCATAGCTTCCCCGAAAGAATTCTGGGAACTTTAGTCTGTTAAGAGTGCTGGGGTTTTCCCCTCAGAGAGTTTCAGTTCCCGAAGTTCCCTGGGAAGAGGGATTGAATGTGAGAGCACTGGAAATTATAGCTTAGCGAGAGGAATAAAAGGTAAAGGTACCCCAGACCGTTAGGTCCAGTCGTGGACAACTCTGGGGTTGCGGCCCTCAACTCGCTCTATAGGCCGAGGGAGCCAGCGTTTGTCTGCAGACAGCTTCCGGGTCATGTGGCCAGCATGACTAAGCCGCTTCTGGCGAAACCAGAGCAGCGCACGGAAATGCCGTTTACCTTCCTGCCGGAGTGGTACCTATTTATCTACAGTGGTACCTCTAGATACAAACGGGATCTGTTCCGGAGCCCCGCTTGCATCTAGAGGTAAACGTAACTAGCGACAGCATGTCTGCGCACACGCGCGTCACTTTTCGCTGCTTCTGCGCATGCTCGTGACACCATTTTGAGCGTCTGCACATGCGCAAGTGGCGAAACCCGGAGGTAACACGCTCCGTTACTTCCGGGTTGCTGCGGAGTGCAACTCGAACGCGCTCAACTTGAAGCGTCTTCAACCCGAGGTATGACTGTACTTGCACTTTGATGTGCTTTCGAACTACTAGGTGGGCAGGAGCTGGGACCGAGCAATGGGAGCTCACCCCGTCGCGGGAATTCGAACTGCCGACCTTCCGATCGGCAAGCCCTGGGCTCAGTGGTTTAGACCACAGCGCCACCCGTGTCCCTCAGCGAGGGGAATAGAGGTCTCCTAATAACCCTCAACACTTGTGACAAACTATCTTTCCCAGGATTCTTTGGGTGAAGGCATGACCATTCAAAGTAGTATGGTGGTGCTGCTGCTGCTATTTTATATGCCACCTGTCTGATTGAGTTGCCCCAGCCACTCTGGGCGGCTTCCAACAAAATACTAAAAACACAGTGAAACATCAACCCTTAAAAATTCACCTATATTGCAGATGGGGCATTTGTTGTAGCCACATAAGGAAATAGACTGCACCCAATATCTTCTCCATGCCACACAAATAATAAAAGCAGAGGAACCCTATTTGGGTTATTGGTTGGCAGCCTTTTTTATCCCTTGCGTTCATTACTGGCCATGACATGGTCCCCAGTCTTCCAGATCTTTTTGCTAGGTGCCCTATGAATTGGTTTTTGGACCGGTTTTGTTCACGGTTGACGGGATCAAGGTTGCACCCAGGCTTCATCTCTGTCTTAGGCTAAAAAAATGTGAGTTTTTATGCATTCAAAAGGTTAGGTTTCTTGCATTGAGAACCTTTTGATATTGCTACTTGTGTTATAACTAATTACAGTATGTAATAATCTGTTACAAGCCACATTACTGCGTTTTACACTCGATTTCCCCCAGGGGATAGGAAACAGAAAACGAGTACAGAAGGATGATTAGAGAGCAGGAACAGAGTGAATTTGGCTGGGGGGGGGGGTGATTCTGCACACTGTATACTACAGAAGCCTTGGCATGGCCCACAATTCTTCATCATCTTCTTTTTCTTTTTGCATAGTCTATTTTTAAAAAGCTTGGCTGGCTATTTTTAAAATGCAGCGGTGCTGGCCATGCTACCTAAGGGTTCAGCCCTTGCACCATCCTCTCAAACCAGGAACGTTGAGTTTCATAACAGAGCAGCCAAGACTATTTTTAGCTTTGCTGGAAGTGGCTGAGAGTAACTGACATTCTCCTGGTCTCCAAGGCTTTGCTCTCTAGATAAGGCTGCATGCTCTTCCTTAGAGCAGCTCACGTTTTGAAAACGACTGGTGATCACTTACTGCCCACCCACCATTCCGTGGCAGGGAAAGGAGTAGATAATCGGGACTGGATCAGCCTTTAGGTGGTGCATGCTGTGGTATAGGACCTGGAGCCACTGGGGGCGTGGCTGGGGTGTCTCGTGCTGCAGGAATCGAACTAGGTGTTCCCAATGGCTATGATCCCTCATGGGACCAAAGGCATAGCTATTCAAGGGAATGAACAGCAGGCACTGGGGACCCTCTCCTAGGTATAATTCTCCAGAATTGAAGGAGTCAAGTGATTGCTAAGCAGACAGGCACCTTTCCTGGTGACTGGGAGCAGCTGAGACCACATAACACCGGTCTTGAAAGACCTACATTGGCTCCCAGTATGTTTCTGAGCACAATTCAAAGTGTTGGTGCTGACCTTCAAAGCCCTAAACGGCCTCGGCCCAGTATACCTGAAGGAGCGTCTCCATCCCCATCGTTCACCCAGGACACTGAGGTCCAGCACCGAGGTCCTTCTGGAGGTTTCCTCACTGCGAGAAGCCAAGTTAGAGGGAACCAGGCAGAGGGCCTTCTCGGTAGTGGCACCCACCTTGTGGAACACCCTTCCACCAGATGTCAAAGAGAAAAACAACTACCAGACTTTTAGAAGACATCTGAAGGCAGCCCTGTTTAGGGAAGCTTTTAATGTTTAATAGGCTATTATATTTTAATGATTTGTTGGAAGCCACCGCCCAGAGTGCCTGGGGAAACCCAGCCAGATGGCTGGTGTATAAATAACAACAACAACAACAACAACAACAACAACAACAACAACAACAACAATTATTATTATTATTATTATTATTATTATTATTATTATTATTATTATTATTATTTTCCTGGCCTGCACCGTACACATCTGGGCTTGCAGCTGCTGTTCTGAGTTGCCTGTTGCTAAGGAAAATCGTTTGGCTATTCTGCCAGACATGGTTCTCAGGCTTTCACCTTGTCTGCCACTGATAACCTGTGTATTGCAAAGCCTTCTGGGGAATTCTATAGGTTGCACTCTTAGCTCATGAGGAACGCTAGCCAGGCTGCTTGCATTTAAGTCCTCTACAGCACATGCAGAGACTGCCTTCTTGACTGTTGAACCCACTATGGGTCTCGTCTGCCCATTCTGCCAGAGCCTGTCTTTGCATGTAGGGGAAGTTCCTAACTCACCAAGGATTTGAGACTCATCAGCTGCCCTCATCTGGCTTAGCCAGCCAGGGTGTATGGGGTGTTAGGGGAGAGGTAGTACCTCTGGTGGTGGACACATCATGCTCTTCTGGGGTAGTTTGTCCACCTTTGGTCCCCACCTGACACGCAGCTCTCACCTTTGGCTCCTAGAAGCTGTCAGCATGTGACAGCAGCCACACACCTTGCTCCACAGACTTGGACGTAGGTCTTTGCTGTGACCTCTGATATGTCTGCAAGTTTAAGAGGTGAAACACAGATTAACACAGATTGAAGTTAAGTAAGGGGTTGTTGTTTATAGGGTGGTATACAATGAGACAATGTTGAATCCAATGTTGCTTATGACCGAATGCCAAGGTAGGTCTTTTTTGCTGAAAAATATTTGTATTTGAAAGCATGACCTGGAAAGGAGCTCGGAATCTCTTGCTTCAGTAAGCAACTTGCAGGTGCAAAACTCTTTCTACCCCCGTAAGCCTGAACGGAGACTTTAATTACTGCTTCTCGTAAGCACAACACAAAATAATGTAATAGAACTGCCAAAGTGTCCTTTCCTTTTAATCTGGCAGTGACATTAGCTGACTTGAAATCTATTTATAAACTGTGCTGCATGGGCACTTATATATTTCAGCTGAATTTAATTTGCTGTTAACACAGTAAAATAAGGATGTACGAGTTGAGGCCCCTTGAGGACTCGGTGGTGGTGGGTTTCTGAAACTCAGTGATGTGGCAGGTAGTGGTGGGAGAACCATGGGAAGGGTCATCTATGAATCCTAATCCTATATATCCTAATACATACAAGTGAATAATATATGCATTCTAATGCACGATTTACTCCAGCGTATGCATTTTTGCAGGCAATACTTGACTGGAGAACTGGGACGTGGGTGGCGCTGTGGTCTAAACCACAGAGCCTAGGACATGCCGATCAGAAGGTCGGCGGTTTGAATCCCCGCGATGGGGTGAGCTCCCGTTGCTCAGTCCCTGCTCCTGCCCATCTAGCAGTTCGAAAGCACATCAAAGTGCAAGTAGATAAATAGGTACTGCTCCGGTGGGAAGGTAAACGGCGTTTCTGTGCACTGCTCTGGTTCGCCAGAAGCCTCTTGCTGCTGCCGTGCAATTTCTGTTCTCATCCTGAGGCAAAGTTCTTAATCCGAGGTACTATTTCTGGGTTAGTGGAGTCTGTAACCTGAAGCGTCTGTAATCCTTGCTGAGAGGAGGGGCGAATTTGCCCCTCTTGGGCAGTTAGGCAAATGAGGAGGCTGCTTTGATGGGGGACAGGGAGCACTGGCAGGGGGTTGGAGGATAGAGCTCTGGGTGCCACAAAGCCTGCCCTGGGCTCTTCCTTCCAGCTGGCCTGCTGCCCTCAAACACAGTGGAGGGCTGCCCTATTACTTGTGTTGAAATAAGAGTCAGCTCCCAGTCTGGTTGCTTCTATATGTGGGCAGGGGGCACCTTGACAGTCACCTCAGGTAAACTGACAATTTCCTCCTTTGTACATTCTCTATAATGTGTATATTCCAACCAATGCATGAAGTTCAGGCAAGGAGAGCATAATTTACGATAAGCAGAAAAGAACAACTAAATATTATCCCAATACAAGGGAAGGGGCCTCTGGATCAATTTTTTATTTTCTTTTTTTTGGGGGGGGGGGAACCTGTCGATCAAAGGTTTTAACAGTGCAATATTAAGGTTTTCAACTAACTTCTTTCTGAATGCCAGGGCATTCCAACATCTATTCCTTGAAATAGATCAATGCCACACTCAGCTCAAAGCTATCTAACCCAATCACTCTCGGAAATTAGAGGCGTGGGTTTGTGCTTATAGAGAAAAAGAGTGTGGTACTGCTTGATCTCTGAATTACCTGTGAAAGACAGTAAGTAAGGCAATTGCTGCATAGGACTTTTCTGCTGGGAGCGACTTCTGATTTCTCCTACATGTAGAAATATCCAAGTGGCTATTTCTCATCTTGCTGAGAGGCAGCTGGCTCTATCCCCAGCTTTAGAGTCTTCCTAAGTGAGTGCTGACATAGTGCACCACAAGGACCTCAGGAGTCGTGCCGGGTCATTCAAGGTCTAGCAAGTCCAGTCCCTCTCAGATTAAGGACTCCCTAAGCTTCTGTTGAAACCATGTACAGCTCAGCTCAGAGTCTATCATTACAAGCAATCTGCCAAGGATCTCCATGTAATAAAAACCTGTTCTATCTACACTTGCAAGTGTGACTAGAATGAGTAAAAAAAATCAAAAGGCACCCCCTCTTAATTTTAAGAACACATTTTTCATGAGGAACCACCTCTGTCTGCTTCTATGGCATCAAGTCTTTGGAAGGTTTACTCTTTAACATGTGGGAGCTCTTCCAGGCTTCTGATCACATCCCAATCAAATGCAGATGTGTTTGTGTTTTCTGACTATGATTTGGCTGCATGAGTTATGCATCCAGACACACACAATAGTTTGTGAGCTTCTGCTTAGTTTTCTCTTAAAAGTGGTATTATATTATTAAACATGGGTTGTGCTGTGGTCTAATCTACTGAGCCTATTGGGCTTGCCGATCAGAAGGTCAGCAGTTGAATCTGCACGTCGGGGTGAGCACACCAGTGTAAGTAGATAAATAGGTACCACTGCGGCAGGAAGGTAAATGACATTTCCATGTGCTCTGGTTTCTGTCACAGTCTTCCGTTGCGCCAGAAATGGTTTAGTCATGTTGGCCACATGTCCCAGAAAGTTACCTGTGGACAAAAGCCGGCTCCCTCAGCCTAAAAGCAAGACGAGCGCCGCTCCCCATAGTTGCCTTTCACTGGACTTAACCATCCAGGGGTCCTTTACCTTTACCATTTACCTATGTTATTAAACAGTGTTCTTCCTTTCTGCATTTTTAATTTGACTGCAAAATAAAATTATGTCTCTGTGTGTATCTATCTATCATCTATTTTTGCACATGGAATTTTATTTTGCGAGATATATATGCAGATAGGTAGATAGGTCCCAAATTTCATTATTGAATCTACTGGCTGTATGTATTCGAAATTGTATTCAGTCATTCGTCTCCTTAGTAATGAAGCTTTCCTGGAGATACTGATAGTAGCTGTCAGCTTGTTCTGCTGCTCAGCCTCTGTCAGGTGCCGCAGCTCTTGAAGCAAAAGCCTTGCCAATCAGAGATTGTGCAATCAATATTAATGACAAACAAAACAAAACAAAGTCATGTAAATGCAAATTAAGTAGGTAGAATGCCCACTGATTATAATTTTTTATTAATTAAGACCATTACATAGTATGCTTAATTGTGTACATCCGCATTGTACATTTGTGATTTTTTTGTGCTTTGCATATTTCTTAAAACGTGTGTGTAAATATGCATTTTTTATCTGCCCCATCGCTCACTTTGTTTGTGAACTCTCTGCCCAACACCTTCCACTTTATTTTCTGAATTGTCTGCTCAATCAATAATCACCTCTGCACCTCTCCTCTATTCTTCTGCCCTGTTTTTCACCTCTGTTTTCACCTTCCTATCCATTCCTTCTTCTCCCCACCCCATTTCTGCACTCCCTCTTGCATGCAGACCACCCTCACGTTAACCTTCTGCAACTTCTCTTCTCATCTTCTTTTCCTCCTCCCCACTGGTGCTGTCTCCGTCCTGCAACCATTGTTACACACTTTGCAGGAGTGGCACATTGCACTTCTATAAATAAGGAGCTATTTCAGAAACTGTCAGCCAAGTGCCATGTCACTTCCTTGGGGTTCCAAGATGAATCTTAACTAAAGTAAAGCCCCCTAAGCCCCCTGTCAAGATACATAAAATCAAAACGGCCCTGTGTTCAAAGGTTCCCCACTGAAGTCCCATCAGAAATTGCATACAGAAAATGTGGAATTAGCTAACAGGATATTGATGCGGACTCTCCTGCCATCCTCCAGCTCTCAGCGGTTGGAGGACAGATGGCGGCTAACAGATTGAGGTTGAATCCTGACAAGGCAGAAGTACTGTTTTGGGGGGACGGGAGACGGGCAGGTGTGGAGGACTCCCTGGTCCTGAATGGGGTAACTGTGCCCCTGAAAGACCAGGTGCGCAGCCTGGGAATAATTTTGGACTCACAGCTGTCTATGGAGGCGCAGGCCACTTCTGTGTCCAGGGCAGCTGTCTACCAGCTCCATCTGGTACGCGGGCTGAGACCCTACCTGCCCGCGGACTGTCTCGCCCAAGTGGTGCATGCTCTGGTTATCTCTCGCTTGGACTACTGCAATGCGCTCTATGTGGGGCTACCTTTGAAGGTGATCTGGAAACTACAACTAATCCAGAATGCGGCAGCTAGACTGGTGACTGGGAGCGGCTGCTGAGACCACATAACCCCGATCTTGAAAGACCTACGCTGGCTCCCAGTACGTTTCCGAGCGCAATTCAAAGTGTTGGTGCTGATTTTTAAAGCCCTAAACAGTCTCGGTCCAGTATACCTGAAGGAGCGTCTCCACCCCCATCATTCTGCCCAGACACTGAGGTCCAGTGCCGAGGGCCTTCTGGCGGTTCCCTCGCTGCAAGAAGCCAGGTTACAGGGAACCAGGCAGAGGGCCTTCTCGGTTGTGGCACCCATTCTGTGGAACGCCCTCCCTCCAGATGTCAAAGTGAAAAACAACTACCAGACTTTTAGAAGACATCTGAAGGCAGCCCTATTTAGGGAAGCGTTTAATGTTTAATAGACTATTGTATTTTAATATTTTGTTGAAAGTCGCCCAGACTTGGCTGGGGAAACCCAGCCAGATGGGCGAGGTATAAATAATAAATAATAGTTACAGAAAGGTAGCCGTGTTGGTCTGCCATAGTCAAAACAAAAAAATTTTTTCCTTCCAGTAGCACCTTAAAGACCAACTAAGTTAGTTCTTGGTACTGTATTAGCTTTCGTGTGCATGCACACTTCTTCAGATACACAGTAATGTATGAGACGGTGTATCTGAAGAAGTGTGCATGCGCACGAAAGCTCATACCAAGAACTAACTTAGTTGGTCTTTAAGGTGCTACTGGAAGGAATTTTTTGTTTTTGTTTTAATAAATTCTTCTTCTTCTTCTTCTTCTTCTTCTTCACCACTTAGGGCTGTATTTGGACCAGTACCAAGAGATTATTGTTATTATTATTATTTTCTGCAGTTCATATTGTAGCTTGACTTGAAAGTCTTAGCTGGTTTCAGAGGACATCAGCTTGAAGGGAGGGGGTACCTTTTTATTAAAAAGTGGGGGGGGGGGAGAGACTTGCAAACTCAGCAAAGATATATTTCATTTTTGCAGACTCGTTTTTCAAAACAGAATCTGACTTGGGTGTTCACAAGCCGCTCTCGTCTCATACATTACTGCATTACTCACCATTGTGATAGCCATCACTATTTGATAGGATTTCTCTCTCGCTTAATCACTGTTGAATGTGATTTTCTGTAGGAACACCAAAACAAAAGCCCGTGGGGGATTTTTTTTATTTAAAAAAAATCCCCAGCTGGGCTTTTGTATAATTTTATATACATTGTATTGGCTAGGCTTTTGGCATCTGTAAACAGCTGCATCTGGGCACTTGTGGAAGAGTTCTATTGAAAATAATGAAGCAGTGCCTGATATTTAAGTAGGAGACCGGAGTAATGTCAATTCTTAGCCATGCAGGTAGTAAATAACCAGTTTCCTGATCACTTGTGATGAGTAAGAGTGTCCTACAAGGTGATTTAAGCAAGCAAACTGTATCAAAAGTTAACATGCTTTCAAGCTACCCTTGGTCATTGCTTTTAAATGGACACAAGATTCAGAACCTTTAATTTTTTACCTGGCTTGTTCATGATCACTGTGTTTTCACCCAAACCTGTTCTAAAGAATGAATGCTATGATAGGTAAAAGAAACCACTGAAGAACACACAGCTGAAGCAGTGGGAATCCAGAACAGCAATTTTATAAACTGGTTGCCCTCTGTTGTAAGTTTGATTGACAGTGACATTTGTAAGCTAATGGAGGCACTTGTACAACTGGGAGAAAGGGCTAAACAGGTGAGGAAAGTGGCTGATGGATGAGACTTCTAAGAGGAAATTGCACACACTGAATTCTTATTTTTTCCCCTAAAGATACATGTTCCAGTCACTAAATATAACATAGATAACAGAGAAAGTTCAACACTGCTAAGGCTCTCAGTGTGCCTAACACACTTCAGAGTGCCTAGCATTTTTTTAAAAAATTAATATGCTGAAAATATAACAAATAATGAGGTAACATTTCCCTCCCTACAGGAAATGATAAATATCTTATTACAATGCAATATTTAACCACTATAATCAACATTATTTGGGTTCAAACTGTGCTGTTGACTCCATTGGCATTTTTGGAACTCATTCAGAGTCACCAGTTTCATTGAATTTAAACTCAACGTGGCAGAAAGAACAAGGGAAAAGGGGGGTGGCAGAAAGACAGAGAAAGGGGGTCACTCTAATCACTTTTGGTTTTGGTCCTACCCGCTGTTTACTTGAGTGCTGCCCACTGGCTGGTCTGCGGCCCCTGGTATATTACGTCTGGTGGAATGTGGCCCTCAATAGAGAGAAGCTTCCTCACTTGTATGAGCTGGGCTGCAATGGGCTGCTAACAAGTTTTTAAAACTGTGAAATCAAGCACACCTGAGCAAGCGTTAGAAGAGGCCACTCTTAAAATAGAATTTTTTTTGCCTACATTCGGAAAAAAGTTGACGTGAGAAAGTTGTCAGGCCTCATATCTTAAGGTCGTGCCAATTCACCTATTCTGTTGAAGTGATTCTGTCACCAGAGATTCGGTTTGTGATAATGAAGGCATTCTGTGGCAAGAAGCAGGAAGCTGTGCTTCTTCTATTCAGCTCTTATCTGACCTCACTTTGCCTCTTCATGCTGACTGACCACATCTGATTTCAAAGGGGATGAGCGCTGCTTCTGACATCATTGCCTCGCCCACAATATTTGATTCACTTGCTGAAGCAGGGGGAGAGGAAAGGAATTGGGGCGAGGAAGCAGATTTTTAAAATAAAAAAAACCAACAACCCTGAGAGTATCCCTGTGTCTGGCAGATAATGCTTTTTGAACACATTGGAATATTGCTGTGATTTTTCCCTTGTAGAAGAGAGTTCTGCAGAGGGCAAATTAATATGACATGCCTGCACCCCCAGCACACTTGCAGAGAAATGTTGTTTCTTGATAATTTGTTATGGGCAGAATTAGCCCATTTTGTTTTGTTTTCTTCTATAATTTTTATTAAATTTTCTGTTTTACATTTTAGAATATTCATTTAAACAACCTTGAAATATCAGTGACTTCCGTTCTTCTGTTTCCAAACATAAATCCCTGCATATTTTACATAAACCAAACCATTCAGTATTCCATTATTACATCCATCAAAACGTATTTACGTTGGCAGCATTAAGATAAATTCAAGTGTACACAGTGTCCCCCCATATATTCAACAAACATTTTCCAATCTTCTTTAAACGTATGTTCTTCTTGTTCTCTTATTCTGTATGTCAGATCCACAAGCTGTGCAGTTTAAGGTGCCATTCTTCTTTAGTTGGGGACTTATTCTGGTCCCAGAATTAGCCCATTTTGAAGTCCACTGTCAGGACTTGAGCTCTGGGAAGCGCTTCAGTGGGAGTTAGGAAGTGTGCCAGGTAAAAATCTGACGAGGGTGTGGAGGGTCAAGCCAGAAGACAAAGCCAGGAGCAGGGATTGGAAACACTGCACCTGTATGCCCACAGTTGCCCCCAGAAGCTTTCTGTAGCACCCACAGAGTTCCCTCACCTGCTGAAGAAACATTCTGTTGTAACCACTAGAATAGGTTGCAGTGTGGGCTTGATTCCTGTGTGTTTGTGTGTGGTACCTGTCACAAATTCTCCAGGTTGCAAATGTGACCAAGGGCCCCCAAAAGTTGGTGACCTGTACAAGGGATTAAACTGAGGGTTGGGCAGTCTGGAGCCAGGAATGGCTATAGATGCTGAGACATATTTCCAGCGTCCTCGGAAAGCAGAGCCCATCCTGCTGAGGACAGCCACTGACCATCCAGCTAGATAGCTAGCTAGATAATTTATTATGGTCAGAGACCAGCTTATAAAACACACTTGGGGGTACAGTCACAGAAGGAAAACAAACAGTTAAAACAATGTACAACAATAAATTTAAAAGCAATGTACAACAATAAACTTCCGCAGGGAGTTGACCCAGAGTCACCCGTGGAACCAAGTTTGGGGCTTTTCTTGAAGAACTAGTTTGAGTTGGGAGATGGTCTGCGCCTACAGATCTGTACACAGAATCTGGCGACCATCCGGGTTGTCTTCTGATCTTTGCCTAACAGGAAAAGGTTGAATTTTTGCTTTTCCTGGAGGTCAGCCAGCCTCACCAGTAGGGGATCAATGGTCTTACTACGTGCCTCTTCATAAAAGGGACATCTAAAGAACAAGTGTTCTGGGCTTCCTATCTCTCCCAATGAACAGGCGCAAAGTCTCAGCACATATGGGACTTTTTTAAAGGCTCCTTCCAGGACTGGCGAGGGCAGAGCTGAGCTTCTGGCGAGTGTAAAGGCCTTTCTTGCATTTTTAAGCCATTCAGGTATAGAATCATAGAGCTGTAGAGTTGGGCGGGACACCTGAGGATCATCTAGTCCAACCCCTGCAATGCAGGAATCTTGTCCACAGCTGACCCTGGGTGGGTTTGAACCACCAACCTTCTGGTTAAGAGCCAGACACACTGACCTATTGTGCCCCCCAAACGGGAAGAGAATTTCTTTTTCTATCTCTGGTTTGGGATATTCATCCAGTTGTACTGTGTTGCTTTCCTTTGAGCGGAGGCTCTTGCAGCCAGCAGTGCTCGCGGAAACTGGATACTTGAAGTAATAACTCCTTTTACAATTCTTTTGAGGTTAACGATGCCAAAAAGCTGAAGTGCTTTTTGTTGGTACATAGCTTCACTTGGAGAATATGCCAGCTCTTAGTGCAGGAAGAAAGAAAGCGAAATGACTAGCTCTCTTGTTGAGGATAAGAATGGTTCTTACAGAGGCTGTGCGCATCGTTCCTGGAAAAGGTTAGTCTTGAACATCTTTGTGCTCATGCTAAATAGAGAGGCGGCTGCAGTGCAGCAAGCAGGGGGAAGGTCTTGGGTATTTTCAGCCATAAATAAATAGAAATCTATTTCCTTGACACCCAATTTTTATCTTCCTGAGTTCAGGGTTGCTTTTAAATGAACAGCAGTGCACCTAAAAAAACCCCCTCCTATGTTGAGATTTACTATGGTTGTATATATAGAAATTGCAAGGCTTTGGCAAAACGGTTTGCATTTTTTAAAAACAGAGGAGAAAAAATGTACACCGTCCCCGGTTTTGCCAGAAGGTGGGAAAATGAATATCCAGCTGAAGATTTGCTTTTATCCCTTCCCTACTGAAGATGGAAGGGGGCTGTCCTTTTTAGAACACGCTGCAGGTGGTGAGCCTCCCTTTATGCGTAAGCAGATTTCTCTCCAGCTTTCAAATATTCTTGGAATCCTTTATTCATTCTTTGCTGCTCCTTTGCTAGAACAACAGCACCTCCTTATTTTCCTTAGTACCCTTCCCAACGCCAGTCCCCGGAGGAATAGGGTTATTCACACCAGGAATTCTATGGTAGCCTCACCTGGCTTTATTTCCCAATCCCCGCCCCTTCGTGACCCCCAGGTAAGCTATAAGTTGACTTCTCAACTGAGAAAGGCAAGTTATGCTTGAGCAGAAAGGGCCTATAAGCCTTGATCCTCGAGAACTGCAAAATGGACTGACCTTTGATCTACTTAGCCCTCTGCAGCCATGGATCTGAAACCTCAAACGAATGCTTTCCACATTGACAAGCTTTGCAGAGGACTCTTGGACATTTTCCAGGGTGCGTACCTTGCTTCGTGCACGAACCGTTCACCCCAAGGTATGTTATGGCCAGTTGTTGCCCCGGGGCCTCATGTGAACCGTGACCACCATAGAACTCCCTATACACTGTCCTGCTTTCTTCAGGGAAAATTCTCCACCATTACGATTGGCATTTAAGGCACCACCACCGACAACCAGAGCTGATAGTTTGTCTTCAACCACCAGAAGCCAGCATGAACAGCAGCGGCTTTGCTGTTTGATGAAGTCTTGGGGAAGATTCTGTGTTGATAATGAGTCACTTCTTCTCCCAATATTATAGTTCAAACATTTGAAAAGTTTCCTCAGGCATCTGGTTGGCCACTGTGAGAACAGGGGGCTAGACTGGGTGGGACACTGGCCTGATCAAGCAGGCTGTTCGTATGTTAAAATATCTCTTACTCTTCTACCAAAGGTCCAGTGTGGTGTAGTGGTTAAGAGCGGTGGACTCTTAATCCGGTGAACCGGGTTCGTGTCTCCGCTCCTCCACATGCAGCTGCTGGGTGACCTTGGGCCGGTCACACTTCTCTCTGAAGTCTCTCAGCCCCACTCACCTCACAGAGTGTTTGTTGTGGGGGAGGAAGGGAAAGGAGAATGTTAGCCGCTTTGAGACTCCTTTGGGTAGTGATAAAGCGGGATATCAAATCCAAACTACTACTCCTACTCCTCCTCCTCCTCCTCCTCCTCCTCCTCCTCCTCCTCCTCCTCCTCCTCTCTTCTTCTTCTTCTTCTTCTTCTTCTTCTTCTTCTTCTTCTTCTTCTTCTTCCTGCCATGAAGCTCTGCAGTACTCTTTCAAGCACACTTTTGGCTCTGCTGTGGTCTTTGTTGGTCCTATTATGGCTCTTAATTTTCAGGTCTTTTACTCGTTTTTTAAAGGCACCTGACACTAAAAGAGGCCAAGATACGAGAGAGGTAGTTGCAGTATTCCTTTATGCAGACCTCAGCTTCTGCAGAAACAGGAAGCTGATAAGAACGATAAGCATGTAGGTGGATTCACACACTTGATTGCCTTACTCGTAGGGCTGCTTTTATTTGTGGTGATAGATCTGTGATGGATAAATGTCAGGCTCTCATACCTTTTTTCCGAGCGTCATGGCATCTACATCGTCTTTTCATCCAAGGACCTCAGAAGTGTTTCATGTCATTCTCCCCACTCCTGTGATCTTTCTGGGGACAACCTTGTGTGGTGGCGTTAGGCAGGGAGGTAGTCGAAGGTCATTGACCTGCTGGGATGACAGCATAGGATGCAGTAGATCTCTGACTCATCTGAGCTCAGCTAGCATTGAATCCCCAAACCAGCTCAGCAGACGATATGCCAGTGAAACTTGCTCATCCTGGTACAACCAGGACGCAGCCACATAAGCCAAGGCTAGTGTAAGTCCCTAAAAGGGGATGTTCGTGTGTGTGTGTGTGTGTGTGTGTGTGTGTCACAGGACCAGAGGGGGATGGAATTAGGCTGGATCCTAAGCCTGTTCACCTCAGTCACATGACGTGGCAATTTGGTGTAGAACAGTATTTTACAGCAGCGGTTCCCAATTTGGTGGTTTGCACACCCCAGCGCATCCACATAACCCACCCAGGGTTTTCAAAAGTATGGGGTCCATGGCTTGGCGTTTGAAAAACAGGGGGACCCCTGTTTTAAAGGCTTGTTTTCTCTCTGCTAGGCTTGGGCAAAGCAGCAGCAGCAGCCCTGCTATTGAACGGGGTTTGGATCTGGTGTAACGTTACGCCAGCTTAACTTAAACCAGATTGCTTTGCGCCAGCTTCTTGTGCATAGGATTTCTCCCTTAGCTTGTTTATACAATCTGAACATTTTGCACAAAGTTGAGCTCCTCATGGCAGCTCACAACAAATATATCACGTGCTGTATTTGGGGCCTACGCAAAAGATTGCTCAGGGCTCCAAGTTGTCTTCTTTTACTCCAAGGCAAAGGGGACAGATCCATTTTTTGCCCTCGCATTCATCAAGTGTATAAAACAGAAAAGGAAGAAAACAGTGTCATGTTGGAAGGGTGATTATTTTCTCCTTTCTTTTTTGCATTCAGTTTTAGAAAGTTAAACAAACGGTTTTGCTTCCTGAGTTTTAAGCAGCCTTCAAGTTTCGTATTGATTTCCCTTCTACTGCCTCAGCATTTTCATGGATATGTGTGTTGTATGCATGTGTCAAATCTGCAGTGTTTTGACTCTGTAATCTGCAGCCCACAGCAATAAAAATACCTCCATCTAGGAGTGTGCTGCATGTTTGCTGATGGCTGGAAAGGTCAAGAGAATCATGATGCGATGACAGGATCTTTCCATCAGTGTATAATAAAAACACAAGATGGTATATGCTTATTTTGTCAGCTGGAAAAGTATATCAGATGAGATACCCATGCAGTGGAAGTTGTCCCCAGTTCCATTCACCACATGGAGGCAGAATAAGGTCCCAAATAGTTTACTGCTGCAGAAGATAAGGCTTCAATAAAATTGTTCCAGGCATAGACATGTACATACAGCTTGTAGACTTTTGCGGATACAGATATATGTTGTTGTTGTTGTTGTTTAGTCGTTTAGTTGTGTCTGACTCTTTGTGACCCCATGGACCAGAGCACGCCAGGCACTCCTGTCTTCCACTGCCTCCCGCAGTTTGGTCAAACTCATGCTGGTAGCTTCGAGAACACTGTCCAACCATCTCGTCCTCTGTCGTCCCCTTCTCCTTTGCCCTCAATCTTTCCCAACATCAGAGTCTTTTCCAGGGAGTCTTCTCTTCTCATGAGGTGGGCAAAGTATTGGAGCCTCAGCTTCAGGATGTGTCCTTCCAGTGAGCACTCAGGGCTGATTTCCTTAAGAATGGAGAGGTTTGATCTTCTTGCAGTCCACGGGACTCTCAAGAGTCTCCTCCAGCACCATAATTCAAAAGCATCAATTCTTCGGCGATCATCCTTCTTTATGGTCCAGCTTTCACTTCCATACATCACTACTGGGAAAACCATAGCTTTCCCCAGATATATACATACAGATATATACAAGTCCAAAATATCTCTCTTGCCCCAGCAATTCAAAACATAACACATACTCTGACTCAAGAGGTGGACTCACTCACTGACTCCAGACAAGACAACAGACTAACAAACTGGCATACCTTAATCGGTTAGTTGGTACTTGACCATGCATCTGTTTGCGTAGCTCATCCCTGGGATGATTTATACTCATGAAAGAGTTCCTCCAACCAGGGCTTTTATTCTGCCAGGGCTCACTGGAGCTCAGCTCTAAGGTGGGCACCTCTCAGGTTGGTGCCATTCTAAGAGAACAAGGTAGAAATTCATGGTGAACTCCAGCACCTCTTTTTTTAGAAAAATAGCACTGCCTCCAACAGATATTAAATGGTGGTGTGTGTCACAAGGGGCTCCTTGTGTGTGAATTATTTTACTTCTGTATGCAGATTATATATATATATATATATATATATATATATATATATATATATATAAAATAACAACATTATTCTTATCTCCAATTCAGCATCTCCATTCTTCTGTTGTATAAGGACAAGTCTCACTTCATTTCTGTGTTCCCAGATACACCTACCTGTATATCTAAAGCACACAATATGCAATATATGTATTCAAGTCTTGATTTTCTTCTAGAATCAGCTGCTTTTAACTGCTGTTGTGTTTATGTTTGTTTGACTTGTGGTTTTATGTTGATTTTATTGTTTATTTTGATGTAAACTGCCCTGGGAACCATTTGGTTGAAGAGTGATATATATACCTTTTAAAACAAACATATTTTTCTGTGCCTTCAGTATGCGATGGGGTGGCGGTTTGATCTCAGCCTGATTGTTGCTTGTATTTTAAAGTGGAATGTGATGAATAAAATGCATTTATTTGCCCTTCATACTTGATAACTGCAGGCGTACTTTATGCTTGAAAGTCGTGAGTGAGTATGCCCAGAAGCCACATACAGAGTCAATGAGACTTGAAAACGATATGAGAAATGGTTGATGTTATTGAATTTAGTAATACAATATACGTCCGGAATTTCCTGGACATAGCCAGGAATTGGCCATCCAAAACAGTAGGAGTGGCTTAAATGTCCAGGGAAATCCGGATGTGTGCCGTGTTGGCAGTGTAGATTTTGGTGAATTTAATATAGCTCAAAAACTTACTTGGGTCAACAACTCCCAAAAAGAGAGGAAAAAACAGATTTTCACTTTTTGAAATATGGCAACCCTATCTACATGTGGAAATTTCTATGTGGATGTTTCTCATCTTGTTGAGTGTTCAAGGCTGTTGTTGGCATACGTCTGTCTTGGGAGACAGTGGAGTTCGCCTCTGCGGGTGAAGACAAACGGTTGAGTTAACAGCACTGAAATGACCTCCCCAAAGCCAGGGCAGTGTTTATGGAGGCCCTGGGCTGCCCAGATGACAAGACCCCCCCTCTCAACCTCACTGGTGTGGTCCAAAGGAAAGCAGAGCAATATGTTTGGCATCAGCTTGGCTGCAGGAGTTTCCTGAAGGAGGCGTACAAGTCTCCATCCAACTGTCTTAGGGACCTCACTGTGGATTTGTGTAGGGTTTACTCCTTAGCCTTTTCCTCTCCTGAATATATCCTTCAAGGCAGTGGCGGTTTAGGATCAGAGTTTTCCTTCTTGATGGGAACCCTTCCCCATCTGCCCTTTGTTCAGCGTGGCATACATAGTTTTCTCCATTCTCATTTCATTCTTAGAACAACCCTGTGAGATAGTGACTGGCCCAAGTTCAACCGGTGAGCCTTACAGCTGAGTAGGGATTTTAACCTTGGTCTCCCACATTCTAGTCTGACTCTCTGACCCACTACACCAGGGTCTCCAACCTTTCAGGACTAGTGGGCCCATTTTGACTTTTGTAAGAGTGCCGGGGCGCCAGTCACAACATGGCTGCCATGGAAGGGATGTGGCATAACACAACATGGCCACATGAGCAAAGGTACAAGGCTTTGCAGGCACCACTGATCAGCTGGGCTGCTAAGTCCCCTTTCAGCAGGGAGCTGTGCCTTTGCCTCCAATACCTGATGTTATATAGTATGCCGTCAGGTGTATGGCCTGGGGAAAATGTTGGGCCTTGTTGGGCCCACAGTCCAGAGAGCAGCAAGAGAGTTTGCCATTGTCGTGGGTCCAAATGTTTCTTATGGCCAAGATGAGAATAGCAGAGAGGTTGTGGATTTTTTTAGTGGATTTTTAGTGGGGGTTTTTAAGTCCCACATCTGGGTGGGAGATAAACCCAACAACCCCCCCCCAATGTATTTTTAGACCTAAAATGATAAAAGTTACAATAAATGTTTAAAGTGTTTATAATAGCCAGCGGCTACCCTAGTCTGACTCTTCTTTCTCATCTCTCTCTCTATTGCGCTGCCCCCAGAGGGTTTTGGGTTTAATTTAATGGTTCCAGCGCATACATTGTAGTGAAAAGGAGCATTGTATTGCTCTTCGAAGAGAGCTTCACACGTTTCCCGGAGGAGTTAATCTTCCTGTGTGACAAATGTAATGGATTTTATGTCCGTTCTCCCCTTTTTGCACAACCTGCTGCTTGAGTGTACAGTATCATGAGGCTGAAAGCGTCCAGTATCTTCAAGCGATGTAACAACTCAATAAAATACCATTTTGTTGTGGTGTGGAGTCCTGTGATGAACTGCCTCATGTGAAAACAATATTGCTGACTATTATAAGAGATAGATAGATGACAGACAGACAGACAGACAGACAGACAGACAGACAGATAGATGATAGATAGATAGATGATAGATAGATAAAGGTAAAGGGACCCCTGACCGTTAGGTCCAGTCGTGACCGACTCTGGGGTTGCGGTGCTCATCTCGCTTTATTGGCCGAGGGAGCTGGCGTACAGCTTCCGGGTCATGCGGGCCTGTCAGAGTGGGCAACGTTACTTGGCATTAGGTATCTTCTGGTAATAGTATCAACAATGAAAATAATTGCAGTAGAACTTGGGGTCACCCAACGAAATAGTTTTGCTACCATTTTAAGATAGGTCAATGAAATAATACTTCATCCAGCACATAAGTAATAACTTTTTACACTTCCGCAGAATGTGGGATGTGTAGCAGTTTAGGACCAAACTGCACACAGTGCTAGTCACATTTTTAAATATAGTATTGACTCAAGTGTAATGCACACCTTTCTTTTTTTTGCCAAACTATGTTGCAAAAATTAGGGTGTGCATTAGATTTGATGGTGCATTAAAGGTAAAGGTAAAGGGGCCCCTGACCTTAGGTCCAGTCGTGGCCAACTCGGGGGTTGCGGCGCTCATCTCGCTTTATTGTCTGAGGGAGCCGGCGTACAGCTTCCGGGTCCTGTGGCCAGCATGAGTAAACCACTTATGGCGAACCAGAGCAGTGCACGGAAACGCCGTTTACCTTCCCGCTAAAGTGGTACCTATTTATCTACTTGCACTTTGATGTGCTTTCGAACTGCTAGGTTGGCAGGAGCAGGGACCAAGCAATGGGAGCTCACCCCATCGTGGGGATTCGAACCACCGACCTTCTGATCGGCAAGCCCTTAGGGTCTGTGGTTTAACCCACAGCGCCACCCGTGTCCCGATAGATAGATAGATAGATAGATAGATAGATAGATAGATAGGCCTAATAAGTGAGTATGGGAGTGCAGCCTCTGTTGCTACCATGTTCCATCCCTAGGGAGAATGAGGAGGAGAAATGGCAACTTCTATTCAGCCAGGGAGATTGAAACAAGCTTGGATGTTCTGAAATATATATATGCTTGCTTCAGCTTTTCAGAGCTTCCGAGTGGTCGGAGTCCAAGCGGGACATTTCAGCAAGAGGTGTCGCATGCATGTTCAAGACGCCACCACCTAACATACAAAATGTTCTTTCAGCCTTGGTGTGACAACCATAAAACAATACTCTCCAGGGATTCATGCAAAGTATTCATGGGGCTGTGCGTGCTGCCCTACAACTTCCACCTCTAACCTTCCTTCACTGAGTGAAAAGTTCGGGGTTTTGTGGGGCGTTGTCAGTACACTTAGTGTAACCTGTTTACAATTCTTGTGATCAGGAACCTGCTTGTTGCAGGGTGTTCTGGGTGGAGGGGCCAGGGCCCCCACAGTCCACCCACAGCTCTGAGATTTACCTCTGCCTTACACCACAGGTGCCACATAATACCTGTTACGCATTTGTAAGAACTCTGTCGTTTAGTATGGCAGCACCAACAACTTTGGAACTCCCTGCTTATTGAGACCAAGCAAGTACCTTCGCTGTACTCTTTTCGGCACCTGCTAAAAACATTCCTGATTAGACAAACCTACCCAGATACTTAGAAAGTTGACGCAATTTTAATGTTTTAGTCAGGGCTTTTTTTCAGCCGGAACTCACCTCTCAGGTGGGTTGCAGCACCATTGCCATTCTAGGAGAACAAGGGAGGTGTTTATGGTGAGTTCTGGCACATCTTTTTCTGGAAAAATAGCACTGGTTTTAGTATTTCAACTTTTGTGTGTTTTAAGGAAGGGTTGTAATTTTTTTCCTGATTTTCCTGTTTTACCATTTATAAACCGCTTTGAGGTTTGTTTGTTTGTTTGTTTGTTTGTTTGTTTGTTTTACAATCAAGCAGCATATAAATCAAGTAGTAAACTAAATAAATAAATGTAGAGTAAGAACTCCTGATGAGGGAGGGCTTCCACGTTGTTGCTCTAAAACAACTTAGTTTTATTGGTGTACTGTCAAGACTTTTTAAAGGGACGCTCAAAAGCAGTAGAAGCTCTTAGGTCTCAAACCCACCCTTTTGCCATTGAAGAGAAAGTATGTAATTCTGCTTCATTTAAAAAAGGGAGGGGAGGCTGTCTGAAATAGGTTTGCTGCATATTATAGCTAGAGATCCTGAAATATGAGCAATCCGTAATAATTGTGGGCTGCATTCACGTTCTGTAGCTCTCACTCCTGTCTCTTTTCCATTTGAACTAGCAAATGTAAATTTTTAAAAAGAAAGCTGACTATTTTCATGAAAGCAATTAGACTCTAGGAAAGTCGAATAACTAATAACACGCAGCTCATGAGTTTTGATGAGGAATCAATTTGTTCTGCAGCCCATAAGAACTAACATAAAATGAGTCATACACTTGAATTTCCTCTTGGTTTTTTCTTCCTTCTCCTTAAATTGATTACAATTGGTGTGTGAACTCAGATGTTACAGTTAAAAAACTGGAAAAATATTTTGAGATATTGGGGGTGGGGGTGAGAACCCAGTAGGGATGGTTAATTTGTGGCACACTAGACAGGGTAGGGCCAGAGACCCCAAGGGTGTCTTTTGATGGAAATGCAAGATTTCTAGACTTCGGCGGGACTTAGGAATGAGTAGTAACCAAGCAAAGGACCACAGCCCAGGTACACAGTCCTCCCTTTCACTGCTGGAAAAGAGAAACGCAACTTGATTTGTGTTTTTCTTTTTCCTTTGAAATGCCAACAGCTTACATTTCTCTGACATTTCATTCAATTAAATTTCTGCTTGCTTCTCGCAACCGATAAAAATCCGTCTTCGGAAACCTTGAATGTCTGCTCTATCAACCTGCTATCAATAACCCTTTGGCTGTTTAGTCGTAGCTCATTGCTCTGAACAATAAGAGAGTCAGAATGGAAATAGATTTCTTTGAATTGCTGGGCTTTCTGTCCCCAAGGCAGTTTTGCCCTGCCCATCTCCCTCCCTCAGTGCTTTTACACTTCATATTAATACTTTATGCCCGAAGCTGAGGCTCCAGTACTTTGGCCACCTCATGAGAAGAGAAGACTCCCTGGAGAAGACACTGATGCTGGGAAAGATGGAGGGCACAAGGAGAAGGGGGCGACAGAGGACGAGATGGTTGGACAGTGTTCTCGAAGCTACAAACATGAGTCTGTCCAAACTGCGGGAGGCAGTGAAAGACAGAGGTGCCTGGCGTGCTCTGGTCCATGGGGTCACGAAGAGTCGGACACGACTAAACGACTAAACAACAACAACAACAAAATACTAACTGCTTGTGTTCCATGTTTTGCCATTTGAGAGCCAGCATCCCTCCCCTCCCCCCCTTTAAAGGGTGATTATTTCATTTCAGTTTTCAAAATTTGATCATCCAGTTCTTTCTTAGGGGTTTTAAAGTTGCTTTGAGACATCGACTTATTGAAAGTGATGAATAAATGTAATAAATAATCACAACAATTTATTCTTCCTTGCATTAACCATGTTTTTGCATTCTGTGTCCACTGGTGCAAACCATGGTTCCTTTGCAAGCCAAAGATAGAAACCATGGTTTGAAATGGATCTTCTTGCTGTAACTGCAGCATGTAGCGTTATAAAAAAGCTCTTTTCATGAAAATATTCCCTTGATTGGGAATCAAAGTCCTCAACCTTGCATCTGTTATTTTGTTTTGTTTTTTCTGTGGGTTTACAGTCCATGGTAACGAGGGAGCCTGGTTTCTAGTAGCCATATTTTGTGTTGGTACACAAATGTGAAAGTGAGATGGGAAGAGAGAATTGGTTGAAACTGACGCTCACACTTGCCTCATTGCAACCGTTTCCTTAGCTCACTGAGCTAATGACGCATTCTGAGCTCAACAGAGCTAATCAAATTATTTGTGGCTTGTAGCTTAATGCTAGCACATCCAATTCTTCTATAAGATCATTTTCAGTTCATATGTAAATGGGTGTAATAATAGACTACTACAGCTTTAAAATAAGTTAGACACTATGGGATTTTTGTTTTCTACATGGCTAAGGGTTTGTCTACTATTTTTTTTTCTTGTGACCAGGAAACAGAACATGATTATTACTCCTCATTCAAGTAATATTGGTTTTCATTATGCAATTAAATACATATATATGCCACAAAATAAACTTGACTATAAAGCGGTATAGATTAATAATAATAATAATAATAATAATAATAATAATAATAATAATAATATCAAGGTTCATTTACAACAACAATAAAAAAAAATTCTCACTATATTTGGTGTTTCATCTCCTTTTCCAAACTTACCTTCTAAGATAAGTCAGAATGACCATGACGAAAGAGTCCTTTGATGTATTTTTCCAGCAGATTCACACCATAAAATTAAAGCATGTCCAATGCACATCTCAAATACATGAATCCTGGGAACTAGTTTCATCTCACAGGGCCACAGTTCCTAGTACTATATTTCAGGGGAAGTAATGTGTTTTAAATGTGTACTGGGTGTGCTTTCAATGTGCAGTGCAGATCTGCCTGCCTTTTCTTCCTGTTTCCAGTGTTTTGTACATTTGGAGCAGCTGTTAAACTTTCTGGTACCATTTCTGCCTGCCTTTCTCAAATTGATCCTCATACCCATTAATAAATGTGGGTTGTGAACCATGAAGTCGTTCTGCTGGGCAGGAGTGCCAGCTTGGCCCCACGGCCATGGATGCCCAGGGCCATGGGTGCCATGCAGTGTGCATGGCCCTGGCACTGAAATTTGTGGGCGCCCGGCCCCTTCATGGGGAATTTTGTGGGTGCTTGGGCACCCAGGGCCCTATGGCACCTATGCGGCTGGGTGTGTGTTTGGGGGAAGAGGGCTGTTGTCATTTCTCCAATGCCCGCATCAACATTTGTTGCCACTTGAATAGGGTGCCCATGGAGATTTTTACCCCCTGCCCTAATCTAGTACCAATCAGAGAATGAATCTGAGTTTGAGCGGTCATATGCAAGTAAGTTGTTTCCTCCAAGTTCTTGGCTTGACTCTTTTTTAAAATCCCAGGAGAGACACATCATGTTAAAAAGTTGAAGGGCAGATCTCTGTTCTGCGGACTTGTGACCTGTGTGGGACCCAGAGTAATCAGCAACGACTTGTAATATTGATGGCACCTGCAGTCGCTCCAGTACTTCAATGCAAACAACATCTAAATTGTGAAAGCCAGTCCCAGGTAGGGAATAGAGGCTTAGCTAAAGCCACTCAGAAAATCCAGAGCTCTTTGGTTAGTGTTTAGTAGCTCATCTCACCGGAGTAAGCTGGCTTTCCAAGGCATGTTAAGAGCAGCTGAATACTTGAGCATCTTTGCTGTATTGATTCCATAGGATGAGCAATATGGCAGAGGGAGAGGTCATATATCTTCCACAGCTTTAATTCTTTCTTTAAATAGCTGTAAGCAATTTACTTGGTCCTTTATTACAAGTGTTTACAGCAAACTGTGTAAATATGGATTTTCAAAGCAGCAAAATACAGGAGTGTCAGCCCAACAAATGAATGCAAATGATTCAATTTTGTACTCGGAGGGTCCACAGTGCTCCACTATATTATTGGGTTTTCAAACTGAAATTGATCCACTTAAATGGATTTCTGTGTTTCGCTGCTTTTTTCTTGTCTTCAGAGCTCTGCTTTAGGGTGATTTCCCATTCCATGGCAACATTAGAGGTGCATCTTTTGATTTCAAAAATTCTTCATCCCAGCCATGTCCTGGGGATGGATCCAGAGTTGAACCTGGACACATCTTTCAGATTGGGGTGGAGAGCCTGCATGGAATCTTACAGTTTTGGAGACAGAATCTGGCAGCTTGGCAAAATCTGGTCTTGTTGGTATTGATACTAGCTTCTCTACATAGCTCGAATTTCCTGCAGGACCAAGTAATACTAGCTTGTTGGCCACCATAAAAACATGGCATTTGTTAGCAGAGTTCAGGAAACAATATACAGTACAATCCTAACATGTTTACTTAGGAGAAAGTTCGACTGAACTAAATAGGAGCTTACTCCCTACCCTAGTAGGTGTGCTTAAGATTGCAGTCTTAGTTGATTTAACAGATGTTATGTACTGAAGTTCTCACCCTGGGCCAGCAGGGGGATACTGTAGTTTTCACTCAAGTCCACATATGCAAATAAGGGATTGAAAGTGACGTTCAGTGATTGGATAGTTACAGAAAATGGTTACAGTTGCGTTCTAGTGGAGCTCTATATAAGCAGGCTGGCTGAACCCTTCAGTTCAGTTCAGTTCAGTTCTGGCCTGTGAATAAACAAGAGCTGTTTGAAGAATCGCTCTGTCATCTGATATATTCACCCACAACTTAACACTGGCAACGAGGATGGGATACGAACCCATGTGTGCAAAGCACAATTTCACCCACAACTTAACAACAGGGTTTTTCACCGCTTCTTTAGCATAGCCCTAGAGTCAAGGGAATCCCTTTCATGCGCTAACCTTCCTGAAATTAGCTTCTTAGACCTTAGTTGGCAAACACTAAATTACTTGCTTGAAAAATGTCCAGAACCTAGCAGGTGATGCTCTTTTAACTCTCACACACTTCATCAGACTGTCTTTGTAGTTTCAGGTTTGGAGTCCATTTTAAGAGAAGTAATAAGAAGTTACGGCCAATACTTACAAATCCAGGGATCACATGCCGCCTCTTAAAACTTCCGAACCGAAAGCTTTTACCTTCAGTAACTAAAAATGGCACCAGAGCTGATGTTTAGCTTATCCACAAGCATGTGCATAAAAGGCAGCCACCTAAACGTTCTTTAGTTCTTTAACAGCCCCATTAGAAAGTGAATTACCTCTTTTACTTGTGGTGGTAGCAACGTAAAGAAGTAAAAATAGGTAGCATGCCCTTCAGTTAAAGGCTTTTCTGCTCCAGCTCAAGTTTTCTGACATGTCTCCTCTTATTCCTGCCTTTCCTGTCTTCACTTCTTCCAGCTGTGAACTGGCAGAAATCTTTTTAATTCCTTTAGTGACCCCACACCTGTGTAATAATGTTTCTGAAGACTAGAATAATCTCTCACCAGGCCCACTGTTTGACCTCCTCTGGTATCTGTTGGGTCCCAGCTTCCCAGCAGCGTCTATAGTAACTTAAAAGGTAAAGGGACTCCTGACCACTGGGTCCAGTCGCGGACGACTCTGGGGTTGCAGCGCTCATCTCGCTTTACTGGCCGAGGGAGCCGGTGTGCAGCTTCTTGGTCACGTGGCCAGCATGACTAAGCTGTTTCTGGTGAACCAGAGCAGTGCACGGAAACACTGTTTACCTTCCCGCCAGAGCAGTACCTATTTATCTACTTGCACTACATGCTTTCAAACTGCTAGATGGGCAGGAGCTGGGACCAAGCAATGGGAGCTTACCCCATCGCGGGGATTCGAACCGCCGACCTTCTGATCGGCAAGCCCTAGGCTCTGTGGTTTATGCCTTACACCTGCCCTAATCACTCTGGGTGGGAGGATTGGGATATTCTCAAAATACCCCTGACATAGCATTGCACAAGAGCATTGCTGGAAAATTTAACAACATATCATTGCATCGCTGCTGCCTGCTGCCAGGTAAGCACCCTAGGGCTCACTGACCTTTGGGAACATCCATCAGAAGGCAAAGGACCCCCTCAAAAATGAAACTCACCCTGCCTCTACCACATATTTTCATATTGTCCATCCATCTGGGGATGTTGTGAACCCAATGCCCTCTTTCCAAAGATTGCTGGGCTGAATTGGACCCTGCTCAGATCCTTCACTTTTTGCGTCCTTAAGCAAGGATGTGCATACTTGGGATTGCATATTAAGTGTAATCTCAATAGGCCTTCTTGTTTTGTATATTTAAAACACATTGGTTGACACTGCGGCTTCTAGGAAAGAAAGAAAGAAAGAAAGAAAGAAAGAAAGAAAGAAAGAAAGAAAGAAAGAACACTATAAAGTACTCATGGTACAGTAGATGCTAAGTAAATGTTCCTCAAAGGCTGTATTCATTATGTAGAAATGGAGCGCCAGCTATTTGTCTCCTCATAATTGTGAGGAGATTCTTCGGCCTTCCCTCCCCGACCACACTTTTCATTTCCAGTCCAGCTATTTGGTTAGTGCTTATTTATGAACTCTGCTGTACTAAGGTGCTGCTTAATTGCAGCGTATTTTGTTTGTTTTGCCTTTTTTCTAATTAAAAAAACCTCATGTTCCTCATTTGTTCAAAACCTGACATTTTTTGCTCTCTAATACAAATATTCAGGTACCGTAATTAGCCCTGTAGATAATTTTGCAATTGCAGCGTAAAACCTTGGGGGGGGGGATGACGTTAAGCACACCTTGGGAGTAATTATTAACCTTTTTATTTTTTGACGCATGTAATTTAATAATACCTACAGCAGTAAGGCTCTTTAAAGAGATGCTTTTATTGACTTTCAGTTACCTAATTTGGCGTTGTTTCTAGTTGTTTGGGCTTTGAAAGTTGTACAGGTTCCATTCAGAAATACGGAAAAACTTAACTGGTGAAGAAAGGCAAGCAATTTCCCACTTGCTTTGTGAAGCAGGAGTTGTGAGCTTTCTTCCCTTGTGGTGTCCATGATACGAAGGGTATGCCTGAGAGAGATAAAAGCCAATTTTTAGAAGTCTACTAAAACGTAGTTCCTGCTGTTTTGACAGTTAACCTGTCAACATGGCCAAAACCATCTCTCTTTCACTGCCTGCAAATAGGCTAATGCATCTGGGAAGCCATTTTTGATCAACTAGACTCGCCTTTCCTCGATATAAGGGCTGGTGCCAGGATTTATGGTTGGTGTTGCCCGCCCATAATAATAATAATTTATTTATATGCTGCCCATCTGACTGGGTTGCCCCAGGCACTTTGGGCAGTTCCCAACAAAAAAATAGTAAAAACACAACACAATACAATATCAATACAATATCACACACTTTAAAGCTTCCCTGAACAGGGCTGCCTTCAGGTGTCTTCTAAAAGTCAGGTACAGTGGTACCTCGGGTTACATACACTTCAGGTTACATACTCTTCAGGTTACAGACTCCGCTAACACAGAAATAGTACCTCGGGTTAAGAACTTTGCTTCAGGATGAGAACAGAAATCGGGCTCCGGCGGCGTGGCGGCAGCAGGAGGCCCCATTAGCTAAAATGGTGCTTCAGGTTAAGAACAGTTTCAGGTTAAGAACAGACCTCCGGAACAAATTAAGTACTTAACCCAAGGTACCACTGTAGTTGTTTATTTCCTTGACATCTGAAGGGAGGGCATTCCACAGGGTGGGTGCCACTACCGAGAAGGCCCTCTGCCTGGTTCCCTGTAACTTTGCTTCTCTCAGTGAGCGAACCGCCAGAAGGCCCTCAGCGCTGGACCTCAGTGTCCAGGCTGAACGATGGGGTTGGAGATGCTCCTTGAATTATACAGGGCTGATGCTGTTTGGGGCTTTCCTAAACTTCCATCACAGTGCCTCTGGAGCCCCAGCGTGACAATCACCTTGGGTCATTATGTCAGGGCCCCAGAGATATTGTAGGGGCAGTGGGGATAGCCACAGCCAGCTGGCCTCCAACCCTGAGAGTATACTAAGCCTAGAAGGTTGCAGCCAGTATTTTGGGTCGATGAGAGAGTAGGCAATGTACCCTCCTTGGGGCTTGGCCTGTAGGAGCTGCACAGTGTTACCTACTCCTGACATATACCTGGGATGGAGGACTCCACAAAAGGTGTTCAGGGTGTTATCAGCAGGGTTGTGTGTTGTTATTTATTATTATTTATTAAATTTGTACATCTCCCTATACCCACAGGTCTCACAACATAAAAACACAATACAAAAACACAGAATGCGTAATAAAAATAAAATTAATCTGTCCAAGTGATATCGGCTTGATTCAGGGTTTCCATTAACCTGCTGGAGCCCCCAGAGCACATCCTTCTTCCGTGTCCTGCTCACCTGCTAGAACTGAAGTCAGCGGGGAACTCCCTGCATGTCCATTGAATGCCCAAGGGATTTCTGTAACCTAAGATGTTCTTCCCTTGCTTTAGCCAACATCCCAGACCGGCTTTGGTGAATTGCCATCCGTACTAACAGAAGATTCCTTCTTGAGAGAAGATGCTTGGAAAAGCAATCCTATTCTAATTTATCAATACAAAAAAGTGTGCGGACCATTCTGAGAAGATTAACTCCACCCGATAGAGCTTGGCGGCTCCTTGAGAGTACAGAATTTCCATTTCATTGCATCCATGGAAATCTGTGCACATGTGACACAAATGTTCCAAGACAAAATGAGAGGGGAGGGGGAAATTGGTACCCTCTCTTCTCTGGTAGCTCGACAATATTTGCAGCAAAGCAAAGACTGCAGCTCACAAAAAGGAAATTCTGGCATTAAAAGGCGTTCTAGAAAAGTGTTTGTCTTGACATAGCTGTGTATGTTCGCATATATCATTAGCGAAGAGATACTCTGCTCTGCTAGAAGAATGGAATCTGGGCAACTGCAAAATGTTTATTGACTGTTTACTGTTAGACATTGGGAACAGAGTACAGTACAATTGCAAGCTTGCCTGAAGCCTATAAAACCCTTGAAGGCAATATTGGCTGAAAGAATATCCTTCTCTCCACCCCTTTCAAAATGGGAAGAGCAACAACATTGATTTAACATGATTAGATAACAGTTTTGATTGTGATGGGTAATACACTGGCTTGGCTTCTTTAGGCTGCTGCTTGTTGAGATATGTAGCTTTTAAATCAGGAACTCTGGCTCCCAGGCACAAGAGTAAGCATTCAGGTCAAAATTTCAGAATCAATGTTTATGGCATAACCAAGATAGGGGTATCGGCCCCGGGAGCAAACTGAACAGGCCTTATAAGGCCATGTTGAACGTTTACAGATTAACTATGTGCATTCTGTCTAAGTTGGGGTGCAGTGATGGAATACACTATAGGCAGACCAAGTGCTTGCTTAAAGGTAAAGGGTAAAGGAACCCCTGACCATTAGGTCCAGTCGTGTCCGACTCTGGGGTTGCGGCGCTCATCTCACTTTACTGGCCGAGGGAGCTGGCGTACAGCTTCCAGGTCATGTGGCCAGCATGACTAAGCTGCTTCTGGCGAACCAGAGTAGTGCGCGGAAACGCCGTTTACCTTCCCACCGGAACAGTACCGATTTATCTACTTGCACTTTGACGTGCTTTCGAACTGCTAGGTTGGCAGGAGCAGGGACCAAGCAATGGGAGCTCACCCCGTTGCGGGGATTCGAACCGCCAACCTTTTGATCGGCAAGTCCTAGGCTCTGTGGTTTAACCCACAGCACCACTCACGTCCCTTTCAAGTGCTTGCTTAGGGCACCAGAAAAAGCGATAGAGATAAATTTCTTTTTGAAAGAAGTTCACAATTAGAAAATCTAGAAAGAAAATATTTTTATTTCAGTGGACATGAAAGTTTTGAGACATTTTGAAAAATAAAATGTTATTTTTTGGTTTAGTATCTTTTTGTGTTGAATTGCGTTTGGTGGGGACCATAAACTTTTCAGTGTTTAGGGCCTCTAAAAGTCTTAATCCAACCCTGCTTAGGGATTGGCAGCATGGTGTCCACAGCTGCCTATGTACACCCTCAGAGATCTTTCCGGGCACATTTGGAGTCTTGCTCCCCCCCCAGAAATTAGGCTTGGAAGAAGCATTCTGTCATACAATAGGTCGCAGTGTGCTTAGTTCAGGCTTGTGTCTTGTGCCCACAGCAGTTTACCTGGTTTGCAGTTTGTTCGCTTTCCTGGAACATAGATTTGTTTTTGTGATCTTGTTTTTGTGACTGTCTGGAACCCAGTTGAGGTACCGATTGATTGATTGTGTGATTGCAACAATAGATAAAAGCCCCCCCCCAAAAAAAACACAACAATGACTATCATCAGTGCAGGTAAGAAAAAAAATCATTTTAATTTTTATCATCTACAATACTGTCTTATTTATTTTATAGTACAGTACATTGATTATTGCTTTCATTTTATGGATCAATGGTCTCGTTATATAGTAAAATTCATGTTAAATTGCTGTTTTAGGGGTTGTTTTTTAAAGTCTGGAACGGATCAATCCATTTTGCATTACTTTCTATGGGAAAGCTGGCCTTTGTTTTGGAACGCTTTGGTTTTGGAACAGACTTCCAGAACGGATTAAGTTTGAGAACCAAGGTACCACTGTATTCGATTAAGAAACATAATATGCACCCACTGCTCTTTTTAACTACCATTGATTTTTTTCTCGGTGCGTGTCTGAAGCTGATTTTTAGGCTCTTTCTATTGGTTTTTGCATTGATATTTATTTTAGGTAAGCCGCCTTCTGTGGAAGGCAGGATATAATCACCACCATTGTGAAAATTGAGAAACAAAACACAGATGTAGAAATTATTAGCTGTGGCAATGGGTGAATCTCCTGTAGAGTTGAAAGGGGCTTTTAAATCGTTTGTCTGCTTTGAATAGCTTTCAGAAAAGAAAAGTCCCTTTGAACACTCCCTGCATATTGAGTCTTAATATTTATGCAGCAGTTCTTGTTGGCTCGCATCCATCGTTGAGCCACTAGCTCAACAGCAGAGCACGTGCGTTGCATGCAAAAGGTCCTAGGTTTAATCCCCGACATCTCCAGTTAAGGGAGCTTAGATAACGGGACTGGGAAAGACATCTTGCCTGAGACCTTGGCAGTCGGATAAGACTGTACTGGGCTCAGTGGACCAGTGGTCTGAATCAGTATAAGACTGTAGATTAGTGGTAGAGCACATGCTTCGAATGCAGAAGATTGCAAGTTGAAACCCCTGAAATTTCCAGGTAGGACAAGAAACCCTGTAGATCAGGCATAGGCAAACTTGGCCCTCCAGATGTTTTGGGACTACAGCTCCCATCATCCCTATCTAAGAGATGTCTGTAAGAGGACCAGTGGTCAGGGATGATGGGAGTTGTAGTCCCAAAACATCTGGAGGGCTGAGTTTGCCTGTGTCTGCTATAGATGTCGTGATGGCTGCCGACATGGACTGCTTTAAAGGGGGATTAGCCAAGTTAATGAAGGAAAGGGCTACAAGTGTTAAGTTGTGGGCGAACATATCAGACGACACAGCAATTCTTCCAAAGCAGCTCTTTATTTGTAAGCTGGAACAGAACTGAACTGAGGAGCTCAGTCAGCCTGCTTATATAGAGCTCCACTAGAATGCAACAGTAACCATTTTCTGTAACTAGCCAATCACTGAACGTCACTTTCGATCCTTCATTTGCATACAAACTATCCAATCACTGAACGTCACTTTCGATCCTTCATTTGCATAACTATCTACAGTATCCCCCTGCTGGCCCAGGGTGAGAACTTCAGTACATAACACCAAGGATCTACTTGTCTGTGTTACCTGCAGCATCAGAAGTGCATTCCTCTGAATATCAGACACATAGGAACATGAGAAGGGAGAGTGCCATGTGGCTCATGTCCTGCCTGCAGTCTTTCCATAGGAACAGGTAGACCTGTGAGAACGGGATGCTGGACTAGATAGGCTTTCAACTTGCCTGGCAGGACTGCTGTTACGTATCCTGGAGGGCAGTGGTGGGGAGCCTCTGGCCCGCAGGATAAACTTGGCCTGCCAGGGATCTCCAAAACCACACCCACCCATCCCATGCCAGACATCAAGCGTGACAACAGGTGTGCAGTAGGTACAGATGTGGCTCCAAACGAGCGATCAGGAGCTTAAAGTGAGCTCCCATTCATTCCTTTTTCTGAAGTGAAGTCAGTGTTTGAAATTAGCCGGGCGAAATTGCAACTACAGTGGTACCACAATCTGTTCCAAACCAGACTGTTTGCAAACCAAGGTACCACTGTACATGGTTGGCGACCACAATTTATAAGCTGCAGACTTACTGAACAGACATTCCATTGTGGCGACTGCAGCCTAGATTCACAGTGCCATTTGGCACCAAGCTTATATACCTGAGTTTCTAAGAATGAGTGAGGTGTGCTCCCACTACCCTTTCACAGCTGAAACCTTTGAAACTGCTGCTAAAACGCACCAAGCACAGGTCTGGCAACACCCCTTGGGCTGCCGTTCCTAAATGCCTGATGCCCAGCTGGCCACCGTGCACTTCAGAACCCTGTGTGAGGGATTTTGACCACCCACCTGCCAGTCAATGTAAACAGTACTGAATTAGACTAATGGCCTGCTTCACTATCTTCCAGCTTCCTGGCGTCACATGGTGTCTTAACACCCGGAAGCAGGCTTTGTTTGGGTCTGAAAGTTAATGTAAAAAAACCAAAAAACGCAACAACATTCACCTGAAAATTAAATTGTCATCCCACCTGGAGTGTCTTTAGAAACTCACTCTGGGGATTTTTCTTAAAGAAGAAGTAGGAGGGTTTTGAAAATGCGCTGAATGTGCAAGTATGAATAAAATCTGCACTTGTCTGATTTGATAAAGACCCCTTCGCTCTTTCTCCGTTTAAATGCCCCTAAGGGACACTGTCAGAATGATGTCAGAAAGCAGCCAACCAATTTACTGCTTCTCAAGGAGGGAGAGGAACAAGAGAGGAAATATATTTCAGATCTTCTGGCAAGTAAGGCTCAGGGCAGCAGTCCTCCTCCTGCTCCTTCTGTCTCTCCTCAGGTTTTATTTTCCTGCCAGGAGAGAGGTGTGTGGTTGTGTTATTTTGAAAGAAAGAGAGACCCCCGTCTAAAGCAGGGAAGGGTCATAGCTCATTGGTAGGATATCTACTTGGCATGCAGAAGGTCACAGGTTCACCCCTTGGCATCTCCGGGTAAGGCTGGGAAACACTTCTGTCTGAAACCCAGAGAGCCATGGCCTGTCAGAGTGGGCAACGTGACTTGGCATTAGGTATCTTCTGGTAATAGTATCAACAATGAAAATAATTGCAGTAGAACTTGGGGTCACCCAACGAAATAGTTTTGCTACCATTTTAAGATAGGTCAATGAAATAATACTTCATCCAGCACATAAGTAATAACTTTTTACACTTCCGCAGAATGTGGGATGTGTAGCAGTTTAGGACCAAACTGCACACAGTGCTAGTCACATTTTTAAATATAGTATTGACTCAAGTGTAATGCACACCTTTTTTTTTTTGCCAAACTATGTTGCAAAAATTAGGGTGTGCATTAGATTTGATGGTGCATTAAAGGTAAAGGTAAAGGGGCCCCTGACCATTAGGTCCAGTCGTGGCCAACTCGGGGGTTGCGGCGCTCATCTCGCTTTATTGTCTGAGGGAGCCGGCGTACAGCTTCCGGGTCCTGTGGCCAGCATGAGTAAACCACTTATGGCGAACCAGAGCAGTGCACGGAAACGCCGTTTACCTTCCCGCTAAAGCGGTACCTATTTATCTACTTGCACTTTGACGTGCTTTCAAACTGCTAGGTTCGCAGGAGCTGGAACCGAGCAACAGGAGCTCACCCCATCATGGGGATTCGAACCACCGATCTTCTGATCAGCAAGTCCTAGGCTCTGTGGTTTAACCCACAGTGCCACCCACGTCCTTGATGGCGCATTAGATTTGCATAAATACAGCTGCTTTTATTAATTAATACAGCTGCTTTTATTTCGAGGGAAGGGTAGCCACCGGGGCCTGTCCCCCTATCTGAAACAGACTCCCAGTTTGGATTGACACCTGAAAACAGTTCCTTCTTGCCTGCTTTAGGCCCCCAAGCATTGTGTTTTCGGCAAACAGCAACTTTGTGGGGGAAATAGTAGCCGGATGTAGATTGGAAGCACGTTATGATGTAGAAATATCTCAAAAGGCGCCTACATATCTCCTTTATTTTGCTTAGCATTTTCACTGTCTTAAGCATGGAGATTTCTTGAGTTATGCTCCTCCGGAGGCTGGTACTTGAATGCAATGATATTTACGTTTTAAAAGCCAAGAACACGTTTTTTGTTTTGGCTGCTGTAACGTATTGCTCCAATTTAATGCTATGTGACAGCAGAGATGCATTCACTGCCACTTTTATAATTGCATAGTGGAGTGAGAAATTTGGTTTGCCAACAGTGGTGGCTTATTTAATGGCAATGGGAGCACAAATGAATTTTTACTGTATAATTTTGTACAAACCATTAAGGTACCGTACTTCAGATGTGACCTATTATTTCCTGGCCTGAGTCTCTCCTGGTTGCCATGCTTTCCTGTCTGCCTATCGACTTTCCGCAGAGAAAGAGCTGCATTCTGAATGCACGCTGTTTATCAATACTTGTATGCTAATATTCATGATCGAGAATCAGCAACTCTCGCTCCCCTGCCCCCAGGCATCGATCACAAGTCCCAAATACAGGAGCCAGATTGCTGGCTGAGGTTCCATTTAGCACTCATATAACCTGTTTAAAAACAGCTGTAATGGTTGACAGTTTGTTTCAAGGCCCAATTCAAGGTACTCACATTAACACATACCGTCCAATGTTTCTCAAATGAAAACAGGGACGTCCTATTCTACTGTTGAGAGTCCCATGGACTGCAAGAAGATCAAATCGATCCATTCTTAAGGAAATCAGCCCTGAGTGCTCACTGGAAGGACAGATCCTGAAGCTGAGGCTCCAATACTTTGGCCACCTGATGAGAAGACAAAACTCCCTGGAAAAGACCCTGATGTTGGGAAAGATGGAGGGCACAAGGAGAAGGGGATGACAGCGGACGAGATGGTTGGACAGTGTTCTCGAAGCTACCAGCATGAGTTTGACCAAACTGCGGGAGGCAGTAGAGGACAGGAGTGCCTGGTGTGCTCTGGTCCATGGGGTCACGAAGAGTCGGACACGACTAAACGACTAACCAACAACAACAAATTCTACTATGTTTATGATTATCACCCTGCCCATCTGACTGGGTTGCCCCAGCCACTCTGGGCAGCTCCCAACATATATAAAAACATCATAAAACACTGAATATTTAAAAATGTCCCTATACAGGACTGCCTTCAGATGTCTTCTCAAGGTTGTAGAGTTACTTTATCTCCTTGGCCCGAGAGTCGCATAACTCCATACCCTCCAACATTTCTCTGATGAAAATAGGGACATCCTAAGGAAAAGTGGGACATTCCAGGATCCAATCAGAAGCCGTGGCGGCTTCTGTAAATTCGGGACTGTCCTTGGAAAACAGGGACACTTAAGAGGGTCTGTTAACATTCAAAATCTGAAATGACTCAGGCCCCAAATATCTGAAAGATGGTCTCCACATGCTTATCCACTTTCTCAGGTGTTATGATCTGCAGATCATGTTTGTTCCACCACCTCAGGAGGGTGGGGGATGGCAGCCATGAGAGCACTTTCTCTGTGGCAGCCCCTAAACTGTGGAACAGCCTCCCCACAGACGTGCACCTAGCATCTTCACTGAACAGCTTTGTGTTTTTGAAAAAAGCAGAAGAACATGGTCTCCTGCTTGTGGTTCAGGAGAGGGAGACGGACGTTCCTGCCTGGTAACAGTAAACCCAAGTGTAGACTAAAACTCCCATCTGCCTCAGCTGCTTAGGCAATGGTCAGGGATCATGGGACTTGCAATCTGGCAACATCTGGAGGGCACCAAAACAGTTTAGCTAGAAGAGGGGAGAGAAGAATGTGCAGGCCTGAGGCTCACAAATGCAACCCCAGATGGGGCTCATGGGTGTAAGACTTCACTTAGTGTTACATCTGAGCCAAGGCCAGTTCATATGAAAGTCCACAGGCTTTTCTCCAAAGTAGGGAGCAAAATAACTACTAGAAACACACACACACAAGCAGTCTTGGAGAACAGGTCTACCATTTTGGATTGACCAATATGGTTACTGATTGGGGTGTTGAGACCTGGGTAGACCTGGCACCTGTGTATCTACATCCCCCCCCCCAATGAAAAGCCCTTCTTTTCATAAGCAGCATCTTGGAGCATGAATGGGAAGGATGACGATAATATGACTCTGCTGGGTTGTTTATTTTTTTTGCTGCTTATCCCCCCCTGTACCTTTAAAGTGTAAGAAGACAGGATTCTTTGGGTGTGCGTCTCGCCATTTGCTAAGCTAGTTTCACTTGGTCTGCTGAACGTGTCTGTGTGGTTGTTGTTTAGAAAAAGCTAATAGCGATTTGTCAGCTCTGCCCTGGTGGATAGGAGTGCCGAGGTATTTCCCTCCCTCCCTCTTCCCCGAAAGTGGCAGAATATCAAATATTTATGCAAGTAGACTATTTTGCAAGTGCATTCTGGTCATTTTATGTGACTAGGTCGAACAGAATGCCTGGGGAAGCTGTCAGGGGTGTGTGAGCATGAGAGAGAGAGAGAGAGAGAGAGAGACGCTCTCTTTCCCATAATGCCGTGAGATTTGATCAATCAAAGTTAGTGTTGCCAGATGCTCACTCAGATGAGCCCTTTTTCTTTCCCATAATGAAGCCATGGAAGCAGGAGTTCCATCTGATTGGGTATGAGGGAAGCTCTTCTCCATTTTCTGCCAGCTACTTTGAAAAAAAAAATACTGTTCCTCCAAGCTACTATCTTATTTAGCTGTGCTATTTTGCTCTGTAGCCAAAATTAGAAAAATATCAGCAGAAGGCAGGGAGTTTAAGAATCTTCATGGAAACAATTGCATCATGAACCACCCTGTGTTCATAGAATCATAGAATCATAGAGTTGGAAGAGACCACAAGGGCCATCGAGTCCAACCCCCTGCCAAGCAGCTTCTTGTAGAATCCTGACAATTTAACTTTTAATAATAATAATAATAATAATAATAATAATAATAATAATAATAATAATAGAATGGGCTTACAGCCTAGTGAGGTAGTGTAGTTGAAATATAGGTGTGAAATTGAATATATTATCTGTGTATGTGTATGTAAGCGAATGCTTAGAAACCTAAATCAAAACTGAGTGTTTGTGCAAATTAGGTTATGACGTGCAAACTGTCTTGTATTTGTTTATGATTCTATTTATTTATTTTTTAAAAAAACTATCAGTATCACTCCAAGACACCTCTGTGAGGCATCAAAGTCGCCTATTGGAATAAAAAGTCACTACCAATCAAATACAGAAATTTCAAAACAAAACGACTGAGACAGTTTCCAATAGAAAAAGTTAGTGGTTGTCTCATAATTTTTTCATAGGGATGTCAGATAATGATCTCACATAAACTCTTTTCCGGTAAAATTCTGTGGAGTGTTGGTAATGGGGGACGGTTTGGCTCTGTTCAGACATGCATAGTATAGCATTCTGAGAATGAACTGTGGCAAGCCTTGGGCTCTTGGGTTCCTTCTCTCTCCTCTCTCCTTCATGCAGGATGGCAGGTGATGTGACTCTTCCACTTCTGGTTTGGAAGAAACTGCTGTTTCCTATTGCTTCTGAATTTGGGAAACCGGCTTAGCCTAAACTATGGTTAGTTAAAACACACCAGAACCAAACTGTGGTTTCACATCCTGGTTTGTTTTTTTTAAACTAACCATAGGTAAACTAAACAAGTGTCCTGAGATTGGGGTAATGGAAGGCAGCAAAATTGAAACGATCAGCTTTCGGTCTCGCTCTCTTACACAAGAAAGAGGAAGAGGGGAGAATGTGTGACCTTAAGGCTCACTATGGCTCATTCTTGCAATGTTGGAACCTCCTTGTTTAGCATTATGCCTAAACTGGGCCTTTATGTTACCTAATCACACATAACTGACTCTCCAGAAGAGACGAAAGATGCCCAGGGTGGTTTAAAGCAGCACACCGTATTCATATACTTGACTACAACCTGTTTAATTTAAAAAAAAGCAATGTAAAAACTGCACCTAGCTTAATCAAGCTGAACATAACAGATGCAAACTATGTTCCATTTCAATGTCACTTAATCTTAGAACCTTTTCCAGCTGTCTCTACAGTGTCAATTTTACCGTAAGAATTTCTACTGATTGAAACAGCTACATTTAAAATGTACAGCTCGGGAACGCCGAGGGCCACTCTGAGATTATATGCAGCGCTGATGAATATTTATAAGGTGTATACATAACCTTCAAAATTCCTTTGTCTTGAAAAACTCTGCAGATTACGCACAGATCTGCCACTCTAAACTTTCTCTGTCACTGCCCTCGTTTTGTGGGAATCTGAGTAATGTCCACATAACACTCATGACATTTTTGAGTTAGCGATAGCTAGGTAATGTTTTAAAGGTAATTAGAGGGATCGCTTCATGCTCAGATGAGTGCTCAATCAAAAACAACAACAGCTTTGACATTCTCACTTGGATAAGCTGCGAGTTGAGTTTGGGTTTGTACCCAAATAAGCTTTGACAGCATATCGGGGGGAGGAAAGCTATGCCAACAACATCATGCGCACACACAACAATGTAAAGCAGAAACCTTGATATTGATAAAGAATCAGATACAAGGATGCATGTTTGATGAGCTCAGTGGACTACGATAATGAATAGATTTGAGTTGGAAGGTAGTATTTGGCTAAAGCAGAGATGGTTGAAGACATCTGGTGCCTGAGGCAGAAAATGCAAGCGGTTTCTCCCAGGGTGATGAACATGTCAGAAAACCCAAACAATGGAAGACCTCGTTCGATGAGGCACCTAGCAAGTGTAACTAACTAAATAAATGACTGTCCATTCATAGTGCTTCACAGCACCCCAAATCTGCTGCCTGTGCTGGACCACCTCATCCTGCCCAATGGTAGGGTCAGCTGTGAAAATGCACTGACTCTTTGAGCAGTGGCCAGCCTTTCTGGTCAAATGTGTCAGCCGCTGTGTCCAAGGTATGTGAGAGGCATAACTCCTAGGACATACTACAATACATATACAGACTCTGGGGTCTTGGAATGGTTTTCTGCATTGCCTGCTGATGAACCACCTACTGGGAAGAGGCATGCTGTAGAAATGTCCCTAGACTGCCATAAACTGATGCTTGCTGTTCTGCTTGTGGCACCTGTCAGTCACCCATGATTTAGTTGGATATTTTCACCTGTCCTCTCTTGAAACCTCTAGGACAGGCACCCCCAAACTTGGACCTCCAGATGTTTTGGAACTACAACTCCCATCATCCCTAGCTAACAGGACCAGTGGTCAGGGATGATGGGAATTGTAGTCCCAAAACATCTGGCGGGCTGAGTTTGGGGATGCCTGCTGTAGGAGAATCACAACATGTCTAAGAATGCAAACCTAGAAGCACATCGTAAGTTAAGCATAAGTTTGATGGAATGCAACTAAATTAAAACCACTTCAGCCTCTTGCTGAACCATATTTGTGATGAACCAGCACAACTGGAAGTGTCTTGCAACGCTTCCAGGTAAGGATTGGGCACACATCAAATTCAGAGTTTCATTTTGCTGTGGGAGGGAATTAGTTCCTTGAACTAGTTTTTTTTTCTTATAGAGTAGCCTTCACCAACAGCTATCACCTAGAATGGCCGCATGCATTGGAGCAGGGGTGTTGTTGTTTAGTCGTGTCTGACTCTTCGTGACCCCATGGACCAGAGCACGCCAGGCACTCCTGTCTTCCACTGCCTCCCACAGTTTGGTCAAACTCATGCTGGTAGCTTTGAGAACACTGTCCAACCATCTTGTCCTCTGTCGTCCCCTTCTCCTTGTGCCCTCCATCTTTCCCAACATCAGGGTCTTTTCCAGGGAATCTTGTCTTCTCATGGGGTGGCCAAAGTATTGGAGCCTCAGCTTCAGGATCTGTCCTTCCAGTGAGCACTCAGGGCTGATTTCCTTCAGAATGGAGAGGTTTGATCTTCTTGCAGTCCGTGGGACTCTCAAGAGTCTCCTCCAGCACCATAATTCAAAAGCATTAATTCTTCAGCGATCAGCCTTCTTTATGGTCCAGCTCTCACTTCCATACATCACTACATTCCATATATCACTACTGGGAAAAACATCACTACTGGGAGCAGGCGTAGTAAAAGTTACTCCCTCTAGATGCTGTTGAATTTCAACTGACATCAGCCCTAGCCAGCATGGCTAAGGGTCAGGGGATGATCGAAGGTGCAATCCAGCAACATCTGAAGAGTGCCATTTTGGCTTGCCTCTGCACCTGTTCCACATTTTTCTCCAGGCAGGGTTCTCTTTGTACCAGGAAAGAAAGTTTTACCTGTAGAATTTTTGCCTGCCCTTTATGTCTCACCGGGATTTGGGGAGGGGGGATTTGAAACCTTTGCCTCCAACTCTCGCTTTGCTGTTTTCTTCTTGGTTGAACCGAAACTTTAGGATCCTAATGGGAAGCATCCTTTCCTCCCAAATCTTTTGCATGTGAAACTTTGTAAAATCTGATGTATATTAATGGCACCAGTGTTTGAATGATGTAGAGAATGATGGGAGCTAGATAGAAATGCCAGTGTAATTCTCAAATCCCCGACCTCTGAATCCCTGTTAGGATCCTCACCCTCCAGACATCTAAAATTCTGTAATTAAGTAGATCAGCCTCAAATGTATAAAGGATAATTCGAGTATTGGATGATGTGGTATAAATGATTAATCTCAAGAGGTGTCCCGAGCACTGTCCAGTCCTGTTATGGCTGGGCCAAGGAGGTAATCAATGCCTCCTTGAGGTTCCTGCCTACTTGAAGGAGGCAGTGGTAAAACCACTCAAGAAAGAGGCCTTTTCGGTGGTGGCTCCCCGCTTGTGGAATGCGCTCCCCAGGGAAACTCGCCTGGTGCCATCGTTGCATATCTGTGGCTAATTAAACAATCTGTGTCCTTTTAAACTGTGGGGGGGGAGTATTGTTTTTGTTTGTAACTGTGTTACGTATTTTTGTGTTCTTGATTATAAACTGCCCTGTGATCCTCAGATGAAGGACGATACAGGAATTAATAAATGATAAAAAATAATTAATGAATAGGGCTGAAAGACACAACTCCGGTATAGTCCATGTGCCTTGTCTGTATCCTATTCTTAATATCTGATTTGGGAACAGTTTCTCATTCATTTTTTTAAAAAAATTGTGCACTACTCAGCTCAGGCTATGAAAATTCATCCAGATGACCTCAGTTCACCCTGGTTTCAGGCTGGCTCTCATTAGGAGGCAAAACATTTTCTTGCCAGGAGAAGCGCATTGGCATGCTTCACACAGTCGTTTGAGGAGAAGCCAGCGCATTAGGCAGTTCCATGAGAAGGGCGCCTGCCTAAAGCAGACAGTGCCACTCTGCTGGGATGCTAACTGGCTTTTTAGGTCATCTACAACTGAGCCATCGCTAGCCTGGTTCCTTCAAGATTCTTTGGACTCTCATCAGCCCAAATCCCATTCATGTATACCATTATTTGCACCCAGAGAACAGTGTGAAGGGTTCTGATGCCGCTTTGCTGAAGCTTAAGTTAAGCTAGGTTTGTTTTTCACAGGTATATGTCGCTGTTGAGTGCAAATTTCATAACAGAGAATTAGACACACTATTATTATTATTATTAAGCCATCTCATCTTGCTTCTTTTATGAACTTTTGGGATGGCTCCATGTTTTTCTTTTGAAAGTCATGGATGTGCAGCCTTACAGGAATGCATTAATAAATCGCTGTGTTTGTGGGGTTGGAGAAGCTGAATTCTACAACCTGTGTACATTTTGCAATTGAGCAAATTTGATTACATTTTCCCAGTTTGAAAAAAGTTCTATAATTTCAGGCTGGTTTTGCTAGTTAACTGATAGTGGCAAAAAGCACTACAGACCTCTGAGAGACAAGTGTGGCACAGGGCTCCCAAAGTTGCATTAGGACTACAGAGACTTGGGTTCAAATCCCCGTTCAGCTGTGAAGTTCCTGGAGGGACTACAAGCTAGTCACTCTTTCTTAGCCTAACCTACATAACAGGATTGTTGTGAGGATAGGATGAGAATGTGGGGAGTGGGGGAAGAACCGTGCTCATCCTTGATGAAGGAGATATAGAGATATATATATATATATGCACATACATACATATATACATACACACACACACACACACACACACACACACACTGGTACCTCTAGATGCGAACGGGATCCGTTCCAGAGCCCCGTTCGCATCTAGAAGCAAACATAACCAGTGACAGCACGTCTGTGCATGCGCACATCGCTTTTCGCTGCGCATGCGCGTGACGTCACTTTGACCGTCTGTGCATGCGCAAGCGGCGAAACCCGAAAGTAACGCGCTCCGTTTCTTCTGGGTTGCTGTGGAGCGCAACTTGAATGTGCTCATCCCGAAGCACATTCAACCTGAGGTATTACTGTGTGTGTGTGTGTGTGTGTGTGTGTGTGTAGAAATATATAATATATATAATATATATAATATATATAATATATATATCCTGTCATGTTCCTGTCTACTTCTGGCTTCTGAGAATTTCAGCAGGCATTGCCCCCACCATGCACTTTCAAACATAAAGGTTTGAAACATACACTTTTCAAATGGAAGCTGAGATTTCCAAGAAACTGAATCCGGCCCATATCATGTCCTTCGTTTCTCCCTTCCCAGCATTCCTGTGGAATGGCAGCACACAGCCTTGAGTGTAGGAACCTGTGTTCTATATTGGGCATCCTTTAAAATACCTCAGAGCGTCGCAAACTTACCACAGTTTTTGAGCAGCATTTGGGAGGCGGTGGGCAGAACTGACTGCAATGTGATCCAGTAAAAGCTTTTAAGAGCCGATGCAAAATGCATGAGCACGCCAGCCACCAACAGTTATTTTGTACTGCTTTCCTGGAAGAGAGAGAAAATCTCGGTACCTTGTGTGTCGTGTGGGTGGGTGTGCTCTGTTGCTCCTTTACAAAAGGTGCTTGCTTGAAAAGCTTTAGATCTGCACCATCCAAGCTCTGATTGTCCTCACTTCCCCTTCTGTTGCCTGTGTGGAAATATATGTGTGTGTGTGTGCGCGCCCTGGCATACTGAACGTTCCCTCAGGACTCTGGGATCCTCTGCAGTGACCTAGTTTCCTTCCATACAGTGATGAAGAGTTCAGCGCCAGGCCCAGCCTGGGATTTTACCGCATGGGTCTCCTGGAAGGAGAAAGCCAATAATCCGTGGCCTCAGCAGAGTCACTGCCGCTCTCGTGTTGTGAGGAGGGCTGCTGCTGCTGGGCAGTAGGCCTCTCCGCGAATCAATCACCTAGCATTTTCCTCATGAAACTACTTACACTTGGCTTCCCTTGCCAATTCGACTATTTATTTACAAAACTATTTGTAGTATCGTGAGGTGCCTTGTACTGCTCTTTTGAGGGTGCGAGGCACCTCACAATTTCACGAAACAACAAAATAAACGAATTAAAATGATAAAGCTGCCAGTTCTCTATCGCCAGGTCTCCAGCTGTTGTTGGACTACAACTCCCATCGTCCCTGACTACTGGTCCCGCTAGCTAGAGATGATGGGAATTGCAGTCCAACAACAGTTGGGGACCCAAGCTTGCGAAACGCGGCGAGAAGAAGAAACCAATTTAAGCCGAATGTTTTATTGCAAAGTTGTTATTTGTGTAAGCCGTCTTAGGAGTGTTGCAGTCTTTAAAGGTGACTTGGAAATGCTTGTTATAATAATAACAGGGTTTATTTCTGATCGAAGAAAAGGAGGAAGGGATAGAAGTGAAATGCAAATATACAAGGATATAAGCATATATTTAACATACGATATCCATACTCTGCAAAGAAAGAAAGCTACCACTGTTAAAATAAGAACACTGTTCTGCCCAGCTGTTTCCTTTTTCACTGCACTGTTTGCATACTTTACTTCTCTTCAATATGAGGAAGATCTCATTACATCAGAAAATACCCTTGTGCTTCAAAATGCAATGGGTTGTCTGCAACACTGCAGATGTTCCATTTACACAATGGGATTTTTCTCTTCTTCTCTCCCACCCCCTCCAAAATCTGCTCTGGGGGTCCCCCAAACCTCTAGGGCAGATTTGAGGGGGGCGTTCAGGGAAGAGGTGAGGAGGGAGAAGTTCCATTGTGCAAGGGGCAGTCTGCGAAGGTAACAACAATGTTGGAAAAAATCCAATATGTCTGCCTTAAATGTGAATCACAAAATTACATTGGTAATGGGCGGTGGTAATTACCCGATAAATCGGTTGGGATTCCTCTTCCCAGTTTCCCAGGTTTGGGGGCAAGTAATTTGAATTGACGTGGGTGGCGCTGTGGGTAAAAGCCTCAGCGCCTAGGACTTGCTGATCGAAAGGACGGCGGTTCGAATCCCCGCGGCGGGGTGCGCTCCCGTCGCTCGGTCCCAGCGCCTGCCAACCTAGCAGTTCGAAAGCACCCCCGGGTGCAAGTAGATAAATAGGGACCGCTTACTAGCGGGAAGGTAAACGGCGTTCTGTGTGCTGCACTGGCTCACCAGATGCAGCTTGTCACGCTGGCCACGTGACCCGGAAGTGTCTCCGGACAGCGCTGGCCCCCGGCCTCTTGAGTGAGATGGGCGCACAACCCCAGAGTCTGGCAAGACTGGCCCGTACGGGCAGGGGTACCTTTACCTTTACCTTAATTTGAATTGTAACAAGGTTTGGCGTTTTCTTCTCAGAATAGGAATGCGACTCTCATTTGCAGCTTCCCTCAAATTGTAAGGGCTCATCCTGTCAAAGGTTGACAGTTATGTCATTTCGTTCCGTGTGGAATGAGGCTAATCTACTAATTTTTCCATATCCAGGACCTTATTTAACATCAAAGTGCCGGCTCTGAGGTGTATTATTAGTTGCTTGTGTGTTCAGACACAAAGTAAATCTGCTTCAGGCTAGGAAGAAAAAATCTAGTATGAAAGAACAATAGTCTCTAAATCCTTAAGTCTCCTCCTGCGTATTTGCCATTATATAGAAGATGAAAAGGAACCTGAAGGCTTCGGGCCCAGCTAGATGATACATGAAATGTGTCGCTGCATTTCTCATATATGTGTGTGTGTGTGTGTGTGTGTGTGTGTGTGTGTAAGAAAAAGGCAGCTGGAGGGGGTGTTAACCCTTACTTCCTGCACTGTATTCCTAATTAAAATTGCCCTCTCCACCGAAGCTGTTCCCCCAGGCCGGTAGGGCAACTCCCCATTAGCACCAGTGGACACTTCCTTCATTCTGAACATAGCAGTTGTGTGTGGTGGGTGGGTGTGATCCTAGTTGCCGTCCTCTTGGATGGGAGGTTGCCTGTTCTTGCTGGGGCTTCACTGCCTCTGAAGGAGCAGGTACACAGCTTGGAGGTACTTCTGGGTCCTTGGCTGTCGCTTGAGGCTCAGGTGGCCTCAGTGGCACAGAATCCCTTCCATACGCTTTGGCAGGTGACCCTGCTGGGCCCTTAGCTGCACAGGGACAGCCTAACTACCATCGTCCATGCTCAGGTAACCCCTCGGTTAGATTACTACAATATGTTATGCGTAGGACTTCCTCTGAAGATGGTTCGAGAACTTCAGAATTTGGCAGCCAGGTTGCTCACTGGGGCAAGACCGTTTGAGCATATTGCACTGATCCTGGCTCGACTGTGCTGCATCTGTTTCACCTTCCCAAGTGCTAGAGGGAATCCAGTGGAGTCGTGAAGCAGATTGTATGGTGAAATAGCAGAATGACTCATAGCAGAATGAACGGCAATGTACTGTGTTGGCATGCACACCGATGGGCAATGAGAATGCTATTGATTCCTGAATTTTTAGTGAGTTTCTAGTGGGAATGGAGCTATTAACTGCCGTATTCCCAGGAGAAGCACTGACTGAATACACCAGGGCTGGTGGAGTGGGAGTTTGTGGCCGAATCCTTCCACCATTGCATAACTGGGACAGCTAAGTGATTCCTTTATTTCTTCTTTCCTAGGGTCGCCATGTCAAAACAGGACAGCTTGCAGCTATTAAAGTCATGGATGTCACCGGGGTAATGTATTATTCTTTTCTTGACTTTATTATCGTGCAATCTACTGAACAATGTGCAGCTCCGTCAAATATTGAAACCTCAATTTTGCCGTCCATTGGTTTGCATAGCAAGAGAACACCCGTGGACTTGGATGGGAAGGGAAGTGGACCCTTTTTCGTTTAAAAAGCAGTGATTATCATCCTCAGTCAGCAGCAGGCTCACCGTTATGCAAGAACCTATAGTTGACCCTCAAGTTGCTGTGCTGCAGCTCATTGTGAATCTAGCTTGGATAGGAAGATGCCTTATTCTGTGTCAGACACTTTGCCCATCTAGCTCAGTTTTGTCAGCACTGACCTGGCAGTACCTTTCCAGTTTTTCAGGCAGGGGAGAATCCCAGGCCTACCTGGAGATGCTGGGGACTGAACCTGGGACCTTCTGCATGCAAAACAGGTGCTCTGCTTATGAGCTATGGTCCTTCTGCGCCCAGTTTGGTGAGCAAGCAGGACGTCAACAAGGAGGCGCAGACACCGCCACTGGCTTGGCTACCCTCATTTTCCAGCATCAATCAACTATGCCTGCTTTGATTGGCTGTCGCTGTCCCATTAGTCTAGCTAAGAGCTATGAGTGGCTATCCTAAGCTGGCAGGCTTGTTTTGTCTTTGCTCTGCCCCTTCCCCAGATGCTTTCGAGGGATAATTCTGCAGAATCTGTTCAAATGCATAGCTTGAGAAAATAAATGAATCTCTTCTGTTCCTTCACCCCTCCCCTGGTACTAGTCCTCAGGGTCTCACCTTACTAGATGGCATTCTTCCACCCAGGGTTGAGCTGGAACTCACTGGATCAAGAAACACTGCTCAGAATGAGTTATTTTTTACCAATAGCAATAGAAATATGTATGCCACAACTCGGCGCGTGGAAGCCTTTGATATTCTGAGCCCCGGATTGTTTCACCTTGCAAGAACCCATTGGGTGCATTGAGCTGTTGTGTGGCTAGAAGATGCATTGCAGAAAATGCATAAATATGGTCACTGAGGAATTTGCATGACAAAAAAGGAACAGGGATTTTCAAGGTATTAAGCTTGTTATTCCTTTAATAGGAGGAAAATAAACTACGTGCTTGCCAAAAGGCCGCAGGGGAAGAAAGTGTAGAATCGCTAAAGCTTTCGGAAGCATAAGCACTTCGGGGTTTACTTAATAAGAGCCTTAATTCACGAAAAATCACACACCATGTTTTTAAGCCTCATTCTCAAATTTTGTGCCTGAAAATGCAGCGTGAGATTTCAGGGAGAGCTTGTATTAAAAAGAACACAATTAAATACAGGATTTAAGCCAGTCCCCTTCTCTCCCCACCCCCACTTTCTCTCACACATGCTGCTGCTTCAGCAGCACATCCATCCACTCCTCTGTCACTTACACACTCATACTCCCTTCTCTGAACGTTGTGGGTTTTTCTGGCTCACACTTGCTTTGTCTTCTGGCAGCCATTTTTCTTTTGGCTCAGACAGAGAAGTCTCAATTTGCTGACTACAGTCGCACCTTGGAAGTGGAACGGAATCCGTTCCGGAAGTCAAACCAAAGCGTGGCTTCTGATTGGCTGCAGGAAGCTCCTGCAGCCGATCAGAATCCTGGTCGGACATTCAGCTTCCAAAAACAGTGCGCAAACCAGAACAGTCACTTCTGGGTTTGCGGCATTTGGGAGCCAAAACGGTCAAGAACTATGCTGTTCAGAAGTCAAGGTACCACTGTATACAGGTGCTCATATCTGGCTCCTGGTTCAACGATACATTGGAACGGGAGCTTTAAGCCTGACAGCTTTTAGAATAAACAGCAGATTTTCGTCGGGATAGGTATAACCGCATGGCACTTCACTCCAAATTTTCAGATGACATCAACCAGTGGTTCCAAGTGGATGTCAAAATGGTGCTCACTTCCCTCAAGTCACATCCCAGCCAGCCAGCTTGGAAGGATACCATAGTCAATAATATTGTGAATACCCTTCAAGAAATGTCCAAGAGTCTACAAGTATAATGATTGAAAGGGACCTGCTATTCAATGGGAAGCAGGGCTTGCCACAGTTTGAGGGGGGTCCTTGGAGAAAGGCACCCATTGATCAAAGGAACAGGTTGCTGCAAGAATTACGAATTTCCTGAATGCCTATTTCCTACCAGACAAGGTTCAAGCTTCTTCTGTTAATTCACAAAGCCCTAAACTCCTTAGGCCCAAAGTACTTTAAGGACTGCCTCATTACTTATGTTCCACCTTGATCACTGAGATTTTTGGATGGGGCTCTTTTCATACCCCCCACCCAGGGTTCAGTTTGCTTTCAGCAAGGGCTGAGCCTTTAGTCTGGCACACCCTGACCTGGGAAACCTCTTGCCAATAGAAATTGGAGCCTGAATCATCCCAGCTTTCTTCTAGCAGTCTTCTAAAAACTAAGGCCTTTGGAATTCGATTTTTTTTTTAACCAACAAGTATTTATTGACATGATGTTGATGTTCTCACAGAATTGAGAAAAAACATATTGTAGTATTACATTTTTATGTTGCGAGCCACCTTGCTATATTTTCTACAAAGGGTTGTTAATATCTGAATAAAATACAGTCGTACCTTGGCTTTCGAACAGCCTAGTTCTCGAACGTTTTGACTCCGGAACGCTGCAAACCTGGAATTTGCGATTTTTTTGGGAAGCTGAACGTCCAACGCGGCTTCCAGTTGAATGCAGGAAACTCCTCAGCTAATTGGAAGCCGCACCTTGGTTTTCAAACGTTTTCAGAAGTCAGGCCGACTTCCGGAACGAATTCCGTTCAAGAACCAAGGTATGACTGTAAAATAAATTATACATTGATGCAACTAACACACTATCCATATTGAACTTTAATTGCTCTCAGTTTAAATATCCAGGCTGCAGTCCTAGGCATAGCATGCTTTAATAAACCGAATTCAGTGTTAGAAACTGAGATATGAAAGTTAGGAGCTAAATGGCAATTTAAACCTAGGTTATGGGCACCACAATGGAATGTCTGGGCGTGCTTTTTTAATGACAAGCATACAAAGCTGAAAGTGAATGAACTGCAGCTAAGATCTTATGTTCATTTTTCACATGGTCTAGTCCTCATCTGAAGAATGCAAAAAACCAAAAACAAAGCCATACTTTCCCTGTCCGCCCCCCTAATATTCTTATGAGGGTCCCTTCTTCAGTCTTCAGAGAGTGGCTGGAAGTGTGGAGGCAGAAAAAGGTCCTTCTTTTTTTCCAGCAGTGGCAGCTTTTAATCTGAAATCTTAGGCTCAGTACTGCGCCCAGGGCTCAGAAACTGCTTGCATTAATGAAATTCCCTGTCACAAAAGTGCCCAGAACAACTGGAGTTTCAAACGTTGAGTGTCTTGTATCCAGAGGTTGCTTCCGCTGGTGGAAGGAGTCTTTTTCATTGGTCGAAACCTTGTCCATTCACAGATGGGAGCCTTTGGATACAACCAACCCAGTGCGCTTAGCTTTCCGTGGCATTTCATTGGCGCTCAACTTTATGTACTGAGATTGTGAATGAGGATTTTTCATTGTAAGAAAGGGAGAAGGGTTGGGGAGGGATGAAGATAAAAAAGAACCCATTATGATTAAGACGAAGAGAAATAATGCCTGGAAATAAGCCTGTTGTTGATTTGGTGACACTGATTATATTTCTTTTTTATCCAGGATGAGGAGGAAGAGATTAAGCAAGAAATTAACATGCTAAAGAAATACTCGCATCACCGAAATATTGCTACTTACTATGGTGCTTTCATTAAGAAGAACCCCCCAGGAATGGATGATCAGCTTTGGGTATGCAATGTTTCCTCCCTCCTTCTCTTCTTTTTACAAACAGCGTTTATTTTCTTTGGCTTATCTACATGGGATATTCAAAATCCCTGTGACATTTCGCAGAAAACCGTGAAGGATTTATTGTTTCCTTGCCTCTGGAATCTGTGTGCTTCCTTTTTAAGGGCTGTGTTTCTCAGATGCTCTAGATCACCTGCATATTGCTATAAAGAAACAACACTTCCCTTTCTTCTAGCATAGCTTAAGCTCAGGTTTGAAGCAGACACTGTTTCCATAAAAAAATACTGTGCATTAAGAATTCTGCAGAAGAAGATGCTGGATCAGACCAGAGACCTATCTTGTACTACAACATCCTATTCTCACAGTAGCCAACCAGATGTCTATACGAAACCTGCAAGCAGAACTTGTGTTAAAACTGCTGTGTTTAATTGTGGTCCCCAGCAACTGGTATTCAGAGGTATATTGCGTCAGATTCTGGAGTTAGTACACGGCCATTGTGGCTATTTAACCTTCTCCATGAATTTGCCGAAAAGCCATTTAAAGCCCTCCCTGTCAGTCACCATCACTGCATCCTCTTGCAGCGAATACCATAGTTTGATTATGCACCGTGAGAATAGCTACTTCCTTTTGTCCTGAATCTTTCACCAGTCAGCTTCATTGGATGCCCCCAAATTATTATATTATTTGGGTGGTGGTGGGAATTCTCCCAATTCTCTTTATCCACATCATAGACAATTTTACACACTGGTTCTCACACGCCTCCTTTACTCACCCTTTCCCTAAACTTAAAAGTTGCAAATCATTGTGTTGGAAGGGACCTTGAGGATCATGTAGTCCAATCCCCTGTGATGCAGGAATATGCAGCTGTCCCTTACAGGGGATCGAACCTGCAACCTTGCTGTTACCATCACCACGCTCTAACCAACTGAGTTGTATTGTAACCTTTCCTTGTAGGGGAGTTGCTCTTGTCCCATTTGGCTGCCCTTTTCTGAATTCTTCTCCAGCTCTACAATATTCTTCTTTGAGGTTCAGCAACTGCAGTTATATATAGTATTCCATGCTAAATAAAACCTGTAGGGTGTTAAATGCTATAGGGAACAGGTTTGCCACCTGTGTCATGTCTGCCCTGTGCCCCCTTGCACTCCATAATCCCTAGCATGATTTGTCACCTGTGTTGACATCAGTGTGAACCCTGGGTTGAAGGTTAACAGTGGTAGCCTAACGCAGGTTTTGCAAACATGGGGCTTGTGTGTGAATCAAATGACAGTAAGAAGGCATTCTATGGGCCCATAGTTGAAAGCAGCGCTGTGTATTTTGACCCACGTGATTCACTAAACCGCCACGTTTTTTGTTGCCTGATTGAATTAGAACTCGTGAGAATTCTGCTCTTCCTGCTCTGGAGATAAAAATGCTTGTTTATTTCCCCCTCTTGCCTTTGTCGGGATAAAAATCTTTGCCGATAACGCCAGAGTTATTCTCTTTATCAACACTCGGATGAAGTGGTACAAGAAATAATAATAGTGAAAAGCCAGAGTTCTTTCAGTGCAGATTAGGATCTCTCCGAAAGAGCAGGTTTCCGACATATTTTATTGCCACCTTGAAGCACATCTTTCTATTTTCGCTGCACACATTTTATAATATTTGTAATTTTCATGAAAATGTTCTGTAATTGCTTTTCGCATGCCATAAGCTGCCCTGAGCGGGGGAAAGGCTGGTACAGGTGTTCTGAATAAGCATTAAAGTGCAGGACAACACAACCCCTTGTCAGGCTCCAGGGATAGAGAGGCCCAGTGGGTGTAGTTTGCTGTCAAGCCAACCCCCATAACAAGTTCCATAATAGAGTTGGTACTCTTTGACAGTGAGGTCTTCACGGGTATAGAGCCTGTGTGCACTCGGGCATAGCCAGGGTGTTACGTACAAAATCCAAAAGAGGGAAGTAACATCAGCGCATGGAACATCTCACTTTATTGTTCTTAGAAAACACTTCTTTCATTTTCTTTTAAGAGAGAAATTGTGAGGATTAAAAATAAACAAATTGTTGTTGTTTAGTTGTGTCCGACTCTTCGTGACCTCATGGACCAGAGCACGCCAGGCACTCCTGTCTTCCACTGCCTCCCGCAGTTTGGTCAAACTCATGCTGGTAGCTTCGAGAACACTGTCCAACCATCTCGTCCTCTGTCGTCCCCTTCTCCTTGTGCCCTCCATCTTTCCCAACATCAGGGTCTTTTCCAGGGAGTCTTCTCTTCTCATGAGGTGGCCAAAGTATTGGAGCCTCAGCTTCAGGATCTGTCCTTCCAGTGAGCACTCAGGGCTGATTTCCTTAAGAATGGACTGGTTTGATCTTTCAGTCCATGGGACTCTCAAGAGTCTCCTCCAGCACCATAATTCAAAATTCAAAACTCCGTGGACAAAACAAATTACACCTTGGTTAAAATTTGGTAAGATCGCCAGGGGACAGGCGAAATTGCTACAAGGGTTGGATTCGCCTCACGGATCCCTGGCCTGTTGTGTGAACATAAGAATCAGGAGAACAGGGTTGCCAGGATCCATTTTAAGAGCTAGCCAAGGCCTGTGCAGAGCTTGTCTGAAGTCCCTAGTCGGCTGGGAGGCACAGGGTGTTCTTGACTTGACAGTGTCAATCCGGCAGGGCTGTGACAGGGCTCCCTGGCCTGCTTAGACCTCCAAGGCCTAGAGCAAGTGTACTCGGCTGCCCCCTACCTCTGCACGGGCCTGGGCCTAGACCAGGGCAGCTAAACTATGGTCCTCCAGAGGTTATTTGGAGTACAGTGCCCATCATCACTGACCATGCAGGCTGGGACTGATGGGAGCTGGAGTCCAGCAATGCCTTCAGGGCCATCCCTGACTAACCACTCCTGGCCTATCCCCTATGAACACTTTCAGGCATTGAGATCACAACAATAGCGGGACTCGCTGTTCACCCACCACAGACCTGCCTCCATTCTTCTTCACCCCTGCCTTGCCTCACTTCAACTCTGTCTTGCCTTGTTTTGCCTCACCTTCCATCTCTCTATATTGCCTTGCTTGAATAAATCCCACCAGCAGCCATGGGAGATACTAACTTTGGCAGAGGGGAAGCAGCATCCTTTTTATATTATTTCACAGAACCTAGAAGAGGTGAAAACTGTAGAATTTGGGCTGTTTATTCAGAGCCTGGAATGTAAAAAAAAAGGGGGGCGGGAAATAAATATAGATGGATGTATCATTGTACACTTACAGATAGGTAGCCGTGTTGGTCTGCCATAGTCAAAACAAAAAAATTTTTTCCTTCCAGTAGCACCTTAAAGACCAACTAAGTTAGTTCTTGGTATGAGCTTTCATGTGCATGGTATCTGAAGAAGTGTGCATGCACACGAAAGCTCATACCAAGAACTAACTTAGTTGGTCTTTAAGGTGCTACTGGAAGGAAAAATTTTTTTGTTTTCATTGTACACTTATTAGTGCATTAATTAGAGCCATTCACTCAGGTATGCTTACACTCTATCGCATCTCAAGAGCACAGAGCGCATTGTGGACATGAAATAAAATTTCTCTCCCAAATACTTGTAGACTGCCCTGCAAATATATATCCCTCCACTCTTTAACATCCAATTAGCTGTACAATGTCAATTGACCACATGCTCAGTTTATTAAATCAGACTCAATAGCTCACCAGATTGTTCTCCTTCTACCCCTTTGGCTTTTGTCTTATTGGAAGGGGTGGTTGGGAGGGCTCCATCCTGGTCCCCTATCCTCATTTTTAGTGATCTTCATCCCACATGATCACTCTCCTTTGCCCTACCTGGACTTGCCTTGTTAGATTTAATGAGATCATAGCAGCAGGCATCTAACATTCCGGGACCTTGTCTTAAGTAATACCTTTGTAGGAACAATGGGGGAAATTAATGCTATAAGGGTTACCAAACAGAGTAAGGGGTACAAAATTAAAAATCCATTCCATTCGCATTGGTATTCCGGAGCCTCTTCTAGAAATGTTATTGCAAGCTGTGGAGCCCTTCTTTAATTTCAATATGTTAACACAAAAGCATACATCCGCAAGGTAATATAGGTGCCATTCTGCTTTATGTTTGTCATCTGTCCTTGCTGTCTAATGTGGATTGAAGTGATTAACCGAAAAGCACTGCCATGCATGTACAATGGCGTTGGCTTTTTCGCTGCTCGTCTGCTGTTTGCAGAGTTGCAGTGTTCAGGCAGACAGAGAGCTCCAGGCCGGTGGAAGCTGGGGGCAGAACGCTGGTGACAGAGCCGCTCCCCAGAGGGGACTTGAGGCTCATGCCTTCCTGTCTAAGGATGGATTGCTTCCATGGCAACCCTCAGAGTTTAGATTTAGAATGGTTGGTAGATTCGTAATGAGGAGCTGGGTGGGGGCTGAGAGGGAAGAAATGCATATGCAGAGCATTCAGCATACAGTGGTACCTCAGGTTACATATGCTTCAGGTTACAGACTCCGCTAACCCAGAAATAGTGCTTCAAGTTAATAACTTTGCTTCAGGATGAGAACAGAAATCGTGCTCTGGCGGCGTGGCAGCAGCAGGAGGCCCCATTAGCTAAAGTGGTGCTTCAGGTTAAGAACAGTTTCAGGTTAAGTACGGACCTCCAGAACGAATTAAGTACTTAACCCGAGGTACCACTTGGTACCACCCTACATATTCTTGGTAGGGTGGGGTGGATTTGCCAGGTTCCTGCCCTTCTTCCACCGTGGAACTGAGATGACCATGGCTAGTAATTTCCCCAAACTGTGTGGTTGATAAGGGAGTATATTATGCAATCTGTCAGAGGCTAAAATGGCACCAGTCTCTGCATTATTATTTTTCAACATCCAGTGGCCAAATCTGAAGCTAACCGATCAGCAAGCTCTCATACGACGCTGGGCCCTTGTTTCACCCATCTTGCGATGGCTCCTTCTAAACAGGAGCCATTAAAATATCCCAGGCTGCCGGTTGCCAGTTGCCAGTCAACTGCTGCCACTGAGGACCTCCGAGGCAAGGGAGTGGGGCCTATCTGCTGGAACTTGCTCACTCCACAATGACCAGGTGGACTTGGGCTGGACAGACCTTTAAATACAGGACTTTGTTCTGTAAAGTAGGACACATGGCTTCCTTGCATCTTCTGGTGGGAAGGAAAGGACTAGTAGATGTCTGCAGATGGTGAACAGTATTGGGCTGAGCCCATGTTGTTTTGTTTTCCTCAGCAGCACAGCTCTGGAGGGTAGGGGGAATAGCCTTTACCTTTGCAAAGTCCTTCCCCCATCTTTGTACTTCTCCCTCTCAGCCATGAGTGCAAGAAAGTACAACTGTTCCAAAGGTAGAACGTTGAAGTGATGGTGTCTTTGCGAATAGTCTGCAGTCTCTTTTCGTAGAGGCAAAGAGGTGCTGTTTTTGTTTAAGTTGGGCACCCATTTTGGTTTGGGCGAATCTGTGTTTTAATGTAGTCAGGAACACTGTCACATTTGCCATTATTATTGACACCTCTTTCATTTAATACATTCATGACACTGCTAATTGGAAATGCCTCTTTTTTAGCAACAAGTGCTTGCAGTAGTGCCCTATTGAGATGGCAGCCTCTTTGAATCAGTATTCCACCATCTGTGTCAGTGACAAAACCTGCTAGGGCTGGATATTTAATAATAATAGTTGAGAAAATTCAGGGTACAACAGAATATTTTTGTGGATTTTTTCCCCCTAGCTTTTGATGGCTATGTTTTTTAGACCTTGAATGCACATTGTATTATGGTACCGATTTTTGTTGCTTCATTATTGATGTTTTACTGCTGCTATTTTTGTTGTGTTCTGTGATTTATTTGTTATGTAAACTGTTTTGAGGTAACAGGGACATAAACAGATATAATAATGAAAATAATAATCTCCTTCTGTATGTTCTGGAACTTGTAGGTTTAGCTGATTACTTTTAATTTCTGGGGTGCTTCTGTTATATATTTAGAAGCTTCCAATACACCAAGCCAACAGGTTGCTTCAGGTGCATATTGTTAAAAATTTAATCTTGAGGAGAGAAAAATCAAGGGCAGGCAGTTATGGAAGCTTGAGAGAAGTGAGCTGGCACTACCATTGAGACAATCCTTCAAATTAATGGATGAACTGGATCTCGCTAATATTGTTTGGTCCTGTCTCTTTAATATTTCATGATTGCAACGTGTCATGGAATGTGATCTTCATTTTTCATCAGTTTTTAATTATGAACCGTGTGTACATAAAGGGACATGCTCCCTGTCTCTTTTGGCCTGAAGTAAGAAGACAAATGGCCTTTACAGACAAATGGTCTGTATTTTACATTCTTTCCATGCTGTGGTGCTCCAGACAGATAAGCTTGCGTATTGTTATACATGGGCACACACAAAATCTTGAGTTTGTTTGTTTTTTCTTTCAAAGTTTTCATCACCTGGTGTTGCAGGCTGTTGGGGTTTATTGGCTCAATAAAACAGATTACCAGCAGTTTACATAAGGCAAGTTCATAATCACAGGGCAATTTTCTATTGCCTTGAAGTCCTCATGAGCCATTTCTCAGGGGCTTTGAGTGAGGGCAGCTATTCCTGCATGTGGTTCAGCATTTGCCTGAACTTGCCCACACTTTAGAAAATCTTTGGGGGATCATTTGAGCTGGACATACCAGGTTGTGATTTGTAAGTGCAGTCCATTTGTGACTAATACGGCATCGTTTTCCATGCTTGTTATCACATTGCTTTCCATCATGTTGTAGCATATCAATAGAACTGCAACAGAATGCTGCGTGGTAGACTTCTCCTGTTCATATCCTCTGCCATGATACAGGTGTTGACCATTTTGCATGGGAGTTCCATTCTTGGCCCCCCACATGTTGGTGGAACATGCATAGGCCTGCCCCCTTCTGCCCCGTTCTGCTTTTCCGGGTAAAAAAGGACCCAGGCATCAGCGGTTGTGTGTCAGTTGGTTGCCTACAGAAAGGTCACCGTCTGTACTTCTTTTGGCTGTTTCACCCACCTAAGAGTCAGCCAGAATTCCATGGCTACTAATCTTAGTTATTTCTCAGTTGTCTGATTTTGGGTTTCCTTCCTCCCCACCCATGCTTAGGTTTCCCCCTCCCCAAAAAGTTTTTTAAAAAAAGAAAATTAAAAATTGTACACAAATATTATTCCTCATTTGCGGTAATAAAATACAGTGAATAAAATAACAGGGTAGTATTCCCTGCTAATCCTACGCAGATTAGATCCACTGAAGTTAATAGACATGACATGACTAATTTGAGTTTATTAATTCCAGTGGGTCTACTCTGAATAAGACTCAGTTGAATATAACCCAATGTTTTTCGGTACTTCTGCAAATTTTGAGTTCCTTTGAGCCTGTTGACTCCTCCTCCTTGTGAGTGGTCGCTCCATTTTGGCTATGTAAGGGTCTACACTTGCAGAATGAGTTTGTTATTAGTATACAGGGTGGGTCAAACATGTGCTCTACCCCGATGGACATATGGGTTCTATCCAATGTCAGTGGCCCTAGTGAAATTGCTGTGTTCTCCAGCTGATCAATGGAAGTATTGTAGCTATACGTTACTGATGACATTCTGGAGCCACATGAATAATGAATAATTTGTGCCCCAGCTGTGCATCAGAATCTGTAAGACCATTTCTATACATGAAAAGGCACTTTAATTTAAAACAGAAAAAAGTGATGTTCATGCTAGCACTTAAAACATCTATAATTGGAGTGAGTTAACATTAATTTAATTTTACATTTAAAAATACAAATTAGCATGAGGTGGACCTATGCATCCCAGTTATTCAAAGTTAAGCATTCTGGCTGCAAGCCCGTTCCCAAGGAACATCGCTTCCATGCTCTTGTAAACAAACAGTAATCCCAAACCCTGTGGGCAGAATTTGCACACCTTTCTGCTGTGGTTTGGCAGCAACCACAGCACCGGCACCTACAAGAAATGTGTAAAAGTAGCTCTTCTGTTTGGAGCAGGTTGGAAGCAAAATGGGAATTTGAGAACGGTCAGAAATATTGCTGGAGGGAGTTCTACAAGATTAAACAGTTCTGTCTTGCTCTTACAGATCGTATTGCCTTTATTCTATTAAATTATATTATTCAAGTTAGGTGTGATACCACATTAAGCCTGTATTATGTTCTGAAAGGACAGTCTGTTAACTAAATCACCTGAGCAATTTGTCCAGGGCTGGCAGTTTCATTCATCATTGCGTTTAGGTAAAGGTAAGGCTACTTCTGCAATTGTGAAGGGATATAGACAGGGACGTGGGTGGCGCTTTGGGTAAAAGCCTCAGCACCTAGGGCTTGCCGATCGAAAGGTTGGCGGTTCGAATCCCCGCAGCGGGGTGCGCTCCCGTTGTTCGGTCCCAGCGCCTGCCAACCTAGCAGTTCGAAAGCACTCCTGGGTGCAAGTAGATAAATAGGGACTGCTTAGTAGCGGGAAGGTAAATGGCGTTTCCGTGTGCGGCTCTGGCTCGCCAGAGCAGCGATGTCACGCTGGCCACGTGACCCGGAAGTGTCTGCGGACAGTGCTGGCCCCTGGCCTCTTGAGTGAGATGGGCGCACAACCCTAGAGTCCGTCAAGACTGGCCCGTACGGGCAGGGGTACCTTTACCTTTACCTTATAGACATAGACATAGACACATGCTGTTGACTTGCAACTTACACACATTTAACTTACACAGTTTCAGCTTCATATGCTTGGCTGCAGCGGGGCGGGGGTCTGCAAGGGAAACACCAGCAATCTCACCTGCCATTGCGCTCACCTTGGGAGAGTGCCAGGGCCAGATATCTGTATAGGCTAAGTAGGCTGAAGCCTAGGGCCTCCAAATCTAGGGGGCCTCCCAGCCCACCCACCCGCACCTTGCAGTCTCCCCTCTCCCCAAATTGCAAACCCAAGATCATGCGGGGGCAGGGCAACTCGGGCCCAGCAACTATGAGACTCAGGGCCAGCCATTGGGGTCCAATTTTAAACTCTGGGGCACAACTTGAATTTTTTCTGCAGTGCTTGAATTTTTTTTTTAATTCTGCAAAATCTTGGAGATATAAATAAAATCCATCTAGATTGCTTTATTGCGGGGGCCCCCTTAGAAGCAGCCCGCAGGGTCCAGTTTGGCCCAATTGCTCCACTTGCCTTTTGAAAATGACAAACTTAGACAAGCAAATTTTGACGACGTTTTGGATGATTTTTGCTATGAGGAAGGCTAGGAAAAAACATTTGTAGTCTTACTTTATTTGATGGTTGTAGTTTACTTCTTAATACATATTTTAAAACTGACTGTTTAATGAGAACATAAAGTAAATTCTAAAAGTGCCACACTGTCAGGTAATCATGATCATATTGTTTACACTTCCCAGGCAATATATTTTGTAAACTCGAGGTTTATTTTAAAAGAACATTACGATTTCATTTTCCTAAAAAGTAATGCTTATTCCACAAAAGGTTTACAAAGTTCAGTTATTGCAAAAGTTTTTCAGTGTTAATTTTAACATTTATGCATTTTTAAAATCACCATGGCGTTTAACAATAACATCTTATGTCCTTTAGAGGAAAAAATAGTGAATTGCAAAAATTTGAATACCCATTGTCATCCTTGGTTTCACTCAATTTTGTTTATAACACTCTTCCATTTTCTTCTGGTAGTGAGGGTGGGGGATTGGGAGGGTTCCTCACAAGTGGAGTAGCAGAGGGCCTCTCTTCATCGAAATCTGGCCCTGGAGAGTGCTCAGGGGTGCAGGGAGAGAGTGTGAGTGGCCTTGGGAGAGCGTGTGTGATTTTTTACAGGTCATTTCCCAGTTTTTAAAGAGTTGTTTTGACTATACACTATTTCAGCTTTACACTCAATTCCTGGAACATAGCTTCAGCATAAGATGAGAGTCGTGTATGTATGATAACTGTTGGCCTTCTTAAAAAATGAAACAGGGCATTCATTTACGGTGCAATCCTATACATATCTATTCAGAAGTAAGCCCCACTGAGTTCAGTGAACTTGCTCCCACGTAACTGTGTGTCGGATTACATTGTTAGGTGTATGCACACAGCCTGCGACTTGAATATACTGTGACCTCTTATTTTGCATAGCCTAGTAGTTGCATACTTGTGTCTTTGCAGTCAGAATGTTCGATAAAGGATTGTTTTGTGCATCTGGAGCAAACTTTCAGAAATTCCTGTTTTCTGACTGGCTGGTGGGAAAACATAGATTTATACAGCTATGTCTTTTAAAAGAAGTGTGCCGATTTTCAAGAAAGGTGTCTCAAAGTGACATACAACAATGTTTGAATCAAAACCCATTGTGGAAAATCAGAATCCAAGGCCAGACAAAATTGCAGCCAAAAGTCAGTTCAAACAAACATATCCTTGGCCTATCAGTGAAAATACAGGAAGGAAGGGGCCAATTATCCTCCTTCTTAGGAGGTGTTTTGCAAGGAGCCACAGGTGCTTCTGTTGTTGTTGTTGTTTAGTCGTGTCCAACTCTTTGTGACCCCATGGACCAGAGCACGCCAGGCTTCCTAGTGGAGACCAAATTTAGTTTTTGCGTAAGAAGGAATCTGAAACAGGAACTTACTTCTAGATCTTGATGTGATTGTTCATACTCCACACATCATTCTTCTTTCTTCCTTAGAGAAAACCCAACCTCCCTTCGCACTCTCACATGTACACAGAAGGAAGGAATGACATTGACCCCTGCTGGTTTCTAAAGCTTTTATAGAAACTATTAGATCTCAGAGATCTGTATTCAAATCCATTGTGAATCATTAACTCTACGGGAGACCTGAGTGTTCCTATCTTTCAGCTTCAGTTCCTGATCTGTTAAATGGGGACATTTATTATCTGCTGCCTCCTGAAGTTGCGGGGGATGGATGAGACTGGCGTTGTATAGTGTGCAGCGTGCTCCAAAATGTTGCAGAAATTATATAACCAGTAAAAATACCCTTTTTCTCAAGAAGGCGGTTCTGACATCCTGTTTGTATTCTTCCAGATTTTCAAACCTCCCAGGCCAAGGGAAACTTGAAAGTGGAAAGATTGCCATTACTTAATGATTGCTTTTCTCTTTCAGCAGTGTTGCCTGTTGCCAACTGCAGTGTGTTCCACTGGGTTATTGCAACCCGGAGGATGCTTTCTGTTTAATTATAATAACTGCACTTTTGTTTCCTTTGCCAGCTGGTGATGGAGTTTTGTGGTGCTGGCTCTGTCACTGATCTGATCAAGAACACAAAAGGGAACACTTTGAAGGAGGAGTGGATTGCCTACATCTGCAGGGAGATTTTACGGGTACGTGACCAAAATGGGCTTAACCGCCTTTCAGCCTGTCATTGACAGCAAATGTTGCCTAGGTCCAGTGTGAATGCAGTGCTGCCAGTGTAGCCTTATGAGGCTTTGCCCTCGGGTGGGAAAAATATTGCGCCCGGGAAAGGGACATGGGAGTCAACAGACACTCAAGGAATAGTTTCGGAGAAAAAGCTTTTATTTCTACCATCCATGAACTGGTAGAAGGAGCAAGTGTGATAACTCACAAAAAGCATGCATGGGTTCACAGTCATGTGCACAAACATATATACCCCTTCCAGTTCCCTCCCCTTTTCTCCTCCTTTTCCAGGAGTCCTGCCCATGATGTGTTTCCTGAGCATGTACAGAAAGCTCTCTTAGGACTATTGTGGACTCTTGGCACCCTTCCCAGGAAAGGGGAGTGAGAGCCAAGGGGTTGAGGAGCCCTGGTGGTTCAGCATGTCCAAGATGTTGCAACCGAATGAGATAAGATTCAGTTCTCAGGCCTGAGTATTCTTGGCATTGACAGAGTCTATTCATTGACCTTTAAAAGTAACATATTGCCTATGGAACAGCATCTTGTGAGAATCCACAGAAAAGCTGTAGCTGTGGATTTTAGGAGAGAGAAAGGGAATTTAGGACAGTTTTGAGGCCTGGGGTGATTTCACAGACAGGATTTGAGTATCCTGTCCCTTCACCAGGATTGGGAATGCCTGCTGTCTCTCTCGAGCACAAATTACCGCTCTTCCCTTCTCACTCACAGACTTAACCGTGGTTTAGCATCACCTCTGTACTGATAATTTCATATTTTGTTTAAGAGAGCAGTCTTGGCTAGTGTTAAGCAAGGTTAGTTTCTTTGAGGATGTAACACTAAACCATGGTTCCAGCAAGGAGTGGGAACCTGCCCTGGAAAAGCGATTGAGGAACAGGGAGAGTGCAGAATCCGAAAGCTAGTTCCTGATTTGCAAACCATAGTTTGCATGGAACCAACATTCTCCCTGTGCCAAGTCCCTGCTCTGGTTTTTAATGCTTAGAAAAGAGACATAATCTGGAAGATGGCTCCTGAGGTTTTGTGGATAGTCATAAGAGAAGTTTGTAGGTGCCTGTAGGTATAAATGATTCATAGTCACTTAGATATGATGTATAATGAATGAGTGAGGGTCAGTTGCCTTTCTTTCTCCCTCAACTTTTAAGCCTGTTCTTTCTTTCATAGGAAAAAAAATTCCCTCTTTAATATTAATAGGAACAAAGGTGTGTCTAAATTATATTCAATTACTTTTTAGAAAAAATGGGGGGAAAGAGAAAATGCATTTTTAGGGCATTTCAAATGGCAATTTATTGTGGAAGTTGTGCTGTTCATATATGTGGGTTTTTCATACCATCTGCGTGACAATGGAGTCATCAAAATTACATTTAATTCAGATTTCCTCTTACTGCGGGAAATCTGTTAAATAAAAATACTGCATTAGAAATCCCCAATCAATCACACTTGCACTTGGTCATGTGTGGTGATGTTTGGGGTGATTTGCCTTCATCACCACATCCCTAGGTCCATTAGCATTATGTGTGAACATAACCTGTGGGTTGAAGTGGTCCTCAGGCTAGGTCTTGCGGTGGAACCTTCTCCAAGGAGCAAACCTGTTTAAAGTCAAATCAAACCAAGGCACAATTCACGTTAAGCAGATAAACACCAGCTTGGGGAGGGTTGTGCTATTAAAATAGCAAGTTGAAACTCTTCACTGTAATAATTCCTTCTATAGCTTGGGATATGTGACTCCTTTACCCTTGAAGACAGCAGCTGCCGCCCAAAGGTTACTTAGTCCTTATCCACCTAATCTACATAGTGTTTTCACATTGCAGTTGGATCAATCAGGTAATGCCCCAACTCTGCAAGGACAAACATCATGTGAGATCAGCAATAATGAAAACACAGTCACAGATGCTTAGCAGTCTCAAGCTAGCAAAACACTAAAAAGCTTCACTTGAGTGCATGAGTGATCCACGTGACTCAAATGTGGATGCTTCTAATATGCTTTTAGCTCCATAGAGGGTTAAGTCAGTAGTAAGAGAGGAAGCAGCGCAATGTTCACCCTGAAAATGAAAATGGGATCTAAACACTCCCCAAATAGCACTTGGTATCTGGTGGTGACAAAGCACTTGCTCATTTACAGTAAACACCCCCAGCTGCAGTCCTTTAGCAACTTGATAGGAAAGGCAAGTGACGTTGCGGCTAATCAGCTATTGTATTGACTTTTCTCATTTCTGTCTCAGGAAGCCACAGTTACCCAGGCTAGGGTTTAAATTTACAAGCTTGGAAAGTCAGTTTCCTAAAATAGTCCGCAAGCGGTGAGTCATGTTCTGACTGTTGAACCATTCCACCAGTGCCTCATCTTTTGGATGTCGAAAGATGAGCTAACTCCATCTTTTCAGTTGGCTGATAATGCAGGCATCTGGGGACGTGTGTCACCATAATAATGTGTAAAGTGAGTTCTGTTTTGAATCAGCAGCTCCCACAGTTTGCAAAGCCTCAGTGTGATGCATAGGGAAATTACCTGATCTTATGACTTATGACATAACTATACTCTGTCTCTGAACCTAAAGTTTGGCAACCCCCATGTGGACTTTCTTCCCCTTATACCTCATGTCTCACAATAACATCCCTCATTCCTTTTTCTGTTCTGATTGTGCCTACAGTTAGGTTTGCATCTGCACCAACATATTCGCTAAACGGTAATTAGCACCAAGGAACAATTTAAAGCCATGATCAGAAGTGGGTTTGTTTGCTAATTACAGTTAAGTGAAAATGTGATGCAAGGTTATTCTAAGCCATAGCTATCTCCGGAACTCAGGGGGAATGTGGAATGCTCATCGAAAAGGGGATGAAGGAGAGAGAGGAGCATATAAACCCAAAGGGTGCTTCTTGACATTCTCACCATACCTTTGAAGGTGACCTGGAAACTACAACTAATCCAAAATGCGGCAGCTAGACTGGTAACTGGGAGTGGCTGCCGAGACCATATAACACCGGTACTGAAAGACCTACATTGGCTCCCAGTACGTTTCCAAGCACAATTCAAAATGTTGGTGCTGACATTTAAAGCCCTAAATGGACTCAGCCCAGTATACCTGAAGGAGCGTCTCCACCCCCATCATTTAGCCCGGACACTGAGGTCCAGCACCGAGGGCCTTCTGGCGGTTCCCTCCCTGAGAGAAGTGAGGTTACAGGGAACCAGGCACAGGGCCTTCTCGGTAGTGGTGCCCACCGTGTGGAATGCCCTTCCATCAGATGCCAAGGAAATAAACAACTATCTGACTTTTAGAAGACACCCTGTTTAGTGAAGTTTTAAATTTTTGATGTTTTATCACATTATTATTATTATTATTATTATTATTATTATTAATCTGTTGGGAGCCGCCTGGAGTGGCTGAGGAAACCCAGCCTGATGGGCGGGGTATAAATAATAAATTATTATTATAATTGGGTAGTTGAGGCCAAGCCATTGAATCGTAGCTTGCATGTGTTCCAAACCCAGTGCCTATGTTGCTTTTACCATAGGGCCTGGGATTCTGTTGGCAAAGAGCCCACCATTTAATAGAATGCACTGTGTTATTTCAACCCATGGTGGTCCCAGGTTATGAGGGGGCTCAGCTAGACCAGGCTTGCATAGACTGTGACCCGCCAGGCATGTCAGGAAGCCTGTAACAAAACCCGGAAGCTGTGTTTGCTTTGGTGGGTTTCAAGTTGTGAAGGCCGTCAGAAGACTATGCAGTCCCCCCCCCTTGTGGATGCGATCCCTGGGCAAAAGGAACAAAGCTGCTCTCAGATAACAGAAACCGTTCACTCTTGTCTTACACGGATTTAGATAACAGAAATCAGCAGGACAGGATCAGGTTTCTGACTGCGCAGGACTCTGAGGATATAATATCAGTCTGTTCATAAACCAAGAGTGCCACAGAGAGAGAGAAGTTGGGTGAGAGATGGATATCTCTCCTTCCTGTTTTTTTTTTACCACCAGTGATAGTGCTTCAGGAGACTCCATCGTGAATGGACCATAGAGATGGATTTTCCTGAGGAAAAATCACAAGTGATTCTGTCTATTATTTATTATTCTTTAAATCTGTAATATTTATGAACCTCCTCTTGGCCCATAAGTATCCAAAACGATGCATGGCAACTAAGGCATGGCATAATGCTCCGCTACAACAATGGATATAAAACCCAAATAGGTAAACAGCGGCAGCACAAACTCTGACCTAAAACAGCACAGGGCATGATGCAAAAACCGGGTATTACATTCATGTCGTTTACATGATTCAGCATTAAAACAGACAGTCAAATTAAATAATCAAAATAGAAGAGCAGTGGTGAACGCCACTTGCCAAAAGAGTTTAAATGATGTCTGGCCAAATACTTTGAGGGAGATGATGTGAGGAGAGCATCCCTTGGCAAAGAGTTCCACAGTGTGGGTTGGGCCTACACGAAGAAGGCCCTGTCCCTCATCCTAGCAAATCTCATCTGATTTGAATGATGGTGTGCGGCATCTTTCTTGGATCTGAGGAAATGGGGAGAAATATATGGGAGAATTAAATGCCTCTCGGTCATCTTTACAAACGTATGCATTGCAGTAATCTAAACAGGAGGTTTCCAAGGAATGAGTGGCATGGTAAACTTAGCCTCTGCTGCCTCCTGGATATCAAACCGAAAGGTGCATCTCTTCGGTGCAACATGTAATGACCACTGCTATAAACAAAGTGAACAAAAAGACAAATCTCTGCTTAAAAAGGGAGGTGTTTGTTTTTCCCTTGTGGGTGATATTATTGTAGTTGTTATGATGTAAATATTAATATAATATAATATAATAGTAATATTTATAAATAAATAAAATTAAATAACAAACAACTGTTTCCCTCCAAAAGAATTACCCTTGGCACCTTACAACGAATTTCACACCTTTCTCCCTCTGACACCACAAAACAGTAAATGCTGTATTTATTGCCAGCTTCCAGCAGTTTAGGGACCCTGAATTGTCTTTAAGAGACTGGCTCGCTTAATCAATATTGTTGATTAAATTCATTATTTTCACAGCTTTGTGCCTTATCTCCCCACCCAGGGCACTTTGTGTTTGCGAGAGTGTATACTCTACTCTCCTTTGTATATTTATCAGTTCTGTATCCGAACTGGCCTCAGTTTAAGCACAGTGACTTGGATCCTAAGATCCAAGGAAGCTCAAGGAAGCTGACAGAGTTTTGTTCTCACATCTTCTCCTTGTCACCACCTGTACCCCGAAAATCCTCTCTCAGAGGTTGCAGAGAGCTTATGAGCAATGTCCGCTGGGGTGTGGGGACTGCTTGGGGGGAGGAGAAATCCCCCAGTGAGGCTTGGATCCCAAGAGAAGTTAATTTGAGAACATTTGTGTAGAAAAAAGTTTTCATCCCCTCCTCACTCCTAATCAGCAGGCGGCTTTTAAAAATAGCGGTGTGCAATCTAGGAATACAGTAAATATTCCCAACCAGCATTCTTCAGAGTTAAGAGGCAGTGCAGTTAAATCCTATATACTAATAAGGAGACTTTTGGGTCTTCTTACCTTGCTCTATTTGTAATTGTCCCTGAAGAAAATGCAGAGCCTTTATGGGCCTCTTCAAAACAAAACATTAAAAAGAAATGGTTTGCAAAACAGCGAACAACCCATGCAACATACCTGTACCTTGAATCAGATCATACCATATATGTACTTTATAAGGAGCCAAGACTGAAAAGCTTAGGGCTTATCCACCTTTTCCTACTCACTTTCCAGGCACGGTCAGTGCTTTAAAGCCCTGTGTCCAAGCACTCTCTCTCTCTCTCTTTTTTTGCTCCAGATCTTTCCCCATGAAAACCCGCTCTTCACTGCTGAATCGGAGCAAACTACATTTTGCAGAAAACCCAAATTGCCGTTTGTTGCATGTTCAAGAAGCATGTTTGTGTGGCTATATGAGGTCCCAAGTGGGAATAGCAAAGGTCTCGGACTGAAACCTTGCAAAGCTGCTGTTAGCCAGAACAGGCGGAAGTAGACTTGGAGAAACACAGAATCATAGAGTTGGAAGGGACCACAAGGGTTCTCTAGTCCATGGTTAGGCAACCTAAGGCCTGGAGGCCGGATGCAGCCCAGTTGCCTTCTAAATCCGGCCTGCGGACGGTCCAGGAAACAGGATGTTTTTACATGAGTAGAATGTGTGCTTTTATTTAAAATGCATCTCTGGGTTATTTGTGGGGCATAGGAATTCATTCATTTCTTCTTCTTTTTTTCAAAATATAGTCTGGCCCCCCACAAGGTCTGAGGGACAGTGGACCGGCACCCTGCTGGAAAAGTTTGCTGACCCCTGGCTTAGACAGACCAGTGTTCTGATTTTTTTTATAAGGTGTCCTCGTAGGCTCACATGCTGTTAAAGATCACAAATTTAACCCTAGAATCCAGAGAATAAATTACAGGGAAACCTCTTAGGTAACAGCACAGCCAGATTTCTGCATCCCTATTTTTCAAAAATGCAGCCCTGGTGAAATACGAATAAAACGACTCATAAATGCTGCGAGTAGACAGTGAAAATATTTTTTCATTTTGAACATATGAATGCTAATGTGAAATCTAAAGTAGATATGTATATAGCCATGAAAGCAAACCATACTTTACTAGAATTGGAATTTAGGTGGATATTATTTTTTAAACATTCCAACGTGGATGTGTGAAATAAAAATGGAGCCTACGAAAAATGAGAAGAATTAATGACCTAATAAAAAGGTACAAAGGCAAGCTATTTTACTTCTAGCTCTCAAGACAAGCTTTTAATATGAGCTATGATTAGATTAGGGTCGCGTTCAAGCTACGTAGTAATTTGTGTGGCTGTGGCAGGTTTCTCCTCACTTCCCTGAGCATTTATTTCATCGATACATCATAGAATCTGGAATTGCAGTTTATTGATACTGAAACTAGCAAGAAGAAGCAAGTGTTTGTTGTTAGGATCACGAGTGGCTTCCTTGAAAAGTAGCTAAAATTTGATTGCATTTCCCCTCATAGAAACAATGGAAGTTTTAAATGATTTGGTGTGTGGCTAGAAACAGTTACCCATCTCCCACCCCATTTTGCCTCCCCTGCAAGCAGTGTACAGTGGTACCTCGGGTTACATACGCTTCAGGTTACATACGCTTCAGGTTACAGACTCCGCTAACCCAGAAATAGTGCTTCAGGTTAAGAACTTTGCTTCAGGATAAGAACAGAAATTGTGCTCCGGTGGCGCGGTGGCAGCAGGAGGCCCCATTAGCTAAAGTGGTGCTTCAGGTTAAGAACAGTTTCAGGTTAAGAACAGACCTCCGGAACGAATTAAGTACTTAACCCGAGGTACCACTGTATCTAGAACCAGTACTTTTGGGGGGAGGGACACAGGGGTACGCATACCCCTAAACATTTTGTGAATCTAAGTTTGGCCTCATTGAGGGGCAGTATTTCAATATGAGTAGGAAAATGAGAGTACCCCTGAACATTTTTTAAGGAAAAAAGCACTGTCTGGAACCAATGGTATGTCATGATGCAACATTATTCCAGCTGATGCACTCTGGGAAAATAGGATGGTCTGACTGATAGCTGACTGAAGCTGCTCCCAGCCAATTCAAGGAAGCTTAAAAATCTCTGTAAAGGGAGAGGGGGGGGGAAGGTTAGGTTATTGGCAAAGCACCTGTAGACATGAAAAGTAACAAATAACTAAATGGCATTTTGGGAGACCACTTCGACTCCATCCCCTAATGTGATATTTGCCCACCCCCTTGTAATGTAGGTTTGCGTTTGACCCCAGCTGTCGATGTATAGCTAAACGAAAGTAGAAATGTAATGATAACTTTCTCTTTTTTGACTCCTCTAGGGTTTAAGCCATCTCCACCAACATAAAGTAATCCATCGAGATATTAAAGGACAAAACGTTTTGCTGACAGAAAACGCAGAAGTTAAACTAGGTAAGAATAACCACCCCTCCCAACCAGTGGGAAATTGCAGGGAAGCGTGGAATCAGGCTTTCTGAAAAGTCTTAGCTGGTCCTCACCTTAGAAGGACTCGGTTGTTAATACCAAAGTCAAGAGCTCCTCTAAGAAGTAGAGCTAAGCACTGGCCTGTCAGGAATTTGAAAAGAAGGTCCAGGAATCTGCATGCCATGATCGCGTTTTGGAATGCAGAACCATGTGGAACCATAAGCAGGCAATGAGAGCTAAAAACTGTGACTTCCCTTATTATAAGTTTCTTAACGGTCACAGAGTAAACCCTGGAAAAAAATAATTGGCAGCTTCTGCTAAGAATTTGTAAAATGAAGAGATTCTGGCTAGGGATATCAGTGGTCAAGGTTTAGCTTTTTCTTTTTTAAAAAAACCCCACTCAAGATGGCTATTAATCCCTCGCAGCTGTCCCTGCCTCTCTTAGAAACACTTTCCTACTCTCCAGCCCTGCAAATCATTTCCATGCAAATCAACTGTCCTTCTTTTCAAGTCCCCGAGGAACTATGTGGACTTGGGCAGGGGATCAGCATGTAAACAACTCTGGCTACAAAGATCCACTTGTTTAACGAGCTCGAGACCTCGTTTCAGCTGGTCCTTGAGGGGATGTGGCCAGGGAGAAGCAGGAGTGGGAAATAATTGGGAGAGGCTAGCAGCATTCCTTTTGCCGGTCTAGTCCAACTCAACTTGTGCTGTACAGCTGAAAGAGCTCACCATGAAAATCACTTAAAAGTAAAGTGACACTGTTTAGATATTTGGCTAAAAGGTGATAAGTGCCTGTAAGCTGCTGGTCTAGGAACACTGGAACACTCAGAGCAGCATTGGGGACTAAGCAGTGTCTGAGTGGACATTTTTCCTGATTGCATTAGGCCAAGAAGAACTCAAAAGCCTTAGCTCTAGATATGACCTCTGCTGAAGATAGATGTGGAGCCCTTATGAGCCCACAACAAAGGTCAGAAAGCTCAGCTTGAAGATCAACTCTCAAGCAAGTGGCCCGCAATGACTTGAGTCCAAAACCCACTGAATACAGGGGAGAACATTCTGTGGGTTGAACTTTCCTTGGGCTCCAGTCCTTTTTAAAGGAAGGGAATGCTCTGATCTTCAAAATGAATGGCGCTCCCCATGAACTTTGCCTAGTTCATGGCGGGGGGCACCATCCTCTTGTCATTTAACATGACTTGTATGTCCTTTCATTGCCTCGCATAAATCAAGCCATGTTTATGCCTCATTAAAGCTCTCCTGTTGTCATTGCTTTGATTCCCAGTGGATTTCGGAGTCAGTGCTCAGCTTGACAGAACAGTTGGCAGAAGAAATACATTCATCGGAACTCCATACTGGATGGCCCCCGAGGTTATAGCCTGTGACGAAAACCCTGATGCCACTTACGACTTCAAGGTATCTTAAAAGATGATGTTGCCTAATATATCCTTGGTTGCTAATGCTGAATCGTAGTAGTTTTGCACAGGGGGAGAGGACGTTCCAGTCCTGCAGGATTGAGACTGGAGTTGAACGATGTTCTGAGGAAGTTCCACAGATGGATCAGCCTAGAAGCTATTATAGGGAAGACTATCTGAAGGGAAGTTAAAACCAGGATGAAGGCAGGAAAGCTGTTAAGGAAGCTGGCAGACTGGAAAGCAGAGAAGATAGGCAAGAGAGCCTAGGTGACAGGCAGGTACCTGGAGCAAGATGACAGAGCTGTGTAAGCAAGGCTAGAATCTGGTTGTTGATCCAAGCAAAGCCCCAGGCTTAACCCAGAAGCATTTATAAAAAGTCTAGGTCTAACAGATGACCTACCTGGGTGGGATGTGTGGCGTTCGTACAGAGCCCCCGGTCGTCTCACGGACTATTGACCCGTACACCACTAATCCGCTGCGCCAACCAGGTCCTCCCCAGTAAATCACTTAGTCTCAGTCAGCTCTTCAATTAATAAAGAGTGTATTTTATTTCAGACACAAACAAAACTTTTACAGCATTCCAAACGTTGTTGCTCTTTACTTTCTTAGTCTTATTTTCCTCTATCTCTTCTACCTCCCCACACTCAAGAACCCACGGCCCTAACTATCTCTCTATTACCAACTGCCTTTCCCAACCAGCCAACCCACGAAATCCAACCAACTAGCCACCCACAACTCCCAACGAACTCCTCCCAGAACTAGTTTTATAGACCCACTGACTCCACCCCCCTGGGTCCTGTCTGTGCAACCTATTTAACTATTTCCCCTCCAGCACTCTCTGATATATGTTAACGTCACAGGATGCAGCATGCTTGGACTCAAAAGGACCATGCTACCTATTCTTGCTCCTGCATCCATGGCTCGCCACAAAGGGCATCACTGCACAAGCCAAAGAATCCTGGTTTGAATCTCACCCAGCCAATCCTGAGAAAACGTTCCTAATGAAAACACAGTGTGCAAGTTAAATTAATGGTCAGTTCAGAGAAGTGCAACATTTCAGGGCCAAACTACATGTGACATTATCCATGCATTTAAACAATATTGTATGTATTTAATTTGAAGATTTACATCCTCTTTTCGATCAAATGATTCTCAAGGTAGGTTTCAAATGGCAGACATGAAACCCTAAAACTAATGTGCGTGCACACACAGCCCTTAGTCTCTTGGCTCGTGAATGAAGCCTGGCTGCTTTTATTTTGGGGGTGGGAGGTGGGGGGAGGAAAGCAGATCTTAAATGTCACCATCTACTTTACAGGCTTGTTGTGAGAATAAAAAAGAAGGGGCAACCATGCATGCCCCCCAAGCTGTTTGGAGGAAAGGTAATGTTAGGATGCACAGTCATTTAATCAGCAGCTAAAATGCATTGAAAATATGCAGGTGCATTAAATGCTGATTTCCATGGTTCTGCTGTTTTGAAGAGGACCAAAGGCCACCCACTTTTCCTAAGCAGCTGGCTTCTAAAATCTCTGGTTGAAATCACCCTCTCATAAACTTGTTCACTTACAGGCAGACAGCAGAGGCAGTTTTCTGAGTGAGTGAAGCCTGTCAAAAGATTGTCAGTAAAGGCAGACTGCTTTGCCAGCGCCAGATTGATTCCTTGTTAAATTTTCTATTCTGAAAAAAATCTGGAGAGATGAGCAGTCCATAAGGCAGTCAGTCACTGGAAAGTGAACTTGATATTCATTAGGGATTTGTCATTGTCATTAAAATTCTGGATTTCAGGCATCGTGCATTTCAGGCATCCTTCTAGACCTGAGCCAGCAGTGCAGGGCTAGACACCTTTTCCCAGGTCCTTTTAAAAATAATTATTACTTCCAGAATAGGGTGTGAGCACAGTGTTTGAAGAAGAAGGGGAGGGGCAGGAGATGCAGGCCTTTCCTTTAGGCTTACGATCTATGTAAGTAGCTAGATAAACAAGGGAAGAGGAATGGAGGAAAATCACCAGCCAGGAGTTCTGTTTCAGAATACCAGACTGAGCTCAGGTTTTTTATCAGACATTTAAAACAGACCAACAGAAGGAGCCAGATGGGTACCAGAAGGCAGAGCTTTAGTGATAGGGAGAAGCAAGGGAGAAAGGTTATACATAGATAGCAAATGGACAGTGTGAATTTTAGGCTCATGGAAAGCAACAATACTGCTGAAATAGAGGAAGAGAGCAAAAGAAGAAGCGTGAGTTTAATAATTTCCTCTTTTCTCAAGCACAGCAGTGTACTTTTGCCTGCTTTGCCAGTGTTTGAGAAGGAGGGCACTGGAAGCATCACCAAGAGCTTCAACATCCCATCCTAGAATCAGTAGAGTTGACTGTGTTTACAGGTTTTCTGGTCACTTTGCCACTTAACCAGTGGGATGAAGAGCCCTGTCCCAATTTCTTGACACTGTTGCTCCCAGGTAAGGACTGTAGAAATTAGTTTCAGTTCACATTTAAAGGTGAACGCACATAATTTGCACTTCCTGAAACAATACTTTGACTGCAGCACAGCCGTCCTTTTACGTTTACACTTCTCTGAATTTTGCAGTGTAATTTTCCAGCCAATTAACATGCACAAAAAATGCACGTACTTGGTTAAAGTGTGCATAAAAATGCATATATAAGTGAAAAATAACATACAATAAAAGGCATTACATTAAGGGAAATCACTTTGCAAAAAATGAGCATTTTATGCAAAATTGCATACAGATGTGTATATTATGAAAGACATGCACAAGAATACTGATGGATATTTAGGAGGACTTTCATTTTCTAAAAAAATTGCAAGCTGACATGGTAATGTGCAGAACTGGACTTCGGATTGGAAAAATGAGAAAAGGAGACACCTGAAACTGATAGATTCACCCATCCCTCCCTCTAGGTGCCCTCTCGCTAAGCAGTTGAACAAGTTTCCCATGAGATAAGCTGCAAGAAAAATGACTTGCATGCAGATAGAGAGAAACTCAGGCTGAACATGATCAAGCACAGCTTAGAGAAGCTCATTTTAGAGCTCACCTTGGCTGGAGCAGGGTTGACATTAAACTCCTGTCCCTTTTGCCTTATATTAACATATCTAGCCCAGCTAATTTGATTAACAAGCTGCCGTAAATGCACCAGTGCTGATGCCTGCCTGGTTGAAATACGTAGTGTTCTGACCCTTGCTTGAAACAAAACATTTCCTTGGATCCAGAAGAGTGTAACAACTATAGGACTGTTTCAGCTTTGCCAGTTTGGGGAATAATAGTTGAGGCAGTGTCCACCCGGCTCCATAGGCATGTCATCGGAAGGTGCGCATGATTCCCATAATTATGATTTTCATATTGGCAAAATAAGCCATAGTATGGGAATTGTGGGGAGATTTACTTCATTGGGTATCAATTGTGGGTCTTCTTGTGACTCCATCACTTGATGCCAGCCAAAGCTTAAGTTTGTGGCTGGATTTGAGAAACCTACCATATCTTTCTTGGTGGAAATCTGGCACTTGATGTATGTTAGAATTTGTTAACACAGGATGAGGTCAGTATGGTCCTATTGTCCCTAATGTTCAAATAAGCTTCATATACGTAGATGTTTAATTTTAGGTAGTTTTCATAATTTGTTGTCGTGAGATACACTTGAGATATAACTTATTGGGTATAATAGTCCAATACAATTAATGCAACTGCTTCATATTAATGCAACTGCCATCCTTCTTTTTCAAACAAAGTAAATTGTCATCAAAAAAGGCATACAGATTGGATCCTGTCATACTTTGGCTTAAGATAATAAACACAAAACCTCTGATGACTGGCTACAAAGAGGAAATTCCAAAGTCTACACATACTGGACAGAAATGCTTCTGGTTTCTTTAGCCAAACAGAGCTGGCTTCATAATCTGCCGAATAATACAGTTAATACCACGCAAAAACACTCCATGTGATGGAGGAGATATACAAAAGCCGCTTTGTAATAGTTTTGTTTTTCTCTTCTGTGTGCCATTACTTACTTATCTTTTCAGAAAGCTTCTAAATTTATTCAGAAGCAAAAGAAGATAGCAGTTCATTTCTTCTTGGCAGGGAAAAAAGATAATGCAGATGTGTTAGCCCCCTTTTAAGAGAAAACTTCTGCCTCGTTTTATTTAAACCTTAATTACCATGTAATCCTAACTGTTAAAAGCCGACTGGAAACCTAATTGTTTCTTGTGTTGTTTTGTCAAATGCGGGATGTGATTATTGATCCACATTGTGTGATTTAGGAACATAGGGAAGTGTCAGACTGTTGGGCCATTTGGCTTGGTATTGTCTACACTGATTGGCAGCAGAGTTCTCCACAGTTTCAGACAGAGGATATTCCCTGTCTTACCGGGAGATGCTACGGATTGAACCGGAGACCTTCTTCATGCAAAGCAGGTGCTCTACCACTGAGTTCCAGCCTTTCCCTGCTTTTAGGGTGACTACCAAACCTGTAGTCAAAAACCTAGACAGCATCTTAAAAAGTACAGACATCACTTTGCCAACAAAGGTCCATATAGTAAAAGCTATAGTTTTCCCAGTAGTGATGTATGGAAGTGAGAGCTGGACCAGAAAAAAGGCTGATTGCTGAAGAATTGATGCTTTTGAATTATGGTGCTGGAGGAGACTCTTGAGAGTCCCATGGACTGCAAGAAGATCAAACCTCTCCATTCTGAAGGAAATCAGCCCTGAGTGCTCACTGGAAGGACAGATCCTGAAGCTGAGGCTCCAATACTTTGGCCACTTCATGAGAAAAGAAGACTCCCTGGGAAAGACCCTGATGTTGGGAAAGATGGAGGGCACAAGGAGAAGGGGACGACAGAGGAAGAGATGGTTGGACAGTGTTCTTGAAGCTACCAGCATGAGTTTGACCAAACTGCGGGAGGCAGTGAAAGACAGGAGTGCCTGGCGTGCTCTGGTCCATGGGGTCATGAAGAGTCGGACATGACTAAACGACTAAACAACAACAACCACCACCAAACCTGTTCCATGGATTGCAAAGGTCAATGGAAACGATTTGGTGTCTACCATCCCGTTTCAGGATTTGTGATTGGCACCTGGTGGAATTTTGTCAACATCTAGTAAAAAGTAGATTCTGTAGGACATATCCTACTAAGGAGTCCCATCAATGCAAAGATTTCTGCTTGTACAGTTGGACTTTCTCCCCACATGCCCTGTACCCTTCTGAAATAGGCTCTGGGGGGGGGGGGTTGGAGGAACCCTTAGAACAGATGTGGGGGAAGGAGAGATGTTCTGTTGCACAATCAGAAATCCTTGCACTGATGGAAACATTATTGTAATTCTGCATTTGATTTTATCCTACATACATGTCTCCTGCCACACAAGCAAAACAAATTTACAGCTGGCAAACAAACATCTGGTCTGAGGGACATTTTACGGTATTACCTCTGTGTAAACGTAGTGCTAACAAGGTTCGGGAAGGAGATTCATTGGTGTTAAAGGGCCAGCAAAGGCATGTGGGAGAAGTGAAATAATTAAAAAGGGTAATAGATGGAAGGGAAAGAAAAAGTATATCTGACAACAGTTGGAAGTACTTTAAAAAAATATTTGTACACTTTCATCTGAGACTTTTCTTCAGCTGATTATCTAGAAATGTTGGACTATCTTCCATTCTTTTAAATCATAGAATCATAGAGTTGGAAGAGACCACAAGGGCCATCGAGTCCAACCCCCTGCCAAGCAATGCCTATGCTTCGGGCTTATTTATCTAAATAAGAGTTCTGCCCTCTCATTTTGTAGTCTAGCAAACTGCCTAGCTTATGGCAATTCTTTAAATACTATGAAATTCCAATTCTTGATATTTCATTTTTGGAACCCCACCATCCTTGACTGCAGTTATCTTAAAAACGTCAGTCGTTTAATTTCTCATCGAAAAATGACTTGGATGTGTAATGCCCTAGCATGGGCAGTGAACTGCTTGCGATTGACAGGAGCATTCCAAGGCAGTTAAAGTCTGTTAAGAGCAGTTAGAAAAGCCAGTTACAAAAGAGAGCGTTCGCTGTCAATCCCTGGCATCTCTAGGTAGGGCTGGGAAAGACCCCTGCGAAATCCTGGCGAGCCGCTGCCAATCAATGTCAACAACACGGAGCTAATGGCCCAATGGTCTGGCACCATAAAGGAGCTTCCCATGTTCCTATGACAGATTAGCCAGAAAAGGAATAAAGAGAAAAGAACTACACCGAAAGGGAAACTTTTTCGGTTGCTTATCGTCTCGATACATTTAGCATTAGTTTTTAATTCTCATTTTCTTAGAGATTCAGTTCAGAAGTAATAATCCAGGGATCTGCAACTTTGGGGGGTGTTATGTACTGAGTTGAATAGGATCCAAAATGCAGCAGTCTGATTGGTCCTAGAACAATAGGATCCAGAATGCAGCAGTCTGATTGGTCCACAGGAGCCACCCAATCCAGCTCCAGGTGCAAGTGAATCCGCAACCTGATTGGCCTACAGGAGAATCCCAGAATTAGCCAATCACGTGGGGCCCATTGTGTAAATAATGTATATAAAGCAGACATTCTGGGGAAACTTCCATTCCTCCTCACCACTATGAGCTGAATAAAGAGCATGAAATCCACTCTTGACTCCGAGTATATTTCAGGGGGCCAGCGGACACATACGGAATTTTGAGAGAGTGACGCGGTTTGTCCGTTACAAAATGGCCGCTCTGGTGGCCACGGTGTAACACAAAATGGCTGCCACTTCCGGAAGAGCAGAAAAGGAGACAGAACCACGAAAAAGGTGTAGGCAGTCATCCACCCCCCAAAAAAAACAGTAGGAAAAAAGCCACTTAATATCATTCACCACATTACTCACAGAGAGAAGCTCTCATCATCTCTCCTCTGTTCAGAACATAAAGGAGGTTGGGTGTCTATTCTTGGCATCCATTGAAAAATGGGCACGTCTGAGGGGGCATGTTCAATATAGGATAAGCCAAACCAGTCAGGAACTGAGCAGGAAGCACAAACAGTCTTTCGTGCATTGTGGATTTTTGAGGAGACATATACTGAGATATTTTTTGAGCACCATAGGCGGTTCTGGCGGGTGCCACATTGGTAACCTTTCTGCCATGATTTGTTAGAATGCGTCCCACACATTTCCTCTTTCCTTCTCTTGTGCGCTTATAATTCAACAGTTCTGGGCTTTCTTAAACCAAACTTTCCATTTACATCCAGACGGTGAAACTATTATGAAGCCAGGAGGATTCGTATCCCGGTTTATAGTTCAAGATTTAAAGCATAGTTTCCTGGTTGGGATTAATGGGACAGTGTGGTTTAAGAAGCCCTGGAAATATTAAATTATGGTGCAAGAGAGAGGGGAGGAAGGAGCAGAGGAGTTGGGGTGTAGTCCCAACCACTCATTCTCAATATAATAAAAACAGGCTTTATTAGACCAAGAGCATTATGTCTGGACTGGGGCAACATCTGTTTAGTGGCCAGTTCTTCAATAATTGCTTACAGATTCCTCGACATCAATTTTCTCTGCCTTTCTGTATATCTGAAGTAAAATATGCATCTGAACGTGTGTGTGTGTTTCACATGTCCTGCTTTGGGATTGTTATTATTTTAAAAAAGCGGAATATACTTTTTTGAAATAAAATAGAACCCCAGATTCATTAGCCTTTCTCACAGGGCAGGTGCTCCAATCCGTAAATAATTTTGGCTGCTCTTTTTTGAACCCTTTCCTGCTCGTAATTGCCTCTTGCCTTTGCAGGAAGATTAACTGACAGCCTGTTTGGGTTTTTACATTTCAAAGAGTTATTCCTTTGTTATTGAAAGAGGATCACATTGGATTACATAGCTTCATAGCAATTGTGACCCCCCCTTCCCAGTCTGTGGGGCCCTCCCCATAACTCTGCAGCTCTAACAGTGGGAAGAACATAAAAATTGGTGTCTGAAAGGCCTAAATCTTCTAAGCTTAGGAGATCAGGTACTTAATTTAGACAATGCAGATCAAACATTGAGCATTAAGTTAGCCAAGAACTTCTTCTGGCCTAGCAGTAGCTCCATCAGACAGTTTCCAATTTGCTACAGGTTCAGCTAATGTGCATTTCTTAAAGGGTGTTTTTGTGATTGTTTCTTTCAGAGCGATTTGTGGTCTTTGGGGATAACAGCCATCGAGATGGCAGAAGGAGCTCCTCGTGAGTACAACCCAATTTCACACTTTATCATAACTTGGATTGCTGCTTGTTAAGGTTCATTATGCGCTATCAGCATGTCCAGTCCTGCGGTGATAAATTGTATATAGGCGATCACCAAGTAGAGTGTTGAAATGAGATAGATATGGGATTCATAGGACTGGATTCTATATTTATCTAAGACAGGGATTGGAATCAGTGCTGCTGGCCACCATAGTGGGAAGGAGGCTTAGCCTACAACACAAAGGTGTCTCGTAACTTGATTCTAGATTCAGGTAGGTAGCTGTGTTGGTCTGACACAGTCAAAATTAAAAATTAAAAAAATTGTCCAGTAGCACCTTATAGACCAACTAAGTTTGTTCTGGTATAAGCTTTCGTCTGCAAGAAGTGTGCATGCACACAAAAGCTTATACCAGAACAAACTTAGTTCGTCTATAAGGTGCTACTGGACAATATTTTATTTTTTATTTGTTTATTTCATAACTTGATGTTAAGTAAGCAAATTGCTGCTGCCATCCACTGTCGGGTTTACATTTCCAGTGTAGGTGCTTCTGTCTTCTCTAAGAAGTAAGGTAAAGGTAAAGGTACCCCTGCCCGTACGGGCCAGTCTTGCCAGACTCTAGGGTTGTGCGCTAATCTCACTCTATAGGCCGGGAGCCAGCGCTGTCCACAGACACTTCCGGGTCACGTGGCCAGCGTGACAAGCTGCATCTGGCGAGCCAGCGCAGCACACAGAACGCTGCTTACCTTCCCGCTGGTAAGCGGTCCCTATTTATCTACTTGCACCTGAAGATGCTTTCGAACTGCTAGGTTGGCAGGCGCTGGGACCGAGCAACGGGAGCGCACCCCGCCGTGGGGATTCGAACCTCCGACCTTTCGATCAGCAAGTCCTAGGTGCTGAGGCTTTAACCCACAGCGCCACCCGCGTCCCTGTTCTCTAAGAAGTACCCCATGGGAATACAGTAGATAGGATTTCCCACGGGTAAGATGTCTGACCCGTCAAAAAATGGTCAGTTGTCCAGGTCAGATAATAAGGTCAAGTAGATATAGCTCAGTTGGTTAGTGTGTTGTGCTGATAATGCCAAGGTTGCAGGTTCGACCCCCGTATGGGACAGTTACATATCCCTGCATTGCAGGGACCTTCAGGGTCCCTTCCAACTCTATGATTCTAAGTATTTTTCAAAGTATTCGCTTTATTTATTTATTTAATATGGCTTTAAATTTGTTTAAAATGCTTTTTTGTTTTTAGATGTTTCTAACCTATTTCGAAGGGACGCGGATGGCGCTGTGGGTAAAACCTCAGCGCCTAGGACTTGCCGATCACATGGTCGGCGGTTCAAATCCCTGCGGCGGGGTGCGCTCCCGTCGTTCGGTCCCAGCGCCTGCCAACCTAGCAGTTCGAAAGCACCCCCGGGTGCAAGTAGATAAATAGGGACCGCTTACCAGCGGGAAGGTAAAACGGCGTTCTGTGTGCTGCGCTGGCTCGCCAGATGCAGCTTGTCACGCTGGCCACGTGACCCGGAAGTGTCTGCGGACAGCGCTGGCTCCCGGCCTATAGAGTGAGATGAGCGCACAACCCTAGAGTCTGGCAAGACTGGCCCGTACTGACAGGGGTACCTTTACCTTTTTAACCTATTTTAGGGACACAGGGAGCGCTGTGGGTTAAACCACAGAGCCTAGGACTTGCCGATCAGAAGGTCGGAGGTTCGAATCCCCGCGACGGGGTGAACTCCTGTTGCTCGGTCCCTGCTCCTGCCAACCTAGCAGTTTGAAAGCACATCAAAGTGCAAGTAGATAAATAGGTACCGCTCCAGCGGGAAGGTAAACAGTGTTTCCGTGCGTTGCTCTGGTTTGCCAGAAGCGGCTTATTCATGCTGGCCACATGACCCGGAAGCTGAATGCCGGCTCCCTCGGCCAATAAAGCGAGATGAGCGCCGCACCCCAGAGTCTGTCATGACTGGACTTAATGGTCAGGGGTCCCTTTACCTTTAACCTATTTTAAATGTTTTATTTTATTTAATCACAGAACTGTTTGCCATCCTGAGCTCCTTTGGGAGAAAGGCGCATATATATATATATATATATATATATATATATATATATATATATATAAAATATCACAAGAAATAAAAGCCTGAGATGCCTTCACACTTAAGCTTGGTTCCAAGAAATGGAATGCCTGGTGGGGAAAGAGAAAAAAGAGGGGTGGGGTTGTCCGGTTGCAAGTTCTCAGCAAAGTACACCGGGTTCTGTGGGAGAAAATAAAATTCATTCTGGAACATGGCTGAAAGAGAAACTGTGCTGTAAGGGTGAGCCTGCAGCTCTTAGCAGGAGTCACTCATAGCAGTGTGTTCTCACTGGGAGAGCAGAGCAGGCGTTAAAGCCCATTGACAAACTCAACAGGTTCAGCTTCCTGTGCCTCATGTGGTTGAAGAGAGAACACCAAAAGGATTTCAATAAAGCACTGAATGTCTTTGGTAGAATGTTCTGTGTACTGTATTCCATTATGTTTTGTACTGTACCTGATGCCTTCTATTTTGGGGGGTTTTTTCCCAGCCCTTTGTGACATGCATCCCATGAGAGCTTTATTCCTCATTCCTCGGAACCCAGCCCCCAGGTTGAAATCAAAGAAATGGTGAGTGTGCCCGCCTACCGCTCTCCACATACGAGCTTGATTTGCATGCTGTAAGGGGCCATTGTATTTTATTTATGTTCCAGGCACTGCAAAAACAAGACAAAACCCACCTCTGCAAGAAATGAGGTGTGATTTGGTCCTTATTAAAAACGGATGGTAAAATGTGTGTGCAGAAATTGGACAACTTCGGTGGGGATGACAGGTTTTTCAAATTGCAATCATTTGCTCATCAAAGGTATGGGCTGAATTCTATATGTTAGGGGTGGGAAATCTATAGCCCATCAGCACCAGCCAACGGGTCAGGGATTATGGGATTTGTAGTCTACAAATGACTACAAATCCCATCATCCTTGCCCATTGGCCGGTGCTGATGGGTGTTGGAGGGCAGCATCATCCGGAAAGGTCAAAGGTTCCCTGTCCCTGAGCTAGGCCAGTACTGTTCAGAAGAAAAAAGACTGGGGAAGATGAAATCCTAAGGGTACAGAACAACAAAGACTGTATTAATTCAACAAGTTTCACATCAGATTCCATCTTCAAGGACACTACAGATAACAGCAATGAAGATTTAGATAGTGTAATGCTATTGAAACAATTTATACAATATAATAAAGGCAAAACTAATAGCATTAGAACATCAGCAGAAAGGGAAAAGGTCATCACATTATCTTCAAAAACATTTGGAATCCTTGTGCATATATTAAAATGTTTAGGGAAGCTTTTAATGTTTGATGTATTACAGTATTTTAATATTTTTTTGGAAGCCTCCCAGAGTGGCTGGGGAAGCCCAGCCAGATGGGCAGAGTATAAATAATAAATTATTATTATTATACAAATACTCCTCAGAAAGAACTAAACAAAAAACTTTAGTAAGACCAAAGAGACCTCCTTTTCCTTTCCCCCCCACCCCCCACCTTGATCCCAGTCTGAATGAGAATCCCACCCCACTCCAACTGCTATTTTAGTAGACAAAAGCAAAGTACTCATGGCCAATCATATGCTCAGTGTCATGTCTATTTTGGCTCTGAGAGAGCTCTGGGGTGGAAGAACAATGGGAACCGTGTGATTAAGTGTTGGGTGGTGAGCCTCCCCTTCTACATCAGTGAAAGCAGAGCATGCTAAGGATCCTGCCATCTGTCAGCCTTCTGGTTTTTAGCAAGGCTTACATTCACAGAGGAAAGCAGCGTTTAAACTCTGTTTGTTCCGAGTCCGAGAGATCAGCAGTTCCCTTCTGGACTCTGTGCTTCCAGAGTCCAAGGAGAAGTGGTCTTAAGTGGGTCAGCTGCCTATAGCATCTGAGGGTATCTGACTCTAAAGCACTGTAGATGGAGATCTCTTGTTAAATATGGAGAAAAATGACATGTTGGCCGCAAAACCCCTTGGGGGCTGAAGATGAAGAAGTTAAGCCGGTGAAATCCACTGATAAGTAGCGGAGGATTTGGAGCCTCACCTGCTGCTGCAAACGGGGGGTGGGAGCAGAGGGAACGCCAAGGAGAAAAACGCTCCACTCAGTTCTTGTCTTTGCATCTCTGCACCTGCTTTCAAATGGCTTTCATTTGCTTAAAAGCAGCGGATTGTTTTATAACTCGCAGTCAGCCTATAATCAAGGCGAAACAGTGATTTCGTTTCATTAAGTGCTAGCATTTCCTCAGTGTGCTGTGGAACAATTTTTATTCCTTTATTCTCGCCGTAGTTGTTTTTTTGTGAATCAGTTCTTAGTAAGCCTCAGCAAGTGGGTGGCATGCTATTAGGGGTGGCTTTCGTTCAAGGATCTTATAAGGCTTTGCAAGCATTTCCCCCCTTGAATCTGGGCTCTTTCCCTTTTTTACTATCATCTGTCAATACATGATTTAATCAAGCCCTGCACTCCTTGATTTCCAGGGGGAAAGCCTTGTTAGTCTCTTTTGTAGTAAAAACGACAGTGTTTTATGGCATCTTAAAGACCAAGGGTTGTATCCAGTGAAGTAATCCTGTTAGTGCAAGGATTTCTGCTTGTGCAATGGAATTTCACCTCCCCCTGCTATTACCACCTGTACCCCAAAACCTGCTCCAGAGGCTTGGGGCATTCCCCATAAAAGATTTGGGGATGGGGTTCACAGGGTGGGACGATGGATGGGAAGTGCCATTGCACAAGTGGAAGTCCTTGTGCGAATGAGAAGACTTCATCCGATACAACTCTTAACACATTTATTGTAGCATAAGTTCTGATCATCAGATGCACCAGCTGTCATCCCGAATTGCAGATACATGGTTGACAGGGTGGGGTGGTTGGGTGAAATCAGAAGGAAATCAAATGATGGAACTGTGACTAAGATTCTATTAAGGCAGAGTCATAGCTACTGGGGCGGGGCGCAGGTGGCTAGCCAGGGTTTCTACCCCGGGTGAAACCTCCAGAAGGGCACTATTGATGCTCCCAGTTTGTATGTGTGTGTACACCAATAGACATGGGGGATGCCAAACTGGGTCATTATCCCACATGATATTAAGCCTAATTTCACTCTTTGTAGTACCTCGTTGCTCAGGGAGTCTGTAATTGTTTGGGTGGGGAGATGCAGCATGTATCCATGCACACATCCACAGTGCTCCCCAGGGTCCTTGCAGTATGCAGACTCTCCATTCCCCATTCTTCCATGCATGCACATGTCATCAACATCATCGTTCCACCCTTATTCCAAGAAGCCCAAGGTAGCTTTCATCATTTCCTCTTCTTTAAAATCTTAACAGCCACCCTATGATGATGGCTGCATGAACACAGTCCATTTAAAGCATATGCACGCGCACGCGCACACGCGCACACACACACACACACACACACACACACACACACATAATCCTGGGGCTGTAGTTTATGCCTCACAGAGCTACAATTCCCAGCACCATTAATAAACTACAGTTGTTTTATATACACACACACACACACGCGCCATTAGTGAGCTTTGTGACCCAATGTTTTGTTGTTTATGGTGTTGTTGTTTTTTGCTAACACAATGGGCTAGGATCAGCCTGGTTTTGTAACAGATATATATACCACTGTCCTATGAAGTATTGAATTTCTTCCCTTTATTTGAGTCTATAACAATAATTTGTCTGTCGCATTATAATTTTGCAGCTGAACATTTGGCAAATTGGTGTCTGTAGTTAATTTTTCCCTCTCTGCACTCAGGAATATATCTATTATAGATAGGAAAGCATGAGTAAAGCAGAAGCTATTAATCACATGCAATACACAATAATGTTTAAAATCCGGCTTGGTGGCAGCTGGGGTTCACCATCAGCTACTGCACAGCTATACCCATACAATTTTTACATCCCTTAAACATTAACAAGCAGTCAGTTCATAACCAATTGGTATTTACTGAAAAATAAATACCTTATAAATGTATCTTGTAAAATTGGTGATTAAAACAGACTGAGCTGTGCATGCTTGGGCCCTGCAGATTTTGCACAAAATGTTTGTTTTATGCAAACAGATTATACAACCTAAAATTGTGCCTCTTGGACAGCTTTGGTCTGTCATGTTTGTAGTCAAATAGCAATACAGTGGTACCTTGGGTTACATACACTTCAGGTTACCTATGCTTCAGGTTACAGACTCTGCTAACCCAGAAATAGTACCTCGGGTTAAGAACTTTACCTCAGGATGAGAACAGAAATTGCGCAGTGGCGGCGCAGCAACAGCAGGAGGCCCCATTAGCTAAAGTGGTGCTTCAGGTTAAGAACAGTTTCAGGTTAAGAACAGACCTCCGGAACGAATTAAGTACTTAACCCGAGGTACTACTGTAGATCATCTCTTGTTCTGATGGTATCTACATTTTTGAATCATTTGGAACTGTTTATCGTTATGGTTGTTTCCCCCCAGAGTGCAAGCGAATCCTTTCCCTGTTTCTCCCACAGTGCCCTTTGAGTTTAAGACATACCCTCTCTTCTTCTTTCTGATACGCTCTTTAAATGTTCAGATAGTAAGTAGGGCTTCAAAGTCTTAGTCTTCCTGTTTGTATCCAGCACTACCATCCCATTTGTGCAGTAGATTTGTACTTGCGGAATAAAAGTTTTGCAAGGAGGGGTTCATCCCTGCCTAGTTTTGGCGTGAGCACCATTTTGTTTTGGTGGGAGCACCATCTTAGTTGGCCTGGGTCCCATTGGTATTGTGTGAACGTTTATTTAATACCTTCCCCCACCCGGTAAGGAAGGGATCAAGATGCCTATTAAAAGGAATCCCAGTCCTGCTGTCCCTTCTAAGAGGGTGATTAGAGGTCCGTCTCAGTCACTGCGTTCAGGTCCGACCCCTCAACTTACGCTGGATCGCTTGACTGCCCTTAGACAATACCCAACCAGCCTTTACTCAAAAGGAGCACACAGAAATCAGTACTGAAACTGAGAGGGAACTCTCAATGCAGCGAAACTACTCAAAGCACTGAACGAAAGCGCCCAGAGAGCGACAATCACAAATTGCCCAAAGTTGTGTTAGGTAAAAACCCCCAAAGCTGCAGCCGCAGCCAAATTACAGGGACACCAGCCGCTGCAAGGGGAGCCAAGTGGGCAGAGATCAATGGGCAGCGGCAAGCTCTGCAACCGGGAGCGCTCAGGGGCTGGAGCCCCTGTGGGGCAAAGCCCTGCTAGAAAGAAGGGAAGGAGAAGGGGGGGGGGGGGGAGAGGACAACTCAAAAGGGAAACAATAAAGAAAGCATTAACGAAAAGGGGAAGAAGAATAATGGAAGGAAATCACCAAGACAATCCGTCAAAGGTAAGTCTCTCGGCTGCACAGAGGACATGCTGTTAGCTTGTTCTGAATGCACAAGCCGAAAGAGGAAGCTCTGGGTCACGTGCATGGGTATATATAGGTCCCTCGATTCGTTTAGACTGCGCCCCATTGGCCAGATTTAACCCAACATTGAGGGACCTACCAATCGGGTGTTTTGACCAACCAAGCCAACCCACCCACAACACAGGAGGTCAGTCTCCAGGTCTCACTGCAACACGTGCCCTCTTTTTGGGGAGGACACGATAAACCCAAACATCCCCCTGTATAAATATTTTGATAAGGGTTAGGAAGGCAGGAATCATCAAATGTTGGCCATGCAGTAGACATATATTTCATCTCCTGGATTTTTTTGTTAGCCTTTAGAATTATATATTTTTAAAAATAGGAACTGAAAAGTGTTATGTTTACAAACCCAAAGGGGTTAGTAGTTTCACTTAGCCTGAAGTTTTCAAACTCCATTAACTTCTGTCTGAATGATTTGCATAGATTAAGAGGCCTACAAGTAAGGCCAAAAAAATGTAGCTCATGGGGTATTGGGGGAGGCATGGCAAGAAAGTTGTAAAGAATCCCTCAGGGTAAAGAATGCCTCTGGCCACAGGGGTACCTAAAGTTTTTAGGATAAAGAGAGCCATCTACTGACTAAAAGGGGATGATCATAATCTGATAGGTCTGGTAAAACTCCCATTGTGAAACACAGCAATATTGTTTAAACTCAGGCATCTAGCACAAAGGAAAGAATGAGCACTATGTATAATTACAGAAACAAATATTGTGACTTAAACATTGGTCAGATCTTCTCTCTTTCTTTCTTAGGAGGTCCAGATCGTTTGATCAAAGGATTTTCTTGCTCATTTGTGTGCGAATATCTGTTTGCCACCTATAAATCACAGGTTTACCATCTTGGTAATTTAGGGCTGTCTACATACCATACATTTAAAGCAAATGACTTCGCCCCCAAAATCCTGGGAACTGTTGTTTATCGCTACAGTTCCCTGGACCCTCAACAACCTATAGTTCCCAGAATTCCTTGGAGGAAGTCATGCCCTTTCAATGCGCTTTAAATTTGTGCACAGACAAATTAAGGGAGAAATATTGTAGGTTCTCAGTTGTCATAAAGTTTAATGGAGCATTAGGTACTAATGATATAGACATTGTGAGAAAAGTAGCCTGACTACAGAGGAGTTTGACTGCCCTACGTCCAGAAGTTGAAAAACACAAGTGGTCATTGAGGCGCCTTTAAACCTTTTTAAGATTATCTTTAAATACTGCTTAGAGAAATGCAGTAAAAAAAGTGACAGGCAATCCTTAAGTTTAGTGCAGGGTTACTTCCTATTGAGGAAACAGTGTTATGGATTAAGGTCAGCCTCCTACTTCCAAAATGTAGTGGTAGATGAAAAGTTGGGAGGTGATCACCACCCAAAATTTATAGACTTTTGCAATTCAGTTTAAGCATAGGCCTTGGAGAAAGGCCAGAACCTGCTCATAAATCCTGCCTGACCTCCATAGATTGAAGCAGGATTTAACACATAACACATTACAGTGGAAAACATTACAGTTGCCCTGGTCAGTTCATTTAAAGCCCTAACCATGTATTAAGTGAACATCCTTGAGTACCATTGAATTGCGTCTCTCTCCACCCATGCACCCCACACCAACGTCTCCCTAGTAATATAGTGCTGCAGAAAGAGGTTGTTGGAATATTTTTTGTATCGTTTGGGGGAAACAGGAAATGCCATAATAAACCACTTGTTAAAACGCCTGAGATATGACATCATTACATTAGTACCCCGTCCTTTCACCCAGTTGTACCCATATATGGCAGCCAATGCAGGCGACTGACTAGAGAATTTAAGCTTTCATTTGTTTCTCAAATACATGAGCATCTCCATTTTTCCACATGAAAATTGGCAGCTTACCATATTTTTCCGTGTATAAGATGCCCCCATGTATAAGACAATCCCAATTTTTTTTTAACCCGAAATTAAGAAATTAAGTTGTTTAGCTTTTTTGGGGGGGTGGGGAAGGTCACTTTCGCCAATCGCTCACCCGCCTGCCCACCACTGCCGATCGCTTAGCAAAAAGCATCGTTGTATACATGGAAAAGTATGGTAATTAGTCAACTGCCTTCAGGTACTGTGAGGAGTAAGCTCTGCTCTTTGATGTGTACATCTCTGGCGACCCATTCACACATGCAGGTAGATGCTCATTAGTGCTGGCATCCAACACACATGTGTACCAACCTGTCGATTAAAATCTGTTCTTTTCCACCTGAGGAATGTGCCAGCAAAAGTGGTCTTTTCAGTGAGGAGTGGGCACTTCCTCATTGCTTGTTTAATCTGTTACTGAATTCAGAAGTACTTTCTTTCTTATCCTAATGAGCGTATTTAGATAAGCAGGAACTGTAAATCTGACAGCTTTAGAAGATAACACTTTATTGTTTCATCCTGCAGTACAGTTTCGGTCATATCTGCCAGTTTGAAGCTTTAATTTAAGCTAATATTCTTGTTTACCAAAACTGCATGCTGCATCATAGTCCGTCAGAATCTTCCTTTATTGTGAATCCCCAGTAGTCATTTATGTTTTATAACAGGGTAAAATTGATTCTCAGAATGTTCGATAAAAGAATAAGATGCTGAGCAATGAATTCTAACAATTTTGTAGGATTTGGTTGGGTAGAGTTTGCTTGTTTTCAGGGGAAAGAATGAGAACAACAGCCTAAAAGTATTCTAAGAAATAACTATTCCAAAAAGTAACTGATTTTACTGAGAGAGAGATCTGAAATTTTATTTGTGGAAGACAAGTATATTCATTATTGTTATTAGCAGTATTAGTATTATTAATAATAATTCAGTTTATATCCCCTTTCCCTCCCCAAGGAACCCAGGGCAATAAACACAAACTTAAAGCAATGTCATCAGAAAAATTCTAAAAACGGTTTAAAACAATCATATTCTTTTGCACAATTATTTCAGGAACAGTATCTTCCTACCATCAAATACCTGGGTTAATTGGAAAGTTTTAAAATACCTCTTGAAAGCCAATAATGAAGGAGACAGATGAACCCCACCAGAGAGGGCATTACCACAAGTGAGCACCCACCACTGAGAAGGCCCAATCATAGGTCAATTCCAACCAGGTAGTGCAGCAGCTGGGAGCTGCTGACAAGGCCTCACCTGCCAATTGCAGGGCTTGAGACGGTTGATATGGTTTCTGGTCACAATCATTCCATGCAACCCCCAATCCAGAGGCAGTATGCCTGTGTGAATACTAGCTTCTGTGGGAAACGATAAAACTGGAAAGTGTAGATGGCAAGAAATTTGCCCTGAATCCTTAGTATGCAGTTATGTGCAATTAGATTATCTAAATTCACCATGATTTCAGTTCTTAATGGTTCCATTGTGTCCTCTGAACCATTTATGTGCCCTGAAGTAAATCATTTAAAGGGGACTCTTGATAAGACTGTTAAATCCAGGGTCTAAGCTTACGTAGCTATACCACTGTCTGCGGCCAACACAAACATTGTTACCTATACCTTTACCTGCATGTTTTCTTCCCTCCCCCCAAATTATCCAATTTGGGTAGGTCAAAAAAGTTCCAGTCCTTCATTGAAAGCTGCCTGGTAAAGAATCATGGCCAGAGGCCAACCACTGAACAGTTGATGAAGCATCCATTCATTCGAGACCAGCCTAATGAAAGGCAGGTTCGCATCCAGCTCAAGGACCATATTGACAGGACTAAGAAAAAACGTGGAGAGAAAGGTAAGCAGAGAAGGTTATTCCAGAACCTAAGCTTTTGGAAATGAGAAGATCATTGTGTTGGTCCATAAAAGTGGTTGCCTATTTCTGTTGATAACAGATTTTTCACATTTTCCATGAAGAAACATGAGAAAACGAGGTGTATCCCAGCACTCTGGGCACTCAGCACCATCTTCAGTTTGTTTTCTTCAGGGTCATCCTTAACAGATGTTACCGCTGAAACTCAGTATTTCAGATGAAAATAAGCCCTTCCTTGGAATTAACAAAAATGAATAGTTCAGAGATACATTAATGGAAGAGAGAATGGAGGGATTCCCAAATGTAATGGAAGATAAGAGAAGATTAATACTCCCCTAGGACCGATGAGAGATGAAAAAGGCACCTACGTATTTGCTCAATATACTCTGTGGTCATTTGAAGAGCAGTAGGGAGATACAACTTGGGCTGCCACCTGTCCAGGTTTAAGCGGACACAACTGCATTATTGGGGTTTCTAGCAGGCCAGGGTATTTTCTACTTCATGTTTAGGCAGTAGGGATTTAAACACAACAGTATATTTAAGCAGCAATGGAGACACATGCTAAAATGTAGGCTATCTTTTTAAGTTCATGTGGACAAGCCATGAAATTATCTCGTAATTTGTTATGTTATATTGCATTGCAAAAGCACTCTGAATATTTCAGAGAAGCAAACAGAAACAAAACAAGCTGCCAGACTTGTTACGCTGTACTGTTTAATGCAATAATATTTATTAATGGCTTGGGCTTTCTCAAAGAATAGATTTGATGCTGATTGAATAGGCTCATAAAATGAGGAGCTATTTGCAGAAGAAACTTGCTCAATTAATGCATTTCCAACCTACTAACTTCAAAATGTAAATTTATTGATTTTCAATGATGCCAGTAAGAAGTTCTATAAAATATTTTGAATTAACACATCACTGGCCTGGTTCACATGTCATATTAAACTACAGCTTAAAACAAACTACGGATTAATGTGAACAAGAAGCATGCTCCTCCCCTCGCCCTGCTGCACTGCAGACAAAGCAAGCAACAATCTGGCTTGTCATGTAGTCTGAATCCACGACACAACGAGCCAAACACTGATTTGCTTTGTCTGTGGCACAGCAGAAGCAGGGAGGATTGGCCTAGCAATATTTGAGCGTTGTGCTCTGACATGCTGTTCTTTCACATTAAACCATGGTTTGTTTTAAACTCTGTGAACTGGGGCACTATTTCTTTGGCTTTGCCATTTCATCATTATTAATTTTTTAGGTGCAAGCATGTTAGGGCTGAAGTTATGGGGAAAAGGATAGGGGTCCTTAAAGAAATTCACAAGCCTCAACCCCTGACTTTTGTCAAATCATAGCATCCCCTCCTCCTGTAGTATTTTAAAAACAAAAGCTGCTACCCCCAACACCTGTTGTAGGTTATTTTATCAACTCAATCAAAAGCAGATTCTACTATAGTGTTAGGGTGTGTTTGTCTTGAAAATGGAGGTTATACCCTAGAATGACAAGTAATTTAATAAATGTAACTCATTTCCCCATTGATTTTGTTTGCCATTATATTCTGCATTTCACTTCCTTTCCAGTGTCATAGGAAATGCAGGATAACACCTTAACAAACCTTTTATGTAGACTAGCTAGAAGGAAATGTCATTGTTATACAGTGGTACCTCCGGTTGTGGCCGGGATCCGTTTCAGAGCTCTGGACGGATCCCGAGGTTTCCGCAACCAGAGGGACTGCTTCTGTACATTGTGTAGTGGTTAAGAGAGATGGACTTGTAATCTGGTGAACCAGGTTCGCTTCCCCGCTCCTCCACATGCAGCTGCTGGGTGACCTTGGGCCAGTCACACTTCTCTGAAGTCTCTCAGCCTCACTCACCTCACAGAGTGTTTGTTGTGGGGGAGGAAGGGAAAGGAGAATGTTAGCTGCTTTGAGACTCCTTAAGGGGAGTGTAAGGCGGGATATCAGGTCCAAACTCTTCTTCTTCTTCTTCTGGGCATACACATGCGGCGGAATGTTTCGAATGCAATCTTATTAGCAAGGTTTTTTTTATCTTTGGTAAAATACAAACTTGTGGGTAGGTTGTGAGGTGTGAAGCCAATTCTTTAAACCATATTGATTCCCCGCCCCTCAGCGCCACATGTTAAAATGAAAAAGTTTTCTGTTCTCACACCAGAGCCCAGGGGCCTTCATCTAGCAGGGGAAAAAATGAATGATTTCTGTAAAGGATGGTGACATTCAATTATGTTCCTAGATGAGACTGAATACGAATATAGTGGAAGTGAAGAGGAAGAGGAAGAAAACGACTCTGGAGAACCCAGGTAATGAATAAATTGTTCTTTTCTGACTCTGTGTGCTTAAGACCAGTGGAGTTTAATAGAAAGTTGTGTAGGGCTAGAGAGGGAAGAGACAGAGAAGATACATTGCCCTCAAAAATTGTGGCAGAGTGGGCAGCTCTCCCTAAAATTAGATTACTGCTTGAAAGCAATTCCTTCCTCTTGACTCTCACGCCTCCTATTCCTGACTCAGGTCTGCTATACCAACAAACATCTGGGCATGCTAAGAACCTGGAGGCTCTTCAAGATTGCTGCTAGTTTGAGGGTAGGATTCAGTCGCATACAAGCAAATTCAGGTTGTGCAGTTAAAGTGGATTTGGTGCTCTTGCACAACAAACCTGCTCCCCCCCCCAAAAAAATCGGACTTTTGTTGTAAGGAAAATGATTGGAAAAAGCACTAGATAGCAATTGCTTTACATGGTGGCATGCATAACCACCCCACAAACAAATCAGAACAAATGCTCCATAAACAGCCACTGCAATGTAACCTCCCTGAAAATGATGTTACAGAAGATACTAGAGCACATCTGTCTGGTCCCATTTAGAAGTTAAGCAGTAAAACATTTTCTGGACTGTACCACTTAAGCCTACTTGTGGAGGCTTGTGAATTCCAGTGTTGCTCCCTGGAAAAGTTTCATACAAACTTCATGCCATAAAAGACTGGTCTGAATCCTTTGCTGTCTGATATTCTAGCTTTCTACTTGTGAGAAAGATTTTTGCATGGAAGCACTCAACTATGCAAATTGCTGTCTAAAGCGGTACATTCCAGGAAAAGTGTTATCACTTGATTCCACCACTTACAGAACCTGGGCTTAGGACTGCGCATAGGGAGCCTTGACAGTCAGGACTGCAGTTGTGGCTATATGGATATAAATAAGAGAATGCCAGTCTCTGTGGTCTCTGTAAAGTGTGTGACACAGCTGTGGAAGTACAGGGTTCTCAGAATATTCTCCAAATTAATTGACAGTGTTTTAGAAGTTTGTGTTTAAAAGTGAGCTACTGAACACCCCACAGGAGCCAATTACTACTGCCCTGGCAGACTTAAATTTGCTTGTTTCTCACACTCCTGCTTCCACTACATGATGCTGTGCTTGGTAGGGCTGGGCGATACCAGCTTTCCAACAACGTGATGTATCGCCAGCTAAACATCGCGGCTTGGTGATATACCGCAATGTTGAAAAAACAAGCTGCATTGGCCTCTGCCCACGAGGAACCTGGTGAAACTGCCCCAGCTCTCACCTCAGGAACTGAGGCAGTTTCACCCAGATGCTCGCGGGCTGGGACAACACAGCTTGCTTGCCCAGCTGAGACAGCCCCAGTGTTCCTCCTGCTCACAGGTGACTAGGCAGAGCATCGGGGCTCCTTTAACTGCTCGCTGTGGGGAGCGCCTAACGCACTCCCCTCAGCTGAGCTGAGCAGTTTCACTGAGGCCCACCCCCCTGGCTCATGGGAGGCAGTGGGGCTCCTTTAACTGCTCAGCTGAGATGAGAGCAGCTGCACACCCCTCAGTTGAGCAGTTTAAAGATGCAGGGGGAGGAACAAACTGTATCGGGAGCTTGTTTCTCCCTCTGCATCATATGAGTGTAGAGTGTGATGGCGGTTTCACTCAGCAATATATCGTTGGTGAAACTGCCACTGCTCCTGAGTCCCTCTTCTAGCAGCGCTGCTGGAGGAAGGAACTCTTTACTCCCTCCAGCGGATGCTGCTAGCAGAGGGACTCAGGAGCTGTGGCAGTTTCACCAGCAATATACCAGTGAGTGAAGCCGACATCGCGGTCTGCTCCTCATACCGGTCCTGGGCTTGACTCCCGTGTTTCGTATTTCAAACACAAAATTTCCTTGGGGAATAAAATGGTGGAAATGAAACATCAGGATGGTTGTTTCCTTAATGTTGGTTTAGTGATTTACTGCTGAGCAGAGGCTGCAGCCTTTCCCTTAGAGAAGAAGGGGTTATTTCCCCTCTGCTTACATAAAGCCAAGATGGTCATGCACAGTAGGTTGATTGTATATTGTGGGGTTGACGCCTAGAGATCGCGGGAGGTAGATTTCTGCCATTCAAGAGCCTCTGTTAGTAGTTGATTCAAACAGTTCAAGAACCACCAGGGTTGTTGAATGCAGATGTGCCCCTGGAATGACATGCCTTTGTCTTTCCCTGTGAAGCTCTATCCTAAACCTTCCTGGAGAGTCAACATTAAGACGGGATTTTCTGAGGCTTCAGCTCGCAAACAAGGAGCGCTCAGAAGCCCTTCGTCGGCAACAGCTGGAGCAGCAGCAACGTGAGAACGAGGAACACAAGCGGCAGTTGTTGGCAGAGCGGCAAAAGAGGATCGAGGAACAGAAAGAACAGAGGCGGAGGTTGGAAGAGGTACTAAATGCGCCTTTGCATGTAGGGCTTTCTAAAAGGCCTCAAAGGCTTCCAGTTTGGGTAACTGCAGGGAAGTGGGCAAATATGTGTTCTCAGCTGTTGGATGCTGGTAGATTTTATGTATCCGCACTAATAAACCCAAGTTCTGAGCTTGGAATTGCAAAGGAAGGACCATATAACTGTAGATGCGTAGGTGCTTTCAGCAGATGGTAAGGAAGGAGCAGGCATGCCACAAGTTAGATGCAATTTAATAAAGGGCAAGGGCTTGTATTTATCTTCATGATGGCTTTAGAAGTTTATTTTTTAAGCTGTGGCTGTCGTACTGTAACTATCTGGGCTGTAATTTATTAGGTTCATAAACAATTCACAGGCATCAGGGATAAATTAATATGGCTGCCATAGCCACAAATTCAGCTGCTCAAGCCCAGTGCTTTCGCCAATGCAGGAAAACTGAAGCAGAGACACAACGGCAGTGGCCCCAATATCCATCCAAGTATTACTCAGTGTAGACACACTGAAATGAATGGACATGACTAAGTCAGGTCCATTCATTTCAATGGCTCTACTCTGAGTAAATACCACACATAAATTGAACACCAGCCATGAATTCTAAGTATTTAACATGGACCATGTTTCTGTCCATCCCATTACTATCTAGCCACAGTACTCTTTATTTCCATATCATTCCCAGTCTAATAAAGCCTGCACAGAGAATACTGTCTGTCCCACTTGCTTGTAAATTAGGCCTCTTTAACTGAATCAAGTGAGCTCTTTGTTCTCTTGAGTGAAGGACATACTGACAAAGAGTGGCCCATTTGTGGTTACCTTTGTGATGTCCTCATAGCCACTCATATTGAAGTCATCCCATCCCATTAAAAAAAAAAGACAATTAGCTATCTGTGCCAAGAGGTCACTGGACAAAGACTTCGAACAAATGGGCTTCCCTGTTACATGGAACCAGTCATTTCGCCCATTATATTCGGTCAAAGTCGCCTTTTGCTCTCTGGGTTTCTAGGCAATGAACAATGAAGCCTGAGGCGAGTAATTTAAACGTGAAAGAATTCCAAGGAGCTGATTTTGTGCTACTTCAGGAAAAGTGAATAGTTCTTTTCCGTGGCTGCTATTATTCAGGGCTAAAAAGAGAAGGCAAAGCATATCTCAAGACAGCAGCATTGTTCAGCCTGGTAAATATATGAGGGCTGTTTCACATACTACTTTGTATTGCCATGATGTTGACCATGACCTACAATAATACAATAATATACACCGTATACAATACGGTGGTGTTTTTTTAAAAAAATAAAAGTCACACACACGACCACTTTCCCACAGGATGTAATTGGGAAATATTGATAAATGCTTGTGTAAAAACAAATGTTTTACACCTTTTTTTAAAAAAAAGAATGTGATGTTCTGGCCAGTTTTGAAACTCCACTGTTTAGTGTAATATTGCCTAGCCACTAAGGAGTCAGAAACCCCGAATGTACTTGCTTACGGGGTTACAAGGCCTGCAGGGTTAAGATCAAGGAGCTCGCAGTGGGCAATAACCTCCTTTGCCAGCTATACTGGCCTTCTGGATGCAGGAAGTGTTTGACACAGCATTTAAAATATGTTGCTCAACCTGCGATGTCACAGCTTTTTTCTATCACTCTTTGTTATGGGGTTTAATCTGAGGATTGTTTTTATAGTTTAAAACGTTGGGGGGTTTTGTGCTGTATTGTGACTTGCATTGTGCTAGCTGCCTTGAGTTCCTCAGCAAATAGGCAGGATATAAATTTTAAAAAATTAATACTTTCAAATATTGACCCACAGTAGTGCAAAGAGAAAAGAGATAATGTGTTGCAGGCTGCACAGCAAATGGGGTAAGAAGAAAACAGCGAGTTAAAATGGAGAAACGCTTTCCCATAGCAAATGTAGTGATACGGCCTTCTGGAGTGAGGAAAAATATATGTAAAAGTGGCCCTCGGGATGATAGGGTTTATGCAGCTCTGATCTACTACAAGGAATCTGGTCCTGCCATTGCAATTGGATGATTCTGCCTCCAAAAAAAGAGCAGGCGATCCGGAACAACTGGGGGATGGAAGAGGAGATGGGATTAGCTGCCGTCTTGTAATAATAACACAGCGCTGGCTGGCTGTCACGTAGTCAAATGCTCTTTTATGCTGAAGCCAATAATAATAGCCTTTCTCTGCCTGTCTTCCCCCAAGAGGTTTTCATTTGTGAGCTTCATGGCCTTCTGCTTAACAATTTCTTGGTCATTATAGGGGACTTAAGGAGCTGTGGGCACTCTAGCTTGCTTGATGGGGCCTGAGGCTCCTTATACCCCTGAGAGCGCCACACATCTCATCCTCATATTCTCCCCACCCAGGGCTTAAAGTAAGCTTGGCAACTGGCAGTCTGCAGACTACATTCCACCACTGTCCTGGGTTTCTGTGGCTTTCCTTTGCTTCCTTTACCTCCAGGCTGGAAGCAGCTGGCATGAGTGTCTTTGCCTGCGGCACTGAAAGAAAAAATCCCAAACAATGTGGTCTGTGCATGATGCTGGGAAATTAATGCTTATGCTCCAGATGATTGGAAAAGTCACCCAAAGCGGCTGCTTTCACAGCTTCCTTCTCAGGCAATGCACCGCTTTCAAATTCTAAATGTCAAACAGCGCCAGATTAATCCAAGCTTCAAGTAGGGAGACAGCAGATAGAGGGCTTTGTGAGTTTCAGGTGTGCTTTAAATGAGGTCTTTCTAGTTCAGACCAGCCCCGTAGATCACAATAATCATTTCTGGATGGACATCCTGGCTTATGCCTTCTCGGTATTGAAAATTGCTGCACCCTAAAAACGATTCATGCTGCATTTTAGCAAATCAAATTGTTACCTAGCCCAGAACCATAGCACCTTAAAGCTGTTTATATTGCGATAAATGCACAGCCATTGCTCATTCCTTACAAAGAATTCAGATTGCTTTCCTCAAGGAAGCCCTTTTATGGTATATGGCAGCTTTCATGCAATCATGCCACAACATATTGTTGTGTAAGTATTATTCTTTCCCCAACTAGTGAATGGGAGCACTGTCTAGACGCTTTCTTGCTGAGGGTCACAAATACCTGTTGCCTACTGTCCATGCATCACTTGGTGGCTGGTGACAGGCAAGCCATGTCCAGCTTCAGGTGGCATTCAGGTGGAGGTCAACTGCTGAGACTTATCAGGGGCAGTTCCAGAATCACATCATTACAGAAGATTGAAGTCCAAGTAGAGGACTTCAAGAAGTCTAAACACAGGGGCAACCTGAGAAGCAAGGCTTTTAAACCTGAGTTTTCAAAGCCCCATCCACAGTACAGCTGCAAGCCATCCATGCTGCTTGCGTATTTGCTCTACTTGCAAGGAATCCTTGTTTCTCAGGTGAGCTGTTTGGCTTCTAGCAGCTGACTGAGGCTGCACCTTTAGGCACCTGTGCTTGCTCGGTCTCAGTGGCCGCTTCTGATTCCAGAAAGGGGCTACCTGTGTAAGGAAGGGAAGACTGCAATTCTATTTTGCCCGAGGCTCATGGAACCCCTGGCCTTCCTCCTTGTCCCTCAAAACAGGCAGTTGCTCTGTGACATTTGCAGGTTGTCCTACAAGGAGGATTCCTTGAGCGTGGCCATAGCACCATAATTCAAGCATCTGGGCTGCAAGGAGTGGACTCTCAGGAGAACTGGAACTGACTAGCCTCAAGGCAAAATCTGGATTTACCATTTGGTGCCATTTCTTCCCTATCACCTTCTCCTCTGCTTTTCTTGAGGCTTAGGTGGGCTGGCTGCCAAGCTTTAGCTGACCAAAGTGCTTCTCAAGACTATACCTTATGAACTAGTCATCTTCAATTCCCATACAAGTTTACTACCAGGCTGGATAGAGCAGAAACATTCCCCTCCTTTTTGAATAGGTGGAACTGGATGCTGACCGTCACAGTCAGGTGACTCCACCAAGGATCTGTGTCTGTCTAAATATTTACAAAATTTGTCAGGGAATAAATTTAACACTTCTGGTCACCAGCTTTCAGGTGCTCGTTGTTTACATATAATAGGAAACCTCTGATGACTTAAAACTGATAAAGAGTTTGGTGTGCCTGGAAAAGCTTGATTACAGCATTTTTAAAAAATAGTTATCTCCTACCCCCGTGCTTTATATCATCTGGCTCCATGCTTCTAGAAACCCTGAGAGAGCTGTCTCAAACTCTGCTTTCAAAAAGTGCAGGGCTGCTTCCTAATGTGATAAGTTACCCCTTAATAAAGTCATGGAGGGAGCCAATATCCTGATGTCGTCTTCCAGCTGGCAGTGCAGTCAGCAGAAGAATGGGGTGGATTGGTTCCATGCTAAGCCGGCAGTGCATAAGAGTGCTTCACATGAGGCATCATCCATGAAAAAGTGGTCCGTGGCCCTCAGGTGTTGTTAGCCTCTGAACTCCCATCAGCCACAGCCAGCATGACCAATGGATGGGACTGAAAGGAGTTGTACTCCAGCAATATGTGAAGGGCCACCGGTTCATCTTCATAGCTTAAGGTCTCTGAACAACATTATCATGCGTCTTGCTCATATATATTCCCCAGCTCACATGAATTCGTTGTAGAGAAGCAAAAAGCTATCCAGACCCAAAGTTGCTGGCTTAGCATCCGGTAGTATATCTTGCCCTTTCAGCTGGTGTTTTTAGCATCAGCAAATGTCTCCTCCAGGAAGCTGGTGGTTTTCTAAAGAGGCTGAATCTGAGCATGACAGTGAAAGGGTCATAGTCAGATGAATAATTTGACAGTCTGGTTGCAGTTGTCTGAAAGCTCTGTAAGTAGTAAATAATTTTCACAAGAGCAGCTCTTCCAGAGTGGATGATGAAGGAGTGCTTGCAGATTTCACGTTTGTGGCATGCAAGATAGGAAGGGCTGGAACTGAGCAAGTGCAGAGAGAATTGTAGAGGACTGAAAAAAATGGAAGCCTGAAGGAAGAGAAGGTATTTCCTAGTGGAAAGACTTTTGAAATAGAAAACTATGCACTGGTCTATGGCTACGTTCCAACAAATCTAATATGTGTGCGTGAAAGAAGGATGCACACAGCAGAGGATTCCTTTGAGGATTTCCCCCTCCATTTCTGAAGGAAAAACCTCTTTATGCTTACATTTTAATATATTAATTGTAAAATGGGTTGCTTTTTCAGCATATGGTGACTATCTCAAAGAAAAGGTCAGCATTCAAGGTTTCCAGCCCCCACACCCCTTCTCAAATGTTATTTCTACATTGATCTTGGCAACTCTCTGGAAGTACTCAAGAGGCCACTGATAATACTCAGGTCACAGTTTAACCATCTATGCAGTATAAAGTAAATTAGGTTGAGCTAAAACTGGCTAGCCCATTTAGTGGACAATTTCTTTCCTATGAATAAATGCTATCTCATATATATATATATATATATATATATATATATATATATATATATATATATATATATACCACATCTGAAGTCCTGCTTCATTTGCACAGTAAGGAAAAGCAGGGCCTACTTAGTGATGGTGCCATCTCTGTCTTATTTTAACTCCCATGATGTGTCCATGTAGTTGAACAGATTTGGTGTCACTGAGGACAAACATACCTAACTCAGCACTGCTCTCCTTCTGAATTAGATGTGTTCGGCCTCATTGTCTCCCATGGAACCAAATTTACTGTCTCTGCCTCATTGCTACTAGGAAGGAGTGCTATTTTTAAACAAATAGTGACTGCAGAACTCAACCTAGTGCGAAAAAGGAAGGTCTTTTTGGAAAACAGCAGCAAACCAGTACCAAAAAAATGTAATAGTTTTGAGGTCTTTTACCAAAAGGTTTGGAAATGCTTGTTCCCAGTTTTTTAGCTTGGTCCCCCCAAAATAGTTTTGAAAATCATACTAAGAATACGTGGAAATAAGATTTATGGAAACTGACTTAAATTTCTTGGGTTCAACTATCCCTGTTCTATATAGTTCTATGCAGGGAACTGAGTATCCATGCACTGATTTTTTTAGTGATTGTCGAATTTTTGTTTTTAAAAAGTCAGATTATATTTTCTTTTGCTCATTGCCATATTCAGTTTCCTAATGTTGCAGCCTTATGTTGCTATAAACACTTACTCCTCTCCATTGGTATGATTTACTACATTAGTTAACATCTCAGTGGGGAATTGCATATCACTGATGTACAGGCAGCCCATACCCCATTAGTTCTATAATGAAAGGTGCATTAAAACAGCAAACATGGTTCCAGAAAGGCAGGAGACGTCCCAGTGCTAGCAGGGGAGGAGCTGGAAACAGCTCCGTTGTTTCCATGAACTTCTGCAGTGAATGATTGAAGCTGTTGCCTATTCAGTTCTTTCTCTGTTTTATTGTTTGTGAGAGTCAGGGCCGGCCGACCCTTTAGGCAAGGTGAGTTGACTGCCTCAGGCAGCAGGATCCACATGGGCAGCAGATCCAGCCTCCAAGGAATGTATTGGCCACTGCTGTGGTGTCAGCGACAGCTGCGACAAGCTCCTTGGAAGGTGAATCTGCCACCTCCTTGGCAGCCCCCACCCCCAATGCCGCTTCTACGGTGGCCTCTTTGCAAACAGGAGGAGCTGCTGGTCTCTTCCTACCCTTGCTCCCGATGTAGATCTTTATTCTCTGCTTGTTCCTGGTGTGGATAGCTTCACTCGGCCTTTCTTCCCTGGCAGGGGTGGGTGGGCGGGGAGCACCATTTTGTGGTTTGCCTCAGTTGCCAAAATGTGGTGCCAGTGTGGTGTGGTGGTTAAGAGCAGTAGACTCGTAATCTGGGGAACCGGGTTCGTGTCTCCGCTCCTCCACATGCAGCTGCTGGGTGACCTTGGGCTAGTCACACTTCTCTGAAGTCTCTCAGCCCCACTCACCTCGCAGAGTGTTTGTTGTGGGGGAGGAAGGGAAAGGAGAATGTTAGCCACTTTGAGACTCCTTAAGGGGAGTGTAAGGCGGGATATCAAGTCCAAACTCCTCCTCCTCCTCCTCCTCCTCCTCCTCCTCTTCTTCTTCTTCTTCATCATCATCATCATCTTCTTGATCTGGCCCTGCTGAGAATATCACCCTTTGGTGTCTGAGATCATCTCTCCATGTTGGGAGCGGGGAAGCAATATATGCTTCTTTGCACTCAAGTAGTGCAAAAGTGACTTCAGTGCCATTTGGAAAGCATACAGGAAGGAGCATCCTTGGGCCGCATAACTCAGTGTCATGTATACTGGCTGGCAACACCTCCAGGGTTTCAGATAGGAGTCTCTCCCTACATGGAGATGTGGGGAAACAGTGCTTCTGCACATGCGGATTAAAGTGGTACCTTGGTTTACAACCATAATCCGTTCCAGAGGCCTGGTTGTAAACCAAAACAGGTTGTAACCCAAGGCACACTTTCGCCAATGGGGCCTCCCCCCCCCCCAATGGATTGTAATCCAAAAAAAGGGACACGCGCTTCCGGGTTTGATGTGGTTGTAGTCCAAAACTGTTGTAATCCAAAACGGTTGCAAACCAAGGTACCACTGTATAGGCTCTGCTACTCAACTATGACCCTTCCTTAACCCTTCAAGAATACTGATCAGATTTATACATTGAATTATTAAGCAATTGGTTGCGTAATCATCTGCCTCTTAGTCAATTAATCTTCTAAATTTGAAGATATTTGCATATTACCAAAAAGAGACCTCATCAGGTATCTTTTTTATTTTTAGCAAGCTTACAGTTTAATAAACAAAAGCAGCCTCTCTCACTGTTGCAAGATAAGGCAAATCAGTAATGCATTCCTTTCCATTTTCTATTACAGTAACACATTGAAACCAGAATATTCTCCAAACAGTCAAATGTGCCTTTAACTCTCAGACTCCGAGACTGAAATTGCTTCTTCCACACAATTAATCTAACAGACTAATTAAAGCTGGCAGCCTAAGCAATGATGGATAGGATATGCAGGCTTTGCTAGAGTCTGCTCTCAGGCCATTACATACGCCCATGAAGATCTCAGCAGAGCTATGGGGGTAGCCTTGGTGAGAGGTAGTATTTTCATGAGGGCGCCATATTGTGCAGGCCCCACCATCTGATCCCATAAGAAGATTCCCAGTTCACCAGATTGCAGTTCCTTCTTGCTGCTGCTGCTTGTTGCCATTGTCTGCTGCTTTTCTTGGTAGACAGATTGATAAAGCCCTCCTTACTATCAGGTTGTCTCCCCGATCTTGCCTTTCTGCTGTTTTACAGAGCTTTCTCTATGTAACTTAAATATATTGAGCTTTAGTTATATCTACTCCGATCTTCATTTATACTGTGTCTAGTTTAAGCCCAGACACAAGAATGGCCAAAGCAGATTCCATGAGATTTTGTTTTGAACAGAGCTGTCCACATTGCAACTCACTTTTGAAGGATGCTGTAAACAGCTTCTGGATCTTTTTTGTGGTGGTATTCTGCTCTATGTGCCAGCTGTAAAGGGCAGAGGATTTCAGCACACGATTCCTTTACCTCAAGGACCACCTCTCCCCATATAAACCATCCAAGACTCTGCATTCATTACTGGCTTTATTTACTTATTACAGTGGTACCTCGGGTTACATACGCTTCAGGTTAAATACGCTTCAGGTTACACACTCTGCTAACCCAGAAATAGTGCTTCAGGTTAAGAACTTTGCTTCAGGATAAGAACAGAAATCGGGTTTTGGCAGCACAGCGGCAGCAGGAGGTCCCATTAGCTAAAGTGGTTCTTCAGGTTAAGAACAGTTTCAGGTTAAGAATGGACCTCCGGAATGAATTAAGTACTTAACCTGAGGTACCACTGTACATTTTTATTCTGCTCTTCCTTCCAAGAGCAGGATGCACACATGGTGTGGGTGTCCTCTCTTTATCCTCCCATCAACCTTGTACATGGGCTGTGTCCAGAGATTGTGCTATGGTCACCCAGAAACCTTTGTGTCTGGTGGGAAGTTTGAATCTGAGTCGCGCTGCTGTAAGCTCAGCCCTCTAACCCAGGGATAGGCCCTTCAGGTGTTGTTGGGCTACAGCTCCTTTCATCTCTGGCCATTGGCCATGCTGGCTGGGGGACACTTAAGTTGGCTATCCCTGCTCAGATTATTACACAGCCGTTCCTCCCTTAAGAGAGGTGAAGAACACACTGTGGTGTGCTTTTATGTAACTAGAACCGTAAAGCTTGTGCTGTTGGCCCAGGAGTGAAATAACTGGGATCCCTGGAAGTTGTCTGAATAATATTGGTGAGGCACACTGCTTGACATCAAATACATTTCTCTTGGGGACAGGGAACTGTTCAGAGCCCTAAATGGAATTGGGTCGCACATGTATTCATATGTAAATATGTGTTCAGATGCAAATTTCACAGCAGCCTGATTAGAATGCACCTTCTGGAACTTGCATAATGAGTATTTCTTAATGACAGGATCAATCCCTTGGTGTCAAAGAGATATACAATTCTAGATTATTAATTTTTTAAAGGATTTAGCTCTTGCTAAAGCCAAAGCCTTAATTAAAGTTTAAAAAGCAATTCCTATTGGGAAACAAAATGCTCAATCTTAATTGGAGGGGTTCTCTTTGCAGGGGGATAATTAACCTATGAGCAGGGTTAAATTCAGATGGAGTCGCTTTAGTGAATTTACACAACCCAGTTTTTCCATTTTCTCCAGAGTGAGTCCTGGGGAGTTTGCACTATACTTGTGGGAAGATTTGAAAAGATGTATTAATAGTCCAAGATGGCATAGCAACTTGAGCCTGGTATGCTAAAATAGGCTGACTGTGCTGTTGCTTCTTGGAAAAGCAGTGTATAAATCAACCTTCAACGCATTGTTACAGCAGATTGCAGCATATCCTTGCTCAGGTGTGGTTCCCAAATCAACACAGGATTACTAGTATAAAATGAATGGTGGATATGTTCTTCAAAAAGTTTAAAAGTTGTTGTGTTACGCTGTCAAACAAAAAAATTAAATCATTGTCAATACTGTGATCACAACAACCCACAGGCAAGCTTGGCTCACCAGTGGAGATCATGCTTGGTTCCTCACCAGCTCCTGAGTTGTAATGGTGGGGGCACAATGTAAGTTCTTTGCCATGGAGAATCACCTTGGCTCCCTCTCTTTCAGTGGCAGAAGAAGATATTTTTACATTGCGCTTTTGACCTAGGTGGAAACTGGTTATTGATGAGATCTTAAGATGTGGTCTTGTTTGGTTTTGCTGTTGCTCCTGTTGAATTGCATTATAATTTTTTTCTGACTGTTGTGTAGTTCATGGCAATAACTCATATTTAATCTGTGTTTTATTTTATTATAATTGATGGCATGATTGTTAGCAGCCTTGAGGGACCTATAGAAATGGAAAGGTGGGCTAGAGTATTTTAGTAAATAATTGAACAGTGCTGAGTCCATCCCCTTAAAAACTCTATAGGATAAAATTGTTTTCCCCCAACCAGTTTCCTAACCAGAAGTCTGGTCTTGTGGGCTGCTGAAAGGCCTTCCAGACTATTTGAAGTGTGCCCATCCTTACATAACTTTACTGCTTTGGCGACCGGAGAAGCCAGCCTCCTTTAGGTCGTAAAAGTCCTGAAGAATACGGGCACTGAACTCAGTGGGAATTACACTGGTACCTCAGGGAAGATGGCCACCGATCGGTGAGGCAACTGCTCTCACCATTTTATAGTTTTATTGTCCTTTTATTGTTTTATTTTATTGTTTTATTTTATTGTTTCACTGCCCTATTTTATCATTTCATGGTTTTACTTCCTTGTTATCTCGGATGCTTTCCTACTGAGCTAGGAGGGCGACACGGCAAAGGAGCTCAGCAAATTGGTCTCAATTACTTGCCTACCTTGGAAGTAGTCTCGCGGAGAACCCTGCTGCAACACCCGACGGAGTTAGTGAACCGAGGTGAGATTTTTACCAACTTGGCCTTTACAAGATAAATAATGGTGACGACCAGGAGTGGCTGTGGAGCACCGGGCTTTTGTCGGAGTGATCTAAGACCTCTCTCTAAAAGAGCTACCCTAAAGGGAGCACAAACAAAAATCACTCGGCCCTTTAAGAACAGGGGTAACGTCAAGCCGAGTGAGAATCAGCAGGAAACTGAAACCTCTCCCTCCTGCACTGAAGGGCCGGCTGTGCAGAGAGAGGATTGTGTAGAAGAATGCCACAACAAAGGGCCAATAAAGCCCAAAGTAAATCCAAACATAATTGGTACAGTCACCGAAGTACTCCCAAAACAGAGACTTAAATCGCAAGCTTCTCCTGAACCATCCCAAGTCTGAGAAGTGGAAGAACTAATGTTAAAACAAATTGCAGAGATGTCTTCGGGAAACCCTAAAACATCAAGAGACTCCTGCTTCCAACTTGAGACAAATGAGGATGAGGATTTATCAGTTATCAAATGGCTTGTGCTTTTAACTGAGGATATTGAAAATATAAAATCTCATCTGGCCACCTGTACAAAAATCCTCACTATAATGATGGACGTTTGCAAAACTCTCTGTAGGGAACCCAGCGGGGTGACTGTAGAATTGGAAAGTAATAACAACTCCCTTCCTACCAACTGCGAAAACAGATCATCAAGGAAGGCCAAGAGATCTTGTAGGGCTACTGCCTTGAAAAGGAGGCCCATAAGGGTAAAAAAGAGCAGAAACGTTAAAAATTATAAGGCAGTGCGTTACAAAAAAATGGATTTTAAAAAGCTCTTTAATCTTCTCAAGAGTATCCCAAAAACCGAGACCAGTGGGAACACTGAGAAACTTCTAACCAGGAAATCTTCTAAGCAAGAACGTTCTATAAACCCTTGCCCTGACGCTACGATGGATTGCTTGGAACCCTTAACACCTACCCCAACACCTAACTCCAAGCAAGACATTTTGATCCAAGATCCATGGTCTTACATTCTATCTGTAGATGAAACCAATCCCTCTAAGAAGAGAAATCTGACAAATCTAACAAATAAAAACTGGAAACTGGTGCTGTTCCGAAACAAACTCGTTTTATCAAATTATCCTAAACCCCCAGGACTCCTGTCACAAGAAGAGCGTGAAGTCCATCTATTGAACCTTTTAAAGATCTATATGCCGGGTATCCTTAATAACCCTACTGATTTGGCCCAAGTGGAATATCTATACTTCAACGGATTCCTTGCCAGAGCGGTGGTCTCATTCTATGAGGGGAGACTGGCAAAACTAGTGTACAAATGTAGAGAACATCTGGAGACGAGTGGTATAAGAATCTTTTTTATATATATAAATATTTATTAAAATTTTCCATTTTATGCAAACAAAAAGAAGAGAAAAAAAAGCACAAAGAAAAAAGACAATATTAAAAACACATAGTTTTCAAAACCTAGTTTCCAAACCATCGTCCTTTGACTTCCTCGAACCTCCCCTTCTTGTTTTCTAGATCAAATTATTTATCCAGCAAATCCTGATCTCCCAACTTCGCACTTAATTAACCCCTTATTTTCTATTCAGCTTCTTAAATTATTGTAACTTAAACCTTATTAAAACAAGAGAAAAAGAAAAAACATTTCTTCCATATTCTTTTACCATAACAGCTAGAAACCATTAATTTCAATCCAACTCCCTTCAAAGTTCAGTAATGTTACAGTGTTTCTTTAAATAGTCCTTAAATTTCTTCCAATCTTCTTCTGCCGACTCTTCTCCCTGGTTGCGGATTCTACCAGTCATTTCTGCCAATCCCATACAGTCAATCAGCTTCGTCTGCCATTCTTCCAGAGTGGGTAGATCTTGCGTCTTCCAGTGCTTTGCTATAAGTATTCTTGCTGCTGTTGTTGCATACATAAAAAAAGTTCTATCCTTCTTTGGCACCAATTGGCCGACTATGCCCAGGAGAAAGGCCTCTGGTTTCTTCAGGAAGGTATATTTAAATACCTTTTTCATTTCATTATAAATCATCTCCCAGAAGGCCTTAATCCTTGGGCACGTCCACCAAAGGTGAAAGAATGTACCTTCAGTTTCCTTACACTTCCAACATTTATTATCGGGCAAATGATAGATTTTTGCAAGCTTGACTGGTGTCATGTACCACCTTTATATCATTTTCATAATATTCTCTCTTAAGGCATTACATGCCGTAAATTTCATACCGGTGGTCCACAACTGTTCCCAGTCAGCAAACATAATGTTATGACCAATATCTTGTGCCCATTTAATCATTGCAGATTTAACCGTTTCATCCTGCGTATTCCACTGCAACAGCAAGTTATACATTTTTGACAAAATCTTAGTTTTAGGTTCTAGCACTTCTGTTTCTAATTTAGATTTTTCCACCTGGAAGCCGAGTGGTATAAGAATCTCAAGGTACTTTAAAAATGAAGCACCTCCAATTCCACTTATCCCCCATATTGTAAATTTGCCAAAAACTCAACATGAGATTGACCAACACGTTCTCATTGATATAAACTCTGCGGAGGACATCTCCAAACATCCTACTAGTCTGGTTGCCAAGGACTCTCAAAGGTTGGACTCCCTTGGGCCCAGGTATGCGGAGAATCAGGGAATCGACCTTGATAGCTTTGATAATAACTTACTCCACTCTTACAGCGTTCTCCCGCAAGAAGCTCAGAAGTCTCCGCTGTCCTGGGGGCTTTTAAAATGCTGGCAGTCGGGAGGAAAGCCCTCCTGTCCCCGGAGCTTGCGGGGTGGGAGGTGGGGAGAAGGGCTTTTCTTCCCACCGCCAGCCTTCAGAACAGCCTTCTGAAGGCTGGTGGTGGGAAGAAAAGCCCTTGTCCCCCCCCCCCCCAGCCTTCAGAAGAGGTCGGGGGACAGACTGTCCCCGGACCTGGTCTGAAGGCGGTTTCCATAGGAACGCATTGATTGATTTTCAATGCATTCCTATGGGAAACCGTGCTTCGCAAGACGAAAAACTCGCATGAAGAAAAAACTTGCGGAACGAATTAATTTCGTCTTGCGAGGCACCACTGTACCTGTTTTGCTGTATGATGTATTGAATATGGGCCTATGGCCGCAATAAACTATCTATCTATCTAAAGGCAAGAGGGATTTGGAGTGGCATCTGGGGCAAGGAGTTCCATAATGATGGTGCATGATCTCCAAGCAGCTGATGGTGGAGAAAGATCCATTAACCTCAGCGAGAGAATTTTGATGGGGATGGTTTGTGGACAGCATGTGTTGGGAGCCATAGGATTAATTTTTCCAAAGCGCGGCTACTGAGGGCTACTAAGTCTCCCTTAGTAGTTCTAACTTGCATGGCTCGGTTAATTGTACAGTTCCCAAGGGAGTCTAGCTTACCACTGAACTGCTGCTCATTAGAATTCCTTTTTAGCAGTGCCCTGGAGGCTTGTGGCTTCAAATGGCATCCCTCATCAATATTTAAGGCCTGTCATTGCGAACGTGGTAGAAAGAAGCTCACTTTGTGGCTTGGAAGAAGAAAGTGAAATGGTTTTGGAGGGGTAGAGAGACCTTGTCCTGAAGCATCACCTGTGAAGTTGGATAAACAAACCTGATAATGAATTGGTGGTCTTGCTTCCAATGTATAATAGAGCTGTGTTCTGCGAACATAACCCGGTAGGCCCAGGAAAACCAAGGGAAATCAGGACATTGTTTTCACAGAGTCACAAAGGAGAAAAATTGAGACAGGAGATGCTAGAAAGTTCAGAAAGAATGGTAGTTTCACCCTCAGAGAGCTACAGTTCCCACAATTTTTTGAGGGGGGGAACCATCTGCTTTAAATGTGCAGTGGATGTGTTTGAAATGTTTGGTGCAGATCTGTCTTTTGTGTCACCAGTTTTAACTCAGGGACTGTGATGAAGGTGAAAGAGAAGTGCATGCATTTGTATGTATTTGCATGCATGTGTATGTTTACAGTGTGCATGTGTTTATATGTCTATTCCTTCTCATAGAAATGGCCATAGACATGCAATACAACTGTAACCACAAATCAACAAGCTCAGAAATACAGGGGAGATAGGGTTGTGTGTATGAACCTAGCAAGTGGATCAGCCTTGAGCTGTGTTTTGGTCAGTTACATATGATAGTTATCCACAGAATGTGAATTTAGCCACGAATTTCCAATTTCTACCCCCAGTTTTGGTTGCAGTAGTATTTCATGTTTACACCGTTTCTTTTCTGCTTGTAATCCAGTTTACACATCAGCCGTAATCTTCAGGGGTCATCCCTTGCCAGTTGCAGAACCCAAGCAGCCAGTGAAGCCACAGAGCTAATTCTTTTTTAAGTCCTAGAAGAAAATTAGCCATTACTTTGGTTAACAGTCAGTCTGATGTGACCTGACGCGTGACTGCCGTACTAGCTTGGGAGGGAAGTGTTTGGTCCTGATCTTTCACGCTAGACGAGCATATCGAAATTGGCTTTAGCATTTTGAAAAGGCCAAAGAGTTTATTTATATTTTATGCTGCAGATGTGCTATTAAGCAGGAAAGGATAAACACTGTGTGTGGAACCCTCTGGAAATGCATCTGCAGTTTGCTGAACAGCTAAGGACAGAGAGAGCTGCTTTACAGCGATTTCGGAATATTCTTGAGTTTCTAAAGCTTTTCAGATCACCCTGTGACCTGAACAGATGGTAGAGAGCTGGAAACTTGATCGCTGGCTTTGCTGTGCTTTTCCGCTGATACCACTTTATAAATAAACCAGCAAACACTGGCAGGTAGTGCTACAATTCCCACAGTGGATTGTAATCCCCCGTTTTATGTAGCTCTGGGAATTGCAGCTCTGTGAGGGGCATAGGAGGTGTGCAAACAATTCTCAACACCCTTAATAAACTGCCATTCCCAGGATTCTTTGGGATAAGCCATGACTGTTTAAAGTGGCATGATACTGTTTTGAATTTATATGTGCCCTCGGCCTCTGGGAGCACAGCCAGACATGTCACGGAAGTTTGGTGTCAAAGCTAGGCCATGGGCAGCATTCTAGAGTGATTCAGGAGCTGGGAACCTAGAGTCAGGGGTCAGAAGGCATATCAGGGGGCAGGACTGTAAAATAAGCCACAAATCTGAAATGAAGAGCAAGACCAGAAATGGAAGACAGGCCAAAGCTCAGGCAGGGCTGCTTACTCAAGCGAAGTTCCCGTGAAACAGGAAGCCCTTGTGTTCCAAAGAGACACTTCCTCTTTAGAAGAAGAGTTTGGATTTGATATCCCACCTTTCACTCCCCTTCAGGAGTCTCAAAGCGGCTAATAATCTCCTTTCCCTTCCTCCCCCACAACAAACACTCTGTGAGGTGAGTGGGGCTGAGAGACTTCAAAGAAGTGTGACTGGCCCAAGGTCACCCAGCAGCTGCATGTGGAGGAGCGGAGATGCGACCCCGGTTCCCCAGATTACGAGACTACCGCTCTTAACCACTACACCACACTGGCAAGAGTCATAGGTCAGTGCTAAGGCATGTGCATTACATGCAGGAGATCCCAGGTTCAGTTTACGGCATTTCCAGGTAGGGCTGAGAGGGACACCTGTCTGAAACCCTGGAGAGTCGCTACAACCATCTGCACTGCAGTCTTGGAATAAAATATTTGTAAAAATAGCAAACATTACATATCACCACACTATTATGTTACACCGTTATAAGCTCTTTTACAATTTGGGAGGGGCAAAATGGGAAAGCGACATCAGGAACTAATAATATTTATGTTGATGGTTGCAGGGTAATAAAAATAGAAAAACTGCAGAGTCCTTGAGACACTGAGTTCTTGGAACAATGAGCTGTGGCAAATCGGCATGGCAGAAAAATTGACATACTAACTTAAGTTAGTTAAAAGTAAAGCCAATATATTAGATTTTTCTTAAAGCATGGCAAGATTTTATCTCATATACAAATCAGGGATGTATTTAACACTATCAAAGCTTTTCATCAGATTATAGAAAAGAGATTAAGTTGATGAAGTATAATGGAAATTTCCAGGACGCTAATGGATCTTAAATATATGCTTACCTACCTATATGTAAAGGGACGTGGGTGGCGCTGTGGGTTAAACCACAGAGCCTAGGACTTGCCGATCAGAAGGTTGGCGGTTCGAATCCCCGCGACGGGGTGAGCTCCCATTGTTTGGTCCCAGCTCCTGCCAACCTAGCAGTTCGAAAGCACGTCAAAGTGCAAGTAGATAAATAGGTACCGCTCCATGGGAAGGTAAACGGCGTTTCCGTGCGCTGCTCTGGTTCGCCAGAAGCGGCTTAGTCATGCTGGCCACATGACCCGGAAGCTGTACGCTGGCTCCCTTGGCCAATAACGCGAGATGAGCGCCGCAACCCCAGAGTTGGTCACGACTGGACCTAATGGTCAGGGGTACCTTTACCTTTACCTTACCTATATGTAAAAAGTGTTTAGAGCCTTTTACCTTCTGACAGTAATTACACGATGTAACTCTTTGTTGTTGTTTCTGTAATTTTTTTTGGATGGAGGAGGGGGAGAAAGAAGGATTCATTACTGCCAGCTCCAGGTAGGGATGGAAAAAAGTTGTCCTGTGAAACCCTGGAAACCTAATGTCAGACATTATAGACAACACCAGAGGACCAGTGATCTAACTCAGTGTAAGGCAAATTCCTATGCTATCACTGACTGACGAAGGCCTCAGATAAGTACCTCTGGAAATCTTGTTTCTTGAGGTGTCAGCATTGTGTTTAGTTGGGGAAGGGGGATACAACCGTTGTCAATGTGACAGTGGAATTGTTACCGATAAGGAAGGGTTGCATCCAGAAGAAATTTCCCTTTGCAAGGAATTAAGAGCAGCAGCAATTACAATAGAGGGTTGAAGGTAGCAATGCAGAAAGAGGACAGGCAGAACGAAAGCGGGGAAATACTGCAATTCAAGGACGTAGAAGAAGAGGAAGAGGAAGAGGAAGAGGAAGAGGAAGAGGAAGAAGAAGAAGAAGAAGAAGAAGAAGAAGAAGAAGAAGAAGAAGAAGAAGAAGAAGAAGAAGTTTTATTCATACCCTGCCCATCTGGATGGGCTTCCCCAGCCACTCTGGGTGGCTTGCAGCATATCTAAAAACATAATAAAATATGAGCAAAAAGATTAGCAATTCTCATTTAATAGCATACACCTTAATAGTCGACTACCCTCTGCACTTGCGCCATTAATAACCAGAAAACCAGATGGACATTTGTTCCGATTCAGCAGTAAGCCACAGGTTTTCCCAGCGAAAGCAGCAGGGCAAAAGAAAAACCTCTCGGACCCATGCCTAGAAATTGTCGGACAAATGCAAGTGTGGATGATCACAGAGATTCATTGGCAGAGATAGCCCTGTAAAGCCCTGGCATCTGTCTCTCTGCTTCTGTGTTTCCACAACTACTGCCGTCTGGTGGCCAGTGTGTCATAGTGTCAGCAAAACATAGCTTGTTTATACAGAGGCTGTGGTGATGGTGGGGTTGAAAGTTTTTTTTTTTATATATATAAAAGCAGATAAAATGACAAGTCTAGATTAATTGCACATGGGGTATAATTGTTTTGGTCCATGTGAATAATAATAATAATAATAAAAATAATAATAATGAAGACTTTTGCAATATGGCTCCCTTCCATAGAGTCAGAACAACATTTGATCTCTTGGGATATGTACCTAAATACTCCTGCAGGTTCTTTTCTCTTTCTCATCATAATTAGGTAAACTGCACAAAAGGTAAGCAGGGCCAAAAGGTAGAAAGTGTTGGGATACTGCCAGGGAGACAAAGTCCATCTGAGCCCCCAAGCTCGGCTGCCGGACGATCCAAAGCTCTCCTGTAGACAGGCAATATCAGCAATTAGCGACACGAAGCCTCAAGAATAGATTGCCACATTCTTAGGCTGGTGCACACTCTATCAGCAGAATTCACACAGCAAAAGATGCACAGCAGGAGAGCATATTTACAGTTTATACAGCGTTGGTCAGAACAAAGAAACCATGACCGTCTGCATCGGTATGTTCAGGCAAGAAGGGAGAAACGAAAGCAAGTGAAAAACATAAACATCCTGTGAACAGGAAATGCGCAGACTCTGTGACTCACAGCCTGCTCCCTTTTAAGGTGGAACGGAAATATCCTAACAGAAAGGCCAGGTCAGATTATTTGTCTGTATAGCCCAGAATTGCCTGTTCTGACTGGCAGCAGCTCTCCAGAGACCCACCTTCCCCACCCGTCCCTGTCCCTGTAGTTGTAGCCAGAAGTTCCCTACCCTTGGTCTCTAAGATCATCTGCTACCAGACCCTTTTTAAGTGGGAATGCCAGGACTTGAGACCTTCTGTTCATAGACCTTGTGCTCTGCCACTGAACTATAGCCTATTAGGCGGTGGCAAAGAGCTAAATGAGAATGAGTGGAGATTGTGAATTCTACCTGGCTGAGATACCTGTACTGCAGTGTTGTGGAAGTCTGGCACTCTTCAAGTTCTGCCTCCATGGTCTGAGGCAGCATGGAGATTGTAGGAGGCTAGAATGCTGTTGCACTCATGCTGCTGCTTGTTGGCTTCTCATAAGCATCTGGCTCTCCCACTGTGAGACCAGGACACTGGACTAGATGGGCTTCTTGCTATTCTTACCAGTTTCGCTTGCTTTTAATCAGGATAGTGTGGGCAGAGTCTGGGCAAGAATGGAGGTTCTCCTGGGCACTGTCCCTGCAGAGATGTCTTACATTTTAGGGCTTTTCTGCAGGATGAGAAAACATTTCAGTGGGGTAATTCCCTTAAAATGCTTACCTGTAGTGGAACACCGTGCTCTTCCTTCATGGATCGAACTGGGGTAACCTTGTTTAATCTTCAGCACTCAAAATATAAGGCAAGAGCCTGGCTTTGCACAGTGGATGAAGTATATAGCTGCTGAGCAAATAGTAAATCAATAAACTGAAAGGTTAACGAAATAGCAGGACAGTAAGAAAGGGATGGAACAGATAGCTTGCTCCTCTTTGCAACGTTTAGTTTTCTTAAAAATAACATGAACTATGGGTTCATGAAGTGCCACACTGAAGGTCAGGATGTTGCAGCGCTATCTTCACAACAGAAGTGTAGCTTTGTGCGAACCCCAGCAAAACCATGTAATAAAGGTGCAGGCATTGCACTAGAAGCAGATTTTGCTAGAAGGGCAGTAAATTCTTCAAAGTGAAGGGTGAGCATCGCAATAGAAAACCGGTGAAATACTCAACAGTGGAGCGGTGAAAACACAATCAAAATATGGTTGGCGTAATACATTTTTAGCTAAAATGGCATGCAGTGAAAGCCAGCCAGCCAGCTCTGTGTTTCTGATGTTTGCCAGACTGCTTAATGCCACTACTAATGAAGGATTTTACACATCTTCATTTCTCTTTCAAGACACACAGGCCCAATTGTAGACACATCTCATCCATGGCTGCAATCAATACTGAGTATGCTTTGCACCGTGGACCCAAGTGGCATGTAATTATGAGACTGTATTGATTTCCCCGCAAAGAGGTTGCTAGCGTACAAAATAGCAGCTTGACTTTCAAATGACTGGACCAGCAGCCTTTTCTTTCCCTGAGAAAATTAACATGGTTTGGTGAAAGCTCCGAATTCTGTGCAGGGTCTTGAAATCGCATTGTAGCAACACTGTAAGAAGTGGGTCACTCTCCCCTGTTATAAATCTTCACCACTCCTGATCATTTTATGTGCAGCCCATTTGGCTGCCCGGGGAAAATATTTGGGACCCAATCCAGACAGCTGCATGGGGAATCGGCTCTGCCCAGCTGGGCCTCAGTGCCCCTTCCTCCTGCTGAAAGGGAAATTGGAGATACCATATGTCTGCCTTTGGTCCCTCGCATGCATGTGTTAGAATATAGCCATCTATGCATTTAACAACGTAAATCGGTATTGGAATTAGTATGGCTTATTTTTAAAAAAGTATTAGCGGCTTTAAGGAGCTGACGTGGTGTAGCTAAGTGACTGAACTCCCTAGTTTGAACCTGTCCTCTTCCGTCACGAATTCAGTAGCCCTAGACCCTCCATCCGCATTGGGAGAATAATAATTACCAATGTTATGCATATGTCCTGTTAAAAAATGAGTTGTCAAAGTATGGCTATTCCACAGTAAATGTCTAGTGTGGAAGTTGGCTGCAACGAGTTTCTTGTGCAAAAGTCTCTTTTTGTGCTGAACCCAGGCATCTCTCTACCAAGTGATTCCTGATTCCCTGCATTCGATGTAAACACAATTCTTCAGCTTTTTATCACTCCAATATGTTAGCTGTCTCTCAGGCCATGTGATGGTGCAAAATTATGTGCTACTCCAAGTCACTTTTCCTCAAAGAGCTGAGCTATGCGACCTGATTTAATTTAACAACAACAACATTTTTATTATTTATACCCCACCCATCTGGCTGGGTTTCCCCAGCCACTCTGGGTGGGTTACAACATATCTAAAAATATAATAAAAGCATCATCAATCCTTAAAAACTTCCCTCAACAGGGCTGCCTTCCAATGTCTTCTAAAAGTCGGATAGTTGTACCTGTATATGTATGTTCATTGGAATTCGGTAGAAATGGTCAAGAAATGTTCCTTGAAAGAGTAATAAAAAGAAATTGTTATTTAGGGGAACTGAATTTAATTCTAAATTATATTCCGGAAATGTGGGAAATTTCAAGGGGTCAAAAAAATTGGATGTACCATGCTATATTACAAGCAAAAAAACTAGCTTTGATGAATTGGAAGAGCCGCAAAAAGATTCCATTCAGCACATGGATTGGTAATATGGACAGATTAGCTACATATGAACGAATTGCATGTCGACAGAAAATAAGAATGGATAAATATGAAGAAATCTGGAATGAATATTTAAGCGATAAGGCGGATAGTGGTGGGAAGTAGGGGGAGGAGAGAGAGATGGGTAAATACTGTTTAAAAAGGTGTAGTCATAGGTATATCAATTCAAATCTGAATTGTCAAATTGTGTTACTATTGTTATTATGGCTTTTGTTGTATGTGTCTCTTGCAGCTGATGTTTATATTGAAAAAATGATGAAAGAAATTTTTTAAAAAACCAAAAAACTGGATAATTTGTTCTGTGTACATTATTATTATTTTCAGAGGGGGGTGTTGTTGTTTATTTTATTTTTTACATGCCCTCCACCTATGGGTCCCAGGGCCCAACAATTTAAAATGCAGTTTAAAACCATTAAAAAACTTAGAACCACAGAAAATAGGGTAATATTTGCTCTAATGACCCTTTCATGCTATTTAAAATCTATCCATGGCTCTTAGCTGTGATGGAATCTCCATGTTCAGAGTCAGCATGCTGGTTCAGATACCGGATGCTGGTGAGCCATAGCAGGAAAGGCGAGGTTGCCTTTGTGTGAGTTGCGGAAAAGCATCTCGTTGGCCAATTTGGGAAACAAGATGCGGAATTAAACATGACTTTCAGTATAATTCAGCAAAGATATTGTTAGCTTTGGTCCAAGTAGTACTGGGTGCCACCCAACACAGAGCAAATCTGTTTCAGTCACACTTAACAAACTTGTGTGTTTGAAACAGATGTTATATATGCGTATACAGTGGTGCCGTGGTTCTCGAACTTAATCCGTTTCGGGAGTCCGTTCGATTCCTGAAACCGTTCGAAAACCAAGGCACAGCTTCTGATTGGCCGCAGGAGCTTCCTACACTCAAGCAGAAACTGCGTTGGTCGTTCGGCTTCCGAAAAATGTTTGGAAACCGGAACATTTACTTCCAGGTTTGCAGTGTTCGGGAGCTGATTTGTTTGGCAACTAAGACGTTCAGGAACCAAGGTTTGACTGTAGTTTTAATGCTGTTAATGTTCAGTTGCTTTTTAATTCCTGGTTTTCCCCCTCCATGTTTTTTTAACAGTTCTTGTTTTTAATCTGTAAGCTGCCTTGAGTCCCGTATGGGGGAAAAGGTGGGGTACAAATAAATACATAATAATAATTACTAAAAACCAAGTTGTGTCATAAGGGTCTTCTGACAGTGGGTGGCCCAGAGGTGACATCTGCACCCAGATTGTTCCACGCTTACTGAATTTGCTCTGTGTCTAGGTTTAATGGCATACAGGACTGTTTCATTACCTTTACATCTGTTCAGCAGCTGGTGTGGTTTAGTCCCTCTGGTTCTCTGCAACAGGGTGGCATGATGTATCTTTTCACCGCATTAGACAGAATAGGTTGGTTTGCTGGGGAAATCGTGGCAAGCTGGTGCCTCTGACATTGTACAGCCATGGGCCAAATTACCTTGTGAGACCACTTCCTGATCTGGTGTGCTGCTTGTTCCTCTGAGATCTTATATTTGTACTGACAAACAACTTAAGCTTTTGCCTTTCTTTCTCCTTTTTTCTTTTTGTTTTGTTCCTCCCCTGCCTCCGCCCCCTCCCACATTTCTACAGCAGCAAAGGAGGGAGAAGGAACTAAGGAAACAGCAAGAGAGGGAGCAGCGAAGGCATTATGAGGAGCAAATGCGCCGAGAAGAGGAGAGGAGGCGTGCCGAGCATGAACAGGTAACCCGCATCTCCTCCAGGATGAATCTGCTTTTTATGGATGAACCTGCTGATTTCCAAGGTTGGAACCCAGTTTTGTCCCTGTGCGTTCGCCCAATATCAAGCTGCTGTTACTTCCAGTTCCCTGGCATATGTGTTGTCATCGAGCACATGCTTCTAAGCAGCATTGCGTTTTTAGGTGTACCCTTAAAACACCATGCCTGCATCTCCCTACGAATCTAATGTTCTTTGATATGGTTCAAATAACGGTGTAAATGATGGATTTGCCATTTGAGTGCTTCACCTCCAGTGCCAATCTCACCTGAGTGAACCCTTGCAGGTGCTTTGTAAAAAAACATTACCAGCAGCTGCACAGTCTGCTGGGATTGGTACATGTGATGGCTTGCTCAGACATTTGTTTCCAACGTCTTCACTTTCACTTCCAGCTGGCATTTCAGAGTCACCGCTGATTCAAAATAAGCATTAAAGTGGCTTAGTGACTCTGCCCTTGGAAATTTAAGAAACCGTGTTTCATTCATTACACTTGTGTGCTCTGTTGCTTTCACTGCCAAACTCTTAGTCACTTGTTCTGTGTTCATTCCTGTCCATTATGTGACTCGCCAGCTCACTAACTAATGCAATAAGGCTGGATATCTTCTTCTCACAACCACTTCCTCTCTGCAAAAAAAAAAGTTGGTGATTTGTCTCTGGATGCTTTCTAGCTTTCAGTGGGGAATATGTTTAGAATTGACTCAGGTATCTATAATGGACTCTTCAGTTTATCATTACTGGAATGTGTTGCAGTGAGCCTCAGGCTCACACACTCTCCTCTTCCAGCATGACCACAGAGAGGAGAACAGCAGATTTTGCTTTCATATTTGATTAGTTACTGTTTAGTGTTACACCCTGAACTAAACTGGTTAATCTTAACTATGGTTTGTTTGAAATGAGCTACCTTCACAACCCATGGTTTGCAGCTGGCTTGTTTCAAACAAAACACAGTTAAGATGTACCACAGTTAATTTGGATGAAATGCAAGCTGTGCTTACTCCAAAATGGAAGCAAAAGGTGCCAAACTCCTTGCGGTCATGATAGTGGGGAGTGTGCCAGGCGTGAAACCTCTTTCCTGATACAGACATCACTGCAGCTGGTGTTGGGCAGGGTGGTAGCAAAGTTAGGAGTGTACAGGTATACTAATGGCAGTGAAAGACGGACTCCATCAGTGCATTCACACAGCTCTGACCTCACTGCTACTCTATCCTGCCCAAGTGCTGCCCTGGCAAGCTGCCATGATGGTGATATTGGGAGGGCATGGCTCTTGCCCACCACACCAACTGCTGCTGGTGTGTGCCAGCCCAGGAATTGCTCCAGCTCATGCTCATCAAGATAAACCATGGTTTATCATGATATGCGAGTACAGTCTATTAGTAAATGGGTCTGCATCCTGCATTTTTTGGCCAATGTCAGAATTTAGGGTGAGTTGCAACGTTTAGAATGAGTTAATGTAAGATGATTTGAATTTTATGATGTTAAGATTTTGTTTATATTTGTTTTACTGTGTGTTGTAGAACACCTTATGCTCTTTGGAGGACAATAATATTATTTATTTATTTATTTATTTATTTATTTATTTAAACATATTAAGTAAACAAAATACAGAAAATAAAGAAGGAATTTATTAATATTGAAACTGATGATTATATTAAATCTCAGCTTTCAACTTCGTTTTCAAAAAGAGAAGTACGTTTTCAGCTCATCTGGCATGAAGACGGGGTTGAAGTGCCTGATAAACACAATTTCAAGACCAGAGGCTGTATGGACTCTTTAAGGAAAAATCTTACAGCCATCATTTTCCTACCCGCAACGCCATGATGATGAGCAGTACCCAGATAAACCACACAAAATGAAAAGTTGCACCTTTATAGACATATTTCAGCTTTTCTTGGTGCAGGAATTGGGTACTTGAATCAAGCTTGGAGGTAGCCGAATCAGCTAACCTGTGACCCTCCAGATGATGCTGAATTGCACATCCATCAGTCACAGCCAGCCTGGCCAATGATCAGAGATGATGGGGTTTTTAGTTCAGTATCAGCTGGTGGTCCATGCGCCATTCCTGCTTTTAAAAAATAGCAAGTCTGAGTAGAATGCTTGTTCTCAAATTAGTTGAACAACATCTGATCAGATTTGTTTAAAGAGCTCTTCACCAGTGGTGGTTGCATTTCTGTTCAGTTTATCAGATGATTTATCCCTACCTCTTTTTACAGAATTTGGGTAACTGTGGCACGGAAATTGCCTTCCTTATTTTATGCATAACATACAGGCAGCCCTGAATGTTACTATGCCATCTACTTTGTGGTATCTCAGCAGCGGTTTTTTCAAAGTTGCATGGTGTTCATCCAAATGCTTTACATCACAATAACACTGCATTCCCTTTGGTTCCTCTCCTTAATGTTTCTGCGGTTCTTTCTTCAAATTTCAACATGTGGCCACTTCTTTCTCTTTGAAATTACGGTTCTTTCTTTTTCTCTCCTTTTTTCCTGCTCCCTGCTGCGCACCCAGGAATACATCAGGCGACAGTTAGAGGAAGAACAGAGGCAGTTAGAGATCCTGCAGCAGCAATTACTGCAGGAGCAAGCTCTACTTCTGGTAATGGGGAGTCAGGATCCCTGTCGCATCCTTTGCCCAGCCCTTTCTGTGTATAATGAGACTGCATGTTATTAGCCAAATGTGTAACTGGGCCTTCAGACTTATAGGGTTGCCATCTTTTTTGGAGATTTGCCTTTCTCCTATACATTATAAATCTGAGTACCTTAATTTGTTCAAGCATTGGCATTTGTAATATTTATTAAATTCCCAACACATTCAAATGTTTGGGGGAGCATGCAGTAATGGAATGGCCGGCTGGTAGTCCGAGGGTTGGCTCTAGCCCAGGAAGCCATTTTATTTGGCCGTATCTAGTTTGAGTCAGGGCGCATTGTTAAAAAGAGATAAATATCCTAAGCCCTAACTAGATGTTACTTCAGAGCTTCATGCTTAGCTCTATTGATGTGTTTTACTTCTTCTTAAAAGCAGCTGCTAGGGCAGGCACAATTTGGATCAGAGGCATGACACTGATAGAGGTTAACCCCTTCCCCTCTCCATGCCACAGCCCCAATCCAAATCCACTCCTGGCTGCTGGTAGCTACAGAAGAGAAAATAAACAGGCAAGGATCTGCAGCTACTAGCATCTCTAGGGGAGTTAATTTAGATTGATTACACCCACAGCACAGAGGGAAATGAATTTTTTCCCTTGATATTTGCACTAACATACAGGACTGTTTAATTTTTTATAGTAATAGTCACCTGCTATCTAGAGCTGGCCAGATTAAGGATTAAACATATATAGTCTGAAATGAGGATTAAGCACGTATAGTCTGAAATGCAGTATTCCTGCTACTGCTTCTAGGACACCCTTGTTCATAGGAAAGCATGTGTCTTCTCCCTGAGTTGCAGCCTGTGAGAGCAGTATTGAAGGGCAGGTGGACTACCAGTGACCAGGCTTGAAGTTACAAAACCAAAAGGCTCAGAATCAAAGTAGTCCTTGATTAAAACAACAATTTTAGGTGGCAATCCTAAAAGTCTAGGCCAATGTGAGTGTGGAGAGTCTCGTTCAAGAATTATTTTGCCAACTCTTACCCAGGTTCACTCCCGTCACCTGGCAAGAGAATTGTCCAACTCTCTGCTGTGCTAAGGATAGCGTGCTGCAACGGTTTCTTCCTTGAATGCAAGCACTGACACGCTCTGAATGTTTTCGTTGCCTTTCTGCCAATAACTGGAGCAGCCATTGCTGTGCACGTCTTTTCCTCTGCTCAGTCCGCTTCTAGAACATCCTTCATTTTCATGGAAGGAACAGGCCTCTGCTGTGTTTATTGCAAAGCTATTAATTGAAAGTTACTGGCACTGTGTGCTGGAATACAATCTAACTGAAACGTACTTGCTCCCTGTAATCTCTTCTTGGTTTTATAGGATTCGACGGCATATTTCAGTTGCAGGCTGCTTAGCTTTACATTCCTGACAGAAACATTTTTGCACTGCCTTTTCATGCTGTTTACAGTTTTGACATGGTTTATTTGCTGAATTTCCTGCATATATACTCTTCCCTTTACTCTCCCCACCCTGCCACTTAAGCTAAATTTATATCTTGTCTTTATTTTGGATGTGAATTGTTATTCTTTTCATTTTTCTTTTAAAAAACAGTATTATATTTATCAGTGCTGTTGGAGAGGTCATGGCTTGTTTCCCTCTTCCCAATAGACCCATTAATTTATATGACTGGACAGCGTACGCTAGACATTCCCCAACCTAGAGCTCTCCAGATGTGTTGCTCCACAGCTCCCATCATCTCAAACCATAGGCCTTTTAGCAGGGACTGATGGGAGTTTGAGTTCAACATTTGCAAGGCAATAGGTTGGGAAAGACTGGCATATGCAAACCCTTCATTGCATAAATAATGTTTCCCTCCATCAGTTTCATAACCACAGGAGGGACAGAACTTCCAGGCTGTAAAATTACAAATTGGACCACTAACTGAACAAAGCAGCAAGTTTAAAATAAACTCTTTAGAAAGAAATAAGCTGCCTCAGTAACGAGTTTTCCAGACTTTTCTCTGGGCATGCAGTGCGTTCAAGCTAATTTTCAGATAACCTGGTGGTACCATCCAGATACCAAATATGCATGATTTAGGAGGCATGCTTAGACTACAAGCTTAAACCACTTCCACACTTGTTTCAGACTGTCACAATTTCCCAACAAAATGTGATGGTTTTGTGAGTATACCCCGCTTCCCCCAAAGTTGTCACATTTGATGGAGCCTGAAAAGAGATGGTGTGGACCAGAGTTCCTGCTGTCTCAAGGCCTCATGAATGTCTAGCACATAGCTTCAGAAGCAGTGATGAGTAAGTAATTCAATACATTGGGGCAGGGTAAAGAGCACAAATGATAGAATAGAATAGAATAGAATAGAAATCAGCAATATGCTTTACAATGGACACCACCCAGACAATAACACAAGTAAAAAGTAAAAAAGAGAAACCTGTTTCAACATCCGCAAGACCCAGGGTCCATTTGGTCTCTTAGGGTTACTACATCCTTGCTATTTGGGCTTCAGTTTCCACTTGATATGTATCTGTGTTTGCCTTTTGTTGTTTCCCTCAACACCATACTGGCTGTGTACCTTTCAAGCTGCCATGCTGCTTCTAAATATTTGTTTGGCTTACATGTCTTGGTAGGAATATAAGCGCAAGCAATTGGAAGAGCAGCGGCAGGCAGAGAGGCTACAGCGGCAGTTGCAACAGGAGCGGGATTACCTGGTCTCCCTGCAGCAACAGCAGCAGCAACAGCAGAGGCAGGACCAGAGACCAGCAGAGAAGAAGCCGCTTTACCATTACAAGGAAGGGCTAAATGCCAGTGAGAAGCCAGCGTGGGCAAAGGAGGTAGGAATGGCCGTGTTTTCTGTTTTGCACCTTTCCCTGGGGTAGGAGGGAAAAAATCAGTGGAGCCAAAGACATTTACAGTGTTTTGTGAATATTTTCAGTGCTGACAAAAAACACCCTTTCCCCCTTTTAAAGCTGATTATTCAAAACTGCTACTTCACCTGCATTGCACTCATTTGCCCTCTGATGTCATCACAGACCCAAATCTGATTGGCCACATGGTGTTATATGATGGCATGATCCCTGATTCATCCATATGACTAAACCAGGGAGCAAGAAGTATCAGCAGTGAGGAGAAATGAAAGGAGACTGTTTTCACTATTTTTTCAAGTAAATATCTGCCCTATTGAAATTGCTGGTTTTTACTTGAAAATTAAAACTGCACAATGTTTGGTATAGCTGTAGCAGAAATACTATATAATAAATACTGTAAAAAAAATGCAACCCTTTTAATGCCTACGTTAGACTGTTGCATATTCACCATGAAGTAAAGTCCTAGTTGTGGAGATTTGCTTGGAATCCGTTCTGAGGAATGGTTCCACCATGCTCCCCTCTACTTTGCTATCGTTACTCAAGAGTGCTTAGATAAAAGCCTTGTTACATACAGCTTGAAGGGGCTTTAGTACATAAGTCTAGCGTTCATGAATGGAGCCCACAGAAGACTCACTGACATCACCTTATGGTACAAAAAATGACTCCGCTAAGTGGATTTGAGATTCTCATGTCGGGTGAATGAGGCCTCAGGCTTGTGCTGTAATGAATTGTGTGAGGAGCAAAACTGCGCAACTGTGCAGCAACCCTCATGAACACCTCTCTGAATGCCACCGTTGTGCAAATCCATTTCTCAGAGGAAGTAGTCTGGAGGGTCCTTTTGGCCAATCTATGGCCTATCTTCGGTATTAATGGTGACCAGCGTCAGTTCTCTGATGAAGTTAATTCGGGATGAGTTTGCCATCAGCCTCTCATTTTGTTTTAAGTACCATAGATAGTGCACAGTTGCTCCCATTTTCTACCCACAGCATTCCAAAGATTCCCCAGGTAATCCTCACATAATCTATAGATGGCATAGAAAAATAAAATGGATCTTAGCTTGAGCGGGGAGGGGGAAGAAAAAAGGTGTGTGTGTGTGTGTGTGTGTGTGTGTGTGTGTGTGTGTGTACTGGGCATCCAATTTGCCTGTCCAACACCATTGTCTGTAGGTGCCCACAGTGTCATCCTGGCTGATCCCCCACAGGTGGTCACTCTGGAGTATCAGTACTGTACTGTAGGTATTGTGTTTTGAGACCAACCCCAAAAGGTACTTACTGGGTGGTTTTCTGCTGTAATGCACAGGAACTGAACCTAGATCAGTGGCTTTCAAACTTTGTACGTTAGGGAGCCCTTTCCACATATATTCACGCTCTGAGCAACATTTCCACATCTGCCGCAAAAACCTCAGCACATCGCAGAAATCTCTTAGTTTTGTTCTAAGGTGCCTGCTCAGTTCATGTGAGGATATTGTCCATGTCTGATGGATCTCAACCACTGCCTGACATGAACAGAGAGAGGGTGCTGTTGAACGCACTTTGTGTCCTTGTGGCAGGATGTTGCTGGATAATTCAAGTCAATGGCGGGCTTCTAGGAAGCTGCTCTCTGTTACTGATCTTCATGTTGAAGAACTCAGGATCCCCCAGAACACAGTTTGAAAACCACCGGCCTAGACCGTGTTAGGAAGCTGCCTTCTGGCCTAGCATATCAGCAGCTCTTTCATCATGCTATGGGTGCCATCCATTTTTATTTATTGCCTGATTGGCCACAGTTCTGTATGAAAGTCTTTCTCCGCACGTCGTGCTTCACGAGCTGGTTCATCTTCTCCTGTGACCCTGTTGCATGTAATTTGTCTTGACGGCTGCTTATTTGTTAACTTGCTAAGGCGAGAGGCGGGGGGGGGGGGGAACGACTTGAAAAAAGAGGACAAAGCTTTGAACACCGGCCCCAATTTGTTTTTGTGGCTTATTACTGATGATGCCTGCTGATGGGTCAAGGTCAGGAACAGCCTGCTCTTATCTCTGCTGTAACTGTGCCAGCTGCTGAATAAGAAACTAGCATCCCCCACACAACACGGTTGCCCTGAAAGAAGGTATTGCCCATTCAAAAGGGGATTTCGGGTATCACTAGAGCAATGGTAATTGCTATCACTTCAAAAGCTTCTTGTCTGTTGCAGACTCTCCATTTGCAGGAGTGTCCTATACACAATTCTGTTTTATGATGTAGAATTTAGATTCCTGAAAATCGCCACTATCATTTTCATTTCTTCTTATCTGAAAAGCAGATTTCTTGCCCTTGTGGCTGTGGGAATGTGCTAAATGGGACTAGGAGTGGGGAGCTTTGTTCACGGATGGAAACACCTGCATTGCATAGTTTTGTGTGCAATGGGAGCAACTTCCTCGTGGAAGTAGCCCCGATCTAGCAGCTGAATTTTGATTGCCCCACAGATGTAATGTAGGAGTGTTGAGGGAAAGAGAGTCAAAATCCAAATGCCTTTTTTGTCATTTCTAATGGGGGTGTGTGTGTTTCTCTTTCTCCTCTGTCAGTCAAGGAGCACTGAAATTGACTAGACAAAGTGACAACAGCTTCTATACTAGTCAATTTCATACCTAGAGGAAGGGAGGAGGAGGAGGGTTCCTGAAAATCCTGAGCAGGAAGCAGAGCATACTGTTGAATTTAAATGATTTTTAATGAAATTACTTGTGAAATGCTTGCAGCATTTTTGCACCCACATGGCCCTCATAGCAGCTGACAATAGTCAGACAGGTAACTGTAAAAGGTATAAAAAGGGCAACCACAATGACTGAAATGTTGGAGCAATTTGCTTATGGGGGGTGAGAATATCTCAGCAGTAGCCAACATGGATTACATGGTCTAGCATCCCTGACTACTGGCCTCGCTGCCTGGGGCTAATGAGAGTTGGAGTCCAACAAAATCCAGAGGCCACTATGTTAGCTACTTTGGGGGCTTTTTAGTTTAGGGGGGAAAGGTGACTAAGCAGGGTGTGATGGAGCTTTATACAATTATGAATGCTTAGAGGGATTGGATAGAGAGACTGTTTTCACTCTCTCTTAACTCTGGAGTTCAGCATCATGCAATGGAATTGATTGGGCAGACAAAAGAAAATACTTAACTAACTTGGCAGGTTCACTGCTGCATGAGACAGTGTGATGACCATTGGCATAGCTAGCTTTTAAAATGGGATTAGAGCAATTTATGGAAGACAGGTCCATAATAGCTAAATGGCACTTTCATGATCAGAGTGAAGGTCTCACTGAATGCTGGTCGCTAGGTGGAGGGGGTCAATGGGAGAGGGCTGGTGCCTTCATGCTCTCCTTGGGAAGTTCCCAAAAGCATTTGACTGCCCACTGTTAGAAATGGGATGCTGAACAAGACGGCCCCTTGATGTGTTCCATTCAGGTAGTTATTATGCATTCTCTGCTAAATCAGCCTTGCTGAAGAATGCTGGGCATGTGCTGAGTGACCTTCTCTCACCTGTGAGTTAGAGCAACTAGCTTCCATGCAACCCTGGATTGGAGCTGAACTTTCCAAGCAGGCAGGAGCCCTGGTACTTCTTTTGTTAGAAGCTAATCATGGTGAAGGACATTTGCCAATAATTATATACTCGTGCGATTAACCAAAAACGTGTGTTTTAATAGTTTGATTTCTGTAATCCTGCTTTCCCAGGTACATCAGCGAGCTTTTAATAACCCACCAGTTATTCCAGCTAAGCAGAACCACAGTTTCGTGCCCCAACAACTGGTGACTTATGTTACTGACAAAGGTGTTGCTCCACAATCCAACTCTAAGCCCCTTATTGTTAAACCTCGTGGTAGACAAAACCAACGAGCATTAGACCCTCACAGAAAGGACTTTCCGGACTCTGCTAAGCAAACACTCTGGGTGCCTGTTATTAAGATCTCCATGCCAAGTCCACAAGAAGAGCTAAAGAATAGACCCATCTTTATAAACCCCAAAACCAGTCTTGGTTTTCATGAGCAGTTGGGGGAAAATGGCATGAAATCCCCCAAAGGGTCTCGGTCGCATGGGTGCAGTCCTGAGAGGCAAATGAGATTGGAGGTCAAGTGTGTGTCTTCTCCCCACCTTCAAGAAGGAGGTAAGCCACCACTGCCTCCCTATAAAATCAAAATGAATTTCCAAGAACACAATGTGGACAAGGAGAGGAAGCAACTTCATTCTCATCTACACCCAAGTGTCATTACCTCTTCGAGGAGTGTTCCATCATTATGCAATATCTCGGCAACACATGATAACCAAGATCTGAGTGCTTCTAGTCCAGCATGCCTCTTGAGAAGGATGAAGATACAAGCTGATGAGAAGAAGAAGCATCATGCATCTTTGGAGAGCCTCTTAGAACATCGCCAGCTTCCCACTGGGGTCCATCATGTGCAGATGCAGAGGAAAAAAATAGGGCGAAGCATGGAAGAGCTTCTTGCTCTGGATCTTTGTCCACAAACTTCTCATCTGAATGTACCCAACTTGACATCTTTGTCTTCTAGCTCTCGCTCAGCATCTTTAAATTCCCTTTCATTTTCTTCCAACTCGGATCTGATTCAGTCTTCTAAATCTTGCCAGGGTAATTCTTCTTCTGGCATCACTTTGCAGATGCCTCTGGGTTCATTTTCTAATTCCTCCTGTTGGTCTTCCAAACTTCCTTCTCAGGTATCTCATGCGAAGCAGTCTCTGGGTGTGCATGTTCATAACTACATATCTCTGTCTTCGAGCACACCGGACTTGAGATATGCTAGGCAGCGTCACTAAAATGAGCCGGGGAGTGATTTCTCTCGCCATTGCCAATAAGCTCTTGCCATTCTATAAGCTGGGGCTTGCTCAGGGGCTGGTGCTGTGGCGGAAGCAAATTGTATCGAGCCAGGGAACTGGGTGTTGCTTTGCTTTGTTTATACAACTTCTGGGGACTCCCTGGGCCTCATATGTCTTTGAAATTATTTTGCAAAACCGACAGCTGCAAAGTCAAGTCAATTAATGCGTTAGGTAAATCAATTAAAAACATTTTGTTTGACTAAAAAGCCCCTCCCTTTGAATATCTGTAGCTGATTCTTTAAAAAAATATTTTTAATACATATACTGACAAAAAACACGGAGGCCAGTTTAATTGACTGAAACGTGTTCTTGATAGGCTCGTTTCCTTGCCACTCAGAATTTAGCTGTTGGAAATACATAGAATATAGCTTCTTTTTGGGACTTTATAGTTCTTTTAGGTATCCAGGCCATAAATGAGTCTAGTAGAAATAAGGCATACCAGAAGTTGCCTGATCAGACAGTATGTCCATTTATCCCAGTATTATCTTTTCTAGCTGGCAGCAGCCCCCCAGGATCTCTGGTACAGATCTTCCCTATTACCTGCTTGCTGATTCGCTTCAAGATGCCAGGAACTGAACCTGGATGTTTCTACCTTTGAAACATTTGACCTATGCTATGGCTTCTTCCCAAACTCATTAAAGGCCACAAATTACGTGGCAGTGCCTTAATCATGTGCATGTATTACAAGCCAGTAGGAGATCTTCCATCTTTATCATGGGGAATACTAACCTCTTCTTTTCTATAACTGTAATAGAGTAAGTGGTGTATTTCTAATAATCTCAAGAACTTATTTCCAAAAATAAGTTCACCTTTGGCATCCTGCCACCACCCTTACTGTCTGTATGCTCATATCTTTTTTGTGAACTGCGCTGAGACCTCCGGGTATAGGGCGGTATATAAATTCAATTAATAATAATTATTATATATTTTAAAATTTCTGTATGATATTATACCTCAGTATAACTGCCATATGATTATATGCTATGATTTTAGGTGATTGTTTCAATCCAGTTTTCCACATATAAATCCACATATATTTTCCTATTTGCTTTTTTAGCCTAGTAATTGCCCCCCCCCCTTTTCTTGGAACAGTAGAGAAACAGGCACACACACACACACACACACACACACACACAGCCCTTCTCTCTCTCTCTAATGCTCAGCTGTAGTTAATGTAAACCAAGGTTTTAAAACTGCCAACAAACCATGGCTTATGAGTTTGGTTTGTTCTGGTTTGTAAACTGCACTTAAGGTGAACAATCAAGTAAACCATGGCTTAGTGTTACATGCACAATATTTTTTTAAAAGAGTTTTGAGTTTCAAAAGTAGTTTGCTATGCAATGTATCAAGCAATGCACAAAACCACTTCTGGCTATTCAGAACTTCTTGTAGAGTTCTTTTGATCCTGGCCTAGATCAGGATCCAAAGGATTCCTTGCTTACTTTTGCTCACTTGGTTTAAGTACAATGTCTAAAAAAAAAAAGTATAATTATAATAGTTGAAAATAGTGATGGGTGCTCACTTGAAAATCAGTGACCATTCCTTTTGAATGCTGAAAAACCTTTGAGGGACTTTTCAAGCATTTGAGAGGATCACTTGCAAGGAGGCAGTTTCCCTCTCTCAGCTACACTACCTGCTACTCCCTCCTCCAAGGGGGAAAAGCTCCATCTTCCCAGCCAAGATAGCAGATGGCTGAAGTCTCGAAAAATGAGAGAGGCACAGTGCATCTCTCTCACTATCCAAAGCTAATTGCTACCTCATGATCTGGGTGTTTGTGGCAGGCTGCGATATCAGGTGTCACGGAAGAAGGTCCAGCATCCAAAACGCCCCTTTTGGAGTGATGGCATGTGATGCAGGGAACATAATGTTGCAGGAAACAATGGTTAAGGAGTGAGGATTGCTTAATATTACTTGCATGCTCAAATCGTGATGAAATACTGATTGAGAAGAAGAATCAAATACGTTTTAAAATTACTTTTAAAGTGTGATTGCCTTTTACACTTTTGAACTTTTTATTGTGATTGTGAAATGGTTTCCACCAGTTCGTGAGAGTGGTGGACTTGAGGAGCCTCTTCCTGTATTATCACTGCACCTGAGACTGATTAGAGCATAAATAAAGGCTAAACTCATCTTACTGCAAAGTGGTTTGTTCAGCTGTTTGCCTAAGAGTTATTTTTATAAACGTGGAAAACTTTGAAAAGCATATAAGCTGCTGGGGCAGGGGTAATCTTTTAATACGGCAAACGGCGTTTCCGTGCACTTTGGCTTCTGTCACATTATTCCGTTGCACCAGAAGCGGTTTAGTCATACTGGCCACATGACCCGGAAAGCTGTATGTGGACAAACGCCGGCTGCCTCGGCCTGAAGCAAGATGAGCGTCACACCCCATAGTCACCTTTTACTGGACTTAACCATCCAGGGGTACTTTATCTTTTTACCTTTATCTGTTTACTCTTAATACCACCTGATCTTAAATCCATTTACATGGAAATAACTCCCATTGATTTCAGTTACTTCTAAGTGCATGTATTCAGGACCATATAAAACTATCGGGGAAGGATTCCATTGATGGAATCTGAACTTTAGACTTGAAGACACATCAATAACTTTCTTGTGAAACAGATCTACTAAGCAGAAGACTCAGGTGTCTGTTCACTTGCCAGGTTGTGGAAATACTATCGGTTAAAATAGTTGAAGGGTAATACAAGTGCATCTCATACTCCACTTTTTGGATTATTTGCATTGCCTCCTTAGTCCGCTGAACATCCTGCACATTCCTTCAGGAGACAGGTTTTAGTCTGGTCATCTTTGGTCTAGACTTGAATGTAGGCATGTTTCCTGAAATTCCTTGGAGACCTATTGAAATAATGCTGTCACCCGCTAGATGTCATCCCAATATTTATGCAGATGCATCTTTGTTCTGAAAACATATCGTTTCTTATTCTGTCTCCCAACTTGCCTCATTTCCATGTGCTGCTGCTCAGTAGCCTTAAGATGCTGACAGACTAACCCTAGATAACCCATCATAGCTGATTTACAATGCAGTACTGTATCTTTTTTGGATTGCCAAATGTTGTAGGTGGCAATTCCTACCCCCAGATGCCCTTGTTAAACCTTTTGGGGGGAAGAACTACTCCATACCTAGCTTCTTAACATTAAGCTGATCTTCTTGAAAGCCGCAACTGATTCAGTTATGTAGACTGCTCTTCCAGATCAAGCTCATTTCACAACAAAGTAGTCGTGAGCGTTCAATGATGACATCCAAAGCAAAGGTTATTTTAATCCTGTTGTCCTGTGGTAGTTTGCTGCCAAAGATGATTTGGCCCCCATGTGGAGTTATTGGAGCCTGTCCCAGAATGCACTCTACATTTACTCTGGGAGCAGAGAACAAACCGGAAGTTCACAAATAGTTGGCCAACTCTATTGACTACTTCACAGTCATTCGGAGGACAGCAAGCAAGAAGCATCGTAAAGAACAGAGCTACAGAGGGCCAAATAAAATATTTACCCGGGGCATTTATTGCTTTGTAAAACCACTAAAATTATGCCCTGATGTAATATATTGGCATGGTAGTTTGTACGTAAAATGTGTGAAAGTGCTTTTTATAATTGGATAATTTAATTCTCCCTGCTGGGTCAATGAGAGGCAGCCAGTATCGAAGACTGCAGGCTTAATTTGGGGGGGGGGGTGTGCACACGTCACAGTAGTGGCTTAGCCTTCTGTGGCGGGGAGAGGTCCTTTCAGAGGAGACAGTGGGAGATCTTTTTATTCCTTGGCAAATTACCTTCAGACTTTTTTTCATCACAACTCTGATTTGGGACACACCGAAACAAGCAACCAATCCCTTTCTGATCAGCTTGTCAGTCCCTTCTTTTAACAGCTGCTCCAGGTTTTGTGTTGTGTAAGAGGATTTTTTGTAAGAGAATCTTCTCCACTCAGGTGTCCCCTCCCTTTTTTTTGGAGAAGTCATCTCAGTATCTTGGGGGCAGCCAAAGAATCAACAGAACTCTGCTCAGAAACTATTCTCTCTCTTGAATGTTGTCAGGTTGTTTAAATATAGCCAACTAACAGTCATTCCACCCAAAGTATATCTAGTGTTTGTTTTTGCTATTTTGAGAATCTCTTTGTAGCACAACTGTAATAAGAAAACTGAAGAAGCTTGGTAAGCATCCGCTTGGTGATGGTGTAAATTTGCATATAAAGATACGAGCCTTCTTGAAATTAAACACTTGATGTGATTGTTTGCATTTGACTCAGATCTGGAATTAGATTTTGTCTGAAATGATTCGCTTTCTTGATGTTTCTATGTCAACATAATATCTTTTAATCAAGCTTCATCACTGGATTTTGCAGACAAGCACATTGCCTTCTCTTGCTGCCATATTGTGTCACTTTTTGAAATCTCACTTAAAGCATTTGTTTTGTCATTTGTGGTATCAGAAGAGGTAAGGCTGCTCTCGGAATGCAGATTGTGGTCAGTGGGTTCTATCGCCTCTAAGCCAGCATTTCCCAAACAGAGTCCCACTTATTTTCCGACATAAAACTGAAGTCTTCCTTTCACGATGTAAGAACTCCTTGTCCTCTGGAGAGCCTACCCCCTTGTGCTTCTGTGTGAGTCTCTGTTCAGGACATGCCTCCTCTGAGGTCAAATCATTCTGCTGCATCTTGACATGTGAGGAAAGGCCCAGAGCTCATTTTGCATGCAGAAGGCTCCAGATTCAATCCCTGGTATTTCCAGGTAGGCAAAGACTCACCCCTGAAATCCTGAAGAGCCTCAGCCTTTCACTGTATACAATACTGAGCCAGATGGACCAATGGTTTGACTTGTTATAAGGCAGCTGCTCCTACCCTACTAGACATTATTTGGCCCGCGTGAGCAGTTATTGGAACCTTTCACCAGAAGTTCCCAGATACCTATATTGAAGCAATTGTCTGATCAGCCGGAGCTGGATGGTAGGAGGCAAGGCCAGAGCAGCAATTCATACAGAGATTCATTAGGCAGCCTCCTTTTGCAGGCAGGTGCTTCAGGCTCATAAAAGATTGAGTCTTTTAATTCTGTTTCTCTTGGCCCACTAGCAGTTTTCTAGTACACCCTGGCACGCAGTTTGGAAATTTTGGCTCTAAGCTTTCATTTGCCAATGTTGCCTTCTAGCTATGCACTCTTACCGCTGCCCTTGCCTTTCCGAAACCAAAAGCAGAGGTCATAGCAGTGACCTGTAAGTTGTCTGTTGGTTTCATTATGCTGCCTATGCTGTACCCTCTCTGTACAGTCTTTGGAATCGCCAAAACCAAAGAGGTCATTCCCTGGGAAGAGCCTGGTATTCTCTGCCTTTGCATGCCCTCCTTGTCAACAACCTGCTCCTATTTCTGTGGGGCTTGCTCATTTCTCTATGGCCGGAGCCACACTAGGAGATTTTTTGAACACTACGGTTCAGATTTTGCAAATGACCGCAATCCGTGATCACTGCTATTGTAATATGGCATAAAAATGCATTTTCTTGCCTCTGATTTATAATCTCCTGGAGCTGTAGAAATGTCAGCAGTTTGCTTGGGCAGGGTTTGATGGGCTGCTTTCTGGAGGCAAGTTGTAATCTGTATGAAGCCTGTACAGCCATTTTTTAAAGAATATGTGAGTAGAATATAAATTGGTATCACAACATTCCATATATATATATCCCAAAAGTCAATTTGGATCAAAACTGCATTCATTTTGGAGTAATTTGATGAAAACTGATCCCATTCATTGTAGGCTCTGGGGAACCTACATGCTGTAGCTATTACCTTTCTTTGTGTTCATTGTGAAATGGAAAAAAAGGACTTTCATATTTGGAAAAGCACAAATGTACATGAGATACGTTTTTGTGGTAAGCAAAAATGAGATTGAGGTGAAATGAATAGGGTGCCAGTTTTCAAGCATCTAAAAATACTTTCCATAAAGAAAAATGAAAACAGTTGTTTACTAGGACAACTGATGCCTGGGGAAATAGCTTGGAAGTAAGAGCAATTATGCTATTTCTATTAAACATACTTTGCTTGATTGCATATGTGAGATATGATACCATTGCTTGATAAACTTGAAGTAGTAACCTCACATTTCATTAGGCAAAATTTATGGTTTGTTGATCATTTGTAAGCCTTGATTGTGGTGTCCAAGTAATGAGCTGCAAGCCATTCATTACTTATACACCAAAATCCATGTTTACAAATTGTTAGATAAAGTACACAGTATTCTTCACACACCTTCCTTTCCCATCGCATCCACACACCCACAATCTTTACACATTTTCCTCATAGTTGTTAGATGTCTATTCTTTCAACATTTTAGTGCCAGATTGGTTTCTTTTTACTGCCTTGTGTCACAGTAAAGAGTTAAGAATACCATGTTGTTTGTCATTAAAGAAGCATATTTTAAATTGTAACGGTATACAAGGTGTCGGTTGTCTGTTTTAAAGGAATAATTCCGCACTGATCAATCATGATGCCTGGCTTTTGTTTTATACTCAGTTGACTTCTTTTACCATGAGTGAGATGAACTGTGCAAGAATGAGTTTGACACTGAACATTAGTCACGGGGGGCAACAGCACAGGAGATCTGTTGCATGCCCAGGCTCTGTACTCCCCACCTGACCGACTGATGGAGCCTACCTGGTCCATCAGGCCCACCCCCTAAGAGGCCCTGTCTCTAGGCCTGCTTTCCATTGGCATCTTTCCCACATCCAGCCATTTCATCTTCTGTGTTTTAGAACCTCTTGCCTAATCTGTTCTTGTACATTACCATTCTTTCATTTCACATGTCTTCCTTTTTCTCTCCTTCAGCTGATTTCTATTTCGTTCAATGGCTTGAGTTTTTGAATTTTGCTTAGCTCTCCCTGCTGATTCCCACCCAGTGCTGCCCATTTGAAAACTACCCTTTTCTCAATTCAGTGGGTTCTTTGAATTGCAGCAGGTAGATCTAGACATCTGCAAATACCACTTCACTGTATGCCCACTGAGTGGAATGTATTAGCTGAACAAAGCATGTTGTAGCGTGTTCTTTTTACTGATATGAAAGTCCTCTGCAGTAGCAAAGAATCTGTGTTCAAACATTAATTGTTGGGGTATTGCTGATGTTTCGGAATGGCTGGTTGGAAATTTGAGCTAAGGAAATGGCTGTACAGGCTCTAGGTATATTATAGGCCGTGCATTCAGGTAACTTGAGATCACAGCTCCTTTCCCCTCTTGCTTTAGGTGGAGGAACGTTCCAGGCTCAACCGGCAGAGTTCTCCAGCAATGCCTCACAAGGTGGCCAACAGGATATCAGATCCAAACCTGCCTCCTCGATCAGAGTCCTTTAGTATTAGTGGGGTGCAGCCTGCTCGGACGCCGCCCATGCTCAGACCAGTGGATCCACAGGTACAGTGACTCAGTGGAGTATCATTTTCCTCTTCTGGTCATATGCAAATAAAATATGACACATGGTCCTCATTCAAGGTAATGTCCTGCCTAAATGTGTTTCATCTGCCAAATATGTGTTTCATGCAATCGTATTCAATATGCTGACTGTGGCAACGCTGTGATGACAGTATCACTGCCTTAGTTCAGTTTATTTGGGCAGGCTGAACTAATCTTGTAAATGCAGAGACATGTTCCAGTCAACACATCCTGTTTCAGCCCCACGTTTGAAAATACTTCCTTGCACATGGTGAGATGCAATACTAGCATGCATGCATGTAGTTTAGAATGCCCAAATTATTTTGAGGGCCAACACACATTGGCCTCGTTTGCGCATAATGCTTAACCATGACTTAGTCTGAACATGCAAAAGTGCTGCCTCCCAGGGAGCAGATCACAGCTGTTTTCCTCCTACCTGGTCCTTTTAGCCCAGTGCAGCATGGCAGCTAAACCAGTGTTAGGCTTGGTATGTCATGCAAATGTGGGGTCATGGTCAAGTGCTCTCCTCCTTAACCATGTTTTGAAGCCAAGAACAAACCAGCATGTTTGTGTGATCCCAGTGGGCCGTAATTTGGCTTCCTTTGACTTACGAACCAGGCCATTGCGTTAACCATTTGGGTTGGGATGGTGGAGGAGCAGACTCTATCTTCCAAGGTTAGGGTGATCACACATACATTCAAACAAGCAGTACATTTATTACCACCTTAAGGAAATATAGGGTAGGATGGGGAGAATGTGAGTGTCAAACCCGCTCCAGATCTTGCCTTGGATGGGACCATTGGTCAAGTAACGAATAAACGCACCTCAGAAAGGCCATTTTAATTATCTTGCACTATTTTAAGAGGGCTATTTTAATAGTCTTACACTGATGTGGGGCTGTAGTTCTGTATATGTGGTCCATGGGGAGGTGCATGATGTATTCGGATAAGATGATTTTATTAATAGAGACTCTACTGCCTATCTGCAAACTGCCTGATGAAAAACAAACAGCCACTTCTGAGCAGTTGTAGGGTAAGCAAGTCCTGTATTGTTTATGTTGCTTTCTCCAAACCTCATAGAACTATCAATCAAGGACGTGTTTGCATGTTATATATATTTAGGTGCATACGCAAGTTGCTTCTAATGTACCTTTCCCAATGAATGAGACATGTGCGTCTTAGGAAACACTCATCAGAGGGACAAGATCTGCAACGAGTCCCTGTCAAATGTAGCAACTCAGCTTTCAGAGTATGCTAAATTAACAGTAGCCGAATATCTGAACTTGGGAGTAAAGAAGTAGAATATTTGCATTCTCATGGTTCCATTCATAACCTGATCACCAGTTCCATTCCAGATCATCCCTCTTCCTCCTTTGTTCCGTTGATAACAAACATTGCACTGTTATGTTGTCAAAGCAGGTGTCCATCTGCATGGGCACCTGCCTGTCAAACCTACCATGTAAATTTCTCTCAATTCTCCAAAGAAAAGTACGATACACATGATAAAACATGTTTCCTCATTTTGGAGTTATCAGGTGGCATCTTCCATGAGAGAAAAGTGAAAGATTGTATATGAAATATTGGTCTGCTCCAGTATGGCAACCTATCTGTCTCATTTGGGACCTTTTCCTCCAACTGTGCTGAAACAAAAAGTACCTGGTAGTGAGCAAAATTTTACCATAATTGCTTCTCTCCCCCACCCCCAGCTTTCTTTTCATTCATGCATGTCATTTAAAACCATCGATCTTAACAATAATTTTGCAGGAGTCAGGTTCCTTTTTTAAAACTGATGGGGAAATGTTGAGGGACCCCCACCCCAGTACTCTAGACCTCTTGCCCTAAATAAACCCCTATGCCTCTGTAAATGTAGTATATTTATGCACATCTTAGAGGAGGCATATAACATGGGTTGGGTTAGTAAAGTGGGTAGACGCCATCATGTTCAGAAGAGACCACTGAAATGAGTAGAATTTACTGTGTTTCATAGGCTGCAAGTGATACACAAGCTTCGTTCAGTTGATCCATTGCATGGTGGTAGAAATGTAATTCAAAATCATACAGAATTAGCATTATACATTACAACTACTAACAGCAGGCACAAAAATCATTAAGTGGTCCTTCAAGGCTCTCAACAATTTTCAAGTATTCCCTGGGGTGAAAAGGTGTTTGACCTACTGGTCTACTGTATGCATCACTAAATCTTGATCCAACCTAAAGTATTTCTAAGTGCAGAGTCCTCAATCTTCCAGAGAAGCAGATTGTACTTGGTTTAACATAGAGTCTACTTTACTTATGCTTTGGAAGCCAATTCACTTCCACAGCATAAAAATACACATTCGTAGCTTGCTCGCTCCTTCCTTCCTTCCTTCCTTCCTTCCTTCCTTCCTTCCTTCCTTCTGTCCTCCTCCTTCTCTTCCCTGTCTTTCTTCCTTTCTTTTGGCAACTCAGTGCAACTAAAAACAGAGGAGCACCAGCCTTGCAAATAAGTCTCTATACATGGTTTATAACAATTCTTTATAGATATATACCACATAGTAGTGACAATGCAATAAAAGCTAACAATTTTTGGCAGCTCATCAGAGCCTGAAACTCCTGAAAACAGCCACTTCTTCTTTACATTTTTCTTTGAAACATGAAGCTAAAATGTCACACCAAACCAATCACTGCACTGCTACACCAATACATAATAGCCTGGGGAAAATCAGGTCTCCATTATGTTTTTGGATATGCCTGCAAAAACCTTTTTTTAAAAAAAACCACACAACTCATGTATTTTCTTAAACCATTTCACAAATAACACATGATCATATAGTTAACGATTATATCATAACGATTATATGTAGAGAGGGGTAGAATTAAGGCTACATGAAGAATCTCATATTTGGCATTTCCTGACCTCATTCTGCTTAATACTGTAAACTCTGAATCTTCTTATTACATTTTTGAATGGAATTCTAAAAAAAAAAAAAAAAGGAAACCAAAATAAATGTGGAACAAAGTTTTTTTTTAAAAAAAAATTGCTTTGCAACTATTCATTTTTTAAAAACACAAAATTACATTTATTTATTTTTTCCTACTGATGGTTTTGTTTTAACTTGGTGCATAGATTCCACATCTGGTCAGTGTGAAATCCCAAGGACCTTCCTTGCCTGCCTCTCAGTCACTGCATGAACAGCCCACAAAGGGAATGGCTGGGTTTCAGGAGGCTCTGACGGTGACCTCTCACCGCACTGAGATGCCAAGGCAGAACTCGGACCCCACCTCCGAAAACCCTCCTCTCCCCCCTCGTGTTGAAAAGTTTGACCGAAGTTCTTGGTTACGACAGGAGGAAGACATTCCGCCAAAGGTAAAAATGAGGTCACTGCTAACTTGCAAGGTTTGGAGTAAAGAGTAGCTCAGTTCCTCTGCAATGGCGCCTTAGGCCTTATTTTTCACACTTTATTGGGGGTTCATCAGCACTGGTGCCTCCCACAATGTGTACAGATCTGGGCAGGCGTGTCCCCTAAATTCTAGAGAGCATGCAACAGGGGCCCTGGTGGGAAGGGAGTGTAGCTTTCTGACTGAACACATGCTTTGAGTGCAGAAGTTTCTAGGCTCGGTCGTTGGCATCTCCAGTTAAAAGGGTCAGATATCAGACGCGCAGAAGACCTGTGCCTGAAACATTTGGAACCCACAGTCAGTCAGATCAGGCAGTGCCTGACCTGGAATACGACAGTTTACTGTGTTCCCTGGTAGGCCATATCTCCCTGGTGCAGGTCCACTGCACATTTAGAGAAATCCATCTGCCATGTAAAATGTAAACTGACCCTTACTTATAGATCAGAGTGGGCCTAACATTATCCCTGCCATGGCCTCCATAGCAGCTAAGTGAGCCAGCACAAAAGGTAAAGAATTTGGGTCCTTCCACCCTCCCCCTAGTAATTGCCCCAAGCAAGTTCTGTACTCCTGCAAAAAAGTCTACTTAACCAGCACCTGGGATAGCTCAGTCAGTAGAGCATGAGACTCTCTGGGTTCGAGCCCCACGTTGAGCAAAAGATTCCTGCATTGTGGGGGGTTGTACTAGACAGCCCTTCGTGGTCCCTTCCAACTCTACAATTCTACAGAGACTTTAACATTTCACAGAGAAGAAGTTGGAGACTAGGCCGATCTACTAGTACATATTAGCCATTGGGTAGCCATTGTGATACTCTGCCTAAAATAGGTTGTTATGCAAGAGGCTTCTCACAACTGTAGAAAGAGTGGAGACCTTTGATGGTGCCCCCTCCCCTAGCATTGCTGAAATGGCACCTCAGGGATTATATGACTTGGGCCCTTTTATACAGTGGCACTTTCATGCCAGGGCACAAGCAAACATCAGTGAGGTACAATTACAAGTCTTGGCACTGGTGCAGATTTTATACCCTTGCACCAGACCCCCCAGTATTATGGACTAATTTTGTGAGTTTTGGATGTAGCGCCCCAGGCTATAGCATCGACCAACAAGACAAATGCGAGAATATGCACTGCATCAACAAATTGGCCACTCTTCTCTGGCATGTATGTAAATCACTTTTAATAATATGACAAAGGAAGTCCCCAAGTCCTTTACTGAAATCAGAATAAATCATCGCCTCTCTATCTTGGCTTCTGTTAGAAGCATAAAACTTGCCATACTGGATCAAATCGTTAGGCTTTCTAGGTTGACGTCATGTATCCAGACGTAATCAATACCCGGTGGAGTGTTCTGTAAGGGTTCCAGAAGTTTTATACCTTAATGATGTGATGGCAGTAGCTCTTTAATTAACAGTGCAATCCCATACTTATAAATCCCATTGAGTTCAGTGAGGCTTTCTCTCAGGTAAGTGGGTATAGGATTGCAGCCTCTTTTCCAATATAGTAATGCACTTACCTTGTTTCTAATCTTCTTTCATTTTTTTGGATGTATTACAACATGGCTGTTAAAAGCTTCTTCTGTGCTGATTCAGCCCTTTGCTTCAGATTGTGTGGTTACGAAAAAGAAACGCTCTAGCTGATTCATGTGATGTGGTGACATTGGCTGCAATTTCCCTAAGATGTAAATGCACCAAAGCAACAATTTGCACTGATGATAAGAAAAGTTTGTAGACAGCAAGGTGATTTATGATGTCAGCCTATAATACCTTAGTTGGTAGATTTGAATTTCTGTCTGTGGGTTGATTACAAAATTCTTCCCAAATTATTAAAATGTAAATGTTGCATCTCAGTTAGCCTATATGGATAAATAGCACTGAATTATCTGTGAGCTACCAGGCCCAATTCAAGTTGTTGGCACTAGCGTAAACAAAGTAGGGCCAGGTTACCTAAGGAACTGCTTTGCCCCATATATCCCTGCCCTCCTCAGATGGGGCACTGCTGAGAGTACCATATGCCCCAGAGGTGTTCTTAGCTTGTACTAAAAATGGCTTTTAGTATTGCAGCTCCAGCCCTCTGGAATGACCTAGCAGCCAGAATTATATTTAAGAAGGCTTAAGTGTGACTTTGTCATTTGCGCAATATTAATTGTGCATCTGTACAAATGGTTTTAATTGTTTTTTGAATTTGTATTATTTTTATTTACCATATTTTTATTCAGTTGCACACACGTTGATGGTCTCAGACTGTGAAGCAGTTTATAATTTCATGAAATTACTGAATCAATCAACGGCTTGGGGGCCAAGGACTTAAAGCAATTGCCATCCCTGTGCCGACTTACCTGACCTTAAGCTTGGCAGGGGAGGCCCTGCTGGTGGCTCTGCTGTCAGTGAGGACTGTCACCCACAGTAGCATTTTCTCCATAGTGTCACCCTGGCCATGGAATTCCCTTACCTGGTTTGGTGAAAACATTTTTGTTCACCCAGGCATTTGGTACTTGAAGAGCGGTCATAGCTTTTTAGCAGCGGTTGTTGTATATGTGAATCCGGAACACATGGCTGTTCCTACACAGAAGTGCTTTGCATCAAGTAGTTTGATTGCATTTGAAGCAGTGGTACATGTGACGAGGCAATTTCTGTGAACTCAGAGGTGAGCTTGACCATAAAACAATACTGTCGTCATTCCTCATGGAGTCCAGTTCAGATGCATTTCTTGTTTGAGCCGCAATACATAGTTCAAGAGAGAGAAATTGAATGTATAAAAAAACTTTTTTGCCATGTAACAGTATGCAATTAATACAGTCAACTCCGGGGTCTAAAAAAAGGGTTTTTTGCCAAGGGCAGTGCTAAAGTCACCACTTTCTGGTTGACTTGGAAAAGCTCGGTGCTTTGTTTGCAGAAGGTCATGGGTAAATCTCTGAACTAAATGAACTTGATGCAGTGGGGCAGCATTTAATGGGCATTGAAATTTCTTCCATGTAAAACTGTGGATGGTTTATATTAACAGAAAAGCGAGAAGAACAAGAGTTTCTCTCAGACTGTTTTTCCTTAAGACAATTAAATAATTTTCAAGGTGTTGCCAATAGTTGAACATGCACCAATAGGGGGCAGCGCTTGCGAGTGCAAGAAGGCAAGTTATGCTTCTGTTGGTCTGTTTTTCAATTCCCCCTTGACAGCATCCATAACAGGCTCAGAAATCATCTGGACTATGCTCCAATCTCAGGTATTTAACTTACCTAGGAACATACCTGAATTGAATTTTATTTTCACTCCCAGAAGTCAGCAACGTATATGGGCTGCCATGCAGGATCTGTGTTTCTGAGAATCTCTGCTTTCATTCATTTGGATGGATGCTAGAAATTGTGGAAGGGCAGACAATAATATTGCCCCACTCATCACCATGGCTCCTTACACGTTGAGGAATGCTGTGTTGAATTTTTGTCGGGTTCAGTTCTTCACCCGCAAGCTCCCACATAAAGGCCAACGGGCATACACAAAAGGAAACAATTTTGTGCTGCCTGAAGTACGGTATACACCCAACTTCCCTCTAGACAAGTGCTTTGCCAAAGGAGATGGAGGCATGCCACAAGTTGCAATGTGGCTCCCCCCCCCCCAAAAAAAAAAGAATCCTGGGAATTATAGTTCTCCAGCATCTCCAGGTAGTGCCAGTCATTGCAGACAGTACTAAGCTAGATAAACAAATGGTCTGACTCCTTCCTATTTTTCCCTATTCTTTGGCGGGAGGGGGGTTGATGGTGATGGTGATGATGATTATACACCACCCTATACCCAGAGGAAGGACGCGGGTGGCGCTGTGGGTTAAACCACAGAGCCTAGGACTTGCCGATCAGAAGGTTGGCAGTTTGAATCCCCATGACAGGGTGAGCTCCCATTTCTCAGTCCCTGCTACTGCCAACCTAGCAGTTCGAAAGCATGTCAAAGTGCAAGTAGATAAATAGGTACCGCTCCGGTGGGAAGGTAAACTGTGTTTCCCTGTGCTGCTCTGGTTCACCAGAAGCAGCTTAGTCAAGCTGGCCACAGCTGTACAGCTGTACGAGCTGTTTGCCGGCTCCCTTGGCCAATAAAGCGAGAATGAGCGCCGCAACCCCAGAGTCGGCCACGACTGGACCTAATGGTCAGGGGTCCCTTTACCTTTATACCCAGAGGTAGTCTGAGGGTGGTTCACAACAAGACCACAACATATAAAATCAATCCAAAAGCAATAACCCAATAAACCCCTCCCCCCAATGCCTGTAGTACGGATGCACGCATGTGCACATCTCTGTTCATAGCTGCTGTGTGTGTGTGCAAAGCAGCAACAAACAAGTTTTGCAAAGGGGTGCTGTTCCACTGCCCAATACTGTTCCACTTGACTTCTTCAACAGGTAAGGCAAATCTAGATACCCCTAATCCAGGCTTCCTTTCTAATGTGTAAATAGCTAACGTAACAATGCACAGAAGAAAGAAAGTCAGCGTTTACTGCCGCAGGGAATGAACTGTCCTCAACTCAATTAAAATATCTCCCATATTTAAGCTTTTGAAAGTGCTGGGTGTGGTTTGTAATTGCTTTATTTAAAAATATTTTCTATTTTTTGGTGAGAATTTTTTAAAAAAACAACAACAACACTTCATGCTTGCAGACTTTACCAAAGCTCTGGTCTTTCCCAGTTTGCTGGTGTGAACTGTGAGCCTGATTGTAAGAGCACAGCCTCAATAGCATTTATGTTTTTGTCATCTTATAGGTGCCTCAGCGAACTACTTCCATCTCACCTGCATTAGCTCGGAAGAACTCTCCAGGGAATGGTAATGCACTAGGACCTCGACTAGGATCACAGCCAATAAGGGCAAGGTAATACCAACCAAGGAGGAAAAGCTCCCCCTGGTGACTTCAGAACACAAGCATAGAATCAGAGGAATCTCCCCACCTCCCAAGTTTACTGAATTATGTATAGCATAACGGAGGCATCTGCATATCTAAAATGTTGTATTTATAAGTACCACCTTTTCTATCCATACCCCCATACACAAAGAGAGGATGAAGGGAACAATAGTCTTGTCCCCACATTTACCCCTTTGGTGCTTTTTCTTTCCACTGTCTTCTCATTTCTGTGCTATTACCTCAAATAAATGAGTTATCTCGAACTGTTGTTGAGAGGTAAGCACCTTCCCCCAGCAACTGTAATGATAAAGTAGAAACTGGGGGGATGGCTGAAGGATGTATCAAGGACAAGGTACCAGCTAACACATAGTCTTAATTAATGCTATAGTTGCTGGTTCAGTCTGTGTCTCCTCTACTGATTTATTTATCTATCTATCTATCTATCTATCTATCTATCTATCTATTTACAATTCTATTATTGTCCTTCATCCAAACATCACAGGGTGGTTTACAATATAAAAACACACAACAATGCAGACCATAACATCAAACAAAAACAATCGCCCCCACACACGAAGTTTAAAAGGCCATTGATTGTTTAATTAGCCAAAGGCCTGGGAGAAGAGGAATGTTTTTGCCTGGTGCCTGAAGGTGCCAGGAGAGCCTCCCGAGGAAGAGCATTTCATAAAGGTGGAGCCACCGCAGAAAAGGCTCATTCTCGTGTTTCCTCCCTCTGGATTTCTCACAGAGAAGGCACATGAAGAAGGGCCTAAGATGATGTTCGTGGGTCAGGGGCAGTTCATATGGGGAGAGGCAGTCCCTGAAGTATTGAGTTCTTGAGCCGTTTAAGGGTTTATAGCTCAAAAGCAGCACTTTGAATTGGGCCCAGAAACTAATTGGCAGCCAGTGCAGTCAGGCCAGAATTGGTGATATATGCGAAATATGCACAAACTGTGTTGCCCCAGAGAGCCACCTAAACGCTGAATTCTGCACCAGCTGAACTGTCTAAACCAGAGGCAGCCCCATGTATAATGAACGTGATCTAACCTGGATGTTACAATAGCATAGACAAAAGAAGTTAGGCTATTCCAGCCCAGATAGGGACGTTTGGACTAGCAGCAAATCAAAATGAGTATCAGCTCAGTCTCCTGCAATTCAGTGCCTCTGACAGTTGTAAAATAGTCCACCTGGAAGTGCCTGTAGGCTTGCAGCTATCTCAAGATAAACCCAGCAGTTACCTCTTGGTGCAGCTGCCAAGGCGTGAAATGTAATGTGTGCAGAAGCACTGTTTCTCTTCAGGAGGGAGCCAGAACAAGAGTTATTGTATAGCTGGCAAATGAAGTGTCGAATATCAGCCTGCCTGCAGCTTGAAATAAGCTAAGATATAAAACCACTAACACCAGGGAATAGGAGTCCAGCAGGTATCATCCACTGTTGTATTTGCAGCTGCTAAAGAAGAAATGTTTTGGAATGAAAGAATTAACCTGCAGCTAGCTGGTTTACTTAATTTTTTGTTGTGTTTTCAGTACTGTAAATGAAAGTCAATTTGGATTATGCCATCTGTCTTCCCTGTCCCCAAGCGATCTGTGTAATTGTGGGAGACGTGTGCATACGAAATGGTTTGCGCCATAATATAAGTAAATCAAATGGTTATCAGTGATGTATACTTTATTATGATGTGCCGTTTGCTAATCCTCTCTTGCATGACACAGGAAGGTCATGTCTGTGTTGCTGTTATGCTTATTTAACATATGCATCTCCCCAACAAGAATCTTCAAGGTTTTCTTAGCAAAATTCTCAGCAACTTCACAAAGCGATAATTCCCAGAATGCCTTGCTGGAAGTCATAGTGGTTAACCAGCAGAGATTTGTAGGCCTGATTCAGATGAAACAGAAAACTGTAGTTTCCTACCCATGTGAGCAAGCTGCGACATGCCTCAGGCTTGTTCCCTCCCTTCTCTTCCTTATTCACACCTGCAAAGAGGAGATCAAAAGCTTCCCTGTGCTTCATGATGTGTTCAAACTGTATTTAGTGAACAAATCATGATCCAAGTTTTGATCCAGCAGGGAACTGCAGTGATTTAAAATAGGAAGAGAAAGCTTCTAATCTCTTCCTTATGGGTGTGAAGAAACAAAGACCCTAGAAGATTGAGGTTTGCCATGTTTCATTCATATAGCGGGAAACTCTATTTCCCCATTACATCTGAACTGAGCAGGAGGTTTTCTCTTGAGTTAGGAAGGTGTCAGGTTTGGGTGCCAGCTCCTGGGGGACAAGGCACTGTGCCCCCCGATCTTTTTTTTTTTAAGGTTCCAGGCCCCCTCAATGTTCAGAAGGTCCCCTGCACAACGTCAGGACATCGCGCTGTGTCATGTGCAGGCCCTCTCAATCCCCTGCCTCTGAGATTCTAAGGTTTAGCATAAGGAGTGCCCAGAATTTTGTGTACAAAACCAGGTCAAAAAAGTTATTTGTAGCAATGTATGAAAATACTCCTGAATGAGGACAAAGGAGACATCCATGTATGAGTTAGAGAAGGGTGTGTGTATGTGGGGGGGTGGGGGGTGTACGTACACCACTTGATGGTTAAAAAAACCAAAACCCTCTAAAAGTGGTTCATAACAATATTAGAAAAAGACATTAAGTTTATTTTTTAAAACATTAAAATCCACACTAGCTAAAAAGAAATAAAACACATGTAGCTTCTCTATGTCTGGATAGGCTTGCCTAAACAAAAATGATGCCAAGGCACCAAATTTCTGCTCGCTTCACTTCACGAAACACTTCCTAAAAGACACATGAAGAGTGACACCCAATCCTTCTCCTCTCTAGTAACCCTGACCTACGGAGAACAGAGCCTATAATAGAAAACCCCTTACAGAGGACAAGCAGCGGCAGCTCTTCCAGCTCAAGCACCCCCAGCTCACAGCCCAGTTCCCAAGCAGGCTCCCAACCTGGATCCCAGGCTGGTTCTAGTGAACGTAACAGAGTCAGAGGTAAGACATGTCTTCCTTCCTTCCTTCCTTCCTTCCTTCCTTCCTTCCTTCCTTCCTTCCTTTTGCATTCTGCCAAGTCCAACACTCTACCCATCGGACTGGCATCTTGTGAAACGAAACAAACATTGTAAAACAACACAAAACCATATTTCCGCCTCAACTGTGAACATCTCTGTCCCTAGCACTGGCATAGACCTGCTTTGAAAGGCTCATGATTTGCATGGTGCAAGTTCAGTTCCTCCCGAGAGAGCTTTTCAGTGGATCCTGAAGCAAATAGAGAAGGAATCGGCTACCTGGAAGTAAAGGTGTTCTCATTGGTGAGAGGTATGGGGGTAGGAAGACCTTTAATCCAATTTGTGCCTTCTTTGCTCTTTGTCCAGGAAATGCCAAGCCTGAAGTTTCGCCCATCCTCCCGCACGAGCCAGCTAAGATAAAACAGGAAGACAGCAAGGACATGACGCGACCAAGCCGGCCTGCTGTGAGTTTTAAATGTGTTTTGTGATAGACTTTTGCCAGTGGAAGTGGAGTTTTTCCCTCAGGCCACAATCTTTTGAGAACGAGTCAAAAAAGAGTCAAATGCCGCTGCTCATCTCCCCACTGACCCCAGTTCAGTTTTGAGTGTAAGAAGAGACTGTAGGAGACAGGACTATTTAGAGAAAGGGTGGTTTGAGTTTTCTCCAGTTTAGTAAAAACCTTCAGCATAGGAATAACTGAAAACATGGTGCATATCAGTGGCTGGGGCTATTTGTATGAAGTCATACTTCTTAGTGGAGTTAATACCTTTGAAGGATGTTTTAGTCTCAAGGTTAATCTGATAGAGAAGACATGACATGGTGCAGTCTGCAAGCACGTGTTAATGGTTCCTGTGTTTGTCAAGAGCCAGACTGATTTAGTATTTAGAAGACCAAGGAAGGTGCATGATTCTGTTAAAAGCTCATTGGTTTTAAAGAAGGAAAGCCAGAAACCCAGACAGGTCATTACTGGGCTCACCTGTGCAAAATTATGCTGCCCACCTCAGAGAGGGCAAGATAAAAAGATGTATTCTCAAGGAACGGAGAAGCAGAGGGTTGAAGCTGCTCACATACAAGGATCTAAACTTTAGGCAAGATAGTTAAATCAGTGTCCCAATTTCTGACCAATGGCAGGCAAGGGGAAGTGTCACAAGGATGCCTTCCTTCAAAGTCCACCTAGCTGCCTCACATGCCCGAAGAATGCAGGCCCTAGCTTGGTAGTGTCTAGTTACAATAATTTTTATTGCAAACTTCACAAAAGCACACAGCAAACCCATCCAGAGTGCTTACCCCTGGTTTAGTTTTGTGTTCGACTATTTGTATTTCTATACTGGCAGAGGGCATGGGAGGAATTTCCATTTAGCCTCTTATGAACGTGTATCTGCTGTTTTGTTGATGTGTGTTTTTTCCCTTTCACACTTCACAGCACTGAGCTAACAATTTTGATTTTATTTCTAACCTGCTTGCCTTTCCTCTGGCATTTTCCTGTCCTGATCTGTTTCCTCTGATGCTGATTAATCTTCCCTTACTCCCAGAGCTATAAGAAAGCAATAGATGAGGTTAGTGATATCTTTTCTTAGTTGGTCATGCCTTTGCAGGGGTGACTAGTTAGAGCTTAACATCAAACCATATTTTCTTGGTTGCTGACATTCAAAAAGGTGATACTGCAGTCATGATTCCAGATGAAAGATTTTATATAGAAATAGAAAGCTGCTCAGGAAAAAGAAGGGTGGGGTGTAGCCTAGGTGTAAAACTTCTATTTTACTTTGGGTTTGGCTCCATGAAATCCTTTTTCTCACCAAAACAAAAAAAAAGTTTCCTTCCAGTAGCACCTTAAAGACCAACTAAGTTAGTTCTTGGTATGAGCTTTCGTGTGCATGCACACGAAAGCTCATACCAAGAACTAACTTAGTTGGTCTTTAAGGTGCTACTGGAAGGGGGAAAAAATTTTGTTTTGACTATGGCAGACCAACACGGCTACCTTTCTGTAACATTTTTCTCACCAGAAAAGTAACTCTGCATCTGTGCAAACCACGATTCATGTGTGCAATCAAAGAAAAAGGGATCTGTGCCCCAGATGTTCAGGATGCAATCTCAACATTTTAAGTTGGTACAGCTTAAAATATTGGACCCTGGCACACCCCAAGTAACTCAGTGTTACATAGCGAGGTGTGTGACACCACTATGGCAGCCCCTTTTGAAAATGAGGATGGAGCCGTGGAAGAGATGCACTTTTCCTGCTCTGGGGTTCCCCTTCCCCCTCACTTGCTTTCCCCTTGGGATTGCAAATACTGTATGTGTGCTCCCACAAATTTTGATTCAACAATGCAGGGTGAGTTGTTTTCATATAAATTTGAAATAATTCTTCATGACTGTAACCATTAGTTTTATTAATGTGTTATTCTGAGCCAGATTCTTAATGGTAATTAAATATAATGAACTCTGGCAATTTACCCAACTTTGGTTTCATTCATTAGTACCAAGCAGTGTAGTTGTAAAAGGAAGTTTCAAGTCATGTGATGCACACACACACACTCCAGGAACAGATGCCGCTGAAAAATACCTACTCATATTCAGGTCCATCCTAGCAGCGCATGCTGAAATGAGGGGAACTTCTACTGCCATCTGTCCTTGGAAAGTCACCTATGTTCTGGTGGTCCTAATTTTGAAAATCACACAATACGGATTTTACACACTGATGTTGTTGCTGTCTAATACCAGGAAGGAGCATTCCTCAGTACCAGGAAAAATATACCAAGAGACCACACTCACTCTCATTTCACAGAAATCACTTAGAAGGTATCTGCCTGTTTAGCCCCATAACTTTCTTTCTAGGAGGGCTAGAGACTTCCTTCAAAATAGATAAAGAAAGCTCAGGATCTGGAGCACCAGTGAAAAGCCTTCCCAAACACCATTGCACCTGGGGGCATTGGGTTGGAAAGCCCTGCCTTACACTGTAGATAATTCTAGTTATTTTCATGTACCTCTGGAAGTCTAGAAGCCGGTGAAATTAGGCATTTTTCACTTTGAGTCTCTCCCTTCCTTTCTTTCTTTCTTTCTTTCTCTCTCTCTCTCTCTCTCTCATAATTTGTGAGCAGTTGTAGCAAAGCCATTCTTTCTATAGCTGAACCATAATAGCTTGAAAACACCTAAGCCCATTTCCCAGTCTTAGTTTTGGAGTTAGGGGTGTTGAGGAGATAAATGTTTTAAAAGCAGTACAGTGCACTGCTTTAGGTAATTGGAAATGATCCAGCTGAAATGAATGAGTCACTAATTATTGAACTATATATTATAAATGTGTTCTTGCTGCCTGAATCTTAATTAAGCCTTCTTTTCATCTTCAGAACAAAAAACTGAAAACAATTAAAACCAAAGAAATTGATCTGGCAGTAATGAAAATATTTGCTTCGATTTGGCCAGGTTTTAATCACAGAGTTCGTTGGCAGTGGAAACAAGCTCTCAAAATCCCACATTCTCTACTCTTTAAAATGGAATGGGGGGGTACTCTAAGGTTTTCATTTGGAGTGTAGAAGCAAAATCTATTAAGACACTTATCTGTGATTACAGTCTTTGAACAACTGTCAGTCAGCAGTGTTTGGATTAGATCGGGGATAGTTTGTTCATTCAGTCTTTTCCCAATAGTTTTTTAGTAGTAAATATCTTATTCCCCATTTGTCACAACAAATAATAAATAATTTCTCTTAATTAAAAAATATTAATAGTTTAGAATGGCAAAGCAACAACTGAGGGAGCCTGATGGAAACATTTCACTGGCATTCTTGCTGCTCAGGAATACAAAAAAAAAAAAGCCACTTTGAATAATATGCTAATGTCTACAGTGACACTGATTCAGCCTCATTCATGTCACTCATGTTTGGTTGAAGATGACATGTAAGCATACAGTACAGCATTACAATACTGTTAACTTGATAGGGTTCATTGAACATCAGGCCTCGTATCCTCACCATACAAATAGTACGAAGGCCATTTCTCTTGTTGCAGTCGCTAGATGTGGAAATTGTCCCACGATACACCTTCATTCTTTAGACCCAGAACAGTCTCAGAGTTTCTGATTCAGCAGGCACCTCTCAGCATCACAAACTCTCCTCCATGAAGAAACCACCCCCCCCATTGCTTGGCAGCTGTTTTCTCCCATTTCCGCCAAACATCAGAATTGTTTCTGGCTTCTGTTGCGGTAGATACCTGGAGCAGCTCAGAAGCAGCATTTTGGGGATGCTACAGAGACTGAAAAGAGATAACCGATTTCAACTAGGTGTTAGCCTGGCATGCATTATTCTGAGATGCTATGCACAACCCACAACAATTTAAAGGACTTCTTAAGGAGTAAATAAATAGGTACCGCTGCAGTGGGAAGGTAAATTGTGTTTCTGTGTGCTCTGGCACTCATCACAGTGTCCTGTTGCACCAGAAGTGGTTTAGTCATGCTCGCCACATGACCCAGAAAAGCTGTCTGCGGACAAACACCGGCTCCCTTGGCCTGAAAGCAGAGATGAGCACCACACCCCATAGTCAAATACAACTGGTCTTAACTGTCCAGGGGTCCTTTACCTTACCTTTACCTTTAATCTAGTTCATGCACCTATTTTGGATACAAGAGTAGTGACTCATGGAAATTCTCCCTTGAAATTACACCATCTGACTTAAGCATGTTTCCAATCCACCAGAGAGGTTTTTCTCCCTGATGATTGTGCAGATCCCAAATCTTGGAAGCTGTGTGTCAGCCGTGTTGATTCTCTCTCTCTCCCGTACCCCTTGCCCTTGAAAATCCCTGTTCCTTCTTACAGAATACTTGAGTGTCAAGGTGGCTGGCACCGGGAAGATGATTGTATAAAAACTCTGTGCAATATGATGCCTCCTCTTCTGCAAGACATGCTTCCTGTGATTCAGATTTAATTGTTTAGGCACACCAAGCTAACAATGTAGGGGGTTCCTTTGTAAGTAAGACATGTGCCACATCTCTGCACTGACACAGTAAATCATGGGGCTTATCCACATTTACCTTTCCTCCACTCTTTCCATGCTTTAACGCTCCATGTCTAAGCACCGTTTTCTTTTTGCTCCAAGCTTTTCTCGTGAAAACTCACTCTTTAAAGCTCAATCCGAGCAAACAGCAATCCATGGAAAACCTGAATTGTTTGCTCCAACTGAGTGCTAAAGAGCGGGTTTTTGCAAGGAAAGCAACCGGGGGGGCGGGGGGATGTGCTCGGTCATGTAGTTTCAGAGCTCAGACCTGTGCCAGAAAGAGTGGGGCAGAAGGTAAGTTTGGATAAGCCCATGGTCTTGTTCTGCAGAACAAAATAAACATGCCTTTAAAGAAATAGGTAAACTGGCTTATCAGCTGTGATGAGATTATACTGCTGATAGACCTTAATTAAGCACCACTTTAGGATGACTGTAATGATGATAACGTGCTTGATTTAATCTGTGCAGAATTAAAAATATATTGACCTGCTTTTCCCTTCAATATCACTGTTGCTTCGAGTTTGACAGTCTACCCAGGCTTTCCATTGCCTGCAAAGTACACCTCTTCCTGTGGAATATTGACTTAGGGCTACAGGCTTTAATAAGTAAACGCATCAATTGAAACTTTGATTCATCTGCACAAAGTGATTTTAATTGGTTAGGGTTTCAGATGAAGGATGCATCTTGTCATTCTTTGAGGTTCTTTGCTTTCAAGGAGATGCCGTATAATTTGTAAGGATTGTTCCCTGTAACAAGCCAGGGGCTGATTTTGCTGTACTGAACTTTAGGTTATTTTAACCTTCCTTTAGTCATAAAGTTCCCTACATGTTAAGTTTCTGGCCGTATGTTAAGTTCAACTGATCAAAGTATGTTCTGTAGCTTTTACCGAAAGTAGAGTGACGTGCACCCTGAACTAAATTGAAAGATGCCATCAACTTTGACGTTCTGCAAATAGAGACAAAGATGCTCTTTCCCTGCGCCTTTATGGCACAAGGACTATATGCCTGTCATTTACGAAGTGGCCATTGAGTCCTGAGTAAAGCCAGTTGGCTGCATTGGAACGGGATATTTTAGGGCTTATCCACACTAATCTTTTGCCCCACTCTTTCCAGGCACACGTCCACGTTTTAAACTCACTCTTTAGTACTCAGGTTTTCTGTGCATTGCTGTTTGCTCTGATTGAGCTTTAAAGAGCGGGTTTTCACGAGGAAAGCTCTGGATCTAAAGGGCGGGGGGCACTTGGACACAGAGGTTTAAAGTGCAGGCCATGCCTGGAAAGAGCAGAGGAAAGGTAAGTTAGTCTTGCCTCAGTTTCACTTCTTATGATGGAAGCAATGCTTTAAAAAAAAGATAAAGGAAGGAAGGCATGTACTGCATGTTTCAGGGCTCATTTCCCCTTAATCAGTGGTAAAATTGAGGAAATTGGGACATATGACAAAGAGAGAATATGGCCATAAGACCAAAAACAGCAAAAAAAATATGTGGAAATAGCCTTTTTTTTCAATGAGTTTCTTTCTCCCTAACCCTTGTATCTCTGACCAAATGCGCTGATGGCTCCCTCGGTCACTAATATAGGGAGAAATGGTAAGACTAACGACTGCAGTTGCTTTGTTCATAATGTGCATGCCTAATGCAATAAACTCTTCTAACCCATTCTAATTGGAGCTCTCATGCTTTTTATTTTTTGCCCCTACTGCTTCCCCCTGCATTGCTATAAAAGCATGTAAGATTACAAGAAGTCTCCTTCTTCTATATGGTGCTTGCAGTGCCCTTTGTCTTGAGATAATACTGTCGAAGGTTTTGTCAGTGTCATAGTAAACTGAAAGCTCTTGGTGTTTGTTTTTTAAGTTTCCTGGTTGTTCCCCTGCTGCCACCCGTACCTTTCCAAATGTGGTATTTCCACATTTACTGTGGCTACTATGTGTGTGTGTGCAGGGTATGTGTCAATTTGTGCGGGTCTTAGTGAGTTCATCTATGGTCTCTATCTCCTGGAGCTGAGGAGGTCTTTTGTGGCATTGTTTCACTCAAGTCCCGTGCATAAATCACGTTATACATCAGTCTTGTTTGACCTGCCTCTACATCTCTGTCAGCAATAACTCAAAGTACTTTGCTATAGGCAAACAGCAGGAGTGGAGGCCTTGTGTATTTACTCTCCCCGCCCCCATTGTTAACTCTAAAATTTTCTCACAATCTTACAGTCACATCCACAACAAACCTTTAAAAGCACATGCTTTCTCCCAAAGTATCATGGGAACTGTAGTTTAAGGCTCTGTAATTAGCTCTGTGAGGGGTAAACTGCAGTTCCCAGGATTCTTTGGGAGAAACCATGTGCTTGAAAAATATGGCATAGATATGATGCCAGTCTATAAAAAGATATACTTAGTGAGCTCTCTTTCCCCAGTGGAACGTCACCTCTTCACTGCCGTTGTCACCAGTTCCTCCTCTCTTTGATATCACCCGCTTTATTAGAACCCAAGAATTGAAAGGAATCTCAAAGGGTTGTCGTCCAATTCTCAACAGATGAAGGAAATCCACTACTGCAGTAGCCCAGCTTACACCCTAATGAAGGAAAGCCCACCCCCTTCCAAGGCCATCACAACTTGTATCACCAAGAAGTTCTTCCTAAAGATTAGTTGAAGTCCTCTTTATTGCAGTTTGAACCCATTGGTTTGGGCCCTCCATTCTGCAGCAGCAATAAACAGTTTGCCAAACCAATGGCAAAATTTCACACAGGTACACCCCCCCCCCCCGCTCCAATGGTATCAGTTAGTGCAGCGTTCTGTGTGAATCAAGGCAATCATATGGTTTTCCCTTCCCCTGTCGGGCATCGTGAGCTGGAAACACACAATGTGAAGCTCCTGTTCACGTGACTTAAGGTACATGGCAATAAATGGCCTCCAAAGGTGATCATGTTTTCCAGTTTACTATGATCGTGACTGAACTCCATTTGTTTTCAACAAATGTAACTGTGCTGTGTCTGTACGTAGAAGCCTACAAACAGATATGTACACATGCCTATGTGGTCAAATAAAACCAGCAAGTTTGCTGTTGAGTTTTCAACAAGCGTAGAGCCAGCATTTGTTTTCACAAAAGCTACATGCTATGTTGTCTTACGTTGGTCTATGTTTGTAAGACTACTATAAAAAATTAGTGTTTTTTGGTTGCTTGTGCTCTGTGTAATTAAAGCTTTCAGTCAGATGTGTGCAGCTTTTCTGCAAGCCAATAAGTTGTTGACGAAACTCACCTCAAGTTTCCCTCGTTCCCCTTGCCATATAGGATCTGACGGCCTTAGCGAAAGAACTGAGGGAGCTGCGTATTGAAGAAACCAACCGGCCTTTGAAGAAAGTTACGGACTATTCCTCCTCCAGCGAGGAGTCTGAAAGCAGCGAAGAGGAAGAGGAGGATGGCGAGAGTGAAACGCAAGATGGGACCGTGCCTGTCAGTGACATTCCAAGGCTTATGTAAGGCACATTTTGTGAAGATAACACCATTATAATTAACACTGTTTATTTGGAGCTGCGGGTGGGCGGAACGACACACTGTGCATCTTTGACAGCAGCTGCCCCCCAGGTCAGGTCCCTCCCCATAATGTGTAGGATCACTCACCCCATGCCATCGCACTGTCATGTGCAATTGTCTGTTCCTGCTGTACATCAGTTGGATGAATGGTAGGGGAAATGTATAATGTAATGACCTCACAACATTAGGAGACTTGATCCTGGGCATTGCTGGGAAGAAGAGGAAGCCTTGACGCGAGGATGCTATTTTTGGCAGATGATGTGTGATTGTGATTAATTGTGATTGCAGCTTTTTGTGCTTGGGGTAGCAGCTGGATACAGTCCCAAGCCATCCTGGCTTGCCAGCAGCTCACTCCAGTTGAAGGATAATACAGTCTGAGTTCACATTGATAGAGTCAGAGACCCATGAAAAACATAGGCAAAAGGTGTTGTAGGGTAGTGGTTCTTGTGTCTGGGAACAGAGAGGAGGCTGGTTCTGGATGGTGTTGCACTCCCCCAAAGAACCAAGTCTGTAGCTTGAAGAGACTACTAGATCCAGCTTTGTCGCTGGTGACCTGTGGCATCAGTAACATAGGGTACCTATTTTCCAGCTTTAGCTGGTTCGTGAGCTACAGGCATTCCTCTATAGTGTCAGCCTGGCTACAGTAATCTAGGCCAGTGTATCCCAACCTTTGATCTCCAGCTGTTTTTGGACTACATTTCCCATCATCCCACACCACTGGTCTTGCTAGCTAGGGGTGGTGGGAGTTGTAGTCCAAAAACAGCTGGAGATCCAAGGTTGGGGAAACACTGGCCTAGGCTCTACAGACTCTGGGTTCTGGAGTTAGATTAGTGCAATAAGCTCTGTGTGGGGCTGCCCTTGAAGATGATTTGGAGGCTGCAGCTTACACAAAATGCAATGGCCAGAGTGTTGACTGGTTCGGCTGCTTGGAGCCATATAACACTATTTCTGAAGAGTTTGCACTGGCTGCCTATAGGCTCTGAAGTCACATTTAAGGTTTTGATGCTTAGATACAAATACCTGGACAACAGAACTCAGTTATCTGAAGGAGCGCCTCTCAGCATTGTCCTCCCCAAGCTTTAAGATCTCTCAGGGAAGCCTGGTGTTTTAGCTCAGGGTGGAACCTTCTTGGTGGTGGCTCCTCAGCTGTGGAATGTCGTTTCCCCCAAGGTTCAGCTGGTGCCAACATTGTTTTGTCCAACACCCGCTCCCCACACATATAGGAGCCACCACTTAGAGGATCGCACACTCATTACTTGGAGGCAGACAAAGCTCTGGGACTCAGTTCATCTTCTTCACATATGGCAGTGTACAAATAAGACAGAAGCTCCGTGTGTGAAAAAGCCCTGAGAGCTAAGAAACTCTCTGGGATTTTCTGAAGTTCTCATAAATATACAATGGCTTCACTTCGCAGACAACACCTTAGTCTTTCATGAAGTTCTCATTTAAATGTTCTTTGCATTATCACAGATTTAACAGTTTCCCAGTATTTTAAAGACTGACAAATGGTGCTAACAGCTGCATATCTGGACTTTTATTAGAACATTCTCTGATCTATATTTCTATATTATCTAGGTCAGTCTCTGCCTTCAGGCATAAATAAGCAGCTGCTGCTTATTTTTGTTGGCCATCCATATGTATATGGGTAATGTTTGGGCAGATATTTTGTGTCTTGTTTAGCTTAATGTGGTTTAAAATATGCCATGTTGCAATGTCATGTTGTGCCCTGGCTTGTGTGCACTGAAGCTGTGGTCCTAGAAGGACTCAGTCTCATCTCTACAATTTGACATCTTCAGATACTGCTGAGAGGCTTGCTCTTGTTGTCCTGGGTGGCCATCAAAAACAAAAATGCCCTGGACAAGTTTAGTTGCCATGAGAAAACTACCTCCTTGTGTCAGGTACCATCTGCCTGTGAGTCTCACACATCCTCTGAGTCTCCCAACCCCTGCCCCATATTTCTAGCTACTGATGGTCTGCAAGATGAAATCCACAGCACGGTGGGGTAAATGACACAGTGAATCCTAGAAAATGCTACAAGGCAAGCAGGCATTGCTTCAACACAGGGCAGTAGTTTTTGGCAGCATCTCTCTGTTATCACAATCATCACATGTGCTCTAGCCTTTAGGTTGGCACCAGGCGTGATACAAATCAGAGGGATGCCGTCAAAACCAGTGAACATTCAGTTTCCTCCCTCCATTTCCCATAATGTTTGGTAAAGGAAATTTGTAGGATGACATTGTGAGGTTCTGCGTTTGCCCCTTCCCACTTGGCAATATCAAGTGCATGCCATGAAGGTGCAGGGGCCACACGCAGGGTAGTCTTGTCTGTGTTTCCTTCTCCATTTATAAGGAGAACATGGGGAAAACTGGATGTTGCCTTGCCATTTTCAGTAATCATCTTTAATTGCTGCCTTAGAGTATGAATTACTGTAAAAACCTGGCCTCTGTAAAGGAACCTATAACTTGTTCTGGATTTTCATATATGTTGGATTCATGATTGCCTTAAGATTAAAAAATCTTACTGTTGGCATTTGGTCCGTGTAATCTGGACCAACACACAGCAGCGAAAATGGTGTGTGTGTGTGTGTGTGTGTGGGTGTATATTCTTATTTAAGTTTTGCAAATACCCACTGTTTATATTTTGCAGCCCAACAGGAATGCCGGGAAACAACGAGGCCTACAACCTAGGAATGGTGTCAAGCCACATTCTAGAACCGCCCCATACAGATACGTTTAGCAGCATTTCCAGAGAAGGGACTTTAATGATAAGGGAGGTAAGTGGGTGGCAACTATTTCCTGTGAAACATCTTTGAGAGATTTTGTCTTTATAAGCTATGAATAATCATTGCTCTGTGTATTCTAAGCACAAAGTGATTGATTAAACAATGCCTGTTAGCAGCTGATTAATATAATTATAACATCTAAACAAAAGATGTTTCTCCAAACTGCAAACAGCAATGAATACTGTAGGACGCAGCCAGGTTGTGTCTGGATTCTGATATTCTTCCATCCTGGCCTAAAGCAAGAAAAAACTCCCAAACCAAAGGATTTACACAAAGATTTACACCGGTAGAAGTGAGTTTGAAACCTAGCCCATTCACTTCCGTAATAATTCCCCCTTCAGCCATCTGCTGAAGATTTCCAATTGCTTTAGTTTAATTGTAGCTCTTTATCTGAACACCCTAATTGTGATGTCATGGTTTGTATTCAGGAGGAAAAAGAAAGACTCTTAAAAAGTCAGTCCAGAGGCCAACAAATGGGACTTTTGTTTTATTTCGGGAAACATTTGCACCTATGCAGCATGGATGAATTCCAGTGAAATATCTAGTGATTATGGGGCAAGCCAGTGGGGAGCCAAACGCATAATATTTTGTTGAGAGTCACAACCCAAATCCAAAAACTGCCAGGAGCAAATAAACCTTCCTATTCAGCCTCCTCCTGAATAGGTAGCACAGCATGTCCCCTGTACTTTACCAGTGTTGGCCACTGATAGCAATGCCACCTTGCAGAGTGGGGTGAAGTAAACCTGTTGCTGGAGAATAACCTTGCTATGAATGACAGGAGGTTAGATTGTACGAGGCATGCTGTAAGAAAACAAAAAAAAGAAGAAAATTCACTAAAAATAAAGTGTTTGGGAAGGATAGGTAATTCAGAAAGACACAAGTAAGAGCTTCTGACATCTCACCTTGAGGCCCAGTAGGTGCTGTCCATAGTACTGAATGACTACCTTCCCCACCCTGATGTTGTCCGTAAAACCAAATGGCCACATTTTGCACCCTGAGAAAACGGTCCATTGTTGTTGAAGCCAGCCATTGTTGCTTTCTGGGTGCAGGGGTTGGTAGTTTAATAGCCAGCTAGCTGTGATTCTTCCACAGTGGGTTCAGTTGCTATCATGGCGTGATCCCACTGAGCTTAGGTAATAATGACTCATATAGCTCCCCAACCGATTACAGCTGACCAGGAAATGCATAATACATTCCATAAAATAGGCTAAGGAAATGTCCAGAGGCTGAAGCACTACAGCAGTCAGGCCACATGACCTGCAGAGGTCAAGAAGGGGAGGAAGGACCTAAGAGGCTGGGAGATCAATGGCAGATCCCATGAACTTGATGGGGTGGGACAGAACCCTATCTAGGATACCCAAACAACTGTAGCTGGTTTTTCTCCCTGAAGTGTAAATGTCTCTTTAGCTACAGTCATAGACACAGGGCCAAGGTATTTGTGACAGCAGCAGATCCATGTGTTTAAAGGAGAATCTGCTGTAGTTCTGTAGGAAAAGGGATGGGGAGATCCAGTTTTAAGGAATAAATAGGCTGCATGGAAGAAGGGAATTGTGCCCTCCTCCTTCCTGCAGCTTCCCTCCCTGTGCTTTCCTTTCAGCCAGGCACATATTTTTATCATGTCCCAACCCTTCAGAGCAGATTTTCCAAGGACACAAGGGGTTGCTGGAAGTTGCCTCTGCCTCATCCAGTTACTGGAGCATCCCATCCTGCATTGCAGGGGGTTGGACTAGAGGTTCCTCAAGGTCCCTTTCAACACTGCAACTCTATGATTCTATTAGCAGAACTCTGCTTGGGATACTCTCGCCAGCAAAAGCCTGCTTCGGATCTGAGGGTGGTATTCCAGTAACTCAATTACTGCTAGTGCAACAAGATTCCACCCCATCTCCTCCCCTGTGAGCACGCTGCACCCTCCCCTGCTCCAGAGCAGACACCCTAGAATAGATTTAGGATGTGCACAGGAGCAGGAGAGGGGGAGAAAGTTCTATTGCGGTAGCAGAAATCCTTGAGCTGACGGACCCCTGATTTAGCACTGCACTGGACATGACCCTAAGCCATTGTTTGGAGTGTGGAAAAGTGGATTCATGCCTAATTAATGCACTCCTTGTTTGTGAAAGAGTCTGTAAGTGACCTTAAACCTGATAGACCTTAAGAAACAAGCTGTGATGAGTGCCATGCAAGGTGTTTGCAGTTTTTGAATATAAATCATTCTTTGCCACCTGATTAAGTTGAGAGTGTCAAGAATTGTGCAGATGCTGCTTGTGGAGCCTGGGGTAATCTCTTTCAGGTACATTACCCTGCTTGGGCCTGCCCTTAATAGGTGACACATTAGACATAAACAGCAGGTTGCTGACAATTTCTGCCAGGCTTGTAATTGAGCAAAAGAAGCATCTGCGGTGACTTTTGCAATGGAGACAAGTCAGTCTGTTTTGTCAGCTGCCTGCAAAGGCAGAGACCAGAAGAAGGAACAAAGTGAGGTTGGTTGTTTTTGCTAGATTATAAAGCATTTCCCAAGTTGCAGATGGAAGAGGATTTTCTGTTCTCCGTGGAGACACATAGCTCTCGCTGATGCTAATGCGAGCTTTGCGTGCCTGTCAGGACAAAAAGATCTGTTAAGTCGTGCAGGGGGAAAAGCCGAGGCTGTTCGCTGCTGCCTTGAGTCACATAAACTTACTGTAGCCCATTTGAAAAGGGCACAAGGTGGAAAAGTGGCTCCTGGCTCTCATGACGTCAGAATACTGCTAAGTGGGGCTTGCAAAGTGGGCACATGCCACATATCTGTCCCCCGATGGCCATGCCAAAAGGTAACGTCTGTGTTTCTACTTCAAAGGAGGTGTCAGTGGGGAGACGCAGGCAACCTGCCTAGGCATAACCTAGATACAGGCACAAAATGGAAACCACCAAAGGTCACATAATACCATGGCAGTTATTAAGATAATGCTAAGTGATGTAATCCTTTCTCAATAATTACACATGTTTTCAGTGTGGTAGATGGAAACCCAGCTTCTAATTGGCCCTGTCCCTGCAGCCAAGAGCATGCTAACAATGCGCATTCAGCCATTGGGCTGGTTTGCACATATTGATGACCCTGTCTTAATGATCTGAGGAACAGGCCATGTGCTCTTGCACTCATGCCTCCCCTGATATACCAAATTCAGTTCTTCTACCATGATTCTGTAAAGCACCGTTTTACAGAAACCGGAAGCCGTTCTTCACAAGCAAGGCTTAGACCAGCTTTTCCTTTAAAAGGTCTGTGGCCCAGTTCAGGCATACAGCAGTCCCCCTTTCAGCTGCCTGTGGGAGCATGTAGTTTAGGGCTGTAAGTGAAGGTCACATGGAAAGCTCTGCATGTGGCAACATGTGGTTAGTCCCCATACAGCATGGCCCTTCTTCAAGCTGCTGTGATTGTACAGATAGAGCAACTACATGCACAGCGACTTGTGTAGAGGTTGCAGGTCATCCTATCATCGCTGCACCATTTAGTTTGTGGGTCTTTAAAATACCTTTAAAAACTGTAAAATCTGTGATAATGCAAACAACATTTAAGTGAGAACTTCATAAAAGACCAAGATGTTGTGCACTCCTGCAGGCGGGTGCTGCAAAGCATCTGGCTCAAATGTAAAAGCGATGTAATATCTGAATTCTGTCCCACTTTTGATTGCATTCACCTGCGGTATAAATAGTACAGAAGGGGCTCAGATGTGCTGTTTAGCCTTGTGGTCTTAACTATTAATAACCATTCTTCTGCTGATGAACAAGGATACCCTCTCCTTCCAAATGTGCTCTGTGTTTCATTCTCTCTAAATTTCTTCAGTGGAGATACGTAGCTGCTTGCTGAGTCCGCGGGTCAAGAAGACAGCCAAGCCAAGGACTTGTGCCTGTGCTTGCTTGGCTACGTGAGTTAATATGTTACTTTTGGGGTTTCTCTCTCAAACACTCTCCTCTCTTCTTTATAACTTGTGTCTCTGCAGACTTCTGGGGACAAAAAGCGCTCTGGCCACACAGCCAGCAATGGCTTTGCCGGCCATGTCAATCTTCCAGATTTGGTGCAGCAGAGCCACTCACCTGCCGGCACACCGACTGAGGGTCTGGGCCGAGGCTCCACCCATGGTCAGGAGATGGACTCGGTGGCAGAAGTAGGTAGCAGCAGGGTCCTCTGGGCTCAGGACTTGCTCCCTTTCTCCACCTTTGCTTTGCAGAAATACTAACATCTTGCTCTCAAGATTTATCTTGGATCTCCTCCCCGCTGCTTGGCTATCATTCTGTGTTTATGATTATATACATGATGTTGAATTTCTGTTTTAATCCATCAGCTGTTGAAAATGGTGGCAAAGAAGTAAGGGCATTTCTGGGTAAAAGCTTCCCTTAGCTGCAGAAGCGAAACAGGAAGTAGCTTGCATACAAAAGGCACCTGTTATCAGGGAGGCACCATGGCTCAGCAGTAGAGCAACTGCTTGGCATGCAGACGGTTCAGTTTCAATTTGTGTCATCTGCAGGTAAACTTGGGAATGCCCCCGGTCTGAAATCCAGGAGATCCCAAGCCAGTGTAGACCAGGGTTTCTCAACCTTGGGACTCCAGCTGTTTTTGGACTACAACTGCCATCACCTCTAGCTAGCAGGACCAGTGGCCATGAATGATGGGAATTGCAGTCCAAAAATAGCTGGAGACCCAAGTTTGGGAACCCCTGGTGTAAACAATACTGAGCTAGATGGACCAAAGGTCTTATTCGGTATGAGGCAGATTCCTAGATTTCTATTGTCTTTGCACAATCTGCTCTTCTCCTCCAGTGCTGGTCATGGACTGACATCTATCCATATGGTGATCAGCACAGCCGACAGGTGTCTGGCATGCTGGCATTAAGCAGAATAATAATTGGAGAAAATCAGTATCTGGAAGGCATCCTGAATTAGTGTGATTCCCCTCAATTTGTTAAAGCCACACAGGGTTGTAGCAGAACCATAGGAGAGCAGGATTCTTTTTCATGAACATCTCGACTTTTGTTTTATTTTTCAAAGAGCAGGCTTCTGGCCCTTAACAAAAGGGAATAAATGGTTGCACATATATTCTAAAAAGTGGGTTGGCAATGCCTATTAAATCTCCCCGAAGCCCAAAGACAAACTCAGTGAGCTTTACCTCCATAACTCCTTGTGTTGCCCTTCCCCGTAGCTAGAAGAAGCAAAATAAATCTGCATGTAATTTATGCAGGCCTGTTTACAGATTGTGAGATGGCAATTGAGGCATTGCATCACCAGAGTTTGGAAGTCAGCACATCTGTCTCGTTAATAAAACCTCAGGAGGTCTAAATATTCTGCTAAACGGTCACTCGTGAACTCATTAATGCAGTCCTTTTCTTCCCCAGTTAAGAGATAGTGCTCGCTTTTCCTGGAAACCCAAGTGGTGCCCTCAAAAAACTGCTGCCTTATGTGTACATTGAAAGAGAAGGAGGCTCTTTCATGAGGCTGGTTATCTCTTTACAGCAGGGAGGCTAGGCAGTTATCTAGGGTGACAGCTGCCTGGCTCCAGCACTCAACCTGGATCACAGACTTGGGTGGCTTTTGAAATAAAAGGAAAAGGCATAGAATAGTGATGATGGAAGGTGGGGCTCCCCCTCCCCATTTTTCTGGCTTCTTTCTATGATGATGATGATTTATTAGATTTATATACCGACCTTCATCACAAGATCTCATGGCAGTTCACAAGATAAAAATGCAAGGTAAAAGCACAAATAAATAGTTAAAACGAAAACAACAAAAGTCATAACTATAACATTGCTTGGGTAAAGACCACAGCAGAAAAACAAGTGCCATGTCGTGGAAGAAATCCCTGCTTTTGCACCATAGGACTTACAGCTGTCAATAAGTAAAGATCACAACCTTTGCCTTTGGATGCTAACATAGCAGAAGATTCTCAAAGGGGGGAAAAAGATGTAAATATTAGTAGTTCATTATTCTGGATTTCCTTCTAATCAAACCCAGCTCTGTTGTACTTAGCAACAAAGTTATGCTAATTTAAATTGATTATTACCTTTGCATCTACACCAGTCATTAAAGCCAATTTCTGCCTACTACGGAGCCATTTTAGGGATAAGGCATGGGTACTAGCTAAAGAATTGGTCGTTTATACCTGCATACATTCAAATACCACCCATTCTGCCACTGGACTAAAACCCTTGTGCTTTGAATGTATTATCTGTGTTGGTGTGAAGACTAAAACCTTATTATTACCTTCTTCTGATTAAATAATATATTTATTTCTCACTGGATAGTATGGAATGGGAAGTAGCACGAAAGCATCTTTCACTCCATTTGTGGATACCAGAGTATATCAGACCTCCCCTACAGATGAAGATGAGGACGATGATGAGGAATCTTCTGCCACAGGTAGGGAAAGGCAATGGGAAATGCTTGGGGTGTGAGACACTTGGACCTGTTAGCATATACTTAGGCAAGTGTCAGCTCTAGGAAAGAGCATTTGAAAAATCCTGCACATGCTGGCCCGGCAAGTGTTCATAACAGCTTACAGCTTCTATAGCACCATAGCAAAACATCCCTTCTAGAGCATTTAGGAAACGTGCTCAAATCTCCAGTGTTTTCCCAGCAAGAATGAGTGTCTGGAAAGCTGTGGGTCACATGACAGCATGCACTGAATTTTACTGTGGCTACTGCAAGCCAAAGTAACCTTAGTGCATGGAGACTCTGTGGGCCAGATTGAACTACCCCATTCTACTAGAGGGGGCAGTACAAGTATCCCACCCCGACCCCCAGCTCAAAGACTACCCCTCTCCAACCCTGTATACCCACTACCACCCACAAATCCACTCTGAAGGATTAGGGCTTCCCCAAAACAGTGTGCCAGAGAGGAAAGGAGATGGTTCCCAACGGTCAAGTAGTCATGCTTGCAGTAGCAGAACATAATCTTAACCCTACATTGAACTCCTCCTCCCTATATGTGCAAGCCTCTGCGAGATTAGCTCAAATCTCATTTGAATTCACACGATCTCACTTGAGTTTTCAGTCTAAAATTTGAAAACATTAAATAAACATTAAATAGAGGTACCCTGAGAGAGAAGGGACGCGGGTGGCACTGTGGGTTAAACCACAGAGCCTAGGACTTGCCAATCAGAAGGTCGGCGGTTTGAATCCCCGTGACGGGGTGAGCTCCCGTTGCTCGGTCCCTGCTTCTGCCAACCTAGCAGTTCGAAAGCACGTCAAAGTGCAAGTAGATAAATAGGTACCGCTCCGGCGGGAAGGTAAACGGTGTTTCCGTGCGCTGCTCTGGTTTGCCAGAAGCAGCTTAGTCATGCTGGCCACATGACCCGGAAGCTGTACGCCGGCTCCCTCGGCCAATAAAGCGAGATGAGCGCCGCAATCCCAGAGTCGGTCACGACTGGACCTAATGGTCAGGGGTCCCTTTACCTTTACCCTGAGAGAAGGGGCGTGGGTGGCGCTGTTGATTAAACCACAGAGCCTAGGACTTGCCTATCAGAAGGTCAGTGGTTCGAATCCCCACGACGGGGTGAGCTCCCGTTGCTCGGTCCCTGCTCCTGCCAACCTAGCAGTTCGAAAGCACGTCAGAGTGCAAGTAGATAAATAGGTACCGCTCCGGTGGGAAGGTAAACGGTGTTTCTGTGCGCTGCTCTGGTTCACCAGAAGTGGCTTAGTCATGCTGCCCACATGACCCGGAAGCTGTACGCCGGCTCCCTCGGCCAATAAAGCAAGATGAGCGCCGCAACCTCAGAGTCAGTCACAACTGGACCTAATGGTCAGGGGTCCCTTTACCTTTACCTTTACCCTGAGAGAAGTGGGAAGAAGAAATCAGGATGGCACATAGTTGGCCTCACCGCCATGAGTATCCTGTTCACATCATGAGGTTGAAACTTTATGGTGCTCCTCAAGCCCTCCGGCAAGACTAGACTAACTGTGGCATCAGGTTAACCACAGATCCGAGCAACTTTGCCCTCAAAGGGTTTCACAAACCTTTTGCAGCAGGCTGTGCAGCAGCTCTGTGCAGGATATTGGGCAGGAACCAGTGATACATAGCTTGAGTTCTCCTCTGCTGGGCAGATACTTAGTTTAAAGTACTGTAGTTTCCTCTGACTCCTTGCAGTGGTGCTGCATTCATTGTGCAGACAGAAGCCAAAATCAACACAGTCTTGAGGCCTGTGCAGAATTCCAGTTGAACCGAGTTTATCAGTAACAATTCCTCCATCTGTATGTTATCAGAGAGGTATGGGGGAAAGCCACAGGAAGCAGCTCCCGCAGAGCTAAAGAAACACATGTATTGGCCCTTAGTAGCTGATAAAATCCCCGTTATGTATTCAGTAAAGCTGTTTCTGCATGTTTTCCTTTCCAGCATTATTTACCAGCGAGCTGCTGAGGCAAGAACAGGCCAAACTTAATGAAGCAAGGAAAATTTCTGTAGTAAATGTGAATCCCACCAACATTCGTCCTCATAGTGACACACCAGAGATCCGAAAGTACAAGAAGCGCTTCAATTCTGAAATCCTTTGTGCTGCTCTGTGGGGTAATCTGTTAATTATCTCATTGAATAGCAGAAATGCCGTCTGCATGTTAAGATTTATTTTGGTGCTTTTTAAGCGAGGCTCTGGCATAATACCAGGAGCTGAGGGGGTAGAAGCAAAACATTCTCTACTTAAGGTAGGGTGCTAAATAGCAGCTCTAGACACCTTTTTCCTGGGGTTGCTATCATGGCACCTGTGGATTCAGTGCCACTCTTGAAGACTTCTTCTGGGGTTCTTGAAGCCTCAACACCATCCCCACTTGAAAAGTACAGAGAGCTGATGAAGGAAGCTGAAAGTGTACGGCTCCTTTCCATCTCCCTGTGCTTTTGAAGGCTCAGATAGGCACCTGAGAGCATAGGAGGGAAAGAGGAGACATCTGGGGTACTGCAGGAGGAGAGAGAGAGAATGAGAATGGGGACATCCCCTGCCAGACAACCATCAAATCACATCTACCATCTGCTCCATTGACTGAATCATTTAAAAAAACTCAGATTGGGTGTTTTCCAGCACTGCCATAGTGTAGATGCATGACTCAGGCCCAGATTCTTATGGATCCTCACAGTTTCCACAAGAGATCCCCCAAAATCACCATCAAGTCACAGGTCACCTCTTTCTATGCAGATGTGCTCTGTGATTTGTTGGTGACTTTGCTGTCCTATATAGAAATAATTATGATCTATGGGAATCCATGCCTTGGACCAGTGTTTTTATGGTGCTGGCAAGAGGAGATGGGAGCCTGATTCCCTGGATAGCAGGGAATCATTGTGAGTAAGTGAAGTCAGAGGTAAGGAGAGGGTTCAAATAGCCCCATGTGGGGAGGGGTTCACAGGGCTTTGCGGGCAAGGCCTATCCCACTCTGGTGACCATGTCTCCCACCTTCTGAATGTTAAGAGTGTGTCATAAATGCCAATAGATCTCCTCTACCAGTGAACCAGTCAAGGCCCCAACCCTGTGAAGGAGGTCTGTGCACATCCATCACCATCTAAAACTCTCTGAGCACAAACACGGTGGGGGAGCATGGCTGCTGGGCTTGTCATTGGCAAAAGACAGGTCTAGCCCACATAATCCCTCATCCCTTCAACATGTGAGAGGTTTCCAACCTTCATTGGGAGCCCTTGGTTGATTCCTTTTAATGTTCACTAAAAATGTCTCCATTCTCCTTAATTTCATCCGCTTCCTCTGCTTCCTCATTGTTCAGGTGTGAACTTACTGGTGGGAACAGAGAACGGGCTCATGCTGTTGGACCGCAGCGGGCAAGGGAAGGTGTACAACCTGATCAACAGGAGGCGGTTCCAACAGATGGACGTGCTAGAAGGACTCAATGTCCTTGTAACAATCTCAGGTATAGCTGTGAGCCTGCATCAGTGTTTCATTTTACTATTGGTTTCTGACAGCCCAGGCTCTAAGTGCAGGGCACACACAGGGGGAGGAGAAGAAGGAAGGTCCTGCTGTGCAAATGAAATTTGTTCTGCTCATGCAATGATTTAGCTGAATATCACCCTCATTTTTTTATTTATTAAACTTGTTAGTTATTTGTTTAAAAACGAAGTTATGTAAAAATGCATCATAATATAGATACATTCACACAAAAACGCTTGCAAGCCACAAAAATATACAAACACTGCCACCCCCAGTAACAGCAGCAGAAAGCTTTAGCAGCATGCTAATAGCAAAACAACATATTCATGGTTCACCCAAAGCTTGGGGGAAATGTTTGGGTTTTTTTAACCTGGTGCCAAAAAGATGTCAGTGAAGGTGCCCGGTGGACCTCAGTGAAAAGAGTATTCCATAAACGGAGCCACAACAGAAAAGGCCTTCTTCCTTGTCATCACCTGAACATCTTTTTTTTAAATGCCCTAAGCGCACTGACTTTTAGTGCTCAGTTACGGCAATTACTTAAACATATTTTTGCATCGATATTATTCTTTACAGTTGTCTGTAATTTTCAGCCAACAGAGGTTGGCATGCTTGCATACGTTTCCATGCTTCACCTAACACAGATTTCTCTTTTTAAAACCCACCCTTCCATCTGAAAGGCCTTACCTCCAGACAGACAGTTAACAGTAATACCGATGAGCTCAATTATAAGATGTTTTAGCATATAGGAAGACAACAGGAACGCATGCAGTAATTAGCTTCATTCATATGGTTTCGGTTTAGGTTCAAGATTAAAGTTCCAATTAATATTTCCAAAATTAGCTTTCCTCAACAGAAAAGAATGCAATAGACAAGCTGGCATCAGACAATGTATGGATAGGATAAATGGCATAAAAAGCCCCGTGTAGCTGTATTAGCATCCGAGTTGATCCAATGATGGATTGTATCTTTATCGGTTCCATGTTTCAACAGGAAAGAAGAACAAGCTACGAGTTTATTATCTTTCATGGTTGAGAAACAGAATATTACACAATGATCCTGAAGTAGAAAAGAAGCAAGGCTGGATCACTGTAGGAGATTTGGAAGGCTGCATACATTACAAAGTTGGTAAGCACAAGACCATATGCATAAGTGCAGTCTCACACTAGCAGGAAGCTGTCTTAATGCTACGCATGCCTGCTGGTCAAAGGCGCTTGGGGACTCTGAATATCCTTGTGCTGATTCCTGCTATTCCCACAGGCAGACTGAGGTGTAAAGAGTCAGCCTTCATTGCACAGTCAACAACAGTGAATATTGCACAAAATGCTTGGTGCCTCTTTTCTTTATTACCTTTTGATGGCACTAAATCAACCATGGAGAAAATAGTTATGCCTAAGCAGGACTTCAACTATGCTCAGAGTGGGAGGTATGGTGTTGTCTAACCATCCCTGGGCTTATTTGATAGTGGAACAGGCCCCAGCATATATTAATGTGGTCCACAAGTTCACCCCATCTGATTTTTTATGAATATTGCATGGATTGGGCATACATATAGAATCACAGAATTTTAGAGTCAGAAGGGACCCCTGTAAGTATCTAGTCCAGTTCCCTTCATTGCAGGAATCTCAACTAGATCATACATGACAGATGGCCATCCAACCTCTGCTTAAAACCCTCCAAGGAAGGAGAGTCCACCTTTCATGGGAGTCTGTTCCAATGTTGAACAGCTCTTATGGTCAGAAAGTTCTTCCTGGTGTTTAGTCGGAATCTTTTCTTGTAACTTGAATCCTTTGGTTCGGGTCCTGGCCTCTGGAGCAGGAGAAAACAAACTTGCTCCATCCTCCATGTGACAGCCCTTTATTAATATTAAATATTTGAAGATAGTTATTATATCTCACCTCAATCTCTCAGCATTGGACTGGTGGTCATTCATGGACTTTTGCTGCAGTGTGATGTCCGATACACAGATGTGAAGTGGGGCCAACAATGGGATGAGCAGGGATCATCCATCTTTCCGGCTACTCCTAGGCTGTATACAGTTAATGTCTGAATAGGACTAAAGGGCAATATCATTCAAGAAGCTAATAAACCAGTGTTTCGTTTTCTTCTAGATGTTCAGAAACCATTTCCCTCATGTATAACACAACTAGATTTGGGGGAGCCCTAAATCAAGAGTGACTCCACTAACAGTTGTTTTCTAAGAACTATAGTTTCGAAACTAGTAGGTTTTTCCAGGCTTAAACCAGCTACAGTGAAAAATATGTATATTGAAGGGAAAGCATCTAATTAAATGAAGTTCCATTGGATGGCTCACACATACAAATTTATCACTTGCTGAGTCCAGCACTAGCTGGCTCTTAGCACATGTGAATAAGCGAAGAAAGTCAACCACCAGCTAGAGCTTTGTATTGCTTCACATCATCTGAAAGGCAAAGCTTTTCAAGCTAATCAGTTTGTATATTCAGCTGCCAGTCACCAAGTGTTCATGTATGGATTCTTATATTCACCTTATATATGAGGCAGTTTTGTGCCTAATGTTTCCCAGTGGACATAACTAATATAAGACTCCCATATGCTTTTAGTACCAGAATAAGAATTTGCACAAATGTCAGCTATATCATATCAAAAGCTGGGTAGTAGCCAGTGTGCTCCCGTAACGGTATGAAATCCCCTGTGATCCAGCAGTGAAATAAATTATTTTTCCTGGTATTGGATGGCAAATAAGGGTGTGTTTATTGCCATGGTCCTAAATGCTTACATTTAAAAATATTACTTGAAGTCTTTAATTTTATGTATATTCACTCAACACAATTAAGTTATTGAGGTTATGCTTCTTGATTAATTGTTCTTTGTTGAAAAGTACTAGAGAATATCTGTGAAAACGGAACATTGCAAAAGCTTTAATGCTTAAGAAAGAAAAACATACCATGCAATCATATTCCTTTTGGCTTAGCTGGCTAAAATCTGGTAGATCAAAATTTGAATCAAATGTCCTCTGTTATATGTAGATGATTAATAAATTTTACTTAACAAATACTATATTTTCAACTTGGCATTTAAAGAAAGTTTTGAAGTATCACAGTCCTAGCTTAAAATATTTATTTATTCATTTATTTATTACAAGGATAGTAGGGAAGGGTCACATTGCCATATTATTCATCTCAAATCCTGTGAGGTTAGTTTCCTCCCAGACACGCATGCTCTTTCCAAAATACCTGCACTTGCGTTGGTGGTGGTGAGTCTCTTCCGAACTACTGTCGTAATTGGAAGCATGAGTGCCACCATCGTTAATTTGCTGCAGTGGTCGTGTGGCAGCCATGCTGTGTCACATACATGCAAGCAAACACAAGATGGCTGCCCCTGTAGCTAGAAAGCACCATCCAGAACTATGAAGAACCTCAAATCAGTCCAAACTATCAGGGGAATTTGCCATTTGGCCTGTTCTTAAAGACAATACTTCTACTGACAATATGGTTTCAGCAGCTCTCCCTTGAGATTAAATCATTCGGTTTTGTCTTGAGTGAATTGGATGTTTTAAAAATTTAGTTTTATTTCAATTTTAGTGAAATATGAGAGAATCAAGTTCTTGGTGATTGCCTTAAAGAATGCTGTAGAGATATATGCTTGGGCTCCTAAACCATATCACAAGTTTATGGCATTTAAGGTATGTTTTGTGTTGTTACAAAAATATTAGCATTATTCATACATTTGTTCATGTTTTTTATCACAGATAAGAAAATCTGTCATTCACTTCTGTTATCTATTCATCTGTGGCATAACAAGGAACTTAACCTATATCTCTCTGTGTGGCAAACCTCTGCAAAATTATTAGAGCTGGTTCTCATTCCCATGTTAGACATACCAGCATATTCACAAAGACCACAGATTGTTATGAACCAGTTCAGATGTGTTTATAGAACAACAACATCCTGGTGCCCGCCAGATGTTTGGGACGACAACTCCCATCAGCATAGAGGGCTTGGGCTTATGAAAGTTGCAGTTGAAAACATCTGGAAAGATCCAGGTTGGGGAAGGCTGGACTAGAGCCACTGTGTGGTGCATAAATAAAATCACATCAATCTACCCTGACAACCAGGTGGGCCTGTCCTGCCAATGGGCCTACAAGTCTATGAGGAATCTCAACTAAAGCATCCATGACAGATGGCCATCCAACCTCTGCTTAAAAACCTCAGAGGGAGTCCATTCCACTGTCAAAACAGCTTTCTGTCAGAAAGTTCTTCCTGGTATTTAGTCGGAATCTCCTTTCTTCTAACTTGAAGCCATTGGTTCAGTTCCCAGGAGAAAACAAGCTTGTTCCATCTGACAGCCCTTTAGATATTTGAAGATGGCTATCGTATGTCCTCTCAGTCTCCTCTTATCCAGGCTAAACATGCCCAACTCCCTCAACTGTTCCTCATCAAGACTTGGTTTCCAGACCCGTGATCATCTTGGTCACCTCTGCACATGTTCCAGCTTGTCAGTATCCTTCTTAAATTGTGGCACCTAGATGTAATTTCTACATTCCAGTCATAAGTCTCACCCCACCAGATTTCAGTAATGCCTACCAGGTCATATTTGCCACTCTGTACTAAAATCTCCAGCTCATCTCGCTTGTTTCCCATACTCTGCATTTGTGTAGAGAGAAATGAAACCACAAGTCGTTCCCTCCAGTTGCTTCCTTCTTGTAGTTTCCTGCCCTTTAGCAGGTTTCTGGAGCACCACCTCAGCTTCCTGTGCATCAATGAAGCTATAATCCCCACTGCCGTGTGCTCTTTTGTCATCAGTATTGTTTTCTCCCTGCCCTCATGATTTAGTGTAATCTCCAGATCAACTTTGTAAGACACGTAGCAAACACATTTTTGCCAACCGCTGTGAGATGCAACTCATCTCTTACCAAAAGTCTTTCCTTAAGGAAGCGGACACCATGCTCCAAGAAGCCAAACCTTTCCTGATGCGCAGCCAGTGGTTTACTTCCAGTATTTTCCTCTCTTTTCCCGGGCCACAACCTTCAACAGAAATGAGTGATGAAAAAGCCACCTGTGTCCCAAGACCCTTCAGCCTCCTACACAGTCTCATAATCCCTTGCTATACGTTGAATGCTGTGTCTGGCAATATTGTTGCACCCACATGAATCAGAAGGAAGAGGTTGTGGTCAGCGGGTTTCATAAGACTTGGCAACTTCTGTGTCATAATGTGGATTTTTGCACTTGGGAGACAGCATACCTCCTGGGACATCCTGTTACCTCCACACACAGCTACCTCTGTCAGCTGCCATCACCACATAGCTCTTCCTCCTCCGGGAGTGGCAGATATCGTTCTGAATGCTGTACCTCCCACAGCCCCCTCTGTGTGTTCTGAGGTCTGCAACTGCTGTCCTTGTTCCTCTGGCCCAGAATCGGTGTCCAAGGTGAGGGCATGGAATCGATTTTGCAACTTCAGTGACACAGCATGGCTCCTGACAGTCCTGCTTCTGTGTGTCCCGTTCCTCCAGGGGTTCGTCTCCTGCAATGGGTGATCTTCCTCCTCCTCCCTAGTGACACCCCCACTCCTACATCACTCTGTTCCAGGACAGTCCATTCTGCTCTAGCGAGAAATTCCTCATCTTGCCTGATAGCTTGGATAGGTGTGCCTCACCACACAAGAGCCAGTGTGGTGTAGTAGTTAAGAGCAGTAGACTCATAATCTGGGGAACCGGGTTCGCTTCCCCGCTCCTCCACATGCAGCTGCTGGGTGACCTTGGGCCAGTCACACTTCTCTGAAGTCTCTCAGCCCCACTCACCTCACAGAGTGTTTGTTGTGGAGGAGGAATGGAAAGGAGAATGTTAGCCGCTTTGAGACTCCTTAAAGGGAGTGAAAGGTGGGATATCAAATCCAAACTCTTCTTCTTCTTCTCAAAGTGCTGTACTTTCTCTTCCAGCAAGGCAGCCAGCTTGCACTTCCTGCTGGTGTAGTTTTGCTCATTCTCAGGCAGGAAGATAAACATGGCACAGAGTTACAGTTCCCTGAAGAAGCTCCCTCATCGTCCATGTCTCTTGGTTTTGTGTATACCGTGAGACAGCACTCCGGGCCTTCTCCTCAAATTGTCCTCGCAATTGCCCCTGTTTGCAAGTCTTGGTTATGAGTTTCCAGAGGCTGCAGTCAGCTAAATAGAATTGCCGCTGGCTGCTAACTTCTCCCCCAAGTCACTTCCTCATTCAGCTTGCCTTCCTCTCAGCAGTAGTACCTCCCCCTCAGACCATGTGCTCTAGGAGAGCAGACAGCCACAAACCAAAACAGCTCAGACAACCAACCAGCCTTATTCCCAAAGACACAACCTCTCTCTTCAGTTTCCTCCACTGGTCATTCGCAGTCGCCCCTGTTTACAAGTCCCAGTCGCAAGCTCCTGGTCACAAGCTTCACCACAATTTCACTCAGATTTAACCCTGTTTTACTGTGTGTTGGGTTCCAGCCCTGATGCTTCCTAACAGTTTTATTTTTTTTACTTAAATGCAAATATTAAAAAAATCCTACTGAAATAGGCATGCTGGCAAAAAGGGTTAATCCAGGGTTTGGATACAAGATTCAGAGGGTTCTAATGTCCATCTCAAAGAAGAGGTGAGCTTTACAAATCTTGAATTCTTTGAAACTTGAATTAAATTCAAAATCAGGGATTTATTCCTGGATTATCCCTCTCCCAGCCGTCCTTGCAATCACCACCACCCCTTTCAAATTCCATTCACAAGCTGGGCTGGTAGCACCAACAATTGGAGTGGTACAGCCACAGGGAGAGGGAAGTCTCTCACTTCTAATCCCGCCTGGTGCTTTGTGCATTGCGTCAGAGCGTACCAGGACAAAAGCCCCCAGGTTCACTTGGGAAATGTAGCTTTCTGCTGCTTAAAAATTAAAAGGCCAAACATTCCACTGACACTTTGCATCTTCTTGTAAGATACCAACAGGTGAAGAGCTAAATCAATGCCCTAAATGTGTGAAAGATAACCTAGACAGCAAAAGCAACAAGGACACATTTTTAAACAGCAAATATAAAATACTCTTGTTCTTACCATAGCATGCTGTGCATTTATTTCATTTCCCCCCCCCCATACCACAAAATTGACTAAGGGGGTTTTAAAAGTCTTTTGCAGATCTCCAGCACAAACCATTGCTTGTTGACCTCACAGTAGAAGAAGGTCAGAGGTTAAAAGTCATCTTTGGATCGCACACTGGCTTCCATGTTATCGATGTGGATTCGGGGAATTCATATGATATCTATATACCATCTCATGTGAGTCTGAGGCAGCATGGTGGTGCTCTGCAAACTTGATTATACAGTATGTATAATGTCTATTGAAACAGGGTCCTTGTTAAATTTCCTTTTTGGTGGGCACACCGTAATGCGTAATTTGGTGAGTTTCTCACATTGCTGAGGAGAGGGCTGCTATGCTATGAGTTGTCCAGGAACCCGCATGTTGTATGGGCTAAATCTGTTTATGGGTTGGTAGCAAACGTTGGTTTGACAGTTTTCTAAGAGAAGTTGGCAAATGCTGAAGAGAGCTGGTCTTTCTTTGTTGTCCAGTAAACTTGATTTAATGCTGATTTTGGGGGGGTTCTGTTGTGTACGCAGATTCAGGGCAATATCACACCTCACGCCATTGTCATCTTGCCCAAAACGGATGGAATGGAGATGCTTGTGTGCTATGAGGACGAAGGAGTGTACGTTAATACCTATGGACGCATAACGAAAGACGTGGTACTCCAGTGGGGAGAAATGCCCACTTCAGTGGGTATGTCAGTTCTTCCTCTTCTCCTTAGCTGTCAATAAATTCAGTGTGAAGTGAGAATCCTCAGCTGCAGTTGGCTATTTTCCTAGATAATGTAGTCCTCTGCGTTTCCTGTGATGAAACCATCTGTGGCTTGAGCTTCCAGCCTTAGGACATAATCTATTACACATGGTAACTTCCTGCCAGGTGTGGCACATGGTAAAAGCTGCCTTGGCCCAAATGTTTTCAGTAAGAACGGGTTGCCATTTGCTTGTTTTCTTTCAGCCTACATCCACTCCAATCAAATAATGGGCTGGGGCGAGAAAGCGATTGAGATACGATCGGTGGAGACTGGGCATTTGGACGGAGTATTCATGCACAAGCGTGCTCAGCGGCTAAAATTTCTATGTGAAAGAAACGATAAGGTAGGTCTGATCTCAGAGCTGCACAGAGAATGATCTGGAAACAACTGATGGGAGAGCATTTGATGCCCCTTGTAAAAGCAATGTGGTCAAGCCATTAATAATGCTTTTAACACCTACGCTGAGACAAAAAAACACACACAAGATAAGATGTGACATAACAAATAAGCAAAATGTGTGAATGAATGAGGAAATGAAACACATCCCATTTACAAGTTCATATGATGATTTTACAGTTTAATGGATCAGGATGTTTCCTTCCCAAACAGGTATTTTTCGCCTCGGTGAGATCTGGAGGAAGTAGTCAAGTTTTTTTCATGACACTCAACAGAAATTCCATGATGAACTGGTAACAAAAGGGCCCTCGGGTGCTGACTTTGACACCAAGATTTTTTTAAGTTTGAAGAGCATTGGAACGTGTGGACTAGCACTGTAGAGGCAGGTGAAGAAGATAATTGTGGAACACGTTGCTTCCTTCTGTGAACACACTCGCACTCACACAGACACGCTCCAAGAATACGACACACCTTTCTTGTTGTGGTTTAGGAATGGAGGTTTCCTCAAGGTCACAAGAATGCAACACTGTATTTTGGCAGAGATGGACAAATGCGCAAGAGGTTTAGCAGAATAAATCTCTTGGAAGTCTTCAGTTGAAACTGTGATAGAGCTGTGGGTCACACAATTTCATTTTGTTTTTTAAACATTTTCCTTGTCCCTCTATTTGTACAAATGGGGACAGATCTAAGTGTCAAGCAGAGTCTCTGTTTTTAATTTTGTCTGCCTGCTAGCATCAAATATATAGTATGTTGTAAGGTTACCAATTAAAACTGGTGAGAGACAGCACAATAAATGTATCATTTTATCTTTGTGTTGGGAGGCTTTAACCATAGAGATGGTTAACTTTTGTAAAATCTTTTGCCTTTTCCAACATTTCTGTGTTAGTTTTGCAAACAGGTCGACAAATTTCAAACGAGAGAATGAATTCGATCCCCCCCCCCCCGAAGCCTTCCTTTTGGGAAATCTATTCTAAATGGCTAACCGACTAGCCTTAGATTATTATACAGTCAAGGTACAAGTATATTTTTCTTGTCAACCTGTCAGTCTATACTTCAGTATGGATCTTCATATAATGGTGCTCATTGAGAGAAAAAGCAGTGCCATCCTTGGCAATCATTCCCAACTTTGGCCTTAGCATTTTCTTGCCTTTCTCTAAAGCTGTAATACGGAAAGTCTCACAATAAAATTGCAGGTTGAGAAACGAATTGAACTAGAGCAAGATTCTGAAGATGGGCTGGAAAGTGTACCTAACTGCATCCAACTTGAATGCATTGAGCCTAGGCCCAGCCTACTCTGTACAGTTGTACTTTGCTTTTGGGGGAAGGGGCGGGGATGATCCTTGTAGATACTGGTGTGTGTTTTTTCCCTTCATGAAAATCTCCAGGAGCCAACAGCATTTAATCCTTTGGAAGACGGAAGCCCCAACTGTTGATGGACATTCGCCCACTTCCTTGTCTGATGGTGTCCTGTTTTCCGAATATGAAAAAACTTCATGAGATCTTCATCCCGTGGTGCAAAGAATAGGAACATTGCAAAAGTGAGAGATAGCAGATTGGAAGGACAGTTTTGTTGGCCTAGAACCTGACACTTAGATTCATCTTTCTGCCCATCCCTCTTTGCTGCCCACCTATATAGTGAACATCAATGTGTGTGCAGATGTATGTATTTAGTTTGGGTTAACCTGTGTCCTTATATGCTTTGTTTGAATTATTTCCAGTTTTAAGGAAGTTATGTGCAACATTTCTACTATCGCCAAGCATGGATTCCCCATTAGTCTATGGATGTAACATAATTGGATCTGTGTTGCTGTTTTTAACCTACCTCATTTTATTTTTGTTTCAATTAGCTTTTCCTCATTAGCTCCAGCAGACACCCAGGGAGTTTGACTGGCCAGCTTCAAAGTATTAAACAAGAACAGTGTCTTAAGTAATTAGCAGTGTTTGGCCAGTTCAGGCCTCTTTAAAAAAGCAGAAAAGGACTCTCCTGCTGCCTTCTTCCAGTTTTTCCGTCAGTGGTTCCACAGTTCCCGTTGTACAGGCCAGCTGATGCCGCCAATGGCCACAATATGCATTGGCTGCCAGCAGATTTGTAATAGGGTTAGAATCATGCCAATGTACGGCTGGCATGAACCAGAGCCATGTTGCGGAAGCCGCCATAATTCGCCCAATCGCGGCGGCTCAGAAAGAGTTGCTATAACTGTGCCAATCCCAGGGGCTGTGTGTACAGCCCCCACATGAAGACATGATTCCGGCTGGCTTGCCACAATCTTCCTTTGTGTGTTCAACCTGAAGGGAGCCCACGTCGGTCCCCTACCCCATGCCCTACCTCACTACCTAATGATACACTGGTGTATCAGGCTAAGTTTGCTTCTCTGTAGGAGTTGAGCCCAGTTGGAGTCCTGCTATGATGCAGCTATCCAAGACTGCCTGCTTGAACAGTGCACCCTTGTCTTGCTTCTTATGCCAATTTCCCTTTAAGATCTCCTTGTGTTTGGTGGCTCTCCCCAAAAAGAAATGGGGCAGGGAGAATCATTGGCATCCATCTTTGCAGAAAGATATCGTTTTTGTTTCAAGCCCAGGAGTGAGGCTGCTAAGCTGGTTCCAGCCACTTGCTCCCCATTACATTCACAAAATGGTAATAATTAAGAGTTGTCTCCAAAGCTGTTCCTACACAGAGTAGACCCATTAAATTTAATAGACATGGCTAACTTCAGTCCATTAATTTCAGTGGGTCTGCTTTGCATAAAACTTAGTTGGATGCAACCAACTGGATTTTTATTTTTGCGTCTGGAATCTGCAGCCCTCTTTCATTAACCTCTAAGCAACAAATTACTAATTTACAGTCTAAGTAAATATTTCCATTAGCTAACTTAATAAGCCTAATCTATGCATAATGAAAATGAGTAACCTCAAACAATACACTTTGACCCCATTGTTTTTTCAAAGCCTTTCCTTCCAGCACAGACAAGTGTTCATCCTGTGGTCTCGCTTGCTGCTCTTGCAACGCAAGTGGCCTATTTTCCGCACCTTCCCTCCTGATAAAGCTTTTACCAAATGAATTGATGGCTGAATATTAGTTGACTCTGTTCACAACACTGGGATTTATGCAGACCCCACCAGAAGGCTAGTGCAGAGAATTGCAACACTGGGCACATGTTTATGTTGCCATCTTACTGACTCCTTTACATAGGTTAACAAGAACACAACCGGGTGACAGTTTAATTATTTAAGAGTTTAATTATTTGAGCTCTGATCTTTGACCAGTCTTTTTTCTCCAGTTCCCACTCCCAGCACATATGAAAGAAAATATTCTAGTTCTTTCCACATTTCTAGTATCCCAATGAGTAATTCGTATTAATCCTTTGTATTCTGACAGGTCATGTACCATCTGCCCATCAATTCATAACAATTTTCTCTTACTGTCGTTGTCAATGAAAATCTATGTGTGTTTTTTGCCAATTAAATTTTTTATTGAATTTCACCATTTTGTTTAACAAACTGACATCAAATTTAGCATCAAATTTAATACACTTTTAAAAGTTGACTCCCCGCCCTTCTTCCGTGGTGTTTTTATTCTCAACCTTTTATGCTGCATTATGCTTCTATCTATTCCACAATTCCTTCATTACAATTAGAATTACTTTTCTTCCGTAGCTCATATTTCAGTCCTGCCCGCGATTCAATTTAACGTGATATTTTCCAAATTGTCCAAATAAGGGTCTCATTCTTCCATGTGAAATTCATCACTTGATCTCTTCTCTTGCTCTCACCTTTGCCATTTCCACGTAGTCCATTGTTTTCCAGAGGTATTCCCAGACTTCCACTGGAATATTCTCTCCAATGTTTTGTGCCTCTTTTATCATGTAATCCTTGATCATTTTGCTTGCCCTTTTCTGAACCCTGTTGGAGGTGCAGTATCCTTTTAGAGGTTAGGCATGCAGAACTGTACACAGCTGTGCTGACACAATCAATTTATATCACAGCCTTATGATAGTGGCAGTTTAATTTTCAGTTATTTTCCCCATTAGTGTGTGTGTGAAGTTAGACTTCATTTTGCCCCAATCTACATTTGGTGTGGGACACGGGTGGCGCTGTGGGTTAAACCACAGAGCCTGGGGCTTGCCAATCAGAAGGTCGGCGGTTTGAATCCCCGTGATGGGGTGAGCTCCCATTGCTCTGTCCCAGCTCCTGCCAACCTAGTAGTTCGAAAGCACGTCAAAGTGCAAGTAGATAAATAGGTACCACTCCGGCGGGAAGGTAAATGGTGTTTCCATGCACTGCTCTGGTTCGCCAGAAGCGGCTTAGTCATGCTGGCCACATGACCTGGAAGCTGTATGCCGGCTCCCTCCCCACAACCCCAGAGTCGTCTGCAACTGGACCTAATGGTCAGGGGTCCCTTTACCTTTACCTTTACATTTGGTGTACACTGAATCATATTGTCCAGTTTACTGCCCATTCACTCACATTGGAGCGCCTCACAATCCCTTGAACAATCCACTCCTTATTTTCCCTGCAGTCATGAACACACAGAAGGGGAGCAGTGCCATGTGTTGACTGTGCCCCTCTAGACCAAGGTCTGAAGGGGGAACCGCCTGCACTTGTGGCAGGAGTTGCATGAAGTAGACTAGGCTGCCTTTCAGACCTTTGCGAGGTGGTTGGAGGTCAGAGGGCCATAGCTGGCCACTGGAATGGTGGGAACATGAATTGTCAGTGGCCTCCTGATCTCCCTCCACACGTCAGTGCTCTACACAGAGTTCTAGATACGTTTTAGCACAAGAACCTCGAAATTGACAAAAGCCAGGTGTGTCCATAAACTAGACACTTAAACCTGCAAAGGTGGTGGTGGAACCCAGGAGACATCTGCCACTACAGCGTGATACATTTCAAGATTTGTATGCCGCTTAGTCATCAAAACCTTTTAAGTGGTATACATGAAACAATATGAGATATACATTTAAAATACCTATTAAATCGGATGCTAAAAGCAAGTTGTTCAAAATGTAAGTAAGCAAATAAATACATCAAAAAATAAAACAGCATGTCAAAATCACATGTTTGGATAGGCTTGCCCTAACAAACGTGTTTTTAGGGAGTGCCAGAAGCAGGCACCTGCCTAATAACATCAGTGAACAGGAAATTCCATAGCATATCGGAAACATTGATCCCTTGTAAGTGCAAATCAAACATTATGTGACACTTATCAAAGTACCAGATGTGCAGATCAAAGCTGTCTAGTGGGCATATATGGGGTAAGGGGATCCTTCAAGTTTTGATTTGTGTTTTTTTTCTGGAGGCAATTCTATACCTTAGTTAAACTGATAGAGCAGAGTTTGGCAATATGCCCAAGCTTTTATGCACATTTCAAACCTAGAGTTACTACTGAAGTATCAGAAGCCTCTCACATCTTACTAGTCCAGAACAATCTATCTTGGTAACAACAACAACAACATGGCAGTTACTGGTCAAAATGGGATGCTTTCAGAGAAAGTGCTCTGAGTGATCTGTCCTTTTCTTGTTCATTATCAACTTAACTTATTTTAATTATTAAGGCATAAATTTCTGTGGCACCAAAGGGAAAGAAATCTTTTCAAAGCTGTGCACATAAAATTGAAAGTTAAAAACATAAAAAGGCAAAGATCAGAAGAACATAAAAATTGGGTCACGTGGCCGGGTAAGCTTGCGTAATAAATTATAATAATAAGCTGGCATCTAAAGCTAAACACGGGATTGCTGTCTAATACACAAATGCAATGCATTCCACCGGTGGGTTTTTCCTAGAAAAATAGATGCCAGGACTGACCAGGAAGTTGTTACAGTAAGTGTCACACTTTTTTACAACAAAAAACAATGTACCCTTCAGTACCCCCTGGAAAAAAAGCACTGCATTCCACAATATAGGCCTTACTGCTCCACTGCTCCTTGTGGCTGCCATAGTGGACAGTTAGCAAGGCTTCTCCAGCAGATCTCAAAGAATGGTCTGGGGTGTCTGGAGAAAGGCAATCTTCGAGGTAGGCTATTCCCAAATTCTTTAGGGCTTTATGTGCAAACAGCAACACCTTAGGTTTGGCCTGGTAGCATATTGACTTACAGCAGTCCAGGGTTCCTTGATATTTAGAGACTTGAGGATATCTTTTTTCTGAGCACCAAGAGCCATGGATAGATCGCTCCTATGGGAGTGTCTTAAGGCTTGAAACCCTTCTTTTTCTCCCCAAAACACCATTGGCCTTTCACAACTTTCCATGCAAAAGAAGTTCAAACCAATGAAGCTACAACGCCTGGGCAAAAACTCTTTGACTTGGGTCAGTTTTAAACTACTGCCTCTTTAGCTGGCTTCTTCTGTTCCCTATATGCTCCTTGTGTTTCTTCCTACTGCTGTAATGAGAGGACCACATTGGGGGGGGGACACATCTATTCAGTACATCAAATTGAGCAATAACATTTCCAACTCAGTCAAGCCACTACTTGTAACTGCTGGGGACTGGTAGGATGAGTAAGAACAAGCTTCATGGCTAATGGCAGCTGCCACCAGCTCTTTTATGTCTTTGCTGTGGTTACCTTTTGAACCGGAAGCTTCTTATTAAATTATGTTGAAAACTTGAACCGCCTGCCTGTTATATATTTCTTTCTTTCCTTAATCGGTGAGTTTCAAATACACCATTTTAAATAACTTTTGATGGGAACCTTTAGGTTGTTTGCAACCATCTGTTTTTATACCATTTGTAGAATTTCTCTGAGGAGAACAGAAGCTTAAATGTTCTTTTTCTGTGTTCCGCTTGCAAAAGTCGTAACTTTGTGATACAGAGGGCAGGGATGGGGAGAAATTCGATTCCGTTTCCACTTAAAAGCCAAACCTCCCTAATTCTGTCTTCCGGAAACAACACACAAAACTAAAAGCAGCCCTTCTTCAAAATTCACTCTTTAATTTTTTCAATGCAATTCTCCAAGCAATGTACAGTGGTACCTCTGGTTAATTCATTCCAGAGGTCCGTTCCTAATCTGAAACCATTCTTAACCTGAGGTACCACTTTAGTTAATGGGGCCTCCCACTGCCGCCGCATGATTTCTGTTCTCATCCTGAGGTAAAGTTCTTAACCCGAGATAATACTTCCGGGTTAGCGGAGTCTGTAACCTGAAGTGTTTGTAACCCGAGGTACCACTGTATACAAAAATGTATAGGTTAGTGAAAATAGCATACAGAATGCATTGCATTGTCAAAAAAATGTGTTTGGCATATGGAAGAAGTGTATTAGGAGATAATTCACACTCAAATGCTGACAAATTTTAATGGGGACTTTTTTTTGGGTGGGGGAATCCACAATGATGTGGAAATCTGGAGAACTGAACATAAAATTGGAAAAATGAGAAACTGGTGGCTTATCCACTTTCTCTCGTCCTGCTGCTTCCCCCCAGGAAAACTGCTCTTTAGCACTCAGTTGGAGCAAACAGCAATTTGGATTTTCTCTGGATTTACCGGTACATTTGCTCCGATTCGTCCCTAAAGAGTGGGTTTTCCCTGGGAAAGGAGTGGGGCAAGGGGGAATCCACTCAAACCCATGCCTAGAAAGAAGCACAAGGCAAGCAGGACACCATGGACCCATGCTTTCTAGGCATAAGACCAGTGGAAGAGTAGACGAGCCCCGAGAGAAACCATCACTAATGGAGACTCAGACTTGCCCATTACATGAGTCACTTGTATCATCTCACAGGCTAAATTGAGAGAATGGACAGTCATGGTTAACATCGTCTCTCTCTCCTTGGCATGACAAAGTAGACTAGAACTGCCTGTTAGGAGCTCCTCAGTAGAACTGTACCATCTTCCCTTCTATCTCTTCGCCATGCAGGGGAACCTGTGTCCCTCCAGTTGTTGTTGCACTACAACGCTCCTCAGTCTCAAAATGGGCATGGATGACAGGAGTTGTAGTCCAGCAACACAAGCTCCTCATCCCTGTTGTAACAGTACGGGGGGGGGGGGACAGGTGTCAACAGGCTCTTCAAGCAACTCTCTGTCTCCAACATTCCCGCTGGTGAGCCCTCTGAAGTCTGGGCAAACGTGATGGCGACTGCTATACACAGGTAGGAACTTCCACATGGCCATACTCAGTGAGCACATGGGGTTGGGTTGGAGTTTCTCTTTCCCCACAATCCAATAACGCGGAGCAGGAGTGGGGGCTATTGCAACACCCACCATACCATAGGTAATGTAGTTTGGGGCGTTGACCGTCGTTTTACCAAGCAGAGCATGTGGCTCAAAGGCAGCGGCAACTGGGGATTGACTCGCCATGCAAGTTACATAGGGAGATGCATTATACAGAGTCAGGCCATTGGTCCATTTAGCGCAGTGCTGTCTACCCTGACTGACAGCAGTTCTCCAAGACTTCAGACCGGCCTCTCCCAACCTTACCTGAAGATGCCAGGTATTGAAGCTGGAACCTTCTGCATGCAAAGGAGCTGCTGGACCACAAAACTATCGCCCTTTTCCAGTTGAAACAACAGGAATTGCATTGTTGCTTTCAGCACCGCTGCTGCTGCACAGGAACATCAACTCTCAGCAGCTAAGGGAAAGGCCAAAATGCCTCTCCCAAGGGTCAACCATTGCTGCTGGTGCTGTCGCCAGGGGAGGAGGCAACTACTGCCATTTGAGGAAAGGCAGAGACCAGCTCTCCGTTGCCCCTTCCTTAAGGAGCATTTGATTTACACCATGTTTTATGATTCTGGCAAGATCCACAAAAGTAGCTCACAGGACAAGATTTTACAGAGATACACCCACGTGCACCCATACACATGGTTTGCTTTTCTTTAGATTATCATGAGTTATGATAACGTCCTTATTCCCATTACGGTTTTAGGAATGACAAGATGATCTGCAATTATGTGAATAACGGAACTGCAGCTATATTGTAAACCGGAGGGAGTATGACAAAAATAGGAAGCACGCAATGACTGCACAACTCGGACGGTAATCTCATTGCCCCCAAATCATCTCTTGTCTTATCTAACATAAGGGGACGCTGAGGGGCTGAGGAGCTTAGGTGGCTGTTTAGATGCTTTCCATTAAAGGGTTTTCAAGCTGTGTTTCTGAGCATCCTGGCTTACTTAGAAGCTGAGCAGGGGCTTATCAGTGAGAGCACAAACGAGCTTTCCTGAGAAACTATCCAGCACTAACCACTGAAATATGGTGGAGCCCCATATGTAATTCAAAATAAAAGCAATACTAATCCACAGACGTTAGGCTGTGTTTTGTACATTGTGGGGAAGAACTTTGTTGGCGCAGATACAGTTCACAAGCTTTATCCCTGGGTTAGGCAAGCGAATTGGATCCGTCATAAACTATGCAGGACGAACAGGTCCTGTCTGTTCACTGGAGCAAACTGTAAAAAGGTAAAGGGACCCCTGACCATTAGGTCCAGTCATGGCCAACTCTGGGGTTGCGGCGCTCTTCTCGCTTTATTGGCTGAGGGAGCCGGCATACAGCTTCCAGGTCATGTGGCCAGCATGACTAAGCTGCTTCTGGCGAAGCAGAGCAGCGCACGGAAACGCCGTTTACCTTCCCGCCGGAGTGATACCTATTTATCTACTTGCACTTTGATGTGCTTTCAAACTGCTAGGTTGGCAGGAGCAGGGACTGAGCAACGGGAGCTCACCCCGTCGCGGGGATTCAAACCGTCGACCTTCTGATTGGCAAGTCCTAGGCTCTGGTTTAACCCACAGCGCCACCTGCGTCCCTCGGAGCAAACTATAGGCCCCTTCAAATGCCACACGGGCAGAAGCTGCACTGTGGTTACTTCTCATGCCACCATCACTCCCAGGAAGGCATGGGAAGAAGACGCAACAATGGAAGGCCTCCGAAATCCAATAGGAGAGAGACACCACTGCACATTGATGTCATGAAAAGCAGGGCCCCTGTCCTAGTGACATACCCAAAATACAAACCCTGGGCGGGGAATGGGGGGACTTGTTTTCTCTTACAGTTGTGGAACATATTCCGGTGGAAGAAGACAATGCTATTTTCTCTTCTGTAGCATGAAGCAACACCTGATAGCAGCAGTTTTCTTCACAGCAAGTGGGGACATGGTCTAAAAATACCACACTTCGCACAGTTAATTTAGGTTTCCCGGTTACAAAGCAGAGCGCTATATGCAATTAACGTGTTTAGTAGTGGGAAGGGGCTCTTTATCTTTCTTTCCCCCTTTTCACTTTGTTAAATGGTGCCTATATTTGGGGAATTTGTTTCGCCTCTCTTCTAGCAAGAAAAACGTGTGTGTGTTGGCCATCTGAAATGTAAAAAAATATTTGGTAGAATCAGATTCGAAGGTATTTAGCTTCTGAAGCCAGTGGTGTAAGCGGTTAGGATCAGGCTAGGATGGGGAAGGGATTCAACACACACACACACACACACACACACACACACACACACACGCCATGTACCCCACTTGTGACCTGCTTGTGAGTTCCAGCGACTGGAACTCAGAAGCATGCAGGAGGTGTTAACAGAGAACTCTGAGGGCTCCCTTGGACAAAAAAACAAGGACCCCAGTCAGGAATACCAGAGCAGAACAGCTTGGTCTTTATTGAAGACTCACGACAGGACTCCCACCTGCCACAAGGTGGAACAAGATGGAAGCCCCAAACAAAAGAGCCCCCAAACTTTTATTAGCTGCTAATCCCCATGTTACACCCCCCCAAACTACATCACTAATACATCATGGTTACATCATGAAAGGGGAGGTCTGGTGGCAATAATCTGAGCATCCTGGACCCTGCCCCATGGTTCTCCTTGCCCTCCACCAAACGTCCATCAAGTGTAACAAAAAAAATATTTACATTTCCCTGTTTCCCAGCCAAGTTAATCACACCCTTTTGTCTTCATCTGGGTTTGTTATTTTGGAATGGCTACCTGTCTGGCACTCAGGTATCAGGATGCCAGGGATTATCAGGCAGAGGGGCTGCTGAGTAGCTAAGCTCACATGTCTATATGAATTTCTGAAGTTTTCCAGTGAGCCAGTACATAGATACATTTATCAGTGAATTCTTACATTTGGTATTGTGCAGCAAAGGCCCTCTGAATAGATAGGAAGAAACTGTGATGAAGTGTTTTGTGGGGACAAATCACAAAAGTCACAAAAGTGATTGTGTTGGTTTGGGTAGTGGGCTGCATGTGCATGATATCTGCTGGAGGGGCAACACCCCCCCCCCAGCCTATACATAAATTCCTGCAACAGAGGTAAAACATGCTGCCATCAGTAGTACCCTTTGTCTTGGTTATCGCTGTAGCCTCTCACAGGGTCCGAGCCAGCTCCTCCCATGCTTACTAGGCCCACTGCCACTTTCATCCTGGAAAACCCACTCTCTAGCTGTTATGTACTGAAGTTCTCACCCTGGGCCAGCAGGGGGATACTGTAGATAGTTATGCAAATGAAGGATCGAAAAGTGACGTTCAGTGATTGGATAGTTTTAGAAAATGGCAACAGTTGCATTGTTCTGGAGCTCTATATAAGCAGGCTGACTGAGCTCCTCAGCTAGTTCTGTTCTGGCATCTGAATAAAGAAGAGCTGTTTAAAGAATCGCTGTGTCGTCTGACATGTTCGCCCACAACTTAACACTAGCACCAAATCAGAACAAGCACAATCAATCCAAGGAAAACCCAGCTGACTCCGATTCGGTGCCAAAGATCAGGTTTCCCTTGGGGAGAGTGGCAAGCAAACGGAAATGTGGGTGAGCCCTCAATCACCACGGCACAATAAACCCTCAGTTTACATCTAGGGGGAGATAGATGCAAAAGAGGGCAGGGAATTTCTGCCATTGTAGGATATTTTGCATTTGGCCACTTCTTATATAGGCTGCCATAGGCCTGACTCCCTCTGTTCGGTCCTGGGTCTGAGCTCCTGCTTGGAGTGAGAGCTGAAAACTCTCTTGCAGAAGAAAACAATTTCCAAGAAGGACTTTTCTTATTTGGGACTGCGTTCCAAAAAGGCTCCCTGGTCCAATACTGTAAATAAGTGCAGCAAAACTGTCCAAAAAAAGGCCCAGTGTCTGATCTGTGAAGAAATATTTTGACTGACAGGTGTTCTCCAGCTCTTAGGAGAAAGCAGGAAGCTGCCTAACACCACCATTGCTCCATAAGAAGGTGATGATCAAAAGAACTCCAAAACACCGTGGGAAATAATTAATTACACTGGTCCTGAAATATCCCAGCCTTGTAAACAAGGACTGAGAATGTTTACTGCAAATGACAAAAGCTTCAGGTTTGGGGGGCAGTTCAGTTCTAAGAATCAGTAAAAAGAAAAGGGGGTAGGGAGTTTGGATTTACTCTGTAAGGCCCTTTTATCAGTTGACCTGAACCCATGTTCTGATAATAACAATGGCCAGCCTATACTACAAAGGGACAGAATATTTGCTTTTATGGGGAATCAGCCCCTGATTCTCCTAGGGTTCCATTTAAGCCTTACGGTACAGTCTGTTTGCTATTTCCGTGAGTATAGTAGAGTCAGGGGTCACTGACCGTTATATATTTTTCTTCTTAGAGTTTTTCATGGAGTTTACTGCCCCTTTCTGCCACCCCCCGGTACAGGAAACTCTCCATTTGCGCACATTCGGCATGTGTGCAACCGCTAACACATGCAAAACTTCGGCACCAGAAGCGGTCGGGCCCAGAACGCAGCGGGCTGATGCACGTCTAGCTCATGCACATGATGCCTCAGAACGCAAGCCCCGTGCAAACGGGAAGTTGCCTGTATAACAAAATGCAAGCATATTTCAGGGTGGGACAAAGCGGTACAACTTGAATGATAGTGCAAAGACCGCATCTGGCTACCCACATGGAGCCTTTGCGACCCGTCCCTCTCCACACTCCATGTGGGGTTTAAGATGGCCTATCAAAATGTGGCTTAAATGTGTATGAAATGCTACCTGCCTTGGCTAAAATTGTGTGGTTGATTCACAGACAATTACTGTATTTTTTGCTCTATAAGACTCACTTTTTCCCTCCTAAAAAGTAAGGGGAAATGTGTGTGCCTCTTATGGAGCGAATGCAGGCTGCGCAGCTGTCCCAGAAGCCAGAACAGCAAGAGGGATTGCTGCATTCACAGCACAGCAATCCCTCTTGCTGTTCTGGCTTCTGAGATTCAGAATATTTTTTTCTTGTTTCCCTCCTCCAAAAACTGGGTGCGTCTTGTGGTCTGGTGCATCTTATAGAGCGAAAAATACGGTATCTAAGAGTGGATCACCGGGTGCAAGGTGAGTGGGCATGGCTGAATCAGCCTCATGGGCCAAATGGGGAGGCCTGCCAGACCTAATTTGGCCCAGAGGTTCCCTGCTGCTGCTCTGGATGAATCCTATCTCAAGAGCAGTGCATGCATACCAATCCCTCCCTGCTGAAATAAGAGCATGACGATGACAGCTGACAATACGGCCTGTCCTTAACACGCTGAGGGAAACCCCACGAATGAAGGCAGCTGAATGCACATGACTATTGATTCATGCCATTTTCGCAACACCGATGGAGCCGCACGAAAGCCATCGCTGAGTCACAAGGGGGACATTCGCCGAAAATCTTCCCAACAACATCTTGCACAAGGCAGATAATATTTCAAAGTCCTTATCTGGGGACGTGCCCTGGGATGCTGTTGTGCAGCTTAAAAGGGACCCAAAGTCCAAAAATCTTCCAGCAAATTAATCTTCTGGCAGCCAAGCCATAATTCCTCAAGGGAAATGGTGGGTAGTGGAGGAGAGGGGAGAGAAAGTCAATAGGCAGGTACGTGAAGGATAGGAGAGAACCATCTGACAGAGATCTTTTGCAAGAGAGGAAGAAAAGTACAGCACTACATTGAACAGCCGACACTCAGCATTGTCTGATTCCGGGGTGGCCCATCCCTTTGGCACAGTGGGGATTAGCAATGCAAGCTGAATAATGAACCGGGACTGGTGAGAATAGTTAAGGATATTTGTTTGGCTAATTGCAGTTTGAAAACTGTGCCCCCAACATCTCCTGGAAAGGACACCCTGGAGGGTGTTTCTTGGAAAGGACATTGAACAGCTGCTGTGGGCAGGAAACCCTTGTGAGACCATCTCTGGTGCCCTTATAAAGGTAAAGGGACCACTGACCGTTAGGTCCAGTTGTGGCCGACTCTGGGGTTGCGGCGCTCATCATGCTTTATTGGCCGAGGGAGCCAGCGTACAGCTTCCGGGTCATGTGGCCAGCATGAGGAAGCCGCTTCTGGCAAACCAGAGCAGCGCACGGAAACGCCGTTTACCTTCCCACTGGAGCGGTACCTATTAGTCTACTTGCACTTTGATGTGCTTTCGAACTGCTAGGTTGGCAGGAGCAGGGACCGAGCAACGGCAGCTCACCCCGTTGTGGGGATTCGAACCACCAACCCTGGTTTAACCCACAGTGCCATCCGCGTCCCAATATAAGTGATTATAAGCCATTATAAGTGATGCCTTTTAATCAATACATTTATTTTGAGTAGATGCAGCTGTAGCTTTCTGCGGGTAGCCAAGACAGCACTAAGCAAGCATCACTTCAGTGCCAGGATCATTGCCTTCCCTCCCCCTCCTCCCAGTGTGCTCCCCATGTCCTCCTCCCATCTGCTCTGGAGGCTTTGTGAACCCTCTGATTTAGGGGATGCACCCCCCCCCATTCTTATTCAAGAGCCTCTGGCAGAAGTGCTTTGTATCAACTCCTGCTTGACCCTTCCAAACTGATGGGGAAATGTGGAGAGCAGAACGTAAGCTTGAAGAAAATGTGTAACTGAGAGAAACCAAAATGATGGAGGAATGGCGGAAAGAGCTGGGTATGTTTAGCCCAGAGCAGAGAAGGGAGACAGGATAGCAGCCATTAAATAACTGGAGGGCTGCCATCCCAAAGATGCAGTAGATATGGTCTCTCATGCTCCAGAGGGCAGTAGAACCAGTGGGTGGGAGCTGCACAGATTCAGATTTTGGGTAGCAATTGGAAGAGATCGGCTTGCAGTATCATCATCCAATGAATATACCACTTACGTGTCAAGATTGCGTCTAAGAACTATAAAATCAAACCATTATTAAAATACTAATATTAAAACATATCTAATTGAAATATGCAATTAAAACGGTGGAAACAAAGTTAAAACAATAAAACCAGAATTCAGTTCAGGGGAATGCTTGCCTAAGCAGGAGCCGACAGAATGCCAATACTGATGGCATCTCTTGTGTTTCTGCAGGATGGCCTAAGCAACAACAACACTGGTGTCACCAGTGAAAAAGCGCAACTCTGCATTACCACAGTAAGTACCGTATTTTTTGCCCCATAGGGCGCACCTAGTTTTTTTTTGGGGGGGGGAATAAAGAAAAAAAAAATTCCCCCCCCCCAGGCGCGGGGCTGGGGCGGGGGAAGCCTGAGCTTCCCCCGACCCCAGCCCCCAGAACAGGCTGCTATCTGCAAGCCTAGGGAGCCCGGCGGGAAGTCGCGCTGGTCTCCCCAGGCTTGCGGATATCTGCCTGAAGCCCGGGCACGCTGAGCTCAGCGCGCCCCAGGCTTCGGGATGCAGGCAGCTCTCCGCAAGCAGTGGAAGAGCTGCGCGACTTCGCGCTGGGCTCCCACGGCTTGCGGAGAGCTTCCTGAAGCCTGGAGAGGCTTCAGCGAAAGCCTGCATTCGTCCCATAGGACGCACACACATTTCCCCTTCATTTTTGGAGGGGGAAAAGTGTGTCCTATAGGGCGAAAAATACGGTAATCATTAGGCCACAAGGAATCTAACCAGGTTCCATTAGCTGATCGTAGTGTCCTTTCTGGGCAATGAAGAGAAAGATGGTAACCTTGTCCAGAGTTACTTAGGGCTTTGCAGGCTCCCTCGGCCAATAAAGCGAGATGAGCACCGCAACCCCAGAGTCGGTCACGACTGGACCTAATGGTCAGGAGTCCCTTTCTTTACCTATGGAAGTAGCAGTACATTAAAACCAGGTCAGTAGCTGATAAGCAGCCAGTGCCAGTACCTCAGCACTGCCATGATCTGAGCCCCATCAGGAGCACCACTCACCGCCTGAGCCATGGCATTAAGCCAAAGAGTCGGAGATGTTCAACAATGGCACCGACTGCCTCAGGAATGTGATAGTTACATCCTGCATTATGGATCCTGAATAGGAAGCTGGAGGACATGGCCATGAAATTCCCATTGTGGTGTACTTTGGCCTTTAAAATTTCAGCAGCGCGCTGTGCAATACCAAAATTCTGGGCAGGGGATTATTGCTTTCCATTCTACGTTATCATTGCAGTGCTCCTTGAGGTACCCTCTCAGCTCAGCACCCTGAACAGGCAAAGCTGTCACGCTCTCCTAAATCCACCTCTGATTCCCATTCAACTCTGATTACGTGGCGTTTTTGTGTGTGCATTGACATTCATCTACACCTTCCCAGCCACCTTCCCAGAGTTTTAACATCTAGAGAACATGTGTGTGTGCAGTCATGCATGTGAAGCCTGAAGAACTGTAGTGTCTCTATCTGTGCATGTACACTAATACTTTTTTCAAAAAAATGCATCTTCAAGAACCCTACCGCCAAGAAATAAGGCACTCTTCCTGCAGTCAGGTCCTAGAAAATATAGACTGTTCCGGGTAAGCAATGATGGCAGGAGGAGTTTGTGTAAAGTGCAATTTCAAGGGAAGATGGCTGCGCTAAAAACTCGATAGTCAAAAGAAGCCTCTAACATTGCTGCTTCCTGAGCTTTGTGCCCAGTGCATGTCTCAGTTAAAAAATATTGCTCCTGCCTGGCCATGCAGATCCAGCCAAGTTTATTGCTTGTAGTTTCCCGACTGTAGCAAGAATTAATAATCAGCAGATGAGAGAACTCATTTAAGGCGATCAAATTCCAATCGCAAGTACAGATTGAATCACAAGCTTTCCTGCCAAGTTAATATTTGTGCTAATAATGAAGTCCACCTCAAGGCCATCAAAGCTATTAATTTGATTTTGTGTTGTAAACTTTGGCTGTGCAGTCCACATCCAGTAGCAGCTGGGTGCAATCTCAGTTTTCCTCTGCAGCATCTAATACAGCAATAAACTAATATTATTAACTAGTTAGATACCTGTCAGATATTACAGTTAGATATTACAGGCAATATGTGGTCTCTTCTTGCAGAAGTGAATGGCCTCAACTAATTTCTGAAAAGGGAAGTAAAGAAGTTGGAATGGAGAACCACCATCAAAACATGGACCTTCTCCCTCAACTCAGCTGGTGAGCACATGACAGGCATGTGAAATCTCCCAGATTCAGTTCAGTTCCTGGCATTTCCAGGCCAAACTATGAAAGACCCCCAGTGATGAAAAGCTGGGTGTTGTTTAGGTTCTACAGACTCCAAGCAAATGCCCATCTTCCCAACAGCTGGACAAGGGCATCTCTGCTGAATAATGAAATGCCCAAGTCTGTAAGCGATGGTCGGGTTTCTATATTGAGTCAAAGCCTGCAATATGTAATGAATATTTCCCGATGGAAGAAGCCTGAATTCTATCACTACTCTGTAGGCAAGTCTTTGTAGATGAATGATTAATCAAAGCTGCAAACAGTCACCCCATTATACCTTCTGCTATCGGGTTAATGTGGAGCAAACTCCAACAATGTTTCACTCTAATCAAATGGTGGTTGTCCGATGAGGCTCAAAGATACGCATTTGAGAATGTACAGAATGTGAATGTGACTTCACACTGAATGTCAATACCACAAAGACCTGGCATGTGCCCAACCAATACTAAAACTAGTCAACTGGAGACAAGAAGCAATCTGCAGAAGGTTGGCCACATCTCTTTAGGAGTAAAGTGATTTAGACCAGACACTGAATGAGTTGCAATCGCAGCTGCTTTCAAGGATCATCTTGAGGAGCATCTCAGCTGGCTGAGTCGGAATGCCTATCTTCTTACATACCATGTGATCCAGGGGAGCACTGTTTTGGACTCCCAAGTCCCATGCTGGGTGGGGTTGATGGGAGTCATAGTTCAAAACACTGGGAAGGCACCAGGTTGGGCCTCCTGTCATTTGTCGTTCAAAATTAAATCTATGAGGCTAAGTAGATGGTTAGCTCAGCTTCAAGTTGGGTCGCCACCAAAGATCTCCTGCCCACAGACATGCATGGCAGTAGACACTCCAAACTCCATAATGTGGGGCAAGGATGCCTTAAGGACTGCTGAATCCATTATATCCCAGCCCAATCACTGAGATTATCTGGAAGAGTGCTGCAAGTTGTCCCCCATTTTACAGAGGCCCAACTGACCTCAACTAGAAGTTGGGAATTTGGTGTCACTGATCCTGTGTATGCTCTGGAACACTCTTGCAGTAGAGGTTCAACAGACATCCTCACTATTCACTTTCAGGGCTCTCTTGGATAGTTTGGCCCTTGCAAAAGAATTTATAACATACTGGTGTATAAATAGATATATAATAATAATAGTAATATTGTTATTGGACCTTAGGAAAGGTGCTCTAGCACTCGGGTCCTGCTTGTGTGCTTCCTGTGGGCATCTGGTTGCAGCGTAAGAACAAGATGTTGGGCTAGATCCAACAGCCTCTTCTTATATGTTCTTGTGGGTAAAATAACAAAAACAGCATCTATTATTGCACAAGCCTCTGTAGGTTAAACCACAGAGCCTAGGACTTGCCGATCAGAAGGTCGGCGGTTCGAATCCCCACGACGGGGTGAGCTCACGTTGCTCGGTCCCTGCTCCTGCCAACCTAGCAGTTCGAAAGCACATCAAAGTGCTATGCTTGACTTGTTTACGTTCATGGGTACCTTATTTTATTTATGATTTCCCAAAAAATATCCAGTCTGGCCCTGAGGCTGCTGTTTTCAGTAAACTTACTTGGGAGTAAGTGCCGCTGAACTTGGTAGGACGTAGTTCTGGGGGCACCTCCAGACATTCCTCTTCTTGATTATTTGTGCCCATGATGGTGGTTCTTATACACAATTCCATTTCCAATACAATTTGTGCCTGCAAAAGTTTCAGGGTGGACGTATTGTTTTGTTTCCAGTCCATGCATCTTACTGCTTGAAATCCTGTAACTCTTTGTATCACAAATGTTCCGGTTTATTTTATTTTATTGGTCTGGCTTTTGGTGCAAGAGTGCCCCTCCAGGCGGCATTAATGCAATAAAAAGAATATACCAAGAGCTCAGGCCACAAGTTTCAATATAAGGAATAATTCCTACTCGAGAGTTGAAAAGAAAAACGTGTATATTCTGCTAAGAATAACAGTTTGAAGCTAATAGTGAATTTAAACATAACGTGTAAGTACGATAGTTTTAAGATAAAATGTTTAAGTACAGAAATAATGTAGTTTCAAATATGCAGTGATATAGTATAAAGGTACATAAAATACCAGTACACAACAATTATTTTGTACAAGTCTCAATGGCAGTCAAAAGGAGTCCATATTATATAGAATCAGAATAAAGAATAAACAATCAAATAGGGCCGAAAAGGAGTATCCGGAGTGTGAATCAGATGTACGACTCAGTAGTGGTGACCAGGACAGGGCCCTGTTTCGGAGTAAACGCCTTCTTCAGCTGGTAATATCAAATAATATGTCAAAATAAATCAGGTTCTTCAATACCATAGATCATAAATATAATAAAGTATATACATTCTAAATTGTATTAACACATATCATGATATTTGGTTCCATACCTCGGTTTTTTGAGGACTATAAATCTGTTGGAAGTCTCATTTAATTCTTTTATGTTTTTTTTTCGACATGCGTCTAGAGATAAGGATTTACAAGAGTTATTATTTCCAGTCAAATTGTTTGTGAAAAACGGACATCAAATGGGTGTTTTCTCACCTTAGATAATGGAATGCTTCCAAGTTTTCTTGCGTTTCTCTGTGCGTTTTCCATTAGGGGGTGAGATAATTAAGGCAATAACATTGGGGGGGGGGCATCAGAGAACAACGGGTAAAGTGGAACAACGTGTGGACAGCTCAGTATAAATCCGCCACTAATGCACTATTATGGCACCGGTGACGTGTTGCAGAATATACAGCCAAAACAACCCCAGTGTCAAGAGTCCTTGAGAGAGCCCTCCCAGGATTATCATGCATGCTTTGCAATGGGACATCCTAATCCCTTTGACAAAAACTCCTTTGCACCAGGAAAATCAGTTGGCATAACTGGAGGAGTGAACTTTTCTCTGCAGGTTAAAGTTTTACTTGCAACCAGAGCAAAGATTAGTCTTTAGCCAAGCACATTCTTTGCCATGTGGAAAGTGCCTGACAGGCAGCGTTGGCTGGGCAGTGTGGGTGTCCCATTCAAAAAAAAGAGAAATGTTTATTGTATGGGCATCCATCATGTATCTTCTCCGTCATCTTTGACTCATGTGAGACTTCCTCAAAGGACAGAGCCAACAACACAGATTCAATATCCCATTAAGAAAGGGGGTTGGAAGATGGAGCGTTCTCTGAAGTTTGCCGTGTTTCATCATGATGACCAATCACTGAGTAAAAAGTGGAAAATTCTTGATTGTGCCGGTGGAGACCAATGAAACTGCTGCCAGCCAGACCAGACCAGATCAGTGCTAATGACCTAGAAGAGCCAAGTCAAGCTCATTGCCTGTAGCTAATTGTGTACTGCAAAGATTAATCGTGTCCCCAGACAAGAAAACAAGAGTGGATGAGCTGGTAGGAAAATATTGCCTTCCTATGATTCTTCTAAAAAGAAAATGCACTGGGAAAGCACTAAGAAGAATTCTGAATGCTGTTCACAGTGATAGTTATATAGATTTAATATGTATTAATACGGCCACTGCAGTTAGACATCATAGTTCTAGGCAACTTGAATTCATTTGTAAAATATGATAACTCTGCAAATCATGTATGGTCTTCTACTAATTTTTACACAGAGAAGACCCACTGGAATTAATGAAAATGACTAAGGGCACAATCCTAAACTGATATTCAACAAGATGAGTGGGGCTAGGATCCAACAGATCTATGGCTGAGCTAGAAGGCTCACAGTGCAACCAGGTTAAGGTAAAGGTAAAGGGACCCCATTAGGTCCAGTCATGACCAACTCTGGGGTTGCAGCGCTCATCTCGCTTTATTGGCCGAAGGAGCCGGCGTACAGCTTCCGGGCCATTTGGCCAGCATGACTAAGCCGCTTCTGGCGAACCAGAGCAGCACACGGAAACACTGTTTACCTTCCCGCCGGAGCGGTACCTATTTATCTACTTGCACTTTGACGTGCTTTCGAACTGCTAGGTTGGCAGGAGCAGGGACCGAGCAACGGGAGCTCACCCCGTCACGGGGATTCGAACCACGACTTTCTGATCGGCAAGTCCTAGGCTCTGTGGTTTAACCCACAGAGCCACCCGCGTCCCCGCGCCAACCCCATCATCACTGTAACTCCCCAACCTTGCCTTGGCTGAAGATGCACCAGCATATTTCCTCCATCCCAGCCAGGATTGAGGTGACTGAGCCACGGAAAGCAGAACAATACGTTTGGCAGCAGCTTGGCTGCAGGTGTTGCTGGAAGGAGGCATACAAGGCTCCATCCAACCATCTTTGGGACTCCACTCTGGATTTGTGTAAGTTTTACTCCTTAGCTTTTTCTTCTCCCGAAGATGCCCCACATGGCAGTGGAGGTTTAGAGCCAGAGTTTTCCATCTCCTAGGTGGACTTCCCAGGTGGACGAGCCCCATTTGCCCCTCACTTCTCTCTACAGCACATGCAGATATCGCCTTCTTGACCGTTGGAGCTACTGTTGGTCTCATCCACTCAATCCACTGGATTGATTCTTCACATGCAGGAGAAGTCCCTAACTCACTGAGGGTTCAGAATCAATGGCTCCCCTCACCTGGTTTAGCATTTGTAGAATGCTCTTCCCAGCTCAGTTGGAGCTCAGCCATAGCCAAGTCAAAGCTGGCTGATCCAAGCCCAGTTTGAGTCCCCCGGAGGAGATGCTCTGGGGTGGCAGCAGGGAAAGGACCACAGAAGGGGGACTCAGGTTGAATCCTAAGCCCGTTCAGTTCATTCGTGTGACCTGGAAACCTGGCACAAAGACCAAAGAACCCTGTTTTAAAGGTTTGTTTTCCCTCTGCCAGGCTTAGGCAGAGCAGATGGCAGCCACCCCACTGAGGAATGGGGTTTGGGTCTGCTGTAATGTTTATACATGTTAATTTACACCGCCTTGCTTTAGGCCTGCTTCTCGTGAGTAGCATTGCTCCCTGACTTGGGAAGAGTGTTATCAAGCAGAGATTATCTTCATCGGGTGGTGTTAACCATAAATATTTGATCTTCTATTAAATTTATTAGAGTGCACTATGGACTTAGCCAGAGACTGGACTTCGTAATAAATGGGTTTGGCTCATGGAGCAGGTACATTTTTTGACGCTGGTAGTGCAAGCCTCTGCATGTCTACTCAGAAGTAAGCTCTGCTGAGTTCAGTGGGACCTGCCCCCAGGTAAGATAGCAGCAGTTTTCCCAAGCCGAGGTTCATAGCATTTCTAGATAGCTCGGTTGGCTAGAGTGTGGTGCTGATAACGCCAAGTTCGCAGGTTCAATCCCCTTACAAGGGCTGGACTAGATGATCCTCAGGTCCCTTCTAGCTCTACAATACCATGATTCAATATAGGATGCATTTTGAGAGACATATTCTTAATTACCCTGGCCACAATACCTTACTAACTCTGCACAGTTTTTGGAATACAGAGTTATTAAAATGCTATTTTGATTGGATCGATATCTCTTTGTGTAAGATTATACCCGCTTTTTTGACTTGTTAGGCAAAATGCCATGGTAGCCAGTTCTTAGCTACACATGCAGTTGTATTCCATTCAGTCCGGTTAGGAGTTCTGTATAAGCTGAATGCCTGCATACTGCAAAAGTCTGGCTGGATAACAAATTATCACTTTATTAATATAGAACCATCTTCCCTGGCATGTCCCCCTCCCTGCAGAACCTTTTCTGTTGTGGAGACCCCTGGTATGTTCCTGCCAGCTTATGTTGACTTGTCATTTAAGCATAAGAGCCCACTCCTAGGGACCGAGGGGTTTTCATCCCCCCCCATAAAATATTTGAGGGGGCCAGTTGATTGGCATTGCCATTCAAATGATGTGCATGCACCGCATCATATGCGTGATTTTGCAGGTGGGGCTTACCTGCCCCACCCCATATTTTATTCAGATTGGCACCCCAGCATTTAACGTGTCCTTTGGTTAATTGGGGGACGTGGGTAGCGCTGTAGGTTAAACCACAGAGCCTAGGACTTGCCAATCAGAAGCTTGGCGGTTCGAATCCCTGCGACAGGGTGAGCTCCCGTTGCTCAGTCCCTGCTCCTGCCAACCTAGCAGTTCGAAAGCACATCAAAGTGCAAGTAGATAAATAGTTACCGCTCCGGCAGGAAGGTAAATGGCGTTTCCGTGTGCTGCTCTGGTTCGCCAGAAGCGGCTTAGTCATGCTGGCCAAATGGCCCGGAAGCTGTACGCCGGCTCCCTCGGCCAATAAAGCGAGATGAGCGCCGCAACCCCAGAGTCAGCCACGACTGGACCTAATGGTCAGGGGTCTCTTTACCTTTACCTTGGTTAGATGTGGCAGTCATTTTGGGTGTTCCTTGTGAACAGAAAAACAGAATCTGCGTGCTTTGAAATAAAGAACCCGTCTTGTCTCTCGAATTCCTTGTCTCTGAATGAATGTCTAGCGTGCGACACACTCGCAAGTGAGCATTCCAGCCCACTTAGGTGGGCTTATCGATGTGCAGTCCCTGTGCCCTTTGCACTTTTCCTATTTTAACAGCCGGGGAAAAGAAGGTAAACACTAAGGAGTGCTTGGGTTTTTCATTAACATTCAAGTTGATTAATTCTATCCTCCCTGACCACAAATAAGCTTTCCCCACAGCCCTCCCCACATCGCCTCTTTCCAAGTTTCCCTCCTCCTCCTCCTCCCCCGAAGGGTTATAAACGTCCTAAGAATGGCTATCTTTACACAGTTCTCTATGTGACAAGCTCAAGTCGAGGTGAGGGGGCCATTCTGTTGCATGCCTTCCTTTTGGCAAGCGACTACCCCGAGCTTTTTTGGGTTACGTGGATCAATCGAGGAAGACGAAGGTGATGGGAAAGAAACCGAAGGACGGACTAATGAAGGTAACACTGATTTCAAGATCGCGCAAGGGCTGGTAGCTCAGTGGTAGAGCATCTCAGCATCTCCAGGTATGCCTACGAGATCCTTGCCTGGCACCCTAGAGAGCCTCTGTCAGTCAGTGTAGACAGGACTTAGCAACATGGACCAATGTTCTGACTCGGTATAAGACAGCTCCCCTTTATCCCTATGATACTTCACCAGGTTTCCAAATGGGAATTCATGTCCCCTGTATCTGAATTAGCTAATGACACCTTTATTATGGAAGAAATGGCAAATAATGAAAACAGGAAGGGGGGGGGGAAAGGTGGTTTTTGTAACTGCAAGGGGAAATGTGAAGAATAACGAGGAATCTCTATTTTTGTCACTTAAGATTGAAAGCTACAAAACAGAGGAAACCATGCATTGTATCTTATTCTGAATCTCTCACGGATAAAACATGCTGTCAATAGATTTTACACAAAGGGCTGCTCTGGTGAATTTGATGCATATCAAGCATACTCTTTTCATGACAACTTTTTTTCATTCTGCTTGGCACTTTTCCTCTGTTTAGCAAATATGAAACGTGAAGTTTGTTTGGTTGAGCCAGTCAACAACATTCTAAACACTTCTATCTTGTAGAGAAATAGTAAACTGTATCAGCCCACTTGCTTCTTCGATTGGATTGAATATGTTCCCTCTCAATCAACAGCCTTCAGCCTAGATCCTAGAATTGTGTAGTGGAAGAGAGTCAATATTTTTTATTATTCTTGTTATTACTATGACACACCTTTCACCAACAGGTCCTAAGGTGGGCCACAACAATTTTAAAACTACAGAAGTTAAAACACATTACGTTCGCAAGAATAGGGTGGACCCTGAGAGACCCTGAGAGAGCCAGTGTGGTGTAGTGGTTAAGAGCGGTGGACTCGTAATCTAGTGAACTGGGTTCACTTCCCTGCTCCTCCACATGCAGCTGCTGGGTGACCTTGGGCTAGTCACACTTCTCTGAAGTCTCTCAGCCCCACTCACCTCACAGAGTGTTTGTTGTGGGGGAGGAAGGGAAAGGAGAATGTTAGCTGCTTTGAGACTCCTTCGGGTAGTGATCAAGCAGGATATCAAATCCAAACTCTTCTTCTTCCTGAAAACACATCTTAGGTGCCGAAGGCCAGGATAAAGATTTCAGACAACAACCCCAAACCACATGTGATGCAGAGCTGGAGAACTTGTGGCCCTCGAGGTGTTGTTGGACTACAACTCCCATCAGCCTTGCTCACTGGCTGTGCTGGCTGAGCCTGATAGGAGTTGTAGTCCTATGCCGTCTCGAACTATGACATGTTCCTCAGCTCTGTGTTACAGCTATAATTGGTTTCCCCAGACATTTTTTGTTTTTACTTCAAAGTAGATGCCAGTCGCTCAGAACTTGATTGGGTGTCTTTTATGCTTGCCTCAATGTCTTATTTATTCATTTATTTACATTTACACCCCAAAGAAGCTCAAGGTGGCAAACGTGGTCCTAACTTCCTCCGTGTTTTATCCTCACAACAGCCCTGTGAGGTAGGTTAGGCTGAGAGACTGTGACTGGCCCAAAATTACTCAGTGAGTTTCCTGGCTGAGCAGGGGTTCAGAACTCCTGTCTCCCAAGTCCTATCCCAGAACGCTAACCACGATGCCACACTGGCTGTCAGATTTTCTCAGTCTTAACCCCCGAATTGATATTAGTCCCACTAAGTTGTACTTAGGGTAGAGCCACTGAAATTAATAGACCTAACTTGGTCTGTGCTGATTCCTCTTAGTGGTTCTACTCTGAATAAAACTTAGTTGACTACAACCCAATATATTTCTTTCCTTGTGTGACTAATAGCAGCTTTTGTGTTTCCCAAACGTGGGTCTCCAGCTGTTTTTGGACTACAAATCCCATCATCCCTAGCTAGCAGGACCAGTGGTCAGGGATGATAGGAACTGTAGTCCAGCTGGAGACCTAAGTCTCTACTGTTCTACCAGGGAAACGCTACAGTGATAAAGCGATAAACACCCTCTATCCCAGAGCCGTTGCTTTGATCAACTCTTTATTGGGGTGGGGGGCATCCAGTCATGGCTCTCCTGCTTGGGAGAAGGGGGGGACTTCCAGCCCATATGCTCAGTTAAACCCACCTGCTTGACACCTTGATTATGCACGCCTGACCTAAGTAGTGGGGCAGGTGATTGTTGGGTCTTCAAAGCACAGCACAGGGCTCATTGCAAGGACTGAGGATCAGCTGAGGTCAATGGCTTGTACTCAAAGGGCTTCCTCTCGCACTTTAGATACAACCTGCTTTCTCTGCAGAAAGGGAAATACTCTAGTTTTACGAGCATTTCCAGCTGCACAGAAAAATCAATCAGCTGATTGTTTGTTACAGGGAAGCCCTTTGAAGGCACGTTTCCAGTGCCTGCAAAGCGTGCCTTCAAAGAAAATTGCCAAAACTTCAGCAGTTACCGTGACCTAATGTGAACTTTGGCAGGTGTCAGTCAGCTGGTGCCGTCATGACATCAGGTGATTGATAGGCGGGGTGGCGCCACCCACCTGTCTCCTGGGTGGATGTGGGAGGTAAGATATAGTTTGACCCTTGGGGCTAGTTCGCATGATATAATTTTTCTGTTTTTACTATTTCCAAGATAAAAAGTTTTTTTTTAAAAAAAGCGCAAATCATCACATACAAGTTTGAGCCAATATCACGGGCAGTGATTCCCAAGCTTCTGGTGAGGTCACAAGTCTCAACTCAATCTTGAAGAAGAGGTGACCTGCCATGTAAGTTTAATTCAGAGTACAGCCATCGTAATTAGTGAAATGAAGTTGGGAATCTTCATTAATTTCATTGGGTGTACTCTGAGTAAACTGAAGTTGAATCGTACCCAAATTGTATTGTGCCTTTCGGCTCTGACTTGGTCATTCATAAGGATGCATAACTCCTGAGAGTCAGTGTGGGAGGTTGTCTACAGCAGTTTTCATGCTCTGTTGTCGTGAAATGCACCTCAAGACACACACACACACACACACACACACACACAGAGAGAGAGGATTTCTGGGCAGACTTTTGTTGGGAGCAAGGGACATATTTTGCATACTCGTTTTGTAATTTTATGCTATGAACTGCCCTGTGATCGTCTGATGGAGAGCGGTATACAAATTTAATAAATAATAAGAAATGATGATGATGTTGATGATGTAGATCGTACTGCAGGATCTGGTGCTGCTCTTAATCTGGACCTCCCTGTGTACTTGTTTTGCACCCCAGTAATATCTGCCACACAAGGGTGGCGCTGTGGGTTAAACCACAGAGCCTAGGACTTGCTGATCAGAAGGTCAGCGGTTCGAATCCCGCGACAGGGTGAGCTCCCGTTGCTCGGTCCCTGCTCCTGCCAACCTAGCAGTTCGAAAGCACGTCAAAGTGCAAGTAGATAAATAGGTACCACTCCGGTGGGAAGGTAAACGGCGTTTCCGTGCGCTGCTCTGGTTCGCCAGAAGCGGCTTAGTCATACTGGCCACATGACCCAGAAGCTGTACGCCGGCTCCCTCGGCCAATAAAGCGAGATGAGCGCCGCAACCCCAGAGTCGGCCACGACTGGACCTAATGTTCAGGGGTCCCTTTACCTTTTAATATCTGCCACACTTGTTTCTTTGTAAGTGAGGAAAAAGGCTACATCCATGCTAAGGCTACAGTCCTATGCAGACTTTTCTTGGAGTAAGCACCATTGAACACAGTGTAGGTTACTTCCAAGTAAATGTGCATACCGTTTACTGAATTTTTATGAACTCACTGTTTTACTCTGGTTGGAACTGTATGTTTAATGTTTGTTTTTAATGGAATTGTATATTGGTTCTTAAAATGAGGTGCCTTGAGAAAGTTATAGTCCTGAAAAGAGCTTAGAAATACCAGAGGTGTGGGTTTTTTGTGTTGTTTTTTTTTGGTGGGGTACTTCTAGAAATCCAGAGCAGGAACCAAAAAATGGAGAATAAAATTTTTCACCCTGGAAAAAAACCAACCCATTATTATTATTATTATTATTATTATTATTATTATTATCATCATCATTATTATTTGAGGGCAATATGGGGCTGTTCCTGGTATGCAGGACAGTTGGAGATGAGTAACTGTTCCTTCGTCTTATGGAACCTTGGGAAGTATTATTTTGTGATGAAAGAGGCAGAGAATTCTCAGCTCTTACCAATCTGTAGTTGCGGTGATTCCGTTGGGAATCCTCCCAACAGTGGAAGGATGGCCGTTTCACAGGTATAAAACTTTAATTGATTTGTAGTATAGCTAGAACCTTCTCAATCTCATTTATATTTTATGTGCTTTCTGGAAATGGATTTTTGCTGTGCTAACTAAAAGATATTCAACCTCTCTCTCCCACCCTCTCAGGCCAAATTGTCTGCCTGAACTCTATTTGTGATGGCCAGTAGAGTTATGAGATTCTGCAGTAGATGCTGGTGGGGTTGGTGGGTCAGCAGCCCTCACCTGGCCTCCTGACAGCGGAGTCGCTACAGCTTACCAGGAGGAAGATGAGGAGGGACAATGTGGTAGGAAGGCCAGGGTAGCAGCCCAAATGCCCCAACAGGCACACCTGTCTGGGTCCACTGGTGCGTTTGCACCATGCCAATGTCCCCACCATCTTGCTTCTCCCCGTCTTCATTCTGGTATGCAGCAGTGGCTCAGCTGTTGAGAGGTCAGGTTAGCAAGCAATGGAATAATATTCATAAAAATAATGAAGTGATAAAACATCAAACATTAAAAACTTTCCTAAACAGGGCTGCCTTCAGATGTCTTCTAAAAGTCAGATAGTTGTTTATTTCCTTGACATCTGATGGGAGGGCATTCCACAAGGTGGGCACCACTACCAAGAAGGCCCTCTGCCTGGTTCCCTGTAACCTCACTTCCCACAATGAGGGAACCGCCAGAAGGCCCTCGGCGCTGGACCTCAGTGTACCGGCTGAATGATGGGGGTGGAGACGCTCCTTCAGATATACAGGACCGAGGCCTTTAGGGCTTTAAAGGTCAGCACCAACCCTTTGAATTGTGCTCAGGAACGTACTGGGAGCCAGTGTAGGTCTTTCAGGATCGGTGTTATATGGTCTCGGCAGCCGCTCTCAGTCACCAGTCTAGCTGCCCCATTCTGGATTAATTGTAGTTTCCAAGTTACCTTCAAAGGTAGCCCCACGTAGAGCGCATTGCAGTAGTCCAAGTGGCAGATAACTAGAGCATGCACCACTCTGGCGAGACAGTCTATGGGCAGGGAGGGTCTCAGCCTGCGTACCAGATGGAGTTGGTAGACAGCTGCCCTGGACACAGAATTGACCTGCACCTCCATGGACAGCTGTGAGTCCAAAATGACTCCCAGGCTGCGCACCTGGTCCTTCAGGGGCACAGTTACCCCATTCAGGACCAGGGAGTCCTCCACACCCAACCACCCCGTTCCCCAAAAACAGTACAGATTGTGTATATCCCCCCCCCTTAAAAGCTCCATGCAAACTTGGACACATAATCATATTGGGATTATGGAGCTGGGAAACTGGACAGTAATTGTCACTATTGTGGGAAGAGACGCCATGATGTAAGATGGGGAGCCTGTGACCCTCCAGATGTCGTTGAATTACAGCTCCCCTCATCCGTGACCACTGGCTGTGCTGGCTGAGGCTGATGGGAGTTGTAGTCTTGTAACATCTGGAGGGACACAGCTTCCCCAGCTTTGTGTTGGAGCAGTGGCTGGATCTCCAGACATTTTTGTGGCTGTCCTGTGCTCAGAACTTGACTGGCTCCGTGAATAACAATGGGAGGTGGGGCCTTTTGTGCTTTCCTCAGCGTCCAATCTTAATCCCCTCTAAATTGCTATTAGTATCACAGGGAAAGGGGATAATATATTTTTTCCTCATGGAACTAATAGAATCATAGAATCATAGAGTTGGAATAGACCACAAGGGCCATCGAGTCCAACCCCCTGCCAAGCAGGAAACACCATCAGAGCACTCCTGACATATGGTTGTCAAGCCTCTGCTTAAATAGTCTCTGCTTTAATAGTCGCTTTGTGGAAGATTTGGACTGGGAAGGAGCGAGTTCCATAGTTTGACTACGCATTGTGTGAAGAAGTACGATCTTTTATCTGTCCCCAATCTTCCAACAGTCAGCTTCTTCGAATGTCCAAGAGTTCTAATGTTATGAGGGAGGGAGAGAGAGAGAATCTTTTGTTGTTCAATGTTTTGAAGCCTTCCTCTCCCCAACTCCAGCCAATCATCATTTGTCATTCCAGTTACGAAAACTGTCCTCAAACCAGGCCTGTGACAGCCACCATACACAGAGTTTTAGAGAGGACTGGTTTTCTTATTTTGAGTGTCTGGGCTGATGTGTCTACCTACATGACGGTGTATGTTGGGGACTGATGCGTAGTAGAACAGGAGGGCATCCGTGAGCTGTGGGGCATGTCAGCAAAAGGGAGGCAAAAAAGAAAATAAACGCTGACACAGATGCGAGCCAAAAATCTTGTTTACCTCCTTTTGTGCGGCTTCCCACGTGCTCTTCTTTTTACAGCCAGTTTTTCTTTCTCTCACTGGGCGAAGATGTCCAGATTCAGTTTCTACCCAATACCACACTTCCACATCAGATTGTGAATTTGGTTTTTCAGTCCTTGCAGAAATTTATCAGTATTTCAGTGCAATTTACGCATTTTTGCAATGCAATTTCCTCCTAGCATAATACCCGTTTGCATGTTATTTAAATTCATATGTGCACTTACATGCACATGTAACACTAGTATATGTATTTTTGTACACATTACTTGATTAGAAAGCTGCACTGCAAAATCAGGATAACTCTTTGGAAGGAGGGCTGTGTTTCAGTTTGCATTTTGTTTCAGAAAGGGTGTGTCAGATAAAATACAGTGGAACCTCGGAACTGAACGCCTTTGGACACAAACGTTTCGGCTCCCAAACGATAGAAAACCAGAAGTGATTGTTCTGGTTTTCAAACAATTTTCGGAAGCTGAATGTCTGGCACGGCTTCCCCAGCTTCTGATTCGCTGCAGGACGTTCCTTCAGCCAATTGGAAGCCACACCTTGGTTTTCAAACTGCTCCAGGAGTCAAACGGACTCCCGGAACAGATTAAACCAAGGTACAACTGTAACCCTTAAATGCAACTGAATCAGATTTCACTCCATGTTTAGATGTCATTCAAGGATAGCATTTTTGTTTTTGTTTTTGTCTTTCTATTTATTACTATTGCTTTATGGCTGACTGGAAATTTCTGCCTCAAGGGCTAAAACAACTGATCTGGTACTGGGTCCCATTACGGACATTGATTTGTGTGAGATGGGGTCAGAAGTTGTACCTCTATCTCTGACAACAAAATGTCTTGGGCTAGTTTGGGGGTGGATCTACACACAGGGGGAAAATGCTATAAATAAGTTAGCAATTAGATCGTTATAAAAAAGGGGGGAGGACCCTATGGGAAATTGTGTATAAAAATTTCCTGCCCTCTGGTGCCATCTGGTGTTACATGTTTATAGCGCATTCAAATTGTTGTTTCTTTACTAATGTAGCCTGAGTCCCTGGTGGTGTGGTTTGGTCATCCACAAGGACACATGCGTCATGGAGGGGGATCAGTGCACTGACAAGTTGGGCTGGCAGTTCTGGAACATTGCACCTGTGTGCTGTGGCGGGCAGGGGGCAAAGGTGTTTGATTTTGATTTGCAAAGTTCCTGTAAAGGTTTCTTAGCAGACGCTGGTTGCAGACAGATGTTGCCATTAATCTGGACCTGCCTGTGTACTTTGCTTCAGCACCCCAGTAATATCTGCGCAGCCTGTATCTTCATAAGTGAGCAAAAATCACTATACCCAGGCTAAGGGAACTGCCCTCTTCAGACTTGTCTGGGAGTAGCCCCGTCGAACACGGTGGGGATTACTTTTAGTAAATGTGCATAGTCTTGCACTACATGCGGTGAATTGAATTTTAAGACCTGGGGTTTTTTTTGTGATTGGAACTTTATGTTTTGCAGAGTTGCTGCGATGCTTTCTGGGCAGAAGCTGGTTGGGGATGGGGACAATATTGCAGGGGCTGGTGTTGCTTTTAATCTGGACCTCCCTATGTGCTTGTTTCTGGACCTCAATAAAATGTGCCCAACCTGCATCTTCGTGAGCAAAGATTACTATACCCACCCTAAGGCTACAGACGTTTCTGAGAATAAGCTCCACTGAGCACAACGGGGTTACGTCTGAGTAAATGTGCATGAGATTTGTTGGATTTTATGAACGGGTTGTTTTATTCTGATTGGAATTGTATGTTTCAGCCTTTGTTTTTAATGGAATAGTATATTGGTTATTGGTTATTAAATTGCCACTTGTCCAGTTTTAATTTTAATTTGTTTGAATTAATTGTGGGATGTATCTTAATTTACTGGTCGCTTGTTTTTATGCATTGTCTTACTTGTATGATGTTAGCCGCTCTGAGCTCGGCTTTGGCCGGGGAGGGCGGGATGTAAATAAAATTTCTTGTTGTTGTTGTTAATTTGTCTTGGGAAGGCTATAGTTTTGAAAGGGGCTTTAAAAACACCTGGGTTCTTCTCCCTTCATTTTTGAGGAAGGCGCTTCTGGAGACCCAAGGAGGGAACCAAAATCTGGAGGAAACGTTTCACACCAAAAAAATAAATAAAACCCCAAATCTCACTTGAAAATAAATGGATTAGGGGCTGTTCCTGGTAATCAGGGCAGAGGGAAGATGCATAGTTGTTCCCTCATGTCATGGAACCTTGGAAAGTATTGCTCTGTGATGCAGGAAGCAGAGAATTCTCGGCCCTTAACAGTCCATAGTTGCCATGTTTCTGTTGGGAGGCCTGCCAACGGTCGAAGGATGGCCGTTTCACAGGTATAAAAAAAATTATTGATTTCTAGTGTAGTTAGGGCCTTCTCAAGCTCATCTCTTGTAATATATGCTTTCTGGAAATTGATTTTTTCCCCCTGTGCTAAGTAAAATGTATTTGACCTTTCTCTCTTCTCAGGCTGGATTGTGTGCCTGAACTCTGTCCATAATGGCCAGTAGAGTTATGAGTTTCAGTGACACTCACCTGACCTCCTGTCAGCTGGGTCGCTCGCTGCTACTTACTGGGAGGGAGAAAAGGGGGAGATGGTAATGTAGCAGTGAAGGCGGTGAAGGTCCTGTGTGAGTGTCTGGAGGCGGTTGGAGGATGGATGGCGGCTAACAGATTGAGGTTGAATCCTGACAAGACAGAAGTACTGTTTTGGGAGGACAGGGGGCGGGTGGGTGTGGGGGATTCCTTGGTCCTGAATGAGGTAACTGTGCCCCTGAAGGACCAGGTGCGCAGCCTGGGAGTCATTCTGGACTCACAGCTGTCCATGGAGGCGCAGGTCAATTCTGTATCCAGGGCAGCTGTCTACCAGCTCCATCTGGTACATAGGCTGAGACCCTACCTGCCTGTGGACTGTTTCGCAAGAGTAGTGCATGCTCTGGTTATATCCCACTTGGACTACTGCAATGCGCTCTACATGGGGCCACCTTTGAAAGTGACCCGGAAACTACAACTTATCCAGAATGCGGCAGCTACATTGGTGACTGGGAGCGGCCGTCGAGACCACATAACACCGGTCTTGAAAGACCTACATTGGCTCCCAGTACGTTTCCGAGCATAATTCAAAGTGTTGGTGTTGACCTTTAAAGCCCTAAATGGCCTCAGCCCGGTATACCTGAAGGAGCGTCTCCACTCCCATCGTTCGATACTGGGGTCCAGCGCCGAGGGCCTTCTGGCGGTTCCCTCACTGCGAGAGGTGAGGTTACAGGGAACCGGGCAGAGGGCCTTCTTGGCAGTGGCGCCCGCCCTGTGGAACGCCCTCCCATCAGATGTCAAGGAAATAAACAACTATCTGCCTTTTAGAAGACATCTGAAGGCAGCCCTCTTTAGGGAAGTTTTTAATGTCTGATGTTTTATTGTATTTTTAATATTTTGTTAGAAGCCTCCCAGAGTGGCTGGGGAAACCCAGCCAGATGGGCAGGGTATAAATAATAAATTGTTGTTGTTGTTGTTGCAGGGTATAAATAATAAGTTGTTGTTGTTGTTGTTGTTGTTGTTGTTCAGCAGGGAGGCCAGTGTGGTGTAAATACATCAGCAGGAGTGCCAGATTGGCTCTGCCGGGGCATTTGTTCCATGCATGGGCAGCAAATGTCACAAAGTAGTGAGCAAACGTCATGTTTTCCAGCAGTCTACTTAGGATGCAAGAGTTCTAGAGATCTGAGAGCTTGTTCACTGTTTTGCGAAATCTTTCCAGGGTATGGATTGCCACTACCCTTTTGTGTTCACATCCAGGCCCAAAATTAAACCACAGTTTCTCAGTTTGGATGAAAGGAGGTGAAACCCTGGCTATGACACGTGACAGCAGTAAGAAGGAAGAGGGAAGAAGAAGTAGCTCAAAGTCAGGGCTGGCCCAATATATTTTGGCACTTGAGGCCAAACTACAAAATGGCGCCCCCTCCCTGCCAGGGAAGAAGGGGTGAGTGAAGATTAACATCAGGAACAAGGGGGGGACTAAAGGTCTACATCAGGATCTGCCACCCCTCTGGCTCCTGATGCCTGAGGTGGATGGCTCACTTTGCCTCCTGGGTGGGCCGGTCCTCCTCAAAGTGGCATACATGGTTCTCCCCTGCCTCATTTACTGCCCACAACAGCCCTGTGAGGTAGGCTAGGCTGAGAGGCAGTGACTGGTTACCCAGTGAGTTTCAGGGCCAAGTCTCTCAGGTCCTACTCCCAACAATCCAATGACTACATCACACTGGCTCTCCTATGAAGTCATAAGACTTGCCATTTCTCAGGCTCATTATATTTGAAACGCCAAAAGAGCTGTCATGTCCAGCTATGGAATAAATGCGGGTTATTGAGATCATATATGTGAGGGGGTTTGAACATTTTAAAAATGTGCTTTATAAATGGGATCATTTGTTTGTTCATTCTCTTTCATTTACGAATCTCATCCCATGAAACATATCGAAGCAAATTAGCTATGAAAGCACCAGCAACAGAAACATATATGAAAACCATTACATAACACAAACAGAATTTCAAATCCAGTGCAGACTGGGATAGGAGAATCTCCACTTTAAAAAGGCTTTACGGTGGTTGTTGTTGTTTAGTCGTTTAAAATCATGTCCGACTCTTTGTGACCCCATGGACCAGAGCACGCCAGGCACTTCTGTCTTCCACTGCCTCCTGCAGTTTGGTCAAACTCATGCTGGTAGCTTTGAGAACACTGTCCAACCTTCTCGTCCTCTGTCGTCCCCTTCTCCTTGTGCCCTCCATCTTTCCCAACATCAGGGTCTTTTCCAGGGAGTCTTCTCTTCTCATGAGGTGGCCAAAGTATTGGAGTCTGAGCTTCAGGATCTGTCCTTCCAGTGTCTTTTACAGTGGTACCTCGGGTTAAGTACTTAATTCGTTCTGGAGGTCTGTTCTTAACCTGAAACTGTTCTTAACCTGAAGCACCACTTTAGTAAACGGGGGCCCCCGCTGCCACCACGCCGCCGGAGCACGATTTCTGTTCTCATCCTTAAGCAAAGTTCTTAACCTGAGGTACTATTTTTGGGTTAGCGGAGTCTGTAACCTGAGGCGTATGTAACCTGAAGCGTATGTAACCCGAGGTACCACTGTATTTACCTTTCAGCTAACAATTCTGTTATGTTGATATACTGATATTCAGGTCATTTGTAGACATGTTAAACATAGTGGGGGGAGTGGCACAGCCCTGCAATGGTCAGTAAATCTGCCCCACTATGAGGTGACCTAAGAACATAATCTTCTTTTTGCCCCCCACCCTACCTATGCGTTCACTGAAAAGGGCTAGAAGAGCAAAGTAAATAGGGGTGCTCTTTCAGCGGGATACTGACTCAAACCGTCACGTTAGCATGCCGCCAGCTGCTGCATCTGGTTTTATTAACCCACAGTTTGGCATATCATTGCGGCCATGTGAATTTTCCTTTTAGCCAAACCACACATTTGGAACGGGAAGGAATTGCATCAGGTTTCACAGCAGCAGCAGCAGCAGCAAAAAGGTCAATGTGATGCTCAGTTTGTAGCAAGCAGGAAACTCGGATTTGCTAACCCCCACATATCATTAATGCCAATAGCATCATGGCAATCCTTAACCTTCGTGCTCGCCTTATTGTTTGAGATGTTGACTCCTGTCTGTTTTCAGGTGCTTTGTTCCAGGGCTGGGAAAACTGTGGTTCTCCAATCATTGTTGGACATCGGCCCCCATCATCCCTGACCGCTGACTGTGCTGGCAAGAGGCTGATGGGAGTTGTAGTCCAGTGCAGCGCCACAGGTCTCCCAGCTCTGCTTTCCTCATACTGCCTTTTATGGTTTTTGGATTGACTAAAAATGAAACGGGACGCAGGTGGCGCTGTGGGTTAAACCACAGAGCCTAGGACTTGCCAATCAGAAGGTCGGCGGTTCGAATCCCCGTGACGGGGTGAGCTCCCGTTGCTCGGTCCTAGCTCCTGCCAACCTAGCAGTTCGAAAGCACGTCAAAGTGCAAGTAGATAATTAGGTACCGCTCCGGCGGGAAGGTAAACGGCGTTTCCGTGCGCTGCTCTGGTTCGCCAGAAGCGGCTTAGTCATGCTGGCCACATGACCCGGAAGCTGTACACCGGCTCCCTTGGCCAATAAAGTGAGATGAGCGCCGCAACCCCAGAGTTGACCATGACTGGACCTAATGGTCAGGGGTCCCTTTACCTTTACCTAAAAATGAAAGGTTGGAATATAATGCATGCCAGATCTAGTCCTAAATCCAGAAAGTTAAGGATAAAAAGTGACGCTGTGCCTTCATTTATTACCCCTTTCCTAGGATGTCACAGGGACCCTGTTTTTAGCCGTCTTCTCTGCAGTCCTCGGCTTTTTCCAATATGGATACTGCATTGGAGTCATCAATGCTCCACAACAGGTGAGTAAATGTGCTTATTCTTTTGTTTTGATTTGGTTTGCCATATCTGATCATTGGTCCTGTGTGTATCAGAGAGGCAGGACTGACTGCAGTTTCCTGGTGAGTCTACACTGGGTGCCAGTCAAATCCAGCTTTAACATCACATGAATAGCCCCTGGGATCCCAAAGGATCGATCTGTGGGCAGTGTAGGGCCAACGAAATTACTAATATACTTTTGTCATCTATCTATTAATTAGATAAAGTTGGGGGGGGGTATACAAAGGTTAGTATCAAATGTCCAATATCTTTTTATCCAATATAAAAAGCTAATCTAAATAAAAACACAAGCCAAAAGGAAGAAGAAGAAAAGAAAGGAACGTAGGAAAAAGGAAAGACAAAAAAAATGAGAGAACTTCTGTCTTTGTCAGCTATATGTAGAAAGTTGTTCAAAACATCCACTCCAAACTAACACCCAACAATTCCATTTTGTGTAAACCAATATTTTCTTCAGTTCTTGAACCCAGACATTGTAAGCTCATTTTCTTTTTCCTGCAAAAAGTCTATAAGAAGTTTTGGATCTTTGGTAAATATTGCACTTGTATCATCATTATAGATCATCATGCTCCACTACGGTAAAGTGCTGAATATTGCATCCTCTGGAAACGGGACAGATGACATCCTTAAAAACCCCACCGTCATGATGCTCTGGTCCACCTCTGTTTCTGTATTTGCTGTGGGTGGGATGATTTCCTCCTTCACTGTTGGCTGGATTGGTGAAAAGATGCCAAGGTGAGAAATTCTGGTTTCATTTTTTTTTTTAAATTATGTTTATTAAATTTTCCAAAAAAAAGTATAAAAGAAAAACAGAAAAGAAAAAAAAGAAAGAAAAAAAGAAAAGAAGAAGAAAAAACAACAGTTGAAAAAGTTTACCTTAATTACATTCCATACCCAATTTCCTTGACTTCCCCACACCTGCCCTTCTTGTATACCTATTCCAATTTTTAGCTCAGCAATTTTTATCCCCCCCACTTTACCTTATTTCCTCTAATTCAATTTACTTAATCAATTTTAACTTCTAAACCTCAATCTTTATATTTCAAAACTTATTCTTAAAATACTTTTCCTAAATTCCCCCATCAATTTAATTAACCTATTTTAACTTAAAAATCTCAGTCTTTATACACAACACTTATTCTTAACAATCTTTTGCTAAGGTCGGCCCCAAATCTCTCCCCAAAATCCCCATTTTTATGTTAGTGGCAAAAACCAACTTACCGTATTTTTTGCACCATAACACTCACTTTTTTCCTCCTAAAAAGTAATGGGAAATGTCTGTGCGTGTTATGGAGGGAATGCCTACGGGTGGCATGCCTACGGATTTTCCTCCTCTAAAAACTACGTGCGTGTTATGGTCGGGTGCGTGTTATAGAGCGAAAAATACGGTAATTAAAACAGCGGCCAGGAAAAAGGGGAAACAAAACTTACGCAACATGGGCTGTGGAGATGGTTCTCACTGGCATGTGAGGGAACCTCATTGATACACAAATCAAAACCAAGTACTCATGCAGACAGCATTTTTTTCAGCCAGAACTTTCCAGAACTCAGTTCTGGCACCTCTCAGGTGGACGCCATTACCGTTCTAAGGGAGGTGTTTGTGGTGAGTTCTGGCACCTCTTTTTCTAGAAAAATAGCACTGTGTAATAAAACCCACAGGATCAATAAAATGCTTCTATTAAGAGCAGAATAACACAGAATTGTGTTCCACAGACTTACCTAGGGTGAAACAACACACTATGAGCAACATGGGAAGGGGGAATAGAATCCTGGTTTCAGGTTTTCATTCTCTCCCTCCATAATGTGAAGTAATATGTGTTCCTTGTAGTGATGTCTTATGTATATTTTCTTTATTTACAGAATAATTAGCTATTTATCCATTCACTTATTAGACGTTTATGTGCTGTATTCACTTCTGGGAGAAATCTCAAATGGTAAAAATAAAATAATTCAAATTCAAATTTAGAAACCAGAGCCAAACAGACAAGATGGCAAAATTAACACCGAAACCAGCAAAAGATGGTCAGAAAGAAACAGGCAAATAGATATGTCTGTAACGTCCAGTGGTGTGCACTTAATTTCACACAAAGGAGCGCAGGAAGTTGCCTTATTGCAGAGTCAGACTAATTGCTCCATCTAACTCAGTATGTCTGCTCTGGCTGGCAGCTGCTCTCCAGGTTCCCTACCTGGAGATGGTGGGGATTGAGCCAAGGACACTTCTGAAAGCAAAGCAGATGATGAGAGGTTATTCCACAGGGTAGGTGCAGCTATTGAGAGGACACACTCCTCTGCAGTGAGTCCACATGTACAGCCTGGCCTCCCCTGAAGATTGCAGTGACCTGGGACAACTTTTGGGGACATAGTGCGCCATCATAAAAATAAGGCAATATATGCATTGTGTCTTTCCTTCTACCTCCACCTGGCCAGAAATCTAGATCAGTGGCACGGCACAGCACATTTTAACACCATAGCATGGGGTTAATGCCCCAAGGGACGCGGGTGGCGCTGTGGGTTAAACCACAGAGCCTAGGACTTACCGATCAGAAGGTTGGCAGTTCGAATCCCCACGACGGGGTGAGCTCCCGTTGCTCGGGCCCTGCTCCTGCCAACCTAACAGTTCGAAAGCACGTCAAAGTGCAAGTAGATAAATAGGTACCACTCCATCGGGAAGGTAAACGGCGTTTCCGTGCACTGCTCTGGTTCGCCAGAAGCGGCTTAGTCATGCTGGCCACATGACCCGGAAGCTGTACACATGCTCCCTTGGCCAATAAAGTGAGATGAGCGCTGCAACCCCAGAGTCGGTCACAACTGGACCTAATGGTCAGGGGTCGCTTTACCTTTATGGGGTTAATGTCAGTGCATTTTACAGAAGAAACAGGGGAGTTCTCAACATTAGAACAGCATGTTTCAATAGCATCCTACATTCAGGGGTTAGAATGTCCAGTGTCCATATTGTCTCACAGTCAGGGCCTTTAGCTGACCTCTAGCTTTCGATCTGCTATGGAAGGACCTCACACTGTGTGGATACTCTCGAGTCACCAGTGGGCAAATGTGGCTGAACTTGGCTCTTTCTTTTGCACAAACGTTGACTCCTTGCTTCCCTTCCTCACTGCAGAGTTAGAGCGATGCTGCTGGTAAACATTTTTGCAATCTCTGGGAATCTCTTTTTGGCCATTGCGAAATTTGGCCCCTCCCACATTTTCATCATCATTGGAAGAGTGCTGACTGGGTTGCATGGTGGTAAGTCAAGGCAGGTTGCTTCTCTCTGAGTTTCCCTGATGGTTTGCTTGGAGTCGGGGTCAGCATGCAAAGTCGCAGGAAATGGAGAATCAGAGGGAAGGGTGAAGGGAAAGCAGCCCTGGTCTTTTGGGAATATGGTCTCCATCTGCTGTTGGCGCCACTAATTCATGTTATCCAAGCACTAATTCAATTCCTTAAGACAGTGGTTTTTAACCAGTGTGCTGTGGGACCCTGAGGTGCCTTGAATGATGGTCAGGGTTGCCACGGGCAACACCGGCCTCTGTCCATCTTTCCTTCCCTCCCTCTTCTGATACCCTCTTGTGTCACTGCCTCCTGAAGGCATGCACAGCTCACCAAGTGAATGGTGCCTCTGGGGCTGGCCAGGGGGTGCTTCCTAGGCCCCTGTGGGGCCGTGTGAGGATGGACCTCTCTTTTGGGGCAGAGGGGGCAGCTCAGAGATCGGGGCAGCAGCTGCGGCTGCCCAGAGGACTCCCAAGGAGAGGGGAGAAGGGAGGAGGCTGAGGGCACACTCCACAAGGGGGAGAGGCTGCGAGCTCTGCAGGCAAGGGGTGACATTACTGGGCTCCTGGGCCCCACAAGGGTGCCACAGAATGAAGGTAGTTGCTCAAGGGAGCCGTGGACCCAAAAAGGTTGAAAACCTCTGCCTTAAGACCTTCTTAAGACAGCAGGGAAACTTATTCCTCTGGTTAGTAAGTTGGAATATTTGTTCCAAACGTTCTAAAACGATATTTGGAATTTGTTTTTATAAACACTTTATTAGGTTAACTACAATAGCAATCTTGTGATGTTTAAAAGTTCTGGGGTTGTTGGTTTTTTTTTATTGTATATGGGTGTTCTTTCTTTCTTTCTTTCTTTCTTTCTTTCTTTCTTTTTCTTCCTTTCTCTCTCTCTCTCTCTCTCTCTCTCTCTCTCTCTCCCACACACACACAATTTTTAGTGTCTTATTTTATTCTGTGCACTTACAATGATGTGTGTGTGTGTGTGTGTCACTTTTTATCTTTCAATAAAAGAATATATATTTTAAAAAGTTGGCATAATTTAGCCTTCCTCAACCTGGTGCCTTCTAGATATTTTGGGCGGCAGCTCCCATCATCCATTGACCATGAGCCTTGCTGGCTGGGCCTGATGGAAGTTGTAGTCTGGAAGATCTGGAGCGCACCAGCAGCAGGATGGATTAGATGGTTGATTCATCTGCATGTTTTGCCCAGGGCTCTCCTCCGGACTTGTTCCACTGTATGTTGGAGAGATTGCCCCTGTCGCTCTTCGAGGGGCTCTGGGATCAATGAACCAGCTTGCTGTCGTTATCGGCATCCTCATCAGCCAGGTGTGTACCAAACGAACAGAGGACAAATTGATCATGGAACACATTTATGTTTGTGCAAGTCAAGTGCTAAATGGGACAGCCATAAGCCCCTTAATGAGATGGTGGTGATGATGAGGATGATGATGATTAAAATTTATATACTGCCCTATATCCATAGATCTCAGGGCGGTTCACAAAACATTGTTGAATTTGTAGATTTCATTCATAGTGTGGGGTCTCAGAGGACCCAACAATAGTTCTGCAGTTGGTTCCCAACATAAAAACACAATATAAAAAAAACACAAAATACATAATAAGAACAAAAGCAAACTTTTCTCCATCTTTTAGTTCTTCGTTTTATCTGATGTTTCAGATCTGATCTGGCTCTTACCATTACATGCAAGAGAATTCCTGGCTAGCACGATTTTAAAGCAAACCTGAAAGCACAAACAGCTGCCTATGTCACCAGGTCTTAGGGTTGGGGGGTTATACTGGCTTTTCCAGACTCAGGGACGAAACCCTTCCCTGTTTGCAATGCTACTGAGATCACAGAAATTGCTGCCGGCTAGATCTGTGATAAGATGGGTCATACATTATCTTTCTCCACGTGATTGCACGGCAGGACAGCACGGGAGCCCTTCGTACGGTGTGCAGAACTGACGCTTAATTTACAAAGCTCCGCCAAGGGCAAATCTGTATTGCTGAACCATTCCCATGATGCAGCAGGGTTTTCTAAGAGAGCCATTTTGCTCACATGACAAAATAGGTGCCTAAGATTTAATACCAAGAAGGTTGTTGATTTGATTTTGTCCATGAGGGGGCGCTCTAGGGCTTGCTGGTCCAAAGTTCTGAACATAAGAGATTTCATTTATGGGTCTCCATCATTTGGGACATACAGTGTTTTCCATTGTAATAACAACATCTCTGAAAAACAAAAGTCTATCCTTTTAGAAAGGAATGCACTGGGGCAAATGGCTACAAAGCTTCCTGGAATTTTTTTAGAAATCAAAAGGACATATCTGCCCGACTGCCCCCCCCCCTCTCTTGGGCATTCAAATCAGCACAGGGAACTGTGGGGGGGGACTAGTGATGTGCCTAGCAGTGATGTCACCAAGATTTCCATTTGAAGAATATCTCAGAACAATTCTAAGTAAATGATACATTCATCATAAGTAAGCATTGCACATAAATAACTCTTTTCCTTATTTCAAAAAAGCAGCAACGAAAAACGCTGGTCCATTTTTTCTCCTTAGGTTCTTGGCCTGGATGTCTTGCTAGGAAAAGATTCCACCTGGCCATTGCTCCTCGCTCTCTCTGGCATTGCTGCCGTGCTCCAGATTTTCTTGCTCTTTGGTTGCCCAGAGAGCCCCCGGTACTTGTACATTAAAGCTTCGAAACAAGAGGAAGCCAAAAAAAGTAAGGTTATCTCCAGGGGATACTTTTCTCTGCCAGTCCACATCAGTCCCCTGGTCCTCACGTCTCACTGGCACATTGTGAACCATTTCAGGGATGGGGTGGTGATGGCAATTTATTTCCCCACTAAGATGGGTCCTGGCTTTGGTGAGAAAGGGAGGCAGAGCAAGCTGCTGTCTACTGAGTTTCCTCTAGCCCTACGTGGCAATGTTGGGCATCAGGGTTGCCAATTTGAATAAAATAGGGGGGACAGATAAGCCTCGCCCCACATAATCAGTGGCAAGATGTGGGGTGCACACACCATTTGAATGAATGAATTATTATTATTAAAGACATCTGAAGGCAGCCCTGTTCAGGGAAGCTTTTAATGTTTGATGTATTACTGTATTTTAATATTTGGTTGGAAGCCTCCCAGAGTGGCTGGGGAAGCCCAACCAGATGGGTGGGGTATGAATAATAAATTATTATTATTATTATTATTATTATTATTATTATTATTATTAATGGCAATGCCCATCAACTTGGAGGGGTGGCCCCCTCAAATATTTTATTGGAGGGCAAAGGGACCTCAACCCCTAGGAGTTGGCTCCTATGTTGGGTATCAAATCTGAGACCTTCAACATGCAAAGCAGAAGTTCCACAGCTGAATTATGGTCCTTAACTTTCTGAGGCGTCACTCTCCTCGCAATAAGTTGGGGGCTGGATTCAGGAGCTGGGAGGAAACAGACAGTACTCTGGGAATTAATTGGGATGTGCAAAACATGGCTGGTGGCGTTGGGTAAGAGCAGCAGAAGAGTAACAGGAGGCAATAACACATGAAATGCCATAGACTTCTTCCAAGTTATGAACACAAAATATTAAATTCTACAGGGTCCGACCATTTATTGAAACCAGAGGTTTCCAGCATGGCCTTCAGATGACTCCCAACTTCCATCAACTCTAACCACTGGTTATGCTGGCTGGGTCTGATGGGAATTGGATGCCATGTTGGCTACTCCTGGTCTACACTGATGGGCAGAACTTCTATAGGGTGTTGGGCTGAGGTTCTTCAGCCAATCCTTTAATGGAGATGTTACTAGGAGTAGCACCTTCTGTATTTAAGCAAGTACTGTTATCACTGCACTACAGCCCTGTCATTGAATTCTACTCAACATTGAGCCAGAGCAGAACTCCAATGTATAGTTAGCAGAGTAAAAACTTAAACACGTTGCAGGATTCCCAAAAAATAGACCAGAGGCAATTAATATTTCACCCAGCAGAGCTTTTCTGCTACTGAAGGCAAATGAGCTTAATGGTCACAAATCCAATACATTCAGGATTGGCACTGTCCGTAAGAGATCCAGTTGCAGCAGACTTAACTTAAACTTACAATAACTTATAATAAGTCTAAACCTTAACACTATGTACAGACCACCACACCAGAAGGAAAAGAGATAGAAGGAGAAAGTGAAACCCAGGCTCCTTCTGGCCTTACTTTTATAGTCAGCATGACTTTAACTGAAGAGATACCAGAACCAGTTTAAGCCAGCTGCACTCAGCTTCTCTGAAGGTATAACCCAAACATCATGAACCTTCTGCTTGTTTCTTTCACACAGAGAAGCTTCCAGAGCCCTCTTGAATTAATTAGAGTAGGAAAGATCTCTACACATCAGATCAGTACTTTCTGCACTAAGAAATGCAAACTGACAAACCCTTCCCTGCTTTTTGTAATAATGAAGGTGCAAAGCGTCATTTATTCCAGACTAGTCGATATCCCCATGCTGACATTTCTATGTTTCTATGGATTAAATGGGGAAGACACAGCTGAGGCATTGAAGGCTTCTCTTTAAGACAGGGTTGCAGTAGAAGCTGGTTCATTAGGGGCACTGCCGCCCTCAGTCTGCACTCAGCCAGCCTTCTATCTTACATCCAGAGGGTGGCATGGGCTGCCAGCTTCCTCCCCCTTAGTGTCTCAGTGCTGCCACTGCAGAATTCAGTAGGGAGGAGCATGGGGAGAGAACCAGAATTGGCTGGCTCCAGTGTGGTGTAGTGGTTAAGAGTGGTAGACTCATAATCTGGTGAACCAGGTTCGATTCCCCGTTCCTCCACCTGCAGCTGCTGGGTGACCTTGGGCTAGTCACACTTCTCTGAAGTCTCCAGCCCCACTAACCACACAGAGTGTTTGTTGTGGGTGAGGAAGGGAAAGGAGAATGTTAGCCACTTTGAGACTCCTTCGTGTAATGATAAAGCGGGATATCAAATCCAAACTCTTCTTCTTCATCAGTCATTGGTTCTGGCTCCATCTACACATAAGACTCTCTGCTTTCAACCCTACCACTCCCAACGGGTATCAGCCCCGACTGCCGCGAACGGCTGCAAAAACTGCATAGTCCTCACCAGTCCTTTACAACCTATTGAATATTTGTTACAAATAGGCTCACGAAAGGTCACATGTCTTCTCAGATAATTTCCCAGAAAGGTGGCCATGTTGGTCTGTTGTGGACAACACTTCTGTCCTGCAGCACCATACTGGTAATTTTACTTCCACGGGCCATTTCTCGTCAAAGATGGAACCCACAATCCCTTTCCTTCCCTAGGCTTGCAACGGCTGAGAGGAGAAAACTACTGCCCTGACAAAGAGCTTGAGGAGATGGAGAAAGAGAAGGAGGAAGCCTCCAAAGAGAAGCCTGTCTCCATTTGGCAGCTCATCACCTCCCCTCTCTACAGGCAGCCATTCCTGGTGGCCATCGGGGTCCATATCGCCCAGCAGTTTTCGGGAATTAATGCTGTGAGTTCACCTAGTGATGGATCCTGGCAACTCAAGATATTTAAGGAGCTAATCAAACCGCACTGTAGCATTGATGCAAGTTTGTGAGAGATCTTGCTCTTGGTCTCAATAGATTGTCAATATGCATTATTGTAGATACAGCAGAAAACTAATTTGTGCCGCTGACACCCTGGAACGCTAGGGAAATGCTTTCCGTGTTGATTTGTCTAGCGCAGTGAGAGGAGGGCCATTGGTGCCTCTAAACCGTTTACTCCTTTCTGCTTTGTTAGATTTTCTACTACTCCACCGATATTTTTAACACCGCCCGTGTCAGCCAGCCTGTTTACGCGACCATAGGCGTGGGATTTGTGAACACCGTCTTCACTGTTGTCGCCGTAAGTCTTGCCCAGCCGTAATTACTGAATTACCTGTGTGATTCTTTTTCATATAGGGGTAATACCGTATTCTGTCACTAGGTGGGGTTATAGTGCACAACTGGCACCATTTTGTCAGTGCAACAGTGGGGTGCTGCTTTTTGCCTAACAAAAATGAACCTCTTACTGGCTTTTAAAAATAAATAAATGTAGTGCATAGTGTTGGGAGGGTGAGGCTCAGACCTAGAACGTTGGAAAATATCTAGGAAGGCCTAGATTTGAGAGCATGCAAGGAATGTTTGGGAGGAAGCACTTTCTCAGTATATGAAGATGGGACATTGTCCAGCTGGACTTTGCTGCCTTAGTCAAACCATTCTTCCCTCTAGCTCCGTATTACACTGACTGGCAGAGGTCTCCATACCTTCAGGCAGCAATTTTTCCAGGCTTACCTGGAGATGCCAGAAATCGAACCTAGAACGTTCTGCATGCAAAGTGTGTGAGGCTAGTTAGGCAGGACAATGACTGCAATCCTGAGCACTCACACAACCTTTGCTGAAATCAGTAGGCATTACATCTGTGTTGACCTGGTTAGGATGGGGCTATGAGGAGAAGCAAGGGGAAAACCCAACTTTTTAACCAAATTGATGGAAAGGTCCTCAGGTAGTATAAAAACAAAACTATTCTCTTCAGTTAGTTGGGCAGCGGTCGATCAACCTCTGGTGCCCTTGGCAACATTTTTTAAATCCTGTCTTTCATTTGACGTCTGAGATAGATGCCCTGCACGACTTCCCTCTCTGCTTGTGTTTCCTCTTTTCTTCTTTTGACCGTGAGACTTTAAATATTACCTGACATTTATCAAAAAGTCAACAGCAAGTGATCCAGATCAACAGGCCTGCGAGACATAATAACCACTTGCTTGGACCTTGTCCACCAAAATAGCAGAAAGAGCAATCCAAACAAAGTGTACTGGGGCACCAAGCCAGTTGGAGGGCTAGAAAAGGGATATGCGTACAGATATACCTTCCCATGTTGTCAGAAAGGGATGCAGCTCAGTGGCAGAGCAACTGCAGAAGGTCCTAAGTTCAATCCCCAGCTTCTTCAGGTAGGGCTGGGAATGATCCCTGCCTGAAACCATAGAATAGAGATGCAGGAGGAATTCATTTCAGTTTGCATTTGGGCAAACCTACGTAATGCACACTTTCTGAAACAATACACAGCCATCCTTTGAAATCAGCATTTCTCTTAGGGTGGATCTACACACAAGGGAAAAAACCAATGCTATAAATAAGTGAGAAATTAAATCATTATAACAAAAAAAAAACCACTATGGAAAATTGCTTAGAATTTTTTTTGCTCTTTGGCACCATCTGGTGTTGCATGTTTATAATGCATTCAAAACGCTGTTTCCTGACTAATGTAGCTGAGTTCTTAGTTTAGTAGTGCTGTTCTCCAGACAAGTAATACGTACAAAAATGCACATACCAGGGCAAAATGTTTTAGAAATGCATATATTAGTTAAAATGTTAACATGCATAATATTTGCATACAAAAATGTGTATATTGGGATAAATCTGAGGAACCAAAATCAACAGTCGGCCACCTTTACCCTGGGCAGCTGTTGGCAGTCACTGTAGAAAATAAGGTGCTAGATCAGGTTTAGGGGAACTTTGACCCTCCAGATGTTCTTGAAGTACAACTCCCATAATCTCTGGCCATAAGCCGTGCTAGTTGGTTCCCCACACCCAAGCTATATGGACCAATGGTCAGACTTCGGTATACATCAGCTTCCCATATTCCTAGGCGTGCTCCCCAATCCTGCAACTGGTCAGATCTTTAGGATGAGAGCAATCATGGGAGACTTAAGGGTGCCTCTAGACAGGAGTTAAATATACCAAGCGGGTCATTCAGATGAAGCACTGCTCAAACCCACTTAAGATGCACCAGCACCACTGATATAATTGGGTAAGGGAAAGGGTTCTTGCCACCAGTGATTGGTTGTCCACCTGCAAATTCAGGTTTTGTTTGGGGACAGTGTAGACACAGGTCTGCGAGGAGCTGAGTCTGGTTGCCAATTTAAAGTCAAAACAATGATGGGCTAACTGAACTTTTGCCGTTCTACACCCAACAGGTTTTCCTGGTGGAAAAAGCAGGGAGGCGTTCGCTCTTCATAGCTGGCCTCGCTGGCATGATGGTGTGTGCAACAACCATGACTATTGGGCTTGTCCTGCAGGTAAGGCTCCCCTTTGCGAGGGTCCTCAGAGGTGACACTGCCAACTGAGTTTGAACATCCAATACCACAGGTGGGGGGGGGGAGCCTTTGAGCCTACGGATGTTGCTCAACTACAACTGTCATAATCCCTGGCCATTGGCCCCACATTGGCATCACGCCTGCAATAAACCACACCTGTGGTCCTCTTTCAATTGTTGTTTGAGAGGATAATGCCGTTTTCTGCCAGTTGGTGGAGCCATCTTTGCATTTGCACTTCTTGGTGTTTGAGGGCTTTAGACATTGTCTAGGTGGGGGAAAAGCAAACAGTAAAAATATTAGCCAAAGGTAGGTTTCAGGACTGAGGCCCACAGTGGGGCTTCACCATGCTCCTGAGGACTATGCCTACTGTATTTTGGCTGGCTGTCCCTCCATCAATGTCGGGGACGCCTTACTAGATAAATTAACCAATAAACTGAAACTGACATGGGGACAAATAGAAGAAGACGTCTTCACCCTGGTATGGCTCCCCTTTATCACATACACAGCACAACAAGACAATGACAACAATCCACCAACAGCATACAAATCAATATGGCTAACCTGTTCCAAAACACTCACCCACTCCACTCACACATGAAAACAAAGACCACCACAGCCCACCACAAATGAACAGCCACAACCCCAACCTCTCTCACCACCATAGGAACACAAGTGAATAGCGGAGAACCTGCACAAGCAAAGCTGACACAAAACCCCACATATATTAAGCAAAATAGAAACATCGCCACCCGACCCCCACCCCCACCCATCTTTCCCCCCTCCACCCCTCCACCCCTTTCCCCCTTTTCTTCCTAATGTCTCAACAAATGAAACCGATTTGTAAAAAAATGTTACATGGGGGGGGGGAATACAAGAGAGAGACATTGCACATACTTTTGTAAATCAAGAAAATCTTTAATAAAAATACATTTTTAAAAAATGTCAGGGGACTTGTCTACTGACAGCAACTGAAGACAGATGCATTAAGACAGACATTCAGGGAATGTTTCCTCTAATGCTATTAATGTGGTTCTGCTTTGCTTTGCTTTGCTTTTTAGCCCAAAATCGAATGGATGAGCTACATCAGCCTGATTTCCGTCTTCCTCTTTGTCAGTTTCTTTGAGATCGGGCCAGGACCAATTCCCTGGTTTATTGTGGCCGAGCTATTCAGCCAAGGCCCCCGCCCTGCTGCCGTCGCAATGGCCGGCTTCAGCAACTGGTTCACCAACTTCTGCATCGGAATGTTCTTCCCATATGTCGCTGTAAGGAAACTGCGTTGTGATGGAGACAGCCGAACAAGATTTTTCTTTCTTTTCTTTTTTTAAAGGGGGGGGGGTCCATACATTTAGAATTCAAAGTAGGGAACAGAACAGGCTACCAATCTAGAGTGACAAATGAGAGGGGTTGGGAATAAATTTCCAGGCTTTGCAGCGATATCCCATGGATCCCTTCTGCACTGATGCTGCAAGGGCACGCAGAGAATGGCCAATATGTTGACAAAAATGTCATAGGCTAATAAAGAGGGGCGCCATGACCAATGCTAGTGGATGACAAGGCTCAGGCCAGTACCTGGCTTGGGGACCCATCACTGTTCCACTGTCTTCCCTGTGTCTTCAGGAAGGCCTGGACAGATCAGACAAAGTATGAACTAATTCTGACCCAGCTGGACACGGTGTGGTGGGCAACTGGCAGCCCATGAGCTAGATATGGCCCGTGGGGGCCTCCTAATCAGCCCCCAGTGCCCTCTCCTTGCTTTGGCCCCTATGTAGGTTTAAGCTTGAAAAAGACCACCATAAGAGGCTCCCTCCCCCAGTCTAAATGTCTTCAGGCTCCCAGGTCCCCACAGAAGCCCCAAGCCAGCCCTGAAGAGAGTTGCACTGCTTGCTTGCTTGCTTGCCATGCACTCGCTTGTTCAGCATGCAGGCGTTGCTCCTCATCGTTCTCAGATAGAGGCGCTGGCTCAAGTAGATTTTGCCCATCCTAACTGGGTGAACTCAAGAGATCACTTAACTTGGGTTTGTCTCCCAAGCTCCCTTCATGGTTCAAGCCTGGCAAAACTGGAGGGTTTCCATCCCTGTTGTTCAATTCTCGCTTGCAAAGGAAGTACAGGGACCTAGGATGATAAGTGTTTCCACTACAGAGGACAAGGGTATATATAACCTTCCATCTATGGTGTAAAAAGTTATTATGAAAAGCCTCCCTCACAAGGTTGTAGTGAGTATAAAAGGAGGAAATGAATAACGCGTGCCGACCCGGGAGGAAAGACAGAATATAAACATGATCAGCAGCTGTGGAAGCAAATAATCGTAGCTGATCTGAGTGGGGTTTGCAACCAACTCCAGAGAGCTTCTGATTCCAGCAGAGTTTGCACTTAGCAGGGCTGATCACAGCCAAATGCAAAGTCCACTTTGGGCAGGGATTTTGCACCAGTTGGGAGTGCCCATGTGAAACCAATCCGGTGGGGCTTGCATTCGGTGCCTAATTTGAAAGGGGCCAAACCCAAGAAGCCCTCGTAAAAGAACAACTGGGAGTGCTTTTTTGCATTCAGAGCCTGATTTGAAAGGGGCCAAACCCAAGAAGCCCTCGCAAAAGAACAACTGGGAGTGCTTTTAAGGCATTCAGTTGTTCCTTTACAGATGCATCCTTACCAACCCTGCATCTGATGTCATGTATGATGTCCATTGTGGGACAAGTCTTAGAGAAATACACATTCTGCAATTGAAGAAAGGCAAATTGTCTTGGCTGATCAACGTTGCTGGCAACATGGGGGAGAGAATGCTAACTGGTCTTCTCTTTCTCTCTTGCCCGTCACAGAACATCTGTGGACCATATGTGTTTCTGATCTTTGCGGGCCTGCTCGTCCTCTTCATTGTGTTTATTTATTACAAAGTGCCAGAAACCAAAGGCAAGTCCTTTGAGGAAATTGCAGAAGAGTTCCGTCGCCGAGGCAAAGGCGGGGGCCAAGGGCCCAGAACAGCCACCGAAATGGAGCGTCTGGGAGGCACCTCCGAGGCATAGTGCCTATCCCTGCAAGAAGGAAGAACGGAAAGAACATGCTGCCGGGATACATTCTGGAGGAAGCATTTATTTAAAACGTAAAAAAAAAAAGGGAAGCGATCTTGATAGGTTGAGTCTGTTCTGTGGCTTTGGCTGGATGTCTTTTGCAGAGCTGTGTCTGTTTCTCCTGCTACTTTAGGAATTCGTTTAATGCAGAGTTGCAAAGTCTCAAAAGCTGTTGTGCAAAAGAGGCGGAGGAGGTAGCTAGGCAGGGATCTGTGCCCCAGTCAATTTGTTATGTGGTTGGTGCTGGGTTGCCCCGGAGTACCAGGAAGTAAAGATGGTGGAGGAACTCAATTCATTTCTCACGTAAAAGCGAATTTTCCCAATTCACACTTTGCAAAGCAAAGTGCAATCTGAAACTCAAAATTCACTCGTCACCGAATTTTGCAATGCAGTTCTTCAGCCGAGTAATGTGTACCAAAAATGCATCTAACTAGGGTAAAATGTGTGTAGAGATGTAAATATTGGTGAAATTTACACTGAAAATGCATGGCTCGGCAGGAGGAATTGCTTTGCAAAAATGCGGGATTAGGCAAAACGGCATACAAACATAATTAGGAGAAATTTGCATGAAAACACTGGTGAATTTTTGGGACCTTTTCCTTTTGTTAAACGCAAACTGGTGTGGAAATGTGGAGAACTGAATTGAGGACTGGAAACATGAGAAACTGAAATGGACAGATTTGCCCATCCCTTGCAGAGAGGTGGTGAGGCAGCACAGAACATGCAACAGGTGTGCTTCTGTGTGGCCATTCATTCTCAGAAATGGGACATTTTGCCATTACAAAGATCACCAACGTACTGCTGGTGGAAGGCATTTGGTCAGTTCAGCAGTACAGCCACTATTGACTTAGCTCATGGTTAGTTTCCTCATTTGCTAGGAATTTAAGTTTGCCATCATCACTTTAAACTGAAACAGGAAACTAACTGGCAGCAAGTACAAGTTGGCTTGGTCCCTATGACCAGATGAAGAAATCAGTAATAGAAGGACTGACTTAAAAGTACTTCTGCCAGTCTTTCTTTATTAGTATTTCTTACTTTCTGCAAGGCAGAAGAGTATTGGTGCTTGGTAGCATATTACCCAGGATTCTGACTGGCCTCCTTTGACATTAATAGCTCCTGTTTGCTGTTTTTTGGATTTCTAAAGCAACAGAGCTCCATGGGGAAAATCTCATGTTTCCTGACAGTGATGTTGGTGTACAGACATCCCTGACCATTGGCTATGCTGGCTAGGACTGACTGGAGTTGTAGTTCAGCAATATCTGGAGCACCAAAGGTTCTCTACTTCAGTTTAGGGCAGGCACCCCCAAACTCAGCCCTCCAGCTGGTTTGGGACTACAATTCCCATCATCCCTGACCACTGGTCCTGTTAGCTAGGGATGATGGGAGTTGTAGTCCCAAAACATCTGGAAGGCCGAGTTTGGGGGTGCCTGGTTTAGGAAGTCAAGGCTACCTCAGCCCTGAGCAAATGAAAGATACCTTTTCATTGGATCTGACATTTTAAAAATCTAAAATATACAAGTCTTTAAAAAAAAATCAAGTAATTTTAAAAGCAGAGGTCTGATCTCCTTCCATGCACAGATATAAGCAGGTAGAAGGGTACCTCAGAGCAGCTATGAGCAGCCTCTGGGAGGGGGCTTCCAGAATGTTGATTTTTTAAATTATTTTTTGCAATTGAATCAATCACATCTCAGCAAATTTAAGGTGTGCAATGAAAAGTTGATTTGCAGCTGTTATACAATAAGACCACTTCCTCCAAAGATTGAACATTTCGCAGTAAGGAAAGTGGCAGGAAAACGAGTGGGAAAGTACAGGAAACTCTTGCTTTGAGTCTAATCTTTCTTCAAACAAATCAGGGTGAATGCTCATTAAGTAGCCAACTTCATTTAATCTCTCCACAGACAAATTGGGTTGAATGCTCAATAAACAGGTTAACTGGGAACAACCTGTATATCAGGGTCTGAAGAGGAGCAGGCTGCCACTTCATTGCACATACCAGAACTTTAGGCTTGTGCAATTCGAGTATATTAAAGTGCTCTCTTGCTCTACTGTAATGACAGTATGACAATTTGTGGTTTGGAAAGTGGCTGGGAAATGCACTGGGAGGTGAACTGGTGACTAATGGGAAGAAGTGCAAACACTTCGCAAGCAACTGGGATACATGCAGGACGAATGCTCATTATCGTATAACCATCTTGTAAAGAAATCAGAACAGATGTTCAGTAAAGATGGGATATAATCTAACCTCTGCAAACGCTTTTTGCAAACGAATCAGGATGGATGCTCAATAAGCAGGTCATCCGGAGCAGCCTTTAATTCTACCAAAAAGGAAGGGTTTATATATACAGTATGGCAAAATACAAAGAGGGATAAGGAGGTAACACTGTGATAATTTGCATGCTCAAAACATCACTGCCATTTTCTTTAGAGCAAGATGTGGCCAACAACAGTTTTTGGAACCCAGATATCAGATTTTCAGAAAGTCAAGAAATTTTACATTTGAAAATGAAAATTAGAAAGTCCTCAAATTTTAGACACGTTGCAAAATTGTTGAGGGCGCTGTTTTCCACATCTACTACTGAAACTACTTGTTTTGCGAAATATGTTGCTCATCTGAATCACAATACTACTCTCAGAGCAACACTCCATGAGCACCGTTGGTTTAAACCATGTACCACTACTGTAAAGGTTGGCAACTCAAAACTTGCTTAAGTGCTGAAACTAGCACCTTGAAATGCAATATTACCACAGCCTGGCACTGTGGGTTAAACCACAGAGCCTAGGGCTTGCCGATCAGAAGGTCGGCGGTTCGAATCCCCGCAACGGGGTGAGCTCCCATTGCTCGGTCCCTGCTCCTGCCAACCTAGCAGTTTGAAAGCACTTCAAAGTGCAAGTAGATAAATAGGTACCGCTCCGACAGGAAGGTAAACGATGTTTCCGTGCGCTGCTCTGGTTTGCCAGAAGCGGTTTAGTCATCTGGCCACATGACCCGGAAGCTGTATGCCGGCTCCCTCGGCCTATAGAGCAAGATGAGCGCCGCAACCCCTTTTGTCTGTCCTGAATCTTCCAATGCTTAACTCCATTGGATGATTCTGGATTTGGGAATTATGGGGGAAAACAAAAAACATCCCTCTATCCACTTTCTTCATGCCATGTACACCTCCACCAGTGTGGTGTAGTGGTTAAGAGCGGTAGTCTCATAATCTGGGGAACCGGGTTCGCGTCTCCGCTCCTCCACATGCAGCTGCTGGGTGACCTTGGGCCAGTCACACTTCTCTGAAGTCTCTCAGCCCCACTCACCTCACAGAGTGTTTGTTGTGGGGGAGGAAGGGAAAGGAGAATGTTAGCCGCTTTGAGACTCCTTAAAGGGAGTGAAAGGCGGGATATCAAATCCAAACTCTTCTTCTTCTCTTCTTCCTCCCTTTTCTGAACCCAAAAGCTCTGAATGTTATAACCTTTCCTCAGCAGGAAGTTGCTTGATCATTCCAGTTGCCCTTTTCAGAACCTCTTCAATATCGTTTTTTGAGGCAAGATGACCAGAAGTGTACACAGTACACAGTATTCCAAGTGCAATCGCACCACAGATTTGAACAAAGGCATTATGATCCTGGCAGTTTTATTTCCAATCCCTTTCCTAATGATCCGTAGTGTGTCCTTCGACTGAGTCAACATCTTCCTTGAGCAACACACTTATGACACCAAGGTCACATGACCCATTCAGTCTGCATTACTATATATGTGAAGTTATTGGGGGTTTTTTGCCCCTAGTGTGCATCACTTTGCACTTGCTTACACTGAATCACATTTGTCATTTTAATTAACACCAACTTACCCACTTTGGAGGGAACCCCTTTTTAGAGCTCCTTGCAACCTCTCTCTCACCACCCTGAACAATTTGCTATCTTCAGCAAACTTGGCAAGCTCTCTGATCACTCCTAATTCTGGATCGTTTATGAACAAGTTAAAAAAGAACAGGTCCCAATGGCAAGCCTTGGACCAACGAATGGACAGTGAGAACTGCCCATTTGTCAGGACAGGCAACTCCCAATTCATGTGGCGGCTGCGTTCCAAGTCACCACACATTTAAGTGAAACTGCGTATATTTGAAACACCATTTTAAAAGCTTGCAAACACCCTGTTCTGCCTCGTTCCTCCGCTTTTTGTGACTTTTGGGGTCACTTCCATGCTCAGCGCGATGCACACTTGCACAGTCGTGCACATATCAGATGCACCTAAAACAGTTGCTGCCTGTACACTCTGCTTCCCTATGCTTTAAGCAGCTACTGATCCATAAGCAGACTCTTATCCCAGGACTGTTACGCTTACTCAGGATCTTTGGTGAGGGATTTTACTGAAAGCCTTTTGAAAATCTAAGTACACAATGTCAGCCGGATTACCCCTATCAATATGCTTGTTGACACTCCCGAACGCTTAAAGGTTAGTGCGACAAGGCAGCCAGAGACACTGAGGTGCTTTGTAAATAAAACAACTGTTTAAATACTATTGACCATTAAAGTATTTTTATGTGTGTTTTTACATATATCTTGGCTCTTCATTGTAGATAACTGACGTTTTTATTATTTGCAAAAAGAAGCAGCAGCATGTAGTCTGTTTGTGACCAGATGCCATGTAAGCCATCTCATAAAGCCAACATGCTAAAATCACTATATTTCACCGTCTTGTCCCGACACCGAGCAGAGGGGAGGGTCCGACACAGGAAGGATGAAGTTCTTAGGGTACCAAGGATGCAGGTGAGGAGCAGGTGAGGTTGGACTGGAGCAGCAGAACCTCTGAAGTAGAAAACTTGCTCCTGCAAGGCCTGGAGCCAAACTTATAGCCACTCCTGACCTAGCAACTTTCACAGGCTCTGCCACATCTAAGTGAAGGTATTTAAATGGCCGGAATTTTCTGTTTCATTGAGCCTCAGCTACACATTGTCTACCCAGATAAGCTGTCAACTTTGGCAAGTAGGTCCAGAACTGGTGTCTGTTTCTGGACCAGTGTGGTGCCTCTGCAGTCCAAGTTACTAGACTTCAGAGCTTCCTGGGACTTTCAGGCGTGTCTCCTCAACCAACTAGTGTCTTGCTCACTGCTCAAAGTGTGACATGCACACAAATATTCCACATATCACTTGCAGCGATGAAAGGCTCTGAGGGGGGATATATAATTTAATTTCATTTGTTATATCCCATCATTCCTCCAAGGTGTTCAAGATGGCATAAGTGTGTCCCCTCACTTTATCCTTATAACAAGGTTGTTGTTGTTGTTGTTGTTATTAAAACATTGTTGTTTGATGTCTGGGGAAAAGCAATTCCCCTCAAGAAAAATCAGCCTCCCACAACAGATCAGATATTCATTGACCAAATAAGAAAACGCATCCTCAGGGTTAATGGTGTTTATCTATTTAACCTGTATTTTTTTCTTTCCTTTCCTTTTTTAATATAATTTTTATTAGGCTTTTTTAGCATAACATTTTCAACAATTATTAAACATACTTTTATATCTTATACAATTATTTTGACTTCCGTCAATCACATCTGAAAATTTTCCAACCTTTTCCACTTAATTTACATTTCTTACTTTCACTATTACATTTAAATATCATAACTAATATCTCTCCTCTTTCTCTTCTTTGCAATATTTCATTTCCCCCCCCCATCTTACCAATTTAAAAATTTGTACTCCTCTTTTTCCACCTGCAAAGGAGTTGTTCAAAGCAGCTTATAAAGAGAAAAGCAACCAACCATAAAAGCCCAAATTATCAAACTGAAAACAGCAGCAGCAGCAGCAAAAAGAACAGCAGCACCAGCAACCAATAGGCTAATATTTATTCTTTTTAATGCATAAAATAAACCAGAGCTGTCGCTTGATAGTTGTTTGATCAAATGAGCCGTGATGGATCCAATCGGCTCACATGGGAACAATTTAATATAAACCAAACTGGAACAATTTCATATATAAACAATTCCAAATCCAATACAGATCCAGACTAGGATTGCGGGGTGGTGTGGTGGAGACATCTTGCCATACTGGGGAAGATTATGACCAGGTGACAAGGGTGCCTGCTTGGTCTGAGGTCCAGGTACTAAGTGTTGATGGGGGCTTCATGGAGAATGAGGCTAGCCATGTCTACAAGCCACAATGGCTATGTTTGGCCTCCACTGCTGGAGGCAACATGCTTTCGAAGGCCAGTTGCTGGAAACCTCAAGAGAGCAGAGTACAATTGTGCTCAGCTCCTGCTTTGGAGCTTCAAATGGCTATCTGACCAGCCACTGTGAAAACAGGGTGCTGGACTAGATAAGTCTTTGGCCTGATCCAGCCAGGCTTTTATGTTCTTAACCTGAAGGCACTTCCGCTCTCCCTTCCTAGGGTTATCGTTGGACCGGGCAGGCCTTCAAAGTAGGACACATGGCCACGCAACTTTGAGGGTGCAGCATAGAATTATTGGTGCTGCCAGGTTGTGGGGTAAGGTCAATATGTGACATGGCCAAAAGCTGTGGGTGGGTGGGTGATGGGGTTTGGGTTCACACCAGCCAAATCCAGTCTCCACCCCCTGCTTCACTGGATTGGGTTCAACTGGGCAGCTTGAGCTACACTGCTTTCAATGCTGTAGCTCATCTCCCTTGCTGCTCAACACTCATCCTTGGTAATGGTGGCATAGCAAGGGAGGCAGAGGGGCAGTTGCCCCAGGCATAGCACCCAGTGCTGCCTCAGCACAGCTGTGTGCTTCTGCTCCATTGAAAATGGTTTCCCCATGCAAACCAGGAAGTGACCTCTCTAGGCAACGGAATGACTCTTCTTATCTCTGTGGCTATCATCTCCTGGGTGACACAAGACGCCTTTAGGCAGTTGAATGTGCATGTGTACTTTGTCTGTTTTGCTCTCACCAACCCCCTCGGCGCAGCCCTGGGCACTGACAATCCACCCTACGCCACTGCTTGGTAAGCTTCCATGGACCATCAGGGAAGTGCTGGGTGTAAGGGGAGAATGTCCCACCAGAAGGCATCTTCCCCAAGGCCCCATCAAACCTGGCTCCAGCCCCGATTGTTGTGAATTTCGCTCTGAATTCCTTGGAGAAAACATGTAGGATTTACAAGAAGCCAACCGTTAGTGTATACACATTTTTTAACATGCATTGCCAGGTTAATCAGGCATAGCTTTTCAATCAGTCTAAAGTCTCTTGATTTATTAACTGATTAACCAAGCAAATATTGCAGCCCTAACATGTTATAAGATACAAACCCTTCCCAGACACGGTGGATTTTGCTCCAGAGACAAATGCTCTTGCAATGAGTGCCAGCATGGTGTAGTGGTTAGAGCGTTGGCATCAAGAGAACTGGGTTCAAATCCTCACTCAGCTTTCTCGGGTGGGTGAAGGGATGTTGGCCAGTCACTGTCTAATCGGCCTAACCTGCCTCACAGAGTTGTTGTAAAGATAAAGCAGCAGGTAAGAGAACCACGCATGTTGTCCCAAGCTCCCTGAAGGAAGGGCAAGCTATAACTGAATAAATGAATATGGTTGCCCTTAAATTGGGGTTGCAGGATCAAAGGTATAGGCACTCTTTATCTTTTTTGTTGTTGTTGTTGTTTTAACCCTCTGCATGCTCAGAAGAGTTTTTGCAAAGATGAATGGAGTTCATTAGGCCAAGCTGTCCCTAGGTTTGCACAGATTCAGCAAAGCAACATGTTAACTACAGCTTTCCATCACTCCCATCTGGCAATTAAAACGCCTGGACTTTATCTCTGTCCGCTCAATGAAGTTCCCAGATAAAATTTGTTCCTGGGATACAGATGATTTGGCCGTCGTTTTGGGTCTCTCAACGTTATACTCTGACTAACTTACTAATCACTAAGACAGTCCCAGAGACCAAGCTGTACATATTAGCTAAATGGCTAATACTTTAGCTTAACATTAAAACAATTTTCCCGGAGTAGGGTTAGCTAATAATGCATTATAATTAACAAGTTTACTAAAAAGCCTCTTGTCAGCATGGCTTTGATGGTGTTTTCCTAAAGTGCCCAAATTACAGCTCTCAGGAGAGTTTCCCCCCCTGTTGCATCTGATGAATTGTTGACAAGTTCACACGCACCCTGTCCTCTTCAAAATGAGCTCGGCGTCCTAATGCAGGGAACGCTGGCCATGTGACCCCATTATCATTTTCCATTAGGGGTTTTTCTGCCCCACTACATGCTGTTTTTCATTATCCCTTTCAGCCTGGAAACTGTCTTGTGACAGAATAGCTGGGGGGAAAACTGAACCAAAAATGAAGCAGAAACACTTAAGGTGATAATTTGGGGACCTCATTTTTGTGTGTGGGGAGGCATTCCCTAGTTTCCTGAGTAACCTCATGCACGCTACTAGTTACTATAGGTTCACAAGGACTGCTGCGCTCTGCTGCCCAGGAGGACTCTCCTGTGTGAGTGTCTGAGGGCCCTGCTCCGTCCTGCTCCTTCCTGCCACTCACCACCTGGCCCAGGGCGAGGCCTGACAGGCCTCACAGGGACGGTTGCTGTCACTGCTGCGGCGGCCCAGGGGGATCCGGAGGGGCGCAGAGTTCTTTTTAAAATGTTTTAAAATTTCCCTTTTCCTTTTTATTTTTTTGTATATACGGGGACGGGGATGGGATGGATGTTCAGTTGGGAATTTGTTTGATTTTAATGGATTTGTAATTTTTATAGTTTTTTATTTGTATTGTTTTTTCTTTTCTGGGTTTTTTTGTTTTTGTTTTTATTGTTTTAAGGTCTTATTTTGTTCTTAAGGGGAGGGGTCAGGGCTGCCGGGGAGTGGGTCCCAGCCAACAAAATGGCTGGGGCATGTTCCACAGAGGGGGATGCGCTGGGACAACCGATCTCAGTGATCACGGGTAGGAGGAGGAGTTATGCTAAGACCAGACCATGTCATTACAGAGGAGGGAGGTTTAGTCATTGTCTGAGGACTATCCCTGCCTCCGGGTCTGGTCCTGACCGGACGGATACTAGAATCAGCAAGGGATACCCACATGACCTGAAGGTGCTGCTGTGCAATGCCAGGTCAATGATTCATAAGACCACTGCCATCCATGACTTGATCATGGATGGAGGATTTGACCTGGCATGTGTAACAGAGACTTGGTTGGATGAAGCAGATGGGCCTGTTCTTGCCGCTGCTTGTCCACCAGGTTTCTCTTACGCACAGCAACCCAGGTCATGTGGGGGGTTGCAGTGATTTTTAGGAAGTCATTAGTTTGCACCAGGCGTCCTATTGGGAAGACCCAGTTCTCTGAGTGCATGTTCTGGAAGTTGGGCAATAGGGGCAGTACAGGATTCCTACTGGTGTACCGACCTCCCCGCTGCACCAAGGATTCCCTGCCCAAGCTGCTTCAGGTCGTGGCAGATGTTCTCCTGGAGACACCTAGTTTGGTTGTCCTAGGGGATTTTAATATCCATGCCGACACGACCTTACAAGGGGCCGCTCGGGACTTTGTGGAAAGCATGGCCTCCATGGGGCTGTCCCTGAATAAGTTTGGCCCAACCCATAGCCGCGGACATGCCTTGGACCTGGTGTTTACCTCCATGGATGTTGGTGATCTGACACTAAGTAAAAGCGAAACGAAAGAAGTGCCACGGTCAGACCACTTCCTGGTGCAACTTGACTTCTCCGCGACCCTTCCCCTCTGCAGGGAGGTGGGACCGATTCGGATGGTCCGCCCCCGCCACTTAATGGATCCAAATGGTTTCCAGAGAGTGGTAGGGGATGCTTTATCCCATGTTGATGGCCTTTCAGCTGATTCCCTGGTGGCCCGCTGGAATGTGGAGTTAACCAGGGCTATTGACTGTTTGGCTCCGAAGCGCCCTCTCCAATTGCATGGAGCCCGGACAGCCCCGTGGTTTTCCACGGATCTGAGGGCAATGAAACAATCGTTGAGACGGTTAGAGCGCCGGTGGCGGATGACCCATTCTGAAGCTGACCGAACACAGGTTAGAGCTCAATGTCGAGCCTACCAAGTGGCGGTAGCAACGGCAAAGAAGACTTTCTTCACCGCCTCTATTGCATCTGCAGAAAACAGCAGCAGGAGACTTTTTCAGGTGGTCCGCAATTTAGCGGAACCACCTGCTACATCGGGGCCCAGTACGGGCCACATGATCTCCTGCAATGATTTTGCAAAGTTTTTTGCAGATAAAGTCGCTCAGATTCGGGAAGAGGTAGACGCCACCGTGGGAGCAGGGCCGGGGCGGGAGAGTGCTAGAGTCCTGTCTAGTCAAATTGCGTGGGATCAATTCCAATCTGTTACCTCCGAGGATGTGGACAGGCTGCTTGGACGAGTGAAACCAACCACCTGTCTCCTTGATCCTTGCCCATCCTGGCTTATAAAAGCTAGCCGGGAAGGGCTGGGCGATGGGCTTTGTGGGGTGGTGAATGCTTCCCTCCGTGAGGGAGCCTTCCCAGACCTGCTGAAAGAGGCGGTTATTAAACCGCTTCTTAAAAAACCATCTTTAGATGCGGCCACGATGGCCAACTATCACCCAGTCTCAAATCTTCCATTCTTGGGCAAGGTGATTGAGCGAGTGGTTGCTGAGCAACTCCAGGCACGCCTGGAAGAAGCGGACCATTTGGATCCCTTCCAGTCGGGATTCAGGCTCATCATGGGACTGAAACTGCCTTGGTCACACTGGTTGATGATCTCCGGCGGGCTAGGGAGAAAGGTGAGAGCTGTTTCCTAGTTCTGCTGGATCTCTCAGCGGCTTTTGATACCATCGACCATAACATCCTTCTGGACCGTCTTGAGGGGCTGGGAGCTGGGGGTACTGTCATACAGTGGTTCCGCTCCTTCCTCCTGGGCCGTGTTCAGAAAGTGGTGGTGGGGGATGAGTGTTCAGACCCCTGGGCTCTCACTTGTGGGGTGCCTCAGGGTTCTGTCCTCTCCCCCATGCTTTTCAACATCTACATGCAGCCGCTGGGAGAGATCATCAGGGGGTTTGGGCTGGGTGTTCATCAGTATGCGGATGATACCCAGCTCTACCTCTCTTTCAAATCAGAACCAGTGAAGGCGGTGACATTCCTGTGTGAGTGTCTGGAGGCGGTTGGAGGATGGATGGCGGCAAACAGATTGAGATTGAATCCTGACAAGACAGAAGTACTGTTTCTGGGGGACAGGAGGCGGGCAGGTGTGGAGGATTCCCTGGTCCTGAATGGGGTAACTGTGCCCCTGAAGGACCAGGTGTGCAGCCTGGGAGTCATTTTGGACTCACAGCTGTCCATGGAGACACAGGTTAAATCCGTGTCCAGGGCAGCTGTGTACCAGCTCCATCTGGTACGTAGGCTGAGACCCTATCTGCCCGCGGACTGCCTCGCCAGAGTGGTGCATGCTCTGGTTATCTCCCGCTTGGACTACTGCAATGCGCTCTACGTGGGGCTACCTTTGAAGGTGACCCGGAAACTACAACTAATCCAGAATGCAGCAGCCAGACTGGTGACTGGGAGCGGCCGCCGAGACCATATAACACCGGTCTTGAAAGACCTACATTGGCTCCCAGTACGTTTCCGAGCACAATTCAAAGTGTTGGTGCTGACCTTTAAAGCCCTAAATGGCCTAGGTCCAGTATACATGAAGGAGCGTCTCCACCCCCATCGTTCTACCCAGACACTGAGGTCCAGCACCGAGGGCCTTCTGGTGGTTCCCTCACTGCGAGAAGCCAAGTTACAGGGAACCAAGCAGAGGGCCTTCTCAGTAGTGGCGCCCTCCCTGTGGAACGCCCTCCCACCAGATGTCAAAGAGAACAACAACTACCAGACTTTTAGAAGACATCTGAAGGCAGCCCTGTTTAGGGAAGCTTCTAATGTTTGATGTATCACAGTATTTTAATATTCTTTTGGAAGCCGCCCAGAGTGGCTGGGGAAACCCAGCCAGATGGGCGGGGTATAAATAATACATTATTATTATTATTATTATTATTATGGAGTTTCAACTTTTCCTACGTTCAAAAAGAAGATGGCCACCCAACCTCTGCTTAAAATCCTCCAAGGATCCGAGACAGACCGTTCTACTGTTGAACAGCTCTTACTATCAGAAAGTTCTTATTGGTTTTTAGTCAGAATCTCCTTTCTTGTAACTTGAATCCATTGGTTCATGTCTTAGCCTCTGGAGCAGGAGAAAACAAGCTTGCTCCATCTTCTTCTCCCTCATTTCAAAAAACTCCTCCATGGGCAACAAAGCAGAGAAGGCAAATAGTCACGGCACTTCTGTGCTCTCTTCCCTTCTCAAAAAGCCAGAGTACTCCCCCCCCACCCAACCACAACACCCTCCAAAAACCCACTTTACCTCAGACCCAGCCATTGTGGTCAAGGATGCTGAAAACTGTAGTCCCAATAACATATGGAGGGAACCACCAGATGTAAAGCCTACATAATTATTTTCTGTAGGTGAACAACTGAACCCGTTTCAATTGGTCCCCCACATTGAATGGAGAGGTAAACCAAGTTGCTTTGGAGGAACTGGAAGACACTTCTGGCTGGCATTTGCCCCCTCAGTTACTCTGGTAAACACATTTCAAATTGTTCCATGGCTCTCTGGATGTTTCTCCCATCTTCCTGAGCACGGAGCATGCTGACTGGGGCTTATAGGGTGTGCGAGAGGCAGTAGAAGACAGGAGTGCCTGGCGTGCTCTGGTCCATGGGGTCATGAAGAGTCGGACACGACTCAACAACAACAAGTTCAGCAACATTTGGAGAGCCACAGCTTTGCACCCCTTGGTTTGGGTATGAATATGGCATTTCATAATGTCTGGGTGTGGAGGGAAGGCCGTTAGTTAAAGAAGGAGTATAATAAGGCTGGCTCTAAGTTACAAATAGCAAAAAAGAAGCACTTAAGTGCAAATGAGAATCTAAATCACATCGTGCCCGAGACCTAAGAAGACAGATAGATGCTCATTAAACAAAACCTGGTTTAGACAGCAGCAATGGACCATTTAAAACGCTAAAGTAAAATTGATTTCTTTATCATGCTCAGCAGAGAAATTGCAGGAAGCGAAGAAAGGGCCTTCTGACTCACAATGGGGAATTTAGCCTAGCAAAACAAGCCATCCGCAGCTGTGAAGGGCTGTGAATAGGTTTGCCCACAGATGCTATTTGGATGGATTTTTTTCTCCCCACAACAATACTCACCAATACTCCATTGTTTAGAGCCGTTTCTATACACTGCTCTGATCTGTGTTGCCCAGTGGTGATTAAACTGGCAGGGTCTTTATCACAGGATACATTAAATGGATGTGGTTGTATTGCTGCAAGCACCATGGCAGCCGATAGTGAGATTTTAACAAATAATTAGCAGGCTTCATGGCCCCACTGTGACACATTAGGAACAGAGGAAGCTGCCTTCTGCCTAGCCGGACCGGTTGCCCATCTCATTCAATGTTGTCTACACGTGTTACACGCCACAACAATCTCCACAAGCAGTGTGAGGAGATTCAGGGGTTCCCGGCTTGTGTTTCTGTTTGAAGAAGAGTTTGGATTTGATATCCTGCTTTATCACTACCCAAAGGAGTCTCAAAGCGGCTAACATTCTCCTTTCCCTTCCTCCCCCACAACAAACACTCTGTGAGGTGAGTGGGGCTGAGAGACTTCAAAGAAGTGTGACTAGCCCAAGGTCACCCAGCAGCTGCATGTGGAGGAGCGGGGAAGCGAACCCGGTTCACCAGATTACGAATCTACCACTCTTAACCACTACACCACACTGGAATATTGAGGCGCAGAGGAGGCTGGTGGCCTTAAGAAATATGGTTCATTAACACTTATTTACACCTGGAAGTGTGCAGTGGAGGGGGTGTAGAACATTATACCCCGAGGGTGCCTCTTGTTACTCCTCTGATAGCTTCTGTAAGCTTGGGTCCAATGTAGCAGTCAGTCACGGCCCCCGGTATCTTAGCACAGCCTCCTCCAGCAGGATGGATAGCAGCTAACAGATTGAGGTTGAATCCTGACAAGACAGAAGTATTGTTTTGGGGGGACAGGAGACTGGCAGGTATGGAGAACTCCCTGGTCCTGAATGGGGTAACTGTGCCCCTGAAGGACCAGGTGTGCAGCCTGGGAGTCATTTTGGACTCACAGCTGTCCATGGAGGCGCAGGTCAATTCTGTGTCCGGGGCAGCTGTTTATCAGCTCCATCTGGTACGCAGGCTGAGACCCTATCTGCCTGCAGACTGTCTCGCCAGTGTGGTGCATGCTCCAGTTATCTCTCGCTTCGACTACCGCAATGCGCTCTATGTGGGGCTACCTTTGAAGGTGACCTGGAAATTACAACTAATCCAGAATGCGGCAGCTAGACTGGTGATTGGGAGTGGCCGCCGAGACCATATTAACACCGGTCTTGAAAGACCTACATTGGCTCCCAGTACGTTTCCGAGCACAATTCAAAGTGTTGGTGCTGACCTTTAAAGCCCTAAATGGCCTCGGTCCAGTATACCTGAAGGAGCGTCTCCACCCCCATCGTTCTGCCCAAACACTGAGGTCCAGTGCCGAGGGCCTTCTGGTGGTTCCCTCGCTGCGAGAAGCCAAGTTACAGGGAACCAGGCAGAGGGCCTTCTTGGTAGTGGCACCCGCCCTGTGGAACGCCCTACCACCAGATGTGAAAGAGAGCAACAACTACCAGACTTTTAGAAGAGATCTGAAGGTAGCCCTGTTTAGGGAAGCTTTTAATGTTTGATGGACTACTGTATTTTAATATTCTGTTGGAAGCCGCCCAGAGTGACTGGGGAAACCCAGCCAGATGGGTGGGGCATAAATAATTTATTATTATTATTATTATTATTATTATTATTATTATTATTATTATTATTTTGGAGGACTGGGCTTTGTTCTCCTTCTTCCCAGCTGCCTGAAAAACACCTTTTCCTGTCACCTTACACTCCTCCCTGACACATTGGCAACCCGTTTTGCACAGACCTGAGCACCTTATCGAATGTATAAATGCCCAGCCATTGTTTTATAATGGACTGCATTCAACCAGACCAGCACGGGATTCTTTTCTGGCACCATTCTGTAGCATGCATTTCCCCTTCCTATCCCCAATATTAGCTAGATCCTGACATTCATTAATTTCTTGGGTTTAGAAGGGGTCCCCCCCCTGCCAACTTTTAACAACAAGAAGCTGTCTTCTGCCTCGTCAGACCATTTCTCCATCTAGTTCAGTGTTGTCTACACTGACTGGTAGCAATCTCCCAGTGCATCAGACAGTCTTTTCCATCTCTACCTGGAGATGGTGCTGATTGGACCTGGGACCTTCCACATACAAAGCGGATGCTGTACCACTAAGCTGTGGTCCTTCCTCCGATTAATACATGGGTTTGCTCCTGGATTCAACATTGTCATGGAAGGCTTAGGCAGTCTCAGAGGCTGAGTGCCCTTTTCCCAGCTCTAGCTGGTTCACCAGCTATGGTCTCTTTCTGACAGAGACAACTTGGCTGCTGTGCTCCATATTTCAACTTCCAGATTGGATTACTGCAATGTGCTCTTTGTGGGGCTGCCCTCGAAAATGACTTGGAAATGGCAGCAGCCAGAGTACTAGCTGGGGTTCCCTCCAGATCTCATATAACCCATTTTAAAACAGCTGCACTGGTTGCCAATTCGTTTCTGGGTCTAATTTAAGGTACACACTTTAGTCTTTAAAGCCCTAAATAACCCACTGTCTTCTTCTTTATAGGCCCTCTCAGATATTAAGACTAGCGAAAGGGGCTACACAGAAAAAGCAAGTACTCACTTCTCAAAATATTCAGATTCTAGAATAAAAAGTCATTTTTATGCAGCCTCGGTTAGATTTTGTTCTGCTTTTTTCCAGGGTGTTGAACTGCTGAACTAGTAGCAGAAAACCCAAGATTCCAACCATTAATTTCTGTATTTCGAAGTGGAACAGACATTTTTCATTTCACTGTCCCTTTGAGGCTTTCGTGAAGTTTGAATGGCTTGTTTTGTAATCTAATTAAGCATCTGCCCAAACTACTTGCTTACATCCAGCACTGCTGAACATTAGTTGGCTGAAATAAAAGGTTATTGCCTCAATTACTTTGCATTTTCAGTTCTAAATGGCCTTCTCTGTTGTTTCAAAATCACCAGCACCATCTGCTGAAGGAAATCGTGAAATACACGCCCCCGACAAGATTGTAATTCTGGCAACTGCAAACCAGTTCCTCTGAGGGGTTTAATTCACTTCAGTTTCCAGCAGGTTTTGAGCAAACTATGAAGCAGGGAAACCATTTTTGTTTTGCTCTAATCACTAATGAATTTCCCTTTTGAAAAGAATTAAGGTTCTTTTTAGAGGACTCATAAATGTGACATGCATGTAATAGGAAAAGCTCTCAGGTAGCATTCCTCAATGGAAGCTTCAATACTTTTAGAAATACAGTACCCATAGAGTTGTTAGGGTCCCAGCACAGCTGTGCAAATCCGCCTGCAGTCCTAAACAGATTGAGACTGCATATACAGTGGTACCTCGGGTTACATACGCTTCAGGTTACAGACACTTCAGGTTACAGACTCCGCTAACCCAAAAATAGTACCTTGGGTTAAGAACTTTGCTTCAGGATGAGAACAGAAATCGTGCTCTGGCAGCGGGAGGCCCCATTAGCTAAAGTGGTGCTTCAGGTTAAGAACGGACCTCCGGAACGAATTAAGTACTTAACCCGAGGTACCACTGTACACCACACACTTACAAGCACATTTGAAGCAAAAAAAATCCTGGAAACTGTAGTTTACCTATAATAGAGCTATAGTTCTCAGCACTATTGACAAATTGCACTTCCCAGAATTCTCTGTGTGTGGGGGGAGAATTCCTGCTTTTAATATATGGTGTGTATGCAGCCCTACAATCATAGGAAGGAATTGGAAATCATCTATTCTATGGACTAGCTCATTTCAGGATCTGTAATGCAGGATGCAACTATAGCAGCCTTCCCCAGCCTGGTGTTCCTTCTGAAATGATGAAGCTGAGCTCCAAGACATCTTCGAGGTCACTAGGTTGGGGAAGAGTGCCTTAAGGAGTTGGAGTCCTCTGCACACATATCCTAGGACCTAGGCTTATTTCAGACTTAAAATGTGGCTTGGAAGTCAGGGCTGGGGAACCTGTGGCTCTCCAGATGTTTTGCACCACAGTTCCCACCAGCCCCAGACAGGATAGCCAATGGCCAAGGAAACTTACGGTTCAGCAGCTATTTATTTGTCATGAACTGATAAAACTGTACAGTCATAAAACTATAAGCAAGGATATCAACAAGAATAAAATCAACAAAAGATCCATAAAAACATCAAATGCAGTGAGTCAGACTCTTGCATTACCCAAGGGTCTCACTGTCCACATTATCTTCTTCTTCACCACTCATTGTCTGCCACACGGGAGGAGAAAAGACAATCGACATTCCCAGTGGGCTTCACTGACCTAAATTCCCCTTTTAACTTTCAACTCAGTGGAGTCTGGTGCAGCCCAGAACTTGACTCACAACCCCTTGGTTTTTTAAATGGAGACCCTCCCAATCTGATTGCAGGAGTAATTGGGGTAGCCAACAAGGGGTATAAGACAGACTTCTGAGGGAGCCTGTTGTGCGAGGTAAACACTTAAGCAGACAGGCAAGCTAAGCACCTGTGCAAATTAAGTAACCACTATATTTCTTTTGAGTATTGAGATAGAGAGATGTTAAGTTTTATCTGTTTAAAGCATGTTTAGCCTGCTCTTTAGTCGACTCACACTCCAAGCATGGCTTGCAAAAATAAATAGTAAGGGAGTCCCTGCCTTAAAGGTTTTATGAAAGGAATGACACACAAGGAAAATAGGGTCTGGGGGAAAGGAGCAAGCTTAGGCACCAGTTCTTATAACTGATTAACTTGTGGGTGTGTTCTTTAACGCTTTTAGCCTAATTTTATACAGTTAATTGAAAAAGAAACACCAGCGCACTTTCTGCGACGGTTCACAACGAAGAGTTTGGTTAATCCCAGAATCAACCGCCAAAGTCCTTGTCCTAGTGGAATCCGTTCAAGCAGAGGCAACCTCTGGCCAGACACCCACAAAGTTTATGGCCATTGCTATTCAAATGGTGCCTTGTGATCGATTATGCAATATTTTATTCAAGTTGGCACCCTACCTCTGACCCAAGAGTTGCTGCGTGCGTGGCTATGATTATTAAATTTCTATGCCACTCTTCATCCGAGGATCACAGAGCAGTTTAGAAGATAAAAACACAAAAATATATAACATAGTAACAAAATTACATAACATAGTGGGGTGTTTTTCTAACACTATTAGGAACCCTGAGCTAGATTAATGTCCCCAAACGTCATGGTTTGTGCCAACCTACTGACACTCCACAAAGCTTCTTAACCATTTTCGTATGAAAACAAGATGGGGTGCTGCTGCTCTCCCAACCCACTAACTACCAGCACGCTTCAACACAATGCCGCGCGCGGCAAGAGCCCAGGCTTTCTGACCCAAGCCGCTTTCCGTACCGCTTCCGGGCAAAGCCGAGCACATGCTACGAAGCGCCCACAGGTGTACGAAAACTCCTGCCTTAGCCGCGAGTTGGCGCAGGCAGATGACGATCACAGACGCCGTAAAAGTGTAGACATCCAGGATGTGGAGGGAGGCGGAGGCGGCGCCGTCCTGGAGGCAAAAGCCGTCACGTGGCGTAGAGACCGGCGCGTAGGTCCGGGCTCGCGCCTTGCGTGGGTGGGGCGATAAAGCGGCCAATGGCGAAGGAGGATAACCTGTACCCGATGTGGGCGGGGCTGAGGGGATTTTCTTCCTCCCTCCTTTAAATTTGGAACGTACGGCGCGCGCTCCCTTCACGCCTAGGGGGATTCCCCCCTCCCCTTCCCGCTCTCTCGCTCTCCCTCCCTCCTTTTCTCCACCCACACGCCTCCCTGCCTCCCTTTACGGCTGCTCTGCGCGTGCGCGTTGCTGCGACGCTCTTCCAGTCTTTCCCTGCGCCGTGGGAGGTAAGTGCTGGCTCCTGACGCGGGTGCGTGCGGCGCCCCCTCCCCCCCCACCGCTTAGTCCCTCCGCTCAGCCGTTGGAGCCGTTGGCGGGCCGCTTGGAATCCTCTCAGGCCAACGGCGAACCGGGCCGGATTGGTCTGGCGCAGACCCGGGTCCGAGGCGGCCGGCGCCTTCCCCTCAGGCTTCTCCCCGGCGCCGCCTGCTCTTCCCACGAGGCGGCCATGCGGGGCGCCTCCCTTCGCGGGAGCTGGGGGGACTCGGGGCTGAGGAGATGGAGGAACCGGGGGGCGGGGGCTTGAATTTCCCAGGCCAGCGGATCGTTTGCTCAGCTCTGTTTCTCTCATTACCCGCTCTGTGAGGAAAACCATGTTTAAATTGGCCTGACGACTCCCCCCCCCCCGCATAATAACGGTGTATTCCGCGGGGAAGCAGCGGTGCCCTCCGTAGAGTCGGATGGGGTCCCCAAGGGTCATCCATCCCAACCCCTTTGCCGTGCAGGATAGCCAGGTAGATAGCGTTGGGCCTACACCACCTCATATCACACACACACCCCGACCAACCTGGTTAGGTGCTGTTCGCAGTCCCAAGAATATCGGGGGGGGGGTCGCAGCTTCTCCATCCATGATGGCCTTTTCGCTTCTTGGTCACGAGTGTTTAGAATTACCCAAGAAGGAAAGGCAGCCATGTTGGTCCCCAAGAAAACGGCTAGAATTCATAGTCGTCGACGTCTTTGGCGATCACTCGTAGCTGAGTAACATTGTCTTCCATAAACACGGTTTTAACAGTGAGTCCGTACGTGACTGTGGATGCCAATTCTAGGGCCATCTCCATTAGGACTAACCAAGATGAGAAAACGCCCTACTAAGGATACTGCCCTATTGCGGATTTTGGAATGTGTTTTTAGGGTTTAACAGGTAGAGGAGCTCCTTTGGCCATTGTTTTCCCACACTGGTTTCCCCTTTTGGTGGCTGGGTAGGTCAAAAACGTGGCCCTGTGTGCTCAATGTGTGTGAGAGAGAGTAAGAGAGTGCACACCTACTAAGCTTCCTTGTTCCTCTTAAGAATTGATGTGTAGGGTCTGTCCAAAGGTCGTCTAGTCAAATCTTCCCATACCTAGTACACCATCCCCCTCTGTTGAGAAATAGTGGGCACCCAGATACCTTTAGGATGCTCACAAACTCTTCCTGAGAGCAATCCCGTTTGTCATGCAGGGTAAAGTAAGCTCTGTATCTGTTCAAATTCCATTCTCTTGTGAGAGTTTTAGTGATGCAGCAGCCCCATCTGCTTTTGCTTCAGCTGCTTAACGCCTATCTGCTGCATTCCCTACCAGTCATGGTACACCCTTACAGCTTTTAGACAGTGATGAAACAGGTTCCAGAGATCAAAAAATGATAAGTAGACTTGCTTCAGCTCTCAGAATTGTGAACCACCACAAAATGCCTACTGTAAGCACCCTGTATTAGTTATCCCTTTGCTCTTTCACATTACCTCTCCCAATGCACTTCATTTCTGGCTTGAGGGTAACTGCTATGATTGTAATATCATGAAATGGCTGTAGTTGTTGCCAAAAAGGCACTTCTGAAAGATGGGATGCTTCATGCTGCCGCAACCATCCTGTAATAAGAAGCCCCATTCGCTGGCAATTGCTCAGATGTATACTTCACCATACAATCAGAGTGTGTGGGAAACATGTTACAGTTATAATTGCTGTGGTGTGTAAAGGGTAAAGGGACCCCTGACCATTAGGTCCAGTCGCGGACGACTCGGGGGTTGCGGCGCTCATCTCGCTTTATTGGCCAAGGGAGCCTGTGTACAGCTTCTGAGTCGTGGCCAGCATGACTAAGCCGCTTCTGGCGAACCAGAGCAGCACACACAAACACCGTTTACCTTCCCGCTGGAGCGGTACCTACTTATCTACTTGCACTTTGACGTGCTTTCGAACTGCTAGGTTGGCAGGAGCAGGGACCTAGCAACGGGAGCTCATCCTGTCACGGGGATTCGAACCGCCAACCTTCTGATCGACAAGCCCTAGGCTCTGGTTTAACCCACAGCGCCTGTAGCTCTCACCAAATAGGAGACAGCAAAATACTGTCTTCATGTTTGAGTCGAGTGTGGGACAGTAGCACTTAATCTTCAATAATCCCCAGAATGCTATTCCACAGCTTCAGAAACCAAACTTATAAATCTATTGTCCCAGTTTATAAATCTTGTAAAATTTGCATTTCTTATAAATCTTGTAATTTTGCATTCCTTATTACCATTGTCTCCTGCAACTTTTCTCTTCCTCCTCTACCCATGCCCTGGCTGAGCCATAACATGGCAGTTGGGACCCCTGAGAGTAAAATATTGCCCTTCCCATCCCATACTGCAGTCTTGAGCTAGCATTTTTAGGATGTGTACTCAGTGACCACAGGGGACAGCTATTCCATTTCACAACTCTGTCGTACTTGCAGTGAAGGTGGAAAATGTTGATATGTTCAATGCTGGATTGAGCATAGTACTTTCTGTAACATGGTTCATTATATTCGAAGTATGGTTTGTGTTCATCTGCATATCTATTTATAACACTCTTAAAGATACAAATACTTTATTATTTAACTGATACATGAAATAACTGAATTTATTTCTAAATTTTATAGTATTTGCCAGAACACACTACATACTATGGCTGATGAAGTTGATTTTACCACTGGAGATGCTGGTGCTTCTGCCACCTACCCTATGCAGTGTTCTGCACTCCGCAAAAATGGCTTTGTGGTGCTGAAGGGACGTCCCTGCAAGATTGTAGAAATGTCAACTTCGAAGACTGGCAAGCATGGTCATGCAAAGGTAATTGCTTGGTAGAGCTTTCTTGAGTTTTACTTCTGTTCTGGTATGCCAACATTGCTCTTCAATGAATATTAGTTTACTAATATTAAACATTAACATCAGATTTGCCAGGTGTGTGGCCCAGTCTTACTTAACTTTCACTATCTGTCCTCTCTTTGTAGTGCAAGTCTAGTTGGCTGTCCTAGTATAAGGTTTCTGACTTGGGTGGCATTCTCTGCTAGGGGAGAGCATGAAAAGTGAGTCCCTCAATATAGTGCACACTGTTTGTTAGTAAATTTGCAACCTCTCTAAATACCTTTGTCTGAATGATGTATCTGATTCCAAGTGGTACGACTGGTTCAATTCAGACATTGCCTTCTTATTCTCCAAATCATGGTTTGGAGGATTACAAACATCCTGGAAGCTCATATGCTCCTCTCTAGTTTTGCATCACAAATGGAGGGAATCTGATGGTGAGGGTGAGAAGGGAATCAGTACAGATCTGCAGCACAACCTGGTCCTCCCAGGTTTGGAACACGCCGGCATTAAGCTTGTGAATTTAAGTCAGAAAATTGAGATAGCTTGAGTTACTCAAGCCTCTCTTGGAGCTTGTGTAATTTGTATCTAAGCACATGCTTAAGTTCAGAACTGTCGCCATACGCAAATATGATCTTGATAGTTCTTCAGTAAGATATCTCCTTGGTAGAAGGAGTCTTAGAGGTGATGGGCATGCATAGATGACTTGAATCTAGGCAGTTAGCATAGAAGTTACATCCAAACATCAATTTAAATGCTAACTTTTGGTTACAGAAAACTATGTCTCAGAATTCTAAGCTATTTGTGGAGATGGGTAAATCATTCATGAGTTTTCTCTCCTGAAGTAAGATACTGTACTGTATAGGCTAGCCCAACCTTTCTCAACCTTGGGTCCCCAGATGTTGTTGGAGAAGAACTCCCATCATACCTGACCACTGGTCCTGCTAGCTAGGGACGATGGGAATTGTAGTGTATTTGTGTAGAGACAACTCTTCTCAAAGTTCAGTGCCTCCTTAACTGGTTTTGGGTCGGGTCAAATGTTGCTGAGGGCTGCCAAAAACGGCTTTGAGGGTCGAATGCAGGATTCAGGCCATGTGTTTGACTGTCTTGTTCTAGTCAATGATAGACTGTAATTTGAGTATCATTATATGTGACTTCTCCTTACAGAACTGTTCCAGCTTTCGTCTCTGGGTGGATGCAAATGAATTACTGTTCATTGCTTTCTCTTTCTCACCCCCCCCCACCTACCCCAAACTTTGTTCTTGGAACATACTGTTCTTGGTAGCCTAAATATATGTGCATGAACATTCTCCTAGGTCCACCTAGTTGGCATTGATGTGTTCACTGGCAAAAAATATGAAGATATTTGTCCTTCCACTCACAACATGGATGTTCCTAACATCAAGAGGAATGACTATCAAGTAAGTCTACATTTTAATCTATACAAATAGAAAGTCCCTTCTGGGCATAGCCTGATGTCCTATGAAAAAACTATGCTTCCTTAATTAAAATGCCACGCCTTAAATTACTTAGCCTTCCAAAGGACCCATCGAAACAAGCTGGGTTTTGTAATCTCGTACCTCTGACATCTCATTTCCAGTCAAATACTTAACCCTTGGTGCAGCCACCGGACAACATAAAATGCCATTAGAGGGAGTGGAGAGATTATTACAAATGCCATCTAATCATCATTATGAATTGATTTTGTAGGATGGGGGCCACCTTGAACATGCTAATAGAAAAGATGGGATACACATACACTTAATAAAACAAGTGGCCCTAAATATTCCCCTTGTGTCCAGACTAAGATGAATTGTTTCTGTCAGACTAAAAATTTTGTGCAATTTTGTTTTGCAGTTCCTTGCTTTGATGTATATGTTTAAATACAGAGCATAGTGTATGTTAGTAGAACTATCTTCAGGTACTTTGCAGCATTATGAAATATCTCATGCTGGGTTAATATGGTAGCAATTTCTTCAATAGGCTTTGCTATAAAATATTCAGGAATATTTGAAGCAAATTACATTTGCAGAACATCTGCCAATAACAATATTTGGAACCACATATAAAATTAATTGGCAGTTTTAGATCATCTTACTATATTTTTCAGTTTCAAAGCTGCTTTTGCTAGAAAGTGCTACTGAATACAGCATTTTTAGCGTTATCCCTTTAGTGACTAAAGCTGTGATTCACACTGAATAGATCTTGAACTAAAAACTGTTGAAACTGGGTTCCGTGTATTAGAAATGTGCAAGGTTGTTCTTCTGTACAGTGGCTCTCAAACGGTGTGGTGTGCCACATTGATATAGTAGGAGACAATGGCAAGTGTGGCAGAAAGATTCCAGGACAGTCAATAAATATAATATGTGAATGATTCATATTCTCATTCACATTGTTTTATACATTTTTATTCTGAAAGTGTGGTCCAGAGAAAAAAGTTTTGAAAACCACTGGTCTATAGCAATCAGAAGCAAAATGCTAAGTTCAGAAAGCAATGCCCATATGCCAATACTTTTGACTGAACTTCATTCAATTATGAATAAAATTGAATTGGAATTGTTAATTTCTTGCAGCTGATCTGTATACAGGATGGATATCTTTCTTTGCTGACAGAAAGTGGTGAAGTTCGTGAGGATCTGAAGGTGCCAGAAGGTGAACTAGGCAAAGAAATAGAGGGGAAGTATAATGCAGGCGAAGATTTCCAGGTAAAATCTGAGGTTTGAAAAAGTCTGGGGTTTTATTTTTCTTTTGACACCCAAGTTACCTTGAAAGTACTTTATTGCTGCTAACGGTTGATCTAAAATAACTTCCTGGGCCTTATTTTAATGGGGAGAAAAGAAAGGGGGATAAAGTGGAATTAGTTTTCTATTCTGAAATAATAAGTGGCTTATCTCTTGTAATTGCAGTTGGTTTTTTCTTCATTCATATTATTTATTATACTTTTTAATTGCTTACTAACTGAAGGTCTCCAAGCAACTTGCAACACATTTAAAATAGAAATACATTATACCTTCAGAGCAGAACGTATCAGCCATGGGAAGCTTTGGCATCACACTAGTAACAAAAACCAACATGTAAATCTAGTGGTTCCTAAGTAGCTAAGTACTGTAGACTGCCTGTTTTTCAAAAGCCAAGCCATGGTCCCCCTACTTTTGAAAATGTAATATTTGTTACGTCAATGGTGACTCCATACCCCCTCCAAAATGACCCAGCACAACTGTGATGCGCGTCTTCTGGACCACACTCCTACACAAGAGCATAGCCCTAAAAAAAATGAGATGTCCCGAGCAGTTGATGAGCCATGGACCCCCTGGATAGGTTATGCAGACCTCCAATTGGGAACCACTGTCTCATTTTGTAAAAAAACCTGGTGCCAAAATAATTACATGGAAATGATATCAGTGCCCTCCTAAACTAGATGATCAGGATAAGTTAAAGTTATATTCCTCAGCTTGTCTTTATTATAAATACTTCTTCCTATTTTTCACCTGAACTCAAGCTACTATTATGTTAGATTGGCTTAATTATGTGCTTTGTGATTAGCTTTTTGCTGGGAGGTTGACTAAAATTGGAATACTGGTGCTAGAACCCAACTATTGCCATCACAACACTTGTTGTAAATGTAATAGCTGTTTTGTGTATCCTAATAATGCTTTTTCTCTCTCCTTTAGGTATCAGTCATGTGTGCAATGAGTGAAGAATGTGCTGTAGCCATTAAACCTTGCAAATAGGACCATCTGGATTTGAGCAGCTGCTCATATCTCAGCAACTGCAGATTTCTTATTTTAGTTCTAATTATCACCAAAGCTATAACCTTCACTAGCAACCTCGTGTCTTTGTTTGAAAATAGTGCTGGCTAATGTTGCAAGCCATTTGGCAATATTAAAATTGCTGAAGTTCAAGTGCTTACAGGAATGGCAAGGCAGTCAAAACTGTCATTTTAGATCATGAGGTATTACTAGTATGCTTTGCTCGAATGAGACTGTATAGCAGTGCCAATACCAAGGTAGTACTAAGTTTGGGTTTAAGTATGAATAGTGTTTAACATTTTAAACAAATGCGAATAACCACTTTTATCTTAAAATATGGTGAAATGTGGCTTGCACTGAACTGTGAATAGTCATTGAGCTGGAGACAAGGGAACTCATGTGATCAAAATGCCAGTGCTGATGGCCATGTACAACAAACTTATATCTGTAGTCTTGCTGGCTGGCTCACTCTTAACATGTCACCATTTGCCTGTGATGCAAACATCCAGAATATTGGGTGCTTTCATACTCTGGTTAATAGTGCACAAAAGCTTGGGGGTGGGAGGGAGGGAGAGGAGATTCACTAGAGGCCTTTGATTTCAACATGGAGTTCAGCCACTCTTCTAGTTTAAAAGAAGGGAATGCCTCAAGTGTTTCAGTATTAGGCATATTTGTTTTTGATTTTAACTCTTTAGTTTTGTAGCACAAATAGACTTTTTGACTTTTTATTAATGGATCAAAAGTGCACATACTAGCTTGTATAAAGGCTTAATATGAGCCTGGTTTCACGCAACTGAAATTAGGTCATGGGTTGTACAGTCCCAAAAAGAACTATGACAGAGTGCTCTATCAAGTACAAGAACTTCAGTGCTGTGTTAAGGGGTCACACTGACTCATAATCTACTTGTACAAGACTTGATTACACTGAACAGGCAAATGCCTAATCGCTAATAGACAATTTGTCTACACGACCTTCAACTTTGTAAGATCATGCTTCTGCTTCATTAGCATTTTGCGGGACACCAACTTAACTTAAATTTGCCTTAAATATTGGTAGCAACTGACTAACTTGAACTAGTGACTGGGTTCTTAAAATGTGCTTAGTTCATTACTGGCAGCTTTTTGTGTGCATAGGAAACAGGATTTTGAGCTTCAGTTAGGAATATGGTTGCCCTTTAATCAGTGAAGTTAGTTAGACAACAGGTGTAAATGAACTGCATCAGGGTCTAGTGGTAGGCTCTATATTATAAGTATCTATGCAGAGAAGGGGCACAACGCAGATTGATTTGGCAATAAAAACTCGAACAAAGCACAGTCTTGATGTGGTAGTAAATAACTACATATTTCAAGATCTAGGGCTACTGGAAAGCTGAAGGATTTTAGCATATTTAGTCTAATCATGTGAGTGTTTCTAGATAGTTGATTCTCCAATAGTCATGGTTTGAATGAGAAGTCCCAGTTTGAAACATGGACTCAGCTAGTATCATTAGTCATGAATGTGAACAGTTTTGAGAAGTAAACTCGTGTCATAGTATCTGAAGAGTCCTACTAACATCTTAACTGCTTGCATCATCTTAAGGACGTATGCAGCTAAAATGTGTAGAGGCAGGTGGCTTTTGGAAATGTGTTACTGAAGTGCCCTCTTATACTTCGGAAAACATACTGTCTTAATTTCAACTTGACTTTTAGCAATCTGGAACCACAGAATATCTAGACTAGATGGGGGGGGGGAATCTGCTAAGTAGATCTGTATGGCACTCTTTTGCATACAGGTTTTGCAATGTCATTTCACCAGTAAAAACTACAGTATTTACAATAAGACAGTAGCAAAGCCATTTCATTAGTAGAGAGCAGTCTCTACAAACCCACCAGGTTTACAATAAACTAACTTTGCTAATAAAAGCTTAATACTGTATCTTTCAGGTTATTTAAGCTATTTCAGGGTAATCATGTTTCTCTAAATTCACTTTTAAATGGTTTTTACTTCATAGTTGGAACAAATTGTATTTTGTTGGAGCAGGTGGAAGCTCTTCTAACAAGCTGTAAGCCAAAATTAAGGCTGTTGATATGAGCAACTCAGTCCTGCTGCTGTTCTGTAATGGTGCAAGCTTTCTTGTTTGGGTCCATTGATGTTTTGTTCAGTGTGCTGTAGGTTCTCTTGCCTCAGATGTTAGGAACTTCTTTTTTAAAACCCAACTTTACCTCTTGATGTGTTGTTGTGTCTTTGTTCAACAAAACCACTGCTAGTTGAGCCATGACTTGAATATACTCTTCTCAGGGCTGCTCTTGTGAAGAATTGAAAGAGCTTAAGTTGATTATTTTAACAAAGCTGCTTGAAAGTCTTACAGGGTTTTGTATTCCATAAATTTATAGCATGCCTATGATGCAAGTAGAGTTCTAGTACATTGAACCTTAGTCTAACACAGTCAAACATTGTGACCAAGCTATTCTAGCGACTAGATGACATGTTTGACTGCAGTAAGCTTTAAGTATGGAAATGTTGGCTGTGTCTGGAAACTTTCATAGAACAAGCTGTGCTTAAACATTTTATCCTGTGTAAAGCATATGACTCTCATACATTATACTCACATTTCCACAGTACAACTCGGACAATGATCTCTGTGGCTTTTATTTACATTGTTTTGTCTAGGTCTTGTAGTGAACGCTCATGATGAGTGACTGTTACATTAACATATAATTGTAAACAACGTGTGGGGAGAAGGGGTTTTTGTATTTGCCACATACGGTAGCTCAGACAAGTATGCAATATACCTACTGGCTAGCAAATGGATGCAGTGTTCATTGTACAGGAGTGACTTTTGACTTTAAAAGCAAAACTTGAAAGGTTTGTATGTTTTCTGCATTTCTGTAATAGCGTATTCATGTGTTAAGAGTTCTTGGCTTTTAACGACTGTTTTATTGAAAAGTTTGAATTATGATTTGGATCACAATGAGAATAAAGTTTGAACCTAAGTGCTACTCTTTTGACTTTTTTCCCTACAACTGCTAATAAATGCCTTGTATATGCACTTCCACAGATTATGAATTCTATAAGGATGTGACCCTACTGTAGTTTCCTTATTAAGCATACATCATTGATCACAATCTCACTTGAAAAGGAAGGCTGCTGTAGATTGCCCAATAAAAACTGGCCTGAGCAAATACATTTGCTTGAACAGCACGAAGGTGCCCAATATTTCTTCCATTGTAAAACAAGGTTTGGGGAGGACCTGACACCCAAAAGCTAAAACTGATTGTTAATATCTGCTGCATTGCAAAGAGGGGAAAGGTTTGGGGTTGGAAGGGGCTTCTTGAACCCCTGTAATGTAGTCCACTGTTACTTCAAAGGTGGGCAAAGAGATTTTTGGCCAGCTAGTATTTGGGGTCGTCATACATCCAGAACAGTTTCCCGGTGGAAATCAGTCAAATATCCAGGAAACCTTTTAAAAATAATAATTGTTAATTTAATTTGGTTTTGATTTGTTAATTGGAAAATTTAAAAAATCCGGGTTTTCATTGTTTGAAATATGGCATCCCTAAATAGTACTTGTCTAATTGGAAGCGCTTTTCCAAGAATAGCTTGCCTGCATAAAAATGCAGTGTGTGTGTGTGTGGTGGAGCTTTGTGGCATTTCCACACTCAGACTACGGGTTCCAAAAATCCTACAGCGATTGTAGGGAACCTTGGGAAGAGGTGTAGCTCGGAGGTAGAGCCTCGCTGGGCATTCAGAAGGACTCCAGTCCCAAGCCTCTCCACCCGGGGCTGCGTCAGCCCCCTGTCTATTGCCCTGGGGAGGTGTTTCCGGTCGGTTCTAACTCGCGCTCCTTGGATTTCTTATTTCTATTGATTAAACTTGAAACACCCCCCCCCCAAAATAAAGAAGCGCCGAGACACCAGGACCCACCAGCCGGACTCTGTATCACGCAGCTTCCGGTGTGCGCACGTTAGCGGAAACGAGCGGGCGCTTGGCACCCGGAAGTATTACCCCTCTTCCCTGATCCGAGCGTCAACTCTCTTCCTTTATCCCTCGAGCGTGGTCCACGCCGCACGTCATTGCGTCACGGCGCGGATATCTATAAAAGCGCGGCCGCGATGTTTCCGCCCTCTCTTTCTCCATTGCCTGGCCAAGATGGCGCCGGTGAGTTTCTGAGCCGGGCGGGCTGTGGCGGGAGACACGCGTGGGTTAAAGGAGGGCAGGAAGGCTTCCCTGCTCACTCTTCTCTCCCTCGCCTGCTCCTTTCCCACACGCTAGTAAACCTTGCAGGGCTGTTGGGAGGCTGCTGTGTAGCTGTGACCCTAAACCCCCCTTACCTGGGAGAAAGCCCGTTGCATTCAGTAGGATTGCCTGTCGTGTTTGGTACCCTGAATTCATGGGCGCCACACACGTTTTGCAAGATCACGTACATAATGCGAAATAAGGTCTGGAGGACTCTTGTGAAGAACTCTTTGAGCTCATTGCCAATTTTCTAAAGTACCTCATTCATGTCTTCGTGCTTTTCGGGGATGGGTTTCGTAATGCTCTCACGCAAAGGGAGATGTTGCTAGATTGCAATTTGAGGTCATTCTTGATCATTGGGCCCCGCTGTCTGGGAGTCCAGCAACATCTGAAGGTCACTCAAGTTTGCTGCTCCAGCAAAAATGCATAGGACATCCATAAAGGGACATGGGAAATCTTGAAAAGCCCGTGGATAAATAAATGTCAACTGGCAATAGTAAATGATGAGCGTCCCCAGTTCTGCATCTTGTGTATTACCACCGCTTAACTTTAGGTATACAGTGGTACCTCAGATTAAGAACTTAATTTGTTCTGGAGGTCCGTCCTTAACCTGAAACTGTTCTTAACCTGAAACACCACTTTAGCTAATGGGGCTTCCTGCTGCTGCTGCTGCTGCGCCGTCGCTGCACAATTTCTGTTCTCATCCTGAAGCAAAGTTCTTAACCTGAGGTACTATTTCAGGGTTAGCAGAGTCTATAACCTGAACCGTCTGTAACCCGAGGTACCACTGTACATCTTAACATTAGGTATACATCGGGTGAAAGGGGAGGGAAGCCCAGTGCTATGATAGCCACAAATGAAGGAATGACACTTAATCCTGGTCTTCCATAGCACTTAAGTCCAACCTCCCCCCCGCCCCCCGGTAGTTATTATTATTTATTAAATTTCTATAAACCCTTCATTGGAGGATCACAAAGTGGTTTACAATATAAAAATACATAGTAACAAAACCAATACGCCTCAAACCCCCCCCCCCCATTTAAAAGACCATAGTGTTTAATTAGCAAAAATTCAAGGTGCTGTACATCGTTCTTCCTCTCATTGAATCCCCACAAGAACACTCAAAGGTAGGTTAGGCAAAGAGGTAGTTACTGGCCCAAGGTCACCTAGTTAGCTTCATGGCTGAGTGAGGGTTTGAACTTAATCTCCCATATCCTAGTCTAGCACTCTAATCTCCATACCACACTGGTTCCAAGACCCTTGACTGCCCTGATTGGACAGATTCTGCCACCTCACAGGTCCTGGATATGGGCCCTTTGGATTCTAGTTGGTGCTTGTGGCAGAAACTGCTCTTGTTTGGCGCAAGGTCCTCCGTTATTTTAGTTTAAAATAGAGTAACAAAAAAATTTGTCCCTAGCCCTTTGAGAGGAAAACAAAGTTAGCTATTAAAGAACTGTTAATTCTTATGCTTCGCTTGGCTTGCACTGTAGTGAGGGTAGGTGATGAAATTTTCATTACTAATATATTTTCTGTGTTAAGTGAAAGTTACAGGATAAAGAATATTGGCTAAGGAGAGAAATATATTAAGGCATCTCTGATATATGAGGTATATATTTCCTCTTGACTATACTGATCAAATATAAGGATCATTCATACTAACTTCAGGGGCATGTTTGGTTTTCTTTTAGCAAAAGGACAAGAAACTGAAAAAATCAACTTGCAAGTATAGCCTTGACCTCACCCATCCTGTAGAAGATGGAATATTTGATTCAGGAAATTTTGTAAGTAGTTCTGCTGTTCACACTTCTTTGGTCATGTTTTAATGGCAACATACATTGAAACTTAAGGAAGGAAAAAAATTCAAATGCTTGAGGTTTCTTTTAAAGGAAATTAAGTCTATGCGTGTTTATAATAAAATTCATGATAAATAGTTGCCCTTTAGTCAAATCAGCCTATGGCTAAGAACTTGACTCCTACAACTGTAAATCATTCCCAGCCAATTAATCACATCCTGTTTTAATTCTTACTGCCTGCAATTACCTTTGCTTGTGCAGGGAGGTTTGGAGTTACAGACCTGGATAGGATAATTATTTAGCTTGGCTTAGTGACTATCTTAATCATAATCCAGATGGATTCCATACCAAATGACTATGTATCGTACCAATGTTTTGTATCTTAAAATAAATATATAGAGAGAGACAGATATTGTATGTTATGAATTACCGTATTTTTCGCTCCATAGGACGCACCTAGTTTTTTGGGGGGGAAATAAAGGGGGGGAAATTTTTCCCCCCCAGCCCCCAGAACAGGCTGCTATCCGCTAGCTGTGGGAGAGCCGCGCGACTTCGCGCAGCTCTCCCACGGCTAGCGGAGCGCTGCGCGAAGCCCGAGTCTTGGGGCGTGCTGAGCTCAGCGCGCCCCAAGCTTCTGGGTGCCAGCAAGGTCTCTGCTAGCCGTGGGGGAGCTGCGTCTCCCACGGCTAGCGGATAGCTTCCTGAAGCCTGGAGAGCGAGAGGGGTCGGTACGCACCTCCAGGCTTCAGCGAAAGCCTGCATTCGCCCCATAGGACGCACACACATTTCCCCTTCATTTTTGGAGAGGAAAAAGTGCGTCCTATAGGGCGAAAAATACGGTACATTAATAGGAATATTTCTATTAATATTTCCATTCATTTTTCTTGATTCTTGCATGATTTATTTGCATTTTGTGACTGTAATAATGGATTGTCTGGCTAGGGTCACTTCCCTAGTTCCACATCTAGGGCGCCATTCCCTAGTGTTGCATTTTTTTGTTTTTCTTGAATTAGGAACAGTTCCTGAAGGAAAAAGTTAAGGTCAATGGAAAAACTGGAAACTTGGGAAATGTAGTTCATATTGAACGCTTTAAAAACAAAATCACAGTGACATCTGAAAGGCAGTTCTCAAAAAGGTGGGTGTTCTTTATTTTGTGTGGTGGGCTTTTCTTTCTGATTTTAGCTCCAAACCTCAGGACACGTAGCAAGAATTGTAAACCAATTTAAAATGTGGCTTTAGTTGAAATTCCCCAGTTAAGCTAACCTAGTAGCATTTGAGGCTGTTTATTATCTCGTGTCTTTAGCATGTGTTTCTGTGCCAAACGCACACTTGACACCTGAAGACTATTCTCAGTTCTGTTCTGGAATATCAGCTTTTGAAAGAGAACTGGAAGGTGAAGTTGGGCTATTTAATTTGCCCCATCTTCCTACAGTTGATTTCTTAACTAGTATGATATATTTGAAAGGAAGCTAATGGATTTCACTTGATTTCCAAATATGTGTTCTTAGGTTGTTGTTTTTTGTGGGAGAGCAGTGTAATATTTTGGCAATTCCTGGAGTGGCCTAGTTTTTGCCTACTCAATTGGTCACTCATAGGATCATATTAAACTGTCCCATACCAAGTCAGACCATTTACCTTTTTTCAAAGAGGGCCAGATTTGATGCTTGAGGGCCAACCAAAGTTGTTGAGCTTTTTGGGGTTTAACCCTAAGCAATAAGCTGCCACAGGGGCCAAATTAGGCTCTCAAACAGACTTTGCCTGGTCTAGGCTGATGGCAGCACTCCAGGGTTTCAGAGACGGAAGCTCTCCCGGCCCTATCTAGAGATGCTGAGGGTTGAACTTAAGACCTTCTATATAGGGGGCAGATTCTCTGAGCTATGGCCCTCATCCTTTGGTGAATTAAGTTCATCTTTTAAGATAGATTGCATTAATACGGAGATTCATTTCATCACATGTAATAGTATTTATATAGCACCTCAGAGTTTCAGATTTTTTCATATAATTCTCAGCCTTTCAACAATCTTGTAAGGTGGGTCTGCTTGACCTGGTTGTAAATGGGGCAGGTAACAATAGTGGCTTGCCTAAGTCCATTCAGTGAGTTCATGACAAGCAACAAATTTCACCTGGGAACTTTCTGGTTCTGAGTTCAGTTTCCTATACATGTCTATTCAGAAGTAATCCCCTTTGGGCACCGTTAAAATTTCTCCCTTGTCTATAGAATTGCAGACTTAGGTGTTCTGTTAGACAGGCTACGTCTTAAGGGTCAGATGCTCAACAAATAATCATTGTTGCTTTTTGCAGTCATCGACTGCTGTCTTGTATCACGTCTTTGTAAACGCTTGTGATCAAATTACATCATACATTTAAAATCACTTGGCCTTTTGTGTTAAAGGTACCTTAAGTATCTCACAAAGAAGTATCTCAAGAAGAACAATCTCCGTGACTGGCTGCGCGTGGTTGCGTCTGACAAGGAGACCTACGAACTGCGTTATTTCCAGATTAGCCATGATGACGAAGGGTCTGAAGCCGAGGAGTAGAATAAGCTTTTATGTGGAGCATTGTCTTCCCTGGTGCACAGCGTGTACACATGAATCATCTATTTATGAGAATGAAATCATTTATTACCAAAGAAAAGTTGTACACTGACTTTACTTATAGATTGCTGTGGGCACCTGGGATTTGTTGTGTTTCAAAAGTTTCATTAAAAGAGCCTCCTGATAAATTATAATCTGTAGTTCTCTTGTGGACATGAGGTTTTGCCTACGTTTCATTGAAATACATAACACAGTCACATATTTATGCTTAATGGCCACATCCCTGTAATCTCTGTGACTGACCAGTCCATTATACAGTGGTACCTCGGAAGAACTTAATTCATTCTGGAGGTCCGTTCTTAACCTGAAACTGTTCTTAACCTGAAGCACCACTTTAGCTAATGGGGCCTCCCGCTGCCACTGCACCTCCGAAGCACGATTTCTGTTCTCATCCTGAAGCAAAGTTCTTAACCTGAGGTACTATTTCTGGGTTAGCGGAGTCTGTAACCTGAAGCGTATGTAACCCGAGGAACCACTGTATAATTGTTCTAGTAGAACTAGAGTAAAACTTAAATCCATTCTTATCTCAGAATTTTCACCATAGTCATACAGGACTAAATGTATAGTGTGCTCATACATGATCTATTTAAACAGTTTCTAGACTGCGCTCTCTATATATTTAGAGTCCTGTGTAGAATGACTTCAGCCAATAATAGCTGGTTTGGAATAATCTGGTTAAGGCAGTTAAGTCAGAAATTAATTTCAGAAGAAAAGTCTTAGTCTTTCAGTTCTGCTATTATGTTTGGCCAAAAGTCAGTTCCCTACAGTGGTTATGCAAGCGATTTATTCTGCCATTCCAGACAGCACCATGCATATAGCAAGAGCATTGTTGAAATAATTTTATGCAAGCCCTATTTGTAATTGGTAACCATACTTTCAAAACCGAGTAGCTATCTGCAAGACGGCTGTTTGCATTCGTGATTATTCATTATGGGTGATGATCAGTGTTCATAACACTCAAGAATAGACCCATTGAATTCAATAGGCAAGTTGTTTAAGTCCATTGATTTACGTGGGTCAAGTTGAAGCATGACCTAGGTGGATATCAGCCTTACTACTTGTATCCAGCCTTTCTTCAATAACTCAAGGTGAGATTTATGTGGCTCTCAGATGGATTCCCCTCCCAGCACTGACCAGACCTGTGTGACTTCAGCAAGGTTGCAGCATTGTGTGCCTTCAAACCCTGATGATCTTACTGTTTCAACTTTAAAGATTTGCAAACAAAAAGAAAGCAATAATATTAATACAATTCCAGCAACAATGTTAAAAATGAGAAGATGTGTTTTTTTAAGCTGTAGCAACATAAAACAATAGTTGCCTGACCTTGTCAACCTGGTGCCTTCAATATGTTTTGGACTACAACTCACATCTGTAGTGGACACCCCAGTGCTCTCTGAGGCTGATGGGTGTTGTATTCCAAAGCAGCTAGATGGTGCTAGGTTGGCTAATAATAATAATTTACAGTGGTACCTCTGGTTACGTACTTAATTCGTTCCGGAGGTCTGTTCTTAACCTGAAACTTCTTAACCTGAAGCACCACTTTAGTTAACGGAGCCTCCCGCTGCTGCACGATTTCTGTTCTCATCCTGAAGCAAAGTTCTTAACCCGAGGTACTATTTCTGGGTTAGGGGAGTCTGTAACGTGAAGCGTATGTAACCCAAGGTACCACTATACACCGCCCATCTGGCTGGGTTTCCTCAGTCGCTCTGGGCAGCTTTCAACAGAATATTAAAAACACGATAAAACATCAAACATTAAAAACTTGCCTATACAGGGTTGCCTTCAGATGTCTTCTAAAAGTCAGATACAGTGGACCCTCCGGATATGAACTTAATTCATTCTGGGGGTCCGTACGTACCCCGAAAATCCGCATCTAGAGGCACTGCTTCTGTGCACACACATGGCACAATCAAGTGCTTCTGCGCATGTGTGCAGACCGCTTCTGTGCACGCACGCACAGCAAAACCCGGTAGTATACACTTCCAGGTTTGCTGTGTTCGCAACCTGAAAGTTACGTTACCCAAAGGTACATCCTGAATTGTAGTTCAACAACATCAGGAGGGCCACAGGTTCCCCCACCTCCCAGGTAGATTTTTTTTCCTCATCCACCAGATGGCTCTCAAGTCTCCAGTGACTGACTTACTATTCAAATATAATGTATGGGTAGTCCGTGATTATAAAAGGACTGGCTGTTCCGTTCGGGAACTCGCCTCTCCCAATAATCTCTTTAATAGACCTGAACATCCACGTAGTCTTTAGCACTGTTTTTATGTACACTCCAGTGAATTTATATTGCCGGTTTAAAATATCGGTTCAATGGGCTGCTAACAGTCTTCGCCACTAGCTGGCTGTATTGCACCATAATAATAATTCGGCAGAGCGTGCAGCTTTAGAAGGGAATGTAAATGAACATCTCAGGCAAACAAGCTGGCGTCTTAACACTTTTTGTGCTCCCCCCCAAAGCCATCTGGGTCGGAGTATTGCCCCACACAACTTGGTTAATGGGCAGCTCATTATTCGTTGCAAAAGCCACCGTATAGCCTTTTGAAGGGCAAACAGAAGTTGCAAGTGTTCTGAGTTCTTCAAAGCTCTTCTTCCAGTTAAGAATGTAAGAAGGACCCTGCTGGATTAGTTAGACCAAAAGCCCCATCTAATCCAGAGCTCTCTAGGCTAAGGTTACCAGACATCCCCTTTGCTGGGGACAGTCCCCAGATTTACAAATCAGTCCCCATACAAAATCAATTGAAGTTGAAATGTGTCCCCGGATTCACTGAAAAAATCTGGTAACCTTACTCAGGACAGAGGGTTTAACCAGTTGCCTATGGGAAGTCTGCAAGCAGGATTTGAGTGTTCTAGCACGATCCTCAGCAACTAGTATTCAGGTACACTGCCTCTGGTCCTACAGGCCATCATGACTAGTAGCCACAGATGAATTTATCCATGAATTTATCCCATCCCTTTCTAAAGCCATCCAAGTTGGCATCCACCACTGCATCTTGTGGCAGTGAGTTCCATAGTTCAACTGTGCACTGTGTAAAGGGCCTCCTTCCAGCCATTCTGGATCCCCATCATCCAGCAGAATGTTAAATCAAAGGGGCACCTAGGGCAAGACTTTTGGGGCAGATGTTTGGGGCTCCACTGAGGGGAATTAGCAGGAGGGGCCCCCGCCAACCGGAGTAAATGATGTATCACAGATTCTCGTCTAAAGAATGGGAGCCAGCCCCCACCCCATAGGACCAGCTGAACTAAGTGATGCTATGCACATTGAACTGAATATGGACTAAGCAGCTGAACTTAGGTCCCACTGAAATCAATGGGACACAATTTAGCCATGACTTTCACATAGCATAGGATGGGGTCATAAAATTGGAAGGGACCAATTGTAGGCTGACCAGAAGAGGATGTGGCCCTTGGTCTGCAAAAGATTCCCCACCTCTGGTCTATAGTTAGATAAGAGCACCACCCTGTTTAAAAAACCAGGCTGGCAGGTGGAGGTGTGAGGAGGAAAACCAGGTGTGATGTTGGAGCCCAAAAGTGCAGTTTGTAACAGTCTTAAGAAGCAGCGTGGGAGGTGTCAGGCAGATGAAATTAAATGCGTTCCCTGCAGTGTAAAGCAGGCTGCATTGACAGCTGCAGTGACGAAGAATCTGGCAGAAGGCACTTGCAAAGTCAGGTGCCGGCTTGGTTGACAGTTTCCCTCTTGAGGTGTTTTTGGAAATCACACATGGCTACAGGCAGGATCTGGGCAGGCGAGATTTTTATTCTGGCTATATTTGCTTGACAATCTGGCCAGCGCTGTGAGAACAGGATACTGAACTACATGGGCCTTTGACCTGGTCCAGCAGCGCTTGTCTATTCTTGTGTTTTTCCAGACCTCTTAAAGTAGTTTCAAAGAGGTTTTGCTTTTCGTGGTTTCAAAGTGGGGCTGAGCCTTGATGGTAGAGCCATCCCAGCATCCAGATCGGGGTGGGGCGCATCCCAGCATCCACCACAGGAGTGGGGTGCACCGTGGGGCCTCCAGAGTCTGCAGCGGGCGGACTGTTTGGGCAGTGCGGAGCCTGCGCGCCTGCAAGCCACCATGTCTCTCCCAGGAGAGAAGTGTGGCTCAGGCACGCTGCAGGCCCCGCAGTGAGTGCCGCCCGGCATTTTGTCACCCCCCTCAGTGGTGACACTCGGGGCGGCCCGCACCCCCTTCCTCCGCTCCTGAATCCATTCTCCCGAGGTGCCAGTGTTTGCATCTGGCTCCCAATCCACCAAGATGCCATTTCCTAACTGACTCACATTCAGAAGAACTCAGAATTTTAAGGCCACCATCACACCCAAGACATCTGAAGGCAGCCCTGTATACTATAGGGAAGTGGGTTTTTTAATGTTTAATGTTTTATTATGTTTTTATATATATTGGAAGCCACCCAGAGTAGCTGGGGCAACCCAGTCAGATGGGAGGGGTATAAATAATAAAATAATTATTATTATGGAATAGGACGTCCCTATTTTCATCGGAGAAATGTTGGAGGGTACAACTCTCAAAGTGGTTTCACAACCAATCCCTTCTCTCAGGGAACCCTGGGAATTGTAGTTCTGTGAGGGGAATAGGGGTCCCCTAACAACTCTCACAAGGGACGCGGGTGGCGCTGTGGGTTAAACCACAGAGCCTAGGGCTTGCCAATCAGAAGGTTGGCAGTTCGAATCCCCGCAGTGGGGTGAGCTCCTGTTGCTTGGTCCTGTTGCCAATTTAGCAGTTCGAAAGCACGTCAAAGTGCAAGTAGATAAATAGGTACTGCTCTGGCAGAAAGGTAAACGGCATTTCCGTGTGCTGCTCTGGTTCGCCAGAAGTGGCTTAGTCATGCTGGCCACATGACCTGGAAGCTATATGCCAGCTCCCTTGGCCAATAAAGCGAGATGAGCGCCGCAATCCCAGAGTCGGTCACAACTGGACCTAACGGTCAGGGGTCCCTTTACCTAACAACTCTCACACTAGGGACAGAGACTAATGGCAAGGGCTGGGGACACAGGAAATTGCCATATACTGAGTCAAACCATTGGTCCATCTAGTTCTTAATTTCTTACTCCAACTGGCAAAGGCTCTCTAGGCTTTCAAATTGGCTACATTTCCAACCCTACCAGGAAATGTCAGGGAATGAACCCGAGACCTTCTGCATACAAGATGGATGCCTTACCACTGAGCTGCGACCCTCCCCAAGAAGTTGTGTTGCCCTTTACATCCCTTGGGGAAGAATAAGCAAACGGCACTGCTAGTGGATGAAATATCCGGCCCATTTTCCTTTGTGTGCACGCTATCAGAAAAAAATAATATTGAGAAATGAGTGATATTATTTTTAATCTCCCCGCCCCCCTCCTTTTTGGATATTCAGCTACAATATGTGCTTGAACCCAAGCCAACACAATGCAAACACTCTGATTAAGCATCGCACCCCTGGACCAAGGCAGACAATGCCCCCTTTGTTCTCCAGAGTGTATGGCCTGCTAGTCAGGCAACGTTTGTTTAGCCCACGTGTAACACAGTTTATCGTAACTCAAAAGCTCCGAAAACAAGAGGCCTACACACAGTGTTGCCGTTGTGCTGATAGGACTTGCTGAGAAACGGCCAATGCCCTCCTTTGTTGACCTTGATGTTTCCAAACCGATAGTTTTTAAAGGAAGCTTTGATTGTTTCCTGAGTCCTGTTCTTTTTTGCTGACTGATAAGGCAGTGGTTTGGGGGGAGGTGTTGTTATTGGGTTTGGGGGGCGGTTTAAGCCTGCTTTGTTCATCGGCCTCCTCAGCTTTTCACATGCTTGAACGAAACGTCAGTGCCAGCAGGTGAATGCTGATGATTAAAACGAAAACCAAAAATCAACAACTGGATTGTAATGGAATCAAAGGGGGGGGGGGAATGACTGTTGTTTAACCAAATGGTTTCCTCCCCACCACATTACTGTTCCTTTTGTTTGTTTGTTTGTTTGCTTGCTTGCTGAATTTTACAGCTGTGAAAAGGCAGTGGATTTCATACTAAGGACCAGCAGGAAAAGGATCTAAAACAAAAATGACAATATCATAAGAACATAAGTACCGTGGTACCTCAGGTTACATACGCTTCAGGTTACGGACTCCACTAACCCAGAAATAGTGCTTCAGGTTAAGAACTTTGCTTCAGGATGAGAAGAGAAATTGTGCTCGGGCTGTGTGGCAGCAGCAGGGGGCCGCATTAGCTAAAGTGGTGCTTCAGGTTAAGAACAGTTTCAGGTTAAGTACGGACCTCCGGAACGAATTAAGTACTTAACCTGAGGTACCACTGTAGTGTGTTACTGGGATCAGGCCAGTGGGCAAATTAGTCCAGCACTGTGTTCTCACGTTAGTCAGCCAGATGCCTATGGGAAGCCCGAAGACAGGACAAGAGCACTCTCTGCCCTTGCAATTCCCAGAAACTGGCATTCATAGGCATTCTGCCACTGATAGCCACATTCCCCATAAATTAAACTAACTAACCCTCTATTGAAGCCACCCTAGTTGGTGGCCATCGCTATTGTCCTAATATATCAACAATGCCTTTCTGCTAATTTATAGTGCAGCCATGTGTCATGGTGTAACTTTTCTTCTCCTTGAAATCTTTCCATTCTTGTTGGTCGTTAACATGGGCGAAGAAATAGTTTGCTCCTTTCCTTCTCCCTCCCAATCCCTTTTCCTTTTGTGCTGTGTCTTTTAGGATTGCTGGACGGCAGGTAAGAGACAGTTCCATGTGCACTGTGCTGGGTTTTTTTTTCTGGCTGAAGAGCAGGAGGAAAATGCTAATGATCAGTAACTGCCGACCAACTTTGTAAACTGATGCTGGTCAGAATACAGCTTTGTACTCAGAATAGCTTTGTCTTCCAGTGGTAATAACCCTAAAGTTCCTGTAATCTTTCTACCACTAACCTTACCAGACTATTTTTTCTGCACTCTTCTGTTATATTCACCCCGGCAAATGCTCAACATTCTCAATATACGAAATTGATGCAGACTAAAATAAGATGCCGTGAGTCAATGTGCATGTTTGCTCCAAAGTAAATCCCACTGACTTCATTTGAGCTTACTCCCCAGCCCACACATGCGCAACTGTAACCCATGGGACACATGCAGCCCTCAGAGGTGTTTTGTGCAGCTCTTGTGGGTGCCCAAGCCCCCTCTCCATCACTGAATTCTTCCGCTTCCTGTTGCAAATTTTGCTGCCTCTGGATGAATGCTCATTGCCGTATAACCTACAAATGCCATCAGTTGCAAATGCTCACGTCAAACCTCTGCAAAATAATAATAATAATAAATTTTTATTTATACCCCGCCCTTCCCGGTTTAAAAACCGGGCTCACGGCAGCTAACAGCAAATATAAAGCATTGATTAAAATGCGACTTAAAAACAGCATAAAACAGCATAAAATACAACATAAAATGCAGCATCAATATCAATAAAATTCTAAAATTCAGGGGTCATTTTTTTTGCGGGGGGGACCCAGTCAGTAGACATCATATGATCCCCAGGGCCAATTGGCCAAGTTGGTCTTACTAGGGCCAGCAAGGAGACCAGGGAGGAATTTAAATGTGGGGGCCCAGAAAGGGTTTCTTCATAGAGGAGGAAAGGGGAAAAGGGAATAGAGGATCAAGCTAATTCAAGTTGAAGGCCAGGTGGAATAGCTCTGTCTTACGAGGGTCCTAGGCCGCAGAGGGCTTTAAAGGTCAAAACCAGCACCATAAACCTGACCCTGTACTCCACCGGGAGCCAGTGCAGCTGGTAGAGCACTGGGTGAATATGCTCCCATGGCAAGGACCCCGTGAGGAGCCTCGCTGCAGCATTCTGCACCCGCTGGAGTTTCTGGGGCAGTTTCAAGGGCAGCCTTGCGTAGAGTGAGTTAAACGTTCTGCAAGCAAATCTGGATGAATGCTCAGTAAATTTCCTCCAGTAGGTGGAGCAGTATCTTTAAATTACTGAAGATTATTTTGGCATACAACTGCAGTCGTCTGACACATACCTTGCAAGGAAAAGAAAGACCACCATCTATATTGAATACAGCCCATTCTTTTAAATGCCGTATTGTTATCCCCTGGCATTTTGATGGCTCGGCATGGCATACTTTCTGTGCATGCAAATGATTTCATTTGCAAAAGCTATCGGAGTCATCGTTGTCTGTGAGGCTCAGGGGACGTGTACTTCCATTCTGCAAGGAACACAATGCAAATTCCTGTTCGCAAGGTGAATGAGCCTGGTGTGATACATTATGCGCTGGGTAGCTCCGTTGGTTAGAGCATGGTGCTGATAACGCCAAGGTTGCAGGTTCGATCCCTGCATAGGACAGATGCATATTTCTGCACTGCAGAGGTTTGGACTAGAGGATCCTCAGCATCCCTTCAAACTCTTCAATTCTATGATTCTAATGAAATCAAGTCAACCCCCTGTCTAAGGAGGACAATTCAGGCTGTTGAGGCTCATCTTCAGGAATAAGGTTCCTAGATCTCACTGATTTCAGGGTTTGGGTCTCTTGCGTGTCAAGACCCCGCAACCACCCCCTCGTTGAAGAATAAACACACAGGACGCAAATATTAGGTTAATATTATTGGGCAAATTTTGGCCACAACTTTATTGATTACAGAATGTGAGCAGTATTGGCTTAGGCATTGAATGGACCCGACTATATCTGACTCCTGCCCATTGCGCAGGGAGTCTGGTAAGGGTAAACCACCAGAAGGGGGAGCCCCGTCGATGCAGACCAACTTGAGCTCCCCCAGGTGTTCCCGATGGGGTTGTGTCATGGTCCTAGCCCTGCCCCAGGCTTCGGACAAGATCCACACACACCTCAGATTCCTTTAACGGAATACCCTTAAGCTTGGAGGGGCAGGTGATGGCCATACCTCCCCTCCCCTGTCATAAGGTCAAACAATGCCTATTCGCAAAACCTTACAAAGTTGTGGCGATTGCTACGAGGTAGGCAAAAACCAAATGGCTCCATGCCAATTTTGCTAGGTGTGAAAATTCCTACCAGGCCCCTCAATGGTGACCAACTGAGGTCCATAGGAAGGCCAATGAAGAAAACCTGCAAAATAGGGAGGGAGGGCGGGAGATAGAAGCAGTGAGCCAAGAGGAAGCCCTCCGGCTCGCGCCTCTGCTTAAATGGTCCCGGCCACGCCCCCACCAGCCAGCGGATTGGCTGGCTGGTCGTTGACGTGGGCAGGATCCCCCGGGCAACGCAGGACTTTGTCCCCCACCCCGGAGGTGAGTGGGTGGCCACGCAGTCCACCACAACTCCTCCCCACAATGAGGTGGAGTGGACTTTTTCGGTGTCTCTGAAGAGCAGGAATAAAATTAAGGTGAATGGTCAGGTTCAAAGTGGGCAAATCTGCCTTCTGCTTGGCTTGACTCGAGAGCTTTTGCTGTTTGGACCACTCACCTAGAACCATAGAATCGTAGAGTTGAAGGGGACCAGAATCCTAGAAGCTGGGACCTTCTGCTTGCAAAGTGCATGCTTTATCCCTCAGCCATAGTCCCAACACTGATGTGAAGGCCCAATATGCATTGATGAATGTTATTTGCACCAGCCTATCTCTACTGGCTAAATGCAACCTCAAGGCCTAGAGGTCAAAGATTTTCTTACCAGCAGTTCATTTAATAGGCAGAGATGAATGGTGGGGGAAAAAGTGAATGTAATTGAATTCTTTAGGGCAGTTGATCTTCCCCAAGCCAGTTCTGCTATCAATTTTCAGTCGAGAAGGAATATACAGCATCTTATAAATAAATTGAACTTGTTTTTTTCCCAGGAGGGCTTGCGGGGAGGGAGGGAGGAATTAGGTCTGGACCACTACATGCAAATCCTAGCCAGTGTGTATCTCCAAAATCGCATTGACTTTCTCAGCATTCCTGCAGCGCCGCCTGATCTTAAAAGGCGCCAGGTGCCAATGATAACAAGTGGATCAGTGATTTCTCATAAATGCCTGGTATATACAAAGCAAGGAGAAGAAGCCAGGAATCCAATAATAAATACAACAAGGTGCACAAATAGCAGAATTGGAACCAGATGAGCACCAGGGCTTGGTTTCAGTACAGAGGGTCAAGAGGCTGTTTCTTCTCTGGGCAGCTCTAGACAGAACATGAATGCAACACCATTCTTTGCTCACCCGTACACACAGCCCTTGGAGTTGGTTTTGGAAGATTAACAGGGCTTATCAAATGAGTCACTCTTGATTAGCACAATTAGTCCAGCTTACATTCGTTAAAAGTCCCTCCTTTCCAGCATGAGTCAGGGGCAAGGGAAACAGTGTTTATTTTATTTATCCAAGCGCCCGCCATTGACAACATAATATATACAATTAGGTTGCCAGCAATTATCCTTTTGAAAGGAAACGGCGGCGCTTGGAAGTGGTTGGGTTTCTCCTGCGAATATATATAGGGTTGGGGCGGGCGGGGAGAGGGTCCATAGCAAAAGTTTGTGAACTCAGCGGTCAGAAGAGAGAGTTGTTGTCGTTGGCCAGTTGATCGTAATCGCTCGACTGTAGTGCAAATGGTTTGGGCATGAGAGCGGTTTAAGCCTGCGGAAACCAGGATCACAAACCTCCATCCCTGTTTACTCAAGACAGACAGCCTGGGGACAGGCTGTGGGTGGCCATGTCTGAGCCCAGATTTGGAAAGAACTATCTCCAGCTCCAGATTAATAACCCAGGGCCACAGATCAGCTGAGGAGGGGAGGTTGTGTGTATGTGTCCTCCCTTGCATGCAGGGAGATTTTGATTGAGGGCTTGTGTGCTTCCACAATGAGTGGTGTCTAAGTCTGTGCCCTGGATTCAGCCAAGGTCTGACTCCCAACATGAATTTGGTTGATTTGCAGGAGGGGGTGGGGATCTGGGCTTCAGCCAAGTCAGATGGTGAAAGCCCTGGGTTGCTCTAGATTAGGCCATTCAGAAGATCCAGAGCTGTTGGAGAAGAGAGTCCGGTAGGAAGGGAGACCTCAGCCAGATGGAATCCTCCACTCTTCTTTCGTTCATATGTAATTGTAATCTACCCTTCACTGAATGGCCCTCATATTGAAGGGGGGCACACATATCTGCTTGTGTGGTCCTTCAATATTTATGGGACTGCCTCTCCTGGTATGCCCTGCAGAGGACCTTAAGGTCCATGAATAACCATAGTTTAGAGGTCCTGGGCCCTAAGGAAGTCAGACTATCCTCCACCAGGGCCAGGGCCTTTTCGGTGGTGGCTCCGACCTGGTGGAATGCTCTGTCCCATGAGACTAGGGCCCTTCAGGATTTAACCTCCTTCCGTCGGGCCTGTAAGACAGAGCTATTCCACCTGGCCTTTAATTTGAATTTAGCCTGATCTTTTATTTCCCTTCTCTTTCCTCCCCCTCCCCTTTTATGAAGATTACCCACACTGAGACCCCACAGCTAATTCTCCCCTGGCCTCCTCGCTGGCCCAAATAGGACTAATTCAGCCAGCTAGCCCTGGTGATGATCTAATGCTTATTAGATAGATTTCCCCTAAATTGATTTCTGAACTTTGAATTTTATTGTTATTCATGTTTTTATACTGTCTTTTATGCTGCTTTTACAGTTAAGTGTTTTAAATTTGTTGTTAGCCACCCTGAGCCCGGTTTTTGCGGGGTATAAAAAAAATTATTATTATTTATTAAAAGTATCACAAGTACAAAGGAGTATTAAAAACACAGCCTGGAAAAAACCCACAAAACCGACAAATGACAAAGTTAATTAAACAGCAGCAGGGAACAGCTCTGTGAGAGAAGGGAAGGCACCCACTCATTCAAAGAGTAAATAAATGTTTCTCTCGAACAAATCATTCCAAAAGTGTAAGCCGATGGCCTAAGATGCACCTCTTTAACACCACACCAGAGATCCAATAACTAGCTTTTTCTGGATAATGCCAGTCACGCCATAGATCTGTGTGGAGTGCAGGTGCACACTTTAGATCTGGGTCATAGAGAAGACTTGTTGACGAAGGCCTAAGAAATGACAAAAGTAAACATTTAAACAAAAAGCAGGCCGCAGCGAAGATGCTAATGAAAGCTTTGCTCTGCAAAGGACGGCCCATCCCCAAAAGAGCCCTCCTTGCCTTTCAAAATAGCCTCAGTAATTATGTTCTGAGAACTGAGGAAGAAAATGATACACAATGGCAGTTGTGGGCAGTTCAGAGATAAACACCAGCAGGCAAGCACAGGCTGTACTTTGGCGTTTCCTGTAACCAGCTGAAAACAGTGCTGGGCTCCAGGAACTTTGACTTGCCAACCGAGATTTAATTTTGTACCTACTCTTGGCAGCTGGTGACTTTGAGTAGCCTGGGGGCAAACACCTTCTAAACTAAAGCCTCATACCCTCCAAGCGTTCCAGTTTTCCAGGGACAGTCCCAGAATTACAAAAGCCATCTTGGTTTCTGATTTGACCCCAGGATGTCCCTATTTCTCCTGCCTGCCCTGAACCTAGGGGGAGGGGGAGCTGCCGCTTGTCCAGTGGCAGTGACAGCAGCAGTGGTAGCTGCAAAGGAACCCCCCATTGCCTCTCAATGGCTGTGAAATAAAAAATTAAGGTCTTATATTTATATAATAAATGTTCATGGATTTGCTAGGCAAAAACGTACATTAATGTATGGGCCACATGTCTGAGGCAGCACAGGAGGGCAGTCCTGGAGCCATTTTGGCTCCCAAACTGACCAAATGTTTTCTCTGCAAGGTCAAAGGAAAATGGAAAAGCCTCCCCATTGTCTTTTCATTCACAAAACCTGTCTTAAGGGTATATCTGTGTATGAATAGGGTGAGCCTGTGACCTGGCTCAGGAACTAAGTATTTGTCACTACAAAAGACTGGCCAGGCTCCCCAGGGTATCCAATCAAGTAAGCATTAACAGGTAACCTGCCAGACAGGAGATAAACAATGACAGGAGATAAACAACGCACTCAGATTTCTGCTGTAGACCGCCCTTTCTGTGATGTAGGTATGATGTATCTGAGGGGTGGTCTTCGGCTACACCCCTTCTGTGATGTATGTATGATGTTTCTGGGGGTGGTCTTGGACTCCAGGGCGGGTAATTAAAAATGTCTATGTAAGGGCTTGCATGCATGGCTCGGGGTCCTCCTCCTTTCTCCTGCGTGTGGGGGAGCACCCCGTTGCAACAGTTTAATAAAGATCAGGCTTATGAGCTGCTTTGCTTCTCAATATTCTCTGGTTGGCCTCTTTTCTTTTCTCTGACCGATGGAGAACCTACAAAGGACTCTATAAGGGCTCTTGTGTCCTCCATAAGGGAAGAAGGGTGGATTTTCATTTATTACAGCTGCCATGGCCGGCCTCCTCCTTTGAGCAACTTATAGCAGCTGCTGGAGAGCAGGCAAGGAGGGGAAGAGGCTGCCACCACTAAGGTCCAGGCTTTAAGGTGTGCAAGGCACTCTGTTATTTTTGCTGCAGCAGACTAACACAGTTACTGCCCTGGAAATCACTATTTTAATTCCCCCTGCCCCATAATTTTCTATTGAATTTTCTGTTTTACTTTTTAGAACATTCATTTAAAGAACCTTAAAATTTCAATGACTTCCCTTCTTCTCTTTCCATGGTTCATTTTGCATAACATAAATCCCTGCATATTTTGTATAAACTAAACCAGGGGTCTGCAACCTTTAAGACAAAAAGAGCCACTTGGACCCGTTTCCGAAGGAAAAAAAACTGGGAGCCGCAAAACTCGTCATTATAAAAATAACTTTTTAATCATTTTTTTTATTATTTCTTTGTTTGACCCCTCAGAATTACTTCTCCTCATAGAAATAAACGTTAAATTAACAAGTTACCTTTTTGTGTGTGTGTGTTCTTCACTCCCCTTCAAAACAGTGACCAGCATACATGCCCCTTACAATGTAGCGGGTGGGCGGGCGGGAAGGTGACGTCGGGACGGTGCGTGAATAACGCATGCCCCGCCCCCATGTGACATCACAGCCAGTACAGCGCCCGCCACAGTGGGGAGTGTCGGAGCGCATAATGCGCCTCCTCCCCTCGCTAGTATCTGCCCCGGAGCCGCGGCAAAGGTGTAAAAGAGCCACATGCGGCTCCGGAGCCGCGGGTTGCAGACCCCTGAACTAAACCATTCGGTATTCCATTATTACACCCATCAAAACTTATTTACACTGTTGAATTTATCTTAATGCTGCCCACATTTTCAAATAAACACCATTTCCTTCCATATATGCAATAAACATTTTCCAATCTTCTTTAAACCTATGTTCTTCTTGTTCTTTTATTCTATGTGTTAGGTCCACAAGTTGCGCATATTCTATCAGTTTAAGTTGCCATTTTTCTTTAGTTGGGACAGGAAATCACAAACTTAAGCACCTGTAGTTATTAAATCATATTTTTAAATCAATTGTTCAAATTTAAATCTTTTGGTATAATATAAGCATCTCAGAAGAGTCACTAACAAGGTTTTTAAGGAAGCATAAGATAACTTACATTTTTTTCAAAAATATCTTCTGTTCACTATTAGATTGCAGTCTTAGTTCTTTGTATAATACATTGAACCCAAAAGGACATATTTAAGCATTTATTTATTACTGTCACTAAATATAGAAACTCGGGATATGGGAGAAATTTGATTCAGCTGATATTTAAAGGCAAACCTAGCTAATCTGCATATTCCAAACCAAACCAAAACACAATCATTCTCCAAAATCCGCAGTCCTCCCCATGTTGCTATGCTGTTTTCCAGCCACGTAAATTGTACATTAAATACATATACTAGTGCAGGGTCTGTATATAGTGCATATATTAGTGAGAATAACACCCCAAAATGCATGATATTAGAGTCTACATTAGGGACAGTTGCCTACAAAAATATTAGGAGCAAAGTTCACTAAGATACTGGTGGATTGACGACTTTTAAAAATAAAATAAAATCACAAACTGATGGCTGTCACATGGAAGAGCGAACAAGCTTGTTTGCTTCTGCTTTGGAGGGTAGGACCTGAACTAATGGCTTCAAATTGCAAGAAAGGAGATTCTGGCTAAACATCAGGAATAACTTTCTGACAGTAGGAGCTGTTCGACAGTGGAATGGTCTCCCTCGGGACGTTGTGGACTCTTCTTCCTTGGAGGTTTTTAAGCAGAGATTGGATGGCCATGGGTGCTTTAGCAGAGATAACTGCACTGCAGGGGGTTAAACTAGATGACCCTTGGTTCCCCTTCTGACTATACAGTTCTATGATTCTATGACATGCAAATGTGGAGAATTGAACACTGGAAAAATGAGAAACTGAAATAAACCAATATAGACAGATTCTCCCAATCCTAATACAGTGGTACCTCAGGTTACAGATGCTTCAGGTTACAGACTCCGCTAACCCAGAAATATTACCTCGGGTTAAGAACTTTACCTCAGGATGAGAACAGAAATCGTGCAGCGGCAGCAGGAGGCCCCATTAGCTAAAGTGGTGCTTCAGGTTAAGAATAGTTTCAGGTTAAGAATGGACCTCCGGAACAAATTAAGTTCTTAACCCGAGGTACCACTGTAACACCACAGCTTCAAAATTGAACCAGTGTCCCCTAAAGTCACAGTCCCTGTACAAATTCATCAGCTTAAGTTTTATTTAACTGTTGCTCCAAGCCATTGTTGTGTTTTCGTCCTCCTTCACTGGAATAATAATAATACAGAAAACAACCAGAAAACAATATCCTTTGCATCATTCCTTGCAGAGGTTTCGTCCCGATTCTTCTTTCATGTAGTTTTACCAGCTGAGGGAAACTTAGCACTTTCCCTCGAGTAACATTTGCACGTTCAAGCCTGTAATTGGAATATTCCTAGAAGGGATCATTAAAGTTTCCTGCAGTCAGCTGGGTGAACCTACATCTTCTGTTTTGCCACACCAAAGAAATAAAAATAAATCCATGGCCTAATTTAGCAATAATTAAATCAGAAAGAAGCATAAAATTATGAGGGAAAGTTAATTGTGCAGGTGCATTCCAGATGTGAACGATACAGCTCTTTAGCTTAGCACATTTCCCACAAACTACGGTAATATATATTTTCCCGGCTGTTAGCTGCAGCTGAGCTCAGGGGAGAGAGAGAGAGTGATAGGGAAGGGGTGTGTGTTTGTGTGTATGCAAGTGTGTGTGACTGAGTGACACTCACACCCACATGCAAGTTCATGCAGTTGTAACATTTTTACAAATCCACATTAACATTTCTGTTATGTACTGAGTTGAACAGGATCCAAAAGGCAGCAGTCTGATTGGTCCTAGAACAATAGGATTCAGAATGCAGCAGTCTGATTGGTCCTAGAACAATAGGATTCAGAATGCAGCAGTCTGATTGGTCCTAGAACAGTAGGGTCCAGAGTGCAGCAATCTGATTGGTCCTAGAACAATGCAGCAGTATGATTGGTCCGCAGGAGCCACCCAATCCAGCTCCAGGTGGATGTGAAACCGCAACCTGATTGGCCTACAGGAGAATCCCAGAATTAGCCAATCACATGCGGCCCATTGTGTAAATAATGTATATAAAGCAGATATTTGGGGGGAACTTTCACTCCTCCCCACTACTATGAGCTGAATAAAGAGCATGAAATCCACACTTGACTCCGAGTATATTTCAGTTTCCCACTGATCGGTCTCGGCAGCAAACCCTCCCACTGCATCTATGGAAAGTATTACAAGGTCCTAGGTTCAATCCCTGGCATCTCCAGGTAGGGCCAGAAAAGATTCCTGCTGAAACTCTTGAACACCACAGCCATCCCCATTGGCCCTAACACCTCCCAATCCCTTAATCCTGGATGAGGCTCCATAAAAAAGCTGGCACGCCGTTTTAACAGTGGTGAGGAAGTTTTAATGTCTTAGGTCTGTCACCAGGGAGTTTCAAATGCAAAAGTTTGATCGTTTGTTGTCTTATCTCCATTTTCCTTCTACCCTTTTAGCACTAATTTCTCACAATTTTCACAATTTTATATGCAGATTTGCTGAATATACACGGTTTTTTTGCAAAGCAATTTCCTCTAATATACCTCCTGTTTCATTTTTTATATATGTACTCCATATGCATTCTTATGCACAATTTATCCCAATATATGCATTTTTGTACTTATTCCTTGGGTCAGAGAATCTGGAAGTGGTTCAATGGCCATCCTTTCAAAGAATGGCTGTGTTGTGGTTTGCTCGCTGCTTCAGAAATTGCAAATTAGGTAAATTGCGCCTTTTAAATGCAAACTAAATAAAATTTATCCCCCATCCCTTATGCATGAGTATGCTACATACAAAATCAAGCCCCACTGGAATCCTTGGTATCATAGGTAAACTAACATGGAACAATTTACCTTGAGATTATTAGCTAATTTACCTAATCTGTGTTAAATGATCTTGAGAATGCAGCCCTGTATGCATGAAAAGACTCTAAAACCAGACCGGAAAGTAATTGCTGCTAGTACCTCCCGGTTTATTTGTAATGTTCCCCAAAAGCTGATTGTTCCAATTGATATTCTATATGTGTTCAGATGTTGCTAGGGAAAGGATGCGGCTACAGAAGGAAGGGATTGTGGAATAAAACATGTTGGCGGAAGCCACGTGGCTCGTTGTTGCTTAGCAACGCTATATCCCACTTCTTCCAGCACGCCTCGCCTTCCCTTGAGACCAATCAGATTGGGCACTGAAGTACTTGGGAAGCTAAGGATGCTAAGTTAAAGACCAATTGCTTTATAGGATGCAAAGGAAGCTATGCTAGGTCATAAAAGGGGGCGGGCGAAGAATCCAAAACCCAAAGTGGTGCCATTGCTTTAATGGGACCAAACCAAAAAGGCAAGCGGCAAGTTTTCCAGAACTCAGCCATTGCTTCCTTATCCCAGGAACCCAGGTGGTGGAGGAGGAGTAGTTTGGATTTGATATCCCACTTTATCACTACCCGAAGGAGTCTCAAAGCAGCCAACATTCTCCTTTCCCTTCCTCCCCCACAACAAACACTCTGTGAGGTGTGTGAGGCTGAGAGACTTCAAAGAAGTGTGACTAGCCCAAGGTCACCCAGCAGCTGCATGTGGAGGGGCGGAGACGCGAACCCGGTTCCCCAGATTACGAGACTACCGCTCTTAACCACTACACCACACTGGCTGAGTACACCACACAGGTGTAATCTGGAAGCCAGAGCACCTAGCAGAGATGGGCAGAACAGTCCAACTTCCGCTCTGGCAGGGGGTTGACTGAGAGGAGGCAACCCTCTGCTCAGCTCTCTTGGCTGAATCAATGACGCAGGTGTCATTCCGTTGGAGCCAACTTCCCCCTTCCGCCAGCTGAATGTGCATATCTGCAGTTGGCCCACTGGGAGTATCTCAGAGCTCAGCGGGGAGCACCAGCCGGGCAATCTGTGGGAGGGAAGGGATCAGGCTGAGCTGCCTCAGAATCCACTGTCATATCCATGTTTTGTTTTTGCATTTGATTCATTTAAATGTTTGATTCATTTAATCATTTTTTTATTATTATTACTTCAGCTTATAAATAAACAGAGTCTGAATATGAAAACACAGCCTTTCGTGGAAATTTGGGCTGGTTCGCCAACACTTCCAGTCCATGCCTGACTTGTAGAAGGGCATGCAAATACAGTGGTACCTCGGGTTAAGAACTTAATTTGTTCCGGAGGTCCATTCTTAACCTGAAACTGTTCTTAACCTGAGGTGCCACTTTAGCTAATGGGGCCTCCCGCTGCTGCCGCGCCATGGCCACGCAATTTCTGTTCTCGTCCCGAAGCAAAGTTCTTAACCTGAGGTACTATTTCTGGGTTAGCGGAGTCTGTAACCTGAAGCGTCTGTAACCCGAGGTACCACTGTAGCAGAACTGCCCCACCAAGCCCCACCTGTGCCTACCTTCTTTATTACAACCAGAATTACAATAAGACTGACAACTGTCAGTCTTATTAAGTAGATGGAGGGGGAGAGGACAGAGGGGGAAGGAAAGAGCTGTGAGTGGAAAGGGCCTCTCTACCCATCCTCTGGACCCCCCCTCGAGGAATTTAACAAACCTGCTGCACCTGGAACTGGGTGTGGAGAGTGCATCTGAATGGGTCACAAACAACTATGGGCAGCCCAAGGAGGTACCATCCAAGAAAAGCAAGTCTAGAATGAGAAACTAGGGTGATGTCTGCTGCTCCCAGAAACTCTTCTTGTCATCAGATTTTGGGGGGTGAGCTGAGAGTTTGCTTGGACCCTGGGTGAGAACCCAGAGGCTGGGACTGACAGCGTGTCAGAAGGAAAATCAATTGGTATTGCTTTTTATATATTGGTCACTCTGTATTTTTATAAGTAACGGTGTATTTTTGCATTTCTTTTATGTTGCTGCTACAGTTTTTTGCACACCGCTTAGAGATATTTTAAAAATATATTAAACGGTAAAGAAATTAGATAATCTATTTTTATTTTTGGGACGCGGGTGGCACTGTGGGTAAAACCTCAGCGCCTAGGACTTGCCGATCGTATGGTCGGCGGTTCGAATCCCCGCGGCAGGGTGAGCTCCCGTCGTTCGGTCCCAGCTCCTGCCCACCTAGCAGTTCGAAAGCACCCTTAAGTGCAAGTAGATAAATAGGTACTGCTTTATAGCGGGAAGGTAAACGGCGTTTCCGTGTGCTGCGCTGGTGCTGGCTCACCAGCTGCAGCTTCGTCACGCTGGCCACGTGACCCAGAAGTGTCCTCGGACGGCGCTGGCCCCCGGCCTCTTAAGTGAGATGGGCGCACAACCCTAGAGTCAGACACGACTGGCCCGTACGGACAGGGGTACCTTTACCTTTACCTTTATTTTTATTTTTACATTCATGTCCTACCTTTCCTCCATGGAGCTGAAAGTGGCATCACGTGGTTCTTGGGTTCCCCATTTTTATTCCTCAAAACAACCCTGCAAGGGCTGAAAGATAGTAATTGATCCAAGGACAACAAGTCAGCTTCTTAGCTGAGAGGGGGCTTGAACCCTGGTCTCCCAGGTCCTAGTCCAACACTCTAACCACTACAGTGGTGCCCCGCAAGACGAATGCCTCGCAAGACGAAAAACCCGCTAGACGAAAGGGTTTTCCGTTTATCGATGTGCTTCGCAAGACGATTTTCCTTATGGGCTTGCTTCTCAAGACGGAAACGTCTTGCGAGTGTTGCGATTTTTTTCGCTCCCCCCCCTTTTTCTAAGCCGCTAATAGCCTTTTAGCCGCTAAGCCGCTAAGCCTTTAATAGCCGCTAAGCCGCTAATAGCCTTTTAGCCGCTAAGCCTTTAATAGCCGCTAAACCGCTTAACCGCTAATAGCGCTAATCCGCTAAGCCGCTAATAGGGTTGCTTCGCAAGACGAAAAAACCGCTAGACGAAGAGACTCGCGGAACGGATTATTTTCGTCTTGCGAGGCACCACTGTATGCCACACTGGCTTTCAAAAAGGTAAGTGGCAATGCCTTAATCATGTGTGTATTGTATAGGCCACTTGGACCTCTTCCATCCTCATTCAGAGAAGTGCTAACCGTCTCTCCTTTCATACAATAGTCTGAGCATTGCCTTTGTCAAAGTCAGCAGGTAGGACGATGGGGGGGAAACCAGAATCAGCTGACTCTGTCATTGGCTCTGGCTCCACCTAGTGTTGGCCTCCCTCCCTGCCTCTTCTCCAATCCCAATGGTAAAAATCTCTGCTGCACCCAAAGCTGGTTTCTTGACTCAGAAGAGGACTACCAAGTCCAGGTGGACTCTAGACAGCCACAACCTTGAGCAAGTATCTAGGATTCCTTATCATTGGGAAGTCATTGTGGAAACCCCATCTGGAAGCAATTGAGCTAATATCTGGCTGTTCTACTGGGCAGCTATATAGGTTCTTCCATTCAAAGGGTGGACAGTTATTCAACCCAGCTATTAAGATCTTTATCTCTGAAATCATTGCCCAAATGCTCTATGGGGCTGAGATATGGGAAACTAGTGTCAAATCTGAAACAGAGGTCCTACAAAATAAATTTATGAGGCAGATTTTGGGGCTTCCCTGTGGGACGCTGGCAGCCCACCCCCAGAGCTGAGTTGGGCCTTCCCTTGCTAGCAGCCAGAATGGACCTAGCCTATCTGAGATATGGGTGCAGGCTAAATGCCTTCGAGGATCAAACTCTTACTAAGCTCTGCTGGTTAGAGAAACTAAGGACAGGGGGCTGGGCATAAAAGTGCCAAAATAAGCTTAGGGCTTATAATCTCCAAATGGAGAACTACATAGCCCTTAGCCCACGTGACCTTAGAAACTGGATTTTTGATCAGGATGCCAACCAAGACAGAGCATCCATCATTGGTGCCTGCTACTCTACTTGGTACTCCAAATTAAGACCCATCACTCAAGGCCCCCTTACCTTGAGACACTGACCTTCCCACAACTACGCAGGGCCTTTGTAGAACTAAGATTTCAACAGATGCCCTCAGCATATTTAGAGGGGAGATACCGGGGAATTGCCCATACGGATCGCAAATGTAGACATGGATGCAATCAGGTAAGAGGACCTCACACACTACCTGCTGATTTCCCCCCTGTATGCGACGCCCAGAGGAAAATTTATATTGCCAATTCTTGATTGGTTTCCAGGTTGATTCGCACAGAAAGTGACAGTGAAACTCCTAGCAGATGAACATCTGTATATTACACACCAGGTAGCCAAATTCGCACTGGCAGCCAAGAAGCTCCGTTCCAGCTATGTGAATGCACTACAGTCTTAAGTCTTAATTTTGTAAATTTCTTTTAAGTTGTAAACTGCTACAGGTTACGTGTATGATTTTAGATGTTTTCTTTTATTCTCTGTCGTCCCTTGTAAAGGCCTTTGGCTATATACAATTAAAACTGATTGATATTGACTCACTGCCAGCAGAGCTACCGGTATCTATTGGCAGGCACCTTTATACTGCTTTGGAGAAGAATCATAGCTCACTGGCAGAACACAAGCTCTGCACGTATAAAGTCCCAACACTTCTGGTACATAGGAAGCTGCAATATATCAAGCCAGACTGTTTTCCCATCGAACCAGCCCATTATTGTCTACTCTGATGGGCTGCAGCTCTCCAGGATCTAAGGCTGAGTTCCTCTCTCCCATCATTTGCTACATGATCTTCTTCACTGAAGATGCCAGGGGTTAAATTGGAAGCTTCTATGCACAAAGCATGCCTCTTCTTATAGAGAACTCAGCTGCACATGATGCTAATTATTTCACTTTTGCAATCTTCACATTTCCCCTCTTTATTTAATTACAGACATGGAGAGTCTTCGGGGGGCAGGGGGCAGCACAAAGAGCGGACAGGTTAGACCCTCCCTGCACCCCCATGCAGCAAAAGGAGCCAATTGGGCCTCTCCCCAAGCCTAACAGCCGCATGGAGGATGGTTTTTGCTGTGATCAAAGTGAATGGAAGGGTTAACTCTCTCTTCCCCATACTCCTTGTTCCCACTGAGCACTGCCCATCATGCCTATAATTAAATAAGGGGGGGCCCACATGGCATGACTGCAAATTTGGCAATTACCACCATGTGTGGCGATTGTGCTCAAGTGCCGTTCCTTTCCCAGTCGGTGGATTTCTGGTAACAGGAATGGGGATGACCCAGTGACATAGCATGGGTTGCCAGTGCCCGGGACAGAGTACGCATGCACATTCAACTGCATCACCCAGGAGATTGCAGCCACAGAGATAAGAAAAAAAGATACGTTCCATTGTCTGGAGACGCAACTTCCTGGTTCACATGGAGAAGCCGTATTCAACGGAGCCCATTGATGGAAGCACGCGGCTGTGTTGAGGCAGCACTGGGTGCTGAAATTTTGCACCCCCTGACAATTTTGTGCCCGGGGCAACCACCCCTGTGGCCCCCCTCCCATGCCACTAGGATGACCCCTATCCAAGCGTCTTGGTCAAGGCCTATCAGTTAGGATTGCCTTGTGTTCTGCTCTATTGAGGACATTCCTCTGTTTCAGGCATGGCGAACCTTTTTGGACCAGTGGGCACATGTTGAAGTTTGAGAAAGTGCTGGAGGCACCTGTCACAAAATGGCTGCCGTGGGGTATGTGGCAGAACACAAAATTAGGGCAGATCAACACATTCAAAGCACACCCAATGCTCCAAAGAATCCTGGGCCCTGTAAGTTAAGGGGGCTAGGAATTGCCCACCAACAGTTAGCACCTGACCCCAGACAAAGAGAGTCACACAGGTCACCTGGCCAGAGCGTTGCTCACTTTAAGGAGATGCATCACTATAGGAATTATTCCTAAATGTGCATCTATACATAGAACTTAGCTGATGGAAATCATAAGCTATATGCCCCATCTTTTGTACTCTGTTTCGGGGTTGCATAAGTGGCTATCTTACAGTCAAAGTAGACACTATTGTGATAAGATGGACCCAGCGACCACACTCTGAATATGGCGCAGTTACATATGGGCAGTTACACCGTTGCGATGATCTAATGCACGCTAAAGCCTCATCTGAGATCAACAAGCCTGAAGCAGGCTTGATCTCTCTGCGATGACTATCTCGGCGCGTTTTCACTTCAAAGGTCTAGCTGTCAATCTGCAGGCCGCGGCATTTTTTCTAAAATCCCGATATGCTTGTGGCTCCATGACAAAGATATGCCTGTGATAAATCCCCATAGATTTTCACAGCATCGCTTTGGAAGGCAAGATAAAAAGACTTCTATTTAGGCCATGGCATCAGGAGCGGAAGCCATAAAGACACACAGTTAAATGCTATCACTCTTGTTTGTAGGAAGAGGAAGTGTGTGAATACAGCCTCTCTGATCAGCCAGGCTGGAATTGATGCTCAGCAGAGTCAGGCACCTGCCAAAGGCCTCATAGTGAGGGTCCAGCGTTCAAGAGTACCCCCTGGGCTCCCCTTGACCACTTCTACCTGCTTGTTTGTCCACTTGTTGCTCTGACTCAGATGCTGGTGGTGGTTAGGAGGAGGAGGAGTAGATGGCGTGGATGTTCTGTCTGGCAAACAAGCATGTAATAGCACTGATTAGGAAGAGGAGGAGCAACAGCCTGTGATGGATGTAGTGGTGAGTTAGAATCACAGAAGGAAGGGAGGCCCATGGAGAGGGTCTTGTTCTATAGGCGAAACTGCTGATCAGAAGTTGTGACATGTTAGTGCTTCCACATGGCAAATTATTGTAGATTTGGTGTTTCCCATGCAGGCATTTTGTGTGTGTGTGTGTGTGTGTGTGTGTGTGTGTGTGTGTGTGTGCAGCATCCAAGAGAAATAGGCAAACATGTCGTTTGGCTTCTCATTTTTCCAATCTTACATTCAGTTCCCCACTTTTCTACATCAGTTTGCAATTTTTTTAAAAAAAATATGCTAATGAGAACTCTTCAGCATTATAGTGTGACTTGTATAATAATAATAATAATAATAATAATAATAATAATAATAATAATTTGATTATACCCCACCTCTCTGGCTGGGTTTCCTCAGCCTAATATACACATTTTTTGTATGCAATTTCACGTATCATAATGTATTTTTGTATGTTATTTTAATGAACATATGCATTTAGATGCACACTGTAGCAAATGCATTTTTTGCACTCATTGCTTGGGTGTGGAACTGCATTGCAAAAATGTGGGTAAGTGTGAATTCTGAAGGAAGGCTGTTTATTATTTCAGAAAGGGTAAACTAGGTAGGTTCGCCTTTAAATGCAAACTGAATCAAATTTCTTCCCCCTCCCTGGTACCAGCAAATCAAAGGCCAGCTCAGCTGTTGGTCTGGCACCTTCCCCCATGCTTCAGGTGGAGAAATGTTGGAGAGTATGGAGTTATCCAAACCCCGAACCATCTGAAGGCAATCCTGTATAGGGAAGTTTTTCCAAAAAATGCTTAATGTTTTATTATGTTTATATATATATTGGAAGCTGCCCAGAGTGGCTGGGGCAACCCAGTAAGATGTGCGGGGTATAAATAGTAAAAATATCATTATGGAATGGGATGTCCCTATTTTCATCGAAGAAATGTTGGAGGGTATGTGTGATGGGTTTGGTATCAGGCTTTGTCTACCCATATCCCTCACTTAAATTTCCCCCTTCAACCACACAGCCCACCTGACTTGCATGGGAACTGCAAATCTACACAAATGATGCACAAACATAGTTTATTTATTTTTGCTGGTCAACTTGGAGCCCCTTCTCATAACTCCCTTCCTAGTTCTAAGATCAAGGAAAGAAATGGGCAGAAGAAACCTTGGCAAACATATTTCAAGCTGGCTTGATCAATGGGAGGCAACTGCAGACCCAAAGATAACATTGTCATTGTTACTGCTTTCCTATCCGTTAGAGAAGCTGTTGATAGCAAGTTCTAAGAAAAACAAGACATTCATTAGTAGGAGGTGTTGTGTTTGCAGCAATTAGTTCTCTCAAATTTCGTGTAACTCCAAAGTGGGGGCCCAAGCCACTTTCCCAGGAGTCACACTGCGTGGGCTGCAAGAAGCTCCAGAGATTTAGGGCTTTGGGTTGTTGCTACATTTCATGCCACGCTTGCCAGAGATAAGCAAGAACCAAGGTCATCCTTTACTGAACAGAGCTCTATGAAGAATGAAGGGGGAAAGAGAAAACCAACAGCCGAGTTGGGGGCTTTAGGAGTTGTCGCTTGAGTCACAAACTCCAAGGCTTCTGAGATGAATCACTGGGAAACATGGAGCCCCGTTGCAAACCGGTTCTGGGAAGTTCACATGTTGACGTGTGCGCAGAATGCGAAGGTGTAACATCTGAGTCATTTAATGATTTGAGGGCTCCTTGTCCTTGCTACTTGTCCGGTCCTGATATTTCGAGGCATTGTGGGATACTGGTATTTCTCCCTGTGGCTTAATTAATCTGTACTCATGATTCTACCATGAACTTTTGGAGGCAGTATACCTCTGAATGCTAGCTGCTGGGAAATAACTATAAGTGCTGTAAGTAGGGCCCTATCAGACTGGCCTTGTTTTTTGTAAATGCCCCCACACCACGGCCAGGACCAAAATATGTTGTTACAACACAGCCTGGAGCCTTTGTACCTTCAGACACATCTCAGAAGGCAAGCAGAACGGCTTTTTTTGAAGTCATTGCCTGCTTTCCCTCTACTTCCTTTCGTTCTCCAAGTGCGTGCAGTTTTACCACCGACACAAAATTGAACTGGTTGCCACTCCAACTGCAAATGGTTGGCACCCATCTGCCTTGGGAGGCAATGGAAGAGTGTGCCTTCAGGGGTGAAGTCAAGCCATTGGAGAGTTACAGCATCAGCTGTGGCTGCAGAAACCGATACAAGAGAGACATGCTTTGTTGCAGCTGGGACAAATGAAGGTGTCCAGTTGTGCTGCTGCAGGTGTACCATGGTATTTCTTCTTTCTGACTCCTCCCAGTGATCATTCAGCCTCTGGCCACTGCTGTGGATACGCAACCTGACTGTCTGTCTCCAGGCACTGCGGTTGTCTGCAAGGGATTTCCACACAGCAGGGTTGATCTTGCCTGTTAAGTTGTGGGTGAACATATCAGATGACACAGCGATTCTTCAAACAGCTCTTGTTTATTCACAGGCCCAGAACAGAACAGGACTGAAGGGTTCAGCCAACCTGCTTATATAGAGCTCAACTACAAAGCAACAGTAACAACTTTCTGTAACTTATCCAATTACTGAACGTCACTTTCAATTCCTTATTTGCATATGTGGACCTGAGTGAAAACTATCTACAGTATCCCCCTGCTGGCCCAGGGTGAGAACTTCAGTACATAACATTGCCAGCCATCATGTCTCATTTGCAGGCATCTTTGTAACGCAGAGTTGATCTGCCAACAGGCCTGGTGCCTGAAGCCAGCTCCCTGTTGAACACTTCAAATACAAGACAAGGAAAGGCCTTTCAGTACAGAGACATAGGCGAGAGGGAAAACTCCTCTGTTCGTCCATAAGGAATTGTGACCAGTGGCTGCTTTCAGTTTAATACTTCAGGCTGTGTGTTACTCTACTGAAGCTATGGGGAACGTCTGGGGGTCAAATGTGGCCACACCCACCACCAGCACTGCTTCAGACCCATCTTGAGTTCTTTTGTCTGCCTGGAATGTATACTTGGACTCTGATAATGCTTCTTCTTTGCCTGAATGCCAGTGTGTGAAGGGTTTTAAGTCTACTGAAGAAAGGTAGAAGTCATCGATTGCTCTGCCATCTTTCGCCTTGGCCTCACGCAGCATCGGCAAGTGGTCCAGAAATGTTTCCCTCAAGGGATTGTGGGCCTCATGGTGAAAAAATGTTCCCTATTCATGCTCTCCTCTTTGTTTTTTAAATCCCCACATCTGGCTCCTCTAAGCTCTGCCTCCCCATGTGCAAAACTTCTTGAGCAGTTTGACAACAGAATAATTGAGGCAGAGAGGTTACGGGTTCTCCATCACCTGAATTTTCTAAGCAAAGCCTGGAAGGCCATCAGTTGAGGATCCTGCATTGAGCAGGAGGATGGATCTGCTCATCTACAAGGCCTCCTCCACTTCTGTGATTCTATTCCAGTGGCTTCTGAGTAGACGCTTGGGCCTCATTTAAAAATGACCAGACCTTTGTGGCTGCCATTTGCTATCAGCTTAAGAGTTATATAACCGTCTGAGCTTAACACCCAAGAGCAGAGCTTTATCTTGGTGTCACAGCAACATCAGAATTCGCTGTATTTTACCTCAGAAATGCAGACACTTGCCCATTTGCTTTCCTGTGAGAGTTGAATATCAATAAGCAAGTTATTTTGAAATGGCGCAAAGGTGACTGACTAGCATCTTCTGAAGCAAAAATAAGCATTTTGGAGTTTAGTAAATAATACTCCTCTCCACCAATTTAGCCTTTCCCTGCACCTCCATATTTATGTCCAGTCTTCACTCTTTGCAGTTGACACTAATGATCGAGCAAGGCTTAATATTGCTCCCCCCCCCCATTTCTCAGGTCTTCCTGTCACATCTGTTGCTTGAAAGCAGCCGGTGGTGGTGATTTAAAGGTTCTAGTCAGAGGCCGCTATCTCTATGAGTCAGCTTATTATATGCTTCCAAAAAGTTCTCCCAGTGATTATTTCAGAAATTTGGGGGATTGGGGAATTCTACAGGATGCTCCTCCCGGGTCTTTATGTCAGATTTCAGCAAATCTCACACAGAGGCTCATTAGTTTCCCGTGGGTTGACTTGCTATATGAGTGTTTGGCATTTGAAAAGCATAGCTGTGTTACTGAAATCTTCTTCTCCTTCCTCTCATCCAAATGGTGCACTGGGCAGGAAGGCAGATCTATAACGTTGCTGTGATGAACCTCGATATTTTGATGTATCTCAACAGCGCAAGCTAAAGGGTATGAGATTTCTCACCCCTTGTATCTCATCCCTGAATAAAAAACTATCCACTGTTTTTGTTTCTGGATATGCAGTAAGCCCACAACTTACGTGCATTTAACTTGTGCACATTCAGCTTTATGTGCTTGGCAACAACAACAACAGAAAGTGAACGGGGTTTCTGGGGAAATCCTACTCACCATTGAACCCACTGAGGTCCAGCTCTGAGGGCCTTCTGGCAGTTCCCTCACTCCGAAAAGTTAGGTTACATGGAACCAGACAGAGGGCCTTCTTGGTGGTGGCGCCCACCCTGTAGAACGCCCTCTCATCAGATGTCAAGGAAATAAACAACTATCTGACTTTTAGAAGACATCTGAAGGCAGCCCTGTTTAGGGAAGTTTTTAATGTTTGATGTTTTATCGTGTTTTTAATATTCTGTTGGGAGCCACCCAGGGTGGCAGGGGAAACCCGGCAAGATGGGTGGGGTATTATTATTAAATTATTATTATTATTATTACTACTACTACTACTACTACTACTACTACTACTGTGTTTTGACTATACCTGATTTCAGCTTTAGGTGCGATCCCTGGAACGTAACCCCGTGTAAGTTGCAAGCTTACTTTACATCTTCAAGTTAATCATATCACGTATGCAATAGTGATTCAGGGCACCTATTCTGTCAAACCAGCTTGCGAATCAAAGAAACGCCAGATGAGAAGTCAGAGAGAGTTTAGAATGAGATCAGTCACCTCTGCTCCTGTTGAATCAGCAGGGAAAGTGCACATTTTGTAAAAGGCCCAAGCTTTCGTTCACTCCTCCACAGGTCTGACTCAACCTCCTTATCACTATTATTGATTACAATGTCCGTCTGTGGTGGAGCTATGCTTCCTGGCATAATTCCTCAGGCAACAGGCTATCTTCTGAGTCAGAATCTAATATTGTGTGTCCTGTTAGTGAAGTGGATATTTCCAAGTCATTCCAAGACGTTAGATTGAGTTTTCCCGTATCTTTATTATTGTGGGTCTGTTGCTCTCAAGCACGGACACAGCACTTCCATTCAGACTTGAATATCTCATAGGAAGACCAAGAATCAAGACTCCAAAGCTATTTACACCAGCTGCACCATTAGTTTACCATACAATTTAAAAAAAATCTGTACATGGGGAAGGAATCTTGGAGCTTTATGAATACGTGAAATGGTTGCTTTATGCCACAGTCACATTCATGATTTGTTCACCATAGAAGTTGCTTCTGGGTTAGCAAGCATAGAGTAAGAATAGAGTGACTACTTCTATATCTCTCCAAAAGAGGAAATGCACCCTCCCCCTAAAAAAACAACCCCAAGACAAAAGGAAACACAAATTTGCTAGGGCCAATGTGATTAGAAAAGAAGTACAGGCAGAGAAAGGGAGGACAAGATCTGCCATGAGTCATGGCCAATCAAAATTTTGAAATATGGGAATTCTGGGAGGAAAATCATCATCACCATGCACAAGGGTATGATACACTTCCATGCCGGCTTATAGAGCACAAGTAGTTCTGTGGGAAGAGGGTACGTTGAGTTATTGAGACTTCTGGTGATGTTCTGTCCATTGGCGTCAGTGTGGAATGGCAACACCAGGTCAAAGAAAGAGATGGAAATCTACAAATGGTGTGGAAGGTATGCTGCAGTTTCCACAAGCAACTAAAAACAATAAGGCAGCGGCGTTGTGTGGAAGCACACCGAGAAAGGGGTGGCGAGAGAACTGGGAGCTGTAAAGTAAAAGCATATGGGGATGCAGGTTTGTAGATGTGATGTGGGAGCAGGGGGTTTGCTGCTTGATAAGAGTCCTATCCTGTCTGCTCCCACCTATGCTCAACTTGAGCATTTGTAAATGAACACAAACATCACAGTGACACCTTGTTCTCCCAGGGATCCTTTCTCCAAAGGAAGCTGAACCCCGGAAAGTATGGCTGGTCCTTAGAATTTCTCAGCACGTGGGAAAGTGGGGGGAAGCTAAACAACATAATATTCACTGTCTTGAGTGGGATGCGGAAACCACCAAAGACATTAAAATTGCCAGGTTGGGGGGGGGGTTGTTTTGGCTGTCAGTCTGTAGTGCTAGTGGCTGGGTCAGGAGCGTTATGAGCTTATTTCATCTTAATTCATTCAGGCGTTTGAGTGACATTGAGCCACGAGGCTTGGAGGCTGAGTTGCCAAAGCAACTCATCTCGACTCCTTAAGATGACTGACTTACCAAGGCAAGACCTATCATTCAGCAAGAGACCCAGAGCAAAATGTGATGGCTGAACAGAGTTGACTGCAAGGTGTTAAACAGCCCTTGCATATCAATGCTGAATGCTGTCAAAAGTGCATATCCGGAGGCTTCTGCCTCTTTTTTTGTGGCCTTTTCCCTTGTGAGGGTCAGTGCTTCCTCTTGGTTCATTGGCTTCCTGCTGTGCAGCATTTCCAGTAGACATGAAGCATTTTGCTTAGATTCTCCAGCCTACTACCTTTTACAGAATCAGCTGGATATAATAGGCTCAAGGTAGGCACATCCCATTTGTACAGGGGTCGGCAAAGTTTTTGTGGCTTGGGCCAGTTCACGGTCCCACAGACACCACAGTGGGCCGGAGTGCACACGCACACATGCGCATGCTCAAACGCTATTTCCGGTGCTCCTTGTGGCGCAGAGGAGGCATGCGCAGGCTGCTTCCCATTGGCTGCAGGAGCTTCCTGCAGCCAATGGGAAGCCGACCAGCACCGCGGAAGGCGGTCCCCACTCTGCTCTGCACTGGCTTAGCGCAGTGCACGGGAGCTGACCAAGCAGGCAGCAGGGATCCCCAGTCGGGCGGCAGGGGTCCATGGGCCAGTTAAACAACCCCCATGGTCTGCTTATGGCCCATGGGCCTTAGGTTGCCAACCCCTGCATTTGTATGTTTAAAATGACACTTATACAGTCAAACCTCAGGTTGAATGTGCTTCAGGTTGAGCGCTTTTGGGTTGCGCTGTGCGGCAACCCAGAAGTGACGGAGTGTGTTACTTCCAGGTTTTGCCGCTTGCGCATGCGCAGACGCTCAAAATGATGTCACACGCATGTGCAGAAGCAGCAAAACGCGACCCGCACAAGCGCAGACGTGCCATTATGTCTTATGTTCCATTCAGGATGTGAACAGGGCTCCGGAATGGATCCCATTTGCATCCCGAGGTACCACTGTAATCCTCATTTTATTATTCAAATGGTGATGTTCAAAGTGGCAGAGAAAAGCATATGAAAGAAGAAGCAATGCTATCAATTACAATGCAACAAGACGCAACTAAAGGATAATGTGTTTTTCTTTTTCAGTGTTGGAGAAATGCATTGAAAAGTGGGCAGGTGAAGAATTGACTAAAGGGAAGGTGTGTAAACACCACACCAGCAAATCAGAATGAATACTCATTGTCATATAATCACACTGTAAACAAATGAAAACAAATACTCCATAAAGACGAGGCAGATTCTGACTGCTGTGTAAGCTTTGTGCAAGCAAATAGGGACCAATCAGGATGAATTAAACAGGGCAACTAGAGGAACTGAAATATACTCAGAGTCGCAAAGTGATTTCATGCTCTTTATTCAGCTCATAGTGGTGAGGAAGAATGAATCAATGTCCCCTCAAAGTACCTGCTTTATATACATTATTTACACAATGGGCTGCACATGATTGGCTAATTCCGGAATTCTACTGTAAGCCAATCAGGTTGTGGATTCACTTCTGTCTGGAGCATGATTGGGTAGTTCCTGCCAACCAATCATCCTGCTGCATTGTTCTAGGACCAATCAGACTGCTGCATTCTGAATCCTATTGTTCTAGGACCAATCAGACTGCTGCCTTTTGGATCCTATTGTTCTAGGACCAATCAGACTGCTGCCTTTTGGATCCTATTCAACTCAGTACATAACAGGAACCCTGGGAGGTAATTGTGGGAAAGGAATCATGTGGAGCCTGCAACAAAATATTATAGTTTGGAGAGCTCTCTGTTCAGATTCCTGCTACCGTACTCCTATTTCCCTTCTCGTTTCTGGTCCACCCAGCTGCCCTTCAAAAACAGATGTTAAAGACAGTTAAACAAATAGGGGTTGGTAAGGATAGTTTCTTTTATTTGACGCTTGTGAATGATACGAATCCTAAAAGTGTGGGTCAAGAAAGCTCTCTCATTGCTTAGACCAGTGAGCAAGCCTGGTCTAAACAATGCTCAATAATAATAATAATAATAATAATAATAATAATAATAATAATAATAATAATTTATTTATTTATTTATTTATTTATTTATTTATTTATACCCCGCCCATTTAGCTGGGTTTCCCCAGCCACTCTGGGCGGCTTCCAACAAGGTATTAAAATACAGTGGTCTGTTAAACATTAAAAGCTTCCCTGAACAGGGCTGCCTTCAGATGTCTTCTGAAAGTCTGGTAGTTGTTGTTCTCTTTGACATCTGGTGGGAGGGCATTCCATAGGGCAGGCGCCACTACCAAGAAGGCCCTCTGCCTGGTTCCCTGTAATTTGGCTTCTTACAGTGAGGGAACCGCCAGAAGGCCCTCGGTGCTGGACCTCAGTGTCCGGGTAGAACGATGGGGGTGGAGATGCTCCTATAGCTGTCATATGGTACCACATGACTCTCTTTGGCCTATTTTTGTTGAGAAGAGGTTTCATTTCAATGGTGGCTCATTTCCCTGTAATTCCTTCCTGTGGCAAGTTGGATTTTTGCTTCGCATCCCTCGGTCTCAAGTTGTGTCAGCATGGAAATAACGCTCGCAATATGAAAGGAACTACAGGGGAAAATAGAGATTTATGGACATATAAGATAATACAATATGCAGTGAAAATGATTATTAGTGGACCCCATGAAAGGGAGGATGGGAGTCAGAGAATTCGGAGAATTCTATACTTTTGGATTGTATTTTTATTTTTTGTAAATGGAAAACTAAATTGTAAAACCAATAAAAATTATTATATAAAAAAAAGTTGTGACAGCATAACAGTCAACAGAATGCTAGTTTTTGTTTTTGTTTTGCTTTATCATTTGGAAAAAAAAGTATGTGTTGGCTACCTGGCATCAAAGCAATTTTGTAAGAATTGCTGATACATAATTGGAAGTGGTGTATGTAGAGGGGATGAGTAGAGATGGCAGACATTTGTCATCCGTTTCCCCCCAAAAGTGTCTCAGCTAAATAGAACATTATTTGCTATTGCAAGGATCTGGAAAAATATTAACACCGCCTGCCTCACTCACCATTTAATGAAACACACTCCATCCTTCATAGGCAAAGAAAACACAAGACTCCCAAAAATGATTTTTCAGATGAATCAGTCTGGCAAAACACCTTCAAAACTGTCCTCTGTACATTTTCGTAGTCTTTGAATTCTTTCTACAATTGCTCAGATGTCAGGAGGAGAAAATTATTTGCTGTATAGATGCAAGCTCTGAAACCTTGGACCAATCTCTGCAAAATATTAGGGGGGGATCCATTTTTTAAAAATGCAATTGTAATGTGGAGTTTTTAGTGTGTTGTTTTGTTTTTTTTAAAATGCACAACAGATTTCTGAGTTAACTTTTTGGCACAAAGACCAAAGAAGAATTCTCTCCCCGACTCTCACTTCTGCTTCCATTGTTTAGTCTGATAATATTAGGGTCACATGAAAGAAAATACATCATGTAAATATCCAAGGTTTGGAGAATGGAACAGAAGAACTCAACAATATTTTTCTTAAGAGAACAAACGATTCTTTTGTTCATCAGGCTTGAGTCTGGAAGACATGCCTTCCAACATTTTTGGGGGGAGAGTATACCCCGCTTTCCCGAGGGATTAAACTGTGACAAAGAAAGCATAAAGGGGGAGGTAATTAAAGTATGTGCTTAGCAGTTCCATTAAAACGGGGAGATGGAAATTGCAGGTGTTGCAATCCATTAGCCCCAGCCAGTGGCCTAGAATGAAGGTACTTTGAGTCCAACAACATTGGGAGGGCAATAGATTCACCATCCCTGTGTTACACCCAAGAGCCAGGGTGCTGTGCTGTACAAAGAGTGGGTCAGAGAGACCTGGGTTCAAACAGCCCCTTCAGTTGTGAAACTCAATGGATGATCTTTTAACCCTTTGGAGGAGGACTGTAGCTCAATGTTAGAGCATTTCCTTAGAGTGCAAAAGGTCCCAGCATCAACATGTCCCCTCTCTGAAACAGTGGAAAACCAACCCGCCAGTCAGTGTAGACCATGATGAGACCGATGGACTCACTACAAATCTACATTCCAGGTTCCTCTTTCACTAGTCCACTGTGAGGATGCAGAAGTTTAAACTCCTGTGCATGCAGCTCTGAGCTCATAAGAAGAGCCCTGATGGATCACATCAAAGACCCTTTTAGGCAATCACATCCTGTTTCCGACAATGTCCAACTAGATGCTACTGGGCTACCCAAGGCCATATTCGCCAATATAGGCATTTATATGCATACGTTATCCTCGCATATGCCTTTTTTTTGGTACACATTCATTGGCTGGTGCATTGCAAAATTTTGTGCAGATTTTGAAGGATTGTTGTGTTTCAGTTTCAGAAAGCACAAATTTGAAAACTGACTTGAAGTTTTCCCCCATCCCTAGCTGCCGGTCCTCCTGTCTGCTTCCGTACATGGAATTATGGGCTGGGCATCAACTTGTTCTTTGTCTCAGGCAACAAAATGTCTTGAGCTGGTCCTGAACAGTGCTCTCCTGCTGTTGCTCCCCCTTTCCAGCAGTTGGTCTACAATGGCACACTAGCCTTGAGCACGGAGGGTCTTCTACAACCATCATGGTGAAAGCAATTGATATGCCTGTTCTCCATCAGTTTGACTAAACCTGCCCCCCTCCCCCTTTGAAAGGCATCACAGTTTCAAAGTACACATTGTGCTAAATGCAGAGCATTCAGCATGCAGATACTTTTTTAAAAAATACAGGTGTGTCCTCCCCCACAATTTTTATTGGAACTGCAATGTGTAGGGAAGTTTGATCTACCCTTTCTCAACTGCGATCCCAACAAAAATCACCCTACATGAGCATCAATGGGAACTTCCTCCCCCCTCCCCAAGCCTCATAGCTGTGCATAGATTGTGTATGTGTAAGATTTTTGTCAGGATTGTGGCTGGAGGGAGAAGGTTTATGGCTCTTCTGGATGGCCTGTCGATTTGATGGAACAGACCTTACAAGGAGGTTAGACTAAATCCAGTCTTCACTGAGCATTCATTGTGATTTGTTTGCAGGGAAGTTATATGATAGTGAACATTGCAGCCTGGATTCATATTGATTTGATTGCTGTGGTGTTTACACAGCTTCCCATTAATCATTTGCTTATCCCACACTCTTCAGAACACTTCCCCAACACTTTCCTAAGCAAGATTTTTAATATAAAAAAATAGATTTGCTGTGCCAGATTGACACAGCACTTTAATGCGCTTCAGTTGTGCAGTCCTAAAGTGCCTGGATCCTTCCCACAAAATTTTGACAGTCTGGGAGGGGCCTTTAAGGTCCTCTCCCCATGTGTTGTGTTCCTGAAGATACCCATATCATGAGTGTATAAATAAAGAGAAACCATAGACACAGCTGCTGCAGAGTCTCAGTAATGTCGAGTTTAGCCCTAAGTCAGTGTCCATCACAACACTTTGTAGCAGTGAATTTGTCGCTTTAATTAAGTGTATGAAGAAGTTTCTCCTTCTCGCCATGCTGAATCTACTGCCAGTCCGTTTCAATGGATGAACCCAAGTTCCAGTAGGATGAGAGAAGGAGAAATATGTCAGCACACCCTGCATAATTTTTATAAAGCTTTATCGTCTCCTCCTTCCGCAGCAATTGTTTTCCCCAGCTTAAAACTTCTGGAGCTCCTCCTCAGAGGATGAGCAAAATACATATATTGAATGGATCATCATGGGATTTGTATGTGTTTTGGTTGGCCTGGGTTTGTTCCCATGACCAAATCTTCTGATTATGGAGACTCAAAGGAAAATTAATGATGCAGAGAGAGGCATAACCAGCTGCAACACACACACACACACACACACACACACACACACACTTTATTTTTTCAGCTGTTTCAGTTAGAGCTAGCACATCACCCCATATATTCTCAGCGGCATGATTACTGAATGAAAAACTGCTTTTAAAGACTGGACCTGAGTAAACGGCAGAGCTGCAGGGTGGCTTGGGACAAACATGAGTGGCAGGTCTGATTTATCATCTTGGGTACTGGAGAGGTTACACGCTGATCATTTCTCTCCCCAGCACCTTTTTTTCCATTTCCCTGGGCTTAAGCACAGCTCCCCCTGCAAAGAGCTAATTGGACAGAAAGTGCCGTCCCTGGAAAAGTACACAGCGAAGCTGAAATGAAGCCACACTAGGGGACACTTTTAATTAAGCCGCATCAATAGAACACGCTCTTTGATGAAATGCCAGAGGTCAAAATGGCAGACAACTTTAAGGTGAAAATTACACGGCGTACCCAGTGGAAAATGATTTAATGGCAAAAGCAACTCAAAGATATTGCATTTTGGCCACACAAAGAGGGAAGGGGGAGGGAGACAGAGAGTAGCCCCACCACAATCAAGTTACACCTCACTCGCGCACCCCCCAAAAAACACCCACACAACAGCTAGCAATTTTGTGCTTGGAGAGACATAAATCTTCTATACCCATTGCTAGGGAATATGATTGCATGGCATATGTGGAGAAGCATTCAGTAACTTTTGTGTAATGTATGCAGCAGTTCGAAGGGGAAGGAAGATGCCTTCTACTGTCCGTCTCTTTTAGTATGGTCACACTGACTGGCAGCAGCTCTCCAGGGCTTTGGGAAGAAGAGATTCCTAGCCCTACCTGGAAATGACATAGATTGAACCTGGTACCTTCTGCCTGCAAAGCAGCGTCTCTGCCTCTGACCTACAACCCCTTCCTTGCTGGATCAGAAGTGCAGGGTGTGAATGGGTATAGAGATGAGTTAGGATTAAGGCCACTGTGCATTTAGGAATGCAGCATCTCTGCCCCAATTTAGATCAATGGATGGGCTGCTTCTGTGGCCTGTTACCTTTCTCACTAGTCAGTCCCAGAGCCTACCGGTACCTGTATCTTCTACCTGCTCGTTGCCTAGGGGGGAGGGCATGGAACCTTGACCACGTCATCCCCTGACAAAGGCATAGGTCAGGAATTGCCAGACTTGGCCCTCCAGCTGTTTTGGGACTACAACTCCCATCATCCCTAGCTAACAGGACCAGTGGTCAGGGATGATGGGAGTTGTAGTCCCAAAACAGCTGGAGGGTCAAGTTTGCCCATGCCTGACATAGATGAAGCTGTCATTCACACAACCATATATCGTCATCATAGTTTACCTTTCATGATGGATTCAGGTGTTGCTTTGTCATTGACAGGACTCCACATGGTAGGCATCAACTTTAAAATGTCTCAGCAAGCCCTGTGCATTGGACCAAATGTGCACAGCCTCTCCAGCAGGTCTCCAAAGAAGAGCAACCCTGGCACGGGTGGAAGTGTTGCCCTCATATGAGACAATTCATGGACCAGAGATTCTTTATTTAATGCATGCATTGTGGAGCATCAGCATGGCAAACTTATTCCCCCTGCCCCAGCCTCTAAGCAGGGACCATAACATTTAAACTGGCCCTTTCCCCCCTGCTGATTATAGCACTTCAATTGCACATCATTGGTACTGACTGCTATCTTCAAATGCAGGGGGAAGCCTATTGCATGCAAAGCTATTTTTGCATAGTTAAGTTTAACAGTGCCAGGTCCACAAACCAAGTTATCAACCTCCCTAGATCTGCCTTGCAGATAATAATAATAATAATAATAATAATAATAATAATAATAATAATTTATATCCCGCCCTCCCCAGCCAAGGCCGGGCTCAGAGCAGCTTACAAGCAATAATAAAAACAAGTTGAATGATTGCAACTTTAAAAAACAAAATTAAAATACAACATTAAAATACTGAAACATTAAAATATTAAAATGTAGCCTCATCGCAGGAGGAGAAGGAAAGGAAAAAAGAAAGAGAGGGAGGGAATCAAATTGGCTCCAAGTCAAAGGCCAGGCGGAACAACTCTGTCTTACAGGCCCTGCGTAAAGAAATCGAAATAAGCATGCAAAAAGGTTGCAGTCTTCACAAACCACTCTCCTGGGGGAAAGTCAGCACCATTGCATTCAACAGGGCTTACTTCTGAGTAGGCAAAAAGTGTACTACCAGTTCTGGGATCCCAGGATGCTGCAGGGTGACAACTCCTATAATCCCTTGTTATCTAAGATGACTGGGAATGATGGGAGTTGCAATCCAATAAAACCAAAAGACCCAAAGTTGAAGAACATTGTGTCAGTAGCCTATCTATCTAAACATACCTGCACAAATCACCCATGGCAGGTGCCATAGCACTTCTAATGGTTGCAGGATGCCTCCCCCTTAAAGTCCCCAGAGGAATGCTATGTGACGACATAGCATCACGCATACGGATAGCTGTCGTTTTGTCTCCATCTGAGCAATGCTAAATGTTGGTGTGGGGGTGACAGCTCTCAGGAGTGTTGAGACTAAAGCCGTGTGGTTTTGGCCACCTTCAACCACAAATTGCACCCCCTCCGAAACATAGCAAGGGCCCCCTCGATTTTCTATCTGCAGATGGGCAGCTGGTGCATTCTAGCTAATCTTAGTTTCAGTATTCAATTTTTGATACAGGGAGTGCAAAAAAGAGTTTTATCATCGCTTTTGAAAACAGCCATGCAGTACAATCTGATCCATGTCAAAAGCGAGTCCCACTGGCTTCCATTGGATTTGCTCCCAAGTAGGGCCACAATTTTCAAGCCGGTTGAAAACCAGCTGAGGAGCCATTGGATGCAGTGTAAGTATGGCTTCATGGGTGGACAGAAGGCCTACCAAGTGAGATGGCACATCTGCTTCTCATGGAATTCCTAATAACCCCACTGACAGCAACAATGGCACAGCTGCGTTTAATATCGCTACTGCTAGGGCTTGAGGGGTGACCTGCACCTGGAAGAGAAGGGAAAGGATCATGCACATGCTATAGCAAGGAAGCACACCCACTTCTGCCTCTAGCCCTGCCCACCACTGCAATGCGGCCCCCAGAAGACTACCCAGGAACTAATGCGGTGTTGCGTTCGCAAAGTAAAGGAAGGATTGAACTCTGATTAATAAGAATACACACAGAGACTTGAACCAACAAGACTCTGGGAAGGGTGTGTATAAATCATGTCTCTCTGTGACTGTCCGAATGCAGCAGCCCCTGGCCCAGGTCTTTTATTCACAAAAGAACTTTTTACAGAGTGTTCGAAAGAACCAATCAGATTTCTTCTGAGCATTTCAACAAACCCACGTGGGGACAAAGTTAAACCACTAAAACTAATTAAGCACAAATATTTCTGGGGTAAATAAGTTGAGAACTACAGAGAAGAGCATCTGGCAACCCCGGAGGTCATAAACAATCAATACATATGATAAGAAGGATGGCCAGGAGGACAGTGACCATTATCCCCTTAATGTGAGATCTGTTTCCTGGCCCTAAGATTAACATCCTACATCAAAAGAAACTTGCCCCCTATCTTTGAGGACCCAGGACGCCTGCCTGTCTAAGCAACTGGGCTGTGTACGTGACAAGAGAAATGGGCAGTAGAGAAAATGGCCAGAGATGCAGAGGAGTAGATTGATCAAGAATCATATGGGAGGCAATGGAAGAGTGTGCCTTCAGGGGTGAAGTCAAGCCATTGGAGAGTTACAGCATCAGCTGTGGCTGCAGAAACCGATACAAGAGAGACATGCTTTGTTGCAGCTGGGACAAATGAAGGTGTCCAGTTGTGCTGCTGCAGGTGTACCATGGTATTTCTTCTTTCTGACTCCTCCCAGTGATCATTCAGCCTCTGGCCACTGCTGTGGATACGCAACCTGACTGTCTGTCTCCAGGCACTGCGGTTGTCTGCAAGGGATTTCCACACAGCAGGGTTGATCTTGCCTGTTAAGTTGTGGGTGAACATATCAGATGACACAGCGATTCTTCAAACAGCTCTTGTTTATTCACAGGCCCAGAACAGAACAGGACTGAAGGGTTCAGCCAACCTGCTTATATAGAGCTCAACTACAAAGCAACAGTAACAACTTTCTGTAACTTATCCAATTACTGAACGTCACTTTCAATTCCTTATTTGCATATGTGGACCTGAGTGAAAACTATCTACAGTATCCCCCTGCTGGCCCAGGGTGAGAACTTCAGTACATAACATTGCCAGCCATCATGTCTCATTTGCAGGCATCTTTGTAACGCAGAGTTGATCTGCCAACAGGCCTGGTGCCTGAAGCCAGCTCCCTGTTGAACACTTCAAATACAAGACAAGGAAAGGCCTTTCAGTACAGAGACATAGGCGAGAGGGAAAACTCCTCTGTTCGTCCATAAGGAATTGTGACCAGTGGCTGCTTTCAGTTTAATACTTCAGGCTGTGTGTTACTCTACTGAAGCTATGGGGAACGTCTGGGGGTCAAATGTGGCCACACCCACCACCAGCACTGCTTCAGACCCATCTTGAGTTCTTTTGTCTGCCTGGAATGTATACTTGGACTCTGATAATGCTTCTTCTTTGCCTGAATGCCAGTGTGTGAAGGGTTTTAAGTCTACTGAAGAAAGGTAGAAGTCATCGATTGCTCTGCCATCTTTCGCCTTGGCCTCACGCAGCATCGGCAAGTGGTCCAGAAATGTTTCCCTCAAGGGATTGTGGGCCTCATGGTGAAAAAATGTTCCCTATTCATGCTCTCCTCTTTGTTTTTTAAATCCCCACATCTGGCTCCTCTAAGCTCTGCCTCCCCATGTGCAAAACTTCTTGAGCAGTTTGACAACAGAATAATTGAGGCAGAGAGGTTACGGGTTCTCCATCACCTGAATTTTCTAAGCAAAGCCTGGAAGGCCATCAGTTGAGGATCCTGCATTGAGCAGGAGGATGGATCTGCTCATCTACAAGGCCTCCTCCACTTCTGTGATTCTATTCCAGTGGCTTCTGAGTAGACGCTTGGGCCTCATTTAAAAATGACCAGACCTTTGTGGCTGCCATTTGCTATCAGCTTAAGAGTTATATAACCGTCTGAGCTTAACACCCAAGAGCAGAGCTTTATCTTGGTGTCACAGCAACATCAGAATTCGCTGTATTTTACCTCAGAAATGCAGACACTTGCCCATTTGCTTTCCTGTGAGAGTTGAATATCAATAAGCAAGTTATTTTGAAATGGCGCAAAGGTGACTGACTAGCATCTTCTGAAGCAAAAATAAGCATTTTGGAGTTTAGTAAATAATACTCCTCTCCACCAATTTAGCCTTTCCCTGCACCTCCATATTTATGTCCAGTCTTCACTCTTTGCAGTTGACACTAATGATCGAGCAAGGCTTAATATTGCTCCCCCCCCCCATTTCTCAGGTCTTCCTGTCACATCTGTTGCTTGAAAGCAGCCGGTGGTGGTGATTTAAAGGTTCTAGTCAGAGGCCGCTATCTCTATGAGTCAGCTTATTATATGCTTCCAAAAAGTTCTCCCAGTGATTATTTCAGAAATTTGGGGGATTGGGGAATTCTACAGGATGCTCCTCCCGGGTCTTTATGTCAGATTTCAGCAAATCTCACACAGAGGCTCATTAGTTTCCCGTGGGTTGACTTGCTATATGAGTGTTTGGCATTTGAAAAGCATAGCTGTGTTACTGAAATCTTCTTCTCCTTCCTCTCATCCAAATGGTGCACTGGGCAGGAAGGCAGATCTATAACGTTGCTGTGATGAACCTCGATATTTTGATGTATCTCAACAGCGCAAGCTAAAGGGTATGAGATTTCTCACCCCTTGTATCTCATCCCTGAATAAAAAACTATCCACTGTTTTTGTTTCTGGATATGCAGTAAGCCCACAACTTACGTGCATTTAACTTGTGCACATTCAGCTTTATGTGCTTGGCAACAACAACAACAGAAAGTGAACGGGGTTTCTGGGGAAATCCTACTCACCATTGAACCCACTGAGGTCCAGCTCTGAGGGCCTTCTGGCAGTTCCCTCACTCCGAAAAGTTAGGTTACATGGAACCAGACAGAGGGCCTTCTTGGTGGTGGCGCCCACCCTGTAGAACGCCCTCTCATCAGATGTCAAGGAAATAAACAACTATCTGACTTTTAGAAGACATCTGAAGGCAGCCCTGTTTAGGGAAGTTTTTAATGTTTGATGTTTTATCGTGTTTTTAATATTCTGTTGGGAGCCACCCAGGGTGGCAGGGGAAACCCGGCAAGATGGGTGGGGTATTATTATTAAATTATTATTATTATTATTACTACTACTACTACTACTACTACTACTACTACTGTGTTTTGACTATACCTGATTTCAGCTTTAGGTGCGATCCCTGGAACGTAACCCCGTGTAAGTTGCAAGCTTACTTTACATCTTCAAGTTAATCATATCACGTATGCAATAGTGATTCAGGGCACCTATTCTGTCAAACCAGCTTGCGAATCAAAGAAACGCCAGATGAGAAGTCAGAGAGAGTTTAGAATGAGATCAGTCACCTCTGCTCCTGTTGAATCAGCAGGGAAAGTGCACATTTTGTAAAAGGCCCAAGCTTTCGTTCACTCCTCCACAGGTCTGACTCAACCTCCTTATCACTATTATTGATTACAATGTCCGTCTGTGGTGGAGCTATGCTTCCTGGCATAATTCCTCAGGCAACAGGCTATCTTCTGAGTCAGAATCTAATATTGTGTGTCCTGTTAGTGAAGTGGATATTTCCAAGTCATTCCAAGACGTTAGATTGAGTTTTCCCGTATCTTTATTATTGTGGGTCTGTTGCTCTCAAGCACGGACACAGCACTTCCATTCAGACTTGAATATCTCATAGGAAGACCAAGAATCAAGACTCCAAAGCTATTTACACCAGCTGCACCATTAGTTTACCATACAATTTAAAAAAAATCTGTACATGGGGAAGGAATCTTGGAGCTTTATGAATACGTGAAATGGTTGCTTTATGCCACAGTCACATTCATGATTTGTTCACCATAGAAGTTGCTTCTGGGTTAGCAAGCATAGAGTAAGAATAGAGTGACTACTTCTATATCTCTCCAAAAGAGGAAATGCACCCTCCCCCTAAAAAAACAACCCCAAGACAAAAGGAAACACAAATTTGCTAGGGCCAATGTGATTAGAAAAGAAGTACAGGCAGAGAAAGGGAGGACAAGATCTGCCATGAGTCATGGCCAATCAAAATTTTGAAATATGGGAATTCTGGGAGGAAAATCATCATCACCATGCACAAGGGTATGATACACTTCCATGCCGGCTTATAGAGCACAAGTAGTTCTGTGGGAAGAGGGTACGTTGAGTTATTGAGACTTCTGGTGATGTTCTGTCCATTGGCGTCAGTGTGGAATGGCAACACCAGGTCAAAGAAAGAGATGGAAATCTACAAATGGTGTGGAAGGTATGCTGCAGTTTCCACAAGCAACTAAAAACAATAAGGCAGCGGCGTTGTGTGGAAGCACACCGAGAAAGGGGTGGCGAGAGAACTGGGAGCTGTAAAGTAAAAGCATATGGGGATGCAGGTTTGTAGATGTGATGTGGGAGCAGGGGGTTTGCTGCTTGATAAGAGTCCTATCCTGTCTGCTCCCACCTATGCTCAACTTGAGCATTTGTAAATGAACACAAACATCACAGTGACACCTTGTTCTCCCAGGGATCCTTTCTCCAAAGGAAGCTGAACCCCGGAAAGTATGGCTGGTCCTTAGAATTTCTCAGCACGTGGGAAAGTGGGGGGAAGCTAAACAACATAATATTCACTGTCTTGAGTGGGATGCGGAAACCACCAAAGACATTAAAATTGCCAGGTTGGGGGGGGGGTTGTTTTGGCTGTCAGTCTGTAGTGCTAGTGGCTGGGTCAGGAGCGTTATGAGCTTATTTCATCTTAATTCATTCAGGCGTTTGAGTGACATTGAGCCACGAGGCTTGGAGGCTGAGTTGCCAAAGCAACTCATCTCGACTCCTTAAGATGACTGACTTACCAAGGCAAGACCTATCATTCAGCAAGAGACCCAGAGCAAAATGTGATGGCTGAACAGAGTTGACTGCAAGGTGTTAAACAGCCCTTGCATATCAATGCTGAATGCTGTCAAAAGTGCATATCCGGAGGCTTCTGCCTCTTTTTTTGTGGCCTTTTCCCTTGTGAGGGTCAGTGCTTCCTCTTGGTTCATTGGCTTCCTGCTGTGCAGCATTTCCAGTAGACATGAAGCATTTTGCTTAGATTCTCCAGCCTACTACCTTTTACAGAATCAGCTGGATATAATAGGCTCAAGGTAGGCACATCCCATTTGTACAGGGGTCGGCAAAGTTTTTGTGGCTTGGGCCAGTTCACGGTCCCACAGACACCACAGTGGGCCGGAGTGCACACGCACACATGCGCATGCTCAAACGCTATTTCCGGTGCTCCTTGTGGCGCAGAGGAGGCATGCGCAGGCTGCTTCCCATTGGCTGCAGGAGCTTCCTGCAGCCAATGGGAAGCCGACCAGCACCGCGGAAGGCGGTCCCCACTCTGCTCTGCACTGGCTTAGCGCAGTGCACGGGAGCTGACCAAGCAGGCAGCAGGGATCCCCAGTCGGGCGGCAGGGGTCCATGGGCCAGTTAAACAACCCCCATGGTCTGCTTATGGCCCATGGGCCTTAGGTTGCCAACCCCTGCATTTGTATGTTTAAAATGACACTTATACAGTCAAACCTCAGGTTGAATGTGCTTCAGGTTGAGCGCTTTTGGGTTGCGCTGTGCGGCAACCCAGAAGTGACGGAGTGTGTTACTTCCAGGTTTTGCCGCTTGCGCATGCGCAGACGCTCAAAATGATGTCACACGCATGTGCAGAAGCAGCAAAACGCGACCCGCACAAGCGCAGACGTGCCATTATGTCTTATGTTCCATTCAGGATGTGAACAGGGCTCCGGAATGGATCCCATTTGCATCCCGAGGTACCACTGTAATCCTCATTTTATTATTCAAATGGTGATGTTCAAAGTGGCAGAGAAAAGCATATGAAAGAAGAAGCAATGCTATCAATTACAATGCAACAAGACGCAACTAAAGGATAATGTGTTTTTCTTTTTCAGTGTTGGAGAAATGCATTGAAAAGTGGGCAGGTGAAGAATTGACTAAAGGGAAGGTGTGTAAACACCACACCAGCAAATCAGAATGAATACTCATTGTCATATAATCACACTGTAAACAAATGAAAACAAATACTCCATAAAGACGAGGCAGATTCTGACTGCTGTGTAAGCTTTGTGCAAGCAAATAGGGACCAATCAGGATGAATTAAACAGGGCAACTAGAGGAACTGAAATATACTCAGAGTCGCAAAGTGATTTCATGCTCTTTATTCAGCTCATAGTGGTGAGGAAGAATGAATCAATGTCCCCTCAAAGTACCTGCTTTATATACATTATTTACACAATGGGCTGCACATGATTGGCTAATTCCGGAATTCTACTGTAAGCCAATCAGGTTGTGGATTCACTTCTGTCTGGAGCATGATTGGGTAGTTCCTGCCAACCAATCATCCTGCTGCATTGTTCTAGGACCAATCAGACTGCTGCATTCTGAATCCTATTGTTCTAGGACCAATCAGACTGCTGCCTTTTGGATCCTATTGTTCTAGGACCAATCAGACTGCTGCCTTTTGGATCCTATTCAACTCAGTACATAACAGGAACCCTGGGAGGTAATTGTGGGAAAGGAATCATGTGGAGCCTGCAACAAAATATTATAGTTTGGAGAGCTCTCTGTTCAGATTCCTGCTACCGTACTCCTATTTCCCTTCTCGTTTCTGGTCCACCCAGCTGCCCTTCAAAAACAGATGTTAAAGACAGTTAAACAAATAGGGGTTGGTAAGGATAGTTTCTTTTATTTGACGCTTGTGAATGATACGAATCCTAAAAGTGTGGGTCAAGAAAGCTCTCTCATTGCTTAGACCAGTGAGCAAGCCTGGTCTAAACAATGCTCAATAATAATAATAATAATAATAATAATAATAATAATAATAATAATAATTTATTTATTTATTTATTTATTTATTTATTTATTTATTTATACCCCGCCCATTTAGCTGGGTTTCCCCAGCCACTCTGGGCGGCTTCCAACAAGGTATTAAAATACAGTGGTCTGTTAAACATTAAAAGCTTCCCTGAACAGGGCTGCCTTCAGATGTCTTCTGAAAGTCTGGTAGTTGTTGTTCTCTTTGACATCTGGTGGGAGGGCATTCCATAGGGCAGGCGCCACTACCAAGAAGGCCCTCTGCCTGGTTCCCTGTAATTTGGCTTCTTACAGTGAGGGAACCGCCAGAAGGCCCTCGGTGCTGGACCTCAGTGTCCGGGTAGAACGATGGGGGTGGAGATGCTCCTATAGCTGTCATATGGTACCACATGACTCTCTTTGGCCTATTTTTGTTGAGAAGAGGTTTCATTTCAATGGTGGCTCATTTCCCTGTAATTCCTTCCTGTGGCAAGTTGGATTTTTGCTTCGCATCCCTCGGTCTCAAGTTGTGTCAGCATGGAAATAACGCTCGCAATATGAAAGGAACTACAGGGGAAAATAGAGATTTATGGACATATAAGATAATACAATATGCAGTGAAAATGATTATTAGTGGACCCCATGAAAGGGAGGATGGGAGTCAGAGAATTCGGAGAATTCTATACTTTTGGATTGTATTTTTATTTTTTGTAAATGGAAAACTAAATTGTAAAACCAATAAAAATTATTATATAAAAAAAAGTTGTGACAGCATAACAGTCAACAGAATGCTAGTTTTTGTTTTTGTTTTGCTTTATCATTTGGAAAAAAAAGTATGTGTTGGCTACCTGGCATCAAAGCAATTTTGTAAGAATTGCTGATACATAATTGGAAGTGGTGTATGTAGAGGGGATGAGTAGAGATGGCAGACATTTGTCATCCGTTTCCCCCCAAAAGTGTCTCAGCTAAATAGAACATTATTTGCTATTGCAAGGATCTGGAAAAATATTAACACCGCCTGCCTCACTCACCATTTAATGAAACACACTCCATCCTTCATAGGCAAAGAAAACACAAGACTCCCAAAAATGATTTTTCAGATGAATCAGTCTGGCAAAACACCTTCAAAACTGTCCTCTGTACATTTTCGTAGTCTTTGAATTCTTTCTACAATTGCTCAGATGTCAGGAGGAGAAAATTATTTGCTGTATAGATGCAAGCTCTGAAACCTTGGACCAATCTCTGCAAAATATTAGGGGGGGATCCATTTTTTAAAAATGCAATTGTAATGTGGAGTTTTTAGTGTGTTGTTTTGTTTTTTTTAAAATGCACAACAGATTTCTGAGTTAACTTTTTGGCACAAAGACCAAAGAAGAATTCTCTCCCCGACTCTCACTTCTGCTTCCATTGTTTAGTCTGATAATATTAGGGTCACATGAAAGAAAATACATCATGTAAATATCCAAGGTTTGGAGAATGGAACAGAAGAACTCAACAATATTTTTCTTAAGAGAACAAACGATTCTTTTGTTCATCAGGCTTGAGTCTGGAAGACATGCCTTCCAACATTTTTGGGGGGAGAGTATACCCCGCTTTCCCGAGGGATTAAACTGTGACAAAGAAAGCATAAAGGGGGAGGTAATTAAAGTATGTGCTTAGCAGTTCCATTAAAACGGGGAGATGGAAATTGCAGGTGTTGCAATCCATTAGCCCCAGCCAGTGGCCTAGAATGAAGGTACTTTGAGTCCAACAACATTGGGAGGGCAATAGATTCACCATCCCTGTGTTACACCCAAGAGCCAGGGTGCTGTGCTGTACAAAGAGTGGGTCAGAGAGACCTGGGTTCAAACAGCCCCTTCAGTTGTGAAACTCAATGGATGATCTTTTAACCCTTTGGAGGAGGACTGTAGCTCAATGTTAGAGCATTTCCTTAGAGTGCAAAAGGTCCCAGCATCAACATGTCCCCTCTCTGAAACAGTGGAAAACCAACCCGCCAGTCAGTGTAGACCATGATGAGACCGATGGACTCACTACAAATCTACATTCCAGGTTCCTCTTTCACTAGTCCACTGTGAGGATGCAGAAGTTTAAACTCCTGTGCATGCAGCTCTGAGCTCATAAGAAGAGCCCTGATGGATCACATCAAAGACCCTTTTAGGCAATCACATCCTGTTTCCGACAATGTCCAACTAGATGCTACTGGGCTACCCAAGGCCATATTCGCCAATATAGGCATTTATATGCATACGTTATCCTCGCATATGCCTTTTTTTTGGTACACATTCATTGGCTGGTGCATTGCAAAATTTTGTGCAGATTTTGAAGGATTGTTGTGTTTCAGTTTCAGAAAGCACAAATTTGAAAACTGACTTGAAGTTTTCCCCCATCCCTAGCTGCCGGTCCTCCTGTCTGCTTCCGTACATGGAATTATGGGCTGGGCATCAACTTGTTCTTTGTCTCAGGCAACAAAATGTCTTGAGCTGGTCCTGAACAGTGCTCTCCTGCTGTTGCTCCCCCTTTCCAGCAGTTGGTCTACAATGGCACACTAGCCTTGAGCACGGAGGGTCTTCTACAACCATCATGGTGAAAGCAATTGATATGCCTGTTCTCCATCAGTTTGACTAAACCTGCCCCCCTCCCCCTTTGAAAGGCATCACAGTTTCAAAGTACACATTGTGCTAAATGCAGAGCATTCAGCATGCAGATACTTTTTTAAAAAATACAGGTGTGTCCTCCCCCACAATTTTTATTGGAACTGCAATGTGTAGGGAAGTTTGATCTACCCTTTCTCAACTGCGATCCCAACAAAAATCACCCTACATGAGCATCAATGGGAACTTCCTCCCCCCTCCCCAAGCCTCATAGCTGTGCATAGATTGTGTATGTGTAAGATTTTTGTCAGGATTGTGGCTGGAGGGAGAAGGTTTATGGCTCTTCTGGATGGCCTGTCGATTTGATGGAACAGACCTTACAAGGAGGTTAGACTAAATCCAGTCTTCACTGAGCATTCATTGTGATTTGTTTGCAGGGAAGTTATATGATAGTGAACATTGCAGCCTGGATTCATATTGATTTGATTGCTGTGGTGTTTACACAGCTTCCCATTAATCATTTGCTTATCCCACACTCTTCAGAACACTTCCCCAACACTTTCCTAAGCAAGATTTTTAATATAAAAAAATAGATTTGCTGTGCCAGATTGACACAGCACTTTAATGCGCTTCAGTTGTGCAGTCCTAAAGTGCCTGGATCCTTCCCACAAAATTTTGACAGTCTGGGAGGGGCCTTTAAGGTCCTCTCCCCATGTGTTGTGTTCCTGAAGATACCCATATCATGAGTGTATAAATAAAGAGAAACCATAGACACAGCTGCTGCAGAGTCTCAGTAATGTCGAGTTTAGCCCTAAGTCAGTGTCCATCACAACACTTTGTAGCAGTGAATTTGTCGCTTTAATTAAGTGTATGAAGAAGTTTCTCCTTCTCGCCATGCTGAATCTACTGCCAGTCCGTTTCAATGGATGAACCCAAGTTCCAGTAGGATGAGAGAAGGAGAAATATGTCAGCACACCCTGCATAATTTTTATAAAGCTTTATCGTCTCCTCCTTCCGCAGCAATTGTTTTCCCCAGCTTAAAACTTCTGGAGCTCCTCCTCAGAGGATGAGCAAAATACATATATTGAATGGATCATCATGGGATTTGTATGTGTTTTGGTTGGCCTGGGTTTGTTCCCATGACCAAATCTTCTGATTATGGAGACTCAAAGGAAAATTAATGATGCAGAGAGAGGCATAACCAGCTGCAACACACACACACACACACACACACACACACACACACTTTATTTTTTCAGCTGTTTCAGTTAGAGCTAGCACATCACCCCATATATTCTCAGCGGCATGATTACTGAATGAAAAACTGCTTTTAAAGACTGGACCTGAGTAAACGGCAGAGCTGCAGGGTGGCTTGGGACAAACATGAGTGGCAGGTCTGATTTATCATCTTGGGTACTGGAGAGGTTACACGCTGATCATTTCTCTCCCCAGCACCTTTTTTTCCATTTCCCTGGGCTTAAGCACAGCTCCCCCTGCAAAGAGCTAATTGGACAGAAAGTGCCGTCCCTGGAAAAGTACACAGCGAAGCTGAAATGAAGCCACACTAGGGGACACTTTTAATTAAGCCGCATCAATAGAACACGCTCTTTGATGAAATGCCAGAGGTCAAAATGGCAGACAACTTTAAGGTGAAAATTACACGGCGTACCCAGTGGAAAATGATTTAATGGCAAAAGCAACTCAAAGATATTGCATTTTGGCCACACAAAGAGGGAAGGGGGAGGGAGACAGAGAGTAGCCCCACCACAATCAAGTTACACCTCACTCGCGCACCCCCCAAAAAACACCCACACAACAGCTAGCAATTTTGTGCTTGGAGAGACATAAATCTTCTATACCCATTGCTAGGGAATATGATTGCATGGCATATGTGGAGAAGCATTCAGTAACTTTTGTGTAATGTATGCAGCAGTTCGAAGGGGAAGGAAGATGCCTTCTACTGTCCGTCTCTTTTAGTATGGTCACACTGACTGGCAGCAGCTCTCCAGGGCTTTGGGAAGAAGAGATTCCTAGCCCTACCTGGAAATGACATAGATTGAACCTGGTACCTTCTGCCTGCAAAGCAGCGTCTCTGCCTCTGACCTACAACCCCTTCCTTGCTGGATCAGAAGTGCAGGGTGTGAATGGGTATAGAGATGAGTTAGGATTAAGGCCACTGTGCATTTAGGAATGCAGCATCTCTGCCCCAATTTAGATCAATGGATGGGCTGCTTCTGTGGCCTGTTACCTTTCTCACTAGTCAGTCCCAGAGCCTACCGGTACCTGTATCTTCTACCTGCTCGTTGCCTAGGGGGGAGGGCATGGAACCTTGACCACGTCATCCCCTGACAAAGGCATAGGTCAGGAATTGCCAGACTTGGCCCTCCAGCTGTTTTGGGACTACAACTCCCATCATCCCTAGCTAACAGGACCAGTGGTCAGGGATGATGGGAGTTGTAGTCCCAAAACAGCTGGAGGGTCAAGTTTGCCCATGCCTGACATAGATGAAGCTGTCATTCACACAACCATATATCGTCATCATAGTTTACCTTTCATGATGGATTCAGGTGTTGCTTTGTCATTGACAGGACTCCACATGGTAGGCATCAACTTTAAAATGTCTCAGCAAGCCCTGTGCATTGGACCAAATGTGCACAGCCTCTCCAGCAGGTCTCCAAAGAAGAGCAACCCTGGCACGGGTGGAAGTGTTGCCCTCATATGAGACAATTCATGGACCAGAGATTCTTTATTTAATGCATGCATTGTGGAGCATCAGCATGGCAAACTTATTCCCCCTGCCCCAGCCTCTAAGCAGGGACCATAACATTTAAACTGGCCCTTTCCCCCCTGCTGATTATAGCACTTCAATTGCACATCATTGGTACTGACTGCTATCTTCAAATGCAGGGGGAAGCCTATTGCATGCAAAGCTATTTTTGCATAGTTAAGTTTAACAGTGCCAGGTCCACAAACCAAGTTATCAACCTCCCTAGATCTGCCTTGCAGATAATAATAATAATAATAATAATAATAATAATAATAATAATAATAATTTATATCCCGCCCTCCCCAGCCAAGGCCGGGCTCAGAGCAGCTTACAAGCAATAATAAAAACAAGTTGAATGATTGCAACTTTAAAAAACAAAATTAAAATACAACATTAAAATACTGAAACATTAAAATATTAAAATGTAGCCTCATCGCAGGAGGAGAAGGAAAGGAAAAAAGAAAGAGAGGGAGGGAATCAAATTGGCTCCAAGTCAAAGGCCAGGCGGAACAACTCTGTCTTACAGGCCCTGCGTAAAGAAATCGAAATAAGCATGCAAAAAGGTTGCAGTCTTCACAAACCACTCTCCTGGGGGAAAGTCAGCACCATTGCATTCAACAGGGCTTACTTCTGAGTAGGCAAAAAGTGTACTACCAGTTCTGGGATCCCAGGATGCTGCAGGGTGACAACTCCTATAATCCCTTGTTATCTAAGATGACTGGGAATGATGGGAGTTGCAATCCAATAAAACCAAAAGACCCAAAGTTGAAGAACATTGTGTCAGTAGCCTATCTATCTAAACATACCTGCACAAATCACCCATGGCAGGTGCCATAGCACTTCTAATGGTTGCAGGATGCCTCCCCCTTAAAGTCCCCAGAGGAATGCTATGTGACGACATAGCATCACGCATACGGATAGCTGTCGTTTTGTCTCCATCTGAGCAATGCTAAATGTTGGTGTGGGGGTGACAGCTCTCAGGAGTGTTGAGACTAAAGCCGTGTGGTTTTGGCCACCTTCAACCACAAATTGCACCCCCTCCGAAACATAGCAAGGGCCCCCTCGATTTTCTATCTGCAGATGGGCAGCTGGTGCATTCTAGCTAATCTTAGTTTCAGTATTCAATTTTTGATACAGGGAGTGCAAAAAAGAGTTTTATCATCGCTTTTGAAAACAGCCATGCAGTACAATCTGATCCATGTCAAAAGCGAGTCCCACTGGCTTCCATTGGATTTGCTCCCAAGTAGGGCCACAATTTTCAAGCCGGTTGAAAACCAGCTGAGGAGCCATTGGATGCAGTGTAAGTATGGCTTCATGGGTGGACAGAAGGCCTACCAAGTGAGATGGCACATCTGCTTCTCATGGAATTCCTAATAACCCCACTGACAGCAACAATGGCACAGCTGCGTTTAATATCGCTACTGCTAGGGCTTGAGGGGTGACCTGCACCTGGAAGAGAAGGGAAAGGATCATGCACATGCTATAGCAAGGAAGCACACCCACTTCTGCCTCTAGCCCTGCCCACCACTGCAATGCGGCCCCCAGAAGACTACCCAGGAACTAATGCGGTGTTGCGTTCGCAAAGTAAAGGAAGGATTGAACTCTGATTAATAAGAATACACACAGAGACTTGAACCAACAAGACTCTGGGAAGGGTGTGTATAAATCATGTCTCTCTGTGACTGTCCGAATGCAGCAGCCCCTGGCCCAGGTCTTTTATTCACAAAAGAACTTTTTACAGAGTGTTCGAAAGAACCAATCAGATTTCTTCTGAGCATTTCAACAAACCCACGTGGGGACAAAGTTAAACCACTAAAACTAATTAAGCACAAATATTTCTGGGGTAAATAAGTTGAGAACTACAGAGAAGAGCATCTGGCAACCCCGGAGGTCATAAACAATCAATACATATGATAAGAAGGATGGCCAGGAGGACAGTGACCATTATCCCCTTAATGTGAGATCTGTTTCCTGGCCCTAAGATTAACATCCTACATCAAAAGAAACTTGCCCCCTATCTTTGAGGACCCAGGACGCCTGCCTGTCTAAGCAACTGGGCTGTGTACGTGACAAGAGAAATGGGCAGTAGAGAAAATGGCCAGAGATGCAGAGGAGTAGATTGATCAAGAATCATATCAAAAATAGTTTAAACCCAGTCAACGCAATGCTTTCATTGCTGACACAGATGGCTTACTCTATGTTTGTTATAATTCCTCATAGCAATCCCACCTGATCACTACATCTCTGGAAATTTACACTCCTACAATGCGGCCCTCAAGTGCACATGAATGTAAATGTAGAGGAGCGAGATTAGCATTTTGATCCTACAGCCTTTTAAATGTGTCTGTGAGAAGCAGGGGGTTTATTGTTTTGTTGTTTTGGTTTTATTATTTACTTGTGTTTTACTTTGTATTTTATTCTGTGAACCGCCCTGAGATCTTTCAATGGAGGGCAGTATATAAATTTAATAAATAAATAAAATAAAATGGGAGAATGTTTGGCTCAACTGTATCCTGGCTCAGTTCTAGCAATGGAGCTGGGATGTGAGAAAGGAGTCTAGAGAGGCAGGCTCAGAGGAGGCAGAGGGAATGGGAGAGATCCAAGGCCCCTCCCAGCCCTGCTTTTGATGTGTGAACAGGAAAGACATATGAATGACAGCCTTATCACATCCACTGTGCTTCTCAGCTCATTTGGAATGACGGGCTAGTGCCTTGGGTGAATTAAATGTGTTTCCTAGATTATGGTCAACAAACAAAATCCTCACCTCAGCTTGATCCGGGGGTCATTCGGGGCCCAGGATTTCATTTCATTTCGTGACATGCTGCTCTGCAATAAACTCCCTGAAGCTGGAAAATTTAAGACTCCTTGGAGTTTATCCCAGAACACCCCATTTCAATATTGTATGCAACATTATACTCCCATCCAGATATGGCTGACCTGTTTCTCAACGAAGCAGCCAAAAAAGCCATCTAGTTATATTTTCTCTTGTCTTAATTAAACAAGGCTGAACTGACTCAGCAGAAAGAATTCTGTTTAATGAACTGTTCATCAGCCAGCTCCGCAGGGGCTTGCAGTGGAAATAAAGAGTGACATGTAATTCAGGGCAGTGGGCTTCTGCGCTGCCTAATGGACCCTCTTCCTGATTCAGCAAAATGTCATGTTCTGCTCTAGAAATAAGGAGGTGAGGGTTGCAGGGGTTGTAGGTAATTTGGAAGGTCTCCCTCTTGGTGTTCCATTGTAACTTTGTAGCCTTCAAGATTGACAAAGGGAATCAAAGAAGTCTTATGTGGTGCATCTCAACTGATTTTATTTACAGTCATACCTCGGGTTACAGACGCTTCGGGTTGCGTGATTTCGGGTTGTGCACCACGCTGAACCCGGAAGCACTGAAACAGGTTACTTCTGGGTTTTGGTGCTTGCACATGCACAGAAGCGCTAAATTGCACTTTGTGCATGCACAGAAGCGCCAAATCACAACCTGTGCGTGCGCAGATGCAGCGCTGCAGGTTGCGGACGCTGCAGGTTGCACACGTGCTTCCCCCATGGATCGTGTTCGCAACCCAAGCATCCACTGTATAGTGTTACAAAGTTTGGATGCCGCCCACTTCTCTCTGCTGAGAAGTAGTCTGGAGGTTCCAGGTCCTCACCCAGGGTCTGTGCTCCTTTGGAGTATTGAGACACGGCAGAGACTGTCGTAGCTTCAAGAAATATGGTTTGTTCACCTATTTACATCTTCAGTATGCACAGAATTGGTGCATCAATCAGCAGGGGGGGAAACCGGTCCTGAGAGATCTGCATTGGCTCCCAGTATGTTTCCGAGCACAATTCAAAGTGTTGGTGCTGACCTTTAAAGCCCTAAATGGCCTCGGTCCTGTATACCTGAAGGAGCATCTCCACCCCCATTGTTCAGCCAGCTCCGAGGGCCTTCTGGCGGTTCCCTCGCTGTGAGAAGTGAGGTTACAGGGAACCAGACAGAGGGCCTTTTTGGTAGTGGTGCCCACCCTGTGGAACACCCTCCCTGCAGATGTGAAGGAAATAAGCAGCCATCTTATCTTTAAAAGACATCTGAAGGCAGCCCTGGAAGTTTTTAGTATTTAATGCTGTATTGTTTTTAACACTTGACTGGGAGCCGTCTAGAGTGGCTGGGGAAACTCAGCCAGATGGGCAGGGTATAAATAATAAATTATTATTATTATTATTTTCCCAGGGAATTGGGCGGGGTATAAATAATAAATTATTATTATTATTATTTTCCCAGGGAATTGGTAGAACGAGCAGAAGTGTGTGCGAGCCCTGAAATTCCATATACAAAATAGCAACAGTGTGTAAATGTCCTGGGACACATCGGAGGGGAGCTACAAAGCCCCTGCAGGAACCCTTTTTCATTGTGCATTCATGATTTGTGCTCATTATGGCATTTGGCCAGTTGCATGCAATACTGTTTGTCCAAACACTTGAACGAAAAATCTGGACCCACATATGTTTGTTTGTGTGGCTGTGTAATAATATCAAGCCATTTTTAGCCTGCTCTCAGCTGAAAAAGGATCACAGAGTGGTTTACAATGTTCACAGACAAGACAATATCTGTCCTCAAGTTTACCATCTAAGAGATACAGCACAGGAGGAAAAGCTGGACTGAAGTACAACTGAGGGGCTGCTACAGATTCGTCATCTAATGTCCTCAGCAAAGGCATTTGGTAGCTAAAGGAAAGGCAGCTCTCAGCAGGAGCTGTAGGCACAACTGAGAGTGCTAGACTGAAATAATAATTTAACATAATGTTCCTTGGCCATTCCTTTGGAAAAGAAACCTTTTCTTTTCTTGTTTCCTTATTTCCTGCCACAAATCCATTCTTCTTCCCTCCTGTATCTTTAACGCACCATTTCTTGTCTGACTATTTCATTATTTTAACTACTTCATTCAGCTTAGACGTTTAGAACATTGACAGTATTTGCAAACAAATCCCACCCAGAGTATTTTTCCTGTTCCAATGGATAACAAACATCTGCCATGTGTTTGCAAATAATTGCATTGTGTTAGCTTCCTCAAGGGGGACGTGGGTGGTGCTGTGGCTTAAACCACTGAGCCTAGGACTTGCTGATCAGAAGAAGAAGAAGAGTTTGGATTTGATATCCCGCCTTTCACTCCCTTTAAGGAGTCTCAAAGCGGCTAACATTCTCCTTTCCCTTCCTCCCCCACAACAAACACTCTGTGAGGTGAGTGGGGCTGAGAGACTTCACAGAAGTGTGACTGGCCCAAGGTCACCCAGCAGCTGCATGTGGAGGAGCGGAGACGCGAACCCAGTTACCCAGATTACGTGACTACTGCTCTTAACCACTACACCACACTGGCTCTCGCAGAAGGTCAGCGATTCGAATCCCCGCGACGGGGTGAGCTCCCGTTGCTCGGTCCCTGCTCCTGCCAACCTAGCAGTTCGAAAGCACGTCAAAGTGCAAATAGATATATAGGTACCGCTCCGGCGGGAAGGTAAACGGCGTTTCCGTGTGTTGCTCTTGTTCGCCAGAAGCAGCTTTGTCATGCTGGCCACATGACCCGGAAGCTGTATGCCGGCTCCCTTGGCCAATAAAGCGAGATGAGCACCACAACCCCAGAGTCGGTCATGACTGGACCTAATGGTCAGGGGTCCCTTTACCTTTAGCTTTAGCTTCCTCAAGATGCAGTTAGTTGTGATAGTGCAGTTTTTCTGCACATGAGCATAATGTGGCAAAGTTTTGAAAGGCTTTCTGCTTTCAGTGGTACATTTCATGCTTCTCCTTTGTGCTTGTGATCATTTCTCCTCCGTTACTAACATGTCTGCAGCTAACTGCTGCTTTTTTGGAAATTCACGTTATGTATCATTTGTGACATACATGTCCATAATAGTTAATTTATTTAGTTTATATATTGCATTGGCAACCTAGGAAGCTGCTTTATATATAATCAGACCATTGGTCCATCCAGTTCAATGTTGTCTACTCTGACTGGCAGTGATTCCCCCAGGGTTTCAGGCTGGTCACAGAAAATAAGCCACCTGCTTGCAATTATAATACAATAACCATGATTTGTGGACTTGTGCTGGACACTTCAGTTGTTACCAGCAGCACATTATTTGCCTTTGTTATCAAATAACAGAACAGCAGAACAGTATTTCATTCCAGTCACACTTCTCAATTAATTGGGGAGGTTGGTGGGACTATCACTGCATGGGCAGAATGCTACCTTTCTCCACTGCCAGAGATAACATTTGCAGCTATCTCTAAAGGGAACACAGACAGTGTGTTCCCCAGAGAATGCAAGGAGTACTGGAATGAGCCCAGTATCAAAAGACTCCTCCGAAAACTTGATAGCATTATGAAGCAGAATTGGGAAATTTCTTAGACTGGTGATTAATGCCATTCCAATGGGGGAGCAGCTATATTAGGTAAAGGTAAAGGGACCCCTGACTGTTAAGTCCAGTCGTGGCCGACTCTGGGGTTGTGGCGCTCATCTCGCTTTATTGGCCGAGGGAGCTGGCATACAGCTTCCAGGTCACGTGGCCAGCATGACTAAGCTGCTTCTGGTGAACCAGAGCAGCACACGGAAACGCCGTTTACCTTCCCACCAGAGGGGTACCTATTTATCTACTTGCACTTTGACATGCTTTCAAACTGCTAGGTTGGCAGGAGCAGGGACCGAGCAACGGGAGCTCACCCCGTCGCGGGGATTCGAATCGCTGACCTTCTGATCAGCAAGTCCTAGGCTCTGTGGTTTAACCCACAGCGCCACCCACGTCCCTTAGCTATTTTAGGCACCCACTTTTAAAATAACCTAATAATAGAACAGGATTGTTACACTGCCTTTAGATCTTTTATACCCAGGACAAACTAGACGTGATGTTAAACAAGTCATCACCTGACTGTCCCATCCTTTTCTTTTTAAATTAAAAAGCAAACAAACCAGAAGTCTCAAGTAGGCACAGATCCAGATCAGGCCAGCGGCATGGAAACTGAAGGGTAACACACACACACACCTGGCATTCTTTTCCTGCTAGAAATTGTGGGTGAGGAAATAGCATGGGGCAAATATTAAAATCCCTGCATTGCAGTGCCCAGTAGTGATGTATGGAAGTGAGAGCTGGACCATAAAGAAGGCTGATCGCCGAAGAATTGATGCTTTTGAATTATGGTGCTGGAGAAGACTCTTGAGAGTCCCATGGACTGCAAGAAGATAAAACCTATGTATTCTTAAGAAAAATCAGCCCTGAGTGCTCACTGGAAGGACAGATCCTGAAGCAGAGGCTCCAATACTTTGGCCACCTCATGAGAAGAGAAGACTCCCTGGAAAAGACCCTGATATTGGGAAAGATGGAGGGCACAAGGAGAAGGGGATGACAGAGGACAAGATGGTTGGATTGTGTTCTCGAAGCTACCAGCATGAGTTTGACCAAACTGCAGGAGGCAGTGGAAGACAAGTGTGCATGGCATGCTCTGGTCCATGGGGTGACGAAGAGTCGGACACGACTAAACAACTAAACAACAACAACAACATTGCAGTGCAGTGCAATCCCTTTTTGGATGGCCCTATTCCTCCCATGGTTATTTTAAAGGATCCAAAAATAAGGGAAATGGAGATGTGCTTCACATCACATCCAACTTGGCCTCTGGGCATTATATGCACTCTCAGTGTGAAATGTACCTCCTCAGTGGGCACTGACAACTAGAAGAGGTCTCTTCGATGCGTTTTGATGGCTGGTAGCTGCTAGCTATGGCAAACAGATCCAACCTCCTTGAGTAGGTAGCTAGAGTGAGAAAGTGTTTAGATCTGGAATGTCACCAGCAAGGGCGCCAAAGTTATGCCACCTGGAGAATCAGTGCTGCTTTGAAGTCCAGAATTGCCTCTCTAGATGCTTGCCTGTGCCTGCATGTATATTTTGTAAAAAATAAAAATCTCCAGTACCCTCTCCTCACACAGAAACCGGCCCCGCAAAGGAATACGTGAGGAGCAGCACAAAGTGCAGGCACGAACATATACACAGACACACAAACTGTGGGAAGTATCTGTAGGAAGTTTCCCCCAAGGACAAAATATTGTGCCTTAAGTATGCAGAAAATGTTTCCCCACAACAGAAGCACAGCTTTGAGAGGAGATGAACAGACTGTGCGGCACAATTGGGGGGGGGGGGCAAATTGCAGATTTATTTGCAAAGTTCTGATGGCAGATGAAAGGCTTCAAGAGGCAGCTGAGCTCCTGGGTAGAATCTGTTTCCCTTTTGTATGCACACAGAACTGTGTGGGAGGTCTTTCTCTGTGGTGAATATGTGTGAACATAACAAGAACATAGAGGGTGCCAACTGCACAAGCCATTCCAGCCCAATGAGAACCATCCCTCCTTTGCAGGCGGCTGACTACTTGGGAAAGATCCATAGAATTGGCTTCACCCACCTGGACTGAGCATTCACACATACTCTTGCTGACCTTTAAAGCCCTAAGCGGCCTCGGTCCAGTATACCTGAAGGAGCATCTCCACCCTCATCGTTCTACCCGGACACTGAGGTCCAGCACCGAGGGCCTTCTGATGGTTCCCTCGCTGCGAGAAGCCAAGTTACAGGGAACCAGGCAGAGGGCCTTCTCGGTTGTGGCACCCGTCCTCTGGAACGCCCTCCCACCAGATGTCAAAGAGAAGAACAACTACCAGACTTTTAGAAGACATCTGAAGGCAGCCTGTTTAGGGAAGTGTTTAATGTTTGATGTATTACAGTATTTTAATATTTTGTTGGAAGCCGCCCAGAGTGGCTGGGGAAGCCCAGCCAGGTGGGTGGGGTATAAATAATAAATTATTATTATTATTATTATTATTGTCATCATCATCATCATCATCATCATCATCACTCACTGCAGCTATAGGCAGACCCTCCAAGTGTCCCTATTTACCAGGTACATCCCAGATTTAGGGAAGCCGTCCTAGTTTCTTATCTGATCCCAGAATGTCCCACTTTTCCTTAGGATGTCCCTATTTTCATTGGAGAAATGTTGGAGGGTATTGAGTTATCCAACACCCCCCAAGTTGTCTGAAGGCAAACCTGTATAGGGGAGGTGTTTTTTTAATGTTTAATGTTTTATTACGTTTTTATATATGTTGGAATCTGTCCAGAGTGGCTGGGGCAACCCAGTAAGATCTGTGGGGTATAAATAGTAAAATTATCATTATGGAATGGGATGTCCCTATTTTCATCGGAGAAATGTCGGAGGGTATGCTGTATGGTGAATTGCCAGAGAACTGGATCCTGCATGACTCAGTGTGTATTTGAAGACGGTCTTTGTCACTGAACTTCACAGAACTCAGAAGGATCCCAGGCCAAACCTAAGTCTTGAAAAAGAAATACCCAATGTGAAACAGTTCAACTTTAAAAACAACAACAACTGATGTCATCAATGGCTTCAGATCTGGATTTTACTGAAATACTGGAATCATTCTGTCTATTTTCAAAGTTCAGGCTCTGAGCACTGTTATATATGTGGCCAAAAGAAAACCACCCATATAGAAGACAGAGATATCGGCCTGTGCAGGAAAACCCAAAGGTTTGCAGAAGTATAAAATATTCTTACAAGAAAACCCAAATGGGGGAAGAGGACGCATACCAGCCCGGCGGAGACTGAGCATGCCCAGTGCCCATGGAATGCAGACTTGAGTGTTGGGGGGGCAAAAATGGGGGGTGCTGTGGGAATACGACCTTCTGGAATCCTGCAGTTCTCCACCCAGCAACATTTAGTTGCAGACCCTATGACTTTCTGTGTACAGAACCTGCTTAAGAACGTACAGAGAACGCATTTGCAAAATATTGTTTACAGAAAAAAATGGTTATTGCCTCACAATTCTACCAGTGCTCTGTTGGCCCCTCTCTTCATTTCCCTCCAATAAATATGGTGAGGAAATGGCAATTTCTATGTATTTAGGATGGACATTGAAATTGAGGGGTCTCTTATTCACATGTGGTGGCCCTGTAAAATAATTAAGGAATATTGGGAAACTATATATAATTAATTTAAAAAGATACTTTAAAAAACTTTCTCCCAAACAGTTGAGATTTTCCTCTTGGGGAACAACAGAGGTCCCCCAAAAGACAAAAGAGTTTATTAGTATATGCCACCGCCGCAGCTAGAACATTATTGGCACAAAGGTGGAGAACAAGTATAGTACCCACCAAGGAAGAATGGCAGTGTAAAATGTTCAAATATGCTGAACTGGCTGGTCTGACAAACAGGATAAGAGAAAACGAAGATAAGGAATATAAAGAGGAATGGATAATGTTTATTGAATATTTTAAGACTCAGTATAGACAAATACATAGCTTAGCAGGTCTCGGGTAAATCCAGCAGAGTTGAAACAGATAGTTTTTAATAGATAACGAATTGGACGATTAAAAAGATGTGGATTACGTGGAGTAGTAGAAAAGCAAAGGAAGCAGGAAAAGTGTGGAAGTGAAGTCAAATGATATATGCATACATGCTGTATTTGGTATGAATGTGTAAGTGGGACGGGGGGAGGGGAGGGAAGAGGAGGGGGGTTAAATATGCTCTCTGTTCCTGTTTTTGAAAATGCAAATAATATAACAATAATAATAATATGGACATTGATTTGAAAGTTTTATTGCTGGCAAAGCTATCCTTATTAAGCTGTCCATAACCTGAGCTAACAATTTTGCTTCCTCAGGATTTCCAAATGCCTTTCGTACAAAACTTTACTTCAAAGAAATCAGAACCTTACAGGGATACTTAACTGTTCAAGATGAGAATTTCATTGATAAATCAAAGATTTTCTTCAGGTACCATCACAGATATCCTCTCAGCTGGATCTGGTTTCCGTGGCAACATTCCCTTTTATTGCCTAGTTGGATTCACTAGATTAAAATGGCAGCCTTGAGGCAATTAAAATAGATGAAACTTCAGTGTTATTTACATTTCCATGAGCGAGGAAATAAGGTACTTGAGTCCAACTGGGAAACAAGGATCTCTGGAACTGAACAAAGAGGAAATAAAAGCTGCCAGTGTTTGATTTGGACATAATGGATAATTGTTTGCCAGTGACATAAAAACCACTGCAGACAAAAGATTGCTTCAGTTCAGAAAACAGCAGCCTGCGGGAAGGATGAACTAGGAGATGTGAATTCTAGGAGATACGAATTCTGCATGAGTTAAAGCAAATAATTTTATCACATGTTTTTATAAGTGTGATATAAGATATTAGGCAGAAATGAGGAGGTCGCCTCAAGGCAGCTGGTTTTGTCTGTCCTGAAAGGGGAGGAAAAGGCAGTTATTTAATTTATTATTGTTACTTTTTTTTTTACTCCCGCAGAAAGGTGTTTACGGGATTTTCTGCCTTAGGTACCAGAATGCTGGGTATTATGCCATTCTCTGTTCCTCCTGAGGCATCAAAATGTCTTCAGCTGACTTGGTAAGGAGGTGTGTGTGTGTGTGTGTGTGTGTGTGTGTGTGTGTACACACAGTATATCTGAAGGAGCGTCTCCACCCCCATCGTTCTACCCGGACACTGAGTTCCAACGCTCCAACGCTGAGGGCCTTTTGGTGGTTCCCTCATTATGAGAAGTCAAGTTACAAAGAACCAGGCAGAGGGCCTTCTCGGTAGTGGCACCCTCCCTGTGGAACGCCCTCCCACCAGATGTCAAAGAGAACAACAACTACCAGACTTTTAGAAGACATCTGAAGGCAGCCCTGTTTAGGGAAGCTTTTAATGTTTGATGCATTACGGTATTTTAGTGTTTTGTTGGAAGCCGCCCAGAGTGGCTGGGGAAGCCCAGCCACATGGGCGGGGTATAAATAATAAATTATTATTATTATTATTATTATTATTATTATTATTATTATTATTATTATTAATCAGTGCACCCCGTCCCTTGCACCCTTGGCAAGGAGATGTTGGCTGCCCAGAGAAGCAGAGGAGCAGCCCAGCGTGTGTGCAGATGGACAGGCTTCTAGCCACTCCAAGCCAGAGTGGAGGGGCACAATTTTTGAACACCCTATGTGAAATGCAATCATGCAGTCCATGCATTATCGAGTTTAGACCTTCCCATTCCCAAATCTCTGGCTGGAACTGGCGAAACTTTAGGAACAGTTATCTGAACTGCTCATTTCAGAGATATTTGAATAAGCAGATGTTAACCTGGCCTCACGAATCGAGTGGCGCTGGTAGTGTGCTGAATTCTGTCTTGGTTTCAATTACATTCTTTAAAATGTCTCCGAATTGAATATAATGAAGGGTACCCTGTTCAGCATAAGACTTCCTCTATCATCTGTTCTCATATAAAATGCAATTAAAAATTCTGCTTGGAGACCCTGGCTGATTAATCTCTGCTCCTTTAGTATGCAGTGTGCCAGAACGGGAGATTGAGAACAGGAAATTATATTGCAAGAGATGTTTTGTAAAGTAACCAGAAGCCTGCAGACAAAGCCCTGGCCAATTAGTTGAAATCAATATATGAAACTGAGCTCCCAGCCAGGAACGGCCCAGGAGATTTTGCTGCCTAAGGCGAAAGACAAGATGAAGCTTGCATCCCATCTCATATATAGAAGTAGGCCAGACTGGTAGCTGAATCTTATTTCAGCACTGGTGACAGGTCACATGGCCCAGACAGGTCCACCTTTCTGCCACTCCTCACTCCTTGTCCCCCCCCCCCCAGCATCTGCCACCTGAGGCGAACACCTCACTCTACCTAACGGTAGGGCTGGCCCTTCTTCTAGGCCTGTGTTGTGGTCTTTATTGGCTTGTTTTGATATCTGCTAGGGATGGGACGCGGGTGGCACTGTGGTCTAAACCACTGAGCCTAGGGCTTGCCGATCAGAAGGTCAGCGGTTCGAATCCCTGTGACGGGGTGAGCTCCCGTTGCTCAATCCCAGGTCCTCCCAACCTAGCAGTTCAAAAGCACATCAAAGTGCAAGTAGATATATAGGTATTGCTCTGGCGGGAAGGTGAACAGTGTTTCCGTGCGCTGCTCTGGTTTTGCCAGAAGCAGCTTAGTCATGCTGGCCACATGACCTGGAAGCTGTCTGTGGACAAACGTCGGCTCCCTCGGCCTGTAAAACGAGATGAGCGCCGCAACCCCAGAGTCGTTCGTGACTGGACTTAACTGTCAGGGGTCCTTTACCTTTTTTAGAGATGGGTGATGCTGTCAGTTTTTGTTTCTCTCAGTTTTTCATCTTTCCAATCTTTAGTTCTGACTAAACTTTTTAAAGGCCTAGTGAAAATCTATCAGCATTTAATGCAAATTTCTGCTATAGACACATTGTTCTAGGCACTTTTACCTTTTTACCTATGCACTTTTTTATAGGCTCTTTTTGCTAATATATGCATGCTTAAAGCACATTTTACCCTACTACATAAAGGCATATTATCATTAAGGGCTACAATGGACCAATGCATCATGAAGCAGAGAAAGCTGGAGCCAGTTTGCATTTTATTAGTACGCATATAATTTAACATAATTTGCATGACATGCTTATGAACAATGAGGACACTAGGCTGTTACAGTTGGTGGCGTCTAGATTCCCCACCCACCCCAACCTGTTATTTGCAAAACTGCTAAAGTAAAATTAAAGTGACAGTTCTTACAATATCTAGCTAAAGGTCATTGGTTAATTGACATCACAGATATACTTAGCAATTTAAAATGTTTGCTCACACAAACATACATGCTTCTTGAGAGGTGTTTCAGTGAGTCATGAAGCCTGTGCAAGCTGGTTTGATCCAGAATGGCAGAATTCTGACAACTATTTTTTAAGCTACTTGTCTTGTCTTACAGGAAAGTACTTAGCAAGCTGTTTCCAAGGAACCAATTCAATAGGGAATAGTAAATCATCAACGTACACAGTCAGTCTTTACTTACAGTTTTCATCAAATAATGTATTGGGGGAAAATAAAAGCACTGCAAGAATTATACAAGAATTATATCAAAGGCCTTTTTTCAGGTAGAGCTTGCTGGAGTTCAGTTCTGGTACCTCTCAGGTGGACACCATTTCCATTCTAAGAGGAGCGGGGAGGTAAAGGATCCTGGACAGTTAAGTCCAGTCAAAGGCGACTATGGGGTGCGGTGCTCATCTCGCTTCAGACTGAGGGAGGTGGCGTTTGTTGACAGACAGAGAACAAAATGAACCCGAGCACTGTGGCCCTAAAACTGAACCAATGAGAACCTATCCATTACAATATAGTCATTCCGGTTTAATGACAAGCAGGCAGCCATGATGGTCAGGTTCCCAGTGGTATGGAAGACCCAGTCTGGACCCTGATGGTAGAGGGACCAAGCTGCAAAGGCAGCTCAGCTTTTAAAGGCTCTCTCATCTCTTATTGGATGGAGTGGTCCTTGGCTCTTTCGGACCAATGAGAACTAGAGTCAGCTGGGTCAGGGAGGTCATATCTCCTAGCACCCCTTTTTGCATTTGAATAGAATGGGAGGGAGATGTGTGACTGGACGGCATTCAACAAATTGGGGGGGGGCAGGCCAGATTCTTTCTTCACACATGCAAATCAGGATGAATGTTCAATAAACAAGTCATCTCTGGAGAAGCCCTGCATGAATGTCTACATGTATGCAGGATGCACATGTCACTGCAATTAACTGAATGCACATAGGTCAGGGGTTTGGGGGGGGGGCTGCTGTCGCCATCTTCCCCTCCCTACATTCATTGCACCCAAACTCGCAATGTGAATGGGACTCTTGATTGAACCCATACTATCCCAGGGCTGTTTTAAAGATTACCGAACAATGTACACGAAGCGCTTTGAAAGCTAGAAATGTGCTTTGTGAATGTAAAGTAAGAGATATTATTCACAGTCCCAAGTAAAGCTGCTTTTGACAGAACTGAGACTCCTTGCTGGCATGACTTGAAAGCTGCTCCTTTAAGTTGAAGCCGAAATGAAAATTTCCACCCCTCTGTCAACACAAACCAGCAAAGAGGCATTAAGGAAATAGAAAGCAGGGATTAGTCATCTTTTACATAAGAGATATGACTACACTACAAAGCAAGCAACTGCTTTGAGAACTTGGGCACATCTCATGATTGGCCACAACAGCAGTTCTTTGGCATCTCTTTAGATAGGGGCAGCCAGACCCCACGCCTAACATTGATTGCCAAAAATAAAACTACTTGACATTTAATGCATGTCTGCAAATGAGTGCAAGGACGATGGCTTTGCTTCTTGCTGCCCCACTCGTTTTATTAGAAAAATGGTTGCTAATAACCTTTTGACATTGCATGCCACATTTCAATAATGCTCCTAAACAACATCTAGCACAGGACCATAACAGCCTGGAAGCAGGGGTGCATGGACACGATCTGTTGCTGCAGTAAAAGATTGTCTGAAAATGACTGTCTCCAGATCTAAAGCCTATTCCAGACTGCCGTTCTGCATCTCATCTTCTGTTTTTCTTTCTTCACCCCACGCCCAGGTAATATCTCTCTCGATTTCTCCAATTTGTCATCAGTGCACATGGCTATTTCACACACTACAGCAGAGCTGGGGAACCTGTGGCCTTTGAGATGGGATTCCATGCTGAGGTATTGTGGCTGATAGCACCAAGAGCCCCATCCTCCATGAATTTGCTTGATGCTTTTATTAAAGCCATCTATGCTGAGCAGCCATCCAGGCTTGAGACCTGGCTAGGAATCTAGTTCACTCTTTGAAGCCAATGTCTCAGGTGCATGAGAGCTGACCATGATTATGAAAGTGGCGCTGGTTGTGACTACAAAGGTAGTGTGGGAAAGAACTCTGTCCATCATTTACTGTTCCATCACTTGTTCCAGGATGAAGTGAGCCCTGGTGTTCAGAATAGATCCTGCTACAGATTCTTAACAGCAGCGTTAAGTAGAAAACCATTATGTACTAAGCTTGGATCCTAGAACAATAGGCAGGTAGGATCCTAGAATGCATCAACCTGACTGGCCTGCAGGAGCAGCCCAATCAGATCCCAGCAGGAAGTTAATCAGCCTATTAGGCTGGTAGCATCCTGGAATGCAACAACTGATTGGCCTGCAGTAACAGCCCAATCAGGCTCCAGGAGGGAAGCAGAATCAGCCAATCAGACAGAACTCATTGTGTAAATAATGTATATAAAGCCTGAGGTTTTGGGGGAAATTCATTCACTGTTTGACGAGCTGCAGTAAAGAGCATGCAGTCACTACGCGACTCCGAGTATATTTCAAAAACCTTGCTAGGTGCTGTTGGATTTTTGTGAGCCTAACCCTTTATGAGCTCTAGTACTGCACATTGTTGAAGGCCCTTCCACAACTTTCGAATGCTGCGTTCATCTACTCTGCCTTCCTGAAAAACCCCAGAGGGCAGCAGTTCTTATGGGAACTGATATAATAGAAAAACACAATTGCTCTGCAATATGCTGCCAGCAGCTCAAAATAGGCTTCTCACACCAGCAGCCAGGAACCAGCCAGTGGAGGCAGAGATCCGCTGCATCCTCAGCTGGTCATTCTGTGGATTTTGTCGTAGGATTGTTCCCTAACATGGCTGCCCCTCTGGACTGTTAGAAACCCAGATAGTCCTTACTTTAAACTCTCATCATCAATCAATGACTACAGTATCATTTAGCAGTGCCACTATCAGAAGGAGATGATTGAACCCTTATACCTTTCCAGGCAAGCGTAGGTTAGCCGTTTGGATCATCCCTGCAGGTTTCATTCAATGTTTGCATTGTGAAAGAGCTTCTTCCCTTTTCTGATTGGATGCGAGGGCAAACTGGCTGTGAGATCTGCCACCCCGTTGACTGTAAAGGTTGATTCAGCTGATCAGGCTAGCTAGGCACATGTGTCCGTCTGCCCCCCTCCCTCCCCGCTCCTTGTGTTTCCCTCCCCCTTCCATGAGAGGAGAGACTTTGTCAAGCAAGGCCTTCTTCCACCTGCCTTGTTCCACCCTCCAGTCTCTGCTTCTCAATTTGTATAGTATTATTTCATTGACAGTAGTTTAGAAATTATTTATTGTAATTGTTAAGCGTGGATTTCTGATTAATTTTTATATGCTGATACAGTGGTACATTGGGTTAAGAACTTAATTCGTTCCAGAGGTCCGTTCTTAGAGTTTGGATTTGGATCCGTTCTTAACTTGAAACTGTTCTTAACCTGAGGTACCACTTTAGCCAATGGGGCCTCCTGCTGCCGCATGATTTCTGTTCTCACCCTGAACCCGAGGTACTACTTCTGGGTTAGTAGAGTCTGTAACCTGAAGCGTCTGTAACCTGAAGCATCTGTAACCCGAGGTACCACTGTATTATTATTCTATACTGTTCTAATGATGGTTGAATGTTACTTTATTTGATGTAGGTTGCTTATTTTAAAGTTTTGTTTTATTATTATCCCATTTTTGTATTGCATTAATTTGTTATAAGGTGTACATTCTTTGTTCCTTCAGCTTGTAAACTGCCTAGGGTATTGTAAGATAGAAAGATGGTATACAAATTAAAAGTGATGATGTTAATGACGAAGGGGACTCGTTGGAAGAAGATGACCATCCCAGATAGAAGAAGTGTACCACTCTTTGGTCGAGGGTATGCAATAGCTGCATTCCCCTGCTAGAACTCTCAAAGAAGCCCCCCACGCCCCGATTGGCTGTTTCCCTTGGAAGTGTTCAAGGATCATGGCACAATATGTTTCTTAGTGGTTAGACAACTGTTTCTGGTTTGCGGTTCTTTTTGTGTGGAAGCCAAGGAGAGGGGGAACGATCTGAGTGACAACATGCAAACCCCAGGAAAAACAAGGAGAGGAAAACCATCTGTACTAAAAAAAAAGGAAAAGGAAAAAAATAAAATGAAAAAAATAAATCTAATCTGAAATCAGACCAAAAAAAAAATACCATCTGTGCAAACAGGCTGCAGTGTCATGGAGTACAACTGTACTAACACAACAACAAGAGGAAATGGAGGCCAATGTTTTATCTTCAGTACAAAGATGCTTAACTTTTAGCAAAGCATGCCCAAGTCAGGATCTGTTGTGGGAGAAGTGAGTTGGAAGGTGTATCCAAACATGAGCAGAGATGCCACGTCAGAGAAAACAGCACAAGACCTTTGTTTGACGGTCATTGAATAGGACTCCAGAAGAAATAAATACTTTATTTGGGTCCAGTATTTGAGAACTGCTCAGAATGAAAGCCAAACTGCATGTTACGTTAGTTTCATGAATGCTATTCACATGCTTTTAAAATTAAATTGCAGACATGGGAAGGTGGGTGATCAGAATGGGGCCCTTGACATGTGGAGAGTGGAACTAATCCTTCCTTAAGATCTCTTCCCCCAAACTGCTGTCTTTGCACAATCACCAGCAGCGTTGCAAGAAAAATTTGATTCAGTTCACATTTTAATGCAAACTTACCTAATTCACACATTCCAAAATAATATGCAAACCAAAATTCACACATCTCTGAATTTTGCAATGCAGTTCTCCACATAGTGAGTACAGAAATGTGTACTTTGGTGTAAAACATGCACAGAAACGCACATATTATTTAAAATAACATGCAGAAGTGCATTGCATTAGGAAATATTGCTTTGCTAAAATGCGATATTAGGTGAAATTACATACAAAAATGTGCTTATTAGGGGAAATATGCACTAAAATGTTGAGGAATTTTGATGGGGGGTTTTTAAAATGCAAACTGATGTCGAAACATGGAGAATGAACTGCATAATTCATTTCGAAAAATGAGAAACTGAGAGAAACTGAAATGGACAAATTTACTCACCACTAATCACCAGTGGAATATTTTCTTCCAGGGTTAGGAGAGAATTTCATTGAGACCATGATGGGGGAGGGAGTTTAGTCCCAATCCATTTCTCTGCCTCATTCCCAAACACATATATTGGCAACATAAACATAGTGAAATGTGCAAACTGCAAGCATTGCAATTTAACATAACATTTGGGTAGTAGTTTCAACCTAAAATGGTCTGTGTAAACAACATGGTCACAGAAATGAATTTTATTATTAAAAATTCTATCCCACCCTTCAAAAATGCTTCCCCCCCCCCCAGGCTGGCTCCCAAATATCCATAAAACACAAACCATGAGAATAAGATATAATAAAGTTCATAAAAAGCAGCATAAAATCAGATCTGGAAGGTGTAAAAAACAACAACTTACTTGTCAATTGATGGAAAGGAAGAATCCAAAGGGAGTGGGGGATATAGTCTATGTGGAATAGTTTAGTTTTATTAACTATGTTTCGGTCAAGGAGCATGATTGGCTTCCTCCATTGACCCCTGACGCTTTATGGAGTGATATTATAGGTTGAGTGAGTTAATTTTTATTTCTTCTCTTTATGCTTCACTAGTTGATTATTGCTATGATGGCTCCCTGATTGCTTCACTTAGTGCTTATTGGACTGTGTGTTGCGAATTGTGTATTTGTGGGTGGTTTTTTGTTGTCTGCTTGTTTTGCTCTTATGTTTGCTGCAACCAAATTGCAGAATTGTACAGCATATTCCGAGTCACCGGGTCACTTTCTGCTTTAGTGCCTTCCTCTTACATTGTGGCACCTTTGAACGGAAGCGACAGAGAAAGGCTATGACGCTATTTACAAAACAATCGTTAGCAAATCAGTGGATAGCAGAAGAAAGGGTGAAATCCTCTAGTACCAAGGAGCCACCTTGTACAGGAAAATAATAGAATTTTAAAAGATCTCTGCAGGTATGAGTGTAGAGGAAAAAACTGAAGAAGTAAGTTTGCAGCGAATTGGGGAAAGAGTGTAATTGATTACTGTCATTAGAGGGATTAAAATTGCATGACTCCATTTGCATCTGGGGAGAAAATTGCATTCTCTTCTGGGAAATTGTCAGGCACAATTTGTAAGGTAGAGAGTGTGTGCGTCTGGTCATGTTCAGCCCTGGAGAGAGTGTATGAAGGAGGGCTGTAAGAAAGGGCAAAGATGTTGTAAGTACACTTGGGTTGTTGTTGTTGTTGTTTAGTCGTTTAGTCGTGTCCGACTCTTCGTGACCCCATGGACCAGAGCACGCCAGGCCCTCCTGTCTTCCACTGCCTCCTGCAGTTTGGTCAAACTCATGTTAGTAGCTTCGAAAACACTATCCAACCATCTCGTCCTCGGTCATCCCCTTTTCCTTGTGCCCTCCATCTTTCCCAACATCAGGGTCTTTTCCAGGGAGTCTTCTCTTCTCATGAGGTGGCCAAAGGATTGGAGCCTCAGCTTCAGGATCTGTCCTTCCAGTGAGCACTCAGGGCTGATTTCCTTCAGAATGGATAGGTTTGATCTTCTTGCAGTCCATGGGACTCTCAAGAGTCTCCTCCAGCACCATAATTCAAAAGCATCAATTCTTTGGCGATCAGCCTTCTTTATGGTCCAGCTCTCACTTCCATACATCACTACTGGGAAAACAATAGCTTTAACTATATGGACCTTTGTTGGCAAGGTGATGTCTCTACTTTTTAAGATGCTGTCTAGGTTTGTCATTGCTTTTCTCCCAAGAAGCAGGCGTCTTTTAATTTCGTGACTGCTATCACCATCTGCAACACTTGGGTTGCCATATTTCAAAAAGTGAAAATCCAGACACAAAAGTTGAGGTTGTTTTGTTTCTGTTGCAAAATCTCAAAAAAGAAGTTATTGAGCTATTTTGAAGGAAATTTGCCAAAATCTAGACTTCCGACATGTCCAGATTTTCCAGGGCAATTCAGCGATTTCTGCCCAGACACGGTTTCCGGCTGCTGTATTCTGGCTATGTCTGGGAAATTCTGGGCGTATGGCAACCCTGAAATTGGGGAGTTATAGAAGTCTGAGCATCTGAGACTCTTAGAAATAAGAATTAGGATGCAGAACAGGCTTAGCAAATGTAGAATTTAACATTGAGGTTCTATCATCGCATAGCTCTGTGGAACTCCCTCTTGTCCTCCCCAGTTTCGCATATATTCTGCAATGGACTGACTGGAGCTGTGGCTGAACCAGATCACGATGCAATTCTGGGACAGATCATGATGCAATAAGGGACAGATTTGCCGCAGCCATTACAAAAGGTAGAGGCAAATAAGGTGCATCTACTACAAAAGTGGTTTCAAACTGATTTAGCTGTCATTCTTTCCTCAAAGGTATGCTGGAGATTATAGCTCTGGAAACAAAAAACAAAAAACCAGGCATTCCTGCTAGAAATCCTTTGGTTCTCCAATTCCCTAGGGTCTTTTATTTTATTTTATTGGGTTTTATAAACAAGAATAATGTTGTACAAACAAGTATAACAAGTTTTCTCATCATTTGAATATCACAAAAATAGCATAATAAATGTGGGAAAATATCTACAACATATGTTTCATTATTAGTGGTCAATGTACAGGTTCTTGGTTCATGAATTGGTTTAAACAGTTAAGAAGAAAGAAACAAAGACAGAAAGACAGAAAGAAATAGGGGGAGAGGGCGAGGAGGGAATGTGAGGAGGGAATGGTGAGTGGGGTGGGGTGGGGTGGTTATGCTTCTATTCTTCTTCTTAGTGTGTTCCTTGGGGGTCTTTGAATGGGGTCAAGACCATTTCCTGTGGCTAATGGGATATTGTGAACAGTGCTGGACTTGTTAGAATTCCAGATCTATGATTGCAGTCATGGGATTTTTGTCTATCACATGATGGTGTATGTTTTGACTCCACAGAGTGGGAAGTGACGGAGACAGGATGTTTGTGTTACTGTGTTCTGTGAAGTGGGACTATTGTCCTTTGTTCTTTCTCTCTTTGCTGTCTGATGCTAGAGAGAGAGGGAGCCATGTTGCAGTGCTCCGTGTGTGTTTATATGTAAATAAAGGTAGATTAGCCAAAATGATGAGTTGCTGAGGTCTGTCACGCAAGTTGCGCAAACTCTGCAGATCCCTAGGTGTGCCGGTGTTGGTTGGCATCAGTCGCTGTGATGTTTGGGCTGAAGAAAGCTTATGAAGCTCCCAAACGATCGACCAGGATGGAAGGAACATGCCAGTCGGGCATTTGTCTCTGCCAGAGTCTACTCGAGTGTAGGCTGAACTCCTGACAGGACTTGGGTTGGGGAGGGTGGAGACCTTTTTTTACTTACAAGCCAATCCAGGATGTTGCACTGCCTATCAGTTTCCTCCTCCTTAAATCTTTGTGTTGTCCTTGTAGAAAGCATAAGGGAGGAAGAGGAGGCGGGCACAATGCTAGACTCAGTTGGGTCCACCTGTCATTGGCTCTGGTTCCACCCAATAGTGGGCTTCCCACGTTCTGCCCCACCAATGGGCACCAACCACCACTGCCTGAGGCCCCAACGATCTCCTTGCCTGCCAAGCCCATGCCTCACTTGTGGTTTGCTGTATGGTAACATGCTGAAAGAGTTATACGGCCAGTTTGCAATTTTATTGCACAAACAACCAACTTCAACACATTTAATCATAGGCTTGGCTATCACTCAGTGTCAGTGTGTGAAGCCAATCATTTCTCACTCTTCCTCCTCAACCTTCACAGACATCTGCTACCATTTGGAGCAGCAAGCAAACAGGCATTAATCCTTTGCAGCACCTGTCAGAGAGAAAGCTCTGATTCCGATTAACAAGATCTCCCTAATCTGCTCATTTCTACCTGTCTTCGGAGTCATTAATATACAGTTAAGGGAGATTATTTCCTTTGGTATCAAGATTAACGATGGCTGCTCATAGGGAAGGCCCATTAATTTTAGACAAATGCAGACCACAGGAACTAGGCTGATAGTTCGGCAGATCTGGAGGTTGCTGGAGATTTACAATGATAGCTCTAAAATATTTAGATGTGCTCTGTGAGCTCCTCTTGCTAACGTGCATGAAATGTCGCTGGCAAAAGGTTTATACACAAGTCTAGCCTCGTATGGATTCACAACCCAGTATAATAATTAAAAGAATGAGATTCCATATTACTGAAGTTGTTTTAATGCAGGGTGAAGGTAGAACGATTTAGTACAGATATATTGCCTGTATTTCTGTCTGCAAGGGAACCTCACATGTATGCCTGAGCTATGTAGTAAATCAGGCTCCTTCAAATGATTGATGTACCAAGAGTAATTTAGCCTAATATGACATGCTAGCTAATTAACTGCAGTCTGCTCTGAAACAAAAAAACTGTGACGCAAGTTCTGTTGCTGCTCAGAATCCATGCAAACTCCCTTGTCTACATCTTATTTCTTTATTACAAGTGGAATACACATCAGGAAGAGCTTCAAACTGAAGTCAGTCAAAGAAAAAAGGGGGATTGAGGGCCATTTCACACTTGACTGTCAATCACAGCTCCCCAGTATTTAGGCACTTCCCTTCAGAATTCACGGGTGGTACTCAACCGAGTTTTTCTCCTAATAGACACCCTGCAATTAATGAACATGACTAAGTTAGATCCATTACTTTCAATGAGTAAAAGTTAGTTGATTACCACTCCATGGCAAAGGCAGCAGTGCATCACTAGCAAAGTATGAAGCAGTGAGCAAGAGGCAGACAAGAAACCCAAAACAAAAAAAGAGGGTTAAGCAAACAGGGAACAGAAAGCTGCTGGTCCTCATGGTGACGGCACAGTGAGCAATCCTCACTTGAGAGCCAGTGTGGTGTAGTGGTTAAGACTCGTAGTAGACTCGTAATCTGGTGAACTGGGTTCGATTCCCCGCTCCTCCGCATGCAGCTGCTGGGTGACCTTGGGCTAGTCACACCTCTCTGAAGTCTCTCAGCCCCATTCACCTCACAGAGTGTTTGTTGTGGGGGAGGAAGGGAAAGGAGATTGTTAGCCGCTTTGAGACTCCTTAGGGTAGTGATAAAGCGGGATATCAAATCCAAACTCTTCTTCTTCTTCTTCTTCTTCTTCTTCTTCTTCTTCTTCTTCTTCTTCTTCACTTTCCTTCTACCTCTTTCTGAAAAGGGAAGTTCAGTATATTCTAACCAGAGCAACCAATAGCTCAGTTTCCCAGAGCTATCTAAAGATTGAATTTGAAAAGTATATGCTTTACTATCAAGGACAACTCCCTAATTCATTTGTTGTTGCCCAGTCCTGTTGTCTCTGTGGCTGTAGTGCTTTATATCAAAGCAGTCAGATTCTTCTTCAGACTTGCAGAACCCTTCTCTCTGTCTCTGTCTCTGTCTCTGTCGCTCTCTCTCTCATACACATACACAAACACACACACACATGGAGAAGAAAAATATGTTTATACCGAACACACTGGTGGTGGGCGTAGTCCTTAGGTTGGATGTGTATGTTTTGTTAGATATTTAAGACAGTCCTGTGTAGAAACTTGGGAATGGGTAGTTGTGCTGGCTAAATAAGGGTAATTGAATCTCACAGTCTAGATGTACAGTAAAGCAATATTTGAAGTCATCAAGGCAAATATAGATCTATTGTTAATTGGCTGGGTTGGCTTTTCTGCACATAGAAGCAAAGATGTGCCTGTTTTCCGAGGGCAGAAACTATTCACTAAGGATTAATCTGGCTTGCCTAATTATGTTTTCATATCTTAATTGCAGGCAGAATATATTCAGAAATTATTCGGTTCATGGTTTGAGCTGCCCCTCCCCTAACAAATTCTATTTGCCGCTCATACATTACACCTTCCACTGTTTATAGTTTCCGGAAAGAGAAGACAAACTCAGATGCTTCGTTTAACCTGTGTCCTTGTTCCTTCCTGCCTTTGTGAGTTTCGAAACATCTCTAGCTTTTCAAGACCAAGAAGAAAAAGAAGAAAACACATTTCTCAAAATGAAATGTTAAAAAAAAACCTATTAAAAATCTATATATATATATATTAAAAAAAAATTGATGCATTCCCTCCCCCTCAATTCAATCCAAATTGTTTAGGAGGAAGTTGCATCTAAGTTTTAAGTGCAGCCCAAGTCTCCTGTTAGCTTTGTCCTCAATTGACCCCCAAGAGTATGCACCCACATTCCTGGAACAGGATTTGTCTTTGATCTGAGCAGGGAAAGGCTGTTTTGAGTATGGGCAGAAAGAGAAACCATTTGGATTTTTGAGCTCAATAACTAAAAGAAGCCTTTGGCAGCTGCAGCGATATGCTGTTGCTTTAGAGGGACAGATCTAATTTAGGACTAGCACCTGTCTGTCTGTGACTCTGCTTGCCTCTTTCCACTTACCCTTTTATTTGCAGAGAATATAAAAGCAGGACACCTTTCCAGTCCCTGCACAGGGAAATTGACCCTCTTAAGTTACCCTGGATCTTGCTTGCGCTCAGAGAAATCAGGAAGCACAGGCATTATTAATGGGGCGAGACAATTCTTCATGGTTTTAGGAATATGGGAACATAGGAAGCTCCCTTAGGCCCAATTAAGTCAATACTGTTTACACTGATTGACAGCAACTCTCTAGGGTTTCGCACCTCTACCTGGAGATAGATATTGGGGTCTTCTTCATGCAAGGTAGGTGCTCTATCACTGAGCTAGGACCCTTCCCTCATTTTGAAAGGTGCACCTTCGCACATAACCCAGGACATGGATTTCTTACACATGGGGAAACCTTTCTGGTGCCAACCCCTTCTCTAAATTGGGAGTAAATCCTATTTGCATTTCATCTCCTGAGCTAACCAGATTCACCATTTGGTTCACAGGAACTGGCTGAAAAAATCCAGCTGATTAAAAAGTCTCCCTTTGAAAGATGTGATTTGTTGAGTTTCTTTACAGTTCGCTTGACAGGTCATACATTTCCACCCCGATGAGCTGCCACAATATTGTGAGTCTGGCCAATAAATTAGCACCAGTCTGTAGAACAGCAAAATGTGAAATGTAACCAATAGCACTGTTGGGTTTTAACAGAAAAAGAAAAGGGAGGAAGAAAAATACTGTCTGGTCCTTTGCATTTCAACCCACACTCACTGTATCAAGCCATTTAATCTTCTCCTAGCTCTGTGTCTCCCTCAGCTTCCTCAAAGCATTTGTCTTCATATCTGCAGCAAATCTGCCAAAAGACAAGAGAGATTGTTCCAATCTGGGGATTGGGGGAGGACGTGTGTGTGTGTGTGTAAACCCTGCACTAAGACCTTCCCAGCAGTCACTTTCACTAAGAATTGACAACATTCCAGCCCTCCTTTCCAGCTGCACCTTTAACAGCAGAATATCTTTCAGAGACACTCACCAGTGACCATGTTTGTGTTTGTGTGCTGGTTTTTGCAAACATGAGTGGACCAAACTGGTTGCTTTTCTGCCCAGTTGGCCAATGCATTTGGTCAGGCATCAAAAAGAACCCCACAATAGCTCTTGCTCCACAAAGCCAAGCCTTTCAGGCCCAAATCCGGATGGGGAGGGTGGAGTGCCTGGGACTAGCAAATATATCTCACATGTACTGCCTTACAAAGGGTCTAAGCTTTACTGCATTGCTGGAGGGATTCCCCTGTGAGCTGAACCATTTTGACCTGTTTGTTGCTTGCATCAGCATCAGCGAGGAAAATATGTTAAGGCTTGCTCAATTGGTAGAACATGAGACTCTTAATCTCAGGGTCGTGGGTTCACCTCCAACTCTACAATTCTATGATTCTATCATCACCATCATCATTATTACTAACAGTAGCAGCAGAGAAAACATGTTCCCCTCTTTATTTTCAACTTTCTTGGGCACATGAAACTAACCACAATTACCTTGAATGTCTGCTTAACCCTCAAGAAAGAAGGGCATTTTTGCTGGCCAGGTTTAATTCAAATCCATCCAGTCTCCTTTGGGGAAGGTTCTCAGGCAGGGTGGAAGGAGAAAGAACTTGCCCATGTGAAGACCACCTGGTGGAAACCCTCACACATATGGTTCTTAATTGTAAACTATATGCTGATCTCCATCAGCAATTTCTAGATCAACTCTGTATCCCCAAATGAAAACCAGAGTTGGAGGTCATACATTTTCTATTACTGGTGAATGATCAGGAGCTCACCAAGTTAGTGGCTAAATATCTCTATTTGGTTTTTTGTTGTCGAAATACACTGCAGATGTCTGATCTCCCTGGAGACCAAGAGATATGCCGATAGACTGCTCTGCCTTTCTTTTAGCAAATGTTTTGTGCCACTGGGGAAGTGGTAATTCTGTATTGATTTGTTTTGGATGTTTGTATGTGATGCCAATGTGATATTTCTATACCACCCTTCAATCACAGGACGGTTTATAATTATTATTTTTTTAAAAAAGCAAATAGAGCATACATGCACCTTTGTGTTCCTTAGTCATAAAAAAGATATCGTGGAGTTATTGAGGTGCTTCCATAGAGGTGCATTATTCTGGAACTCAGACTCCACCAATGAATATTTAAAATGTTCCAGGAAAACCAGGCACATTTCTGTGTGCGACTCGTACATCGTCCGCATGGATGCTTCACAGCTTCCTTACATATTTCCCTCTGGTATTACTTGTCAGATGGTATTCATAACTTACTGCCCACATTTCTTACTGAAGAAATTTTCACATCCAGAGAAACTATGGTAAGATGGTTCATATTATTCTGCTTGGTAAAGGGTGGTTTCAAGAGAATCTGCTTGCGGGGATGTAGAAATCCCCACAGGTGAGTACCCCCAGAATGCTGAGTGCTGGAACTAGCCAAAACTCTTCACTGGTCTTGCAGGAGAAATATAATAAATAAACAAGCCAGCTCTTGGAAGACCACCAAATAGGGCAAGGACCAAACAAGACATGATATTAATTGTTGTTGTTGTTTAGTCATTTAGTCGTGTCTGACTCTTCGTGACCCCATGGACCAGAGTACTCCAGGCACTCCTGTCTTCCACTGCCTCCTGCAGTTTGGTCAAACTCATGCTGGTAGCTTTGAGAACACTATCCAACCATCTCGTCCTCTGTCGTCCCCTTCTCCTTGTGCCCTCCATCTTTCCCAACATCAGGGTCTTTTCCAGGGAGTCTTCTCTTCTCATGAGGTGGCCAAAGTATTGGAGCCTCAGCTTCACGATCTGTCCTACCAGTACAAATATTAATTGTACCTTTGCAATTAACATGCAGGTATTTGAAAATTATAGCATCAAAAGGGGGAGCTTACTGGGAACACAGCAGGGAATGAAACCCCTATCCCCAAGCTGCTAGAAAGATGATCTCCCCATTGTCAATAAGGTATTCTCCCGCCCCCCCCCCAGCTAATACCAGTTTCAGAAGAGAGATTTTCCTCAGGATCACAGCAAAGGCTGGAAATGAAAAGTTGCCTTTGCAGGCCTGTGATCCAATTCACAGCTGATGCTATTTATATTTTAAAATGCCTGCATACTTCAATGGGCATGGGCAATGATTGAGGGTGATGGGAGTTGTAGTCCAAGACATGGGGAGTGCACCAGGTCAAGGAAGGCTGTTCTATAACAGAGCATGATAAATAATAATGTAAACCAAAAGGGATTCAGGACAAATTATCCTTCTTCCCTCAGATGGCGTATAGCAGTCATTGTGACCTCCAAAAGACCATTGTGACTCATGAGTATGAGGGTTTTAGTGGATTGTTGAACAAATCTGCACAAAACATTCACGTCCCAGCATTCTGGACACCTTTCTAAAAATAACTGTTAGAATCCAGGCTTCCACCTGGTCTTCATCCAAAAGCACAGCACAAATGATGACTCGAAGCAACTGGCTGGTCACGGAATGATCCTGCTGGCTGCCATTTAAACAAATTAGAATAAGAACCTTTGCCCAGTGAACATCCTGACTCATCAGACCTAAAGAATGGCCTGCAAAAACTAATCATATAATTGCTCCTGGCACTTCCTCTAAACAATGATTTTGCATTTTGAAATCCTTCTTATACAAACAGACTCGGGCACATAGTGTGGAGCTGTGCAAAATGTCCTGCACAGAACAGACATGTTGGAGTGAATAATGCCCGTAAGATACACAGCGCTTGTGTAAGGCTAGTGATGCTCAGTAATGGGCAACATGGAGTCTTCTATTTTCAGTAAGGAACTTCTTCAAGTCCACGGAGCATGGGAAGCTCTGTGAGAGAACAGCTTAAGCCACTGTCTTGCGCATTCACAGAGTGTGAGTCTATGGAGAGTCACCCAGCATTATGTAGCAGGTAGCAGGTACAGCAGGGATGGGTAAGCTATGGCTTTCCACATGTTATTGGACTATAACTCCCTTCATACCTGACCACTGGCCATGCTGGCAGGGGGTGATGAGTGTTAAGTCCAACTGCATCTAGAGTGACAGATTTCTTATCCTCAATGTTCTAACAGGTTCACTGGGATGGCATCAGGTTCTACAGGACCTGAGACAGCTCTCAGGAATGGTAAGCATTCAACAGTAGCCTTTACTCAAACGATACCAGGATAAGAGGCCACATGGGAATCACCCTACGAATGCCATATTGAGTTTCATAATGAAATTCTCCTTATCCCTGACCATTGGTCCTGCTAGCTATGGGGTGATGGGAGTTGCAGTCCAAAAACAGCTGGAGACCCAAGTTTGGGATACCCTGATAAACGGAGTAAGGACTGGCCCTAGTTCCTTGTTAAGTGTACGCACATAGTGGCAAATTCAAGTTTGCCACTCAGTGATATGTGAATGTTTGTTTGTTTGTGCCAAGGCTTCCAAGTGAGCCAACTAAAATCAATAAAACATCAAAAAAAAATTTTTAACAACAGTACCAAAACAATTCCATATCTAACACAGGAATAACTGTGATTAAATGGCAGTTTAAAACAGCAATAAATGCAGCAATAAAACAGGGATCAAGCAGCATCAAATGTAAATTATACATTTAAAAACCCTGGGAGAGAGAAAAAGATCTTAACTCGGCATGGAAAAGAACCAGTCAGGTTTCTCAAGAAAGAGCATTCTGAACGCTGCTAAAAAGACCCTACACACACACACACCAGTCACCATCAAGCCTGGCATGCAGACAAATGTCTCCAGAGTGCTTATATGTTACAGATGAGCTAGAGTGTCTCTTATTCCCTGCCCCTGTGAACATTAAATGGGCTTTGTCATCCATCGATTGTGCATGACTAAATTAAGAAGGGATACATAAGCAGCACAGAATGGCATTCAGAGGTGGCATCAAAGGATCTAAGACATGGCAGCCGCATGTAAAACCAGAGATCAAACACTAAGTCTTGTTTATCATAGAATCATAGAATCTTAGCGTTGGAAGGGACCCTAAGGGGTATCTAGTCTAACCCCCTGCAATGCAGGAATCTCAGCTAAAGCATCCGTGACAGATGGCCACCCAACCTCTGCATAAAAACCTCCAAGGAAGGAGAGTCCACAACCTCTCGTGGGAGTCTGTCCACTGCTGAACAGCAATTACTGTCAGAAAGTTTATCCGAATGTTTAGTCGGAATCTCCTATCTTGCAACTTGAAGCCATTGGTTCAAGTCCTATCCTCCCAGGCAGGAGAAAACAAGCATGCTCCCTCCTCCATGTGACAGCCCTTGAGATATTTGAAGATGTCTTGAAGCCCTGGGGAGCTACTGCAAGTCAGTGTAGACAATACTGCACTAGATGCGCCGATGATCTGACTCTGCATAATGGAGTTTCCTATATTCCTAATTCCCACACCTTTCCAGCAAAGACTGCATCACAAGTTAACTTCCAGCTGCTCTGTGGGTGGCTGCCAGAAGAAGACACTATGTGTATGGATGGAAGGGAGATATATTTTTTACTTTATGTTTCCTTGCTACTTTCCTATGATTCTATACCTAGAGGTTTGGTGGGGTTCCCACACTGCCTCTGGTCAAGATCTTCAAGCAGAGACTGGACAGCCATTTATTGAGAACAGCGGTAACATCCAGGTAGGACTTTGGGGCTGATCATTATTTATTTACTTATTTATAACCCAACCTTCACCATTTGGTCCCAGGGCAGTGACACGTAACATGGAATGCAGTCAAAGCACCATCAGAGGAATGGAGTAGTGTCAGCACTTACGACCAATTGAAGAAAGTGAAGTAACACACATTTCCATTTAAAGACAAGTGCCCACCTTATTCTCCAAAGGATTGAATCCAGAGTCTAACCTTCCCTAACTGCACCACTTGGTTGGTGATGCTCTCAACGCTGGCTTCGGAAAGCATGAAGGCGGGCGTTGGACTAGGTGTTCTTCAAGGCCCCTCTCCAACTCTTCTGATGCTATCAAGCCATCATTGGGCAGGAGGAATGTGGGGCGAGGAGGGGGTAAGCAGCAGGTGTAGAGAAAAAACTTCATAGGAATGGATCGGTGGCTCCTTGTCAAAGTATTAGCACATGCACAGAGAGAGAAACTGCCTGGCTTCCTTTTTTGTCACACATAGACAAGATTACCCTATGAATTCCAGCCCAAAGCGAGAGGTTGGCCAGGGTAAGAGAGGGCCCGCTGGCTCCAGGGTGTGGTGGGGTTATCTCCGTGGGGGCCACGTTAACGCTGTCTGAGCCTGACTAACACGTGGTGGGGAAGGATGGTTGTCTTCGCGGCTCCTGCTGCTGGTGCTGCTGAGCGGATCACGTGGGCACGGGAGGGAGGAGGAGAGAGAAAGAGAGAGAGCAGCGCTGAATAATTGAGGGCTGCAGCGAGCCGCTCGCCTCCTGCCTGCAAGCCAGCGGCCAGCGGGAGCTGTCCTTGGTGCTGAAAGCAGCGCCGCGTCCCGGAGGTCTCCTGCCAGCGCCCCTGCGCAGGGCATCAGAGGCGCCCGCCTCAAAAGCCTGCAGCAGCCTCGCCTCTCCTTGGAACAACTCGGGAGTTAGCCCCGCTCCCGCCTCCTCCTCCTTCTCCATCCCAGCTGGATCCTCCCACCCCGGGTTTGATTGGCAGCCGGGGAGAGAGGGGAGGGGGTGGATTCTGTGCATCTGAGCGACAGCCGGCCTCTCACCATCCTCCCCGCGCCCCCTCCACCCCCGCTTGGGTCTCTCCAGGGAGGGAAGCCGCGGAGATCCTGGAGCGGCAGGTGCAGCCAGCCCCCTCCCTCAGCACCAGCCTCCTCCGGCATCCTCCACCGGGACCCCGCGCAGCTCCTGGACCACCCTCGCCGCCACCGCCGCCTCTCCAGTCCTGAGCTCATCCAGCAGCATCCGCGCGGGGTAAGCGATGGGTCTTTTCTCTCCGCTTCCATTTTACGCCCTCCCTCCGGCTCTCCTCTCCCGCAGAGAGCCTGCTAAGGCGATTATTGGGGGGCGGGGAAGGGGGATGGGGGGCAGACAGAGGGAGAGAGAGAAAGAAAGAGAGAGAGAGAGAGAGAGAGAGAGAGAGAGAGAGAGATGAAAGGTGATGCATCCACCCTATTAGTATTAGTTTTATTTTTGCCCTCTCCCTCATTCCAAATTTGGGACGCCACAAGGGACACCACCATTGAATTGAGGCGTGGTGCAGAGTTCCCTACGGGAAGCGGACCCTCGAGAGTTGAGTAGCTGCCTGTTTGGGCAGCCCAGGGTTTTCTGCTACATCCCCTTACTCCTCGGATGCTGAAGAAGAGGGAAATTATGAAAGAGGACGCAGGAGCCACCTTCAGCTCCCTTCCCTTGCTTGGGATGTCTCCCATGTGAGTTCCAGGGAGGGTCTTTTATAAGTACTTTCTTGATGTTTGCGGAATGGGAGGAGTTTCCCTAGGGCGAAGGGGTAAGAGGAGCGCCCCACACACTCCCCCCATGGTTGAGAAGGGGGTTTAGTCCGACTCCTTCCTCACTTGCAGAGGACTCCTGGCAATCACTTCCTTCTGTCCCCTGCTCTATAAAACTCCACTCATGGCCAGAGGCTCATTCAATGGACAGTCGAGGGTGCTTCGTCTGTCCTCAACATCACCATTGGAAGCAGCAGCAGCAGCAGCAATGCTAAGCATTTGTGTCGCCCCCGCCCCGAATATACAAATCGCTTTAGTTATATTATCTCAGAGCACGCTGTGCAATCACTTTGTAAGGTGTAGTTTTATTATATATCCCGTGTTGCAGGAAGAAGGACGTGCTTTGAAGCAGAGAGCCTTGCCTAATCCTAGCAGCAGAGGTGAAAATTTGATTCCAGCTGGGGTTTCCCCAAGTTACTGTTCAGTCTCGCCAGCTCCGTTTAGGGTGTTGTTGTTATTCCTGTTTCATAACTGAAGGGCGATAAGGACTATGATGGCTTCATATACACCGTCTCTGGCGTTTGTGAGAGTAGATGATAATACGCTGCCAGCAGGAAGGGTGCCGGGGAGGGTTGCAATGGTGTTTCCTCCCTCTGGGCAATGGAGAGGAAAATTCGCTGGAGAGATTTGCCCCCAAGTGTCTTTCCGTCTACCCCCCCCCGCCCCCGCCCCCCATGCAAACACACGCACAGCAGGCAGGGACATGCTCCTTTGATTTCAAGTGGAAAACCCACTTTCTTTCACGGCCCATATCCAAAAAGTAGGGGCATAATTTTGAGGGCTACCTAACATCGAGGGATCTCGGAGGAGTCACCTCAAAGGGTGGGTTATTGTTGTTGTTTTAAATTGTTAGTGGCCTGCATAGTAAATGAATCAGAGGGCACGAGGGATTTAAGAGTGATGAGCTGAGGATTAATAGAAACTGAGAGTGAGAGATAGTGGAGTGAACGGATAAACACAGATGGATCACATAGAAATAATGCATCCTTCATGTGTCTCTGCCATCTCCCCTCCCCACCCCACGAAACCCCTTCTATGCATCAGATTATGAAACAAACTGAAAAAGAGCAAAAGTAAGGAACGCTAGGGCAGACGGAAGCAGAGAATATAGGTAAAGGTAAAGGTACCCCTGCCCGTGCGGGCCAGTCTTGACAGACTCTGGGGTTGTGCGCCCATCTCACTCAAGAGGCCGGGGGCCAGCGCTGTCCGCAGACACTTCCGGGTCACGTGGCCAGCGTGACAAGCTGCATCTGGCGAGCCAGCGCAGCACACGGAACGCCGTTTACCTTCCCGCTGGTAAGCGGTCCCTATTTATCTACTTGCACCCGGAGGTGCTTTCGAACTGCTAGGTTGGCAGGCGCTGGGACCGAGCAGCGGGAGCGCACCCTGCCGCGGGGATTCGAACCGCCGACCTTTCGATCGGCAAGCCCTAGGCACTGAGGCTTTTACCCACAGCGCCACCCGCATCCCTCGCAGAGAATATAGATGATGGCAAAATCATCAATATATTGAGAGGAAATGAGTTGGGGGTGGGGAGAGAGAAATAAGCAAAAGACAGAAGATTGCAGGTATCTGGCTCAATCCATTAGATCTATCTTCCAGATTATTGGGCAGGTCTGATGTTGGAAAGGACTGTATCTGCCATTGCTATTATACAGGCTGTTGTTGTTAAAGGAGTTGAGGGTCTTCTTGCCAAAATCAGCTACAGATACTCAAAGCAAAAAAAGGGAACAAAAGACTCTTCCCTATCCAAGAAAGCTTTTTATGGTGGTACTGATAGGTTTGTGGTTTGCTCCAGAATAGTCCCATTAACAGAACTCCAGAATAAATGTTTTGAAGGTTGTGGCCTCTCCTTCCTTGGAGGTTTTTAAGCAGAGGTTGGATGGCCATCTGTCATGGATCCTTTAACTGAGATTCCTGCATTGTAGGGGGTGGGACTAGATGACCCTTGGAGGTCCCTTCCAACTCTACAATGCTATGATTAAAGTGTGACCACACAGGGTTTGCATTTTAAGTATTTCTTTTATATTCCACCTTTATTTTCTCAAGGTAGCATGGTTCTCCCCCTCCTCAGTCCCCACAACAACCCTGTGAGGTAGGTTAGTCTGAGAGGCAATGACTGGTCTAAGGTCACCCAGTGAGCTTCATGACTAAGTGGGGTTTAGATCCTAACCTGACTCTTTACAGCTGCATAGAGTAATTATATTGGCCCCAACTATCATGTCTCACTTGGCTATCCCAGTTGATCTGCCTTATTCCAATCCCTAACCCCCAATTGGTTCCTATACCTTTCAGAGCATGGAGAGGATGAACAGGTGCAGAACTTTCCATGACACAGCTGTCCTGGATGAAAAACCCTCACCTGCTGAACTCATCTTCACTGGCATGAAGCTAGTGGTGGTTCAGAAGCATCTTTCACATGCCAGATGTTGACAACCTTAGGGCTGCTTCATTCATTGCACAAGCTGAAGTTATACCTGTAAAGGATATTGCAAATAAGTGCAGCAATGTAATATATTACTGTGGTGGTGTATGTTTGCAAGACTGTGTGCTTTGTAGATACAATAGTAAGGGAACTGGGATTGGCTCCAGCTCTGCTTGAGGGTACCCTCAGTTGTATGTCCAATTTACTACAACCTATTGTTCCAAATGGCTTTTACTTACCGTCTCACCAGCACTCTTACAGGCCACCAAGCAAATGTGCTTGTGACTGCTTCACTTAGAAGTGAGGGCCAGATCTACCTCTGGGGTAAACTAAAAAAGGTAAATGGGGGCCTTTTTATACAATGCAGTTTTCACACAGAAAGTCTTTGTTATTAATTCGTTGCATTTATGCATTGCTTACTACATTAAGGTCTCAAAGGGACTTACAATGGCAAAAGCATTCGTAACACAAAATGTAGAATACGTCAAAAAGATAAAAGAACGCCATTAACTAAAAGTGCTCATTCTGCAATAATATAAAAAAATGCAAATCCTACCCCAGCCTGCTAAAAGATGAACACCTTTGTAGGCTAAGGTGTCTTTATACCATGTGACCCCAGTTAAGAGCCTAATATGTGGAATGTCACTTGAGTCAGGAATGTCTTTGGCTGGTGCCTAAGAGTTGATAAGGATGGCACTAGGCACATCTCTCTGGGGAGAGCATTCCACAATCCGGGAGCCACCACTAAAAATGCCTGTTCTTCTGTTACTACCCTCCACACACCCCTCAGGGGGTGCACATGAAGCACTTCAGATAACAACCACATCTATGCATGGCTTCACACATAATTAGCTGTCTGAATACATTACCAAAGAACTTGTAATAGTCAAAAGCTTAGATCTGGGATAGCCAATGTGGTTCCCTCCAGATGTTGGTGGACTACAATTCCTATCATCCCTGACTGGCTGAAGTTGATGAGAGTTGGAGTCCAATACCATTTGGAAGGCACCATTTTAGCTATATGGCTCAGATGGCTTTATAAAAGGGTGAAACAAGCTCATGGAGAATATGAGAATTTATAGCGACATGATAGCCAAATTAAGACTCCATGTTTAGAGTCTTATCAACAGAAGCTCTGAACCAGCAAAGGAGGACTGATGTCTTCACGCCCTGCTTGCAACCTTCCTGGAGGCATCTGGTTAGGCACAGCTGGAATCAAACTGCAGGCTGGCGGAGCTTTGGTCTGACACAGCGAAGGCTCTCATTCTTATGTTGGATATAACCTAGATGTCACTTTCCAGATTATCAGCACCATTTCTGTCATCCAGTAGACAAGGCAGTTTTCAATTTACATTTCTGTTCCCTATTACTGTATTTGCAGTGCCTCTAATTGCTGTGCATTGTTGCTTTGCTTTTAGAATTGGTGATTTGTTTAGTGATGTTGCCTCCAGTGTATGGTGCATGGCTCCCCTTCCGATCAAATCACATTTCTTTATTTGTGCTTGTTTAAAACACCATAAATGCAGTGCCATTTATCTGGGGTTTTATGGCACTCCATTCTTCCATGCTCACTTGCATCAGCGAATATGTTCTCCTGCACTTGTGCCTTTGTGTCTCTCCATTGCGTTTCCACTTCAGGCATTTTTCAGAAACGTGCATCTTGATTTAAGTCCTAGCCCATTTTAAATTGTCTCTATTTTGTGCATCTTCAGTTATTGAAGCAGTCAGGCTCTCCTATGCTCCTAACCTCCACTGCCCATAACCTTAGTCAGTTTATTTATATACTGCGTATTCCACTAACACATTTGTTCTCTAAGTGGTTCACAGAAAACAGCCAAAATACAATAGCACAATAACCACAATACATACCTAACTATGGCATAGTGCTTAGCTATGGACATGGAATGACTGGAGGCACAAAGTGGTGAGAAATCTGCTCAGCATTTAGGAGAAGGGTTGTCATTCAGTGACAGGGCATATGCTTTGCATGCAGAAGGTCCCATGTTCAATTGCCAGCACCTCTAGACAGGGTAAGGAAAGACCCTTGTCTGCAGACCCGAAGAACTGCAGCTGTCCATCAGCATAGTCCATAAATGGAAAGCTTGTGGCCCCTCCAGCTGTTGTTGAACTATAGCTTCCATCATTCCTGACCATTGGCTATTCTGGCTGGGCCTGAGCCACAGATTACCCAACTCTAGTACTGATCTAGATGAGTCAATGATTTGGTAAAAGGCAGCTTCAGTGATGTAAAAGATGCATGTGTGCCCAGATGAATGGATGAATGGTAGGGTAGGATATCAAAATGCAGAGGTGCTGTCCTAGGTGCTGAAGTTCCCATTCTCATAACTGTACCATAGAGCAAGAATATATACCGGATTGATACTGAATGTTTTAGAAGTATAGTTAAGTATTAGGATAGTAACTGTGTGGGATCTGCTACTGTTTATTTCCAATTTCTGCCATTCAAGGTTTTTGGATTCCTGCACCAGGCAGCTCATGCTGAGCATTCCTCTGTACCACAGTCTAGTCTCGTGTTCTGTTTGGCCATTCCACCTCCTGTGATAATCCTATGTGTACTTGAATAGCTATAGTTTTAAGTGGCTTGGGCAAAAGGTCTGCCACTCAGTCTTAGCTGAAATGTAAACACAAGCATACAGTGGCAAGTGACGCTCAGACAGCTTCATTGGTTGGAGCCATCTGATGAGCAAATGATAAATGTCTTCCGCAGATGCTGGTTTGAGTCCCTGGTGGACTACTTCTGCCAAATGGGAGGCTGTGCCTTTGGTGCTGACTTAGATTATAAAGGGGATTAGATAATAGGCCTCAATTAGATAATAGGCATCAATGGATGTTAGGCATGACACATGTGATGTGCAACAAAATGAGGCAGCAGATCACTAGCCCCCAAGAGGAGAAATCTGGGAATTTAACATAGTTGTATCTGGGCAGTAAAATAGGTCCTTTCTCTGCCCCTCCAACAACAAATGGGGTCCCTGAAGCAATCTCACCAGAACATCAGTTACTATTAACACCCAGAGGCAGCATTTTTGTAGAGCATCTGGTTGACCACTGTGGGATACAAAATTCTGGACTGCACATATCTTTTGTTTCTTGCAGCAAAGATTCTGCTTATGATCTTACAACCTTAGCAAATGCAAATTCAAACAAGGCAAATTTTTATTTTATTTATTTTATTTTGTTAAGGCAAGTTGAGGACATTTGCATGGTACAGACAAGCTCTACCCTCTGGACCTACTCCAGAACTCTAAAGGAACTTAATTACTAGGAAACCTTCTCCCACCATTATATGTAGTTAAAACACAGTATTGGCCGAGGAAAAGTTAGCTATCAAAATGATGCCAGGTATAAAGCCATTTATCAATAATTATCTATAGCCATTTACCAGTAAGCTCCCAGGTTGTTGTCAGTGGCACTATATTCCATTCATAATATGGTCTGTTTTTGAATTTTCTAAAAGAAGAAAAAAATAGCAGTGGTCTCATTAATTTTAAATGGCATTCAGTGTTTCAGTGACATTTTGGATATATATCACTTCTTCATGATCAACAGGTAAGGCAGCAAATTCATCTTAAAAGCAATGTGAATTTGGACAAAAAACCAATGCAGCTGTTAACCGGCATTCTTTAAACTTTTTTTAAAAAGCACTTTTTTGCATGAATTAGCCTGTATGAATTCGTATGATCTCAGAACCCTTTTAAAAATCTGGACAAAGCTGCAGCACTCTCAGAGAGGCACACTGGGTCTCGGTCAGATTGAAGAATATGAGCTGCCTTAACCAAATGATGATCTAGCAGAGAGGTTTGAATTCCTCCTGGGTCTCAGGGTCCCTTGTGACCCCAAAACTGCTAGCAGTGGGAGCTGCCGCTGTGCTTATTTCCCTTCATGCTGTTCCTGTAATGCCAGAAGCCCAAAGTAACATGGAAGGAGCAATGCCATAGATTCTACTGGCATACATTTTTAATATAACATACATATTTTATTCACACAACTAGGAACTTCTGACAAAAGAGGGTTGCTACAGCTGCAACATGTGGAGCATAAATTGCACAACACCCTTCTACTTAGAGTCACAGAATCTTAGAACTGTAGAACTGAAAGGGATCCCAAGGGTGATCTAGTCCAACCCCCGGCAATGCAGGAATCTCAACTAAAGCACCCATGAGAGATGGCCATCCAACCTCTGCTTAAAAACCTCCACGGAAGGAGAGTCCACCACCTCCCGACAGTTCCACTGTCAAACAGCTCTTACTGTCAGAAAGTTCTTCCTGATGTTTAGTCAGAATCTCCTTTCTTGTAATGTTAAGCCATTGGTTTGGGTCCCCTACCCTCCTGAGCAGGAGAAAACAAGCTTTCTCCACCTTCCATGTGACAGCCCTTTAGATAGTTGAAGATGGCTATCATATCTCCTCTCAATCTCCTCTTCTCCATATCCCTAGTTGGAACCGGAACTGGAGCCCAGATTTGTAAGTAGCTCCATCATTGAGTAGCAAAACACATGTGTGCGCTTTTCATGCAGACGTTCCCAAGCTTAGTCTCCAGTTAGAAGTGGCAGGTGGTATGAAAAACCTTTGCTTGAGTTCCTGCTGCAGATTAGAGTCTACAATTCAAGACCAGTTGGGCAGATAGTTTGACTTGGTATAATGGAGTTTCCTAAGAGCCTCTGTGGTGTCAACAAATCTAGTATTAGCAAGCCAGGAAAGGCAAATTGCCCAGGCAGGAAAGAAGCAATTAAAAGAAAACCTTAGACCAAGTATCCATCCACCAGTTGCTGCATCAGCTCACATACCTGTCAAAGTTGTGGCTTCTTGTGGGAGACAAGCTTTGTCTAAGAAGGGCCTGAAGCGTTTCTCTAGGCTTATGGCCTACAAAGTTGATCGGAAAATGGATTCACGTAACATCCTTGTTTCTCTTCAGTTTTGATTTAATTTATTTAGGCTTTCATCTCAAGCTCTCAGGGGCTCTCTGTAAATATTTATGATGTTATGCAAAAGAGGAAGAAGCTGGATTTCTCTCCTCAAATTGCTCACAGTCTAAAGCAGCTTTCCCCCAAATTGTCCCTAGCCGGATGTTTTGGACCACAACTGGCTGGGGCTGATGAGAGTTGTTCATCACAACATCTAGCAAGCACCTGATTGGGGAAGGTTCATTTAAAGTCTGTATCTATTTATGAATCACTGATGTGATTTGTAAAACCAGTGTCTTAAATGCATGTCAGTATCAGTCCTGACAAGGCTCAAACTGGGAGAGAAAATCACATGTAATTGTTTTGGTTTTAAGCATTCTAAAATGCCATCTTTGAGCTTTGGCCAAAACGTGAGCCCCACCCTTTAAAGTATTCTCTGGCATATTTCCAAATGCAGAACAAGTGCAGTATCAGTATCCAATACAAGTGCTTTTCAGCCTATAATTTATAGGTTGTCAATTAAAAGATAACAAAAAATAACAGAATGAAAAATAACACTTCTGTGATTTCCATTTTCCCCGTACTTAATGTGGGCATAGGCTACATTAGAGCATTTCTAAGGACATTATTTCTGCTAAATTGGTTTTATTCCAGTAAACACTAAATGGCTGCCAATTTATTTATTTTTTGGAAATGACTCCCACAATGCTTATGACATGAGCTCACTGCATGGAGGGGGGCGAGGAGTGAGTATGATGCATACATGTTTGTTTTTTCCCGCTCTTCCAAAATATGGCTTGTGACCAGAAGCTTGACAAAAGCTTTTACAGCAATCTGAGAGTAATGTGATGCCTTTGGTTCTTATTGCTGTACCCAGACCCCTTTTCAGGCACCTTCTTAGCTGGCCCTACTGGCAAGAGGCTCAGTGCTACTGACCATAATATCATTGAATGCTACCATGATACAGTCTAGTACACGTGCTTGAACTTCCATACAAAGCCACTAGAGCTTGAGAAGACTGACATAGCTACACCTTCTGATGCTTTCGTTGCTGCCACCCAACAACAGTGTGGTGCAATGGGAGTGATATTCTCCAGCAGAAGTCATGGGCCACCTCTTACCTTTCCACTTCCTGCCTGATCTGTCCTTTCTCTTATCGCTCACCAATGCATCCCATAGCTTCTCAGAAGCAGACACGCAAGCAGAACCATTCTGTCTGCTCACACTTGTGGTCTTCCAGACCTCTCTTGAGCAGCCACCAAGAGGGAGCATTTGTCTACAACCAACAGTACCGGTTATCTTGCCCGTAACTCATTTCAGGTGCTTTTATGGAGCAAGGAACTCCAGACACCTGTACCTGTCATCTCCTGGAAGCAGCAAAAGCCTTCTGGGAAGCAGCAGAGAAGGTTGAGAGCCAGAGAAGGACCAAATGGGAAGCATCTCTTCAGCTTCTGCATTCTCTGCCTCTTGCTGAGTAAGGGTCCCCACTCATGGGTCTCTTGCCTCCTATCCTGGAGCTGTGCTTGCCATGCCTTCAAAATCCTGAGGTGATAACCACATCTCTCTTATTGGTTGTGTGTTGTTAGCAGCTGGACTTGTTATGGCCCAACTTTGGAAATATTTGGAAGGGACATCCTTATCAAATTGGCTTAATAGGGTTTGGCAATTGACCAACAAAATACAGATAGCTAGGTGACAGAGACACAAAGACTCATTTCCAACTGATTGGTACTGTTTTATTGATTACATGAATAAGAAGGGGGGGCTGAACTTTCACAGGCATCCTCCCCCCCTCCATTTCTCTAGGTTAAATCATATTCTATGCTTTAGACCGCTGGCTGTGTATTCTTATGTTGCACTTTCACTGTTTACCTTAGGATTTCTTTTAAGGTACGGATGCTATTTTCAAAAAAACCAATAAATCTTAGACATCTGGTTGGCATGCCATATTTGATCAAATACGTATTTTATAACTCCTTCAAATAGCATGCTTAAAAACGAACACACCTAGAATATATGGAACCTCCGCTTTCTCACTACTTTACTATGCAATTTTGCAAGTGCAGATCCCCTCAGTTGGTAGAGCATAAGACTCTTAATATCAGGGTCATGAGTTTGAGCCCCGCATTGGGCCAAAGATTCCTGCATTGCAGGGGGTTGGACTAGATGACCCTCGTGGTCCCTTCAACTCTATGATTCTACCATAACTAGCATTCAAAAATGTGGAACCACCAGCAGCATTCTGAAGTGCTGGAGTAAAGGTAAAGGTAAAGGGACCTCTGACCATTAGGTCCAGTCGTGGCCGACTCTGGGGTTGCAGCGCTCATCTTGCTTTATTGGCTGAGGGAGCCAGCGTACAGCTTCCAGGTCATGTGGCCAGCATGACTAAGCCACTTCTGGCGAACCAGAGCAGCACATGGAAACGCTGTTTACCTTCCCGCCAGAGTGGTACCTATTTATCTACTTGAACTTTGACGTGCTTTCGAACTGATAGGTGGGCAGGAGCAGGGACCAAGCAACAGGAGCTCACCCCATCGTGGGGATTCGAACCGCCAACCTCTGATTGGCAAGTCGTAGGCTCTGTGGTTTAACCCACAGCGCCACCCACGTCTCCTGAAGTGCTGGAGTACATTCTACCAATTTACAAGTCTACCACCTCAGCTCACTGCAGGCACCTTGAGCCACTGAGAGTAGAAACAAATTATTAGAACGGTCTTTCTCAGCATAGGGTCCTCCGGGGTGTTTTGGACTACAATTCCCATCAGGCCAAGCTGATGTTTCTGGATGCTCACATGCAGAAACGCAAAGAGGATTGCCACCCCGATTTACCAACAGCATCTTTATTCCCTGAACCTTATGTTGCCAAAATAGCACCATCCATTCACAAGAGAAATGTATCAGCAGCCTTGGGAGATGTTTGCAGATGCATACAATGTTATTTGAGGGGAAAACCCTAAAGTGGGGTGTTGATGGGCTGGGCCACAAAGCAACCCAGTGAGAACTGAGCATGCTCAGTGGCCACAGAAAGCTGAGTGACTGATAGGAAGGGGGCATGGGAAATGTGGCTGGCGGGGGGGGATGGAGTGGGATCCTGGGCAGCAACATTTTGTTGGAGGCCGCACTTGCAGATATATTAACAGAATTTTTGCAGGCCCCCACTTACAGATATATTCTTCCAGCAGCAATCTGCAGCAGTCCAGACCAGCAACTGATTCTTTGCAGAATCATTCCGATGATTTGGTTCTGCTCTCTGAGTAATCGCTCCAGCAGAAGCTACTACTATTTTACACCATGGTGGCTGAGAAGGGGAGGGAAATGAGTCAGCGTTAGAAACATCACAGCCTCGTAAATGATTACTAATTCATGGAGGCTGAGGCACAACCGAGCCGTGAGGGTGAAGTAGCAGCCAGCTTGCTGCTACAATTTTCGTAGCTGGTCCGTCTCCTCGTCTGCTACTCATGGAGGATTACTTTTGCCCGTGAGCTATGTGGTTTTTGGTTCCAGTCCCAAACCAGGGTGTTAGGTGGGTCCCTGCTGTCCCTTAACCTGCCTCTTATTTTGTGCTTCATAAAGTCTCTGGAATAGAGCATCGCCACAGGATCCTTTTTCCTCCCTAGCATTTGTAGAAAATAAAAACAGCGAGTGGGGAATCCTGCCAGAAGGAGTCCAAGCAGATCACGTGGCTCCTGTTTTCTTCTCCTTTTATGTGATTATATCAATAATTTACTGAGCTCTATAATACTATAAATTAAGTCAACGGGACAGGCTGTTAAGAAAGAAGCAGGTATTGCAGTGGCATGACTCACACAAGGATTGGCCCCCTACACCCTACTCTTTTTAATTCATTTACATCTACAAAATTACAGAGTCAGGCAGGTTTTTTACAACCCTAGCAGGAAAGTGGATGATTGCTGGAATAAACAGGATTGTGGAATTAATGTGTCAGTGCTGGGGGACAATGTGGCACTGCTGAAAAGAAAAGAAATCTATGCAGAGGTGGATGGGAATAATACAGATCTAGGCTAAATACTGGGAGGGGATCTAGAATTCTGTTTAGCCCAACAGAAATTAGGTTTTGAATAATGGTGTGTAAATCAGCATACTTTACTACTTTGTGGGCAAAAAAGTGTTGTGGCTAGAAGCATTGATGTCAAGCATGGGAGCCTGAGGGCCACATTTATTCATGGGGGACTTTCTAAGGGCCACCTGTCATTGGTGGGCATGGCCAAAGGAAAGGATGAGAATCTTTCCTTTATACAATAGGATACATTCTAGGCATGCAAAAGTTAGAGGTTGTACACACACACACACACACACACACACACACACACACACACACACTCCTTTCCATCCACCACCCAGGCAGACAGTATCACAGTTGAAGGCCACATTCCAGGCTGGCAGAAGCATTTGAGGCAGGTTGGGAGCAGGGCTGACGGTCCATGAACAAAAGGGGGGGAAATTAGGAAATCTATAGTCTTAGGAAGCTGAGTTCTGCATTCTGTATTATGCTTTTTACATTTCCAGCATTTGCGCGCAATTGCAGCATGTCCACGTTCCTTTCCTATTCTTTCATCCTGCCTTACTTTGGCTCATGAAATCGCCTGCTTTCTGTGGCCCCTCGCTTTGATCAATGGGCCAAGGAAAACAGAGAAGTGGAGCAGCGAGTTGCAATCCTTCATAGCTGTATAACCAGTGGGAGACCTTGATCTTGCATTAATCAGACCACACAGCTCACAAAAGGAAGGTGTAGTTCATTTGCGGGGAGGGAACAAAAATCACATTTGAAAGACAAATGTGCTCACCGCTTGGAGAGTCTCAGCTGTGTTCTTTGTGTTAAATCATCATAGGAAATGCTGGGAGGCCACTGAAAGGAGGAACTTTTATTAAGGAAGGAGGAAAACAAACCTCTTATCTAAGTGACCTGTGGCAAAAGGTCTGAAAATGAAAGATGTCACAATTCAAACCTGCCTTTGCTGAAAATGAAAAAAAATAACAATTTCAGCATTAACTTGAGCAAGAGGCACAAAAGAGGCACTGCAGGGGAGAGGAGCCAAAGCTTCCTGGTAGGAGGGCCGGCCCTGTTATTAGGCAGACGGAAATGGCCACTTCAAGGCAGCTAATTTGGGACTTCATTATTATTCTCATTTGAGTGCATCCCATTTTGCTGCTTGAGGCAAAATGGGGATGCACTGCTGCGCTGCATCTGATCTTGTGTGCTCCATGAGATCTTGCAGGAAACTGGTGCTGCCACCAATGCACCACCTCATGGGCTTCTGCCGCTCAAGGCTGTTGCCTCACCTTGCCTCATGGGTGGACCGGCCCTGGGCACTTGTGAGATTTTCTGACTCAGGTGCCAAAATAACTTGACTGGTCTTAGGCACTACGCACCTTGATTTGTGGGGAGCAGGTGCTATTTGCTGCTCAGCTTCAAGCAGCAAAATACCTTGGGCTGGTCCTGCTGTATGGCACGCCGAAAGTTCCATGCTCAGTTACTAACATTTCCAGTTAAAACAATCCCTGCATGAGACTATGGAAGGCTGCTCTGCAAAAAGCGGACACAGATTTGCATTGAAAAGCCACATGTAAATCTGTAAGTATAGATGCAGATTTAGAAATAATTTCTATAATTTAATGGAAATATAATACGCCTTGGCGGATTGGGGGAGACTGTGACTGTGTGCCTGCACAGTCTGCTTTCTGGGTTGTCAAATAAGCAACTGCAAGTCCCCTGCTCTCCCTTCCTATGGTTTTTAAAAATCTTTTAACCGGCTTTGTTGCCAGACAGTCCTTCAAACAGAGGACTGTGCTCCGTAAATTAAGACACACAGCCCCCCTAGAGCTGCAGCCAGTTAGTCAGCAGTACTGGACTAGGCTAGACTCTTATATTCATCCCAGACTTTGAATTTTAGATTCCTTGACATAAAAAAAAATTTAGGATGGAATTTCTTATGCAGCAAATCAGTGATCTGATGGCCATCAAAATATTAAGTGCAGAATCAAATTACATGGCTGACGCACCGAAGAGTGGATAATGAGTGGATGAGTATCCTACCGAAGCAGGCATTCCACATTTTCTCTAGTGGTTGGTAGCTGAAGCTTGACTCATGTAATTTTATTGAAGACATATTGAATTGCACAGCTGATGTCATGCCTTTGCCTACATTAGAAAAGCTGACCAAAAAAAAAAGGAAGCAAAAACTGCTTCGCTAGGCTGAGATTTTACCAGACGAAGAGCAAGAGCAAAAACCTGTGGAATAGCTCCAAGAGGGCACACACTGGGGTGCAACGCTGCCAGAGCCCCCAAAATGTTCCACTAGAACCCATGGGGTGGATGTTCTGGAACAGAAAGCGACTCTGCATTTTGCCCACATATGTCCATTCATGGGCAATACTACATGCCTCAATGTATACATGCCTTATTTTCAGAGGTAAATCATATGGGTTCTTTGCACTCAGAAGGTCCAGGGTTCATCCACTGGCATCTCTAGGTTAGAGTCAGGAGAGGTGTGTGGAACCCTGGAAAGTTGTTGCCAGTGAGTGTGACCCAGAAGTAGGCAACATGATGCCCTCTAGATAATTACAACTCCCATCATCCCTGGCTAGGACTGATGGCCATTGTAGCCCTACAACTAGGGTGATGGCCATTGTAGCCCTACAACTAGGGTGGGTGCAACCAGCCCACATCCTCCTCCTTCTCTTCCCACCACCTCTTCCGTTTTGTGTTGATGCCAGCAGCACCTGCTTCCTCCATCCCATTCCTCCATGTATTTCATGCTCCACCCTGTCTGAGCCTCACTCTGAGAAAGGGCCAAAGGTGTAGTGGAGAGCCAGTGTGGTGTAGTGGTTAAGAGCGGTAGATTCATAATCTGGGGAACCGGGTTCGCTTCCCCGCTCCTCCACATGCAGCTGCTGGGTGACCTTGGGCCAGTCACACTTCTCTGAAGTCTCTCAGCCCCACTCACCTCACAGAGTGTTTGTTGTTGGGGAAGAAGGGAAAGGAGAATGTTAGCTGCTTTGAGACTCCTTCGGGTAGTGATAAAGCAGGATATCAAATCCAAACTCTTCTTCTCTTCTTCTTCTTTTTCTTCAGAGTGAGGCATTCTGGGAGAGGAAGTCTAGAATGGCTGAGCCACTGCTGTGTTTGCTATGACAGCTTGAGCGCAGACTTTAAAAATAATTTCTTGCAACTTGTTTAAGCGGCATTTATAGCTGCTGGGGCAAAGGACAGGACTGGCAAAGGCATTCTCCAAGACACCTCACCCAGAATGCCTTGCTCTGAGAAAGGACCCCATTGGCCGGCCAGCCTGCCCAGTCCACCCAGGAACAAGGAGAACAGGGATCCAAAAGGCACCCCATGCTCACCACCTGAGACAATTCTGCTTCAACCTTGGCTCATCCTTGCCAACATCAGAAGGGCACAGAGTTGCCTATCTCTGGTGAAGACAGTACTGTGCTAGATGGACCAATGGACTGACTTGGTATAAGCCAGTTTTCAGTGCACTGTCCTGCCTCATGCCCTTTTCCAAAGTGCAAAATGTCATTTCTGAGATGGAGTGTGCAAAGTCAGTCACTTGTAACTGATATCTGTGCAACATGACATTGTCCTCTGTCTTACCCAAGACTGCTGGCTGGGGAATGCAAACAATATGCTAGAGTTTAGGTATTTGCATTTCTATCCTTCCTCTGCCTGAAAATATTAATAGCTTGTGTTACCTGGAAGAGGTGTTCTTACCCAAATGTATAGGGTTCCCATATTTCAAAAAGCAAAATTCCTGACACCCTGGGCAAACCTCCCCGCAAAATAGTGATTTTAAGCTTTTTCCATACATCCAGGTTTTCCTTGACATTTTGCCAGTTCGGCAAAATTCCGCCCTGATGCCATTTTTACACCTGAAAAAAAGGACATGTCAGGAATTTTCCTGACGTATGGCAAGCCTACCAAACGTAGTGCTTGATGCCTCAGTGACTCACAAGACTCTGATTGGCATGATGCACCGGGGACTAGAGAACTTTGATCTAGTTGGCAAAGATCAGTTGGGAAAGGCCTTGTGTCCAGATCAGTAAAGAAGGGAGCAGCAGGGGACTGCCAGAGCTCAGTGACAGAGCATATGCTTTGCATGCAGAAGGTCCCAGGTATAATTCCTGGCCTTCTTAAAATGATCAGGTAAGAGGTGATGTGATGTACCAGGTTGAGTCCTGGCTGCCAGTCAGAGTAGTCAGCACTAAGCCAGGTAGACCAATGGCCTGAGTCAGTGTAAGGCAGCATAATATGCTGATCTCAGGCTGGTACCAACAGGAGTCCCTACTACTTAAGGCAACTCTTTCTCCAAGGGGGGGTGCCAATGTGGGCAAGAAATCCAGGGCAGACAGCAGCTAAAAATTCTGGGACTTGTTTCTGGGCTCAGACTCTGACTATATAATGCTTTTTCCAGGAAGAGCCTTAAACTCAGTGGCACAACGCCTGCTTTGCATGCAGGAAGTCTCAGGTTCAATCCTGGCATCTCCATCTGCCCAATCTTCAATCCTGGAGAGCTGCTGCCAGACAGTGTAGACAATACTGGCCTAGATGCACCAAGTTGTGTGAGGTGGCAGCTTTCTCTGTTCCTGCATTCCAACTTCCTGTCATTCCAAAGTCTTCAGAAGTGGTTCGAGAGGAAAGCAAGGAAGGGCGAAGGAGTTGTTCTTCCATACTATGCTGGTTCCTGTCCTGTTGATCAATCCAGCAGCCAACAAGATCTTAGAGAGGCAGGACTGGTTGTGAAAAGTATGTCCAATTTTTGAAGTCACAAACATCTGGAAGAACTTTCCCACAGTGGAACAGACTCCTACGAGATGTATTAGACTTAGAGGTTTCTAAGCAGACGTTGGATGGTCATCTGCCATTGATGATCTAGTTGAGATTCCTGCACTGCAGGGGGTGGGACTAGATGACCCTCAGGGTCCCTTCTCCCTCTACAATTCTGTGATTCTATGAAAAGCTCATCCGTTTCCCACTGGCAGCTCACAGGAAAGAAGCTACTTCAATGAGCACGAGAGGAACAAGCCTCTGTGCTCGTTTCTCTCTGCCGTTTAATTCCTTTTTAGCAAGTCCATGACGTAACTCGTTCCACAGATGTGGCTTTAGCAGCGACCAGCCTTCACTGTGTCTTAGTACAAAGACCATCTGCTCCAGCCAGCTGAGGGTCAGCTGCCAGTGTCACCAGTGACTAAAATAGCCCTGCATCTCTCTCTGTCTCTCTTTCCATCTCCCACCTTCACATTCTTCCTGCACCATCAGCCGCCAGGTGTGGCTGCCTTTCTGAATTCTGTACATGGTTCAGCTTACCATAAGCAACATTCAGCTCTCCTCCTGTCTAGCAGGCTGTAGTGCAGGCGATGGGTATCTCTCGGGACAGAAGATACAGGGTTGGGTGGGCGGTCAGCCAGAATGCAACTAGTCTGTAGGCTATTTCAGGGCCCTTTGATTTATGCCTAGGCAAGTCAAACCAATTGCACATATCCGGAGGCTCATACAAGTCAAGCTAGTAGCCAGGATGGCTTTAAGTGCCGCCATGGCAACAAATCGAACCTTCGCTGAATATGAATAATGCAGGAAATGTTTCCATAGGTAAAGACGATTTGCGCCTGTAAACATGTTTCTCTCTCTCTATCTGCAATATGATTGCTGTTTTAGTTTAATTTTCCCTAATGAAGAATGTTGTTGTGGTGCAAACAACCCTTTCCTAATAATGTCTGGCATCACAGCAGTAGGTGGTAGACTTTTGATTAATGACAGTGAGAAGGGAAAAAGCCAATTAGAATTCAAAAAGAGATGGTTTTCTTGTCTCTTCTTGGGCTGTGGGGGGCCATGGGCTGACAAAGTGTTTTTCTTAAGCTTTTGGGTATCATTGTACAAATTTTGTGTTTATCCACTCATAAGCCCATTTATTCCTATTTCTGCATCAATCTTTCAATTTCTTTTTTAAACTCACACCATTTTTTCATAAAACTTGTATTTCTCAGAGTTTTTTTCATTAAAAAAAATCCTGTAGTTTGCTGAGGGTACTGAGACTTGTGAGGAGAGTGATTTATCAATCGATCCCTCTTCCCAGGGAAGTCTGGGAATTGTAGCTCTGTGAGGGGAATAGTGGCCTCCTAACAACAGGTGGTGCTGTGGGTTAAACCACAGAGCCTAAGACTTGCCGATCAGAAGGTCGGCGGTACGAATCCCCGCCACGAGGTGAGCTCCTGTTACTCTGTCCCAGCTCCTGCCAACCTAGCAGTTCGAAAGCACGCCAAAGTGCAAGTAGATAAATAGGTACCGCTCCAGCGGGAAGGTAAACGGCGTTTCCATGCGCTGCTCTGGTTCGCCAGAAGCGGCTTAGTCATGCTGGCCACATGACCTGGAAGCTGTACGCCGGCTCCCTCGGCCAGTAAAGCGAGATGAGCGCCGCAACCCCAGAGTCGGCCATGACTGGACCTAACGATCCCTTTACCTTTACCTTAACAACCCTTAATCACCCATAATAAACTACAGTTCTGAAGAATCCATGACTGTTCAAGTGGAATCTTAGTGCTTTAAATGCATGGTGCAGATGTGGCCTCACTTATTGGTCTACTAAATGCAAATCACCACCTCAAAGGAAAAGAACCCTGTGAGTTGGGCACCATCTTTGGAAGCAATTTGCAAAAACAGAAATGAACAAAGTTTTCTCCAGAAAAACTAAATAAACCTGTACAGCCTTCCCCTTCTCCCCCAATGTTTAATAAAGCCCCTCACCAAAGTGTTGGTGCCATTTGCTGTGTTTAATGGGCAAGAAGGTAATTAGTGGATGAGTGAAAAATGTAACATTTGGCCATAGGGAGCATTATACATCTTTGAGTTTTCTATGTCCCCACAGTGGGATCCTTTTGAGCTGAAAAAGACAGACATAGTTTAATTATAAAGCACTGAGTTGAAACCCATCCAGATGTTTTAAATGTCACTGGTGACGTTTTGAAACTGGTGTCTTTGGGTGCTGTTTGAAGCCACACGGCTTAAAACTCTGAATGCACTTAAACTGAGTCAGATCACTGGCTCATTATGCCTGTGCTGTCTGAGATCCTTGCTTAAAAATAGCAGGCACCAGGGGCTAAACCTAGTGCAGACAAAGCTATTTTCCAACAGTAAGCTATGGCATGTGCCCCCCCCCCCGTCCTCAGAAAGCACAGTCAGTAGCACACTGGAGTAGGCCTCCCACATTGGAAGTAAGAATTCAACCACTTGGCTATGAATGAAGAGCTCAGCCTTATGGCTATTGGCTGCTAGTTGTGATGGCCATCTGCTGCATCCAGGATCAAAGGCAGTGTGTCACTGAATTCCAGTTGCTGGGGAGCAACAGCAGGAGATGGCGACTGTGCTCCTGCCTGCCTTTGAGCTTCCCAAAGGCATCTGGTTGGTCACTGTGGTTGGAAACAGGCCTATTCAATAGGTCTTTGTTCGGGTGGTCTTATATCCTGCTTTATAGAGGACAGTCCCCGATTTAAAGTCCAATCCTAACCCTGTTGAAAGATAACAATATTGATGGGCATTGGTAAGAGGATATATTGATTATATCTAGTCCTCTACAGACCCATGTGTGTGTGTGTTAGGAAACAAAAGAAGAAATGGCTGGTGCCTGGTTTTTTTAGGAACACAGGGCTTGCGCATAAAGAGCCCCAGTAGCAGAGTTACAATCCCATCGTTAGGTAGATGTAGTGAAGTGTAGGAATAGGCTTTTAAGCCTTATTTTAATATGCTCCATCTACTTGAAGCAGTTGGCTCCCTTTACCTCTCCTGCATATGAGCACACCACACATTGAAGGAAGTTTAAAATATACTTTACTTACAGTCATGCATTGTTCTTAGCAGCAAAGATAAATTTCTGGTCAATGTTCTTGGTTGAAAAGTACCACAAGGGTAGTCTCAGACATATGTCTGGGACAGAGAGCTAAGGTGAGGGATCCGTCATATGCAACGCAAGGGGGGGAGGGAGAAAGAGAACAGGAAATAAGAATTATTTCTTCCCTCTCAGGAGAAGTGGGATGTAACATCACTGAGCCTACTCTAGCAATTTAGAAGTCTGTGGTTCTTAACCCTTTCACATACTAACTCTGTCCTGAACTAGAGACTCTTGGCCCCTTGCTATCTATTCTGACTGGCAGTAATTTTTTTGAAGTCTTTTGTAGGACTTTAGCAGGACAATAGCACCCTCCCCTTTCCAGCAACTGGTATTCAGAAGCATACTGCCTTTAGCTGTGGAGGCAGAGTCTTATCCTCCATGAATTGGCCTAATCCACTTTTCAAGCCATCCGTCATCTCTGCCTGCTGTGGGAGTGAGTTCCACAGTTTAACTATGCACTGCATGAATATGTACTTTCCTTTGTCTGTCCTGAGTTTTTCAACATTCATCTTCGTTGAATGTGCACGAATTCTAGTGTAATGAGTGAGACACACAGAGAGAAAGTTTTCTCTAGCCACTTTCTCTATGCCATGCATAATTTTATAAACTTTGATCATGCCACCTCTTCCTCACCTTTTCTATAAACTAAAAAATCCTAAATGCTACAACCTTTAATCATGGGGTAAATATTGCTTGGGGTAAATATCTGGGGAAACTCTCTAGGTTTTCGTCAACCAACAGCAGTCAACTTAACACCATGTTTTTGCTAACTTGGCGAAATTTCTGTATGTATTAAAAACACACATTTAGATACAAAGGAGGAAAATAGTTTCTTTTTAGCCAAAAATGAAAAAAGAGAGAACTGTTTCTTCCACAGGCAGCTAGAAAGATATGGTTTCACACTAAAAAGGTAAAGGTACCCCTGCCCATACGGGCCAGTCTTGACAGACTCTGGGGTTGTGCGCTCATCTCACTCTAGAGGCCGGGAGCCAGCGCTGTCCGCAGACACTTCCGGGTCACGTGGCCAGCGTGACGAAGCTGCTCCGGCGAACCGGCACCAGAGCAGCACACAGAAACGCCGTTTACCTTCCCACTATACAGCGGTACCTATTTATCTACTTGCACTTAAGGGTGCTTTCGAACTGCTAGGTGGGCAGGAGCTGGGACCGAACGACAGGAGCTCACCCCGCCGCGGGGATTCGAACCGCCGACCATGCGATCGGCAAGTCCTAGGCGCTGAGGTTTTACCCACAGCGCCACCCGCGTCCCTGTTGGTTTCACACTACCCCTTTCCTAAACAGTGAAAAGTTCAAGGCACCATTTGCCCAGTAAATATCATTTGTGGAAGAGGACACAGAAGAAAGCTCGTTACCTTTCTAATCATCTATGTCCAAATATACAAAGTAATCATTTCTCTAGCACAAAAAGTAATAGGTTGCAGAAGCAAGCACACAGACAGTGTATCTACAGCACAGTCCTATGCTTATTTACTCGTAAGTCAGGCTCATTAGCTTCATATTCCTACACAGTGTATGTGTGCATAAGTTTGCAGCCCAAGTGTAGAGCAATTAAGTGCTGAAAATCCAACTGATGTGCATAGATGTGTGATCCAGGCCTTATTGTGCTGCTGACCAATTGCCCTATCCTTTTTGAATATATTCTGAATAATAGCACCAACTGGGCAGGTGTCAAAAGCCCTCTCAGCAGGACCCCCAAACCCAGCAGGGCTCTCTTACCACATTTTAAAGTAAGCGGAGTAATACACATTATCATCTAATTACCACATACACATGCACACAGGACTATTAAGTCCAATGTTTAAAATTATCTAGCTTAAACACTGATTCTGAGTTTCACCTATCTTGAGTAGTAGTAGTAGTAGTAGTAATAATAATAATAATAATAATAATAATAATAATAATAATAATAATAATAAATTTATTTATATCCCGCCCTCTCCAGCCGAAGCCGGGCTCAGAGCAGCTAACAACTGTAAAAATAACACAGTTTACATAAAATCACAATCAATTAATTGAAATACATTCTAAAATCAATTCAGAGTCAAATTAATGGCAACCATTGGGCTAGAGTTCTGTGAGGATTACAGAAGGAGAGAGGGGGTCAGACTGTGCCTTGGCCAAAGGCCCGGTGGAACAGCTCTGTCTTGCAGGCCCTGCGGAAAGTTGTCAAGTCCCGCAGGGCCCTAGTCTCTTGTGACAGAGCGTTCCACCAGATCAGGGTCACGGCTGAAAAAGCCCTGGCTCTGGTCGAGGCCAGCCTAACCTCCCTGTGGCCCGGGATCTCCAAGATGTTTTTATTTGAAGACCATAAGGTCCTCCATGGGACATACCAGGAGTGGCAGTCCTGTAGGTACGAAAGAGAAGCCACCTTCATTGCTTCTGAGATTCCTGCATTGCAGGGGAGTTGAACTCCATGACCCTAGGGATCCCTTCCAATTCTACGTTTCTGTGAAAATGACGCCACCACATGAACACATAGCAGGTCTATAGTATGGGACTTAACAAGAACACCAGAAGCTGCCCATTACCAGGTCAGACCATTAATCCATCTATAAATTAGTATTGCTTACACTATACACCAAGTATGACTGGTCCTCCAGTATATGTTGCTCACAAATGTATTACTGTAATCTTGGTTCCTAGGAGTGGGATAGTAACGTTTCGTGTTCCCACTTTCTTTCATTCACACAGGAATATATTTCCCCCCCTCTTTCTCCTTTTCTCATAGGATCTCACAAGGCGAAACTGAAACCCAGGTTGTTGAAGCTGCAGTTTACATTCACACCGCAGTGGCTTTGAGTTGACATGGACCATCTCTGAAACTGACTACCTGTCTGCTAAAGTCTATGCTGTCAGACTTCGTTACGGGAGCTAACTGAACTCTGTGGTTTTAGTTGGCCTTTCTTTCCATCCCTTGACATCACAATGAGCGGCATCCTCTCGCACCTGGACCCCCGGCGGATCCAGTGGGGTGCCACATGGTATGCCATGCACTCTCGAATCCTCCGCACCAAACCAGTGGAATCCATGCTGGAGGGGACAGGCACCACCACATCCCATGGAACCAAACTGGCCCAAGTGCTCACTACCCTGGATCTGGTTTCACTGGGTGTTGGAAGTTGTGTTGGCACCGGGATGTATGTGGTCTCTGGCCTGGTTGCTAAGGAGATGGCCGGGCCAGGCGTCATCGTTTCCTTCATCATTGCAGCCGTAGCCTCCATTTTGTCTGGTGAGTCTTCCCAAACTGTATGCTTACTAAATGCCTATTTACTGAAGAACAGTTGTGGCTGATTCTATTTCTCATGAATTTCTATGGGGAACTTTTTTGTTTATCTTTCATCAAGCACTGTCGTTGCTCATAATCCAGGGGTTGGGGTACCTTTTTGGGCCAGGGTGCCAGATCTTTATCCCCACCCCACCCCTGCAAACCCACTGTGACAGGTGGACAAGTCCACCCATCTGTCAATCATCTTATATCATGATGGCATCATGACCAGCTGATGAGCTAAGGGTTCAATCCTGCTGGCTACAGGGGTCAAAGAACACACTGTTGATGCAGCACCCAGTGGGACTGAACCCTGCCCATCAGCTGACATCGCTCAGTGTCATCAGTGAGTGGTCAGCTGGGGTTGGTTTGGAGAAAATGGCCCTGAGGGTCAACCTGGACCACCTGGCAGGCCAACATTGGTGAGGTTCCCCACTCTTTTTCTTAAGCATTCCAGGAATACATATTTTATAAGCCATTTGTTCTTTGAAGTATGTATGTATTTATCTATTAGAAACCACTTTATGCCGCCTTCCACTTCCTGTCTCCAGGCTGTGTACAACCGTATTGAAATACATGTCAAAACAGCATTAAACTACAGGAAGAAAATGCAATGGAAAACTAGGGCAGAGTTAAAAATATAATATACTGAGATCAAACACCAGCCTGGGAGCACAAATGTCTTTTCAAAATTAAAGAGGGATGGGACGACTATTGCCTTCAGGTGCTCAAACTGTCAGCCAAAAGTAATAATTAATGCTCATAAGTCATCATTTTACTTTTCAGGAAGCAGCATAATCGTCTAAGGCCATTGGGGTGGCACACATTGGTGTGCAATGCTGAATGTTCAGAATGTAAAGAAAGTAAGGTGTGCTATCTTTTCCTCTGATTGAGGACATTATTAAACTTGTTTATATTACCTGCCTTCCATTTTATGAGACCTGCTGAAACTCTCTAGATGGCACTGACTGTAAATGCCTCTCTGGGCCTAAGATGCTATTTGTTCAAGTAGAAAAAATGGCAAAATATACAAGAGCTAAGTATTATTCTTTTAATGAGTCAACACCTTTAGTAGCACCAACACCTCTGCCCCAGACTAATGCCAATGAATGATAAAACCTTTTGCAAGGGGGAATTTTCGACCATCTTACAATAAGTCCACCATGGCATCTGATTGGTTGTGACTACAGCACTCGGTAATCACTCCTAAACCTAACTGGATAGCATAATAATTATGTAAGAATTCTACCTCTATATTAAGATAGGGTGCAGTCAATTAGAACTATGCTCAATTTAAGGTTTAGCTGAACCATGACCGAGTTTTGTTGTGTTTCCACGATCCTTTTCAGATATCATGAGAGTCAGCTCAACCACTATGCTGAATATGAAATCTTTGTAAACCTGGGGTCCCCACCATGGTATCCCCAGACCCCCTCTTGGTTCCTGCCTAAACCTCTTGCCCTCCCAATTTTTATTTTATTTTTTTAATTGAGGATTTTTTTGGCTTGGCAGGTCGTATGATTGGAAGGAGCTGTCTGTTTTAGGGGGGTGTTTGCTTTGTTTGTCTGTGTCGTATTTGTTTTTGTCTGGTTATCTCCCGCTTGGACTACTGCAACACGCTCTACGTGGGGCTACCTTTGAAGGTGACTCGGAAACTACAACTAATCCAGAATGCAGCAGCTAGACTGGTGACTGGGGGCGGCCGCCAAGACCATATAACACCGGTCTTGAAAGACCTACATTGGCTCCCAGTACGTTTCCGAGCACAATTCAAAGTGTTGGTGCTGACCTTTAAAGCCCTAAACGGCCTCGGTCCAGTATACCTGAAGGAGCGTCTCCACCCCCATCATTCTGCCCAGATGCTGAGGTCCAGCGCTGAGGGCCTTCTGGCAGTTCCCTCATTGCGAGAAGCAAAGCTACAGGGAACCAGGCAGAGGGCCTTCTCGGTAGTGGCGCCCGCCCTGTGGAATGCCCTTTCAGCAGATGTCAAAGCGATAAACAACTACCTGACATTCAGAAGACATCTTAAGGCAGCCCTGTTCAGGGAAGTTTTTAACGTGTGATATTTTACTGTATTTTTGGTTTCTATGGAAGCCGCCCAGAGTGGCTGGGGAGGCCCAGCCAGATAAATAATAATAATAATAATAATAATAATAATAATAATAATAATAATAATAATAATTTTGGTGTAAACATTTCAACTTTTTAAATTAAGGGTCTGACCTTCATCATTGTTTTTCTTCTGGATTTTGTGGTTTCCAAATGTACCCTGGGCCCCAAACAAATGAGGACATTGGAGCCAACTCCTAAGGGTCAAGGTCCCTTTGCTCCCCAAAAACATTGAGGGAGCTGCCCCACTCAAGTTGATGGGCATTGCTATTCAAATGATGTGCGTGCACCATGTCTTGTGATCAGTAATGTGGGACGGGGCTTTCCTGGGTCCCCCCAATATTTTATTCAAGTTGGCACCCCTGCTGAGGACCATTGTTGTAGACGTAGACTGTTTCAATGACCTAGCTTAACTGGATTTAGTCAAGTTAGAAAGCAAAGATACATACACTGTGCTTAAGATAAGGATTGCTTAGACCAGCTTTCTTTAACCTGATGCTGTCTGGGACTGATGGAAGTTGTAGTCCAATGACCTTTTGAGGACATCGCTTTAAGGAAGGCTGGCTTAAACTATCAGGGGAGTTGCATTGACACCACCCTTTTCAGACATCATGAGAGCCAACAAATACATCCAGAGGGTCTCTGGCTAGCAAGAAAGGCTTGTGGATTACTCACCGGCTACACCGAACATATTTGTAATCCATCTCAGTCAATTAACGTAATTGGTCTAGCAATATGGTACGAACTGTACTTGTGTGGATTAATTAACATTCACTTCCGCTACCCTATAATAATGAAGATGGAAAGGAAGTTTTCAGGACCCTCTAGGACTGTCAGAATCTATTACCCATTATAGTTAAATGGCACCTCAAGGTTTAGAGTTAAGCATCCTTTTGAATATCAGATGTCAGGAACAAACAAGAGGGGAAGGCTATTGAATTTGTACCCTGCCTGCAAGTTTCCCAGATGCGATTGGGATGCAACATTCTGGACCAGGTTGACTAAAAGAATGCTGGACCGGCAAGACTCTTCTGTTTACATGCCTGAAATTTGATTGCCGGTTTCAGAGTTGTCTGATTGAAATTTGATTGCAGGGTCTGGTTTTTAAAGGATCGCGATGAATAAGAAGAAGTAAACAAGTGTAAAGCAAAAGTCTCTGAATCCTGGCTTCATTGATTGAATTTAGCCAAGGGTATGAATTGGTCTGTGCATGTTTTCCACGTGAGCCCGTTTACTGCTGGTGTTCATCCTTTACAGTTCAATGATAGCAAGCAGACACAATGTTCCAATGCAAGCAGTTGAAAGGAGCCTTCTGTGCTTCTGAGGCGGGTTATTGATGCTTCAAATTTGATGTGGGTGTCAGTTAAGGAAACACTGATAAATAACAGAAGAACCTTGATTTGAATTCTGCATTGTAAATGCAACACAATGAAATATCCTGGATAAATTTAGCTTTTTAATACAAGCTTTTCTCTAATGCTTTTATCAAGGATAAAATAGTTGTTTTCATTCTACTTTCTCTTATGGGATTGGAATTTCTCATCCAAGGTCTACACCTGGCCTGGCTACAAAACACCAAGGGAAAACATTCAACTCATTGTTTCACTTAACTGTTTTTGAGGACTGGGAATGGCTGACTGGTGCCACAATGGATGGACTAGAAGCAACTTTATCCACTCTGGTGGGACCTATCAGATTTTTATCAAGGTGGGTCAAGACAACAGTGGGCAGAAGACAACCATGGATCTGCCATTAGCTCCCTGGATGATTGGCAAGGACTTCCAACATCCAACTGATTTACTAGTAGCAACTAAAGGACAGTCCCTCTGCCCTGGCTCAAATTATACTGTTGAAATGAAGAAGGCTCTTGATAGATTTTGGTGTGAGCTCCATTTAGATGTGGTGCCTAAAATAAATTCTTTGGCTCAGAATTCTTTAATTCTAAGTGTATATCCTTTGCAGCAGGTTCCAGTTGGTGGATCACAGGGTCTACTAAAAAAACCCACCCAAGTATTTCCTGAGGTCTGCTCAACCCAGATTATGGGCTTATCCGCAATTACCTTTCCTCCGCTCTTTCCAGGCACAGCCCACCGCTTAAAGCTCTGTGTCCGAGCACCCCCCTCTTTTGCAAAAACAAAACAAAATGAAACCCTGACCTATAAAGCTCAATAAAAGCGAATGTCAATCCGCAGAAAGCCCAAATGGATGTTTGCTCCAATTGAGCACTAAAGAGCAGGTTTTCATGGAGAAAGCTTGGGGCAAAACAAAAACAGAGACTCAGACGCAGAGCTTTTAAGCACAGACCTGTGCCTGGAAAGAGGAGGGCAAAAGATAAGTATGGATAAGTATTATCCACAAAGCATAGAATCAAATAGGATGATATTTTTGTGGGTCTGGACCAAAACATCTGAACTCGCAAAGCAGAACTTCAGGAACTATAAAATTTAAGAAGGTAAAAGCCTGTTAAGAAAAAAAAATGACATAAATTCATGCGTATAAAAAAATCAACACAACCAGGAGCTAAAACTCTGATTTACCTAGAGATGGAAAATGCTATTGAATGAAAACACAATGCTTTTTTAGGCATCAGAATTCTAAAGAATAAAGCTGGCCATAATAATAATTCCAGAGTCTATATTAGGTCAACCAAAATGCCATAAAATAGTGGACAAGGTTTTGAATTCCCCCAAACACTTCATCAGTTTTTTTTTAAAAATGGGTAGAAAAGGGGAGAAAAGGCAGCTGGTGTTTGTCAAGCCGTACATGTCTCAATTTGGCACATTTCAAGAGGCAGAGTGGGAGGAGCTAGCAGACATTCAAATAAGGCACTTTAAGTTTCAGATGTTTGCAGGTTTCATGTTGCCCAGTGGCCTCCTGGCAAGAAGAAATACATAATGGCTGCACACCCATCTCTGTAAATATAACAGCCAGCTGTCACTGATCCAAAGTTACTAATATGTTTTCTGACGGGCGTTTGTTCTTTTGAGACAGAGATAAAAATAAACCTCTGTGCTATCATAGCAGCTGGACTGCAAAATGTGAGGCACCACCCAAACTGCTGCTGAGAAGGGACAACAGCACACCTTGTCAGATCACAGTTTCAGGTAGAGCTCACACGACTCAGGTGGTGTTCTTAGCCAGTTGAAAGCGTTTCGGTTACATTACAAATTGGAACAAATGGATGCAACGAAGGAGGTCCGTGACGTTTACATGTTAACACGTACCAGGAAGGATTTCTTGGGTACCTGGTAGTTTGTTAAGAGAGCTGGGAATTGTAGCCCTGTGAGGGGTCTCCTAAGAATTCTCAGGACCCTTAACAAACTACAGTTCCCAGGGTTCTTTAGGGGTAGTCCTGACTGTTAAAGTGGCACAAGAGTGCTTTAGATGAAGGACTGCATGTGAAATCATAGAAAGCCATTCAACTACCTGTTCCTATGACCTTGGTAGTTTTCCATTAGGATATTAAAGGTAAAGGGACCCCTGACCATTAGGTCCAGTTGTGACCGACTCTGGGCCTGACCATTAGGTCCAGTTGTGACCGACTCTGGGGTTGCGGCGCTCATCTCGCTTTACTGGCCGAGGGAGCCGGCGTACAGCTTCCGGGTCATGTGGCCAGCATGACTAAGCCGCTTCTGGCGAACCAAAGCAGCGCATGGAAACGCCATTTACCTTCCCGCCAGAGTGGTACCTATTTATCTACTTGCACTGGCGTGCTTTCAAACTGCTAGGTTGGCAGGAGCTGGGACCAAGCAACGGGAGCTCACCCCATCAAGGGGATTCAAGCCGCCGACCTTCTGATCAGCAAGTCCTAGGCTCTGTGGTTTAACCCACAGCGCCACTCGTGTCCCTTATTAAGATATTACTTGAGTACAAACAACACAGCTACACACTATAAGCAAGAGTAACACACAAAACTGCCAATATTGTATCTCTACCACAGGGGTTATGTTTTAAAAATTTAAGATTATAGCATGTTTGCTGTGTTGGTTATTCCTTTTCTTCTTTCATCTTGATTTGCTTTCATTCCACTGAAGAAAAACATTTTCCCAAGCACTGAGATATATTTTTATAGTCTCCTCAGCCATTTTCCCCTTTTTGATCATTCCTGAGTTTTGTTATTTATAACAGCAACGCATTCTTGGAAAGCAAAAGTGAGGCTGAGCTAGGAAATCACAAAGCACATGAAACTGAATCTTTCTCTTCACCTTCTGCTTAACCTTTTAGCTGCGGTTCTCATAAGCATCTGGGATATAAACAAAACCTTGGGATGGGTTCTCATCTTACTATTTTCAAGAGCCGGCTCTCTTTTCACTGAGCTAGCCTGGGTGATCATATCTCAGCTTCATAAACTGAGATAAGAATGAGCCTTTTCCCAGGACACATAGCCTCTTCTCCTGCTTGAATGTGAGCCGCGATAAACACCTCCACTAGTGTAACTGGTGCATTGCTTCACAGCACAATCAAGGTTTACAGAATAAAGTTGAATAGATATCAAGAACAATTCTTTCCAGGTAAATATGCATAAACGTATAGGCAGGATTCAGGCCCTCCAAATGTCCCTATTTTCCAGGATGTCCTGATTTAGAGAAGCTGTTTCGGTTTCTTTTCGATCCTGGAATGTCCCACTTTTCCTTAGGATGTCCCTATTTTCATCGGAGAAATGTTGGATGGTATGGAGTTATCTAACCCCCAAGCCATCTGAAGGCAATCCTGTATAGGGAAGGTTTTTATATATATATTTAATGTTTTTGTATATTTTGGAAGCTGCCCAGAGTGCTGGGGCAACCCAATAAGATAAAATTATCTTTATGGAATGGGATGCCCCTATTTTTATCAGAGAAATATCGGAGGGTATGCAGATTTCTGGGTTGTGGCCGGTGGTGGCCCAGAAATATTTGGCTAGCTGAAGTGGAGACCAAATAGCGCTCCCTTCCCCCTGCTTTAAAAAGTCTTCCTGCATCATAGGGACACTGCCTTTCCTGATTTCATCTATTTGCTCTCTCCGCAACCCAGGGTTCTCTGAAGCAGGTCCTTTCACCTTCATTTCCTCCAATCTGATTCCGACATTCCCAGGGTCTTTGGTACAGGCTTGTCCCTGGTTGTTTACTAGAACTCAGCTCCTGAGTCTGAACCTGCTGCCACTAACTCATGACCTTGCAGAGGCAACTGCCCCAAAAGAAAGACTTATATCAATCATAAGCTGAGTGCGTTCGAGCTGTTCACCAAAACATACATGCAAGGACCGGAAAAGATTTGCCACAGTAGTGCATGCGTTGGTTACTTCAAGACTGGATTACTACAACATGCCTCACACATGCATACTTGACCACTTTGATCAGCACAATTGGCACTGCTGCAGGCGCTAAATAATAACCATTCCCCGACCTGGCCACAGTGATCCATGCGACGGTCACCTCCAGGCTTGACTACTGTAATTCGCTCTACGCGGGGCTGCCCTTGAAGCTGCCCCAGAAACTCCAGAGGGTGCAGAATGCTGCAGCGAGGCTCCTCACGGTGTCTCTGCCATGGGAGCATATTCACCCAGTGCTTTTCCAGCTGCACTGGCTCCCGGTGGAGTACAGGGTCAGATTTAAGGTGCTGGTTTTGACCTTTAAAGCCCTTCACAGCCTAGGACCCTCGTACCTACGGGACCGCCTCTCCCAGTATGCCCTACCTCAAGATCCATAAATAGCAACACCCTAGTGGTCCCAGGCCCTAAGGAAGTTAGATTAGCTTCAACCAGAGCCAGGGCCTTTTCAGCACTGGCTCCAGCCTGGTGGAATGCTCTGCCTCATGAGACCAGGGCCCTGCAGGATCTGATTTCTTTCCACAGGGCCTGTAAGACAGAGTTGTTCCGCCTGGCCTTTGGCTTGGAGCCAATTTGATTCCCTACCCCTCTTTCTTTTCTTTTTCCTTTCTCCTCCTGTGATGAGGCTGCATTTTAATATTTTAATGTTGTATTTTAAATTTGTTTTTAAGTTGTATTCATTCAACTTGTTTTTATTATTGCTTGTTAGCCGCCCTGAGCCCGGCCTTGGCTGGGGAGGGCGGGGTATAAATAAAAATTATTATTATTATTATTATTATTATTATTATTATTATTATTATTATCTGTAAGAACCCATTTGTTTGGTGTGGCAGCACCTGTCCTTTGGAACTCCCTGCCAATTGAGATAAAGCAGCCACCTTCACCGCCCTCTTTTTGGTGCCTGCTAAAACTTATTCCCGCTTAGAGAAGCCTGCCCAGATGCTTAGGAAAGTGAGGTAATGTTAAACTGCTTTAGTAATTCAACTCATGTATGTTGTAAAGCAGGGTTGAGAATTTTTCTTGATTTTATTGTTTTGTCTTTTTGTAAACCGCTTTGAGGTTTGTTTGTTTTTACAATCAAGCGGTGTATAAATTGTATGGCAAAAAAGAGGCACCTATTGTCCCTCATGCAATCCTAGGCTGGATCTAGACACATCAAAGAAGTGTTTCAGTTAAACACGTTGTAAACTCGTACAGGGAAATCCTGTAGGGAAAGACGGGACTCAATAGCGCCATCTAGTGACACGGTGTTATATTGCATATACAACGCATATAAAACACTTTCTTTACCAGTCTAGCGGAGTCCCTAGCCATGTCAACTCGAAAATAAGTCCAACTGAATTCAATGGGACTTATCCCAAGGTACACGCGTGTATAGAATAGCAGTCTCCAACATATTCACCATCGAAAAAGTACCATTAAATTCAGTAGATCTTGCTTCGGAGTTGACATGGCTAGGACTGCATTGCTATGGAACTGAAGAAAAGGGGATTTTATTATTAAGAAGAAGCAGCAGAAGATGCTATAAATAGGAAATTATAGCCAGTCTTATGAAAGCCCTAACTATCCAGCTGTGTTTATTTGTTCCTGAACGATACCATCAAGCATATTATCATGCCAGCAAAGATTTTGTTACACTATTTAGGAGCTGAGACATAAAATAAATAAATATTACCCATAGATCCATTTCCAATCATCTGCTTTGTAGGTCTATTTCATTCTACTTTATCTTATTTTTAAAATCTACAGCCATGCCAGATTGGGCAAATCTAATCCTAATTTGAAAAAATCTTGCAAAGTCATGTTAGGTCCTTTTGCTAGAAGCTCTGGTCATTTTGTAAAAAATCGGGACCAGCTCTTGGCTTCCTGCATGAATGTTTAATAGGCCAATAAACAGGAAGCTGTATTCCTGTCACATACACAAATTGATTCAGATGCAAAATAATTGGGTTTCTGGCAGATACATCTGGCCTCAAGGTATCAGGAATGCATTAGATCTGTGTTGTTTTCCTGCAGAAAATAAAGGAAACGGCACTTGTCGCCATCCAAGAGAGACCAAAACATATTTTTACTTTGCTAAAAGAAACACATTGGGTAACGAAGCTCACAAAACATTAGATTGGCTCCATTAGAGACATTATTAATGGCAGGCAGCACAATTCCACCCATCCACCTCGTTCCAACACAATTTTCCAACACAATTTTAGAAGTTGCTGGTTTATTACTAGCTAAATGGCCTTAATGGCTGGTGGCTACTGGCTGCTGGCATTTGTGACCCTGGTAATCATAGGTAAAGGTAAAGGGACCCCTGACCATTAGGTCCAGTCGTGGCCGACTCTGGGGTTGCAGCACTCATCTCGCTTTATTGGCCGAGGGAGCCGGCGTACAGCTTCCAGGTCATGTGGCCAGCTTGACTAAGCCGCTTCTGGCAAACCAGAGCAGCGCACAGAAATTCCGTTTCCCTTCCCGCCAGAGCAGTACCTATTTATCTACTTGCACTTTAATGTGCTTTCGAACTGCTAGGTTGGCAGGAGCTGGGACTGAGCAACGGGAGCTCACCCCGTTGCAGGGATTCGAACCGCTGACCTTCTGATTGGCAAGCCCTAGGCTCTGTGGTTTAACCCACAGCACTACCCGCGTCCCTCTGGTAATCATAGCTGAATACTTACTAGGGTGACAGGTGTGGAAGGTGGGCATCACTGAGGATAGCCTTGTTGACTCCCTCTCTCCTTAACTCCTTCAACACTGGGTTGAAGGACACTGGGTCATTTGCCCAACTGCTCCAGCCCAGTGTCGGCACCTTGCACCTTCTTCTTCCCTACTTCTGCTGCATCCGCAAGGCCACTTTTAAATTGGCATCTTAGGACACATTGTCAGATGGAAGATGGAGCCAGTTTGTTTTCTCCTCCTCTGGAGGGTAAGACTTGAACCAACGGCTTCAAGTTACAAGACAGGAGATTCCAACCAAACATCAGGAAGAGCTTTCTGACCGTAAGAGTTGTTCGACAGTGGAACAGTCTCCCTTGGGAGGTGGTGGACTTCTCCTTCCTTGGAGGTTTTTAAGCAGAGGTTGGGTGGCCATGTGTCATGGATGCTTTAGCTGAGATTCCTGCATTGCAGCAGGTTGGACTAAATGACCCTTAGGGTCCCTTCCAACTCTACAGTTCTGTGACTGTATGCCACCCAGAGGAAACCATTCAGACTGTACACCTGCTGCCACCTGTCTTAAAGGTAAAGGGACCCCTGACCATTAAGTCCAGTTGTGACCGACTCTGGGGTTGCGGCGCTCATCTCACTTTATTGGCCGAGTGAGCCGGCATACAGTTTCCGGGTCATGTGGCCAGCATGACTAAGCCACTTCTGGTAAACCAGAGCAGCGCACGGAAACACCGTTTACCTTCCTGCTGGAGTGGTACCTATTTATCTACTTGCACTTTGACGTGCTTTCGAACTGCTAGGTTGGCAGGAGCAGGGACCGAGCAAAGGGAGCTCACCCCATTGCGGGGATTCGAACCGCCGACCTTCTGATCAGCAAGTCCTAGGCTCTGTGGTTTAACCCACAGCGCCACCCAACACCCAATGTTTATTCACCGCTGTCCTATATTTTTGTAGAAAAGCCCAGGAGGATTGCCTGCTGAAATGCACTGGGCATGAATAAAAACTGCATTACTCTCCAGCCTCTTTGAGATGGTTTCTCCTTTGTTATCTTCCCCCGCCGAGATGCTTCCTGCTTTTCCTGTGTGTGTGTGTGGTTTTGTGCACGAATGAGCCTCTCTGAATAACCAAGGCACAGGAAATTCTGCTAATGTTCCATATGAAAATTATAACGGGAGCTCGAGTTACCTTGGCATACTAATGAGATAGCCGATTAGTTACCACTATGCAAGCCCTCCAACATTTCTCCGATGAAAACAGGAAAAGCAGGACGTTCTGGAATCAAATCAGAAACTGGGACGGCTTCTGCAAATCTAGGACTGTCCCTGGAATATAGGGACACTTGGCGGGCTCTCATTATGCACATCAAACACAAACCTTGCCTGCCTGCCTGCCTGTGGGCTAAAGTTATCCACCAGCTTCGTTATGGTTTTTCAAGTCAAAGCCTGGAATAGAATACCTGTATTCATCAAGGCATCTGTTTCATCAATCTTTCAGGCATGTACTTATTCTCTGGTCTCTTGTGTGTGCAGCTTGCATGCATTTTTAATCAGCTTTGAATAATTACTTTATATGCAAGTCAATGGTTGAGGGGTCTGCCGGCGGGGAAGGGGGAGAGGAATTCGGATTGGTTCCTCCCCCACCTCATTCTTCCTTGTTCCTGGTCTACATGGTAGAAATAAAAGTCTCAGATATCCCCTTGAAAGCTTTCATTATCCAAGTGCATATGAAAGTGTATGACATATAGAGGGCCTTCAATAAAAAGAGCACTTAATATCATCAGCCTGCGCCTTCATGTGCCATTTAGCACATTCACTGGACTTAGTGGGAAAACTGGGGCAATGTGAAAATGACAGTCATTTGAATCATCTTCTCAAGATGTCAGGCTGGATGCAAACTCAGAAGGACAGATAGGGGAGAAATTTGATTCAGTGTTCATTCAAAGGCAAACTTCTCAGTTTCCAAAACAATACGAGAAATGAAACCCAGCGATCTGTCAACATTTTTGCTTCTCCAGATTTTGCAGCGGCAGTACTCCAGCCGAGTAATGTGTACAAAATGCATAAATTAGAGTGAAAACGTGCATAAAAATGCATTGCATTGGGGAAATTTGCTTTGCAGTAATGCATACATTGGGCAGAATTGCATACAAAAATGTGCCTCTTAGGAGAAATTGATCTGGATACTATCCTTCTGTTGATGCAGCCTAGAATAGCATTAGCTTTTTTGCTGCTGCCGCTGCATCACACTGTTGACTCATGTTAAGCTTGTGGTCTACTAAGACCCCTGGATCCTTTTCACATGCTAGTAAGCTCATGGGGCTTACTATGCCAGGTGCCAAAATAATTTGATCAGTACTGGGGTAGAGAAATTAAATTTTAACACAAGCCTACCTAATTCACACTTCTCAATATAATATGAAAATATATATACAAAAATCCATATGCGGGGGAAACCACTTATAAAAATAAGCAAAATCACATACAGAAATTTATATATTCGGGAAAACGCTCCGTAAAATGCAGGTGAATTTTCATGAGGACTTTTTCAAAAAATCACAAACTGATGTATGAATTGAATTGGAAAAATGTGAAATGGAAATGGACCGATTTCTCCATCCATTGACCATGTGTGTGTGTGTGCGTGCGTGCGCCTGCACACAAGCGCCATTTGTTGCTCTGTAAATGAAGAGGCTGGGCCTGTTCATGGTAGCTTTGAATCATTCATATTCTTTACAGCATACTAGAAGTTCTGACAGCATAACAACCATGCGACAGTATACACTTTAGGAATTGACTGTGAAATCAAACAGAAGGCCAGGGCGGGGGGGTGGGAGGAACCAATGAATGCTCCTACAACAGAATGGAATTGGCTAGAAATTGTATCCTTCCTACCTGCTTATCATACTCCAGAATGAAAGAGCAGAGGTGGGCACACACATTTCAATTACAGGGTATTATTGACCACTGGGGTTAGTGTTGTTCCCATTGATCCAAGTGATGTTAATAACAGTCTGTCTCGCTATCAGAACAGAGGAGGAGGCACAAACCTGAACCAGCAATGAGTCTGCGGCTATAAACGGCAGGAGGGACTGGTTAGAAAAGATGGGTTTTATTGGTGCTTTCAGTAATTCGTTTTATTTGTTTTGTTACTCAATTATTTCCCGTAAAACACCCTGAAACGATTCAATGAAAACACCAACAATGAAAATATAAATGAAAGCAATTTAAAGTCCAATATGGAAACAGTGTGTGTGTGTGTGTGTGTGTTTGTGTGTGTAGGCTTGTTTGAAAAGGAAGGTCTTTAATAGATACCAAAAAGATAATAGAATTGGAGAGTTGGATGGAGCCTTGGGGATCATCTATATCCAACCCCCTGCAGTACAAGAATATGCAGTTGTCCCATACAGGAATCAAACCTGCAATCTTGGCATTATCAGCACCACACTCTAACCAACTGAGCTCTCCAGGCTGATGGAATTCACTCTTTCCTGATATCTAACAGGAGGACTTCCAAAGGGTAGGTGTTGCTACACTAAAGGCCTGATTCCTGCATCATATGGAAAGGACCTCCTGACCATAAGGTGGTCTGCGCAGGAGGCTCCCACCTGCAGTGCTCAGTGTTCAGTTAAGCATTTAAGCGGTGAGATGAGCTGTTGGGTATCCTGGTCCCAAGCTGTATAGGTTTAACCCACAGTGCCACCCGTGTCCTAAACACCCGCTACTAAACATGTAGCATGACCCTTATGGCATAGCACATAGGTGAGGCACATCTTTTGGGCTAGGCAAATCATGGAAACAACTTCTAATTTGATTTGAAGAGGTTTGTTTATGGTTCAAGGCGTGGTGGGGGGAGGGTTGGAACTTGAGTCCAGCAGCATCTGGAGAGTCACATATTCCCCAGCCATGGCCTAGGAAAGGGTTTCCCAAACTTGGGTCTTCAGCTGTTTTTGGACTACAGTTCCCACCATCCCTGACCACTGGTCCTGCTAGCTAAGGATGATGGGAGTAGTAGTCCAAAAACAGCTGGAGACCCAAGTTTGAGAAACCCTAGCCTAGTAGATGAGCAGTTGATGCTTATCACTGCCAGGAAGGGCAGGGCAAGCAAGAATAATGGTGCCGTGCCAAATCCACAAAGGCTAGACCGATTTAGCACCCCAAGCCTCTTCCTGTGGATTTAGAGAGAAAGATGTATACAGTGGTACCTCGGGTTACATACGCTTCAGGTTACATACGCTTCAGGTTACAGACTCCGCTAACCCAGAAATAGTGCTTCAGGTTAAGAATTATGCTTCAGGATGAGAACAGAAATCGGGCTCCGGCGGCATGGCAGCAGCTGGAAGCCCCATTAGCTAAAGTGGCGCTTCAGGTTAAGAACAGTTTCAGGTTAAGTACGGACCTCCAGAAAGAATTAAGTACTTAACCCGAGGTACCACTGTACATATCTTGCCCACTTCTCTAATAGAGAAAGGACTCTTTGGACAAAGAGAGGAACTCTGAAAGGGACAAACCTTTAAGGGCTTGGATATTCCTTCACAAGAGCTCAACCATTTTCTTGTTCTGACGCCAGCTTATAACAGATTACTTTTCCTTAGCCGCATTTCCTGTGTCTCTGTCCAGGGGTTTGCTATGCCGAGTTTGGCGTGCGAGTTCCAAAAACCACTGGCTCTGCCTACACTTACAGCTACGTCACGGTGGGAGAGTTTGTGGCATTTTTCATCGGATGGAACCTAATCCTGGAGTATCTGATCGGCACAGCAGCAGGCGCCAGTGCTCTAAGCAGCATGTTCGACTCCCTGGCCAATCACACCATCAGTCGCTGGATGATTGACACTGTTGGGACTTTGAATGGGCTGGGTAAGGATTATCCCGGATTGTGACTCTTGTCTTTGCCTGATCATGTAAGTTAGGCTCCAAGAGGCCAGGGGATTCTGAATGGAAATCGCAACGCACCAAGATGGTTGAAATTGAAATATTGTGTGCATTGATTCAACATTTCCAGTCCCCAAGCTTAGGGAAATGTGCATCTAGGTTTAAAAAGCTTTCCAGCTGCCACAGAAAAACTTAGTGGCAACTCCTTCCCTGAGCCACAGCAAGGCCAGGCCATATTCAAGAGCAGCAGTCACACACCGCAGCTAAAATACATCTGGTCCTGGGTCCAACAAGGGAATGGTGAGTGACTAGGTAGCAGGGTCAGGACCCTGGGGGACCTTACTTGGGGGACCTTACTAAACCTTGACCAACTGCTGCCATTGAACTTGATATAAGCAGAGCAGGGACCACCATACTGAAACCCACCTTTCGGACATTTCCAACACTTGTGTTTAAGGCGCTTTTAAAATTTCAGCACTATTGTGCATTTGCTTTTTAAGAGCATTAAAAACTAAACAAGAGGAAAAAACCACCATGGAGATAAATGCAGGGTTATAAAGATGGCTTCCTTTCAAGAGAAGGGAATCAAAAAAAATATTTGCACTAAAGAAAACACCCCACCCTTATCTTTAAGCACTATGAAATGCAAACAAATGTTTTGTTTTGTTTTCATTAAATATATACTGTATGCAAAAAAAATTGCAGATTAGCACCGAAAGGTGAAGATGCACAGAGGTGTCCATGTGTGACAATGTGCTCAGCTGCCCAATATGTCGCTGCAAATGCCATAAGAAATAGAACAGGTGGTGCTCAAGTTTCCTACAGTTCTGGAGACGGTTCTGCTTTTCCATTGTTTAGGGAACAAGTCAGATTTTCTGTGCTCTGAAAAGAAAACAGAAAAGAACAGCAGAGAAGACACAGGAACAAAACCATTTGATGGCAATGCCATGCCGATGCTCCTATGAGAAAGAGTTGACATAGCATGTCTGCTGTGCCATGAATACTAAGTGTAGAAGGATTTCTGAAACCAACCAAACCAGAAGATGGTTTATTTGCCTTTCCTTTGTCTCTGCTATATTTCCAAAGTTCCATATATACCTCTGTTTTCTTCTCATAGGTAAAGGAGAAGAATCTTACCCAGATTTGCTGGCTTTGCTCATTGCTGTCATTGTAACGATCATTGTCGCTTTGGGAGTGAAGAACTCTGTGGGATTTAACAACGTCCTCAACGTGATTAACTTGGTGGTGTGGCTCTTTATCATGATTGCTGGACTCTTCTATGTCAATGGAGAATATTGGGAAGAAGGGCAGTTCCTGCCATTTGGATGGTCGGGGGTGAGTGATTTCGATAAAGAATTCGGCCATTATCAGCCTAAAAGCCTGGCAACCAAAGGATAAGTGTTTAAAGGCATCATATTACATGGATCTCCATTTTTATTATTGCCAAGGAGAAATCCACAGCAGGCACCCCTTTCATACAAGGATCCTGGGTTGTATCCAATGCTGTACAAGTGGCTCAAGCAATGGGATTTCTCTTCCCTCCCCTCTCCCCATGCATCCCTTCTGGAGCAGATATTCAGGTCTGGAGGGGACTGCAGAAGAGAAATGGTGGGAGTTCTGTTGAGGAAATCTCCTGCAGTGGTGAATCTGCAGCACTGGATACAACCTCCTCTTGTCTACATGGCCTGACTCCTTGTGTCATCTCAATAATGACTACGATACTCAACAATAACATAACTAATAGCTCTCCTTATCTTGTGGGACTGCAAATTCCATCATCCTTGGCCCCATGACTGGGACTGATGGGAACTGAAGTCTAAGCACATATGGAAGCTCACAGCTTCCCTAAAAAGAAGTAAAAATACAAGCATCGGGAAAGGAGGGGTGGGAAGTCAAGAAGAAAATTATGTTGAATTTTGTGTGTGTGTGACAGTAAATGTTTTGGAATATTTTTGGAGATTTAATAAAAATGATATCTATCATAAGATGCTCACAGTTCCCCCACCTCTGCTGTACCAAACCATGATGTAAATCTCCAATCTCCACTTCCAAGACAGATTTCTGGATGTCTTCCTTAAGATTTCCTTGAACCTCCATTGAACCTCCATTGGTACCTTGAACCTAGATACCTAAGAACATGAGACTGATGGAGTGGCCCTTCTAGTCCAGCATCCTGTTGTCACAGTAGCCAACCAGATGCCTGTGAGAAGTTCACAAGTAGGGCATGAGTGTAACAGCCTTCTGCCCACCTGTGGTTCCAGAGGTAGAGGTCAAACATAGCCATTGTGGCTTCTAGCCCATTGCTTAATCAACATTCCTTTCTTTTACTAGTCCGTTTGAAATAAATACCACCCCCAAAGTGTGTTCCAGATTTTCATTCAAGTTCAAAACAAAACAAAACACCACTTCACTCTCCAGCTGGCAAAATTAAAGGTGGCTAAAACAGAATTGCTCAACCGAGTGAAATTAACAATGCATAAACACAATTATCGCGCTCTCTGGAGAGCTGATGACTTAAAGGCTAATTACAATTGATCCCATAAGCAGCATATAATAAAACGCACAGCACCAACAGGCAGGTAAATGGTTTGCTGAGAACAAAAAATGACATGGGTGAAAAGCATGATGACAGTGGGTGCAATCTAAAAGGAAGTATATATGCCTATGGCTACAATCTTGTGCACACTTTTCTGGGATTATGCCCTATTAATCGGACATGGTGGGACTGACGTCCCTAAACATGGCCAGGATTGCACTGCATGGCTGTAGTCTTATGCATGCTTGCTTGAGCATTAACACTACTAAACTCAGTGGGACTTATTTCTGATGCTTAGGATCAGGCTATGCACACCATTATAAGCAATGGGACGACAAACCCCTTTGCTTTCAACTGTATCTAAACAGGCACCAGTGTGTTAAAGTGGGTCTCCCCCAACAGCATCTGGAATGTGCTGCATTGGTTGCCCCTGGGCTAACCTATTCCCTTCTATTTTCTCTTTCTTTGCTACCTACTTGAATTGCCAGTCAGGGCTCTGCCTACCTTGAGGCAGGATGAGGCAGCCACCTCGGGCAGCTGATTTGGGGTGTCATAAAAGTAGGGTAAAAAGGTAAAGGTAAAGGTACCCCTGCCCGTACGGGCCAGTCGTGTCCAACTCTGGGGTTGCGTGCTCATCTCGCTCTAGAGGCCGTGAGCCGGTGCCGTCCGAGGACACTTCCAGGTCACGTGGCCAGCGTGACGAAGCTGCTCTGGCGAGCCAGCACCATTGCAGCACACGGAAACGCCGTTTACCTTCCCGCTAGAAAGCGGTACCTATTTATCTACTTGCACTTAAGGGTGCTTTCGAACTGCTAGGTGGGCAGGAGCTGGGACTGAATGACGGGAGCTCACCCCACCGCAGGGATTCGAACCGCCGACCATACGATAGGCAAGTCCTAGGCACTGAGGTTTTACCCACAGCGCCACCCGCGTCCCGGCAAAAAAGTAGGGTGGTCACATGCAAAAGAATATGGAACTCCTGCACCATTAACAGCTGTAAAGAAGTGTGCAGGTTGTCATTAGGAACGTAAGAAGGCATTGTTAGTTCCAGATAAATGGATATGACTTGGAAGCCTCGATCAGTCTAACGTGAGTCTATTGGTCATGCAGGTGCTACAAGGTGCAGCCACCTGCTTCTACGCCTTCATTGGATTTGACATCATTGCCACCACTGGAGAAGAAGCAAAGAGTCCCAACACTTCCATCCCTTATGCCATCACTGCTTCACTTGTCACGTGCCTGACCGCCTATGTGTCCGTAAGTAAGCGCTCCGTACAATTCTACGTTTTGCAGGAAGGTGTAACGTGGTGGCTGAGAATGTAAGGTGCAAGCTGAGGAACGTCTGAACTATGTGGCAATACAAAAGTGTTTATTTGAGCTTAAAAGGGGGGAAGAAACCTTGGCACACCGCGCCTCCCCTTCCTCCATTCACAGATCACCTGTGCCACCTGCTCTGCTTGCTTGCTCATTTGCCGAGCATCGTTGTCACGCTGGGGTTGGCCTGGCTGCCTATTGATGGCCGCACGAACCTTGGTGTGAAGACAACCTTTCATTTTTATGTATATAGGAAGACAAGCTTCTGATCCAGGCTCATGGTTGCTTGTCCATGTGGACTGTAGAATTGGTCGTACCATTAGGGAGAGCGAGGCAGCTGCCTCCGCCAGTAGATGCTGGAGGACAGAGCTATTTGGGCCACACAGTCTGCCCTGTACACACACACTCCTGTGGCCCTCAGGTGTAGTGGATGATGCTGCCCCATTGCCAGAGTCAAGGTAAAATTCACCTGCCAATCTGTACATGGAATGCAGTGGGTGGGGGCATCTTTTCCTTCATCTCCAGCAACAAAATGTATTGGGCGAACCCTGCTGATGGGTTTGCGGTTGGTCATCTTTTCTGTGCCCATTCTTCATTCACATTCTCTCTCTCTTTTACACACACACACAATTTATGCACAATGTGCATACTACTCACACCCCCGGATCACATAGCACTCCTACACATGCCAGGCACACACTCAGCCTAACAGTTAACTACTGTTGTCATAGTGCTGCTTCCTGGCTCCTCTGCAACCTTCCATAAGAGCTCCCTCTATCCCTTTTACAAACTTCTGAACTAATGGAATATTCATAAACATTCCATGAGATCTTAGCAGCTTCTTTCAATCAAATGAAGCTGGAGCTCTGCATTTGCGAACGAAATGTACGATTGCTTTGGGTTTTGGTTTTCTTTTCATTATGTCCAGAAAAATAGGATGCTGCCTCTTTCTCCTGTACTGCTGGTGTTTGGGTGTGGGTGTGTACACATACATGTGTGTGTGTGTGATTATATTGCTGTTTTATCTATTCTATTTTTATGATTCCATTTTTAAACTGGCCCTGGGATCAATTGGTGAAGGGTGGTAGTAAACAAAAGGAGTGAGTTGCCCAGAGAACTACAATGGGGCACCCAAAATAAATGAATAAGTAAACCCCGTGCCACTTCTAACCGTACATCACCTTCACTCTTCCCACTCAACAGGTGAGCATAATCTTGACTCTGATGGTGCCATACACCGACATTGATACCGAATCGCCCCTGATGGAGATGTTTGCAGCCCACCGATTCTACACTGCCAAGTTCATTGTTGCCATCGGGTCTGTGGCTGGGTTGACAGTGAGCTTGCTGGGCTCCCTCTTCCCTATGCCTCGGATCATTTATGCTATGGCTGGCGATGGGCTTCTCTTCAGGTAAGTCCCATGTCATCAGAGGCAGTTGGAGAAGGGGCCTTGGAAGACCTTGCCAGGGCTAGCCAGAAGTTGTTGGGCTCCATTAGCCATCAACCCTCCAGCCAGCATGGCTAATAGTCAGGGCTGGTGGGAGTTCAACAATAGCTTGAAGGCAACACAGTGGTTGCTTCTGTTATACCAGGTGGTTCAGACTCCCATCAGCTAGTCAGCATGGACAGTAATTAATGATGGGGATTTTAGTCTACCTACACGCACTCTATATGGCACATCCCTCGCATTTGGTCCAGAAGCTGCAGTTATGCAGTTATGTAGTGCAGAATGCTACAACAAAGTGAGGCCTTGTCAGCATACAACACCTGGGCTCAGAGATCTGCACTGGTTACCAGTTTGCTACCCGGCTAAGTTCAAGGTGTTACTACTAGCATATCATCATCATTTAATGTGCATGCTGCCTTTCCATAGTTAAAACCATGCTCAAGGTGGCTTAGGACATGAAAAGATTTACATAATTACAAGCAGAAATACAACACACCAAAAAGTAAACAACCATAACATAACAGTTTCCACATAGTAAAGGTAAAGGCACCCCTGACCATTAGGTCCAGTCATGGCTGACTCTGGGGTTGCGGCGCTCATCTCGCTTTATTGGCCGAGGGAGCCGGCGTACAGCTTCCGGGTCATGTGGCCAGCATGACTAAGCCGCTTCTGGCGAACCAGAGCAGCGCACGGAAACGTCGTTTACTTTCCCGCTGGAGCGGTACCTATTTATCTACTTGCACTTTGAGGTGCTTTCGAACTGCTAGGTGGGCAGGAGCTGGGACCGAGGAATGGGAGCTCACCCCGTCGCGGGGATTCGAACCGCCGACCTTCTGATCGGCAAGTCCTAGGCTCTATGGTTTAACCCACAACGCCACCTGCATCCCAATTTCCACATAAACTGTTATAAGATCTAAAAATGAAGATGAAAATAATAACAATAACATCAATAATTGCAACCAAAAAAAGAAACAACAACCACCCCAAAGCAATACCCCAGCCCAAGAGTCTGTTCAGCAGCCTCAGTTTTTGTAATTGGAGTCAGTCAGGGCCCCACGCTCCCAAGGCAGGTAGGAAAAGGCCAGCAAGGAAGGGGGCAGGTCTTCCAGGACACACAGCCAAGATGGCATATAAAGCCCTTAACAGGGAGCAGTTTACCTATGAGATCACCTTACATTACATTTGCCCATTCAACCGCTTTGATTGGCAGAATTTGTGATACTACTACAGATGCCCGTATTTGTGAGATACTCTGTACTCTTTTTGGCATCTGCTTTTTGGCCGTGTTTAGACAAGCTTAGAAAGCTGAGGTGATTTTCATCTGCTTTAGTATTTTAACTTTTGCATGTTTTGAAGTAGGATTGTAGATTTTTCTTGGTTTTCTTGTTTTATCTTTCCGTAAACCTTCCTTAAAGTTTCTTATTACCATCAAGCAGTGTGTAAATTTTATGGAATAAATAAAATAAAATAAAATAAAGAAACAAACATACGATGGGCCACAGGTTCTCTTCCTTTGTCCTAAAAGTCAATAATAGGGAGTTTATGGTGTTTATGCTAATTTTAACTCTTTCACGTCTAGATTCTTGGCCCATGTAAGTTCTTACACAGAGACTCCCGTCGTCGCCTGCATTGTCTCAGGGTTTCTCGCAGCCCTGCTCTCCTTGTTAGTGAGCCTGAGGGACCTGATAGAGATGATGTCCATCGGCACGTTGCTCGCCTACACTTTGGTCTCCGTGTGCGTCCTGCTTCTTCGGTACCAACCCGAAAGCGACATTGACGGCTTCGTCAAATTCCTCTCTGAAGAGCACACTAAGAAGAAGGAAGGGATCATAGCAGACTGCGAGAAGGAAGTCTGCTCTCCGGTCAGCGAAGGGGAGGAGTTTGCAGGCCCGCCCACCAACACTTGCGGCGCTAAGAACCTGCCTTCCTTGGGTGACAACGAGATGCTCATTGGGAAATCGGACAAATCCGCTTACAACGTCAACCACCCCAACTATGGCACGGTCGACATGGCTTCTGGAATAGAGGCAGATGAGTCTGAGAACATCTACCTCATCAAGCTAAAGAAACTCATAGGACCACGATACTACACGATGAGGATCCACCTGGGACTTCCTGGGAAAATGGATCGACCCACTGCAGCTACTGGCCAGACTGTCACCACTTGTGTGCTCTTGCTGTTTGTCCTAATGTTCATCTTCTGCTCTTTCCTCATTTTTGGGGTGGACTACCTCTATGAACAAAGTTGGTGGGCAATTCTTCTGGTGGTCCTGATGGTCCTGCTGATCATTGTGTTGGTGTTCGTCATCCTCCAGCAGCCAGAAAACCCCAAAAAGCTCCCTTATATGGCTCCTTGCCTGCCTTTTGTCCCAGCCTTCGCTATGCTTGTGAACATCTATCTCATGCTGAAACTTTCAAGGATCACCTGGATCCGGTTTGCTGTCTGGTGTTTTGTGGGTAAGTTCTAAACGTGGGGGATGAAGGTTTGGGGACAGTGCATGTGTCAGGGTCAGATGCAGGTCAGCACAAAGAAGCAGAGACAGTTGTCAGTGAAGTTAACACTTTATTCAAGGAAATGGCATACAACTCAACAACAATTCCCAGTAGGTCTTGCCCCTATAGAGCAGTTGCCAGGACTGAAGGTCTCTGCCTTCCACTCCTTCTAAGACTCCTCCTCTCCTGGATGTTTCCCAAGCAGTCTCAAACTGTATCTGTTAAGTTGTGGGCTTCAGTACATAACAGTATCTGCCCACCTTTGACCTCTGTTCCACTCTTCTCATTATCCTGCTCATTCTTGGAGACAGGGGTGGGGAGGGGAGCTAGCAGAGCAGGAGATGGAGACTCCCTGGATTCTTCAGCAGTCTCTTGACCTCTGCTTCAGCCTCGGAGTCTGAACTGCACCCTGTCACAGGTTCCTCCAGCTCATAAAACCCTGTTGTCCCCTCAGCATGCAACTCCTCCCCCCAATCTTCTCCCTCTGACCACCACCAATTCCCAGGCTCTGAACCTTCCTCCTCTGCAATTTCCCTCAGAGGTTCCCTGGCTGGCAACTCCTACTACTCCTTGTCATCCAGCCAATCCCTGGCAATATGGGATAATTCCACTGAAGAGACCACCAAGAGTATGTCAGAGTGCTTAATTCCAACCAACCTTCATTGGTTTGGAGAATGGAAACCTCTTCTTAGAGCAGATGTGGGGAAATGGTGGCCCTCCAGATGTTGCTGGACGTCAGCTCCCATCACCCCTGACCACAGACCGTGGTGGTTGCAGAGGATGAGAGATGGTCCACCAACTTCTAGGGGGTCACAAGTTTCCCACCCCATCCCCCATTTGGCTTTTCAAAAGTTCTATCTATGAAGTATTGATTGGTGAGTTATGGCATGACAGCACAAGGCAATATAATATCAGCATGGACCCAGTGAATGGCTTGAAGCATCTGTGACTACACCTAACTAAATCTTCGTTTGGATGGGTCACCGCTGGGAATCCCATTTCACAGCAGAATAGAATAACTACATAAAAAGAAATTCAGTAGCTCTTAAACCCTTCCTTTGTGGAGTTTCTCATGCTAACATACGGTTAGTCAGTGAGGTGCCATCTAGATGTTGTTGGACTGCACCTCCCATCAGCCCCAGTCAGCAGTGGCCAATGGTCAAGGATGATGGGAGTTGTAGTCCAGCAATGCCACGTTGGCAACCTCTGTTGTTCAACAGAAGAATCTTTGATACAGCAGAGCCTTCCACCAGCTGAATATGGAGGGATATGATTTGTCATTTTCCACTTCCTCTGCAACCCCCTTACCCACATGCCCCCCAAAACCTTCTCCAAAGGGCTGGGGGACCCTTTGGAACTGTGAAGAAGGTGGCATGGGAGACTGAGGAGGGAAAGGGGAAATGGAGGAAACGCCTTTCTTCCCTTTCCATGGCTGGAAAGAAGTTCCCTTTCTATCAACATGAGGCACAACATGGGATACAACTCCTATATTTGCATGTGACTCTCATCTCTTGCCCTGCTCCTTATCCTCAACTTGTTTTCCTCCTTCTCAGCCTCTGCTGGTCTGCCATTGAAATGAGAGGAAGCAAAGGCCACAGAAGAACATAATCAAGAGATCTTTTTCTTTGCGTTTATCCTCCTTTTCTTCATTTTAAAAAAAATCAGCGATGTGGTTTGTTTTGTTACTAAATCCTGCTTCGATAGTGTGCCAATGAAAACCTACAGGTGAAAAACAAAAATATAGCACAGCAGGTTGTGTAATTATTCTACATGTTTCCTTTTCTGGGGGTTTTGCTTTGCAACTGAAACATCTAGTAAATAAAATGTATTTTCAGAAAAAGAGCTCAGCAAAAGGAGAAGGAACGGCACAATCAAGATAGTTTTGGAACTATCCCACAGAGTATATAACCCATATGGTGAATTATAGATAATAAACCACTCAAATTCTGCAGCAGTGTTTATAGATTCATTAGGGCTTGGAACCGTTTCATGTTGGATTGCCTACAAGGCAACCCTAATTCAGACTACAGTACAATATTTTTACCAGCCAACTCTCCCCTCTCCTGCAGGGTTGCTGATTTATTTTGGCTATGGCATATGGAACAGCACACTGGAGATCACCGCTCGGGAAGAGGCGCTGCATCAGAGCACATACCAGCGCTACGATGTTGATGTCGACCCCTTCTCCGTCGACGATGGCTTGGCCTACGCCGAGAATGACAACTACCAGGACTGGGATCCTGCCGACGACAAAGGTTTCTCTTACCAGCATATGTCGGAAGCAAAGGAAAACAGTCGGACAAGTAGCAAATCAAAGAGCAAAGGCAAACACAAACAGAACTCGGATGCACTGATTTCAAATGACGAGTTAGACTACTCGCCCGAGTAGATGAAATGGAAACCCGACAGTTCCACTCTTTGTCACTAAGCTAAACCTTGGGCTAAAATTCAGTAGCTTCTTTCGGCTCTCATTTCAAACCCATCTTTTCCCGTAAGGTTTCTGTTTCCAGAAGTCATATCACTCACTCACTCACTCACTCACTCAAACACCTTTCTGTTCTTCAGGATGGTTCTGTCAAGTGCTCATCCTGAATCAACAGAAGATCACATCAAGGAAAACATCATGTCTCTGATCTCACAACCACCATTCACAGGCCTCTTTCACTGAATGTTGCTTCTGATAGGCCAGTTGAGCCTGTTGAGGTTTTCTGGGCCTAGGAAACCCATTGCATAAGACACTTCCTGCTGCAGCAATAGTATGGTTTCAGTGGAACCCACACTCAATGAAGTGGGTATCTGATAAGGAAATGCAGTAAGATTCTCTTGGCAGAGGATATGTCTATGACCTCTTTGCTTTCCGGTGGAGAAGGATGGGAAACACGTTACCCTCTGGATGTTGTTGGAATTCCATTATCCATGACCGTTGGCCACGTGGACTGGGGTTGAGAAGGAAGCTGAGTCCTACAATATCTGAAGGGCCACAGGTTCCCCATCCCTGCCAAAGAAAATACTCAGTTGCAGTCATACTAAGGACCATTAAGTTATTTGGCAAAGAGCAAGTCAGTTTTTCATTTTGTGAATGCAAACATTGACTAGATGGGTAGGTTTATTCAGGCAGGAGCCATAAATTTTCCCTGAGGATATTCCAGAGGTAAAAAGAACTCCAGTGATCAGGCTGTGCAGACCAGCATCCCCATTTTCACCTATATAAAACTAATTCACAGTTTCACTTAGCAAAATATTCTTGCACTTTGGCACACTTGTGCTTCACTTCCCGTGTCACCTTCTCCATTCGTTTTGTCTCAGTTGTTTCCTGGTGAACTATGGTATGACACAACATGACTCAACCACAATTTAATATATTGACCAGTTGGAATTTGCATCTTGGTGAGTTCGTTTTGGATATTTTGTTTGATCCATTTAGCCATTTTATCTAGTAAGTAAGAATGGAGACTTTGGTTTGTCAGATTTCTGTGATTTGGTTTATCTGAACCGGAATAATTTAGCAGGCGGGACCCGTACAGTGACAGTGTGGTTCAATTTGATTTCAGTACCATGACCCTAAAAGCTGATATTCATGACTAGCAGAAACATGTGGCACAAGCAAGAATGGTACCATGCGATTCTGCTGAACATGTAGTTCAACACTAACTTCAAAGATCTGCATTAGGAATAGATGGGAGGCTAAACCTAGAATGTGACTAAAATCCTAATGTTATATCCATGGGCTACTTCAGATGGACTGAAACACAGCTCAGACCAATATCAGGACTTCTTGGATTTAGGTCATCTATAACCATGGTACAAACAAATCAATACTCATGTAAGATCACTCCACTCCACTCAGTATCTAACTTTGAATATTGTAGAATGGTTGCCTTGGAGCTCCCAACTTTTCACATTTGATACACTAAAAGCTGATTCCTGCTTTATGTGCAGTACCAACCATAGGTTCCCAAGGCAGCATCAGTTCCCAGTGAGGCAACAGTCCAATTCTCACTTACCTTTAAAACCCAAACAAATAAATAAATCTATTGTGAAAAATTAAAATTTAAACATTACATTATTTGCTACTACAACAAAGACTTCTGTCCCATTTATTATGTCCACAGTTATTATTCCAATAAACAATACAACTTAACTACTTGTCTGCTATATTGATGATCTGTTTTCCCCCCAAATCTTTGATACCTTCCATCATTTTTTCCATTATAGCTAGGTCCAAACATTTTAACACCAATTCCCAAATGGAGGGAGACTGGGTGTTTTTCCAATATCAAGCCTATATTATTTTAACATCAATCATTAAGTGGAGGATCAATGATTTTTAGATCTCAGGAATACCAAGCCAAGTTACATTGAAAAGGACCAGTGAAGGGTTTAAGCCCCCGTTTGCAATATTATGCCCCAAAAATGTCTCCAATAACTTTTGACATGTTGACATTCCTGCCACATATAAAGGAGACTCGTTGTATTTCCAACATTTAAATCTAGCTGTTGAGAATATTGAGCTTGAGTTAAGTACCAATGGTGTTTACGTTGGTGTTGCATCTTCTTCACTAACTTTATTGAGTGACAAATATTTCCATTTCCCTTCAGAGATAGAGATTCCCTGATTCCTGTCACAGTAAACCATGAATTTGTGCCTCCTTTAACATGGCATAAAAAAACATTGCAACGATCCTTCTAAGTACCCATGAGTTAGTAAGTTTTTCTCCATTTGTGAGTTTCCTTAATTCATATGGTGAGTGAGACCCATTAATACAACAGGCCTTATTTCCAAACAATCTTGCCCAGGATGTGGCTTTGGATGTCACATCCTACACAGCAAACAAGAACTTTGCCTTTCCTTTTATGCAGTCCTGCAGACCTCTGCAGCCTATTTGCAATGAAGTCTTTGGAATTGGGGTCCATCAAACATCCACAGCTTATCAGATATTCACTGGCCCTTCTTTACTTTTTCATCTGGCCATTTGAGATTGAGCTCATGGGATGCACCTGTACGGAACTATTTGTCCATTTGCTTGCATGTCACTGTTATTACCCATATCTCCTAAGACAGGGGTGAGGAGCCTTGTTCATTGTTGTAGTTTGGACCATCATGGTCATCTCAACCACAGGGTGAGGAACCTGTGGTCCTCCAGATGTTGTTGGACTCTGGTTCCCATTGGGCAATTGCCAGGGATAATGGGTGCTGCTTACTCTGTTATTTATCTAATTTAGGAATTGCTTTCAACGTGAGTCTCGAGGCGATTGCCACAAAACAAACAACAACAACTAAAGCCGACAGAATAAGCGCCTATGCTGAAATCCAGCAACAACTGGCTACCCACACCTGCCCGAAGAAACAAAAACTCCAAGCCAGTCAAATATGCTTTGGCAACTTTAAGTGCTGACTACATACCTCTAGGATGAAACTCAGGGTCTTTCAATCCCTTTTCTAAAGGAAAGCTTAATGATATTGCAAGGTACAAAAATAAAGAACTTCTTGGACTTGATCCCTAGTACAAACAGCACTGCCCCTCTCCGTAAACAATCATAATATATTTATTTATAACAGCACTCGCAGCCAAGTGTGCACAGAGTTCTGTACAAATACTGCATAGGTAGGATTCTAAAATGGTCTGGAGCCACATGGAGTGCTCAGTGGTGGCCACGGGGTCAAGAAGAGGAGAGGTGGTGGCCCTTGGCTGAGGCTCATATAAAGCAAAAACCACGAGAAAGAATTCTCAAAATAAACATTTCCTAAGGAATAAGGAAGGGCTTTGGGATTTGTGCCATTTACTGTATTCTTCTGCCAAGCTTTTCCCTGGTTGCAGCAGCCTACTACTGAGCTGTTGTCCATTCCCAAAGGATCCTACTCTTTTAGCTCAGAGAATGAAACCTTGGAGGAGTGATGAAGAACCTGTAGTCCTCAAGATGTTGTTGGACTCCAGTTTCCATTGGCCATGCCAGCTGGGGCTGATGGGAGTTGGAGTCAAACACCTTCCACAAGACCACAGGTTCCTCACCCTTTCCCTAGAGGAGAAAGAAGGTCCTGTATGACCTTCTTTCATAGAACAAAAGGAAGCAAAATTCCCAGACACCCTGAAAGCATGTTCTAAATGTAGAAATAAATAAATAAAATCTTTACCCATTTTATGTCACTTCTTGCGAAATCATGATGCACTGGCAACATTTTTCCTTTAAAAAGGGGCAGGGAGGAAAGTAGTGCAGGGCTGTTGTTGTTTGTAATGTTTATATCATAATCTAGGTGAGTGCCTTCATATACCAGGAAATCAAAGTTAACCCACAACATACACATGAGGGATTATGTTTGTAGGGATCATGGAACTCATAACAAGCCAAACCAAATGTCAGAATGGAGATGAAATTTAGCTCACCTGGTTCAGGTGTGTTTTGGTGTGTTTTTCACACTCCTGCTCAGTAACAGTTATAATGATCAGACTGCTATAGTGGGAATACTGAAGAGAAGGACTCGCCCCCTTAATGGAGCAAGAAAGCCTATACTGCAGTCAAGGGCACTCCAGTTCTGCTTCAACACAAACCCTGTTCATGTTAATAACGCGAATGTTTTTTATTTCAGAAGAGAGAAACATACGCAGTTCAAAACCTGGTTTTTTTATTCTTTTGTATAATCACAATGATACACAACATTTCTAAAATTCAGCTCTCTGATCTTTCTTGTACCAGGAGGGCACAAATTCAGATTGGATTCACGCCATAGCAAAATATCTGAGTGCCGATTTTTCTGTTGGGATGCAGAGCCACCAGATGTGATGTTAATTGTGCAAGTACATTTAACATACCTAAAGCTTCTTAAAATTCAAGTAGTTATGGATCCCAACCAGGATCAAAACCATAGTGTGTGGAAAAGGGGGTTAACCTCCTTTCCTTTCCCTCACCTCAGTCGCTTTGACCCCAGATGAAAAGTGTCCGTTGGCGCCAATGGAAATTTTCATCCCAGGACTAATGGATGTTTTGACTGGGAATTTTTATTGTCAACTTGGTTTTTGGGAGCCCTCTGACGTCTTTTCCAAAGCTGGAAAAGCGCTAACTAGGCCTTGGGAAGGAGGCTGGAGCATTCTAAGACCCTGTCAGAGCCTTCCGGCTCCTTCTCAAAGATGGTGCCCTCTTGGCTCAGCGCCCCCTGTTTCCACACCCATAAATCCACCCCTGACAAGAAATTCATTGGGAATTTGTCCCACGGAAGCCCAAATGAAATGAGCAGCAAAAGCACATTGGAAGGGTAAACCTCTATTAGACACTGCCTTTTAAAATTTGAGATGTGATTACCTACAGGACCGCCTCTCCTGGTATGCCCCGCGGAGAACCTTAAGGTCCACAAATGACAACATTTTGGAGGTCCCAGGTTGCAAGGAGGGCCAGGGCCTTTTCAGTACTGGCCCCGACTTGGTGGAACGCTCTGTCACAAGAGACTAGGGCCCTGCAGGACTTGACATCTTTCTGCAGGGCCTGCAAGACACAACTGTTCCGCCTGGTTTGGACTCAGTCTGACCCTTATGTTTCCCTCCCCTTATGGTTTTGATCTATGGGCTACTTTTAAAATGAGGCTGCATTTAAAATTACATTTTAACCTGTATTTTAAATTGGTTTTTTTCCTATTATGTTTTTACTATAATTTTATTGGCCTGGCTCTAGCCAGGGAGGGCGGGGTATAAATAAAATGTATTATTATTATTATTATTAAATGGAAATCATCCAGTGGATACACATTTCCTGTTCCTGTGATAAGCCTGAAATGTGTTTTCTTGCTGCCACAGCGTCTTCGGTATAAATCAGGGTGGCGAACCTGCGGCCCTCTAGATATTGTTGAACTCGCAACTCCCATCAGTTCCAAACAGCATGGCCACTGGTCAGGGAATCATTCGTTTATTGAGTGCATTTCTATCCCAGGTGTGGCATACACACTTTCCTCTCTCTTTGTTTTATCCTCACAACCCTGCGTGGCAGGTTAGGATGAGGCAGCGACTGACCCAAAGACACCCAAGTGGGATGGGAGGTGCTGACCAGGTACACATGAAGGACCATAAGTCTCCCAACCAACCACAGCATGTACACAGTGGACATTTTTCCTGCATGATAAAATAGGAGATTGGTTTGGGGCGGGGGGTGGGGTGAGGTGAGGGTTGGAATGCAGTGTTTTCAAGAGAATGAAAAAAACATTTGGAGATATTAGAATGCAGCTTGTTGTGACATCACTGTACAGATGGAAGCCAATTTGAGTGTTCTCTTATAATGGCAAGGGCGCCCACCTGAGAGGTGCCAGAACTGAGTTCGAGTTCCACCTGGGGGGGTGGAGCCCCGTTTGCAGCTATTAAAGACACAACAACAAGGCCATGGTTTTGGGTGAAACTAACATAGCTACATCTTGATGCACCTATCCTGCTCTTTCTGGAAGGAAATCGTGAAAGTGTACTGTTGATACGTACCTCAGTTAACTCAGAGCATCAGCTATCGCTGGCCAAACAGCACGGGTGGAAATTCCACCTCAGCTCAGTCTCAAATCATGCTTTGCGATGGAGTCATTTCACATGTTCAGCGGCTAAGTGACAAGAAATCAAGCAGTGCGTCGGCCTGTGTGCAAACAGGCCCATGAGAGCTGAATGGCCCTCAGGAGTTTTAACTAGGGATGGGAAACTTTGGAGCTCCCAGATGTTGTTTGCCTACAGCTCCCAGCAGCCCCTGCCTCTATGGGGCAACCAGTCAGGGATGATGGGAGTTGTAGTTGAAACAGCATCTGGAGCCCACAGCTTCCACAACCCGGATGGACAGGGCTCCACACATCCCAAGAAATGAACAGTAACTCGACGCATGCAACCTTTTGCACATTCCAAGCTGTTCCCTCTATGAAAGCAAATGGAAGGCCCTTGAGAGCTTGTGAAGCCCTTGTATCTGCAAAGGGTACAAGTGGACTGGAAGAGGGGGCCACTACAATTATGTTATTACAAGGCCCTGCACTCAAGCTTTGTTGCTGCAAAAGACTGTCACTGTGTGTGCGTGTGTGTGTGTGTAGACGTAACAATGGCATTTGTGTTCAACATTCAGATCTTTCTTGCTTTCATTTCATTTGGTTTCTAGATTGTCCAAGTTGCAACTGTGTTTTATTTATTTTTTTGCAGGCAGCATTTCCTGCTGTAACAATTCTCTACAGTTCTGGTATGAAATTGATGTATTTGTTTAAAAGGGAAACAACATGTTTGTTCTCTGACTTATTTGTTTTTTTGTGGTTCCTGAACCCCATTGGTGCACTATGCAATGGGCTTTTGTGGTGTGTCATGACGAAAGTTTATGCAGATATCTTAATGGAGTGACCTTTATTTTGAGAATGATTGTGTTGTTGACTATTATATAATATATATAAATATAAATATGTTGACTTACTGACACATGGAAAAGAAATCTAAATTTACCAAATGTGTATATTTTAATAGATGCATAAAGCTTCATTGTGTGCCTTTATATTTACAAAAATAAAAAACAGGGGTTTATAAAGAAAGCCAGAGAGGAAAAAAACATGTCAATTGAACTGTCCATACCTTTTAAATGAAATATTAAACCAAAAAAAAGAGGGGAGGCGGGAAGAAATCCCACAGCCTCTATGCTGAAATATACAAATATATGTTTAACTTGCCAGTATCTGAAGGTCTGATATTTTTCAATGCTAAAATGAATTAAATGTAAACAAATTTTGCCTTAAGAGCTTGGGTGGGAGGGAATCCTTTGTAGAGAAACAGTTGAAATGGGCTGATTTTGGAATTTATTTGCATTGTTGTGGGGGGTGGATAGTTGTTCGTTTACACAATAAAACATGGGGGGAAATGACTGCTGACTGAGTTTTAGGGGCATTTCTGTCATCCTCTGTCTACTTTTTATTCTCTCTTTCTCTCTCTCTCTCTGCCTACATTAAACTGGTATCAAATTTTTAATAGTTTAACTGACATAGCTCAAAGGATCTTTGGGAATGGTTTGAAAAACAGAACCTACAACAAAATGCTGCAGTGTTCCTGTTCAGCTATGCCCTTTTTCCAGGATCACTTCATTCCATTCCTTGCCCCTCCAACCATTTCCCATATACAGTGGTACCTCAGGTTACATACGCTTCAGGTTACAGACTCCGCTAACCCATAAATAGTGCTTCAGGTTAAGAACTTTGCTTCAGGATGAGAACAGAAATCGGGCTCCAGCGTCGCAGCAGCAGCAGGAGGCCCCTTTAACTAAAGTGGTGCTTCAGGTTAAGAACAGTTTCAGGTTAAGTACAGACCTCCGGAACGAATTACGTAAGTACTTAGCCTGAGGTACCACTGTATTCTCATTCTCCCTCCAATAGTCAGGTGACATTCTGTGTCCAATGGGCATGTTCAAGCTTCCCTTAACTTGGGCAGTTCCTGGAGCTTCCCTCCCAAATATATTTTCTACTTCCACACACCTGCAGGGTTCTCCCAAGCCTGTTGATACCTCCCCTCTTGTGCCTGCTGCTGTCTCGGCTACAGAAGGGCTGGCAACTGGAGAACTTAGATTGCTATTCATCATTATCCCTTCACCAGCAGGTCCAAAAGTGGGTTACAACAACATAAAATTCTGCATTCGCAATTTAGAAAATAGAAGGTGGCTTATATTGGTCACAGGAATCATAGAACTGCAGAGTTGGAAGGATTATCTATTCCGACCTCCTGCAATGCAGGGATCTCAGCTACATCATACATGACAGATAACTATCCAACCACTGCTTTAAAACATCCAAGGAAGGTGAGAAGAAGGAATAGGGCGGGTCTCAAAAACTCAGGGCCTTAGGGTGTCACACGCCAGGGCAAAGAGGTGTTCCCAGAAACATAGCTCAGTAGGTACAGGGTGAAACTCAAGGTTTTGGATTCAAGCCCTATGTTGGGCAAAAGTTTCATGCATTGCAGTGGGGTGGACCAGTTGACCCTCATGGTCGCTTCCAACTCTACTTATTATTACTTCCAACTCTACTTATTATTCTTCAACATATGATGAAAGCTGTACAGTGAAGGTGCCCAGTGACACACCTGTGGGAAGGAATTTCCATAAACCCTGGAAAGAGGGATTAAACCATTCTGGCAGCTGTAGCTCTGGGAGGGGTGTTTTCTAACAAATCTCATCACCCTTAACAAACTACAGCTCCCAGAATTCTTTGGGGGAAACCATGGCTGGTATCATAGCACTTTAAATGTATGCTGTGAATGTGCACTGAGTCAATCTTCTCAGTCTTTCTGCCTTCTCAAAACTCTGAGCTCTACATGGTAAGCGAGGCCATGTTGCAGATTGCAAATGCAATTTCCTACCCTTTGGTGGGCACATCTCGTCCCAAAGAAATAAGAACCACGAAGCAACGGCATAATTAAGATCGTGGCGTGCCTTTTATGCTGAAAAGAACCCATCATTCGAACTGGTTCTGCTTCTGCTGGTGCGGCAGCTTGCAAGATTTAAAGTCGCACATTACGTTCGATGCAAATTTGACTCCATGCTCTTTCACCGGCAGTAGCTGACCTCATAGCTGATAACAATGTCCCCCTTTGTATTTCATCTTCTCCGAGGCCAACAAACTCCGTGGAATGTCTTCCTTCTCCAGAGTATCCACAGCTGAAGCTACAGACAGTGCGTAAGAGTCACTCCTGCCTAGCACCATTAGTGGCTTGGAGGGTGGGGGAGGGGAGGAGGAGGAGGAGGAGGAGGTGCTGCTGCTGCTGCTGAAACCATTGGCATTTGTGACTCTGCCCCTCCTCCATCACCCACTTGGAGAGCAAGGGAGCTTCTTGCCCAAAGACAATGCCTCTCAGTGATCCCATCAGGCTGCTAAACCTTTACATAGCTTTTGGGGGTAGCCATGTGACCTACTGCTAGCCACTATTTATAGCCTGCCGAACACAGTACCACCCTTGTGCGGTCAGCTTTTGTTGCGGTAGAGAATGCTATTATCCTCACTCCCATGCCACCCCCCTATGCATACATCAGGCATGGACAATCCATAAACTTCCACAACACAGAGTTTACATGGCATGTGGATGTTGCACCCAAGAACCCAGAGGAGGACAATTCAAAGGCAGAAGAGTCAATGTCCTGTTTATTCAAGGCAGGAGCCATGGGAGAGTCCGCTCTACCAATGATCTGTATACCAGGTGGCAAGTTCCTGCAATGTGCATGCTATCGCTTGGTAAGCTGCCCATCAGCATTGTCCTGCTAGGTGTGGGAGAGTGATAAAATGTAGATCGCTATCTGGAAGGAGGAATCATAGAATTGTAGAATTGGAAGGGACCCCTGCCCACAACCATCCCTGGGTGGGCTCAAACCATCAGCCTTCTGGTTAGTAGCCAGATGCACAGACCCATTGTGCCAGAGGGCATCAGATGTGATGCAGGCTGTGTGTACACTCCCACTTACTCTTCATTCAGTGTGCTCCCACCACTGGTTTGTGAAGCTGTGTCCACACAGAATTAGCCACAATCCACATCAATGCTGTGGTGTCATGAGAAATATTGTGTCAATGTATTCTCCACACCCCACCCTAAAAACCTAGCTCTGATCTGACTTGAAAACATGAGCATAGCCAATGATCAGGGGATGGTAACCTTTGATGTGTACAGTTGGGGGTGGAGGTCCAATTTGGAGGCCAATACTGTGAGTTGTGCTGAATCTTTGCTTCCCTATCTGCCGCCTGTACCCCAACATCACTTCTACTTCTTCATTTACTGCAGTTATATCAAGGCTCCCATCCAGCCACTGACCACACCCAAACCTGTCTGGCTTCAGCAAGGTTCCCATATTGCATGCCTTGAGATCAGGCGATGGGCCTATTCCCTCAGTGAGGCTCCCATTATCAGAAATAAACTCAGACATTGGAGAGAAATGGCTGGTGGGAGGGGAGCCTAACAAAGACAGTCAACAAGAGAAGTAGCAATGAGAATAGTGCAAATAAAATCCACGCCATTAGTGTGTGGAAAATACTTTGCATATTTTTTGAATACTGACTGTAGGATTATATTTAATTGTTCGGAAAGTTTAAAGTGGTACTCTTGCTTGCCCCCATATTTTGTCCATTGTGAAATCTGCCAGTGATGTTCATTCTTGTACTCTTCCTTTGCCTGTGGTTTTACCCCAGTGCATGCTTAAAAGCCAAACTCCACACTACCTTGAGGTCTTCTCAAGGAGACACAAAGAAGCATAGGCTGTTTGGTGGAGGCAGCCAAGGAAAACAAAGACTTTAGCAGCAGAAAGGTCGTGGGAGGAGAAGGGCAAATTAGAAGGGGATACTCTGTTTGGTCCAGTCTCCATTTCACAGGCCAAGGTGTAGTTGGGCCATGGGACACCCTTCCTCCAAGGAGCTCAGGATGCCTTGCAAAGTATCTCATTCACTCTTTTATCCTCACCAACATCCTGTGAGGTAGGATAGGCAGAGAGAGTATTTGTTCAATCTTAGTATCATAGAACCGTAGAGATGGAAGGGACCCCAAGGTCCCCAGTCTCATCCACCCCCTGCAATGCAAGAATATGCAGTTGTCCCATATGGGGATCAAACCTGCGACCTTGACATTATCAGCACCATGCTCTAACCAACTGAGCTACCTCAGTTTCTTAATGTGACCCAGTCCACTTCTTGGCTTAATGGAGTTTTGAAGCAAGGTCTCCCCAGTCTTAGTCTGGCACTCAGCTCACTATGTCACACTGGCTGGGATGTCTAGAGAAGCCACTGCTCATTTTACCACCTCATGTCACGTTGCAGAGGGAAGGTTTTGCGCATTTCTGCACCTATACTATCAGGTAATCAAACTGTAAGTTGAGAAGGCTCAGGCTGTTTGAGAACACCTGTAACCGAACATTTTGTTGGTCAGGCAGAGCAGCAACTCAGAGTTAGCAGCTTTATATGACTAGGTGGAACGCTATTGGTGCCTTATATCACCTGACCCCTATTGAGCTGTTAGCTCAGTACTGCCCTCCAGGGATCCAAAAAGGTAGTGCTGAACTCCAGCAGAGAGCAGGCCAGCCCAGTAGTATTCCCTTCAGGAAAGCTCAGGGGAGCACCTTTCCCTTTCATCTAAAATACCTGGTTCAAGACCACAGGTGCTTTTCATATACACATTAAAGTATACTGGAAGATAAGCCAGGTTAGTAAAATAACGGAAATATGAAACACACCGAGTCTGAACATTTAACAGAATCCAAACGCTTGCTGTTAACATTGCATGTGCATGTGAAACTCTTGTTGGAGCACTAAACTTGGATGCAATATCCAAAAAAACAACACAGCCCTGCCATGTGAGAAAGAAGAGATCTGCATATGCTCCTTGCTGAAGCCATCAACAAATGCAATCAAATTTGTCAATGAATTCCAGCTGTGGAGTCTCTTGCTCCAATTGCCCTCTGAAATTTGTCTATGATCAGAGATGGAGCTTCCATTATTCCCAAGCTACTTTGCGGCTTATGCGTCCCGTTACAGCTTTGGCTCAGCCCCATCCCAGCCATCTGAATGGGATCCATTCAGCAGAGAGCAGCATGCATAAAAACAACACCGTCCACAATCTCAGGCCAGTTTTCACAAAGCTGCACATCTGTGTGTTACACATTCCATTGTGGCGCCCACATCTCACAATGGCAGCGCTTATTGTTTCTTTACGGGGCATAAAGCAAGTAACTGTACGCGGAGCCTATGATGTAATGCGCACAAATGTTCTGCCAAGGATCTGTGGAATGATAGTTCACATTGTGAACATTGTGTCAAGAGGGAGAAGGAGAATGAGAAAACAATATGAAATTGACACAACAAATTACAGTGAGTGACAAAACATGCATTTTGTTCGGAATCTGCTTGATTGCAAAAGGCAATTCAGTGCCAATATACCCAGTGCCAATGTGCCTATCTTAAACTCTGCATCTTACTTTATTTGATACAAGATATTACCGTTTTTGACATCAAATTGTTCCATTTTAAAGTTATGTTTTATCATGACTTTTTGTATTGGATCAGATTATTATAAGGTGTTCTTTGCTGCATATTTTGTTGCTGCAAACTGTCTTGTGTATAGTAATATAGAAAGGCGGTATACAAATTAAAAGTGAAATGAAATGAGATTTTTCAGCCGACTTGGGTGACATAAGTCATCTGCATCCTGTAGCGAACACTAAAATCAATGAGATTTGGTTACTTAACTGTGCACAAGGAAGATGGTATGAGTTTCAATTTATTATATAATTTAGCTATTAGAATTACAAATTCCAGAGAAGCAGTTATGCTCATTGCAGTAAAACCAGTAAAGAGCCACCTTAAAGACTAGCAAATTCACTGGAGCATTGGCTTTGATGGCTATCCCTCACTTGGTCAAATGTTCAAACTGGTCAGAATCTCAGGGTCCATTAAAACGTATGTCACACTAAATTTGCTAGTCTTTAAGGTGCCTTGGGATGCTCTTGTTTGTGTTATCATCATTATTCCTACACACACACACATATATATATATATATATATATGGCTATACAACACACACATTCAGATCTACTAGAAAGACGGAGTGAAAACAACACAGGGCAATAAGAGAGCCACAAGCACAAGGAGAAGAAAATAAACTAGTAATTTCAACATTTATTTCTGTGTATTTTACAGTATTTCACTTAAAGACCAAAGCATCATCAGTATTCATTGGATTTTTTCACAGAACTGGCAACTGATAGATTATAGTAATTTTTTAAGATAAGTTCCACTTCAATAGTGCATGTCAGAATACAAATTAATTGGAACAAAGTAAAAAATAAAAATAAACTACATTTAGCAACAAACCTGTACAAAAGAAGGGGAGGTTGCGGGGAGCAGCCCCACCGCATGTATTTTAAGGCTATGTACAACTGTTATTTACCTTGCAATTAGAAACTTTTCGCTTCATCTCCTTCATACTGATGCGTTTAGACAAAAACACTGTTACTAAAGTGATCAAATTCCTTGAAAACTTTTGCCGAGAAAGCAAAGAGATTACTCCCTAATCTCGTGAAAAAGAAAACATTTGTGCAGATGGGAAAGTACGGTGTCTTCCTCTCCCTTTCGTTGTAACTTTCCCCCAAAGGATGACCTTGGATCTGGGGGAGTTGGGAAAGGAAGTAGTTGGTCACTTTTTCTGAGAAAAAGACTGGCAATTCAAACAATCCAGCTGGGTATTTGTTAACTACCTTCCTAGACTGAGGGAGAAGGAGGAAAGAGGAGAAAACTTAATGTTTCAACAGTGAATATATAAGCCTTGGGCAGTGAGACTTTTATAAGGGCTGACCTCGTCATTTATTTATTTTTGCTACAGGTTTCTATTAAGGCAAACCGGTAGAGTTTATTGCTTAAGAAATATCACACTGTTTCTTTGAATCTTCTGCAAGGGATGTGGTCAACCTTTGCGCAAAGATGCAAGCAAGCGCAACACCTGGAGCACAAAGAAAACCCATCCACCCGTTTTGAAACATTTGGTGATAAAGGCGCAGGAAGTCTCAGGATCATTTATACATGGGCGCTTTTAGCATGGGTTGGGGAGCTGGATCCTGACCCATAGTAGAAACGGTTCTGGCCAAATGTTTCCGCGTCACCCGAGCAGCAGACAATGATGCAACCGCCAAAAAGGCAAAGAGCAGACCCAATCCAGCCCGTGTAAAGGGAATATCCAAAGCTCATGATCATGGTTTCACGGTGAGCACTCACGGGGAACCAAATCGTAGCCACAACGCCACACAGAGCTGGGGAAATATTTGGGGGGAAAGGAAAGAGAAAGATGGTCATTGTTCAGCAGAGAGCACAGAACATCATGCAAACATGTAATAATTTTAATCGTTCTTTTCTGTGATATCTGCGCTGAGATAGGGTTGCTTTCATTTATTTGCAAAAAATTATCTCCCGCCAACATTAAGGAAAGGGTCACAGAAATGTGCAGCACAAAATCAACAATAAAATTGCATCCGTGAAACAAACAGAAAATACATCACAAAACAGTAGATCAAATTAGTACACTAAAATAGGTGGATCACCCCTTGGAGAAAGATATGGGGTAACCCAAACTGTGCACAGTATTCCAAATATTAGATGTTCCTCATGTAGTGATTCAGGGATGGGAATGGTTTCCTTTTAAGTCTTCCAGGGCCTGGCCTAATACCTTCACTTCCTGTTTAAGCCACAGGAATCAAAGGCAATAAGACCCTCAAAAGATAATATGCATCTTAAAAACCACGCTTTTTAAGAGGGAAAGAAAACGGCTTCCACATCTGAGAATCATCAAACCGGGCAATACTTTTATTTCCTATGGAAGAGAGCGGCGCTGGATTTGGTCCCTGAGAAATCAGTCAAATAACAACAAAACTTTGGTACAGCTACATTTGTTCCAGAGACCACATCGAAAGATGTCTTGAGGCAGTGTCAAAGTGCTGAGGTTACACAACAGAGAGAGAGGGAGGGAATGGAGAAAAGAAAACAGGGACAAAAGTTCGGTTTAAAAGCAACAAACACACTATTTAGCCGGTGGGAGAATGTGACACAAAATGGCGGCGGCTATTACCATGTGAGAGTGGGTTGCATCAGGTAAGGGGACACCAGCCTTAGTGGGCCTTTGGGCACTTTTGCAAGTTGGAGGAACTGCTGTGAGCATCACAACAATTTTATCAGGTGGAGGAGCAGAAGAGCAGGCACCCAAACCCTCCAACATTTTCCCGATGGAAATAGGGACGTCCTAAGGAAAAACGGGACATTCCAGGATCAAATCAGAAACCCAGACGGCTTCTGTAAATCCAGGACTGTCCCTGGGAAACAGGGACATTTAGAGGGTCTGTTGTTGCCTAGATGGCCTAGGAGATGGTGCTGGGAAGGAAGCAGCAGCTGTGGTGCATGTTGGCACCAATGGCATGAAGAAATGTTGTCACGAGGTCCTGGAAGCATGAACTGGAGGGCAATGTGAGGCAGAACTGCTCTGCTGCATCCTGGCAGGTGCATCATTGTGTGGCTCACAGGAGGGAGAGGCTGCAGGGAGGTCAGCGCTGTGCAAACACAGGGCAGAGCCAACCAAGTGCTCTTGCCAGCATGTTTACACCACACCAACCTCCCCTCCCCCTTTCCCTCCTGGGAACCAGCAGCAAGCCCCCTGCTGCTGGGAAGCAAGCAAAGCAGCTCCATCCCATCCAGAAAGCCACTTTTGGCAACTGAGCTGCTGGCATGAGGGGTGGAAATGAACACACTAGTTCTCACTCACCTTGCTCACGTATAGGGTTTGCATGCCCTATACACCCCTTAAATCCGTTCTGGGTTTTCCCCAACACTTCAGAGCAGGATTTGGGGAGGACATGGGGCACACGGGAGAGGAGAGGGCAGTCCTATTGCACGAGTGGAGATCCTTGCACTGATCAGACATGCCTAGATATCTGTTCTCTAGATATTCTAGAACGTATTTTATTTCTCTGTTGTGGAAAGGCTTTTAATCTTCAAAACCCATTAAAGGTATCTTTTTCACATTCAAATTTCCCCCCAAAAAATGTGTCTGTTTGAGAAGAAAGCTTGTTGAACGCAAAGGAAAACCCCTACAAAAAAGCTTGCAGAAGAATTGCTGGAAGTGACTGGGGGTGACCAAAATGGTGGCTTCCAGATGTTGGGGACTACAACTCCCATCATCCTTGACAATGCTTGCTGGGGCTGATGGAAGCTGTAGTCCTATACGGCTTAGGATCCTTGTACCTACGGGACCGCCTCTCCTGGTATGTCCCACGGAGGACCTTATGGTCTTCAAACAAAAACATCCTGGAGGTCCCTGGCCACAGGGAGGTTAGGCTGGCCTCAACCAGAGCCAGGGCTTTTTCGGCTGTGGCTCCAATCTGGTGGAACGCTCTGTCACAAGAGGCTAGGGCCCTGAGGAATTTGACATCTTTCCGCATGGCCTGCAAGACAGAGCTGTTCCACCAGGCCTTTGGCTAAGGCACAGTCTGAACCCTTCCTTTGGTAATCCTCACAGAACTCTAGCCCAATGGTTGCCATTAATTTGATTTGAACTGATTTTATAATGAATTTATTTTAGAATGCTGTATTATTTTACTATTGTTAGCCGCTCTGAGCCCAGCTTCGGCTGGGGAGGGCAGGATATAAATAAAATATTATTAGTAGTAGTCCAAAATATCTGGGTGGTACCACATTGGTTACCCCCTGCCTTACTGCACATTTGTTTATGCCTCATTGCTGCCTTTGATCAATCATATTGTGGTTTTCCAAACCATTTAAAAAACATTCCACACTGCCTAAAGCACTTTGAAAATTCTTTTCTCTGTTTCCAGACTCATTTGGGATATTAAAACTCCAGTATGCTGTCAGATATGATGAGCAAACAGGGTTACAGGGGGCATTTTAAAAACCATCAAGCAGGATGGAAGGGTGGGCACCTCTGCTATGATTGTCAACCTCTGTTTTCAGCTGTCATTAAATCAGCTGGAAGATCAGAGCTTGCTATTTTCCTGGCAAGCTGCCAACAGCTATTCTGCGTTGCCTGCTGTCTTCTGCTGTGGCCTGGAGCAGATGCACTGCTGCCGGATCTCCCAACCGTGGTTAGGAGGCTGCCACTATCTAAATATTTAATATGCTGTGCTCTTTGCCATTCGCACAGCAGCCAGCATGGCTTAAAACAAAAGTAGAAGCACACAGTCACATAGGAACCAAGGAACCTGCCTTGCACTGTTAAGACCATGAGTCCATTTAGCTCAGTACAAGCAATGACTAATTGATGCCTCATTGGATCATAGAACTGTTGAGTTGGAAGGGTTCCCCAGGGTCATCTAGTCCAACCCCCTGCAATGCAGGAATCTCAACTAGTTCGTCTGTGCATGAGGGATGGCCATCCAGCCTTTGCTTTAAAACCTCCAAGGAAGGACAGTCCACCACCTCAAAGCAGTTTACAAAAAGATAAAGCAATGAAATCCAAGAAAAAATTACAATACTTAAAGATATACCAAAAATTAAAATACTGAAAAATTAAAATTCCCACCAGCATTTCTAAGCCTCTGGGTAGGCTTGCCTAAACAAGAATGTTTTTAAGCAGACACAGAAAAGAATACAGTGAAGTTGCCTGCTTGCTATCAATAGGCAGGGATATGCAGACATTGAGAATGCATAGTACCTATTGGCTTAAGAGACAACTATATCATGGAATTGCAAAGTTGGAAGGAACCACATGGGTTATCTAGTCCAGGAATTTTTTCCCTCAGCAGGAGGAAGGAGGTGGAAAAAGCATGGCAATAGGACCTTTCGAACATAGGCTTTCCTGCATGCTTGCTTGCTTGCTTGCTTGTTTGCTTGTTTAAGTATTTGTTTGTGAAAGAAAATTGGGGGGGGCAAATAACATTTAGGGGGCAGCCCCCCATTAACTATGGGCCTGCCAAGCCCTGTTTATTTCTGATGTTCTCCTCAATCTGCGTTGCACTTTGCACTACCCTAGGTCCATCTCTCCAAGACACAGCAAGAAACCAGTCCACCAGTTTTTGCCTGACAATTCCTACCACTCTTTAGGCTTTATTGCCTACATGGTGTGGCTTGCAGACAACTCGAAGCCTCTACTGCAGCTGGACACGTCTCCGCTTAGCCTCTCTGGTGTGTTGGGGGGAACCGCACAGAGCGCCTGCTATAAATAAGGCATGATGTCAGCTCTGGCTGCCACAGGGAGAGAGCCGACCTCAGGGCAGGACGGCACAAAGAGGCAACTCTCTCCTCAGCCGCCTCCCACCTCCCCCTCAGCTAAACAAGCGGATGAAAACAAGACACCGAGGCCTGTTGTTAAGAGATGAGGAGGCCTTGAGAATATGCAGGTGCTGGAGAAGACTGTGGAGCTCATTGTTATCAGGGTGATACTGACTGGGTCTTCCACCCCACTGGAAGGGGGGGAAACATAGACTGGACTGAGAGATGCTCCAAGTCACTGCCAGGGGAGCACCCCACACTGAGCAGAGCTGTGGAGGGCACACAGGGACAAGTCTCCCTCTCCAGGGTTTTATAGCAGCAAGGTCCACAGCTGTGAACCAGGCCTTTGCACTCTGTTTGCAAAATGTTAGCTGCTCCTGGGATAGGGCAGGGGAATAGTAATAAGCCTTCCTGCAGCCTCCCCCAATCTGCTGTCATCAAGATGTGGGCTACAATAGGGTTGAGAAGTCAGGAGTATCTCAGACCCTGAGATTTCAAGGCCCCAAAGTGAGATTTGGGAGCAGCCCCTGGTGATATTCCTCTGATTTCCCTCCCATCACTGAGCCCTGGAGATGGAGGTTAATTGGGGAGCAGAGGCGTAGGAAGGTCAGGTGGTACCCCAGTGCAGAAAATTTCTTGTCACCCCCCCCACACATTGTTTGTTTTTGTTTTTTGCCTGCAAAAATGGTTTTACGTTATTTCATATTTTCTTACAAAGGAATGTGGATTCTGGGCCTCTGATAACAAGTAGGCGACTATGGACAGGGAGCAAGGAGGGCAGGACCCTCCCTCCCTTTAGAGAAGCCTTTCTCAACTTGTGGGTGCCCAGATGTTGTTGAACTACAACTCCCATCACCCCTAGCTAGCAAGGGCCAGAGCTCAGGGATGATGGGAGTTGTAGTCCAACAACCTCTGGGGACCCACAGGTTGAGAACTGCTGCTTTAGAGAGTCTATGCAATAATTTGAGGCTGGCTTCAGCCAGGCTGAAGCTTGCAAGCTGCACATGTAGTCTTCTCAACAAACAAACAAATTTAAGGCACTTTCTTCCACCTGGAGATTCAGGCCCTTCTTCTGCCACCTGGAAGACTGCAGGTCAGTCCTGCAGGTCTGGCAACCCCAGACTACAAATCCCATCAGCCCCAGCTAGCGTGGATAGTGCTCAGTGATTATGGAAACTGTAGTCCAGCAACATCTGGAGAGCACTGGCTTAGGGGAGGCTGCCTTAGTGTGTACTGTTTTGCAGCCTCCGTTTTTTAAAAAATGGACCCTCTAGGTCATTCTGAGAGCCTGCATTCTCTAATGTTTACAAAGTCCTTATCTTTCTCCCCAGGTTCTTACAAACTCAGGCTTTCCTTTAGGATACCTTGAAATACTACTGCATCCCCCAGTTGGAAAACGTGGCCTTTTGCAGATTAGGTTGGCGTCACTGGCAAGTGAATGAGCCAGGCTGTGCCCATATCTTACCCAAGAGTATTAGCAGGATTCCTCCCAGCTGGGAGCGCCGGTACTTGGCCACGCCAGGTTCGTTGCCCATCCGGATGCAAGGCAGGACAGTCACCAGAAGGAACACAGCTGGCAGTCCCAAAACAGAGGCTGCAATCATCAGAGCCCGACATGCCTGGACGTACCCTGCCAGAAGGAAAAAGCGTTCAGAACTCAGGTGCCTCCTACAAGATGCAGTAAGGTATATTCATACAGGAGATCTGAAAACCTGGAGACAGTTCAGATGCCTTATCCAGACGGCTATCCGTTTACACAGAGGAATGCATGCACGCCCCTTCCTCTCATCCTTGCCCTTTGAGTAATGGGCATGTGTCCTCCTTTGCAGAGCACAGCCCTCTAGTTGAAGGACTCCTGTTTGAAGGGCTGATCAGTTCAAGTATGGTTTGAAGGTTTAGGCTGCACACATGCTGTTCATTTAAAGGGCATAACTCCCCCTACAAAAGAATCCTGGGAACTGTAGTTTGTTGAGGGTGCTGGGAATTGTAGCTCCGTGAGGGGTAAGCTGCAGTTACCAGGATTTGGGAGGGGGGATCTCACACGCTTTAAATGATTGCTTCACACGAAGCTAAAAAACCCTCAGAAGGGCAAGTAGGGGCCTTGAAGTTGTCCATCAGCAAATAGCATCTGGATTTAGGCATCTGCTCCACCACTATAATGAGGTGCATTGCGTTTCAATTTATGACAATTATTTATTAATGTGAATCTGTGTGTCTAAGTTGCATATGCAAATTTTATGCAAATCTGCTGCGCTCTTTTCTTGGTGATGCACGAGGGGCCTCAAAAAAAAAAAAGCTGGTGTGTGTGTGTAATATTCTGCTTCTGAAGCAAACGAAACAACAAGCTCTCCACAGGTGTGTCCACGAGAAAACAAAGACTGGAATTTTGACTTTTCAAACTCTCCTAAGAGTATTTCGAGACAATTCGCTTTCTGCACAGCAGAAGTGCAACTGTTACTCATGACCTGCAAGAGATCCAAAGCCTGGGCTGCGTGTATCCAGACATTCTACTGCAGCGATGCTACATTTTCCCAGCACTCAAGCCACAATGGCTACATACAATATATTTACGGTAAAGCGCGCGCGCACACACACAAACACAATCAGGCTTCTTCAACCTCAGCCCTCCAGATGTTTTGAGACTACAATTCCTATCATCCCTGACCACTGGTCCTGCTAGCTAGGGATCATGGGAGTTGTAGGCCAAAAACATCTGGAGGGCCGAGGTTGAGGAAGCCTGCTCTGAATCCTGGGAACTGTAGCTTCATCCCCACACAGTTACAATTCCCAGCACCCTTAGCAAACTACAGTTCCTAGGATATGTGAGGGAGGATTCTTTAAATGCCTGGTGTGTATGGAGCCAGTATTATTTTTACTCTGAAAATGTTGTCTCCACTAGCATGAGAGCACTATAGAGAGAGAGAGAGACTGGGGACAAGGGGACTTGGCTTTTATTTACCTATTCCAATTTCATCAAAAGGGGATGGGTAACAACATGTAAAACAGATAAGCCAAACTATTACTCTTAATAATTTAATGAGGAAAACTTACACACCTATCTGTATAATGCAAATACAGTGGTACCTCAGGTTACAGATGCTTCAGGTTACAGACGCTTCAGGTTACAGACTCCTCTAACCCAGAAATAGTACCTCAGGTTAAGAACTTTGCTTCAGGATGAGAACAGAAATCGGGCGGTGGTGGCTCGGCAGCAGCAGGAGGCCCCATTAGCTAAAGTGGTACTTCAGGTTAAGAACAGTTTCAGGTTAAGAACAGACCTCCAAACGAATTAAGCTCTTAACCCGAGGTACCACTGTAGGTCAAACGATCTCATCACTCAAAGGTCTGGAATAAGGGTAGGCAACCTAAGGCCTGTGGACAGCCCGGGAATCAGTGTGTTTTTACATGAGTAGAATGTGTCCTTTTATTTAAAATGCATCTCTGGGTTATTTGTGGGGCATAGAAATTTGTTCCATTTATATTTTTTTTTCAAAATATAGTCCGGCCCACCACATTGTCTGAGGGATGGTGGACCAAAACTGAGGTATCATTGCCAATAAGACCCTCCTGCAAACCACAGAATATCACCCAGCAGGGCTGTCCCTACCATTAGGCAGAGTGAGGTAGCTGCCTCAGCCAGCAGATTTTGGATGTCATGAAAGGGCAGTGAAAATGTAATTTGTTATTGTTGTATTTTTACGTCCAAGGCACTTGCAGAGGCACTTGTGGGATTTTCTGCCTCAGATATATAAAAAAACACACATCTTGGATGCTAAGGCAACGAAATGCACTGGCCCTGCCACTCAGTGGTGATATTACTAATAGGACCCCTTCAGATGATCTCAGAGCCCAGGCAAAACAGAATGGGGTGAGGGGTTTGTTAACTACAGTGCTTCTTCAGGTAGATGAGTTCTAAGCTGGTGAGGCCTGTGTAAGTCAAACCTAAAACTCAAATTCTCAAACCTAAAACTCTGAATTGGACTTGGTGATAAATAGGCAGCAAGTAGATTATTATTTTTTTAGGACTAATGTAAAGCTCTGGCTGCTGTATTTTGCACCAGTGGTAGCCTCCATATTGTCTTCATGGGTAGCACCGTGTCAAACAAATTATAGTAGTCCAAACAAAAAGTTACTTGACTGTGAAAGGGGGAGGCCGTATCCAGGAACAGCTATAGCTGGAGAAACAGCTAAAGTATGCATGAGTATGCTCTTGAAATTAAAAATTCTGGAGCCTGAATGAAGTCTAGGCCAGAACAGATGCAGTGAGAACGGCTAGAGGAAAACCTGGTATTTTGAAAGGAAAGCCCTTCTGGATCAGAGCAAAGTTCCATCTAGTCCAACATTCTGTATCCTACAGTGGCCAAGCAGATTCATCTGAGAGGTCCACAAGTAGCATTGTGAAGGCATAATACCAGAACCCAGAGCTATCCAATGAAGCTGAATGTTGGAAGAATCAGGATAGACAAAACAAACTACTTCTCAGAACTGGGCCAGCCATGAGGCAAGGTGAGGCAACCGCCTCAGGCAGCAGATCCAAGAAATCCATTCCCCCTGCCAACCCCCACCCACTCCTCCCTGGCCTCCTTCTACTCCCCTACCACTGCGAAGAGGCAGCTGTGTGTGTGTGTGTGTGTGTGTGTGTGTGTGGTTGTGGTGAGGACTGCAGAAGAAGAGAAAGTGAAGGGGGAGCGCCATTTTCTTTTTTTCCTTCAACCAGCAAAATGTCCTGGCTTGACCCTGGTACCTCTTCACAAGATGTGGTGGTGGCCACAGACCTGGATAGCTTTAAAAGGAGCTTAGAAAAAATTGTGGAGGATAAGGCCATTAATGGTTGCTGGGAATCACAAGTGGGGAGAGTGTTGTTGTGGTCATCCCACGGGCATCTGGTTGGCCACTGTGAGAACAGAATTCTGGCCCAGATGGGCCTTTGGTCTGATCCACTGCTACAGCAATGTTGTCAATGAAGGCCAACAACTGCCTTTAAAAAAAAGAAAAGAAAGCAAAAAGCATTTATATTAGGCGTTATTAAAAAAAAAAATCACAGAGAAGATGCTTAAGGACATAAGAAGAGCCTGCTAGATCAGTCCACTGACCAATCAAGCCTGTTCTCACAGCAGCCAATCAGCTCCCTATGGGAAGCAAGCATAAAACCACAAGGCCCAGAACAGAGCTTTCCAAACTTTTCATGCTGGTGACACACCTTTTTGGACATGTCTCATTTCACGACACAGTAATCCAGTTTTACTAGGAAACTGGAGGTTCAACTAAACCCTTTCCAGCCCCGGGAGGAGCATGGGGAACATTCGTGTGACACACCGTAGCCAGACACACAGTTTGGAAAGCAACAAAGGACAGTGCAACAGGAGGCATCCTTTGACCCATGGTCTTCTGATTCATCATGGACCACACTTCCTCTGCTGACATTTACACTGGGTGAACGTTAAGCAGTCAACCTGTGTGCCCTATCGTGTAAGCAAACTAGAGACTGGCAAAGAGGAACACTGAGTGTGCAAGGAGCCTCTGTACACAACTTAAATGATGCTGCGATGCTGGTCATGAGAGCAATGTGGGATTCCCAGCTTCAGGGGCACTCTAAGTGCCAATTGCTAGGAAACAACAGCAGGAGAGGGCTAAGGCATTCATAGACTGCTTGTGAGCTTCCCAGAGCCATCTTCATACCTACTGGGAAACACATGAAGCCAGACCATTGATTAGACCCAGAAGCAGTCTTCTTATATTCTTTCGAACACTCCACTAGCATGCAAGCATTGCAAGGAACCTTTAACACAGTGATGATCTGCATGAGTCCCTGCACAGATAGGCTCCTCATATTGTATTCTAGGCCTACAAGTTGCCCACCCATGAGAGCTTACAGCATGCAGGGGGTAACAGTGTGAAACCAAAAGGTCTCTGATTCAAACCTCCCCTCGTCTTTGAGCTTATAGTAGGTGGCTCATGCTCATCACACTAATCCTATCCATTATCAGCACAGCAAAAAAAGTATGATTATAAGAAAAGGCCTTCTGGATCAGACCAAAGGCTGGCCGTGTCCAGCATCCTATTTCACAGTGGCCAGTCCAATGCCCCCTGGAAACCAAGAAGCAGGCCTCTCCCATTGTTGCTCCCCGTAAGCTCATATTCTTCAGAGCATTGTGCCTCTGAACTTTAAGATTGCATATCAGCCTTAAGACAGGTAGTCAGTCAGCAGCAAGCAGACTTATACTGAATTAGACCACTGGTCTAGCTAGCTCAGGGACGTGGGTGGCGCTGTGGGTTAAACCACAGAGCCTAGGACTTGCCGATCAGAAGGTTGGCAGTTCGAATCCCCGCAACGGGGTGAGCTCCCGTTGCTCAGTCCCTGCTCCTGCCAACCTAGCAGTTCGAAAGCACATCAAAGTGCAAGTAGATAAATAGGTACCGCTCCAGCGGGAAGGTAAATGGCGTTTCCGTGTGCTGCTCTGGTTCGCCAGAAGCGGCTTAGTCATGCTGGCCACATGACCCGGAAGCTGTACACCCAGCTCCCTCGGCCAATAAAGCAAGATGAGCGCTGCAACCCCAGAGTCGGTCACAACTGGACCTAATGGTCAGGGGTCCCTTTACCTTTACTAGCTAGCTCAGTATTGCCTCAGTGACAGTAGCTCCCAGTGTATCAACCAGGGATTTCTCCAAGCTTTGCCTGGAGATGCTAGGGATTAGATTTGAGGCCTTCTGCATGCAAAACAGATGTTCTGTCCTGAACGAACCCCTTTGGTGGAAGCCTTGTACAAGGGCTTCATTTTGCACAATTGAACCTGGGACGTTTTGTGTACGCGGCATGTTCTCTCACTGATCCACCACAACCCTTCTCTAACCCTTTGTGAATTTTGTCTGATCTCCTCTTAAAGATTCCTAAGCTTGCAACCGTCACCACCACCTTGTGGCTGCAAGTTGCATAAATGCATTGCGAGCTGTGTGAAGAAGCAGCCCTCTCCTTTGTCTCTCCTACCAATCGGTTTAAGAAAGAATGTCAAAGCAGCATGCACGTAAATATAACAAAAAAGAGCAAAACCAGTATTTGCTCATCTGCAGACATTTAAATATCTTCTACCATCGTAATAGCACAGAGCGCAAGCTCAGAAGCCCTCAGTTTGAATTCAACCATCCATACCCACTAAATTAAACCTGGAGAGGCCCCTATCAGCATCCAGATGTGAGGAACCTTATTTGATCATTACTCCCACTGAATTCAGTGGAATTTAAAGCATATTTGTGTATACTTGGGACTGAACTGTAAGAACCAGGGTGGGGTTTGGTGGTAAAAGAATATGCTGATCCATCTTTCGTCTGTGGAGTTTCCAAGATTTCCCACTTCTGCAAAATAATAACCGTCTGCTTGCCTGAGCATGCACAGAGTGCATTTCCCTAACCACAACATACAAGGTTAAAGACCAGTGCTGCCTGGTCAAACTTTCAGCAAAAGCTGAACCCAAGCAACACTCTCTTTTTTTAAAAAAGCTAATAATTTCTTAGCCAGATTTTGCACTTACCAAAGTCAATATACCTGCACATACTTCCCCCATTTCGTAGAACTTAACTTTCTTAACTTCCCTGAATGCTTAACTTTCTCCTCCCATCCTCCTTCCCTCCAGTCCCTGTTATTTTCCCAGCAGTGGATTGTAAGATCCTTGGGACAGAGACTTTTCGATTTTTTTGCTTGTTACTCTGTAAAAGCACCTTGCACATGAATGCAACCAAATAGCCATCGGAGCCTCACTGTTGATTTCAATCTGCCCTAAAGTCCCAAGCAGCCCTTGGGAGTTTTTGGATAGCCCATACCTGGCAATATGAGGATGTCCACCAGCGGCTTGCAGTGATAGAGGCCCGTTGCCATGACACAGTCTGCCCACAGCCCTTTGGACCCCAGCTCATCCATCTTCCTGCAGGTGGTGATGGTATAGCCGCAAGTCACGACCCAGTCATTGGTGGAGGTTGCCACAATCAAGCTAATCCAGCCGACAAAGCTAGCCACAAATCCCGTGAGGTGCAAGCAGGTGGCAACCATGATTCTCCTCCGGGCCGGGGAGCCAGGCAACCCAGCAGCTTAAGAGAATAAGGTGGCTGAGGGTTGCTGCAAGAGTCAAAGAAGCGTAGAGGCTGAGGAGCAACAAGTGGCAGGGTCTGCCTTTGAGCTGTCAGCAGAGAGGACTGGAGGCTGATGTGATGATGGGCTGGAGGATACAAAGATGCCTCACATCAGTTAGTTCGGCCTCTGGGAGGAGCCCACTCCCACACAGCTTAATGGGAGGTGTCATGCAAAATGCCAAGGGTGTGTTTCATCTCCCTCCCCGCTTCTTTTCTTTAAAAAAAAAAAATCTCTCCAACTAAACAATGGGAGAAGTTAGCCTACTGAACTAAAAAAAAAAAAGCCAGAAGGAAGAAGCTACAACACAGATAGGGGCTCAGGCCTTCCATGTGACACTGAAGAGCCTTCGATGTCTGTACTGAATTTGAAATGATTTTTGCACAGGAAAGTGTTTGTACTTGTTATATATGAAATTTTGTACGGGGAGCTTGCTGATTGTGTGTATGAAATGGCTTTGAGATATTTTATGGGAAATGATTCATAAACGGAGTTAAATAAATGCAAAACTCCATCCACTGCAGCGTGAGGACAGATTTTGCAAAGCTCTTTTAGCTCTGTCCCAGAATGAGAGGCAGTGATTTATTTTTTTCTAGAGAGAAAGTTGCAAGACCAGGAAGATCCCATGAATGGCAGTGGCCCAATTGCAAGGGGCGTGGGCCTCGGCAGATGCCCAACAAGGCCTACTATGGATGATATTGATCATTCTTTCATTCCACAGTTTTAAATGCATTTCTCCATCAGTCTCCTGACCACAAAAAGTCTGTTGTTGTTTTTCCAAGTGGATTTGTCACAGGGGAGCAACAGTGTTTTAATCCACTTTACGTGTGCAGCCTAAATTCCTCAGTATGTACCTGTATCACTCCTGCAAAACACTGGCATTCTGGAGGTGTCCTCTATCTGAGGGGGGTTTGCATCCTTAGATGATTAAATGTACTGCATACCTTACTGTAGATGCCAGCTGGCCTGCCAGAACCTCCCTCCCCCCCAAAAAAATACTGCAAGCTGGGTGCTTTGCAGGGAGGTAAGGGTACAAAGTCAATCCAAACAGGTTGAATATTGAATCCACAAACAAACAGCTCATTAACAGCATCCATCTCATCAGGTTGAGGATTTTTTTAGGGGTAGGGCATCATCCACTTCATTATTAATTTCAAACTCTAATTCAGCACTTTTATTGCCTTACCCAAATCAGGGGAGGGAAGCAAGTATCTGGAGGGTCACAGGTCCCCCACCCAATCTAAGTGATTTTTATTATTAATTAAAGATTCCAAGGTGGCTCACAACACAAAAATACAAGATAAAAAGCACAAACTGCATAATAAAAGCAAGAACAAAAACAAACCGATAACCGCCCTCCTTTCCATACATAAATTTAAGAGGGTATCAGATGTTAACCAGCCGAAGGCCTGGTTAAAGAACAACCTTTTCTGTCTGGCGCCTGGCGTATGATGAAGATGCCAGCTCAACCGCCAATCCTAAACACAGCTATATGGAAACAATGCATTTAAAAGCAAGGTGTAATTTATGATGCTCACAATAAATTCTTTTAAAAGCATACTATTTTAATATGCATTTTAATTTAGCATGAAGAAGTTCTGTAATAATAGAACAAAATTCACTCCGCATCCTGGCTGTCTGAATCGCAAATGAGAACAGTCTGAAGAGAATCTGCTTCTTCTGGTGCTTCAAATGTCCAAATATTCTTCGTGCTGAAAGCGCCGCAGAACATCTGGGTTTCTTTCGACTGATAAAATATGCCTATAGTGACCACTAGTGGATTTTTTCTGGAACTGCACTCCAGACTGATTAGGTACACAGCTCCATGCCTGGGAGAGTTAGGTTTGCTGTACATAGGCCTGGTTCACACAATGTATGTGCCTATCACATGAACTATTCACAATCAGTGATGCCACTAGAGATCGACCTCAAGTCCAACGTCCATGGCTCTGTTCCCTCCAAGACCAACCTGAGAGCTGCAGAACTCAACACTTGATGACTGACAGGTGAACAAGTTGCTGCTTATACAATTCCTGCTGCTGTTTTTCAGTCTGTGATGGCTCATTCACACATAGAAGGCACTACTTTGGATTACTATGCAGTTATGGACCTGCACAGAAAGCCAGCCCATCATGTATAAGGGAACAACATATACATTTCATTCCTTGCCATATAAGGCATTTTTCATTTAAATCTTTTAGTTTTTTAATGCTCTTTTATGTAATTTTCTGCTGGTGCTTTTCATCTATTCTATTTTTTGGCTTTTAAATTGCATCACTCCCTACTCAGAGAATGTAATAATAATAATAAATGCTCCAACCCATTACATGTAAGAGGAGCAGTGTTGACAGCCAGTCAGAATTTTGCCAGCCTGGTCAGAATTTCACTTACTGATCAATTGCCAGATTCATGTATAGCCAGAAAGGTGTGTTTCTTCTTTATGGTAGGAAAGTATTTGTGCAGTATTATTTAAAATGTATTAAGGACAGTTGTCATTGGGTCAAAATGTCTTAATTCTCTCTCTCTCTCTCTCTCTCTCACACACACACACACACACACACTTGCAGGAAATACAATTATTTTTTTGCTGTCACATACTAAGAATGAAAGAAATAAACTAGTTTTCTTGAAAAGGAATACTCTACACACACACACACACACACACACAAACTGAAAGGGAATCCCCTTTCATGATATTTATGTTCAAGCCACTTTTGCCTTCATTGTACAGTTATTTACATTAACTGAAATACCTGAAAAACCTCTTTGAATAGAAGCAAACATGGGGTAACTGAAATGTGCAAACATGATGTCTCCGACAGCATTCAACTCTCTTAAAACTATTGTCTGTCTCCAGCCTTACAGGTCTGCTGATCTATGCCGTTATGAATACTAGAGTGAATGGTACATTGTCAAATGCACAAAACTAGCATTGAGAAATATCTTGAACAAACACCCAATTCACATACTATATGTACAAAGTACACAAAACGTGAAGTGCTTGACATTAGAATTGTTTTTATTTGTATGTGGATCCACAATCTATACAGGATATTTACAATGCATGAAAAATGGAAAACTGCACAAAATACAATTGAGGTATAAGCTAAGAGCACAGTATGTCATGTTTCAATAAATAGAATTCAAAATTTGTAAACTAAGTGACCAGATAAATGCATCTTGTTTTACTAAAACCATACAAAATATCTGTTTTTGTATCACATGAGGTAGAGGCCAGCTTTGTGTGTCATGTAATGCAATTACAGCAACTCCAACTGTAGAACTGTACATCATTGGCAAAACGTCAAAAATTATTGGTATGCACCAACCTTTATTTAAAAAAATTGATTTTTATTTTTTTAAACTCCAGTAATCCCACCTGTTGCCTTGAATGTTTTGCAGGACCTATTAAGTCTATAAATTATTTTCTTTAAAGATCTTGTCGCAATCCAGAAAGGTACTTTATGTTTGTCCAATGACTTTTGTATATGCCCAGCTGGACAGCAAACCATATATGATATATATGAACAGCAAACCATAGGACATATTGCAAACTAATTTTTAAACTTCAAAAATGATTTGCTGTATGGGCATGATAAACTGCGGGTCCAGGTAAATACCAAAGGTCCTGCTGAGCAAACAAAAGGTGGTCACATGCTGCTCTAGATTGTGGAAACATATTAAGGTATCAGCATCAATAAATACTTTCAAAAGCATCATGAACACATACAAAATAGAAGTTTGTCATAGACTTGCTTATTCTGGAAGGCAACACAGCTGCATCCGGACATTTACAAACCAATAATTTGTATGGATTCACTAGAGTGATTTAGATACATTACAACTGTGCTTCCTTTCTCTTTAAGGTGAGGTATTTGAAAGAATATAATGGATTGCTATACTTATCAGGATATTCATTTGGGGGAAAATAAGAACTTGTTTCACTGTGCTTGAATATTTCAGAGCACCAGAGAATTCAAAGTATCCTCTATATTGTGGGTTTACAAAAAAGAAAAAAAGTTGTGCAATCTGTTTAATGTGTGACTTTTGCTTTTATAATAGAGAGCATCTGCAACAACAAAAAATATCAAAAGAATTCCAGGACGGGAATTATGGACTGCCTCACATTACCACAGATGTAATGGATGAAAACGTTGCAGAGCAAGTATAACAAAGAGATCAAGCTGCCATTTCCTGGACAGAGATATTTTACAGCTGCAGCATAAATATTTCAAGCATAGGATTACAAGAGAATTTAAGTATTTTCTTACATTATATTATCAGGGTTTTAAAACATGTTAATGGTATATATTTATCCGCGTTCTCCTGTGTAAAGAAAAAGTTATGCTTTTCCAAGATCAAATGAACTTTAGCATAGGAAGCTGACTTGGAAAGTGTTTTGAGGTCAGCTACATAGCCCTATGAAAATGACTCCAAGGTACATCAGTCAGCCATTCACGCAGCTGTTTTTACCGCAAATTCTGCCCTTTCAAACGGAAGCTAAGGGAAAAGTGGAAGTACAGGTCACTAGAGGCTCCAAGAATGTGGAACTAAGCAGCAGCGAGTAGGCAAAACTGCTTCATAGTGCTCTACAGTCCCCACAGCCTAGTCTACTGCAGGGGTTGCATTACGATACCTTAACTATGTACAAATGATTTTACAGCTATCAATATATTAAATATATAATAAAATTAATCCAAGAATGTAAAATATACCCCATAACTACCATGTTTACCTCAAATACTCAAGCTAAGTGATATAAGACCTACTGGAAAGTAAAAGAACAATTTGTCTGAACACACTTTGCTAAAGCTTTTTGATCTAATGTCAAAGGGGTTGTGTCTTCAAGTGCGGATGAAAGTCTTTAGGACTGCCACAATGGTAAGATACTTCGCTCCCTAACATTTCCTGCAGAGTCTATTGCACCCTGCACTATTTGGTTTTTTAAAAGCAGGGATACCAAGAAGCAGATTTTTTCTTAAAAGTATTCTTGGCAGTCTTGCTTCTAATGGTATGGTTTTTAGTGCTTTTCAGAAACATTAATGGAGAAGACAAACTGGAAACAAACCTATCTAAAAGGCCAACACAGGGATGACTTTTTAAAGAAAAGCCTTCATTAATTATTAACATACAGAATGAGCATGCTAAGTCTAAAAGAGCAAATTTGAATTTACAGGAAAATTTGTCATAAGTCTCTGTAAATGGGCAAAGCCTTGTATGCAATTCAAGCTATATAGGCATGGAGTAAATCACCCATTAGGTACGTCATGTTAAGAGATAAACGTAAGAAACTAGCTGCTGTAAAACATAGACTATTTACAATTTACTACAAAACTATCTCTTGGTGGCTATGGACACCTATGGCACACTTCTATGTATTAATTACTTAACATCTAGGGAAGTCTTATGTAAAGGAGACTGAAATTAACTGTTCAATTTAAGGGTTACAATTGTGATTTCTTTGATTATAAGTTGGTGTGTCATTTGGTTTTACAAATTTTCAGAGACATTAAACAAACCTGAAAGTGGCGCTCTCTCACTCTCTCTCTCTCTCTCTCTCTCACGTCAACCAATTATTACTACTACGGACACATCTAAAATATAGTCAAAGTTGCCACATGTTCATCTCCGATATGTGTTGCAACTATAGCAACGTTTAGGACAAACACTGCTGATCGTTGCATTTTAGTTACCAAATCCTGTCTAAATAGAAACATGATAACAAATTGTGACATCATTCGTTCTATAAAACTGCTTTTATAATGGAAAATTGGGGCAGAAAGAAGGAAGGCATTATATTGCAGTAACATTCAGGAAGGATTGTGTCCAAAGTTCAGTGGTGGCTCAACTCTTTCTGTAGAAGAGGATAGAGAACATTGTTGTCCTCCATTAGTTGCTGGGCTCCAAATCTAATCAACCCCAGCCAATTGGGAATGGTCAGGGAGTGATGTGAACTGTAGTCTAGCAGCATCTAGACTCTCTTAGAGTCTAGCTCTCTTAGAGCCAGTTCAAACACTACATATATTACTAATGAAAGGTGTTAGCAAGCTAACTTGGTTACTGATCAACAGCCACCTCCATAATTGCAAGGAGATTTCCCCAGCTCCTACAACTAGTTATTACCACTGGTCAACAACACACAGCATCTACTTAATGCTTTCCATCTCTACATGAAAGACAGTCTCCTGAGATAACTGTGTGAGAAGCAAAATTTTATGTCTGAACTCACCTTTACCTTGCAAAGGGGGGAAAGTACTAGATAAAACAGACTCAGAACTTTGAAAATCAAATAGTAGCTTCCATTTCTGACACCCAATAGCAGAACAGTGACCACAACTCAACGCAGAGTCAGATGTGCTCACTGATTTTAGTGGGAAGCACAACGATCTATTGGATTACCATTATCACAAAATAAAAGATGATACCCTATGTTAGTCATACTTCCAAGAGTAGACCCACTGAAATCAATGCATCTGAGTGAGTTAAGTCCATTGATTTCAGTGGGTCAATTCCAACTATGACTAACATTGATATTCCCCATAGTTTTCAGTTTTTAGGTGTGCAATCAATGGATAAATAAATAATCTAGGTTCAGTGACTTTGACCCAAAATAACCTTTTCCCACATATCCCAAGAAATGCTTCAGGAATCTACCTCTGCTGACCACCCTAGGCCACTGGCAATAGTCTTTCTGATTCTGTTTATAGGATCATACTTCCTAAGAGGAAAGTAAGAGACGTGCCAAGAGCAACCAATCAATTTACTTTTGATTGATCACTTGAATGCCTAAACAAGTTAAAGACTGAAACAAGTACGGAGTTATTAACATAACTTATAATGTAAAACAAGCATGTGTGATACTTAGCTCTACTTCTTCCCCCATTTGTCTGAAATGTGCTAAATAGCAGCAAAATACTTTAGCATGCAAAAAAAAATTCACAAGCATGTTGTACTTGAACTAGTAGAATATATGAACAAATAACCTGCTAAGACCAACAGTGGAATATGCTTACCTGCTTTGAAAATGAACACAATCATAATTTATTCTGGCAAAATAAAATATTGAAATTGGTATATTCTACTGCGATAATATTTAAGGATGCAAAACACCCAAACATGTGAGCATAATATTTCTCATTAAAATTTAGCTATTTCTTCAGTAGTACTGCACTATTATTGAAACAGCAAATAAAGGCATGCAAAACATATTACATGTTAGAAGCACTATGAGGTGAACAGTTAAATGTGGGCAGAGACAGAATTTAGCATTTTTAGCTGCTTATGATGTACATTTTAGGCAGCAATGTCCAATCCCAAGACTTCGTTTTCTACTAGGTTCAGCTCCAAGCAACCATTTTTTTTAAAAAAAGCTTTGTGGTGATGCACAAGCTGACTGCTTGGGATGTAAGCACACAATTGTTTCACCAGGTCTTGATCTCCACCCACAAACTTGGCAGCTGTGTTATGGAGTCTCACAAGTTTGTTTTCCAATCCCTGTGTTCAGATCCCTGTGATCTACATTCAACTGCTGGGGAAATTGTCCAAGAACATGGTGTGCTACGCTATCAACATCACTCAGTCCTTTTTTCCTTTGCAACAGGTGCAGGTGTAATGGTTAAGGCCTAATTATAGACACTGGGTGTACAAATTCAATCCAGTTAAGATGGATCTGTTTTTGTTGAGAGGTTTAACACCCCAAGAAATTGTGGATTTACCTGTTCTAAGACGGTCATACTTCCCTTGAATATAAATATAAATTTGAATTTAAAAAAGGATATAAATTTTCCAGGTTCCTGGATTCAGGGGGTCCTTCTGAATTTTCATTTTTATGTGGCCAGAAGTGTGCTGTACCAGCTTCAGTTTGTGCAACAGCTGCATTACTTTCCGGGTGGCAAGGTCCTTGCTATTGTTTTGCATGCTCTGGTAACATATTCACCAAACTACTATAATTTGCTTTATATGGAGCTGCCTTTAAAGACAGCTGCCTTATCAAAGGAGACAGACTGCGCAGATCCTGTACCCTTAAATCCAGAAATGCACTTATACATTTTATTTTGCCCAGCATTTAGTCTGTTTCATTTTATACTGTCACCTGCTTGTTGCTATGCATGTTATACTATCGTTTTATGATGCCATTGGTTTCTTTTTATTAATTTAGATTGCTGTGATCACTCTGGGGAGCTGAAGAGCTGAAAAAAAGAATTTATTTTATTATTACGTTTCTATCCCACCCTTACTCCCCCCAAAAAGCCCAGGCCAGCAAAACATAACTGGAAATGGTATTTTTAATGGTCCCTAAATGAAGAGTGTATATTTTAAAAAAATTAAAACATACCGTATTTTTCGCTCTATAAGACGCACAAGACGCACCTAGTTTTTGGAGGAGGAAAACAAGAAAAAATATATTCTGAATCCCAGAAGCCAGAACAGCAAGAGGGATTGCTGCGCAGTGAAAGCAGCAATCCCTCTTGCTGTTCTGGCTTCTGGGATAGCTGCGCAGCCTGCATTCGCTCCACAAGACTTACACACATTTCCCCTTACTTTTTAGGAAGGAAAAAGTGAGTCTTATAGAGCAAAAAATACGGTAAATGCTCCGGGTCTACATATGTAGCAGGCCTCCACAACGTGCAGATCAGATGGGGATGCACACAGAGATGGACATCACTATCTGTAGTTGTAGCTTGCAGAAGTGGCTTGTCAAGTGAGACAGAGCCACTATGTTAGATTCCTAGCAGGTGGCGGTGCTGTTTACCGGGAGGGAGTAGAGGATGTGGTAGGGAGGTTGGGGTGCAAATGCAGCTACCCTGTATGTGTGCTTGCCGTGATCTGACATCTCCACCCATTTCCAGTAAGCAACAGCAACTCACTTACTGGAAAGCTAGAGCAGCAGGTCTGTCCTACCCAGTGAGCTGGATCTGGTTGTTTGCGCAAAGGCACCGTCCCATCCCATGATGCAATGCGTATCCCACACACATTTTTGTGGTTTCGATGGCATGCAGCACCTATAGCTAGGACAGGGCAAAGTAGCTAGAATTTCTGTGAAATATATTGGTCACATTGCTTTTTATGTTCAATGATCTGAATATAGGCCTAGGTTTTGAAGATGATTACCCTGCCCCGCCCCTCTTCACCAAAAGCCATTCAAATACAATACTTTTGAGCAATTAGATATTTGTCTACCTGATCTATTTTACCTTCTATATAACAGAACTGCCTTTCCTTCTGGATAACCCAAAGTGTACTCAGGTTTCCACCAACAAAAAAATTGTCCATTGAAGTTTATACATAAGCATCTAAAATTTTTTTTAATAATACGCCAATTTATTTCCCTTCTGTTAATATACTTTATCTGTTTGGTTTCCATTGGAAAAAAACACTGGAACTGAACTACTTGATTACTGGCACCAACTTATAACCACACTAAACGTTAGCATTTCTTTTCAAAAGAAGTAAAGGTTTAATAACTATGTTGTTTACAAATGACAGCAATTTTACTTTGCCGTTTAAATGAACCTTATTAGCATCACTTTCACAATATCACAGACTCCATTTGTTCCCCCTCAACTTTTAAAATACTTTTAAAATGTCAAGACCACCCACTTTCCTGTGCTCAAAGAAAATCCAGGAATGAGAACTTTATTGCTAATGAAGTAACCCACTCAGCTGAGGGTTAAAATTGCCACTCTACAAAATAAGGCTGACATTTTCAAACTTCCAAAAGTGTTTGGGAATCCTCAAAGAACTGTATCAAAAGTGAAATTTTCTGTCATCATTGCTTGAAGAGTTACCCAAAGAAGCTGAGAGTGAATAGGAAGCTTTGAAAATAAAATATCTCAGTTTCTACTTCAGCAACTCCTTTTCATAACAGCATTCAGCAGGGTACTGAAAGAATTGGCATTTGGCATTTTAACAGTTAATAACGGACAGTTAACTGTGTGGAAATCTGCATTTTGAAAAATGTTTGCTGTTGAATAATTACCAGTTAGCAGTTCTCAATCCAGCTTTAATAATCAAAATGAAGTATCAGGCTAGAACAATGCATGGCAGCAAATTCTCTACAATCTCTTCTTTCTGCTTTAGATTCTTGGAACTATAAAAACCATTTTATGAAAATGGACTGCATGCAATAGAAAGCAAATATGCAGCTCCTGCATATTTTGAAAGAAACCAAAGTTGCATTCAGTAAAAAGTGTATAGAGCCCTCGAAACAGATTGTAAAAGAAAGTTACACTGAGGAGTGTAAAACACTACGGGTTGTAGCCAACGCTTCCTCTTCCTCTCCTTGCATGTCCCCCAAAATCTGCTCTGGAAGCTCCCCCAACCTACAAGAGCTGATTTGAGGATATGCAGGGGGTTATGGGGAGAAAAGAAGAGGAGGAAGTTCCACTGTACAAGTGGAAGTCTGCTTTGCGAGCAGAATAGCAGTGCTGAATACAACCAGTGGTTTCAACACTGCTCAAAACCATTAAAAAAAAGAAGGGAGGAAAGCAACATAAATACAGATTTTGTCAGTCTGGAAGTTTTACAAAGGTGTATCATTACAGATTTGAATGCATAAATCGGACACAATCTACTGGGAACTTCTCTTGTGCAAAACGTCATTGAAATGATTGGGAATTGCAACAACTCCTACTCCATTGATGCTCTGCTCACATAGGAAAAGTTCCCCATGACTGTCCCAATACCTTCGCTGATCCATGGCTTGACTTCCCCTTGGCAGGACATTTATTAGCCCTGCTGAGAAAGTGCAGATACAATCTCGTTGGCACTTTCATTTCCCTTTGCCGTTTTTTGAAGACTTCTGAATCTGAAGTTTTAATTCCTTGATCATCATCTCCAACTTTTGCCTCGCTTCTCGTTCCTGTCTCAGTTCATCTTGAAGCTCCTGTCGATCGGCCTCAGCGTGATCCAGCCTCTGCCTTAGCTCTGCCAGCTGCACATTTTTAAAAGGAGAGAAAAGGTTTAAAAACTTCTTAATGTATCCCCATCCATGCAACTCTAGAAACCACACAGTTGTTTCTGAAACAACATTAAGTAAGGTATGTACAGATACGAGCCCACTGGTGCGGCAATGGGAGGTGCCTGCTTCAAAAAGTGGAAGCCAAGCGGCAGTCCTCCAACTCGCCAGCAGCACTAGTTTCCAGCAAAATCTCACCACGCAATACAGTTAAGAGAGGTGCAGAGGCAGGGTGACAGCAAAGGGGAGGCCACAAGCAGCAAAACAGGACATGCAGAGTATTCAGTGCATAATAATCAGCATCACATTTCTATCTATCTATCTATCTATCTATTTATTTATTTGACTTGTATCTCACCCTTCCTTCAAAGCAACTTAGCAAAAGGCAAAAATACACACGCATGTGTGTGCAGGAGTGGACCTTGGTAATATGCTGGCCTGTGCAAGGCCATAATTTGACCTAAGGCAACAATGACTGTAATCAAAATTAAACCACAGTTCATGTTTAATTACGATTTAATGCAAACAAGCAGGGTGCTGGCGTAGTCAGTTCAAAGATTCCCGCCTTCTTCTTCCCCACACCACACTGGGAGCAACAAACCGCAAGTCATGACTTCTCGTGTCGCCTGAATCCAGCTCATGGTTTGTTTTCCCCAAACAAAGAAGCAGTAAACCAAGAGCTAACCTTGGCTACTAGTCATGGCTAGTCTGGACATAAACCACAGTTCTAAGTTCAGATGTCACAAGAAGTCAAGGCTTGTGGTTTGTTGTGACCAAAAGTGAGGTAGGACCAAAATGGAGAATTTCAAGAAGCATGCACCAGCACATTACTCATTCACATTAAACCACAGTTCAACATTATGAACCGGGCCATTCTGTCCTCTGGGAAATGCATTCCTCATGACACACATAAGCCAATTTACTAAACAGAAATATGTAGACCAAGATTTCTCTGGAATTAGTGAGCTATAGAAGCCATCTAGTGGAGAGCTTTAGTATAAATTTTACATTTCAGCACAAATGTAACAGGGTTTCTTTACTACCAGCATACTAGAAAGTGTTCCTAACAAATGATTTACAATCTAATGATGGGATCTTACATACACTTACTCTGAAGTAAAATAAGTGGTATATAGGGCCAATTCATGTATGGTTCAGATTGCTTAAGCTACCCATGTGGTGGAGTGCAGGAAAAATTGTGACCTTTTCTACTACGTACAGTGGTATCTTGGTTGTTGAACAAATCAGCCCCAAAACGCCACAAACCTGGAAATGAGTGTTCCGGTTTGCAAATGTTTTTCGAAAGCCAAATGTCCGACGTGGCTTCCGATTGAGTGCAGGAAGCTCCTGCAGCCAATCAGAAACCACACCTTGGTTTTTGAATGGTTCCGGGGTCAAACAGACTCCTGGAACGGATTAAGTTCGACAACCAGGGTAACACTGTATAACCTTTAATGAGAACTGGAGTGTTTATACAAGAACAGCTCCATCATTAAGTCAGTCTTGCATTTAATGATTCAATCCAGAGGCAATAGTTGATTGGGAATTCTATGCATAGATTCAACACAGGTGTGTGAGAGGGGAGGCAAGAGGGATGGATGTCTCCATTCCTCCTCTAGCAATCTGCTTGGTTTCCAAGTTGGCTGTGGAGGAAAGGAAACCATTTTCCCCCCTTCAGGTTCTGATCCTCCTCTGCTGGGCCATTTGGCAGAAGATTTTTCTTTACACCAGCCTAGCATCTTGTGTTTCCATGACAACAATGGGATAAGGGTCTTCCCTTCTTCTTCAACCAGCACATAAACACCAGCTCCTGGCCTCCTACAAGGCTAGTAAGAACATTTGCAAGCTTGTTTACGAGGGGAAATTCGGCTTGATAACCTTTGGGGTTTCTTTTAACGCTACGATGCTAGGATACGAACTAGGATAACAATCCATTATTGTTGTTATCCTAACTAAAGAAGTATGGACTGTTGGGATACTGCCAGGGAGACAAAGGCCATCATGACCCGTCGATTCCGGACGATCCATCGATCTCCCGTAGACACGCAGTATCATTCAATTAGTGACATGAGCTCCAGAAATAGCTTGCCACATTCCAGAGCTGATGCACGCTCTATCAGCAGAATTTGCACAGCAAAAGATGCACGCAGGAGAGCATTATTTACAACTTTATTCAGCGTTGGTCAGAACAAAGAGAAAACAAGACTGCCTGCTTCAATGTCTCAGGCACAGAGGGAAAAACGAAAGCAAAGACACAACAGAAACATCCTGTGAACAGGAAATACGCAGGCTGTGACACAAAACATCCTGCTCCCTTTTTAAGGTGGAACGGAAATATCCTAACATGGACTTGACTCCCATTCAAATAAGAAAAGAGGGGAAGGCCTAACTCTAGTTTCCCCTGTCAGATATCATTCTAATTTTCTCTTCAGAACTAATGCCCCAAGGATGTCTTAGATCTGGGCTTCCAGTTCCTCTCTGCCTTAATGGAGGCAGCCCCATGACAATGGGAGATTGTTGGCAAAGGATTGAGGGTAATTTTCATTGCAAATTCCCCCCAGGGATGGGGGCGGAGAACGGGCTTCACTTGCAGTACTGGCTCTCACTCTGGCACGGAATGAGAGGGGCAGGGAGGCGCTGAGTGCAAAAGCACTTTGCCTGCCAAAAACCCTCCAATAGTGCCATTAAGAAGCAGAGCTTCTCCTGTTAACTAGAGCTTCATTGGACTAAAGTACAGGTGCATGCTAGAAGAGATGAGATCACAAACTGCGGAACTAACCAACTGCAAGGACTTTATGGTCTGAACTTGAGATAAGACTTAATTCGGTGCAAAAGATGGTGCGGGGAGGAGAGCCTACAGTTTCTTTAAAGTTTTCTTCTCTACATTTATGATTCAGCAACTCTACTCTGAATGTTAGTTCAAATTATAGTTGTACAAGCAGGAATGGAAGAAATTGGATTATAAATATGGAATATAACATCAAACAGAACTGTGTGTAAAAAAAAGGAAAAGGGAAGGAAGCTCTATTTTGCAAAAGGTTTACGATGGAAACTTAGAGCTGACTCTTCCCCGTCTGTTATTATTTACGAAGTGAACTGAATAACACTAAGAGGACTTGGGATTTAATTTAATTGGAAGTATGATTGCTCATTTATCTTCAGTTGGAAGGAAGGATGAAGGAGTCTGTGAACTGCCAAAGAACTGATAAGGTTCTTTACTGAGTCATCAGCAGTTCGACAGACCGCTCTTCTTCCCAGGCGGAGAGGAAAAATGGTGAAAACAGGTTATTTACTGGGACATAGTGTCTTTTGCAGCTGCAAAAAGTTGCAAAGCAATGACGCACGGGACAGAGCTATGGATAAACTTCTGGAACAATGAGATATCAGCTCCAACCAAGGCATGACAAATAACAGCAACAACCGGGGTAAAGAAAGACATAGCATCTTACAAGGACAGGAAGAAATACCACAGACAGAATAATTGCCATACACAGGAAGAACAAGCATATAGTTTGAGTTCCTCACTTGTAGTTTTATAAATCATTTAATGTGTCAACACTAGAAGACGTTATTAATATTGCAGTTGTTGTATAAGGGATTATTATTATGACCAGAATGTAATGGAAATTAGTAAGATTTTGGCATGCAGAAATATAGAAAATTATCAAATCCAGCAAGTGGGGGGGGCACTTTATCTAAATTATATAATATGGAATTTGAACGATTGGTATTAATAATTGTATTATAAATTGGTATTGTTATAATGAGGCTATTATTGGATTGTAATTGATATCTTAGATCTAGAGGAATTGTAAACTCATTGTAATCTGCCAGTCAGTACACTCTAATAAGGGCTTTAGTCCATTTATTAAGAAGATAAAAGATATATGGGGGAAGAAGGGGAAGAGAGACATACCTAGTTAATAAAACTGAAAAAGCTTAAATTAATCCATAATAGAACTAAGGCACAAAAATAGATCAGTGTATTGACTAGAACTGAAAAATGAATTTAACATAAAAACTATATAAGGAATACTTTTTACAGGCCCTGCTTGGTACAGAAAATCAACCGTACTCAACACATGCCAGTCTTTTAAAGCATGCTGATATTTGTGGTTCCAGTGGTGATACCAAATGCTTAATAAAACCCGTTCTATAATCAGAGAGGATAATTTTTAAACAAGAATTTAGGAGACATACCAAACTTGCATCAAAAATTTAAGTCAGGCATCATCATCATCATACATTAAACCATCTTCTTTAAAACTGTCTATAGAGGGTGTGTGGGTATATTTAAAACTGTCTATAGAGGGTGTATTGGCCCAAACCCACTGTATTTATTTATGGCTTTAAATGCATAATTTCTGTATCTGTTACAAGTTTTACATGCCTTTGCAATATAAAGTATTTTCTGCTATTTGCTATGCTCCAGCAGCAATTTCATAGGTAATTAACAAGCGAAGACCTCCAACAACCAGGTTAAACTAATGTTTTGTGCTCACCTGAGCTGCATATTCTGCTTCTTTGTCCTTTTCCAAGTTAGAATCGCAGGTACATTTTTGCTTTATTACCTGCTCTAACTTCTTCTCCAAGTCCCTTTGCTCAACATAAAACTCTTGCATTCTTTGAGCATGCTCAGTCTGCAAAGATTCAAGTTCTTTTTGCAAATTCTGCTGCTCTTCTGTTAACTCCTTCATGGCTTTTGAACTACTTAACATTTCTACTTCCTGTGAAGAAAATGACCAGAATTACAGAATGTTAGCAACACCACAAAAGCACAAAGCATTTATTTCTATATTGCAAACTTCTACGGTCACTGTCATTTTTGTTATGCTGAATATAGCTTCAAGTTTTGTGGCACTTATTTGAAACCAGAGAATGGATAAATTTCATGTTCTTGGCAGCTTTTCTTACAAATATATATATAACTATGTTTGGCTTCTACAGTCCATAAAAACTAGATTCAGTTTGATGTATGCAAAAATCATACTGTAGGCTCAGTGGAAAAGCATGTACTTTGCATGCAAAATGTTCCAGCTTCAATCCACAGCATCTCCTGGTAAGGGTGGGAAAGACTCGCTCCTGTATGAAACTCTTTAGAGAGCTGCAATACTGTGCAAGGTGGACCAACAGTCTTGACTTGGTATGCAGTAACTTTGTTCATCAATACAGACCATTTCAATAAGTTTGCACACATGCTCTACAGTCATATCTCATGTTACGTTTGCTTCATGATATGTTTTTTCAGGTTGCGTCCCATGGCAACCCAGAAGTACCGGAAAGGGTTACTTCCAGGTTTTGCCGCTTGCGCATGTGAAGAAGCGCTCAATCACGCTTCGCACATGCGCAGAAGCACCAAATCATGCTGAACACCTGCACAGATACGGCGCTTCAGGTTGCAGGCTTTTCATGTTGCGAACGGGCCTCTGGAACGGATCCCGTTCGCAACCAGAGGTACCACGGTATTACCTATTACAAGCTTGCACATCATGTTCGTGAACCTGACAGCTAGTGAACTAAAACTAGTTTAGTGGCGTTACAGTAAAATTTGAGTAACCTGAGTCAGCCCTTCAAATTCCTGGTGTTATGTATATGAAACAGGAACACTGAAAAAAGAATGAGCTTGGCACCGTTGTTGTTTTAATTGCCTCATTGAAGAAAATCATGTCTGACCACTCCAATTTACAAATAGTATGTTTCTGTAACTATTTTCCAGTACGCCTACAAAACCCAATAATGTTTCTTTAGCTATTTTTCAGTATGTCTGTAAAACCCAAGATGCGATTTCTGGCATCCGCACATGCACAGACGCGATTTCCGGTGCCGCAGAAGCGAGTCCCCGTGCTGTGCTGCACCGGTTTAGCGCAGCGCACGGGGATTCGCCGAGCAGGCGGCTCAGTTCGGGGGAGGCTCATGGGCTGGTCAAACAACCCCCATGGACTGCTTGTGGCACATGGGACTTAGGTTGCCGACCCCTGAACTGCATGAATGTTTAAGGGGGGATATGAAGTATCCAACAGTGCACCCAAATTTTTGTTCATGCTTCTCTGGCTCACAGGCTACATGATTCAATTTGATATCTCCACTTGTTATGCAGCTCTTGCTACTTACTCAGGGCGCACTGCAGAATCAGGAGTTTAGCATATGTCTTTCAAACTTACACTGATCATATTTACTCTTATCTGAGTGAAGTCTCACACTGTCAAAGGGCAGTGTACACCAATCTAGAAATACTTAACACTTTTAAACAATGCAAGCAAGAGTCATTAATAGACACTCAAACCACAGAAGGGCTCTTGTGTTAAGGTTTCATACCACAAGTAAATAGAAAAGCTGGCAGAGAGCTGGTACAAAGATAATCGCACTAATTAAGCCCTTAATCCTTTGCAGCAGAGTGAATTTCATGCTTATTTAACATGCTAATGTTACACATAAGCATAAGATTGTGTAAACACCTAAAGTCTACTTGATTCACTTTTTCTGCACAATACTGGAGCCAAGTGTTAAACAGTAGGCTTCAGCAAGGCACTCCTAATTCAGAAAACTTGATCGGGCCCCAGTCCAGGTCCCAAATGCAATGAGGTGGCTTGCACAGCCCCTAATTAAAAATTAGGATTTAAAACCCTAATTAAACATGTGGTTGGTAGTGGTGAAAAAGAGGCAATGCCTCCATAATCTCCTTCTCCCAACACACCCCCATTGATAGCTATGGTTTGCTCCAGGTAGACCTGACCTGAGGTGATCTGGAGCTGCCTCAGTCCACTTTAGATAAATCTTGAATCAGGTCAAATCAAACTTGGTTCAGTTCAGGATCCAGGATTTGTCTGGAACCAGATGCACAGCCTTATTCTATAGCAGCAGAGCACTATGTGGAATGCTGAAGGATTGTTCCATACGGCTTCAGATAGATTTTTGTATATACTAAATGATACCCTTTCTCCCACATTCAAGTCAAAATTGTACTGGCGGTGGTTAAATCAGTCTTGTAATTTAATCCACAAAATTAATCACCAATATCAATTTACAGGAGCCTATGCTAGTTCGAAAGCACATCAAAGTGCAAGTAGATAAATACGTCAAAATGCAAGTAGATAAATAGGTACCGCTCCGGCAGGAAGGTAAACCGCGTTTCTGTGCGCTGCTCTGGTTCACCAGAAGCGGCTTAGTCATGATGGCCACATGACCTGGAAGCTGTACGCCGGCTCCCTCGGCCAGTAAAGCAAGATGAGCATCGCAACCCCAGAGTCGGCCACGACTGGACCTAATGGTCAGGGGTCCCTTTACCTTTACTTTATGCTAGTTGCCAGTGATTTGTGGCCTAGAGGTAGAAAAGGGGAGGCGTGGCAATCAGTGTTGTAGAACTCCCTACTTAATTCCCTATAGGCAACTCTTAGTGGCTATCTACAACCTCAATTTTATGTCTAATGCTATCTCAAGTATCCCCTTTGCGGACTTCCAATCCTTTACATTTTGTGTAAGGAACCTCTGGACAGAATATTTCCAGAGCACTTCCTCCAGTGCAGACACACAGTCTACAATGTAAGAATTTATAATTATGTAGCCATGGCATTTTACCATACAATAATAAAAAAGCACGTCCAGGTGGTGACTTTAGACTCTAAAGATTATTCCAGTAACACCTGAGGTTTGGCAGCCAAGTCAGCAATTTCAGGATTATATTAGTTTATAGTATATTAAGTTAATGTAACTCGAAATGAGGAGACAAGCCTTTACCTTGTACGATCCTATCTGTGTATTATTGTAGTTAACACTTCACGGTAATCAAGATTTAAAACCACTACAAAAAGTTATGCAACAAGCAGGTTTCAGAAGACAGAACGAAGCTAAATCAAATACATGCCATACCATCTGAAGATGTTGCTTCTTTTGCAAAATTGTATGTAGCTTTTCTTGCTGTTTTATATAGGTTTTCATTACATCTTCCATCATTTTCCCTTTGTCATCATCACAGCCAGTATCACGTGGAAGAGTCTGAGATGAAGTTTGTGCACTGCTGATTACTTCTACCACGTCTTCTGTAGTCACTTTGGAAGAGATCAGTTCAGCTTTCCTTCTGCTTGCAGGTTTAATGGATACAGGCCGCTCTATAGGAGTCAAAAAGGTAGGAAAAGTAATGATTGTTGAAATGCTACACCAGAAAGCAGCTGCACGTTACAAGATGCAAGTGTACAGAAAGATGTTTATTTTTCCTACTCACCTGAATTAGCACACACTTCTGTACTAAGTTTCAAATCAACTTTCTCTTGTACTTCAAGAGAAAGATCCTGAAAGAAAATGGCTTTTTTACGTTTGCCACCGCTGTGTTGCTTCACTGACTGTCCCGGTAGAGATTTAATTACCTCTGAAATCTTCTCTGCGGTTTTAGTAGCTTCTTTACATTGTGGCACAGAAGAGGTAAGGGAGACATTGGGAGCAACCATTTTATCACACATATAGAAGTAGTAGCTGGAAAGAAAAAAATAAAAATGCAGAATTAACAAAAATTACTTAAATCAACTGATTTTGAACCAAGCATGAACTATTATTACATCTTAGGTTTTAAAACCTGGGAACATGAATTAATTTGGCTTTGGTTACACCAGAACAGATTTAAAATGGAAATCTGTTTTAAAGCAGTTGTGCATATTCATTGTTTAGTTTAACAGGATAAAAAACAAATCAACTAAGGAAAGCAAGATAGAAACCAAATCAACTAGTTGCTATAGATATGAATGGCTCATTGGCAAGGATGAATAAAGAGAAAGTTTTAGTTTTTGTGTATTACTACAGTACCTCACCTTATTCAACTCTGTACTCTTGAAAATTTGCATGATGCTTTTAGGCTATCACTTTATCACATAGATTTAACTGTATATTATACAAAACTATGAGTGCTCAAATTGTGCAGAAGATGCCACTCATATTGCATAAATAAACCACATTATAGTAATGGAGCAACTTCGCTTTTCCCATAGATGAATATCAGCAGGGTTACAGCTGTGAGTTAGTTTAAAGACAGAGCAAATTAATTCCTAGTAAAACCAGTTCCTTCCCTTATTAACTAACAAAGGCACCCTACCATTTTAAATTTTCGCTTATTTACCTGAGGACTGCATGGTTTCTTATGTGGGAATGGCTGCAGCAGTGTTTCTGCTCCCAAAAACTGCATCTGCAAGCAAATTGCTACAGAGCAGGTGATAAATGCCTGTGTTCTCAGATTGAAGTGGAGGCACATATTGGAAAATTATATAGTGTAAAGAAGCTGCACTGCAGCAGCTAAAGAGCTGTCACCAGCATCGTAGACAGTATTAATACATTTAAAGAAAGACCACCCTTTAGTATAAGATTCCCATGGTGGCAAACAATTCATGGAGATGAAACTAATAAAACAATTCTCAAGTGGAAAGTGGAAAAAAATCTATGTGTAGCAGGCTTAAAAGATGTCCAGCATAAAACCCCAACCTAAAGCCAGTTACAGAACATGCTGAAATGTCCTTTCAGTGCTTGGCATTTGTATTTGTCCAGACATCAGAGCTGGCACCAGGAGAAATCCTCTAAGGAGGGCATGCTAAATATGGCCTTCTCCCACGTCACTATCCATTGAACTTCAGGAAGTGGTGTAACCCTCAGATGAGGGCCACTGATGAATAATGAAGAGTTCAGGTAATCTCATACAGTAGCAGATGACCCTTCATATAACTTAGTCTAAGCCTCTATTCATCACATCCGTCCCACTCTCCAAAATTTGCACTATAGAAAGTGATAACACCACCACTGTGTTCTGCAGGTTCTTGTACACTACCTTGGCAATCCTGTGCACATGGAAGTGCTTTGAACACTAACAGCAGCATATAAATCCTAAAAGCATACTTTCAAAAGTGCAGCGTTGCAGCCTCAACTACTCTTATTTCCTATGCAGTTTAAATAATATTTTATTCCCAATATCAACTACACGGGAATTCATACTGCTATTTAGAAAAGGAAGGTGCAAAGAACACAATTAACTAAGCAAATTTGAGTCACAGAATCATAGAATTGCATAGTTGGAAGGGAATATGAGGGCCATCGAGCCCAAGACCCTGCAAGGCTTGAATCCATGACCCTGAGATTAACAGCTTCATGCTGTACTGACTAAGCTTGTTTTAATGTTTTCTCTTCCCTTTTCCTGTTTTTCCATTTGTGTTATGTTGTAGAAATCTGAAATAATAATGTGCAATTTAAAAAAATGTTTTAAAGAAATTCTCTTTGGGGGATGGAAGCCAGATACATTTTGAAAGCTATTACGAATACCTGGGACAGAGGGCATCTGTTTGGCTGGTAGATATGTGACCATAATGAAGCAATGTGCTCTGTTTGTGAAATTAGCTGAGGAACGGCGCATGTGATAATTCAACTGCTACATCAGCATTATACAGACATGTCATCAGCAGAGCAGAGCTTCCCATGGTTTCTGTGAGCTGTGAAGCGTGTCAACTCTTCACATGGTTGAAAGACAGCTGCGTTTAATTTGTGAGACTGACGGACAACAATACAGCGCAAGTGGAGTCTCCCATGCAGCAATTTAATGTTTACTTTTGAATATAGATTGAAGTTGCTATTGCACACACCCACACACATACACAGTGCAACAATATATGCCCAATTAACTCTGGACCAAATCTAGCCTGAGAAAAGCAGCTCCTTGACAGGCCGATACAAATCACCCCTCACCGCCATCCGCTTTAGGAATCTGCTTCCTAACTACATTGGTACTTGCTGCTGTAACACATCCAGCTTTACATTAGCCTAAATTGTATATGCCGGCAAGTCTAAGAGAGAGGCAACAGAGAAATCTGTGTCAACTACAAGCAGGGTAATCAACCTTGCAGGTAAGTGGGAAAAGCTCAGCTTGGAGAAAAATGTGAGTGGGGCAGAACTGGATTGCTTGCAGGGGTAAGTCCATAGCATAGTAAAGAGAAAGCTCTAAAGCAAAAGGTGCAGGTAACGGAAGGGCTGAAGAGCTGGGATAGAAGAGCCAGGAGACACAACAGGTTGCAAGAGCACAGTGAAAGTGCTGTTACACTTGCACTGGTCTGGTCCCAAAAGATGGAAGGAGCAAGGAACAAAAAATGCACTTCCTGAGCCTCCATATTCCGGGCAGCCAACTTCAGTCACTCAAGCAACTATGTAGTAATTTTCCCTACATATGCACCTTAAGTGTTCAAGCAGGTCTTCTCTTAGCAGCTGTTTTAAGTCCCTGGAGGAAAAGAATGAAGGTGGTCCCAGACAGGCGTTTATTGCAGAATCAGTGCTGCTTAGGCACAGATGTTTTCCACCATACTCACAGGACATCACCAAAATGCCAGCTGATTATTATTGTTTGCATTTATTCTGGATTTCACCTTAATGTGGAAAATGCAATACATAAAAATAACAGCTGGATGTGGAAGGTCATTAACAAATTTTGGGGGGTGGGCTGTTTGTCCAGTGAGGTGACATTTGGGTGTGTGGCCTTTATCGCCGCACCCTTCTTTCATTTTCTCCTTACCTGATCACACAAGCTAGCTGTTTTGTTTCTGGTGACTGGAAATTTCACAATTGAGTTTGATCATTTCCATCAATTGCCCATGCTGAAGTGACAAATAAATGTCAGCAACCTGGTGCAAAGGAACTGTTCTCTCAGGAATGCCACAGAGTACATGCAACAGATTACCTTGGAGTCTGCAGTACATACACTGGGCTCTATTGATATATGTTTGTTAATAAGGTGCTTTTGCACAAGACCTCTATGAAACTTGCACAAAACTTATACAAGTCAGGTAAATATCACTCTTGCACAAAAGCTCAGTTTTACAGAGAAATCAAGAGTTGTAATAACAGCAACTGAAGTGAGTGTACCAAAAGGAGAGAGAAAGAGTAGAAATTCCTGCGGAAGAAGTGGCCCATAATATCAAAGTTCAGCTCTAGATTGGTCTAGAGCAGAAATGGGGTTTATCTGGCCCTCCATATGCTTTTGGATTACAAATTCTGTAATTCCTGGCTGAGGCCACGATACTTAAGATTCTGAAGGGAGATAGAATCCAGCAATATATGGGGAATCACAGCCTCCACATCCCTGGCTCAGGAGGCCTATAATTATTTCTTAAGACACATGTTACATATGTGACCAAACTCTAGAATGTTCACTTATCCTTACGCAAAATATGAACTACACCTCTAAACTTTCAACTGGCAGCAACACAACTAAACTTCATGTTGTGCATTCACTGTTTATATTCTTGACAAAAGGATGTTACCTGGGATGCATGAATGAGTGCGGCTGATTAACGGAATCTGCTTCCTGCTTTACAACTGGATACCATTGTTGAAATTCTAGGTTATACTGAGAATCTGCCTGAGGAAGGAAAAAAATCAGCATTTATGTTTTATGATACAACATTCCAGTTGTGAGAGTTATGATGTGGAGGAACTGCTTTACAATTATTTCTCCAATGTCATCAAATTAGGAAGGAGAAATTACAAGGCAACGAAACAGAAGCAACAGTAGAAAAGCAAGATTACCTCAGTTTCCCCCATTCCAATTACAGATGAAAGAATTAGCAGCTTTCTTGAAAACTGGTCATCTTCCAGCTTTTTTACTAGAATAAATATACTATGCCACACATAGGACCCTGCTCTGGACGATGCTCCCATACTGGCATGGAGTGGGCTTCAAAGCCTCCCATGAGTGACCAAAAGTGATCCTGTGCTTTTTTTGATCAAAGTACATGCTTCAGAAATATTCATATATTGCGTCAATGGCAGCATGTGGGATTTTAATTCAAGGTTCTTAATACCATCGTCATAGCAATGTATATCAGTATGAAACCTTCATCATGGATAAAGATGGGAAAGGAGCTAGGGTTTCCATGGCCAGATAAAATACTTATTTCAAATATGACAGCTTAAAAGAACCTTGAGGATTTCAACTTTCATTTCTGAAGGTTCAGCAACTATAGGACATGACTGCGGAGAATGAACAAACAATGTTGTTCTTCCCCCGGTGAAGGAGCACCCGTAGAATAATAACTGAAAAATCTCAGATCAGGAAGCCTAGTTACTGGCTTCAGCCTCTTTCTTTTAATCAGGAAGCAAATTAGTCAGGTAGATTTTTATAGAAAAAGGTAACGAGGAGGAGCTGGCAGAAGTCTAGAAGCAAACCTTGTCTGCAAAAGCCACATGGCTTTGCCACTTCAAAATGTGTTTCACACGTATACATCAAACAATGTTTCTTCTGTAGGAAAAGTGTTGTATTGGGATAAATTGGGCCACTTCAAATGGGACGAAAAGCCTAAATGGAAAGCACTACTGCATGTGAAATAGCATCTCAACTTGGGTGATAACTGCAATTTGCTAAGAGTGAGAATTTCAGAGATATAGAATTAATTCAGTTTTACCATTAGCCTATGACCTTGCCTTCTCATTGTTCTATCCCAGCTAACAAAGCATAAGTCTGAGTTCTTAAAAAAACGCTTCTGAGAATACCTGAGAGCCAGCGTGTGCTTTGGCTACTCATTACTCACCACTCAGTTATACTGTGAAATTAAAAAGCAAATTTGTTCCAAGAACCAACTTTGCAGAGAGCATTCATAGTGAAACTGAGAAGCAGAGAACAGAAACAGAGTTTTAGTATGTTTGTGTTTAGATCACAGATGGTGAAACTTCAAAACAGGGATCCTCCCCAGGGCAAATCTGTTTCAGCGTATCAAAGTGCTTACATCTGTAGGCAGATCTTTTTCTTCCCCTTTGCACATTTCATGTATGTGCTAAACCATGATGAGTCATTTAATATGCTTTATGCGGAGGAGACGAAACACTATTTTCACAAGACACATGGAGATGTATATGTGCACCAGAGGAACTAAAAACAGCTGGAGTTCCTAATCATAAGAACTTGCCTTCAAAAACATTTGTTTCTCCCAAATTGTGTCACAAGGAGGACACGCTATCCGTCATGAGGTTACTAAAAAATGATGGAACATCTCAGCTCCATAGATAATGCCAACCCTTTTAACAACTCTGCACTTGAAGGCAACAACACCTTGCACTATGGCTTCGGATACAGTACAGTACTTAATTCGCTTTTCAACCTTCCCCAAATCGTAATTAATTAAAAACCTGTTCTGACACATGCAAACATATTATGAGAGTCAAATAAAAATTTACCACGCCATTATGTTTTTAAAAGGATTGGACCAAAAGTTTCAACAGTAACATTTTTTTAAAATAAAGGCAAGTCTTGAATTTCCCCCTACCCTCCTGAGAAATTCTTATGCAGCACTGCTTCTCTGATTCTTGCATTTTCAGCACTTACAATATATTTAGAGTCTTTTGGGGGGGTGTCAGCCAAAGCCAGTTAGGTGTAGTTCATATTAGCAGAAGGGCATTCCTCTACCCCTCCTCCACCCCCTTTTTTCTCATCAAAATGTGAAGATCCCCAGAATCACTGCATCTTAACTATTCTTTTGCTACTTTGCTTTTCACATCTCAGAAGTGTTAGAAGCACTGCTGAAGCAGCAGAGTGTTTCTAGAATTTCTGTTAATGCTGGATAAGGATGTTCCTATTCTCACACATATAAATTCTCCTTATAAAAGCTTTAAGTAGCATTTTACATTCTGTTAAGCTAAAGGAGAGGATATAGTTGTATCATTCTTACCCAGATGCACAATTACTCCTGGGATAATGTTAATTGTCTTGCATTTTACAGATAACTTGCCCAAACCCAACAGCAATAGTTCCTCTAGAAATAAAGAGGGGGAATCACCACAACTCAGATGTAACCAGCTTTCTTTATATATTTCTTTCCTCCCACTATTGAAAGAAAGGGGATTTGGAATGATGTTCAGAAATACGTTCAATACACTTTAAGATCCGTGCAGTCCCTTCTGTTTCTTCATGCAAATGCATAGTTGCTCAACTACAAACATGCTAACACCCTGCCTCCAGCAGGAAGGGAGGAAGGTAGATAGGTGAACATGCATGTTATTGGAATGGTGTTGAGTGTAGAATACTGATAGAGAGGTCCTTAGCTCTACGCTTCTTCCATATTTTAGGTAACCACCCATTACCAAACAAGCACTATTCTACACATGAGATGAGAATATAATTCCTTGAAACTGTAATTTAATATTCTATCCACGAGACAGCCCTGGCCTATTATGTATGAGGAGTCTCACATTGGCACATCAACAAAACCATAGTCTTCATAGCAGTCGTTGTGTCCTTATTTAAATTCTCCCTCTCGCACAAATCACTCATTAAAACTCATATTGTGAAGGCTCATGGAAAGGTCATCTGTATTTATACAGCAATATGTAAATGCAGCACAATATTTTGGTAATACATAGCCCTTCATTAGCCATATTGCAAGAATGCAACAAAACGATAATGAGGTTGTTTATAAGCCTTGAGACACAATGTATCAATCATTTTCTTTTAAGGTAAGCCAAAATATTGTCTAATGAGTTACCATACCTTAAGCTGTGTTGTCATTTAATGAATAGCAACACACTTGCTACATCTTTAATGATCATATAAACCTGATTAAGCTGGGAAATTTATAGTTTCTGTTGCCATAACAAGTTCAGTATCTTCTTGGCCTGTGTACCTAGAACAAGTAAGCTCCCAATCACCCATCTGTGGTCCAACATTCATTTAGAGCTGTATTATTGCCAGTCAATGGACAATTCATGGCTGAGACGACGCCTCTAGGCAAAACCTCACATGAACTGTACTTCTCGCTACTTTATTTTACTTATCCTCCACTTCTCCCAACAAGCAGACAGCATAAGAAAAATGAAGAAGCTTGCCTATGATTAAATGGACTGATTTATATACTCATCCATGAACAGAAGTTGATCCACCAAAATCCTACAACTTTTATCTATTTACGATGACTATTGGAAAAGCAATAAATGGAAAGGGTAGTGATTAGCTTTTCCCCCTCTTCTAAGTTTCGCTTCTAGAAGACCTGGTCTTTTTGATGGAGTAAGTTAGTGCTGTTTCATTTGTTGCCAGTTAAGCTTTTGCTAGTTATGAATTCTGAGTTCCCACCTCCTGCTTTCCCATCAAGCATAACAGGGGGGAAAGTTTGTGTGGGTTTTTGGTACATATCATGGACATTTGAAATTTACAGATATGGAAAGTTCGATGTAGGTATGTGCAACCACCAGTATAGCAATTGCTCTCCATGAAGGAATTGAGTTACAGCTTGCCACTACCCTTATAAAGATACACGCAACAATTCCACCCATCTTAAAGCCTCCTCTTGAGAATTCTTAGGCATGTAAGCATGAAGCTGAAATGGCTACAGATATGCCCAAACTGCATTTTGAAATGACTGCATCACACTTTGTGGATGAGGCTTGCTGCCTTCATCAGATGGGGCCATGTAAACATATGAAGATGCCTTATAACCAAATTAAACTACTGACTCTTTTAGCCCATTGCCATCTGCTCTGTCTGCCAACATCTATGCAGGGTTTTTCCCTAGCTTGCCATCCAAGACTATTAATTGGAGATTCCAGGGACTGATCCTGAGTCACTCTCAATAAAGGCCATTGCCCGGTGGTAGAGCATCTGCTATGCATGCAGAGGGTCCCAAGTTCAATCCCCCATATCTCCAGGTAGGTCTGTCAGAGACCCTTGCCTGAACCCTGGAGAGCCACTGCCAGCCCATATTTCCCATCCTCTCATCTACGCTGGCATAAAAAGAATCTCTTGGTGCTTCTTGCTTGCTCTCAGTTTCTGACAACCTCCACCCACCAAAATAAGCTTTGCTGAGTTTTTGGAGCGGGACCATAGTTCAGTGATAGAGCTCACAATTTGCATGCAGAAGGTCTCAAGTTCAATTCATACTATTTCCAAGCCAGCTTAGATGAAATCAAGCAACACATGCTAAGAAAAGGCTGAAACATTAGGGAACCTTTGTCAGACAAGGCAGGTGATACAAGGCAGCTTTGTATGTTTGTGCATTTGTAGTTTCTTTGATGTGTTATGAAAGACACAGTATATAGTACGGACAACAAAAAAACTCCTAAAGGCTACTTATATATAAAATTTATCCAGGTGTTCACATCTCTGAATTGAAACAAACAACATTTTTCTATTTAGAAGGCAGAAAATACAAGGTGCTTCTGGGATTTTAAAAGTAGACACAATAATAATTTATAATGGAAAAGATAATTATAGATATTTAAACACTATGCTCCAGCAGAAAAGATATCTGTGGGTCTCGTTATCTGTATTCTTTTGGTGCTCTTTTAAAATAAATCACAATGACTTCTAACTATTCTCTTTAGCCATATTTAACTGTGGAACAGTTTACAACATATAACACCTAATGAAAAAGACAATAACTGGTATTTTGTAGAATGGACAGTGCTCCATGGTTACATTTATCATTGCCTGGTGCCAAGCTATTTATAACAAGGATGCATGCGTGTGTGTGAAGTAAAATCAAACAGGCAAGTCTGTACATCAATGTTAATTGATGTTCCATGCACTTAAGTCAGTTAGGAAGCAAGAAGTAAAATTCTAAACTTGTTAGCTTATCTAATATCCCTGGGTTTTAAAACACTGAAGTGTTATTTTGTTATATTTGCCATGATAATACTTCCTGATAACAACTTAAGTTTTTCAAAAATTTAAAGGGTCCAATTTACATTTAGGAAACACATATTTAGAATACTATTAATGAAATTTAAAATGTTAATTAAATGCAAATATTTTACAACTATAAATAAACTTACTTTAGCCTGGATTATTTTCTGATTTTTCATACTGAATTTTTCTTTCATTTCTTCCAAGAGACGCTTCATATTTCTCTCTTCTGGCTTGCCTAAATATTTTTTGTTAATATGAAGATAGCAATGCCATTTAGCTGATTCAAAGCCCCAGTGGCAGGTCCTCTTGTCAGGAGCTCGATGAGAATGCATCACAAATGTTTGGGGAGAAAACATCGAATAGCACTCTAAACATTGGATACATGGCGAATCTGGCTGCAGATAAAACTGTGGAGCAAATAAACCCTGACACTTTCCCAAGCACTCATGCTCTACTTCAAAGGCACCGCCTGTCTCTTTTAGCTGTGCCAGTGAATTCTTCGCGTGAAGCAGGCTGCCATTTTGAGGGAAAGTGCGAGGGCGCAGCAATGCATTGCATAGTCTCTGAGCATCAGTCAGTGTGATCAGCCCACAAGACGGGGCATTAAACGGAAGGATTCCCAAAACCTTTAAAATGTGAAGCTGGTCTGAAGTGCACCTAGAGCAATAGATGTAAAGTTCATCGCACACTGTGTTAATTTGCTGTAAAGAAAAGTCACGGAGCACAGAATTCAAGACTTGAGGCAGGCAAAGTCTCTGTTCCCCTCCAACGTTAAAACAAGATATAGACTCCCCTTCCAATAAAGTCTGTGTCAGCTCCGTAGAGCTGTCGGAAGGAACAAGCAGTGGACCAGGAAGGATCTGGGGCGATGGGAGAGGTACAAAGACAGAAGACATGCTTTCTTGAGAATGGCGAGCAGAAAATGCTGCTGGTCCTCCCAGCGAACTCTGGCTACTTAAGTGGAATTGTGCCAGTGTATGTTTCAGCCCTGGATTTAAGTTCAAGGGCTCAGATGCTGCAGCAGTGTTTGGTTTGGCATCTTCCTCTCTGTCCTCCATAAAGTTTTCTTCACATTCATCCAAATGTTCCTTCTTTATTGTTGACAATTTATTTACCACCGTTTGTTTTACATGCATTTCTGTCATTGCTTTTTTTGCTGGAGGACTGTCCTCTTCTTCTGCTGCAGTCCCCTTTTGCTTTGACTGACAACCACGGGGAAAGTTTGTCTGTGCAGCTTCCATAGCTAAACTTTAGAGAGGTGACTCTGAAGTTTGATCACTGGCAGGTCTTTCAAATCTCAATTCCTGGTTGTCTCAGCTGCTCAACCAGTATGGCTGCTTTTAATTAAATAAGACACCAAAGTAGGTAAATGCAAAGTTCAACACTTTGCATTTAAAATCACAGCCTTTGAAGTTAAGGAATCGCCTAGAAATATGTCATTCAAAAATACTTTTTCTCTAATTAACTAAATATAAAACGAACAACCCAATGCACATATAAAAAGGTTTTCCTCAAATCTTCAAGTCACTGGTCTTGAAACTGATCCAGTAATTTTGATCCAATAGAAAACTGTGATTTAGTACAAAGTTAAGCTTTGAAGGAGATTTCAATGTCTACAGGCTCTTCCATCAGAACACAGAAGTTCTCACAGTCTGAGATGTGCTGTTTTCAAACCTACACTTCTATAAGAGGGGGAGCTTTATGTATCAAATCTTGTTATTTGCACTATCATAGGCAAGGTTTTGGATTTACTGTCCAACCAAGTTTTCCAGTTCCATCAGTCTCAGTGTTAATTCACCAATAAACACTCGAGTAGAAGCTGATCCTAGATTATTGGTTGTAACTATATGTATATAGGCGACCATTGCGAATAATGAAAAATAGCTCCCAGCCATCAGCAAAATTGATTTCTTGGGTTCATCCTTTCACAAAATCTGAATGAGGGGTAGAAAAACAGGTATTTTATAATCAGAAATGTACCAAAGCAATCAAACAGTTTCAAATTAAATTCATATATTTTAAATATGCACACTTAACACAGCAATAGTGTTTCCTGAACTAACCTATTTTGATCAGTGAGAGTGCAAGCTTGAGTTACAGAAGCTTTATCTTGTTAAAATATTCTGGGCACTACTTTCAGACACTTAATCAAGAATAGTCAAATAAAAGAGATTGCTATGCGTATTTTCACTTAGAACCAAAACTATTCACAAGAAATCCATGATCTCTCAAGATCTTGCCTTGGTAATGGACTGGATGACAGCCAACAAACTGAAGCTCAATCCAGATCTAGGGCAGTTCCCTAGACTGGATGGATGGGAGGTTGCCTGCTCTTGGAGGGGTTGCATTGCCTCAGAAGTAGCAGGTATGCAGTTTGAGGTACTTCTGGATCCTTTACTGTCACTTGAGGCTCAGGTGGCCTCCGTGGTGTAGAGCCCTTCTATCAGCTTTGGCAGGTGGCCCAGCTGCACTCCTATCTGCACCTCTATCTAACCATTGTTGTCTATGCTCTGGTAACCTTTAGCTTAGATTACTGTGATGTGTTATACATAGGGCTGCCTCTGAAGGCAGTTCGGAAACTTCCAACTAGTGCAGGAATTGGTGGCTAGGTTGCACACTGGGGCAAGATGGTTTGAGCATATTACATTCTGACCAACCAATCCTGACTGCCGATTAGCTCCCAGGCCCAATTCAAAGTGCTGGTTTTGACCTATAAAGCCTTGAACAGTTCAGGATTTCCAAAAGCTGCCTAGCCCTACTTGTGGGGGAAGGAGGCATGTTTTCTTCCGGCACACATCTTTGTATTTTATCTACCTGTTCCCCATTTATTCACCTGTGCATACTCAACAATACAGACATGTGCACTCCTGATATCTTATCCACCCACTCCATTTTAATGTATCAACTGTTTAGACATATTATGAAATGACAGCCTGTCTTGCATATAATACAGGTCCTGAAGTTATCTAGGCAGAATGTAAGCAAAGCAGACATTCCACTTGACTTCTCCTCTCCTCCCCTACATATTCTGTTCGCTTTACTCACATTCCACTCAGTATTTACCCCATAACCTATTTTGAAGGGGAATGGATCAAGGTAGGGACAGCAAGTGTTAGTTTCTCTCCCACCAGCTTTGTTCCCTTCTCCTCTTGCCCCAATTACTATTTCCTGATCTCAGAATTCTCCAACATTTCCCCATAAATCTCTCTCTCTCTCTTTGTAATGCATTTCTCACCCCCTCCCAATTCACATATTTGTTATCTCTGCTGTCTCCAACCCCCATCACCAGCTAACTCCTCTCAATTTCATCACACAATCTACACAATATAGGCTATTTAGAAATACAGGGGTGATGAGAAAACAATAATTGTTTGGAAACAAATTATTGCATGTTTAAGTAAAATAAAATACTCTTGGAATTTGTAGAATTGAAAAAAGGAGCACTTCTTTCATACTTGGTAAATTCAGAATCCACAGAAGTCCTAGAAAAATCAAAGTTCCCTTTAGCCTTTTGAAACTGGTATATAAAACACAAATAAGTGCACTGCAACCATACACATTTTACATTTGGAACTTAGGTTTCTCGTGCAATAATAAAGAATGACAACACTACTGTTGCTTCAGACAAAGCAACTCCAACATAATGTATTTTCCCTTTCAACGCATGAACTGCCTATACCCTTCCCTTCTAGTTTTTGGTTAATACTCAGCATTTTTGTGGAGGGTGGGACAGGACACATTTAGCACAGGAGTTCCTCACTCCCTAAGATCACTAATTTCAAAAATCTACCATGTAAATCAGCTCACTTCTCCCATGACTAAATGTATACGCTTTCAAAATAGTCTTTCTCCAGACTTCCTCAACACACATACCACAATTACATGATTTATTTTACCCCAAAGACAATCAGAGCTTCCCACTTCCCAGAGTAACTTTTTGTCAAATTACCACACTCCATCCAAACCTAGCCCTACAAAAAAAAACCACAGACTTTCCCCTAAAAATCATTCAAGATGCCACAAAGAACCATTAACCTTACTAATACCCACCTAAGATTCCCTTTATTCTACCCCCCCAAAGACATGAAAAATCTCACAGAATTTCTTCTCCCAACGTCTTTTTGCAATATAGTGGTAACTCAGGTTAAGAACTTAATTCATTCAGGAGGTCTGTTCTTAACCTGAAACTGTTCTTAACCTGAGGCACCACTTCAGCTAATGGCGCCTCCCACTGCCACCACGAGATTTCTGTTCTCATCCTGAAGCAAAGTTCTTAACCCAAGGTACTATTTCTGGGTTAGTGGAGTCTGTAACCTGAAGCGTCTGTAACCTGAAGCGTCTGTAACCCAAGGTACCACTGTAATTCTTATACACCCATCCACAGTAAACCGCCTCCTGAAGAAACACTCAAATATATAAATACCTGTATTATTATTATTATTTAAATTTGCATACCACCCTTCATCTGTAGATCTCAGGGCAGTTCACAGCATAAAAATACAAGATAAAAACACAACATACATAATAAAAACAAAACAAGAACACAAACACATTTAAAATGATATAGGATGTTAGTCAGCTCAAAGCCTGGTTGAAGAGGAACGGTTTCATCTGGCGCCTAAAGGTGTATAATGAAGGTGCCAGGCGAACCTCCCTGAGGAGAACATTCCACAAACAGGGAGCCACTGCAGAAAAGGCTACTAGCCTCCATTTTTAAACTGCTTCAGAGGATTCCTTAGAAAAGTATAAGGGCGTCCTCAATGGGAAGATGGTAAACAAGCTTCCTTGAAAGCTCACTCAGTACTTTCCACCACCCTGCCTTTGCAAACTGGACCTGTCTATTCTAAGATCCACTCTTTTAAGTTTACACTGAGCAACGGGGAGGCCCACCAGATTGCACAAACAGTGTGCACACCCTAGAACATTTCCCAGAATCCTCCGCAATATGCAGGCATTCCAGAGCAGGTGAGCAAGGGGTTCCTCAGCAGAAAAGTCAGTCTGGGTGGAAAAGATTCCCTGCAACTGGAAATCTTTGAAAGCCACTCACTCAATACCTTATAGTCTGGAAACTCCTTGTCCATAAGTGAGTTTCTCATGAAACATCCTAAAGCAATGACTTAACACTCCCACAGCCAATGCGAGTGTGCCTTTGCTTGCAAACCCCGACAAAAGCGGCCCTCCACCCCCCAGCCTCCCCCCCCCCCACATCCTGCGCTGAATCATTCCTGGTAGAAGCTGCTGCTGCTGCTGACCCGCCCCCACCCCCGGTTCCCCCCACCGCCTTCTACTAGGAATCTCCTTCCACACCTCCAGCCCCAGAACCCCAACCCCAACTCCTCCTCTTCTTCTTCTCGTGGAATTTCCCTGCCCTGCCCTGAACTAAACTCCTTTCCCTTCTGGCATCAGACTTAACCTGCTGCTGCAGACGCTCCTCCCCCGACAGGCGGCGAGGAAGGTTAAGTCTAGCTAGCAGAGAGGCGACCGGGGGGGGGGGGGAGAGAGAGGGGGAAGGTTAGGCCGTGTGGGGCGGAGTGTCTGCAAAGAGTCTCTCCAAAGACGCCCTCAGATTTTCACCTCCTCCCCGCCCCAGCCGTATCGCCCCTTCTCTCTCTGTCCTCCGACGCCACAGCTTCCCTTCCCAGGCCGACGTTGCTCTCCAGAACAACCTCCCTCCACCCACCCCACTCGTGCATATTTGTCTAGTTTATTGCATTAAATAAATAAAATGTTTAAGGAAATCCTTCCCCCCCCCCTTCGGAGGGAGGTTGTTAGTCCGATCCCCATCGCGCAGGCGATCCTTCCCCGACACAACACTCACTAAGTAATAATTACCCCCACCCCCAAAAAGGAAGCCTATTTCCCATCCCCCATCCGGACAGGAGGCGAGTCTTTCTTTCCCCCCCCCCCTCGGCACCCCATTTGCAATACACACACACACACACCACCCCTACACACACACACACACACACCCTGCAACTGCTCGCGGCTAACCCCACTCCATTCCCCTCCCCCATCACCCTTCCTCCCCGGGACCATCGCTTTCTCTCCCCCCCCCCCATTGCCTCAGTATAAACACGGAGCCCCCCCCCCATACATACACCCTCGTCGTCTCCCCCCCCCCCCCGCCGCCCAACTCCCCCTGCCCCGCTTCTCCTCCCCGAGGGTCCCGCCGGCCGGCCGGCCTCACCTTCTTCCGAGGGAAGCGAGCGTCCTTTCCCCCGCTTCACCGTCCATACCTCACAGCCGGGCTGCCCCCGACAGAGGAGCAGAAGCCGCTGACGCGCCGCCCACCCGTGACCTCACTGCGGAGACAGAGGAGGAGGAGGAGAAGGAGGAGGAAGGAAGGAAGGAGGAGGCGGCGGCGGCGGCGATGGTGGAAAAACCACCGTGACTGAGACGGAGGCGACGGCGGCGGCGGCGCGCGGGCACGAACCCTCCAGGAGCGCGCGCCCCGCCAAGCCCCGCCCACTGTCTGGGCCAGCTGCTGGCTGGCGCTGGCTCCGGCGCTGCGTGTGTGTGTGAGGGAAAGAGCGCGTGAGGCAATACTTTCCCTTCCCTCTCTGTTTGCCTGGGAGAAAGCCAGCCCGTCTGCGCCGCCGCCGCCGCCGCGTCCTCCTACTAAACGCGGAATTTATAGAGCTGTTCCCGCTCCGCCGGTGTCCGCCTCTTCCCACCAGGCCACCCACCCCCAGAATATAAACACAGGAATACGTCTTCCCCTCGCACCCACCATCCCTCCCTCCCTTCGCTCTTCCCAGGCCACACAACAACCGAATGGCTCCGCTGCCCGCGTCTTCCTGTCTGCCCTCCGCTTCCTTGTGCCGTATTTCTCCTCAGCGTCGGTTCACACGTTACGCGGGGATCGAAAAGCCCAGGTTGGGTTTTCCGCAGCAGGACGCGTGCAACTGGAGTGGACCGCAGCGCCCTCTGGAGTGCACGCGTCTTGTGTCACATTCGGGCTTTAGGACTTCTCGAAAGCAACGCTAGTGTGGGGAAGTCAGCTGAAAACTGCGGTTTGCACGTTGTTTCTTACTAGATATTTACTCGGTTTTGTCTGATCCGTCGGCTCGTCTCCACTGCGGTTGTCGGGGATAGCTACCCCGGAGATTTTGGCGTCTGAGACAGGAAAGCCAAAGGCATTCCCCGCATAACAATTAACTCGAGGGCACTAGACTTCCCAAGTGGATTGTGGCTGTGACTCACATCTTTGTCTGTCTGCCTCCCGGGGCGACCACCCTTATCTCACGGTGAAACTGCCTGTGCTTGTTTGTCCTCAGCTTGCCTAGTCAAAACACTTCGCCCAGTTTTGCCTGCTTCTTTGCTTCTACGTGCCAGTAGGTTAAACAGTAATTGGGTGAAAGTTTGTCACTAATTCAACTTTTTTAAAGCTGAAAAAGCATATTGCCCAGCAACCAAAGTGTAAACACACAGTTGAAGACTCATGGGCACCAGCTGTTAGTTTTTCCACTAAGCTTTTGCCACAAAGATTGGGGTGAAAAGGAAGGAGAAAATAAATGGCAGTGTAATAGCTTGCACATTGTGCAACACACATGTACGCACATGCACTGTTTTCTGTCAACAGATGCCATCAAATGTATGGGCCACAACCAAGATACAGGTTCACGCAGCCCAATAAATTGCTAAGAAGACACATTCCCATCTCTAATGTAAACCACCCAGAGCTGCTTTTAATTAATGCAGCGTATCAATATATATGGCAGGTCCTTGCTAAATAAGTTTACCCCATCCAATTTTTGGCAAAGGAAAGCAAAGGGAGAGGTAAAAGGATGAATTCAAGCAAATTTATTTACATTGGACAGTTTAACTTTAGCTGCTGCAAGAGCAGGGTGCAATGGGAAGCAAACTGCCCTGGATTTCCATATAGCTGCCCCCAAACCTATTGGTTCGTGTTGAGTGAAGTAGGTAAAACAAACAAGACTGTATATATTCTCCAATTCTTCTTAGTCTTATTCTGCCTTAAAATATTGTTGCTCTTCCTTAACCCCCGAGTAACCTAACCATTACTATACTAGCAAAGTTACATAGGTAAGTGGTAGTATAATGCATACTTACCAAATTTATTCATTTCCATTCACAGGTAGGAATTGGGATTGGGGGCAGCCTATCTAGTTAGTGTTATCTAGGAATCTCTGTATTCCAATATTATTGTGTTCACCTAACAGACAACAATAGGGACGCGGGTGGCGCTGTGGGTAAAAGCCTCAGCGCCTAGGGCTTGCTGATCGAAAGGTCGGCAGTTCGAATCCCCGTGGCGGGGTGCGCTCCCGCTGCTCGGTCCCAGCGCCTGCCAACCTAGCAGTTCGAAAGCACCCCCGGGTGCAAGTAGATAAATAGGGACCGCTTACTGGCGGGAAGGTAAACGGCGTTCCGTGTGCTGCGCTGGCTCGCCAGATGCAGCTTTGTCACGCTGGCCACGTGACCCGGAAGTGTCTGCGGACAGCGCTGGCCCCCGGCCTCTTGAGTGAGATGGGCGCACAACCCCAGAGTCTGTCAAGACTGGCCCGTACGGGCAGGGGTACCTTTACCTTTACCTTTAACAGACAACAAACAGAAACATTTAAAAAATATTCCTTTATTTTAACCCAAATACATGCTGATTTTTAGATTGTAAAACAACAAAAAACACCTGGCCTAGAAGTTCTTTGGCTAAAGCAAGCCAAGCTCCCAGCTCTTTGCTGCCTGACCTAACCAGGGGAACAAGACTGCTAGGGAGCAGAGCCACTCAGTATGTGAATGCCTCACACTGTAGATAAAGCCGGTTCTCTTCCTTGCCTGAGGATTTTCTCTTTTCTGGAAAATTATTTTAAATCCATGCTTTCTCTGTTGGAGGGAGCATAAATGTAAAAAAATTAGTTTGAGTATTTTCAGTTCTGATTGAGTATTTTTATTCTAGAGGTTGTATGTGGAATGTAATAAAACATAGACCGTGCAAGCCTAATTGCCTATTAGAAATAGATGTTGGTCCTACTGAATTCAATGAGGCTTTAAAAAAAAAAGGTAAAGGACCCCTGACCGTTAAATCCAGTCACAGACGACTCTGGGGTTGCGGCGCTCATCTCGCTTTACAGGCCAAGGGAGCTGGCGTTTGTCCGTAGACAGTTTTTCCGGGTTATGTGGCCAGCATGACTAAGTCGCTTCTGGCACAACGGAACACCAAAACCAGAGCAGCGCATGGAAATGCTGTTTACCTTCCCACCGGAACAGTACCTATTTATCTACTTGCATTTTGACGTGCTTTCGAACTGCTAGTTTGGCAGGAGCAGGGACCAAGCAACGAGAGCTCACCCCATCGCGGGGATTCGAACTGCCAACCTTCTGATCAGCAAGCCCTAGGCTCTGTGGTTTAGACCACAGCGCCACCCGCGTTCCATTCAATGAGTTTTACTCCCAAGTAAATGGGTTTAGGAATGCAGCTTCTCAGCAGTTCTGCCTTTGGAATAGGAAGGTTGGTTGGTGAAGCAAATAGAAGATGGAAGGTTTTTGGCTATTGATTTTGTGGTCTCTCCAATTATTTTCAATGTCAGCACCAAATAAGTTTGAAACAACTTTGATCCCATAATGACATAATAAGCTAATATTTTAATACATCACTATGGCCTGGAAAGCCAATGGAAGCCAGGGAAGCCAGTCATTCTATTAAACTGATAGTGCCCTAAGGTTTGAAACAGATACCTCTTTTACTGAAAAGATGGATGTTTAATTTCATTGTATGCTGCTTTGCAGGCTCATGAGCAGAAAAGCAGCATGTAAATTAAAATATACATATATTAAATGTTTTGTCTCTTAGCTTCCAGACTTTTACTCAGTAAGTTTTGCAATTTACACAGATTCATAGGTAGGGGTGGCCCAAGACATTTTGGCACATGAGGAGGAACCCAAAATGGTGTCACCCTCTCCCAGCCAGGGAAGGAGGGGTCAGGGAAGATCTACATAAGGAACAAAGAGGGAAGAAATATCTACATCAAGATCTGCTGCCTGTGAATCCTGCCATCTGAGGCAGTCACCTCACCTTGCCTAGTGGATGTGCTGGCCCTGCTCATGTGTTACCTTTAATTTGCACTAATCCTAATACATGGATTATAATTTATTTCCATGAATGCCAGATCAACACTGATCAAAAACGGAATTGTCAATAAGAGTATAAATATAATTTGGAGTGGGAAAGAAGAGCAGCTGCTAAAACTGAACACTAAAGTAAGTGTCGCTAGTCTAGAGAAAGGGAAACCTATCCAGAAGCACTTGGAGTATTAGAGCTACTTACTTAAGAAGATGTGGTGTTAAATGTGTATTCTTACTAAATTTATTTACTTTAAACTACTACTACTAATAATAATAATAATATGCTGCCCATCTGACTGGGTTGCCCCAGCCCCTGGGCTGTTTCCAGCAAATTAAAACATTAAGCACAGTAAAGCATCAAACATTAAAAACTTCTCTAAACAGGGCTGCCTTCAGATTTATTCTAAAAGTCAGATAGTTGTTCATTTTCTCTGCCTAGTTCCCTGCAGCCTCACGTCTCACAATGAAGGAACTGCCAGAAAGGTAGAGTTGGATCTCAGTGTCTGGGCTGAATGATAGGGGTGTATAACAATAAAGGTAAAGGGACCCCTGACCATTAGGTCCAGTCATGACCGACTCGGGGGTTGCGGCGCTCATCTCGCTTTATTGGCCGAGGGAGCCGGCGTACAGCTTCTGGGTCATGTGGCCAGCATGACTAAGCCGCTTCTGGCAAACCAAAGCAGCACATGGAAACGCCGTTTACCTTCCCGCCGGAGCACTACCTATTTATCTACTTGCACTTTGACGTGCTTTCGAACTGCTAGGTGTGCAGGAGCTGGGACCGAGCAACGGGAGCTCACCCCGTTGCGGGGATTCGAACCAATGACCTTCTGATTAACAAGTCCTAGGCTCTGTGATTTAATCCCACAGCGCCACCCGTGTCGCCATTTATAACAATACCGTACACATAAAACCATACAGTAAAAACAGACATCAGTTAACCATTGCAGAAAGATGTATTCTTAATTGCCTGCATAGGTCTGGTGGAACGGAAATGTTTTCATAGAATCATAGAGTTGGAAGAGACCACAAGGGCCATCGAGTCCAACCCCCTGCCAAGCAGGAAACACCACCAGATTTTCAGCAGGTGTTTAAAAGTTGAAATAAAAGGCACCTTGCAACCTTCAAATAATTCATGCCGTATTGTAAAGGACTTGTTCTTAAGACTCATGGCCACAGGATTAGTTTAAACCACAAGACTGGGAGTAGTCAGGGGTTAAAATTGCTGGGCACAGGGTGTTGAAAGCAGCACAAGGGATGGGGACGGCTTTTTAAATGCACATCCTTCATTATCCCTGGTGGCTCTCCAGCAAAGCTTCAAAGATTAGAGCTTTCAGTTCTCATACAAGATGAAATAAACACATCAAGTTCCTTTAAAGAGCTTTCTACATGGCACACAGAAAAAACTCCACAAGGCAATTTTAAAATCTCTTTATAGCTCACCTTTCACATCTTTTAATGTAGTTTCTGATAGGTGGTGTCTCTCTCACCCACACGTGAAAGGAGAAGTGAGACAACTGATCTGCATTTTTAATGCACAAGTGAAAATTGCTATTCCAAATTACTTCATGTTAAGAGAGAGGTGTTGACTAGTGTTGTACAAAAACTTAAAAATAACCTTCCTGTCAAACTGGTTAGCATACACACCAAACCTGTTTCTCAAACTGCTAAGATGTATACGGCACTTTGTCACACTGTTTTATGAATTAATTCAAATTCATCATTTCCATTTGTGAACATCTCTCATTATCTACCACTTACAAAGGATATGTGCTTCCTACATTATCTGAAAATCTAATTAACACACCAGGAGAGAAATGGAAAACATATTCACTACAATTCCTTGAGCTAAAGCTATGAATCAGAATAGATACCAACTGTCCAAATGTACAGGTGCATGTGGTTAGGAACCCTAGGTATAAAAAATAATAATCAAACGCTAGCTCCCCATCACTTACATTAGGCTTTTCTGTGTTAGTGTGGTGGCCTGAGACCAAACACAAAGAATTCCCCTTTTCATCTTCCCATTCCTTTAAGACATCAGCCCCAGCAAGGGACGCGGGTGGCGCTGTGGGTAAAAGCCTCAGCGCCTAGGGCTTGCCGATCGAAAGGTCGGCGGTTCGAATCCTCGCGGCGGGGTGTGCTCCCGTTGCTCGGTCCCAGCGCCTGCCAACCTAGCAGTTCGAAAGCACCCCCAGGTGCAAGTAGATAAATAGGGACCGCTTACTGGCGGGAAGGTAAACGGCGTTTCCGTGTGCTGCGCTGGCTCGCCACATGCAGCTTTGTCATGCTGGCCACGTGACCCGGAAGTGTCTCCGGACAGCGCTGGCCCCTGGCCTCTTAAGTGAGATGGGCACACAACCCCAGAGTCTGTCAAGACTGGCCCGTACGGGCAGGGGTACCTTTACCTTACCTATCTTCTTTCCCTCCATTTTACCTGAGAACAGTGCAGACTTTATGACTTTAGCATCAACCTACATTCCCCCCCTCCCACTTTGCTTAGCATTTAGTCTGATGAAGAATGCTGGAGAACTCAAAACATTGCTTCCTATTTTGTGACAGTTCCCATCTGATCCTAACATTGGTATTCTCCTATTGTGGATTTTGAAACACTTATCTTGTGTTATCTCAAATGGGTCATGTATTATATTACCCAACAATCCCTAAAATCATCACTGTTACCTTCTACAAAGTTCTGCTATAGACACTTAAGGACGTAGGAGTCTACCTTATACTTGGACAGGGCATGGAGCTCAGTAGTATCTCTTGACAGCAGCTCACTGGAGCTTTGAACAAGAGTCACTCTCAGCTCTACTTGGAGATTTCAGGGATTGAATCTAGGACATTTTGCATGCAGAGCATGTGCTTTACAGCTGTGAAGGGCTAGCTGTGGCTGGTTCAAGTGAATTATAGCAACATTTATTAAAATAGTTAAAGCGGAATAATGATAATAATGTAATTTATTATTTCTACCCAGCCCATCTGGCTGGGTTTCCGCAGCCACTCTGGGCAGCTTCCAACAGAACATTAAAAACGGAATAAAACTTCAAACATTAAAAACTTCCCTAAAAGTCGGATAGTTGTTTATTTCCTTGACATCTGATGGGAGGGTGTTTCACAGGGCGGGTGCCACTACCGAGAAGGTCCTCTGCCTGGTTCCCTGTAACTTGGCTTCTCGCAGTGAGGGAACTGCCAGAAGGCCCTCAGAGCTGGATCTCAGTGTCCTGGTTGAATGATGGGGGTGGAGACGCTCCTTCAGGTATACTGGGCCGAGGAAGTGATAATACTACCTAAATATATTGGCACAATAATGATCTCAAAATCTTACAGAGATTCTTGTGTCCATTGATAGTGCATTTAAGAGATTCTGGAAGCCCAGTTGTAAAACACAACTGCTGACAGGCTAAATATTATTCTGATTGTACTGCAAACTTAGATCCTTGAGTGTCCATTTGATAACGAAGTTTTTTCCCCTATATTTCCAGTGCAAGACGCCTTAAGTTTGATATAAAATGTTAGTTTACAGATACAGTAAAGGGAGATAAGTCTGCATTTGATCTATAATTAGCAGCATGGTTACCAAGAAACAGCATCACTTGTCTAGGGGCAGCAGGGAGGCATATGGTTATAATAACCACACAAAATATTAGTAATTCCCAAGAATAACAGTCTCTTGCAGCAATGGCAGTGACTGTTTCGAGTTGGTGCGTTGGGAATTTTTAAGTCCCCCTCCTGCTCATGACTTTTACAGCACTAAAAAGGAAATACCTCATTTAAATATGTGCAAACACCCATTGTCTTCCAACTAAGAAACTATTCTCTATACTGTATATTCATAGATAGGGAGAATGGATTTCATGTGAGATGGAATGAGCCTTACTCCTTGATAAATAGATCCAATCACCTCTCATTTAGAAATTAAATCATTCCTTAATTTAAAAAAGTCATAACACATTTTAAAAGAAGTCAAATGAAGTAAAAAACTAGAATACTTTCCAGGTTCTGCCTCCTACTTCACGAATCCATTGAAAATTACAAATATCATTTCCTAAAATTGAATTTCAGCCACACAGACAAATAAAGAGCAAAATCGGATCCAGAACCCACCAGAATTTAGCATTAGAAGACCCTACTTTCAATACCATGGCTCAGCCCTGGAAATGTGAAGGATCTCTATGCCATGTCCAGAGTACCTCCCCACTGCGCAACCACAACTAGGCTCCGTATGTCTAGGGCAAGATATATTCCAGATTTGGGTGAGGATACTGTGTTGATCGACATCTCCCACCCCACAACATGAGATTTGATAACTCCAACTTCCAAGATACCAATTAACGTAATGAACTGAAACATAGGAACTCTCGCACGAACTTCATCTCAGTACCTTTCACCTAGGTGGAAGCGGAGGTTTTGCTACTCAGGTAGACCACAGAGAAGTCAGGAAAGCAGAATCCAGAAAGAGTGATATTAAGATGCACCATAATAGGTAGTTCCAACCAAAGACAGGAGTCTTGATGAGTAACATGACAAGGTTGCCTACTAGCTCTTTGGATAAGCCAGGGAACAAGTCTGTCCCACAATGTCTGCTCCATTAGGCAACAGGCTCCTTAAATCTGTCCATCACACAAGGTCACTATTATGCTTGATTTTGCAGGTAAAGGGAGAGACAGCCAATAGATAAAATCTTAGCAGCAAATGGTAGGCTTGGTGAAAACAGGCACATATGGACTTGTTTGGCTGTAATTCTAAAGTTAAAAACAGGCATTTGGATGTTATTCTCTTTTTTTCAAACAGTGAAAACACAGCTCTTTTGAGAGCAAAGGAGGACATGTCTTTCTCTGGCACAAAGAAGTATACAGGTGCTGCACCTGGATTTGATACATGTCCAAATGTGATCTTCCTTCACTCCTGAGATTCAGTGTTTCACTGTCAAGTGGGAAGCGCTCCTTAAACACAACACAAAATTGCCCTGAGTAATGTGTGAAGGGGGCCGGGAGCCATGGCAGCTCTACACCATACTTTTAAAGCACACCCTACACACATTTAAGGGATCTGACCTCCCCTAAAGAATCTTGGGAACTATAGTTTCCCTGCCAGAGCGCTACTAGTACCAGCATATTTAAACTATGCTTTAAATGTATAGTATGGGACGTGGGTGGCGCTGTGGCCTAAACCACAGAGCCTTGGGCTTGCCGATCAGAAGGTCGGCGGTTCGAATCCCCATGACAAGGTGAGCTCCCATTGCTCAGTCCCTGCTCCTGCCAACCTAGCAGTTCGAAAGCACGTCAAAGTGCAAGTAGATAAATAGGTACCGCTCCGTCGGGAAGGTAAACGGTGTTTCTGAGCGCTGCTCTGGTTCGCCAGAAGCAGCTTAGTCATGCTGGCCACATGACCCAGAAGCTGTCGGCGAACAAACGCCGGCTCCCTTGGCCAGTAAAGCGAGATGAGCGCCGCAACCCTAGAGTTGTCCATGACTGGACTTAACGGTCAGGGGTCCCTTTACCTTTAAATGTATAGTGTGGACCTGCCGCTAGTCTGCAACTCAGCATTTTCAATAGGGCTGTAAACAAAAAGTACGATGGAAGTACGTCTTATGATGCACATTTCTCTTAACTGCTAATTGGCATTACTATAACCTAAATTGTACCCTTCCCTGCAGAAGAGATGCCAGTTCATAGACTCCCATCATGAATTAAGATTTGAGGAGTTAATCGTCTGTGAAAACTAATTATGTGTTTACTGTCTAATGTTCAAGAGCTCTCCAGTAGTAATAAAGAGAAGTAAATAAAATTGCTAAATTAGAAGAATACTCAAGGAAAGCGTACAATGAGTGCAACACAGGATTTAAAGAAAAAGCCCTGGTGGTTTTTTTTTAATTTTGAAACTTAAAATGGAAAGTAAAAAAGTGTGCAGAAATACAAGAGATTACACAGTACAGTACAATATCTGCAAAATGAAGGAAGTACATAGTACAAGATGGAAGCACCCATTTAGTTCAATGTTTACACTAAAGGGCTACCTTCAGAAAAGCATGCTGCATTAGCTGTCCATGTCTGAATTCCCTGTTCAATATTTTAAGACAGCCTCTATACATTTAATATTTTTGTTAAAAACAACAACAACTAACAACTTAATACCATGGCACTTGTTTGGAAACATGAAAAACAAAACAAAACTTGATATTTGCTTTTAACATCCCTCAGTTCGTTGTGAAAAATTGACACTATAAGATGAAATAAGTAAGACACACATATACAAGGGGGTAGGAAGCACATTGTAACATCTGCAATTTTACTCCTTTTGTGCTTTGAAGAAAAGTCTTAGATGTGAGAATTTCACTCACCTACAGTTTGTGAGTCAGAAAATGTACCTCTTATGTAAGTCATTCTGTACCATGCAGCTTATGAAGTGAAACCGCTGTTAGTGGCCTAATTTCAGATACATTAAGAAAGGACGAAATAAAATAAGAGGGCACAAGCCAAGTTGTAAGTTAGCTCTATTAAGTTATAGAGGTCTCCTTCCCCCTTCAAGAATGTAAAACTGAAAGACTACTCATCAGATCTAAAACATAGCACAATTAAATGTTTTTAGATGTACCCTGTAACTGACATGAGCTTAACAAGGGAAAGTACCAAAGTGGTTGAATTCCTCCTCTTCAACATGCCAGTGTTTGAAAAGCACAATGAAGATAATGCATACTAGTCAAAGAGGCAATTTTTGCCTTAATGCACAAATGTACCATAGATTAAGTTCACAATGGCAGAGAAAAATAACTCCAGAAGGCTAACTAGAATGTGCTTGGTTCTGGACAACTATTAAGTTAAGTCCACATTTCTATATTATCTAAAACACTTTGAAAATCCCTTCTCTTTACAAGCATTTAAAAATCAAGCAAAATACACAAGTGACATCTCCAGCCAGCAGTTCCTCGACTTTTAAGATAAAGCATGCAACTTTTTCTCGGTACTTCATTATATTAATTATATACAGACCTTTAGAACGCCCATCTTCACTGACCTAGCTGGTTTGAATTTTTATTTAGACTTTTGCATACATCTTAGAGCAGTAAGTATAGGACCATGAAAGGAGCCACACTTCCCTAATCACATTAATAGAGGGATCCTTTTGTAGTGGTATAGTGTAATGGTTTTTCAAACTGTACAGCTGCTGTATGAGCCTATTAGCCTTTTAAATCCATAGTGAAAATAAATTCTGGTCTACCTTAACAGAAGCTACAAAATTATAAAGCTGGCTGCATGAGGTTGTATTTGTTAACATTAGCTGCCTATTTCTGCTAAATACTTATTTTTTCTTTTTAAAAAACCCTCTACTGGTTCATTTTAATTCAGACTGATACCATACATTTTATTAGCCCTTTTGAAAAGGACAGACTTAAGAAGGCACTCATTTACATAGCAAGGATGTATACCAAAGAACTTTGATTAAATGAATGACAAGTAATTTTGGAGTTAAATCTACTGCATGGTGCTTGAAAGAAAAGTCCTATTTAGAGACAGCCATGGTTTCCGCTGTCAAGAAAGCAACTATTCTCCATGACTCTGTCAAGCCTATAGTAAATGCTGTGCCACTTCCAAGTCTAAAAAAAATAGCAAGGCATTAAAGTGGTACCTTGGTTTACTAATGATTCGGTTTACAAACTCCGCAAATAGTGTCCTGGTTTGAGAACTTTACCTCGGCATAAGAACAAAATCCGAACGGTGGAAGGACACCGGCGGCAGGAGGCCTCATTAGGGAAAGCATGCCTTGGTTTAAGAACAGTTTCAGTTTAAGAACCGACTTCCAGAATGGATTGAGTTCGTAAACCGAGGTACCACTGTATCCTGGAGACTGCAAATATTACACCACAATCCTATGCATGTTTGCTCAGAAGTAAATCCCACCAAATCCAATGGCGCCTACTCAAAGTGCACCCAGGATTGCAATGCTAAAATTGTAACATAAAAGATGAAACTTTACGTCCAGTTCACACTGAATGTGGAATATACATGGAATGGAAGCGGGTTGTGGCAGTACATGTAAATTCTCCTGCTGCTCTTCATTTGTTTTCAGTCTAACACATTACCATCACCAATGCGAGTAAGCTTCTTAGCCAGGTCTGAGAACTCAGGTTTATCAAGGGTTCTTCAAATGAATTAGGGAGCATACTCGTTTTACTCTGGGTTGGCAACATACACATGTAAAACTGAAGACAGCTGGACTTGATGTGTTAATTTCACTTAATGCAAGCAGGTGCTCTTTAATTAGACCACTTTGAACCCAGAGCTGCATTACATTTCAAGTGGAATAGGTGGCAACATCCTCTATTTCACATTAGGCAGCCTGTAGGAAAATGGTTGCCTTGATGATTCAAGTTCAACTTTGGCAAAATCTGTTTTAGTGTTTTAGATTTCCTTATAGTCAAATAAAAAGCATCCAGCTTATATGGCAGGTTAATGAAAGGTTCTTATTTGATAGCAAATGACAAAGGTAAATGCATTTTATTAATTGCATCCCAACTGCAAACTGTTCATCCATGCAGAAAAATGTGTCAGCGACAAATGGCACAGTTCAGAAGTGGGAGCTCAGACACATTCCTCAGCAGACATCAGAAGGGGATTGATATATTCAAAGCCTTCAAATTCAGACTGGTCAATCTTCTTCACAATATCACTGAAAATAAAAAGAGCATTTATATTCTCAAAAAACAATACAATACAATTTGTACTGAGGAAAAACCCCAGAGAGTGACTGTATTCAGCACTGGCTCTACTGAAACATCAGATTCATCAGGCTACTCTGTCAACTGTCCACCAGCAACCATTCCATCAAGCTACTACAGAAGGACAAAAGTTGCTGAAAAAGTAGTAACTTTTAGCCCTTTCCCTCTGAATCTTTCTATTCAAGCTGGTCTACAAGACCTCTGTAACTAAGAACCAGTGCAGAAGCTTCCTTTTTCCCCTTCTCTTTCTGAGTCCCATCTTTTGTAGTCTTTTAGATTGTAAGCCTGAGGGCAGGGACTGTCTTTTCATTCATGTCTGTAAGCTGCTCGGGGAGCCCCCCCATTAAACTTAAAACTGAGGTGCTAAAAACAAATAAGGGAGCCCAAAGAAATGTGCTCGTCAGGGTTCTGATGCACTGAACAAAAAGTACACACAGAAATTCTTTTAGTCACTTCTCCTATCACTAAACTATAATTCAAGTAGAAACTATTATGTTCGTTTATTGTTGTTGTTCTGGGATTCAGAATTTTTTTTTTCTTGTTTTCCTCCTCCAAAAAATTGGTGTGTCTTATGGTCTGGTGCGTCTTATAGAGCAAAAAATACGGTGTACGAAATGAAGCTGCCAGGCGAGCTACCATGGGGAGGGCACCACTGGTGATATAGTTGGCGCAAGAGCTGGTTTGCGGGGTGGCGCAAAGTGAGGAGAGTTGGGCTCAGGCAGCCACTTCCTGTACTATAACGGTGATAGCAGCAGCCAGGTAAGCAGCATTCATGGACTGGGGCAATGAGAGGGGAAGACAAAGAGGGGAGGACAATTAGGCCTGGCAGAATAGCCAAGCACATGGAGCAGCAGTGCAGGAGCTGCCCACCAAGGGTGCAATATTGCTGGCTGCTTCACTATTGTGTTCTGTGCAGGCATCACCCTGATGAAACAGAACCCAACAGGACTGAACCCTTCCACTCTCTGCAGTGTGGCAGGAAGAGGGGGGCCTAAGGAGATATACCGTCTTCCTTCCTCAGCCCTCCCCCTGACTACCTTGGGTTTAAAAAACCCTAATTAACATTAGCCCTGCCCTCCGAGTTGATTCAGAGTTCCTGGTCAGCTGTTAATGGAGTCAGATTGGAGGAGCATGCACAGGCCTAGAAATTAATAAATTATGCTATCCATTTATAAATTTCTATTTTTTTTGGTGCTTAGAATTCCTGAGCAATACCGGGTAATTTCCACCAATTCTTATTATAAGCAAGTATTCGCTCTCCAAAGTTAGAAATATATCTACGCTTGTCCTCATATAACCTTAACAATAAATAATAATAATAATAATAATAATAATAATAATAATAATAATTTATTTATACCCCACCCATCTGGCTGGGTTTCCCCAGCCATACATAGATGCTTTGCATGCAGATGGCTTCAGGGTCAATTCATGTCAACACTACTTGTGATCAGGTATCAGGTGATATATCTCTCCCAGAGACCCTGGAAAGTAGGTGCCAGGCAATACTGGGCAAGACAGACACTAAGTCTGGTTTTGGTATAAAGTGGCTTCCTGTGCTGAACTATCTGAAGTTACAAAATCCTGGATTGGCGCCAATTATATTTTTCTAAATCTCAGAAACCATGTTAGTTACAATTCATTGTGCAATTTACCAGTTGCCATTTTGTTCACCCCAATGGGGTAGTCATTTTTGGTCACATGGGAATATGAGCAGCTCTGCTGAATCAGACTAAGCAACTATCCAATTCAGTGTTCTGCTTCCAGCAATGGCCAGTCATCCAGGATACCTACAAGAAGGCAGAATGTGGATAGCCTTCTTTGTTTGTCTCTACTTCTGGAAACTGTTAGAGGTTCTGAAGTTCCATCATGGCAAATACTACCACAATAAGAGCTGTTAGAATTGCAAGCGAGCATTTCGTTCAGTTTAGTAGCTTAATCATTTACTTACTCATCATCAGGGGTGAGTTGAACAGGCTCATTCGTGAACTGGGAGTCAAAGTTGTCCAGACCAAATTCTCCACATATGTTTGGTTTAAAGGGAGGAACCACTTGCTTTTGTTCCATCTAGGAATAAGTTCACATAGCATTTAAGTGTTGCTGCTGGATAATTACATAGAGTGCATTAAGGATAATTCACATTTCTCTTAGGAGGACAAACTATGGGTTATAGTGTTTGTAAGCTTTTATTCCACACAATGATCCTATTGCTTTGGAGGCTCTGTATTGCAGAGTATAATGGGTAGAACGCTTTTGGCCCCCTTGTGGTTATGCTACAGGGTGCCACGGGGAACTATTTTATCCCCCAGTGCTACTTAATGAAGCCACAGGGAACTGTTATCAGGAGTTTGGGGCCAAGGTGCCACCAGTACACTGTCGGCACTCACCTCGAATTCTCCATTTATTACATTGGAATCAGGATAACACCTGGACTGGTGCCAGTTTGGCAAATCTGCAGGCGAGTGGTTCCCATGGCAGAAAACAAAACCTGGATGTGGTTGCATTCCCTATGAACGAGCAGGTTACACAGTCCAGGGTGCTTCTATACCTAGCTCTGTCTCTGGAAGCCCAGACTGCCTCAGTACCTAGAAGCCCTTTTTACCAGCTGGGCCTGATACAACAGCTACAACCATTCCTGGACCAGCTTAACTTGACCACAGTAGTTCAGGCACTGGTGACTTCAAGATAAAATTACTGCAATGCACTCTATCTGGGGCTTCCCTTGTTCTTGATTTGAAAACTGCAGCTAGTACAGAATACTGCAGCATGGTTGCTGACAGAAGCGAGACCCTGCCAACTTATAAACACGTCTGCTTAGAGATTTCCATTGGTTACAGGATCAGGTTCAAGGTACTGTTCCTGGTATATAAAGCCCTTAACAAGCCTGGGACCAGGATGGCCTTACCCAATATGTGCCCACTCAACTGCTTTGATCTGCCGAAGTGACACTGTTAACAAGTGCCACACAATAATTATCCCATACTTCTAAAGAAATTTTTGTGTGGCATCACCTACACTTTGGTAGTAGGTGACATCAAACAGACGTCTTTGCTATATTCTTTTCAGCATCTGCTTAAATTATTTTTGTTTAGGCAAATCTATCCAGACATATACATGCTGACATGTTTTAATCTCTTTTTAGTTTACTCCTTTTTAAAATTGTTTTTAATTACTTTTTTAAAATGAAAATTTTAATATTTATCGTTAACCACCTAGAGATTTTGTTACAATCAAGCAGTATATAAGTTTTGTTAAATCTTTAAAACCCCTTGCTCTGAACATAATCCTCAAACTTCTGAAAACATGCTGAGTAGTAGCATGGTAAAAGGGAACTGAGCTCCTGAAGTACTAAAATGACCACTGCACTGCGTAGTTCATGCTCACTTTGAGTACTGGAAAGGATATTGTTCATGCCCCAAAAAGATTAATTATCTGCTTATAATATAAAATCTATGGGGAAAACTCAATGTTTTTTGGCAACTTTTCACTGACAATGGCAGAGGCTCTCTCATCCAGGCAAGATTTCAGATATTGACTGTGCATAGAACTATTTAAAAGCAATATTTATACTGTCCACTTACCAGGTCCCAATCAACATTACGAAAAAATGGATGTCCCTGAATGTCTGCAAACCCTGTTTGAGGATGACAACCTAGCCGTTCTTTTGGATCCTAGGTAAAGAAAACATGTAACATGAAGGTCAAATTAAGCTTAATAAGACTATTGTAACTGGGCCAGTAAACATGCATAGATTGTAAATATAAATGAGTTTCAGTACACAAATTGTTAAAGTGCTCATATTACATTCCTTCCCAAATATGTATTTTGATATTTTTATACGAATTTTCTCTTGCCAGTTTTAAACATGTATATTTAAGAATCAAAGTTCAACCCAAATATGGCACAAGCTCTTACCTTGTTAAGAAAGCTTTTTAAAACACTTGCTGCCTTCACAGAAAGGGATCGTGGGATACGGATTTGCTTCTCTAGAATAACTAGAAGAAATAATTAATAACATTTTAATTTCATGAATTTTCTGTTTTAAAATTCTAAAGGTGTGTTTTGGAACTGAGGTACAACGGAAAACTCAATCTGTATAAGAGGTTGAACTAAATTAAAGGCTGTTTTTTATGCTAAATAGTAGTATTCGTTTGGACCATGGGATGTTAATTTCACCTCTTTTGTGCTTTAAATACATAGAATAATTTAAAAAGACATGTAGGTTTCCTTTTCTGGTATAGGAACTTGACTGCACACTCCTTTATTTCAAAAGTTAAGATCTAGCCACAGAAGTAAACTTTCAGGTCTCTAAAGGCAATGGAAAATCAGCCCAATACACTGCTGTCCTTTAGCTAATTTTGCACTATGTTTGTTCAGAAAGCACAAATCTACTTGGGAATCAGGCATTCATCAGGAGATAAACTTTGCCTCATTGTACATTTCACCATTTAATTTCAATCATACTTGCTCCTCATTGAAATGCATCATCCATGATCCACAGAATCAACTGCTTGAACAAAGTAAAAATTGTGCTTTTGAATTACTTACCTTGGAAAAGATAGTCTTCTGTATTTTGATCAGGATTATCAGAGCTTCCAACAATATCAAATGGTGATCTGCCTGCCATCATTTCAAACATCAGGACACCTAAAGCCCACCAGTCCACACTAAATCCTGTGATTTAAAACAAGGCAGAACACTACTTTTAAAGGATTTGGTATAATCAGCATGTTTATCTGGCAAAGCCTTTAAAGATGTGGTGGAAAGTAATAGATATAGCAGGAAGAAGAGCAGCGGTTAGACTACACAATCGAGGATTTCAAGGTAAATCTAGGTGGATAAGAAATTCCAGGCTTTCAATGACATCCTTATGATCGCTATGGCCTAGTTCTCCCAAAGAGATAGTAAGCCAGTTCCCCAAGTGGTTGCAGGTGGGCTCCACAGCTTGGGATGGCACCTCCCATCCGCTCAGGCAGGCAGGGTCTAATCTACTGACCGATTCACCTGGCGGGAGGGCAATCCCACTGATCAAACTGGCCTACCTCTTGCTGTGGCCAGTCTGGTCTGGCCGAGCTCCATAAGAACCTAGCCTGCTTCATCTTTCTTTTTAAAAACCTCACACTTTCCCCCTTTTTCTTGCTTATTATCTTTTCTCTGAACCCCACTGTACTCCTTCTACTTCCTTGCCAGATCTCTGGCCCCCACCATCCTCTGCACAGGGCGAGGAAACACTCAGAGGGCTGCAGGATGAGCAGTGCTGTGAGGGAGCTTGAACATGGTTCCCACATTCTAAGAAATCAAACTGATGAAGCAGAACTGGTCACTGTCAATTTATTTTGCATTTGAATCAAGTGCTAGGTTTAATTGCACAAACATTTTGAGTACAAGAGGGGTTCAGTGCCAGGGGGAAACTGTGGTGGACATTTAGTTTGTGTGGTAACTACTCATGCTCTCCAGGTTTGGTATTTATACATGTAGTATTTACCATAATCTTCTCCACGCAAGATCTCAGGAGCAATGTAGTTAGGAGTGCCACAGAATGTGCTTGTTGTGTCTCCAGGCCTTAATCCTTCCTTTTAAAATGGAAACAAAGGGGAATGAAAATCATACGCAAATATTTATTCTGCTTCCCATCGTAATAGCAAGTCAGTTGTTTTAACTGCACAACACCTAATTTAACAGGCAAGAACAAACATACGAGCTCTTTTTCATACAGGCACCACACTTTCAGAATAAAAATTTTAATTGATAAGAAATACACTGGAAAACAAAAAGAAACAACTCCTAGCTTGATCTTTAGCATAGATCACAAATACTTTATAATATGATTGTGGGACATCCAGAAAGCATAAAACAATGCAGCTACATAAGAACAGGAATCATTCCCAAAATATAATTATAAGCCTTTTGCATTCAATGAGAGGTGTAAGCTTGCTTTTGCAGGGTAATCTTATTTATATTAGATCTAATTCGAGACAAAGAAGTCTCTCTTCAGATCTTTCATATTTGTCAGAATTGAAAATCCCTGTTTACAATAATATGTCATGGAGAACTGTAGAATAGTGAATGCTCTTGAAAGAGAGTTGTTTCTGGTTCTATATCCAAAAAGAGTCCAGTGGCATACTCCTGTATTTCATTATACTACACTGAAAAGTTTAAACATTTCTTTGATTGTTCTTGAATCTTCCTGCCACACTTGCCATCCTCTCCTGCCAAACCAGTGTGGAGCGCCACACCCTTTGAGAACCACTGCACTAGATCAAGATAAAAGTAGCGCTCTTTCTAAAAACTGAAGATGTTCTGGGCTGCTAGCTAAAGTCCATGGAAAATCATTTTACTGAATTAGCAGAAAATCTAATTAGCACAATTCCAAACTACTTGAGGCTCCCACTGGTGGCCAGAGGTGGCAGCATTTTTTAACAATCTACTCAAATCCCCCTGAAAATCTGCACTGGAGGACTGTGAGACCACCCCTGAACAGTGTGGAGGAAGTCATGTTTGGGGCTGCAGGGGATAGAAGAAAACAGCAATAACTGGAGCTTGTGTACTTATGGGAGGACAACATGGCAGCCTTACTGCCTGACTTACTGCCTTACTGCCTGACTTACTGACTTACTGCTGCTTCTAGACAACTTGAAAAAATGAGTCAAGAGAAACCATGACAACTGCAGTCCATTGATATTCCTCTTCTCTCCAGTTATTTGGTAATTTGATTGCATCATTGTACATATTTTAATGAGGCCAACCTAATAAAAAACTACAGCACATTCTAGGGAGGAAAATCATGTTAGGAAAATCAAGACTTCAAGATGTTTGGAGATTTTGCCTCTTACCTTGCACATGCCATAGTCAGTCAGTTTGATATGCCCCTCAGAATCTAGCAACACATTATCGAGTTTCAAATCCCTATAAATTATTCCTCGTTCATGAAGGTAGTTTAATGCTAAACTGATTTCTGCCGAGTAAAACCTAAAATGAAATTGAAGTGCCTTATTTTATTCTTAAGCTTCCATAGCTAGATCCAACAACACCAGCAGTGTATATCAAACGTTATGAAACTGGGTGTCCCTTCTAAGCTTATTAGTCATCTCAGGCCTCCCTGAAATCTATAAGTTAGAGTGTTACATCCTCTGTGGAGGAGCTATTTCTACCCTTCATCATTAGGCATTCGAGTTTTAGGTCTTTGAGAAAGCTGGAATATATTAAGTATAATTAGTAGTGACCTGACCCTTCAACCCTTCAGTTGAACCCCAGTAATTCCAAGCACTGATGCATATGAACACAACTAGCCTTTTTGTGTCTTCTTTCTGCTGAGTGGCAAAAAAAAGTTAAATGTCTAAAAATCAGTCTCTTGGCAGTTTTAAAAGGCTTTTTGAAGCGGGAGCCAATTATGTCCGCCAGAAGAGATCAAACTGTGGTGTCTGAGAAATTCAAGAACAACAGCTAAAACGAGTAAGAAAGTAAATCTAGAAATTGAAGGTATAAACAAGTGAAGAATATACAACTTTTATTCACCTCTCTCAGCTGTGCTGGCAAAGAATGAGCACAGGAGGCAGTAGGTGGTACTTAACTAAGTTTTACTCAGAGTAAACCCATTGAAATGATTATGACTAAGCTAGCTCCATTAATTTCAGTAGGTCTCCTTTGAGCAACACATAGTGGAATACGAGCCAGTGCCACATAAAATGACTGTGGCACCCATTTCAGAGTTCTAGGGTACTTTGCAAATGAAATTAGATTCATTTGGGAGCATCTCTGAAAGAGAAGATAAGAACCACCAAATGCAACTCTTTCATTTCAATAATTAGGCTGACCAAAACAATAATTAAAATTGGGAGGCAAAAGGAGATGTTCCATGTAATTAGACACCTTTGGGTTTTCCCTCAATCCATAACAATGTGCAAAAGTCACGGCAGGAACACATACCTTGCATGCTCTTCCGGCAATTTCCTTTGGCGCTGCATATGAAACATGAGGTCCCCTCCGTTTACATATTCTATAACAAAAAATAGTCTGGAACACAGAAGTAAATTCTATAATGGCTTGATTCTTACATACTTTTATTATTATGGTCCACCTTGTCACCTACACAAACTTAACAACTGAAGTGCTTTCAGAGCGTTCCCACTCTCCACTTTGGTTAGTCCATCTCAATCATCAATAAAACATGCCTATCTATTCTCCCTTTGCAGGTATTTTCAACATGAACACAGCCCTATACCACCCTTCCTCTGCAGATCAATGGGCAGTTTACACTATAAATCTTCTAACATACATTTTATAATCTTATTCCTTTACTGATAGGTAGTTGGGAGTACAGCTCCACTGAATGCTTCAGGACTTGTGTTTTGATTTTCCTTGTACTCCCTTTTCGTCAAACTCTACCCTTCCTCAAAAAGATTTGCCTGAGGATATATTCTCTAGTGTTTTACCATGGTAAGTAAACAGGCATGTATATTGAAGTATGTGACACAGCAGCACCTAGGCCACTATGAGAAAATGATTCAAGGCTTGTTTATCACCTTCCTCCTTTTCCTATTTTACAACCTTGCACTACCAACTTCTTTAATAAATATATCACACCATGTGTGTCTCCTGTATGCAGCTTTGTTTTCAAGACATTTGATCAACTAAGCCCTCCAGCTGTTTTGGGACTACAACTCCCATCATCCCTAGCTAACAGGACCAGTGGTCAGGGATGATGGGAACTGTAGTCCCAAAACAGCTGGAGGGCCGAGTTTGGGGATGCCTGAACTGGTATTATATTCACTTCACCACTCCTCAAAGTATTTTCCTATGCTTAAGCAATTTCTTTATTATAGTAATCCATTTACTTAGGTTTTGAACACTCAATGAAAAAGCAAACAATTGTTTTGGCACATTCTGGCTTTTCTCCTTATCTGTACTGTGTTCAAACGTTAACAAAGACTATGATCTCTCTGCACACATGGTTCCCATCTTTCCACCTTCATTAACTATAGTTCTCCTACTCCCAACTAGAAACCAGCTCTTCTGCATGCTGTTTTTACATTTCATTCTACTATCCTTTATTCTACGGATGGCTTCATTGTTCAACAACTCTCTTTTGAAAATCATTTTTGCAGCTCAAGATTTCCTTACAGCCATCTTCTCTGATCATAAGGAACCTGTCGTTCAAGTCTTTTTTGATGAAACTGCATAAGTGTTAGTGCTGTATGTTGCTAATTATATCTTAGTGTTGGGGGGAAAATAATGGCTTATTATAAAAAGGATCAAATGAAAGAACCTGCAAAAATCATATTACACAATTACCTGCTTTCTGTCTGGAAACAAGAGTGAAGGCCAACAAGAAAAGGATGATTTGAAGCCTGCTCAAAGACATGTTTCTCTGTCTGAACCCAATCAATATCCTATTATAAAAATACACAGAACAGTTGCTTTTGTAATACTTTCGGCTAATATTAATTAACTTGCAACAGATAAGCAGAAATATGATTTCCTGGCTCTTGTAGGCAGACAATGATAATAAGATTCTTAATTATCCTGAAAAAAGTCATACCCGTTTCTAAAGTCAAATATTCTGCTCCCATATTCAGCAATTAATAGGATGCAATTGAATTTTGTTTCCAAAATTATACAACAATGCAATTTCAAAACAGGCTTAAACTCCCCATGGTCTTTAAGTTGCTTATGGTGATAGCTTCCTTTAAATGCATTTATACCATCAATGTCTTTAAGCACAAATAGTTATTTGAGGTTTGCCAATACAGATGTGTATTAAAAGTCTGAGAAATAGTTTAAGAAAACTATCATGTCACAATGCAGAGACACTAACCTTGAGTACCCAAGATTGTCTTTATACATAAACAGGAAGGGCTCTTCCTGAAAGGAGATTTGGTCCAACATTTCCATATCTTTTAAATTGCTGGCAGAGTTTTAATTAGTGGAAAACCTGATTAACTTGTTAAGAACCAAACTCAGAAGTGCCACTTTGAATACAACCAAACATGATCACAAATTACAGGGGAGTTATCTGACCTCTAATATGCCACCATTCATATAAAACAGAATTTAAAGAACAGTTCATTTAACAGAAATACCACTCACCTCATCATCATTTACTAGTTCCTTTTTCACAACTTTCATTGCATAAATGCGCTCAGTCTTCTTTAACCGAACCAGAAGTACTTTTGCATAACTTCCTCTCCCTATAACTCGAAGTAGATCAAAATCTTGGAGACCCAGACTGGAGGATACTTTACCACTTTCTCTAATACTTGTTGCCTATGGGTAGATGGAAACATGTGAATAGAATTGCCTTGGGTAATACTGTCAGATCTTTGAGAGCTTTTCTGACCTCAAAAATTCTATTAACAATAGGCTAACTGAGCTGCATATGTTGTGTTGGAAGTTACAGGTAAGTTTCTTAATATTCCAGAAATGCACAGATAACTTAGTAAAAAACCAAGACATTAAACAATTAGAATACCTCCTTTTCTTCACCAACATGGTCCAAACTTTCATGACTTGAAGGATGATAAGGAATCACTAAAAGTAAAAAAATGTAAGGATAATATCAAAATTACAGGCAAATGCAATTCCTTTCTGCAAGTGATTGGAAATTCCTCTTTGCTTTTATGCTTCTAAGATGGTAAATTGGCAAAGTCTGCTAGAACGTCCTACAAATTAATTAATTTTGCTGTGTTATCCCAAACATGGCCATATTATTAAGTCATCTTCTGTACATCCACAGGGAACCACACAGTAAATTACATGAAATTAAATGGGTAGGCATGGCTGTGCCCATTCCCTGCAGTTAATAGAACACACTTCTAAAGATGGTTTTATATAGAGATCACAAATAAATGATTCATTTAAAGTCAGTGAAGAATATACATTTTTGCTTCTTGCTCACAGTAGATTTAAAAAACAGAAGATTGTATTCAACACCGCCATTCTGCTCATGCAGCATACTTTTGCCTGCATGATGGAACTTCCTCTCCCTTGAACCCTCAAAATCTGTTCCAGAAAAGTCCTGCTGTATAAGTGGAACATGCACAGTGTTGGATAAAACCCAGAAATTATTATGCAAATAAGAAGCACTAATTCATTTTTTTGGGGGGGTCCACATTTGGTCCTTTCAATATAATTACAGAAAGCACTGTTCTTACCTGGTTCCATGTTATCAAGATGCACTGATGAAGGATCCATAGACTCCTACAAAAAGTCAAAGAATAAGATTACAACTTTACTGTTTTCTACAAGGAGCTATGCCATTGTATCAAATTGCAAAACTGGCAGTCTAAATCTAAGGTTTCAATCCTATGCTCTTGTACTTGGGAGTAAATCCCACTAAACAGAGTAGGGCATTCTTTAAAATAATTAATGCACAGACCAGACTATATAAATCTTTGATCAGAAGCCACAGGGTCTGGTGCAAAATTTAAGGGCCTCACAAATTTTGTGTTTCATTCATTGAAACATAAATTCAAAATTCATTCAAAATTATTGTTGTTGTTATTTAATAATAATTACCCACACTTCACGGTAAGGTCCTAGGCCTGATTACAACAATAAAACCCAATATTAAAAACAGTTTAAAACAACTTACAATCACAAAAATGAGGTGGGTTCTCAAAATATACACCTCAAGTTCAAAAGCTAGGATCGTTTAGTTACCAAAATCAAGCAGGATGAAGTGCCCATATTGGCATCTAAATTCACTTTCACAGAACAGTAAAGCAAACCAACTGTGTTATATTTTAGTGAGGCAACATCAGATATAAAAACCAGAATCAAAGAAGTGAAAGTCGAATGTGGCATTCTGCTTTTGTGCTCTTCCAGTTTTTCCATCTGTACAAATTTATCAGCTTGTCAAACAGAACCGCCCCCCTCACCTCCCCCAGCACACTGGTCTGGAGGGTCTCCAACCCCCAGAGCCTATTTTGGGGATATGGGGGGAAGCCCCATTGCATGTGGAAGTCTTAGCACAGGGCTTACACTAACGGGGCATGTTAGGCTAATCCCACCCCAGGTCCCCATCACAGTCTTAGTAAAACCATTATGTATACTTGTGTATTTATATGCACATTGGAGAAGGTTATAGCTATCCATATCACTTACTTGTGGTAATGCGTGTCGGCCACATTCTATGCTGACCAGTTTGTGACATTTTTTGTGAACGAGGAGTTTACAATTGATGCATTTGTATCCCTGGCGTCCCAGTCCCCATATCCTATCAGTGCAGATGGCACAATGAGCTCTCTGAAAAACAAACAGGCAAATGACCATTAACTAACAGTATCTAGATATTCTCAAACTACGACTCATGCAATAGGGTATCTACTCACAAAATACCACACTGAAAAATCTGATAACCTGTTGCTCTGAAGTTATGGTTAAAGTAATTAGCTCACAGGTGCTCTTTTTGTGTTTTTTCTGGCTTTCTCATGGTTATGTTCCCCACTACATACATTTAAAATGCTCAGCTTTGTTAATTTGGTTTTTTAAAAAAATATTTCTCCCCCCTCTTCATTTATTATCTGGCTTTTTGACTATATATACATTTTTATAACGCAATGATGAGATAACCAATCTGATTAAATGATAATATATATAACAAATTCTGAGCATAAAAATTGTTGAATCTCTGTAAAACAGCACCTCCAATACCCATCTCAGTGAGTTGGTTCAAAAGGATACAACTACCAGTGGTTATCAAAAACCACTGACAAAAATATCAAGTAAGAACAAAAGGGTTTTACTCCCTCTGTTCACCTCATGGTGAAGGTTATCTACCAGAGCTATAAAGGCTCATTCAGTCCCATAACCACATCTGAAGCCAGATTAAAATGGGTCAAGATAATCAGTTTCATCCAAGAGTGCTTGATATGATATGAAGTTGGTTTAATACCCTGGCTTCTTTTGGCAATCACAGTTTCCTGTTTCAGTTAGAATAGGAAAATATTATTTAAAGGCTTCCAGGACTGACTGCTTATGTTGTGAAGGCACAAGTCAAAGGGGCTGCATGCATCAGGGAAATGGTGGCTCATCTCCTGGGCTATTAAACAGAAATACGCTTGTCTCAATGTGGTGGTTACTATGTGTGAAGCACTTTGTATGTTATAAAGCACTATATAAACACTCCTTGGTTGTCTGGATCCTTCATTATCCATGATCACCAGACTCATCTGTAGAGTACACTGTACTAACAAATAAGGGTGCCCAATATTCTGTAGAAGTTGGGCTTTAAATCCAATACAGTGGTACATCGGGTTAAGTACTTAATTAGTTCCGGAGGTCCGTTCTTAACCTGAAACTGTTCTTAACCTGAAGCACCACTTTAGCTAATGGGGCTTCCTGCTGCCACTGCACCGCCAGAGCACGATTTCTGTTCTCATCCTGAAGCCAAGTTTTTCACCCGAGGTACTATTTCTGGGTTAGTGGAGTCTGTAACCTGAAGCGTATGTAACCTGAGGTACCACTGTACTTTGAATCCCAGCATAAACACTCACGAGCAAAGCTTTCTCCCATTTAAAGGACTTAGCACATTTTTAAAGCATCACATTTAGTTGAAAACCACTGGGTGCTCAGAAATAAATAGTCCTACAGATGAAGTTCTATTATATGGAAAACTAAATAAACTCTGATTGGACTTGCAGCTGACACAAGTAAATTTGATATTTTAAGGCCTATTTCCTAATTATCAGTACATATATAAAAAGGCATTTAATATCTCAGGAGGACAAAGTCCATTTCGAAAAGGTGATATTTATTAGGAGAGGTTAACTACAAATGAAAGAACAGTCTCAGTAAAGTCTATTAAAACCTACCCTGTTGAATCGCTTGGCTTGGAAAGTGTGACCATTTGCACAATAGAGCTTTCGCCATCGCCGTGCACCTCGGCGATAAATAGACTCTAGGGGGAGAAATTAGAAACAATCACACAAAAACTCCAGAGAAGGCTGCTTGCTTTGTCCTTAGCTATCAAACTGAGCCCAGTTTCAAGAATTATGCAAGTCAAGCATATGTAAATAGATTACCCAAATATTTAACAATTATTTTGTATTTATAAAGGTTTTTACTCTTGTGTATCACATAATCTCAGTAAACTTTAAAACTGGCCTTGAAGGTTGGCTAGCGTTTTTATTCCGTTATGGATCTTGGGTGTAAGCATGATTGTATGATAGTTATCAGCTTGCCTATCACCATCAGTAACATCACAGATAAAGTGAAATTTAAACTGGAGTTTCTTGGGTCACAGTTTATTTGATTAACCACCATACTGTACTTGCCAGTCAGTCATAAAATTGAAAGTTATGTATATTTTTAATTTAGGTAAAATTTAGGGAGGCTCGTCTGATACCTTCATTACATATTTTTAGATGGCAGGTGAAAACACTTCTTAATAACCAGGCCTTTGGATCATTAACATTCTATGGCCTTTTAAATGTGTTTGTAGAATGAGGTTATTTGTTTGTTTTTGTTTTATTATGTATTTTCTGTTCTCATTTTGATTTTTATGCTGTGAACCACCTTGAGATCTTTGGATGAAGAGTGGTATATTTATATTTAATAAGTATAAACAAACAAATCACTCCATAAACAAAAACACAACAAGGATCCAGATTTTAAAAATATGGTAACACTGAATATTTCAAATAATTATACTTACTATCTTCCCCTGGACAGGGCATTCCAGGTCTTTCTGGTACACAAGGAAACACTGGGGGAGGGGGGGGGAAATCAGTAATACTGCATTAGCTATTATTTTAATGATATGTGAAAAGATAAAATATGCATCAGAAAACAGTGCCAAACTGCTTGGTTGCGTGAGCAGTGGCCCTAAGTTACAAAGGAGAGAATTGAGCATTCAGTGTCATCTAGGGCACATGCAGGCCACATATACAAAGTCACATTTCAAAAGCCATCTCCAAATGTGTTTCTAAATGACTCATTTCAGTTACGGTAAGAATGGATCACATAAGTGCCTCAGAAGGGTAACTAGCATTCATATAAAAATAAAAAAGTTATCCATGGCATTTATATTTCTCCCACTCAACTTCCTACTAGCAAGAAGTGTAAAATCTGTAACGATAGAAATAGTCATGAAGACAACAGTTGTTTCAAATACAACAGAACTTTACTAGCACTAACTTTATTAGCACTAAACAAAAAACTAATGAGGAAAGCCTGTGTATTCTCCACTCCTCAAATCAGGAGTGGATGTGCCAAAGTGATGTCTAGTACAGTTAAAAATATTTTGTTTATTCCCTCCCTGGAAAACCTTTTGCATGGTAAGAAGGCAGGTGGACAAATATGGTATGCAAAACAAATATCCCTAAACAAGGGTAACTTGCTCCTTCAGTGCTTGCACACAAGTGTTTTTAAAAAACAAAGCTGATGAACATTTAAATATTAAAATAGAGGTCATTCATGCAGGCTGAAGAATATGTTCCTTCCTTCCTTCCTCTCTGTCCCTCCTTCTCTCATGCATGCAAGCACACACACACACACACACACACACAAACAGTATTATACCATGTTACCATGTATTAGGAGTTCTGAATCTTTGTTTAGTTCATACAACCGAAAAGCTTCTTCCAATTCCAGCTGAGAAGAAACGGTACATGGATCCCCTAGAAAGAAATGAATTCATTCAATGAATACAGCTCAACTTGAGTCAAGCTGCTCCTTAACATAATTCCTACAACCAAGGGTAATATTCTCTTTAGAGTTCTTGATAATGTCAGCTCATGTTTCAGAGAGACTACCTAATTGCTTTCCAATCTAAAGAAGGAAAATTATGAATTGTTTATTTTTAAAATATTTTGACTTAAGCCTAGCAAACAAAATCTGTCATTACACCCCCACATTCACTGGATAAACTAAATATGTGCCAATTTTCCTCTAAAAGTATGTTTCTTGTAGTTGCATTAGCATATCAGATTCACAATATTTTCTATGATAAGAGTGAGTCTTTTAAAAAGAATATAGTTCTCGAGAAACACTTTTCTCCTCCCCACTCCCATCCTTTGAGATTTATAGGTACGGATTTAATCTATTTTATATGCCAATAAAAGAAGCCATCAACAAACTTTGCTAGGCTTACATTCATGGAGGATATGGGCTTCCAATGGTTACTCGCTATGATGGCTGTATACTACCTCCAATCTCAGAGGCAGCATGCCGCTTGAGGAAAAAGAACAGGAGAAAACTTATGTGCTTATGCCCTGCCTATAGACTTCCCATGGGCATCTGGCTGGCCACCAGAAAAAACAGGATGCTAGACTAGATGGGCCATGGGCCTGATCCAGTAGGGCTTTCTTTGTGTTCAAGACTGGCTAAAGTTATTCTCACAGCTACACAAAGAATAACTAGCTTTTTTTCAGAGCCATTTCACACATTAAGATTTTTACATGCAAACATTTAATGACTGTAACAAACAAGTTTGCAGACATGTATGCATGCTGAAGGGACGCGGGTGTCACTTTGGTCTAAACCACAGAGCCTAGGGCTTGCCGATCAGAAGGTCGGCGGTTCGAATCCCCGTGATGGGGTGGGCTCCCGTTGCTCGGTCCCTGCTCCTGCCAACCTAGCAGTTCGAAAGCACTTCAAAGTGCAAGTAGATAAATAGGTACCGCTCCAGCGGGAAGGTAAATGGCGTTTCCGTGCACTGCTCTGGTTTGCCAGAAGCAGTTTAGTCATGCTGGCCACATCACCTGGAAGCCGTATGCCGGCTCCCTCGACCAATAGAGCGAGATGAGCGCCGCAACCCCAGAGTCGGTCACAACTGGACCTAATGATCAGGGGTCCCTTTACCTTTACCTTTATGCATGCTGAAGAGTTGTGATTGAGAACAACTTCTTGTTGAAAATATCAGCAAACTCAGATTTACAGATACATAATACTATGTGAAATGGTTCTCTTGAGATGTAATGGCTCTCTTTTATCAAACTTCACAATTTTTGTAAAAAAATATCTTTTTCGCCATCCTACATACCATTTGTATATTTGGGAATTCATCCTAAGTCATTTCAGACACAACTGGCACCCAAAGCTAAAGGACATCTCTTCCTTTGTACTGTGCTCAAAACTGATTAAACAAGGCCATCTAAGACAGACACTGAATATTACACAGAAATGAATTGTAGCAATTAAAGATTTCATTCAGGGATACTAAGAGAACAAACCTGTTTTTCTTCAGCCAAGCAAAGAAACAATTGTGGTACAAGTTTAGCAAAACAAAGAACAAATAAGAAAAGAAATGTGGGCAGGTGTTCTTAAGTATGCCTGAGGATATTTAGTGCTTACCAGAATTAATGTTTACTTTGTATAACAATGATTCTAGGTGTGCCAAGGTTAAAAAGTTGCCTGCTCCACCTCACCATCTCAACAAAATCCTTACTTTCAGAATGAAGGAAACAGGAAGAACAGTCAAATGAAGATGACATTGTGCTCTTACACTCCAGTATGAACACATCATCAATGACTCACAACCTACAAAACCATTACATTAAGTGTAACACATCAGGTATGCGGACTCATGGGTGTGTTTGTTGTTCAACCCTACAATCTTAGTTTTGTTACAAAGCTTAGGACTCTAGCTCTCATGAGTGCAAAGAAGTGGGAAAATATGGAAGCAATGGCTGCAATCCAGTCTGGTGTCTAGGTCACTTTCACCAATGCAAATAAAGAAACTCAACGATAGTATACTTTCAATTCACATAATTTCTCTACTGAACTAGGAACTCTGAACTGAGATTAAATACCAGGAAGTTTACATTGCAAGTCATTTGGGAAAATAAGGAACTTGTTTTGCAGCTTTCCAATCCTGTAATTTTATTTGCATGTGTTTTCCCTGGCACACTCTTTCTCTATACTCCCCCTCAAAACTTAACTGTGGTACATTTCCGCGGCAGCTTGAGCTAATGATTTTATTGTAACTTACTGACCAGCACACAGGAAAGCTTTTTTCCTCTGCAGGCAATAGTTAAAAAGTTTGCTATTTTGGAAGAATAAGTGACCTATAACTAAGGAAGGCATTTCTTGAAAATGCATTTACATAAGACACAATCAAAACACATGACAGAAACAGCAAAAATCAATACCAAAGCTTAGGAAAGGAATATGATCTTTCTTGGTTCATATTACATATAATTTGGTGACAATGAACTAGATTAGCATATCGAATTTACTGCCCTAAAGAACAGAGAATCTTAAAACTTCTCACTTTATACAGTATTAAGATGTCTTGAGTTCTCCTTCTCCATGTTTATAGTTGGAATGCTCTGAAAACTGACATGCCTACATCTGACGCATGAAAGAGTTCAAATAGACTGCTATGGTCTTTCTTTCTTTCTTTGCTGGCAAATAGAGGCTGCAGATGAAATGAAATGCTTTCTACTTTGGTCCTGGGAAGTAAAGCTGGGATATTAGGTAGAAGCAGTGATTTTTTTCTTTAAAAATGTTTAGGGGTACTCTCATTTTCCAACTCATATTGAAATACTGCCCCTTAATGAGGCCAAACTTAGATTCACAAAATGTTTAGGGGTATGTGTACCCCTGCGTCCCCCCGAGAAAAAAGCACTGAGTAGAAGATACTAGTATTTTATGAAGTAGTTCTGCTTTGTATCATCTTACCTTCTTCATCGATCCACTTCATGGTAAAAAGCTGTTCATTATCAAAGGCGCACATGTCTCGAACTTCGTTACACAATCCCTCAAAGGAGATGGAAGGTTCAAAGTAGGTTATCATAATGTCACTGGAAAGAGTCCAAACAAATAGTCTATTAATTTCAGAACTAAGGACCTATTTATATTGCATCAACTCTATTTGCTTCCATCTGTCAATGCACATGCATTCGTTTACCTGTGTGTTTGAGTCTTGAATGCATTATTCTTAATGTCTATCCTGCTATCTAAGCCAGGCCTCGTACAAAAGTTCAGTTTCTAAGCAACACATCAGCACATGTCTGAAAAAGAACTTCTGTTTTATATACCAACCTCAACTGTTAAGGTGCTCGTGATTTCTACAACACTGCTTGTACCACAGAAATAGTTAGCAGCCTAACCAGACTATCATTTTCTCTTAACTAATTTGATTCCTGGCATCATTCAGGTTTTAGAAAGTAATACTTGGTATTTAATGAGACTATAGAAAAGTATTTCCCATAAAATGTGGATACTTAGCAACAGTTCGTAAGAGACCCATACAAATTATACATGTTATATTTTTCTCATGCTCTAAGTACCCTACATTTTCAAGTCTGATGAAACAAATTCATGGCTACACAGTTCATACTTGAGATGCAGAATGTAATCACAGAAGCATCCAAAAAGGCAAATTTTGTAGTAATGGGTGACTTCAACTACCCTCACACAGACTGGATTCATATGTGTTCCAATCATTGTTGAGAAATGCAAATGTTGAACCCAGTGAGAGATGTTAAGTGTTGTTGAACCAATTGGGAGGTGTGACCACAGTGTTATATTAAATATACATGTAAATGGCCAATTGGCAAGAATATCCCATACAGTGACATTTTAAAGTCAACTTTAAACATGGGATAGATCCTATCTCTTCTGTTCTGGGCTCTGAAAGATATGGCTTTCTGATGACTTGCAAGAATCACATTATAAAACACTTGTGAATAATATTGCAAAATATGTCCTTGGAAGTTTTTTGTGTGTGTTGGCAGTATGCTGCTAAAAGACAGACAATGAACTGTGGAGAAAACACTAGCAGTCTTGTTGGGTGTATAACACTGTTGGGTCTTGCTAGGATTTGGAATAATTGAGCAGATTTGGCAGTAGGATAGCTACGGCATAAATTGGACAAAGCTTAGTTTCTAACCCACTTTTATTGAAGTGGTTGGGGTTTACTAATCAGGGTGGTCAAACTTTACAAAATCTGGTAGCCTCTATATTTCCTCCTAAACATAGCTCTTATTGCAGATAGTTTTTAACTTTTAAAAAAGGGCTTTAAAACCTTATTATTTATTATTACAATTATCTCTCACCTTTCCTTCAGTGAGCTCCCTCTTCATTTTGTCTTCACAACAACCTTGAGACTTAGGTTAAGCTGTCAATTTATGCTAACTTACTCATGTATCAAACCATGGTCTGTTATCTCTGAGCCAAGCCTGGCTACGCACCATGACAGGTTTGTGTTGCATTAAAATATATCAGATTACTTTAAGTGACACCTAATATAATAAAGTTAAATTTAAAAACCTAGCTTTATTTTTTAAAAAACAGCAAATTCTATCTATACTTTTTTTAAAAAAAGTTAATCCAGATGACTTTCCTAAATCATGCCACATTTAGCATATTTTTATTTCACCTTACTAAAAAGTACCACTCTTGCTGCATAGCACTAGAAGTACAGAGAATTACACAATTGTTAAATCATTACCAAATGTCCATTTTTAATGCAGAGGTACAGCCAGCATAAACCAAGAACTGAATTATTTTTAAGCAGGATTCTACAGTGGTGAAGACTGTACTCCAGCCAACTGTTCAACAACTAGCTCATGTTGAGTGAAAGTCAATCACCTGGTGAAGTTGTTCATTAATTTGACTATTCCATAGTAATAATTAGCAACAATTTGTAATTACATTCAGCTAGAATAACAGTATCAGCTTTAGCCCAGTTTAATAGGAATGAGTTATTTGCCATTGCTTTCTCTCCACAGATTGAAACCAAGCCATATACATAACACACGGGTCACCACAGTTCAAGAAACCACAGTCAAAAGACTATGGTTCCACATGAATTAGAAGCATGATGGTAAACACTCCTACTGAGCCAAGAAACACACCAGACTCTGGCTTGTTGAGGTGTCTGAATGCAGGCTTGATGTTTTTCCCCTAACAAGCCATGAGCCTAGTTTCAGACGTCACAACAAGTGGGACTTTGGCTTGTTTCTCAGTGGTGCTGCTGCTGCAGCAGCAGCAGCAGCAGCAGCAGCAGCAGATGAAGAGAGGCAGAGTGAGAAATTTTGAGCAGCATACACAAGCATGCTGGTTTAATGTGACATACGAACTGGGCTATTGTGATGTGCTAAAATAGCTAATGCGGTTGGCCATAATAGTAGATTAGAAAGGAGCATTCTTGTGTAGCAACAACGTACAAATAAACAGCATGTCAGAATTGAATGCATGTAGCATCTTGCAAAGCACACATTATCTGCTAAACAAGGTCTGAGGAGAGCTGTACAACCTTTTTCTTTGAAGTTTCTCAATGGAATGCTCAACATATATTTGACAAGCATGTTATTTCTGAAAAATAAGTCATGTCAGACTAACCTGATCTCGTTTTTTGACAGAATTACAAGCCTGGTAGATGAAGGGAACGCAGTGGATGTAGCCTACCTTGATTTCAGCAAGGCATTTGACAAGGTGCCCCATGATATTCTTGTAAAGAAGCTGGTAAAATGCGGTCTTGACTATGCTACCACTCAGTGGATTTGTAACTGGCTGACTGAACGAACCCAAAGGGTGCTCATCAATGGTTCCTCTTCATCCTGGAGAAGAGTGACTAGTGGGGTGCCACAGGGTTCTGTCTTGGGCCCGGTCTTATTCAACATCTTTATCAACGACTTGGATGATGGACTGAAGGGCATCCTGATCAAATTTGCAGATGACACCAAACTGGGAGGGGTGGCTAACACCCCAGAGGACAGGATCACACTTCAAAACGACCTTGACAGATTAGAGAACTGGGCCAAAACAAACAAGATAAATTTTAACAGGGAAAAATGTAAAGTATTGCACTTGGGCAAAAAAAAATGAGAGGCACAAATACAAGATGGGTGACACCTGGCTTGAGAGCAGTACATGTGAAAAGGATCTAGGAGTCTTGGTTGACCACAAACTTGACATGAGCCAACAGTGTGACGCGGCAGCTAAAAAAGCCAATGCAATTCTGGGCTGCATCAATAGGAGTATAGCATCTAGATCAAGGGAAGTAATAGTGCCACTGTATTCTGCTCTGGTCAGACCTCACCTGGAGTACTGTGTCCAGTTCTGGGCACCACAGTTCAAGAAGGACACTGACAAACTGGAACGTGTCCAGAGGAGGGCAACCAAAATGGTCAAAGGCCTGGAAACGATGCCTTATGAGGAACGGCTAAGGGAGCTGGGCATGTTTAGCCTGGAGAAGAGGAGGTTAAGGGGTGATATGATAGCCATGTTCAAATATATAAAAGGATGTCACATAGAGGAGGGAGAAAGGTTGTGTTCTGCTGCTCCAGAGAAGCGGATACAGAGCAATGGTTCCAAACTACAAGAAAGAAGATTGCACCTAAACATTAGGAAGAACTTCCTGACAGTAAGAGCTGTTCGACAGTGGAATTTGCTGCCAAGGAGTGTAGTGGAGTCTCCTTCTTTGGAGGAGGCTTGACAACCATATGTCAGGAGTGCTCTGATGGTGTTTCCTGCTTGGCAGGGGGTTGGACTCGATGGCCCTTGTGGTCTCTTCCAACTCTATGATTCTATGATTCTATAAGTATAATTGGTGATAGCCAGACTCTGAACCCAGTGAAATCCATGGACTTCTGTATTTAAGTGCATTGAGCTCAATATGTCTACACAGATTATGACTAACACTAGTTATCATCCAAGTATTTAATATTGTAAAACTTAAGGTTTAATCCCGATCATTATAGGCCAACCATCTCTGGGGGAAAGATGGCATCTTTTGTTGTAACTAATTCCACAAAACGTAATTCCAGTTTGTTAACCTATTTATGCAAAGATCATGAACCAACACCCTATGTGACTCATTTTAGCTCCAGATGTACTAATCTGCCATAGACTGCATTTATAGTCCCAGGTGGAAGTTAATAGAATATCTGAAGGAAAATTTCCCATGTATTAGTGACCTCAGTTACAAAACATCTTAAGTTTTCAATTTGCAAATGACACTATACTACTCTTGCCTGACATTTTAAGATCAACAGCATCAAATATCCAACACACAAAACAGATGTCTAAACAGTTTTTAAACAAAGTTTAAACTGATCTCACTCTGGAGACCAACACAATTGTAAAGCACCAAATATATGTGTTTCAGACTAGAAATCTTAGACTGTTATATTCAGTGTGCAGAGTTTCTAAATTTCCTTCCAGTTAAGAATTTTGGGTGAAGATAAAATCATAGTGTAGCACCCTGCTTGTGGTTAACGCTTAGCTGGAATGAAATATTCAACGCAGCAATAGAGAAATTAAAATAATAATTTATTTGTCAGACAAATAAATGAGAGGCACAGTGGTATATGGTTACCAAGCTCTGGCCTGCCTTCCTGCCCTTATGGCCAGCACTTATATTCCCTCAGCTCAGCCCCCTTGCTCCTCCTTTGGCTGCCTCTGTCCAATCAGCCTGGTTAAAATTCCTATTGGCTGTTTGCTAGAACCAATCATAAAAGATACACCCATTTCCTATTACCTTTTATGGGAGACAAAGAGCTATATTTCCTTCTATTTATAATTGGCAAATAAATAGCCATTAACCTCTACAAGGCACCTTAATTACCAAATAACCTTTTGCCCTAGACTAGGCGCCTTAACTAACATTTCATCTTTTGCCCTATTGCCCTATTCACTCCAAAACAGATGGTGGCTAATTTTATCTTTGGAGGTCATTAAGCAGAGGCTTGACAACCATATATCAGGAGTGCTCCGATGGCGTCTCTCTGTCTGGCAGGGGTCCGGACTCAATGGCCCTCATGGTCTATTCCAACTTCTTCTATGATTCTATAATTTCTTACTTTCTAAATCCTTTGCATAATTACATTTAAGCCAATATATTTCATACATATATAGTTTTTTTAGAAGAAAGGGAACTTAGTAAAAGCTAAGCTAAATTCTAAAGATTCAAAGCAGTTTCAGAGAGAGAGAGAGACCTCTTCCCTTGGCCAGCTGCTGTTTGTATTAGCTCTTGCCCTTTTAACCTTAGGAAGATGTGGCTCAAGTTTAATGGGAGGCACAATAATTATTACTATTTAATTGTGTTTTTGCAACCTTGATTGTCTTCTATCATTTGTATGGTCAGTGTGACCTTTTGTTCCCAGGCTTTAATTTCCTTTTACAACCCTGAGACACTGCTATAAATCAGGGGGCCCTTGATCAAGAAGATAAACAGCTGCCAGAGTATGGTTTCTGCCTGGCATGAGAGATACAAACATTTACAAATATATATTTCTTTAAGGTCATTTTTAGAATACAGGAATCTGATCAAAATATAAGCCTTGATTAAAAATGCAGGCTATGATCAGATGCCTCATTCCCCCCTTTCAAGCTCAAGGACCTTCCCAAGTGTCCTTGATAGCTTGATCTTCATCATATTCCTGAGGTAAAGCTCTGTATAGGGCCATGATATGAGGTAAAGTTTCATTTGAAATCATCTTGCTAATTGTACTTCTAAAACATGAAATGATACATGGCACCATACACAAAACCATTACTACTACCGTCAAGAAAAACAAGCAAGACAATAGTATCCCTTTGAGTCCTGCGACATTTGGTAACCAGTTGGTGAGCCATCCCATATCCCATCCTTCCCATGTTTGTACTGGGACATGTGCTATATTCTCCATCTTTGTGGCCAACACACGGATTGCCTCACCATTATCAGAAATGTTAAAGCAACAGGCATTCCCTGTCAAGTTCAAGACTCCACATAGGCCTCCCTGCCTGGCAAGTACATAATCCATTCCCATTTTCAGCTGCAAAATGGCGGCTCTACTTTCATCCAACTGTTGTGCAATAAGTCTCAAACTCTGGGCCGTTGCATTGGTTACAAGTTCCACTACTGCTTGCAATCGAATTATTCTGTTTAGATTATAAATAGGATCTCGAGCCCCTTGTATGAGCTCATCAGGATTCCAGGAGGCAGGTTCATAATAGGCTATAATGCGCTCTGGTGGCCAATCATCAGTATCGCTCCAACTTTGGGTACTTCCTCCTGCTATATGAGAAATATCAGCGTTTCTTCGTGTACGCTTGGCTGAACTAGTGGGCATAATCCACATTGGTGGTAATACCCATCCCAGGAAACAAGTCCCACTCCATTTGGAAGGGAGTTTCTTGTATGCCCATTCTCCACATATCCACCACAACCATCGGGTCTGAGGTTTTTGGTACGTGGAGTGCATAAGGCGAAATATCAAAAGGGGCATAGAGCTCACAGTGCAGTATGTTAGATTGCCTTTTTCTGTCATAGTTATGTTCCACACCATTTTCCATGCATGAATAAAAGGAGGTGCACAGGGCAAGGTATTCCGAGTTCGATAGGTAGTACCGTTTGCCCAGGTTTGACTATTCTTAATATAATCCCAAGTATAGTGGCAATGAGAAGAGCCTATCATGGTAGAATCAGCTGCCTCTGATGATTTATGTACACAGAATTCCCCTTGTACAGGTATAACTCGTATTGGTTTAGTTGAGTTCCATCCGGGGAAATTCTGTACTTCTGTTTGGTGTGGCATTTCGCTTACCATACCAATGGCATTTAATGGTATTGGTAATAAGGGCATACCTCCCTCTGAATCATCTGGCCCAAGAGAGCAAACAAGGCAATTGGTCCTATTTGTAACATTGGCTACCATCTCAGCTAAGCCTACCCACATATTGTGGTCATGGCGGAATCCATATTTAGCAAATTTGCTCAAATTCAAGGACCCTTCCCCTTCCCAAGGGATCAGGATTAATAATAAAATCATGTTGATGTCTAGTATATGCATTCCTTCCACAAAAGATTACCTTATTGTGATAACAAAAAAATATTAGTCCCAATATAATTCCCCCAGTGACAGAAATGGGGAACCACCAAGACCAAAACATATGTCCCAAGGATCCCCAATGAGTAATATCTCTGATAATTGTTCCACAGGGGGGGCAGTCAATCAATTGTATAAGAGAATCTTCCCGTTTACAATCGCTGGTTCAGACGCTCCTCAAGCTTCAGGCGTGCGCAGGTCAGCCAGCTTCCAGGTTGTGGCTGCAGCAGGCCGGTCGTCTAATGTTGCCCGTGACCTAGCCCGTTCCCCGTAGGGCTAGATACAGGGGTTTTTGGAGAGAGTCAGTTTTAAAGGATTAGAGGGGTCACCTTTGCACGTCCAACTGCCTTCGGACTTCTTCAAACGGGAGTGATGAATCCAGGGGGTCACCTCAGCTACCTTCACCGCTGTTGGAGTAGAGAGCAAGATGGTGTAAGGTCCACGCCACTTAGGTGCAAGTGGATCGCGTTTCCACTCTTTCACCCATACGCTATCGCCAGCCTGGAACTGATGAATCGGCTCGGCAATGCTGCACGGCGTGCGCTCGAGGGCCCACCTGTTAAGAGAAACAAAAACACGGGAGAGAGATTGCACTTGTCCCTGTGTCACATAGTCTCCTATTTGTTTGAGGTCAGCTGGAATATCCTGAACAAAGGAGGGCGGCCTCCCATACAGGAGCTCAAAAGGTGACAACTTAAGTCTTTTTGTGGGTGCGCACCGAACACGAAACAGTGTTATGGGTAACACATCTACCCATCCCAATCCTGTTTCCTGGGTTAATTTTGCCAATTGGGTTTTCAGAGTCCGATTCATTCTTTCAGTTTTCCCTGAACTCTGAGGCCTATATGCTGCATGCAGTCTCCACTTCACTTGTAGGACTCGACATACTTCTTGTACTACTTGATCAATGAACGCTGGCCCATTATCACTTCCAATGCATCTAGGTAATCCAAACCTTGGGATCAATTCAGTGAGGAGTCTCTTAGTTACCTCTCGTGCCTTTTCAGTTCTGGTGGGAAAAGCTTCAACCCATCCAGTAAGAGTATCTACAAACACAAGGAGATACTTGAATCCCTTAGAAGGGACCAGCTCTGTGAAGTCCACAATTAGACTTTCCATGGGGACGTATCCCACATGTTGGATTCCAGGAGGTTGTACCGGTCCCTGCCTGGGATTGTTTTTAGCACAAAGAACACATTTCTGGGAAATGCAAGTTGCTAATTGTGATAGGTTAATAATATACAACTTCCGACTGAGACTCTCTCTGGTTGCAGTACCGCCAAGGTGAGTAGATTCATGATAATTTCTTACAATTGTACCTGCTAGGTGATGAGGTACATAAATCCTATTGTCTGGCAGGATCATCCAACCGTCCTTCACAATCGCCCCTTCCTGTTCAGCCCACTTCCTCTCTTCTGGGGTATAGTGAGGTTTAACTTCTTCTGGAACTACCTCTGGTATGAGGGCTGCTATAAATCCTCCCACAGGCTTTTGGGCTGCCTCTCGGGCTGCTTTGTCAGCAGCATGATTTCCTCTGGTTATTGGATCCCTTCCACGTCCATGACCTTTGCAGTGCATTACAGCAATCTGTTCTGGAGCCCATACTGCTTCCAACAGGATTTCTACTTCAGGTCCATATTTCAAGGCCTTCCCGTGGGCTCCTATTAGACCTCTTTCTTTCCATAGAGCTCCATGTGCATGCAGGGTTAAGAAGGCATATTTAGAATCAGTATAGATGTTTGCCTTACATCCGGCTGCCAATTGCAGAGCTCTAGTTAAACCTATAAGTTCAGCTTTTTGTGCTGAGGTGCCAGCAGGCAAAGCTTCAGCTTCCACAACTTCCTCATTGGTGACCACAGCATATCCTGCTCGTCTGGCACCCTCATGCAGGTAACTGCTACCATCAGTATAATATACAACATCTGGATTTTTCAATGGTTCATCTTTCAGATCGGGTCTACTGGAATAAACTTCATCCATTATTTGGAGACAATCATGTGATTCTTCATCATCTACCTCTGGTAGGGGCAGCAAAGTTGCTGGATTGAGCATATTCACTACTCGTAGATGAATCCTGGGATTTTCACACAACAGGCCTTGGTATCTAGCCATCCTTGGGTTTGTTAGCCAATAACTACCCTTATATTCCATAAGTGTCAGAACAGCATGAGGTACATTCACATACATCGTCTGGCCAAAGGTAAATTTATCAGCTTCTTTGACAAGGCTTGCAGTGGCCGCTACTGCCCTTAGGCATGGAGGCCATCCTTTTGCTACTGAGTCCAATTGTTTTGACAAATAAGCTACTGGACGGTTCCAACTTCCTAATCTCTGGGTCAGGACTGCCGCTGCAATCCCATTCTGTTCATGTACATACAGCTGAAAGGGTTTTTCCGAATTAGGCAGTCCAAGGGCTGGGGCCTCCATAAGTCGTTGTTTGATAGCTAAAAAGGCTTGTTGCTGCTCAGGTCCCCATACGAATGGGTCCTTTTCTGCACCTCGAGTGCTTTCATGTAAGGGCTTGGCCAGACTGCTGAAATCAGGTATCCATAGTCTACAAAACCCTGCTGTTCCCAGGAATCCTCTGAGTTGTTTCCTTGTGGTAGGTTCCTTAATAAGGCAAATAGCTTCTTTCCTCTCTGGTCTCAATGCTCGTTGTTGGTGTGAGATGTCAAAGCCCAAATATTTGACCTTTTCTAAACATAACTGTGCCTTTTTCTGGGAAACTCGGTAGCCAGCTTCCCAGAGCAAGTGGAGCAGTTCCTCTGTCCCTTCTTTACAGGTATCAAAATCCTTTGCCGCTAGTATAAGGTCATCTACATATTGCAGAACCACCTTTTCTCCAGGTATTGAGGGGTAACTTGTTAAATCTTTCGCCAAGGCAGTACCAAATAAAGTTGGGGAATTTTTGAATCCCTGGGGCAATCTTGTCCAGGTTAGCTGGCCTTTTGTTCCTGTCAAAGGGTCTTCCCACTGGAAGGCAAATATAGGTTGGCTCTGTGGTGCCAGCCGGCAACAGAAGAATGCATCTTTCAAATCCAATACAGTAAAAAATGTTGCTTCTGGTGGGATCAAACTCAGCAGGGTATATGGGTTTGGTACATTTGGGTGCAAGGTCTCGATAGCCTGGTTTACGAGCCTCAAGTCCTGTACTGGCCTGTATTCATCTGTCCCAGGTTTCCGAACAGGCAAAAGGGGTGTGTTCCATTCTGATTGGCAGGGCTTAAGCAGACCATATTTTAATAGGCGGTCCAAATGTTTCTGGATGCCCTCTGCTGCTCGCCGGGGTAAAGGATATTGCTTTACAGATACAGGGGTAGCCATAGGTTTTAGGGTTACTACAATTGGAGCTATATTCTTAGCCATTCCTGGTGGGCTATTTTCGGCCCATACTCCTGGTGGCACCTGTAGGGTTTGGAGGAGCTTGTTTAATTCTGTATCCAATGTGGGTTGGACTTGCAGGGCTGACATTAGGCGCCATGATTGTTCCTTAGGTACTGAGAGGGTAATTATTCCTGCTGCCTTTGATGGCAGTTTCATTTCTGGACCTTGAGGAGTGAAGGTGATTTGGGCCTGCAATTTGGACAGCATATCTCTACCTAAGAGAGGTATTGGACACTCAGGTATATACAAAAACTGATGGGTTAAACGATGTCCCCCAATCTGGCATTCCAAAGGTTGGAGGAAAGACCTCTTAGCTGACTGACCAGTGGCACTTTTAATGACTACACTTTTGGATGCCTTTTTCTGCAATAGTTCTGGGAGTACTGAGTATTCAGCCCCAGTATCAATCATAAAGTCTATTAAATGGCTCCCTAATTGAATCGTGACCGTGGGCTCCTGGAAGCCTAACTTTATGGAGTCCGGTCGTTCCTAGTCTTGGGTAAAATCCTCCTCTGCCAGTCCAATGAAATTGTCTCTACTCTGTCCTTGTCCAGGTCTCTGATATCTTCCATTTCGGATCATTCCCCGTCCCCGTCCCTGGTTTCTTGGGCCGGAGCCTGGGCCTGGACCTGGGCGTACTTCTTCCAACCTCAGGGGTTCAGGACACTCCCGCTTCCAATGACCCTCCTTCTTGCAATTCGCACATTGATTCCTTCCCAGTGGTGGATTCCTTCCCCGCCCTCTCCCTCCATTTAAAGGGCGGTAGTCTTGCTTCACTGCTGTGGCTAGCATCACCATCTTTTCCTTCTGCCACTTCTTCTTCTCTTGTTTCTCAGCCTCATCCCTATTCCGATAAACTCGACGTGCAATGGCCATGATTTGGCTCATCAGCATCCCTTCCCATCCTTCTGATTTCTGAATTTTCTTACGAATATCAGAAGCACACTGGGCCACAAATGTAGCAGTAATCATTCTGCTGTTTTCAGGGGCTTCAGGGTCAAAAGGAGTCCATATACGATAGGCTTCCTGCAGCCTCTCTAAAAAGTCTCCCGGACTCTCATTTGGTTTCTGTTCTACTTCTGAGACTTTAGACATATTAGTGGGCTTCTGGCATGCCCTGCGGATACCTTGCACAAGCGTCTGGCGGTAGGTGGTAAGCCTGGCCAGGTGAATTGCATTGTTTGGATCCCAATTAGGATCTTCCAAAGGAAAGTTATCCTGGAGATGACGGTCAATACTAAAATATTTCCCATTCTGGCCTGCTCACGCAAATATATCTGTGCCTTTTCAATTATATCTCTTCTTTCCTCAGTGGTGAACAGAGTATTCAGGAGTTGGCGGCAATCTGTCCAAGTAGGACTATGAGTATTTACTATTGAAGTCACCAAGTCCATCATAGCCTGAGGTTTTTCTGCGAAAGATGGGGTGTGTGTTTTCCAATTCATCAGATCCGTAGTTGTGAATGGAATATACTGGAGGGTCGAAGTTCGAGGTGGCCGTGGTCCGGGTTGCCCGTTAACCAGCACAGGCTCCTCAAGTGCATCAAATACTCTTCTAAGAGGGGCTACTACGTGACCTTTCTCTTCGCTTTGCTCTAGGGGCCTCAAATCATAGGGGATGGTATCTGTCCCAAGGCGTTCTTTTAGCAGCTTTATACGCCTTGCTGTATTGCTTGCTGACCGATCAAGGTCTTCCTGTAACTTCTGTAATAGTTCTCTAGGATTTGGATGTACAGGGGTTTGAGGTGGGCAATTAGTTGGTCCACTAAAGGAGACTGTAGATGGAGTTCTACTGGGACTCACAGGTGGAATAACCACTTCTGCTTGGGCTTTATTATAGGACTCCAAGGCCTCCTGAAGATATTTATCATAATCTATCAAGGAATCAAGTTCTGTGACTCCACCCCCATTATTCGTTCCACTTTCTTGCCTTGGGGTTACAACTGGTGGAGTATTTGGATTAGGCTCCCTTCGATGTGGAGCATAGGGTGGAGGTGGAAGCACCTCTTCCTCTGGTCCCTCAAAAATGGGTTTGAGTTTATTTGGCAAGATTCCTTTCCTAGCTTCGGCTTTTACAGCCAATAATTTGCATCGTTGGACTTTGCATTCCCTTATCCATGGAGGATTTTTATTTAATGTGCTCAGCCAAGAATCTATATATGAAAATTGTTCTGGGCATCCTCCCGTTTCTTTGGCGATGTTAGTCCAAAGTTTGCTTACTAAATTTATATCAAAGGTTCCCTGAGATGGCCATTCAGCATTTTGTTTCGGCCACTCTAATTCACATAACGTTCTCAAGCGCTCTGGCGTCATTTTGACTCCATATGCCCCTGAGAAGGCTTTCTTAAAATTATTTAACATACATTCAAGAGGTGTATTTTCCCCCTTTGAACCTCCAACTCCCATTGTATGGCCCTGTGAAGTATCCACTCAGTCACTTACACACTCGCTTCGTGGGGTTCCTTGCCCAGTGAAGTCGCCTTACTGGGAACCGAAGTACTACCCACTCCACACTCAGGTTGTACTTTCTCACACATACAATGCGCTGGATACTTCACCACACTCTACCTCCCAACCTTTCCCTTTTCCCTACACCAGATCACCATCTGATGTACCCAGCCATGTAGCGTACTCAGTTTCCCCTTACTGAGACGCAGAAGTTTGATCAAGACTTCTCTTCCTCCCAATTAATTGGAGGGCCAAAACCCCTTTGTGCACTTACCCTTAGCGGATCCCTCTTTATTTCTCTGGTTCCCCCCGGTCCGTCGCCGTCGGTGAGCAGGGTATCAGACAGACGAGACTTCTGCGTTCCCCTGGAAAAAATGTTCCAGTGCGCGCTGGGTAAGCAGTTAGTGGTCCTCCCTCTTGTACCCTGCCCAGTAAGGCGAAGGGGCTGCGTTCCAGCAGACCACTTATCCGAGTCACAGAGGCACCATAAAATGTAGCACCCTGCTTGTGGTTAACGCTTAGCTGGAATGAAATATTCAACGCAGCAATAGAGAAATTAAAATAATAATTTATTTGTCAGACAAATAAATGAGAGGCACAGTGGTATATGGTTACCAAGCTCTGGCCTGCCTTCCTGCCCTTATGGCCAGCACTTATATTCCCTCAGCTCAGCCCCCTTGCTCCTCCTTTGGCTGCCTCTGTCCAATCAGCCTGGTTAAAATTCCTATTGGCTGTTTGCTAGAACCAATCATAAAAGATACACCCATTTCCTATTACCTTTTATGGGAGACAAAGAGCTATATTTCCTTCTATTTATAATTGGCAAATAAATAGCCATTAACCTCTACAAGGCACCTTAATTACCAAATAACCTTTTGCCCTAGACTAGGCGCCTTAACTAACATTTCATCTTTTGCCCTATTGCCCTATTCACTCCAAAACAGATGGTGGCTAATTTTATCTTTGGAGGTCATTAAGCAGAGGCTTGACAACCATATATCAGGAGTGCTCCGATGGCGTCTCTCTGTCTGGCAGGGGTCCGGACTCAATGGCCCTCATGGTCTATTCCAACTTCTTCTATGATTCTATAATTTCTTACTTTCTAAATCCTTTGCATAATTACATTTAAGCCAATATATTTCATACATATATAGTTTTTTTAGAAGAAAGGGAACTTAGTAAAAGCTAAGCTAAATTCTAAAGATTCAAAGCAGTTTCAGAGAGAGAGAGAGACCTCTTCCCTTGGCCAGCTGCTGTTTGTATTAGCTCTTGCCCTTTTAACCTTAGGAAGATGTGGCTCAAGTTTAATGGGAGGCACAATAATTATTACTATTTAATTGTGTTTTTGCAACCTTGATTGTCTTCTATCATTTGTATGGTCAGTGTGACCTTTTGTTCCCAGGCTTTAATTTCCTTTTACAACCCTGAGACACTGCTATAAATCAGGGGGCCCTTGATCAAGAAGATAAACAGCTGCCAGAGTATGGTTTCTGCCTGGCATGAGAGATACAAACATTTACAAATATATATTTCTTTAAGGTCATTTTTAGAATACAGGAATCTGATCAAAATATAAGCCTTGATTAAAAATGCAGGCTATGATCAGATGCCTCAATAGAATCACAGAATTGTAGAGTTGGAAGGGACCATTAGGGTCATCTAGTCCAAGCAGGAAAGTTTTGCCCAACGTGTTGCTTGAACCCATGATCCTGAGATTAAGAGTGTCATGCTCTACCAAGTGAGCTATTATCCAGTTCTGCCATTTTTCAAATAGAAATAAATAATTTTGCAGTGAACACCACCTGTAAGCATTCCTCTATATTAGGAAGAAGGTCTTGTCTAGCATCTTACATTAAAAGTGTAGCTCTAACCATATCTACTAGAAGTCCCATTGAAATCAAAGGACTTTATCCCCAGGTAAGTAGGGTTAAAATTGCAGGCTGAGCTTAGTGAGCAATGGTGAGAGCATTTTCACAATAAGAGTCCCTCCTTAGAAAGCCTTTGCCTTTGTTTGCTCTTCTTGACTTGACATGTTTGCTTACTTAACCTTCCAACTGTTTTAGAAGAAAATGTTTTGACTCTATGGTTAACTAGAAATAAAAACTTTTAAAATATTTCTTTCAAGCCCCTTTTGTGATGAATGAGGCAAATGCAAGTGCTCTTATTTCTCTAATTCTCTAAGAAGTAGTATTATTAAAACATTAAAGTTCTGTAGTGATTGTGTGATGTGGTCAAGAAGTGCTTTCCTCTATCTTGTCTGCCAGATAAGGCATACAGTTCTAAGAAAGCTATCTGGGAAAGCCTACTGTGAATACAGAGGTTTATAGTTACCTTAGTGAGAGCCCTAAAAACAGATTCCTACTTAAACTATGATTACAAGGACAGCAACAGGCTTGGTCTTAGAGCTGAAAGGTTAGTTCAGTAAAGTTCTAATAAAGCTATTTTTTAGCATCAACAAAAGCAGTACTATAAATTTAAGAGGTCACTAGACTTTTTATTTAAAATATTTATACAGGAATATATCCAACATTAGTTCTACTCATAATAGATCTAAGTCAGTCATTGGGTAAAACCCATACACACTGCCTTGCAACCTAAATTCTCAAGGAAGCTAGAGACAGGAGCACATTCCACAAACATTTACTTCAGTTACCATAAACTGTATGTTCAGAGACAGGAGAAGGAATGCACATTAACCTTCTTTTAACTAATTAATTTTCCTAAACAACTTCCATAACATAATTAATTTTTAATCCCAGTCTGTATCTGTATTGTATTTGAAAGCGATTCATAAATGGAAAGTGATTCATAAATGAAATGAATGAATAACTTATATGCAATTAGAAAACATAAGAACGTTTTTATTTTACCACAAGAAACTTCTTACCTTAAAAACAAAACGTTGAGTATTGTCTTTCATTTCAATAAATTTTATCATTTTTACAGTATTCAAATAAAGATTCCAATTAACTTTGAAGTAGCTCTGTTTCGTTATTTCATTACAAAATATGTTAATTTGTCTATAATGCCCAAATCCCCTATCTTAATAAGCCAGTCTTTTATCAATGGAAAAAATGAGAATTTGAACTGACTAGCACCACAAAAAAATAGCTGCAGTAAAATTTTAAGACACCACTTATTTGCACACTCAAGGAACTGGCCCCTCCATATAACATTGGATCAAGCATAATTTCCTAATAGAATTTTATATTAACCATGAATTTAATTTTCTCCCAATACTAGACCATTCCCACCATAAATGGTAGTGATCTCCATTAAAAAAAAACAAAACAAGTAGAAGTATAGTTTCTGTCTACCTTATTTATCAATGCTAGAGTTAAGAACCACCTTGTTATAGTTTTATACCACTTGTTCCTCATTATCAACATCCAGAGATGTAAGACAATGAAGCCAAGCCACATCAATGGCCAGCTGATCAGAATAACACACACAACTGGACACAGTCTTGTTCAGTTGAGTATGCAGGTCTGACTCTTAAAGATCTATTGTATTTATTTATTTAAATTATATACTGCCCTTCATCTGAGGATCGCAGGGCAGCTTACAGGATAAAAACACAAAAATGCTAGTCCTTTAAAGCAGAAAGCTAGCAAACCACACACAAATTAAGCCATTGCTGTCAATATTTCCTTCAAGACCCTAGCCCTAAGGAAAACAGCACAACTGGAAAACAACAAGGAGGGTGGCAGAAAAACAAAGTGGTCATCCTCCAATAATTAGCTAAACGGCTGCTCTTCAGACCGTTTTACGAACCAATTAAATATGTTGTTGATTAAAAAAGTTCATGGTACAACATTCTTTTGATGATCTGTAACGTGGCAAAGATGCCTACTCTCCTGGAGAAAGCTTAAAACTGTGGCTCCAGGTGGCCTCTACATACTAGGCACAATAGAAATCAAAGGTGAGAAATAAATGTAAATGTTTCTATTTAAATGTAGTGAATAGCAATAGAACATTTAGCTACTCAAATTCTTTCCCTTGTTTTTCCCATTTCAGTGTCACTTGCCTCCATTCATCCCATGTTTTGCAATATATAATCACTGGACATCGACTTATTGCTTAGCCTTAGGTTAATAATGCAGAACAAAAATGATCACACTGTTGAGAGCTCTGAGCTTTATCTTTATTTGAATTCCACAGACCTACTAAACAGCTGGATTTTAATAGTTATCCAAAGTATCCAAGTGGAGGGAATAGAAGGATTAAAAAAAAAAAAAATCTTAGAGAAAGCCTAGTTGACCAGGAACCTGTATCAGGATACACAGAACCAGCTGTGTGATGAAACCTGATGCTGCCAGGAGATGTTCACGGAATAAAACTTCATCCAGTTACCACTGTCTGAAAAAATGTGATTATTTTTCTCAAAACAGCAGCTGAAAGCAGACATGAGTGTGTTCCATGACGCATACATTTTTCTTCAAAACTGTGAACAGGCAAAACATAGTTTTGTGATCCACAGTATCTAGTTGTTGTTTTTAAATTAAAAGGGTGTCCCCACTTGTAAAGCAGGGCTGTTATTGTTTATTCTAATCACAAGTATTTTAAAAAAAACCAGAGTGGCAAGTGTCATCATAGAATACACATTACTGGACTATCACAATGAGAAATGCCCTTTCTAAGACTATACCTGCTATAAGCTGTTTTGAGTCCATATCAGGGGGGAAATGTGGGATATAAATAAATATTATAATGATGATGATGATGATGATGTACAACAAAAACAAATATTTGATGCTTCTCTCTACTTATTTGCCAATTTAATCAATTAATACAGAATGCATTTAATACAGGGCAGGTATTAGAGTAAAAGGATGCCCATGAACACAAGGACAGCAAAAGGGGGGAAATCATTCACTACAAAAACACAATTTAGGGAAGGTACTGAAATTGTATTGGTATATTTAAGATGAGGAAATAGTGTTTCATCAGTCTACATAATTAGTTAATAGAACTCCCTAGCCCAGATATTTTATTTAAGTACATTTATATTCTACACATGCCACTTCTAGAAAAATGAAAAAAACATACAGAGGGGCTTACAGCATTTTAAAAAATAATCAAAAGGTCTCGGAGTCTTGCACTATACATTTGTGTACTTTGGTTTTGCAGAATATGAACGTCACATGGGCTTTAGCAATAGCAATTAGTAAATGGATTTGATGAACACAATGAAAGTGAATTTACTGAAACCCATCAGCCCAAACATATACTGTGCTCAGAAAAAGATCCCTCTAATCATCATAATCTGTAAATCAGAAACAGAGGGTGCTTTACTGCAGAACTTGCATGTGGCCACAGACAGTTTTGGACTGCTTACGTGGTAAGAGAAAGTATAGCTGACCCTATAATATGAAAGTAGGAGTAATACAAAGGGTTCATAATTGGAAGGGTCTGTTTCAGTCTTCACCTAGTCCTTTAGATGTTGCTGGCCAACTGTCAGGGATGATAGTCCAACATCATCTTAGAAGGCATCAGGTTGGGTAAAGCTGGGCTACTTGATCAGCTTCTGAAAACCCTGACAAGAGTAAAATCCTCTTAAAAACAATCTCATCATGTGAGATCTAGCCAGCAAATCATCTTAACTCCTTTTGTCACAATAACTGATACTTCTGAGTATTAAGTCAAACATTGAAGAATTATCTCAGTTCTCAAAGATTCCTGCATTGCAGGGAGTTGGAATAGATGACCCTTGCCTTGGGATCTCTTCCAACTCTACAATTCTATGATTCTAAAGTGGGATAGCAACTTCTCTTTAATCAACCACAGATCCTCAAACTCTGGGGTATGCACACCTTTGTTACACAGCTGTGAGAACAATGGCTAAAAACTGAAAGTGAAATCAATACTAGAATCCTTTCTACCTAACCAAAATGTTATTAAATACTCTGTTATTATAAGTATACAAAAATTGACCATATTCAAATTCCTCCTTTTCTATCTTTAGTTCTAGATGCCAGGGAGAGGGAAACAAACCAAATCAGGGAGGAATGCTTCCGTAGCTTCATGCATGCTGCAATCATGTTCTCCAAGTACTCTGTAGTTACACACCACCCACAGAACTAAATCTTTGTCCAACAACTCAATTCTGTGGTCTTTCTTATACACTGCTACTTACATTATTTTACTGAACCAGTATCTCTACTACTGGCATTGCAAGATATACTAACAGAACTCTAGTAAAGAAAATCTCAAAAATTCAGTTTCAAGAACCAGCTCCTATTCAGATCTATATTAATTTTGATCAGTATTCTGTAGCAAAAGAACTAACGTATTGAAGCTCATCCAGATTTAAAATATACCTTAAGTTTTATATGCATTTTGTATTGTTGAATTTTAATTGTGTTCTTGTTGAACTGTGAAACTGGTCTGCTATTATACGCCCTGGAAATGATGTAATCTGCACTGCAACTATGGGGTGAAGAGCAGGACAGGTTTTTTTCTTTAAAAATTGAAATACCTATGAATTTCCCTCACATTTCCAAGACATGCATCACTTACCTGCAATATATTTTACCGTAGATAAGTGACTACACAGAAAAAGACAACAATAATGAGGGGGAGAGTGACTGTATAATGCACTGCCACATCTACCAAGAAAAATCCAAACTATCCACATTCAGCTGGTATGAAGCATAAATAGAGAACCACAATTTACTGCACCATGCACACTACTGGTAATTCAGCTTATACAGTCTAGCTTCGATCCATATTCCTAAATTTGCTAAATGCCCCTTGTTTTCTGTATTTTCTGAGTTGCCCCTCTATTTCAAAAGATGGCACAGATTCCATCCACTTCCTTAAATACTTTCATGAAGCTCTACACTCCCACAGCTTCAGTGCTTCATTTTTGGAATTCTGATCTCTGCATGCTTCTCTCACCCTATGAGCAATCCTCCTACTCATGGTTTCCCCTCCCCCATAACAATACAGCACTCTCTTGTATCTCACAGATGCATCCTGAGCAGTGAACATGAGACACATCACCTTACTGTAGAATCATTATTTTCTCCCCACGCTAGGCGCAATAAATTTTACCTTTTCCCAACATTCTTCCCCCAGTAATTAAACCCACAGTGCCCATCCCATAATAACTGTCGCTACAATTTCCATGCCTAGATAAGGTGCTGCCACCCAACCTCTCATAGCTACCCAGCACATAGAAGTCAAAAGCGTGCAAACCCCCTCACATTGGCAGCAACCTGCATCTCATTCCATACACTTGAAATTTACGCCACTGGCCATTTCCTATTCCTACAGACTCTCTTCCCAGGTATCTTAATCCCTGAATCCTCCACCTTGTGAAAGATTTGCCTACCATGTGTGTCGCCCATTTCTTCCCTATCCCTAAAAGGACTCTGCTCCCCCACCTGGTATCTCGCCCCAGCCAAGCTGCTGGATCACAGCTCCTTTCGTCCTCGATCACTAGCCACACTGGCTCTGGATAATGAGCTGCACCTGGACAACACCTGGAAATCCAAGGCTGCGGAGGGGACCAAGCATCCAATTTGGAGAAGCATTCAATGTCCAACCGCACTCGGCCATATGTCACCAAGCAGGGCAGGGAGACAACCCTCCTTCCCCGTTTCCTCCACCCCAAGCAACTTGTACTTGGGTTGTATGGTGCTTCTGAACAGGAGTGTACCTATGACTGGCAACTTCGCGAAGGTCAGGTCCGAGCTTTTCTTCTTTTCCTTCCCCCGAAGCCAGTGGGCTCCGCCTGCATCGTGCGCGAATAAAACCCCACGAATTAAACTGTGTGTGTGGAACAAGAGCTGCTTCCCTCCTGAACCGACAGCTGATCTATATGACTGAATGATTTCTCGTAAGGGAGGGCGGCGCGCCTCTGCCACTCCATTCGCCTCATCCTCCCCACAACCCCAGTATAACGCCCTAACCCCCCCCCCCACCGCCCCACATATTACTCAAGTCTATAGTCTCGTCGGCCTCCCCCCCCCCGCCCCCCAACCGCTTTCCTCCAAGCCAATTACTCACCCCTTGTAAAAAGCCTTGACGCGGACTTGGTGGGCGCTGTCCCCGCCAGGGCCACCGAGACCCCCGGAGCCGCCCCCGCCTCCTCCCAGGCCCGGGAGAGACATGCTGTTCCCGCCGCCGCTGTTGCTGCCGCTCTCGCGCTGAGTCGGCATCGCCCCCTCGCCTTGCCCGGCCCCGCCCGCCGGCTCTGCCAGCCCCACCCCGGAGCTGCGGAAGGCAGAGGAAGAAATGAGGGGGGAAGAGCGGGAGGAGGAGAAGAAAAAGAAGGAGAGGAGAGGAGGCGAGGAGGAGGGAGCGAGCTGCGCGCACCCGCCGCCGCCGCCGCCTCACAACTATTCCCTTTCCCGCCCGCCCCTCAGCCAGCCGCCGCTCCCTCCCTCCCTCGAGCCGCTCCAACGTACGCTCGGCTCGAGCCGCCTCAGCGCGCGTGCGCGAAGGAGAAGGTTCCGTTCCTCCTCCATACTTCCCCCACCCTCCTCCCAGAACGCGCCGAGCAACCCGAGCGGAAGCGACCCGAAGGAATTGTGGGATAAACTATTTCTCAAGACTTATGGGGGGGGTGGAGAGGGACGACGCCATCTCTTGCGCGCTAGGGGACACCCCGGATAGGTACGTGCGTAAACGGATGCCATTCATTTCCAGAGACTGGGGACAGGCTGCTGCTGCTCCTCGTTGTCTGGCCTGGCCTCGACCCCAGCCTAGCGAATGGGTTGTACCACCACGCAAGGGCATTAAATACTGGGCAAAAGGCAGGTAAACGCTGCTGAGTCGGACCTCAACTCCGACACTCGCCATATGAAACCAAAACTTCCGCAGAGCCTCGTTATAGGTTGTTACCGGTCATAGCATCCGGTGGACACTTCCGAGTGCTAGGGGTACCTGCGCCGCGGAGAATTTTGGGTAATGGAGTTTCCAAAGGCAGCTGGCGGGCGGCGCTGTACAAGGGCCAGGTGTTTTGTGGTGCCTGCGCGTTCTGACACTTGCGCCGATTTTACGGCTTGGAGGAGATTTATGACGCTGCGATGCATGAGGACACCAAACAGGGTTATAAACATTTACAAGTATGTGCACAAACGCGTTTAGGCTTGTTTGAGGGTTAGGGATTTGTCTTTACCTGGACTGGAAATGTCAGCAGTGCACCTTGGATGAATGAGAAACTGAACTATTAGAGCTCGTCTACAGTAGAAAGCTCTGAGCATTCAATCTTCCCTTTTTTGGATGAAAAAAAAATATGCCGGCAAATGAGCCCCGTATTATTCCCACTTCAAATCACAAGAAGCAAAACAGTATTTAACAATGCACTCCTGTTTTCCTGGTAGTAAGTCCCATTGAACATAGGGATTTACTCCTTTGACTGATTAATATTATATGGCCTTTTAAATGTGTTTGTGGGAGGGGGGTTATGGGTTTTTATTTTATGAATTTTGTGTTTTCATTTTATATTGTGGACGACATCCACGTGATCTTTGGATGAAAGGCGGTATACAAATTTAATAAACAAATACAAATTAAAAGATAGAAAACATGAATGAATTACACTTGATAATCACACAAAAAGGAGCTTATGTTACATTGCTGCAAGTTGGGTGTAGACAACCTTTGGTCCTCCAGATGTTACTGAAGGGCAACTCCCATCAGCTCCAACACGCCAATGGCCAGGGATGATGGGAGTTGTAGTTCATCAACATCTGAAAGACCAAAGGCTTTCCACACCTGCTCAGCCTACCTTAGCTTGAGGACTTTTGCAAGAACAGGTAGCACATTTGAGATCATTGACAACCCTTTTTTTAATACCTCAGCTGCTTTTGCAGCTAGCAGCGATCATACTGCATACATTAAAAGCATCTGCTGCATTATAGACTTTTCAGTTAGCCCAACTGAACGTGTGCATAATTACAATTTGACTATTATGAAAGTATTTCAATTAGTGCTTAGAATATATATATGAACCACACTAGGCAGCCAGATGCCGCAAGGGGAACTCACAAGCAGGGGTACAAGGGCACACAGTTCGTTTCATTAGCCTGCTGCGAGTTTTAATATGTGTTCTCTTATGCATGTCTACTCAGAAGCAAATCCTATTTAGTGAGACTTTCACAGGAGGCAAGTATGTACAGGATTGCAGCCCTGTCTAAACCGAGGGAGCAAAAACCAGTGTGGTGTAGTGGTTAAGAGCGGTAGACTTGTATTCTGGTGAACAGGGTTTGCGTCTCCGCTCCTCCACATGCAGCTGCTGGGTGACCTTGGGCTAGTCACACTTCTCTGAAGTCTCTCAGCCCCACTCACCTCACAGAGTGTTTGTTGTGGGGGAGGAAGGGAAAGGAGAATGTTAGCCGCTTTGAGACTCCTTTGGGTAGTGATCAAGCAGGATATCAAATCCAAACTCTTCTTCTTCTTCTTCTTCTTCTTCTTCTTCTTCTTCTTCTTCTTCTTCTCAGCCCACAACCTGCATACTAGTTTTTAAAAGCTTCTACCATTTTCCCTTGCACACTGCAACCCTGCACCCGCTTACCTGAAATCAATAGGACATACCTCCGAGTAGACATGTACAGCGTTCGCTGTTAGACATCCCTTTCCCTAAACTAAACAAAAAAACACACCTCCGAATGCTTTTGCCTCCCCGCAACCTGCACCGCCGCCTTACACAACTGTATACCCAGCATATGTCTACACAAAGAGACTCGCGCTTCAAAAGCGACGGCCGAAGCGGCGCTGAAAGAAGCCTGGCGCGACTCATCCCTACGCCGCGACCTTTTGACGCGAGCCGAGTCCGGCCGAGGGGCGCATGCGCGGTACCTCCCTGTGAGGGAGGCGAGAACATGGCGGAAGCGGTGTGAAGGGTCTGTACGCCAAGCGGGCGCGTCTTCTCGCGGGCGGGCGGCGCTGTGCGCGGGGAAAGGAGAGGCCTGCTGAGGGGCTGCTGCTGCGCGGCGACTGCTGGCTCCGGGGCCCGCGGGTGGCGGCCGCAGCCTCCCCTTGGGCTTTGTCAGGTAGGGAATGGGGAAGGTCCTGGGCCCAGACACCGGTTTCTCCTGGCGCTGGCAGCGAAGACCGAGGGCTGCCTCGACTGGACGACCCCTGGAGTGCCCTGGCCCAGCCGAAGGGCGGGAGGGGAGCGGGAGGCTGGGCCCTGCTGGCTGGCTGGAAGCTGGTGCTCCCTTCGGTTCTATATCCATCTATTTGTATATCTATCCGTGTCTACGCATTTTCCTGCGGCGTGTGTTAGTGGTTAGGGCAGAGCGGCTTCTCCCTCTGCAAAATGGATAAAAGACTCTTGGCAGGTGGAAATCCAACAGGTGCGGATTGCACCAAGCTCGGCCCCTTTTGCTCTGGGGAAAAGCTGCCGCTGTTGGGATAGCTCAGTCGGTAGAACATAAGGGTCTTGGGTTCGGGTCCCACTTTGGGCAAAATATTCTTGCATTGCAGGAGGTTGGACTAGGTATCGGAGTCCCTTCCAGCTCTGTGATTCTGCAGGCTGTGCGTTTTTATTTATTTAAATTATTCACGTCCCACCCCCAATCATCCCAAGCGACATGCGGGAGGTGCTGGTGTCCTGACGGAGCCACGAAACAGGAAGTCTCTTAACTTGACTCTTGCCTTTTCCATGAACTCGCAGTAGGTGGCCGCTCTTATCTGGGCCACCCCACCTGCTATGTGGGGGTATAATAATACTGACAGCGTTTGGTTTGTTTTTTTTTGCATGGGTTAGCACTTAATTATGCACGTGGAGTGCTTTGAACACTTGAAAGTGCTATCCAAATGTTAAGTTTTGTTACCTTCAACAAGATAAAACCGTATTTGGAAAATAATAAAACAAATATGCATCAAAAAGTTTAATTCACCATTAAACATAATTATTGCTGTGTACAAACAAGCAGCAGCCAAATTCCACTAGGCCCCTCCAGAATGAGAGGAGAGCGGCTTTTGACTTTGTTAGGGAGACCATTCCACAGCCTTGAGACAATTGCAGAAAAAATGGTCGCACTCTTTGAAGGTGATGTTTTCATCTTGTATACAATATGTCTTGCATTCCCATATTTATCAGAAGGTATGCTACAGACCTCCTGAGCCAACTGTAGCTTCTGAGTCAGCTTCAACCCTAACCCACATAAAACAAAATTGTGGAACAGTGCTCTGAAAACAAGTCAGAGCCTGATAATACACTTTTGTGTCCTGATCCAAAGGTACCCCTCTGGTCGGCTGGAGAGATTACCAGCCCATCTATCACAGGCATAACACATCCCTTTTTAGAGCAGTAAGATTACCCAGAAGCATCACTTCCATCTTAATCTGGATTCAGCATCAGCTTGTTTAGCCTCATTCACTCAGTTACAACCTTTGGTTATAGAGTCTCTGGAAAAACAAATGCACAAAACCCAGGTTCAAAAGGCCACAGTGTATTGCCCATCCTTCCTCAAAGGGCAGTCCTGAGATGAACACCTTTCTGAGCTCCTTGGGAAGGAGGACAAATTTATAAACAAGCTTGGACCAGTGTTTCCATATATGCTAATGCTTAATGCAAGAAGATAATGTATAGATTTTTTTTTAGATGAGCAGACTGGTAGTTGCTGGTGTGTAGAGAGTAATATATAATGTATATGTTTATAACTAGTAAGAAACAGCTTTCTTGGCTTAGTAGTATAAAATTTGAAATGTTAATAAAAGTGTAGGAATTCTGTAGTTTTCTGTTTTTCTGTATACAGGACTTAGATACCAAAGAGGTGCAAACTGGAAAATTGTGTTTTCTAGACAGAGTCGGAATTTATAAATTGGAAATCGGAATTTTCAGCTATATTTAATAGACTATGCTAGCCAGCAGGTCCCATCAGAGTGATTGGCTCGTGCTGCTTGGTATCCTTTTATGAACAGTTAGGGTTGCTGCTCATGTTATACCTCTTACTTTTCAAGTATATACCCGTATTTTTCGCCCCATGGAACGCACCGGCCCATAGGACGCACCAAGTTTTTTGGGGGGAAAATAAAGGGGGGGGAATTATTTCCCCCCCAGGCGCTTGTGGGGCCGGCAGCAGGGAGACGCACTGTGCCTCCCAGCTGTCCCCGGAGCTTGCAGGGCAGGCAGCGGGGAGAAGCGCTCTTCTCCCCACCGCCCACCTGCAGACCAGGTCCGGGGACAGTGGGAAGACGCGCTGCGCCTCCCAGCTGTCCCCAGAGCTTGCGGGGCAGGCAGCGGGGAGAAGCACGCGTCTCCCCACCATCAGCCTCCAAACCACATCGGGAGACAGCGGGTTGGCGGCATTCCGCCTCCCCGCTGTCCCCCGGCCTTGTGGGGCTGGCGCTGCGGCTCTCCTGAAGCCTGGAGAGCGAGAGGGGTCGGTGCACACCAACCCCTCTCGCTCTCCAGGCTTCAGCGAAAGCCTGCATTCGCCCCATAGGACGCACACACATTTCCCCTTCATTTTTGGAGGGGGAAAAGTGCGTCCTATAGGGCGAAAAATACGGTACTTAAATCTGTAGTGTGGATACATCAGACAGGTAGTTTAGAATACACGTATGATACAGGCACATCTGTCAGCTTGGATTAACTGGAGCTCCTGGTTGGGTGTACATTCTGAGGTGTATCTGAGTTACTCGCTGAGTTATGTGTTAAATGATCTATATTCTTTCACATGGTGTATTGCACAGGTGTGCCAGCACCAAAGGCACTCTTGCACTCATGCAGCACACAGACATACTTGCCACACATACAGCACTAACAGCATTCACCATATATGCAAGTACACAGTACTGTCCATTTCACAGCACACTACACACATTCTCTCTCTCTCTCTCTCTCTCTCTCTCTCTCTCTCTCACACACACACACACACACACACACTCATCCCCATCATAGTGCTAGATTGAAAGGAGAAATTTAAATGTCTCCTCTAAATCCAGCACTACAATGGGGTGATTCATCCAGCATATGCAAGTTAATAGCAGTATCTGCTTTATCATATTTTCCCCTCTAAGGCAATATGATTTTTTAAAAGGTCAATCCATATCAAAGAATGTATTGCATTAACCAAAGGCCATAACAATTTCATTACAGTTTGCCAAACTGCAAATCATAACATACAGCATATAACAGTTGCATAATGCAATGCATCAGTGATTTAAAGAAAGGAAGTAAGAATTCTTAAGTATCATCTGCTGGCTCATACTAAGCTTAACTTCCATTAGACCTCTGAAGCTCCAGTGCAATTTATTGCAATATTGTCTACCTCTCTTTTTCCAATCTTTCTTTCAGCCAGAGCAGAAAGCGCCTCTTTATGTGTCACAGATCTGTTAGTGTCATACAAAAGAAAGCAAACCATTTCTGCCATAGGAAGCCTGCTTCCATGAATTAGCAAAGGTTTCAGGAATTGATATCTTGGATCCTGATATAAAGGGCAGATTAACAACCTTATTGTAGTGGCTATCCAAGACTGCTGTGAGCATCACTTCATATCGGAGCTCCATAAAGGCATTTCTTAAGACAGCAGGCATGAATTTGGTGAAATAAAATGCTCTTAAATGCTCCATCTTCAGAAATTGGAACCATGGCGAGAATCTAGAATTCCCAATCAAGTGCAAATCCCTTCTGGATTTTTTAAAAAAGGTTTTGAGGTAGTCTAGGCTCAGAAGAACTGGAATAGTTCTTTATTTGTTACTTTTTGGGTGTACAGTGCAAATTAATAAGGCAACTTCACTTTGTTTCTTTAATATTATGACTCTGAAATATACTTACTCAGTAATTACTAGTTTGAATAGCTTACTCTGGTAACACCCTCTCTCAGTCTTCAAATGGGTGCGATTTCCTTCCTGAAGTAATAGCCACAGCAGTCTTTTGAGGCAAGCCATTTTCTTGTTCTGCAAATGCAGAGCTGCAAGTGAGCGATTGCAACTTGCATTCTTGGATGACCCACGATTTGAACTTGCATTTCCCAGGGCAATGCCCAGCACACTTTCTTATTCGAATCACACCAGCTTCTGTGTTCCTCTCTGGTTTCCAAACACTAGGATGTTGCTTACCTTGAGCCGTTGGTTCTTCTTTTGTTTTTCCTTACCAGGTGGAAGAATAATTTCACAGCTATGGAGAATGAACCGAGCACAACAACATGTTCTACATGCACAACCACTATCACCACCACATCCTCCCCTTCCCGTACTCAGCCACCTCAGATATCTGTCTATAGTGGTGCAGATCGACATGCCGTGCAGGTATTTTGTAGTTGACAATAATAATAAAAAAATACGGATGATTCAAAAGCACCGACAAGCAATGGTAATTTCTGTATATCTGGTGGGGAACTGGATCTGGCTGGCAATCCAGATCTTTATTTCTCCAACCTGTTGCAGATTCGACAGGTGGGCGAGACCTCAGATGATGGTTTTGCCCCACACTTGCAGAGTCCCTTTCAATGTGGTCCACGAGATGGTGCTTTGAAAGGGGCTTCCAGAAGCTGACAGTCAACTAAGCCTCTTTCAAAGTGTGGGGGGGCAGGGAGTGAAGGAGGGGAAGTCCTTTTGTGGGAGAAGAAATCTGCTTTTTCGGTAACATCCATAAAGTAATTTATAGCAGTTGTACTGTATTACTGGTCACCGTTGAGTTGATATATGCTAATTTTAAATGCATCCTGTATATCTGACCAGCCACAGGTTCTTGAATGGTTTAATGTGCTAGCATCAGCGCGTTTTCTATTTCTGTCCCAGTGATGATGTTACTTTAAAATCCACAGGTTATTCAGCAGGCCTTGCATCGTCCGCCAAGCTCAGCAGCGCAGTATCTTCAGCAGATGTATGCAGCTCAGCAGCAGCATCTCATGTTACAAACAGCTGCTTTGCAACAACAGCATTTAAGTAGCACCCAGTTCCAGAGCCTGGCCAGTGTCCCACAGGTGAGATTGAAACAGAAAATACAGCAACCATCTGGGAATTAAGCTTAAAGTGCCACAAAATGCCTTATCAGAATACTGCTTTCGTCTTAATGACAGTTTTTGACAGATTTTCTTTTTACCCCATGTTTTTTAATCATCAGCGAGAGCTTCAGTTCACAATTTTACCTGGCAGCATGAGGGTCAGCTAGGGAAAAGGGACAGTGTTCTCTCCTTCTAGATCATCATACCGCCAACCAATACCATGTTGTTGGATCCAAGGGGATATGTTTTTAAAAAGACTTTTCAACTTTGCAATTTTGAGTTGTAAAGAGGGTATCTGGAGCAGAAGACCAAGCTAGTTCAGCAGCTACTTCAAAATAATCAAATTAATATTTGCAAGATCATTTTAACTATGTGACTGGTCAGTTTTTAATCAGAGATGTATATTTAATGCGCCAATTTTAGCCTTGTATCACATTCTAGGTTGTGACATTCCCATGAATCATGGGTCTCTAACCTTTCTGGGCCTTTGTGAGCATTTGGAAGTGTTGTTGCTCCTCCCACAAAATGGCTGCCATGGGGCGTAGCCCTGCACAAAATTGTAAGAGTCATCAAATTGTGTAATTGGAAGAGGCCACGAGGGTCATCTAGTTCAAACCCCTGCAGTGCAGGAATCTTTTGCCCGACCTGGGGCTCAAGCCTACAACCCTGAAATTAAGCGTCTTGTGCTCTTGAAGTTTGACCTAATAACAACAACTAGATCCTCTTTTGAATTTGTGTGACTTTTAAATAGGACCTGCCCCATCATCAAACTAAAGCTTTCATTGGGGTCTCTAGACAGCACAGTGAAAATAACAGATCTGGCACTTGGCAGTCTCTTAAAAAGTAGAGAGTTGGCTGCAGGGTTAAAGAGACTGCAGGCCACAGAGAAAACCATTGTGGGTTTCATGTGGGCATAGGACTGCCTAGCAAATGCCATTGAGCCTAGATGTTCAATGTATCATATTCAACATTATTTAAATACTTTTTATTGCAGTGTAAATGACACATTTGACAGATGTGCTTGCTATTTAGGCAAACCTGTCAGGTGGGAGGCAGTGCGCATCCCCCAATGGCAGTGTCACTCAGCAGTCAAGTATGTCGGAGACATCGGTAAGTAGCGAAACAAAGTGCTTTCTTTTAACCCAGCTTAAGTTACCATGTCGGTTCTCGGAAAGTTAGGAATGCAGCTGTGTGATCACATTTACATGCAAATAGCTGGAGGAGCAGAAGCTTCAATTTTAAAAATTGTCCGCAACAGAATCTCAGAGCGTTAATAGTTTGAAAAACAATAACAGACACATAAATATAAATTTGCCATTGAAGAAGCTCTATGGTGAACCCCTGACATTGTGTTTTGCAAGAATAACTTAATGTTATCCACTTGTGTAGATTTTGCCAGATCTCTTAAAACAGGAAATTTTTGCAGAATACCAATTAGAGGCTTAATCAATAATAATGTTTGAGCGTAAGTGTCCATGACTTTTACAGGTGGATAATATCAGTTACTAATAACACGTTGAGTTTAGTGTGGGCTAAATTAAGCCTTATTCTGGACATTTTAATTGCAATTTGGAAAAAGTAAAATGGCAAATCTAAGAAGGCAGATCTTCTGCAATGTGGCTGAACATTTTATTGCAATCATAATTTTAAACTCTAGTATAAAAATGAAACACCTCCTTATGATCAAGTATATCAGAAGACAAATGCAAGATCTGCTGTATCAGAATTGGTGGCTGTTTAAGTTACATATTTAAACTTAAATATTTTTCTTAACGTGTTGGCAATAGTTAAAAATTTATTGCTTTGCGCAAAGATCTTCCTGATGAACAAACAGGTGCTTAAGGATGCAACTTTGACAGATGACATAATTTTTTTCACAAACCTAGATTCTGTGGCTCAGAGTACAACTGCAAGTCCAATATATTGCCTGGCAACCCTGGGCATGTTTACTTGGAAGCAAGTTCCGCTGTTTTCTGTGGGGCTCTTTTGAAATTATGGAATGAAGGTAGTTAATAAAACAATATTTTTGCTTCCATAGATTAATCTTTCTCCTTCTCCTACACCCGCGCAGCTAATAAGCCGTTCACAGACCTCCAACAGTAGTAGCAGCAGTCTTACCCAACAGACCATGCTTCTGGGGAGCACCTCTCCTACTTTGACCGCAAGCCAGGCTCAGATGTACCTACGAGCCCAAATGGTAAGTCTTGCTAGTTTATATTTTATTATTATTTTTTGAATGGTTGCTAAGGTTTAGTTGTTCTTTTCTGTTTCGTGGCTAATGGTTCCTTGTCCCTTCCGAGTTTCCAACAGTGACTGTAATTTAGCAGTTAAGTTTTGTAATTGCATCTTGTTTAAATATCACGAGGCCACAAAGGAGCAGAATCCTGCTGAAATCTCAAGAACATTTCTGTGGGTACCGGATAATTGGTGATTTTGACATAACAGCCCTGCATACATTTCCTCAAAAAGGATATTGTAGAGTTAGAAAAGGGCAGCCAAAATGATCAAGTGGGGGAAGCAACTCCCCTATGAAGAAAGGTTGCAGTGTTTGGGATTTTTAAGTTTAGAGAAAAGACAAGTGAGAGGTGACATGATGGAGTTTATAAAATTATTCATGGTGCAGAGAAAGTGGATACAGAATTTTCCCCCTCCCCCTTCCCCTAACACTAGAATTCATGTTACAGGTAGGTTGGTCTGCCGTAGTCGAAACAAAATAAAAAAGTTCCTTCCAGTAGCACCTTAGAGACCAACTAAGTTTGTTATTGGTATGAGCTTTCATGTGCATGCAGACTTCTTCAGATACTAGAATTCATGGACATCCAATGAAGCTTAGTGTTGGAAGGTTCAGGAGAGATAAAAGAAAATACTTGTTCATGTGACACATAGTTAAACTGTAGAACTCGCTCCCACAGGTAGGCAGTGATGACCTCCAACGTAAAAGAGGATTCGACAAATTCATGGAGGGAGAGGGCAATCAGTGGTTACTAGCTAAGATGGCTATTCTCTGCTGCCACAGTTGGAGGCAGCAGTGCTGGAACCAGTACTAGTAGCTGGAAACAGCAGGAGGGGAGAGTGTCCTTGTGCTTGAATCCTTCTAGTGGGTTTCTCACAGGCGTCTGGTTGGCCTCTGTGAAAAGCTGGACTAGATGAGCCATTGGCTTCATCCAGGACGCTCTTCTTAAGTTCTTAGATATTCTTAAAGTAGAAGAATGGGCCTTTTAAATTACTCCCTCTGCTTGCAAAGTATATGTGGTCTGGTGTTTATAGTAGGGCGTTTTCAGGACGGACACAAGTGAGAGTCACTTAGCCTTGCCAGCAGTTTTGTTTTTTTAGCTGCTCTTCCTCTGTAGCTTGGTGAACATCTGGTGTAGGGTAACCCAACAAACGATGGTTAAGCAAATCCATAGTTAAGACAGCAAGCCCCGCTTGTCAAGGAAAAATTGGGGATCTCGTTTGTTCCTTTGCAGCTATGTTGCTGCTTACCCCACACTTGATTCCACATGTGATGTGAGCTGTGTGGCAGATGGAAATGGCTTGGGGAAATAGCCTCATGTGCCATATTGGGGCTTGTGCTGGGCCATATGTTCTGCACCCCTGTTCTATGTAGAAGAAAGTGCCATAGAACAGTTGGAGTATATTAAAGGAAGAACTTTTGCCTAGTCCTCCACATTGTGTGATATCATACTGTTGCATGGGCAGGAATACCCCTGATCCACTTCCTCTGTATAACTTTTTCTTAGATACTAAATGGAGTAAGCTGTTTCTCAAGTAGCATCAGGCCAGGATGTTCATCCACCAGGGCCGGTTCCATGATTGTTTATCTTTAAACCCGGTTGCTTATGAGTGAAAGATTTTTATGAGTATGAATTGGAAACCTTTGGAAATGATGTGTAAAATCATTGGCAAAGAACTGTTTAAAAAAAAAGTTTGTGCTGTTGAGCCTTTTTGATTTCTTCTTCTGATGATTCTCTTTGAGAATGATTTTAAGCATTAACGGGGGGAAATATGCTGTTCTGTTTTTGTTAAATCAATCTCTCTGATCCAGTTTGTTGTGGGGCATGACTAGAATAATTCATTTGAAGGAACAAAGAGTTGGCAAAGATGATCTGTGGGGTCAGCAAGTGTTTTGTTTTTTTGTTTGCTTGTTTTGTTAGGGGATTACCTGGTTCAGGCCTGTAATTAAAATAACTATGCTACTTTTCTTGCTAGACTTAGGATAGTGGGAAATATTTCTGAAGGGAGCACACCATCTCTTGCTGTAGACATCCCCAAGTTTGTGTTTTTTCACCTGTGGGATTTTAGAGATGTTGGCTGCAGCTTCTCACCAGTCATGTCTCAGATATATATGGAGATGCAGCACCAATGGCCCGGTTTACAGTTCCTTCTGTCATCCTCTGGTCATGGCTTTTGTGGACTTGTTGCATGTGCTTCTTCCATTCCCAGTCAAGCCTGCTGATTCCTAATGTGCCATCCCTTGAAAAGGCTTTGTGATCTCACTGGCCTCTCTGCCTCTCCTTGGAACTGGATATCACTTTGCAACTCCGCATAAATAAATTAATGCAGGGATCTGCTGGTTCTGCGTTTCTGCCTCATTTTGGAGAGAGTGAGCAAATCAGTTGTTTGCCTCCCTTTCCTCTCTGCAAAAAGCAGCTTCTGAGGAAGGAGGGATTTTCATCAGGAGCATCGCAAGTGAGTCGGAAGGGTTAAAACTCTTCCTTTCCACTGCCTGCAGTCCTGGTGCTGTTCTCTGCTTTACCCCTCCTGTGGCTGAGCTACTTGGTGAAAGGCTGGAAAGCTGCATTATTCTGGAATACTGCAGCAAATCTTTGCAGCCTTTTCTTTAAAAAAAAAAGACCTGAGAGAATTTTCTATCTAAGCTTTGGTTTGTTTGTGTGCATTCATGGTACAGTGTGTGCCTCAATTTTCTTTTTTGCTACCTTCCACAGCTGATTTTTACACCTGCTACCACTGTGGCGGCTGTCCAGTCTGACATTCCTGTTGTGTCGTCGTCCTCTTCGTTTCCCTGTCAGTCTGCGGCTACTCAGGTGAGCTCACGTGGGTTGTGTGAGCATGTGTGTGTGTGTATCCATTTCCAGATCCATTGTGAGTGGTCGGCATGCTGTTCTATTCTTTGTATCTAATGCTGCATTATTTATATACTGCTTTTCAAGCGGACCTCACAAAGGGGTTTATATAAAAGTATTAAAACTGTAAGATAAATAAAATTTAAAAACAACAACAGACAAGCTATGGGGTAGGGGGGTGTAGAAGCCTGTGAATGCTAGATCCCATTTACCTTCAGGGCAAGGTGCTTCTTGAGTTTCTCTGTACAGTGGTACCTCGGGTTACATACGCTTCAGGTTACAGACGCTTCAGGTTACAGACTCCGCTAACCCAGAAATAGTACCTCGGGTTAAGAACTTTGCTTCAGGATGAGAACAGAAATTGTGCAGCAGTGGCGCGGCGGCAGCAGGAGGCCCCATTAGCTAAAGTGGTGCTTCAGGTTAAGTACGGACCTCCAGAACGAATTAAGTACTTAATCCTAGGCACCACTGTAGTGGTAGTTGGGAGTGGGAGAGGTCTCCCCAGCTGAAACACCGAGAGCTGGATGATGTCAATTCTCCAGGGTTTTCCATCTTTCTCCTCCTCACAGAGCAAGATGACTGTTGAACCACAGCCACTATAGGGCCACTCATTCAACTGTTATCTGTATCTTTACCTTAAAACTTTGAACTGCTACAGCGACATTAGAAGGGGGGGTGGAGAGAGGGAAGATGGATGGGGGTGGGGTCGGGTGGTGGTGTTTCTATTATGTTTAATGTATGTAGAGTTTGGTGTCAGCGTTGCTTGTGTTGTTCACTTGTGTTCCTTTGGTGGTGAGAGAGGTTGGGGTTGGCCTAGGGTGTGATTGTTTGCTTGTGATTGGCTGTGGTGATCTTTGTTTTCGTGTGTGAGTGAGGTGGGCGTGTGTTTTGGATCAGGTTAGCCATATTGATTTGTATGCTGTTGGTGGATTATTGTCATTGTCCTGTTGGGCTGTGTATGTGATAAAGGGGAGCCATACCGGGGTGAAGGCGTCTTCTTCTGTTTGTCCCCGTGTCAGTTTCAGTTTATTAGTTTATTTTTCTAGTAGGGCTGTTTCCCATACTATTTGGTACCATTGGTCCATGCTTAGTCCTGACAGGTCTCTCCAGTGTCTGGTTATGGTGTTTCTGGCTGCTGAGAGCAGGTGGGTTATGAGTTCTTTGTGGTGTAAATGGGCATTGTTGTCTTGGAAGATGTTTAGTAGGGCCAATTCTGGGGTGATGTCTATTACTTGCTTAGTTATTTTACATATTTCTTGTATGGCTGTTGTCCAGAATAGTTGAATTTTGGGACACTCCCACCACATGTGGAGGTATGTGCCTGTGGAGGTGCACCCTCTCCAGCATTTTGGTGAGGTTCCTGGGTGTATTAGCGCTAGTTTCCTTGGTGTTAGGTACCACCTGTAGGTGAGTTTCAGTGTGAGTTCTTTTCTTTTCGTTGATATGGATTTAAAGGGGGGGTTAGACCACATTCTGGTCCATTGAGTGGGGTTAATCTCATAGCCTATGTCATTCTCCCATTGTTTTTTGATTGCGTCTAGGGGATTTGCGGGGTTTTGGAGTAGTATTTTGTATATTGCGGATACCGTCCCTTTACCGTTTCCCTTTGTTGTTAGGAGGAGGTTTTCGAAGGTTGTCAGGGGCCTAGTTGCTGCTGATTTTACTGTTGGGTTGTTTAAGAGGGCATGTAGTTGGTGTTGTGTTAACCAGGTCATTTGGGTGTCTTCTAGTTTGTCTTGTATTTCTTGTGTTGACAAGGGTTTATTATTTTTATAAAAGTCTATTAGGCGATATAAGCCTTCGGTTCGCCAGGTTTTTATCTGGAGGTTTTGTGCTGTGCTGCATGGTGGAATAATGGGTGGTACGCCAGGGGGATTAGTGGGGATGGGGTTGGGGATAGTTTGCCTATTTGTGTTTTCCATGCTTTGAGCATGGTCTGTGTGTACCTGTTAAGTGTTGTGGGAATTTTCTTTAGTTTGTTTGGGAGGAGTGGGTATGTTGTGGTGCAGGTGTTTTCAATTGTGTCCCTCTCTAGGTGTACCCATTGTTTTGTCTCATCTTCTAGTATATATGGGATTATATGGCGTATTTGGTTGGCATTGTAATATGCTTCTATGTTGGGGATTCCCCATCCTCCTTCTGAGGTGGGGAGGTGCAGGTATTTGGGGCTTATTCTTGGTTTTTTATGTGAGAAGATGAAAGAGTATAGTTTTCTCTGCCAACTGCGAAGTTGGGTTGAGGGGATCCAGGTTGGGAGGGTTTGGAATAGGTAGGTTAGTTTTGGGAGTGTGATCATTTTGATCATGGCTATTTTGTCTGAGAGAGTGAAATTCATGTTATTCCATCTCTTTAGGTCTTTGTTAATTTGTCACCACAGGGGCTTGTAGTTGTGGAGGTACAATTTATTGAGGTTTCTGGTTATTTGTACCCCTAGGTATCTGAACTTGGTGTGGCAAAGTTTTATTTTGGTGACCTTCATGAGTTCTTTTTGGGTGTGAGGAGGGGTGTTGAAGCACATAGCTTCTGACTTTGTAAAATTTACCTGTAGGCCCGACACTATTGCAAATGTGTTGAGTTCTCTGATTAGGGAGGTTGCTGTGCTTATGGGGTCTGGTGTTGTGACCATTAGGTCATCTGCAAAGAGCCCTAATTTATAGGTTCTGCCTTTTATTTCCACTTCCTTGATGTCTGTGGCTGCTCGGATGCGGATTGCTAGGGGTTCCAGAGCCAGGATAAATAAGAAAGGAGACAGTGGGCATCCTTGTTTCGTGCCTCTTTGGATAGCTATAGTATTAGAATACATATTGTTAGTTCTGCATTTTGCTGAGGCTTGGGAGTATATTTGTTTGAGGATTTGTAGGAAGTTGGGGCCAAATTTCATGTTAGTTAGTACTGCTAATATGTATTTCCACTCCAAGCAATCAAAGGCTTTGAGGATGTCTAGGGACATAATTGTCAATGGGAGTTTAGTTGCCTTGCTGTGTTCGATCAGGTTCAGTAGTTTCCTGATGGGGTCTGTTATATTGCGGCCAGGGACAAAGCCAGTCTGGTCTGGGGCTATTAACTTGTGTAGGAAGATTTTTAGGCGGTTGGCCAAGATTGATGTGAATATCTTGTAGTCTTGGTTTATTAATGAGATTGGGCGGTATGATTCTACTTTGAGGCTATCTTTTAGTGGTTTTGGGATGGAGACTATTTTGGAGTGGGTCCAGGTTTTGGGGATGGGGCCCCCTTTTATGATGTCGTTGAATAAGCGGGTCATGTAGGGCATCAAGGGTTCTTTGAATTTCCTATAGAATTCTGCTGTGAAGCCGTCTGGGCCTGGGGCTTTGTGTGGTTTCAGGTTTTTGAGGACCGCATCTATTTCCTCTGGGGTGATAGGGCTGTCCATGAATTCCTGTTCCTCATCAGTTAGGGTAGGCATGGTCAGTCCTGCTAGAAATGTTCTGATTTCCTTCTCTGGTGGGTTATGGGAGGTGTATAGGTTGGAGTAGAATTCTGCAAATTCTGAGGTTATTTCTTCGGGGGAGAATGTTATGTTGCCGTCTTTTTTGGTGATGCAGTGTATTCTTGTTTTGAGTGCTTTTTTCCTACATCTATTTGCTAGTAATCTGGAGTTTTTCCCTCCATATTCGTAGAAACGTTGTTTAGAGTATAGAATGTTGATCATTGTTTTGTTAATTTCTAGGGAGTCTAGTTCTCTCCTTTTTTGTTCTATAAGTTTGAGGAGTTTTTTAGATCCTGTTTGTTTGTAGCGTGATGAGAGGGCTGTGATGTCTTGTTCTATTTTGCTAATTTTTGAGGTGGTTTGTTTTTTAAGGAATGTTTTCTCTTTTATGCAAGCTCCTCTGGTGACTGCTTTCATTGCGTCCCATAGGAGGGGGGTTGTTATATTGTCTACATCGTTTTCCTTGAAGTAGTTTTGGAGGGTTTTTGTGAGACTCTCTCTAATTTGTTTGTTTGTAGTTAGGATGGGACTGAAGGACCATGATGGGGTGGTTTGTGTTCCTTCTCCTATTTTAACGATGACTTCTACTGGGGCGTGATCTGTGATTTTAATGTTACCTATGTTTGTTGATTCTACTGAGGGGATCAGACCCTGTGTGAGTAGAATGCTGTCCAGTCTGGACACTGTATCATGGCGTCCTGATTGGAATGTATGGCTGATGTCTCCCGGGTTTTGCTCACCCCAAATGTCGTAGAGACCCCTGTTTTTTAGCATTTTTAGTAACTTGTAAGAGTTCCTAGTTGTTGGGGGTTTCCTTCGGAGGAAGGTTGCCCATGGGGTTGTGGGGTGGATATCTTTCAGGGATAAACCTTTCATATTTAGATTGAGGTCCCCTCCTAGGATTGCTTCCCCTTCAGAGAAGGAGAGGAATTTGTTTAGTGTCTTCTGGAAGAATTCTAATTGTTATGCGTTTGGGGCATATATGGAGCCGATTGTCAGTTTGATTTTGCCATCTAGTGTCCCTTTAGCGAAAATGAATCTGCCTTTTTTGTCCTTGAGGACTGTTGTGGCAGTGAAGTTCAGGTCTCTACTGAGTATTATGGCTACACCACGAGCTTTCCCTGAGCCTTGTGCGACCCACTGTTGACTGAAGCGGGGGTCGCTCAGGAGTTTGCTGCCTTTGGGTGGGTTGTGTATTTCTTGTAGGAAGGTGATGTGTGGTTTCATGGTGTTTATGTATGAGGTGATGCATTTTCTTTTGATGGGGTTTCCCAGCCCCCTCACATTTAATGTAATTGCTTTTAGGTTAGCCATCTTGCTTATCTATTATGTGGGGCGATTCCCTGCCAACCCGTTCGGGTTGTCTTGTGTCTCTCTCTTCGTGTTGTTTAAAGAACCAGTGGGGTTGCGCTGACCTAGGGTGTGGTGGGTGGGGGGCTAGTGGGATTAGAGTGAGATTTGGGTTAAAGAGTAGGGGGTAAGTTGTAGGGAGTTTCCTATATGTAGTCATAAAGGTGCTTGTTTGGGGTATTTTGGGCCATCTGGCATTTAGCCGGTTGGTCCTAGGTCTCAGCTGGTGTGGAAGGCCATGTTCAAGGACAGGCCATCCCCCCTGTTGTCTGCGATAGGGGGTGATCAGCGAGACAGTGTGAAGTGACTTTGTAACGTCGCTGTCAGGTATAAGGTTCGTAAGCAATGTTGCCAATGTTATGAGCAACATTGTTCGTGTGTTGGGGTGGGGATGTGGGTGCTGGTACGCTCTGGTGCCACCATAGTGCTGTTTGGGTATCAGATTTTAGCCTGATTGTGGGTTGTGTTATTAAGGTTGGAGTTGTTTTTCCTTAGTATGGAGTATGAGGATGTTGAAGGTTTGGGGATGGGGAATGTGGTTGAGGTCGTCTGGACTGGTGTTGGGGTGGGGATTTCTGTGGGGGTGCGGGGCTGGGGGGGATGTTGATGGTGTTAACTAAATCTATGTTTTGGGGGGGGGGGAAGGGGGGGAATCACCAGTCCTTCAGTTTGTGGTTTTTCCCTGGTTGCTTCATTCAGAGGTACCATCGTATATGTATGTATATGTGTGTGTGAAAAAATATGAAATATGAAAAAAATCCATCAACAGAAATACTTTAGTACAAAAAGAACCATGTGCAATCAGTAAAGTATTATTTCTACACCTTCTCTAATTTCCCTTTGAGCAGATCAGAGTGGTGTTAAAAGGACAATGAAACAAATGTGTAGTCTAACAAGGTTGCACATTCAGGCTTGGGAGCAGTGGCAGAGACATTGGGAGTGGAATGTGCAGAGTTTGGGTAATAGCAGCATGAAGGCATCTGCATCAGATACTGTTATGTGTAGAAATCTCACACGATTCGCAGCCTTGGTGAATCCCATTCCAAAGACAGATGTCAAGTTTACATTTTATTGTAAGTCCTGCATGTAAGTCCTGAGTCATCTGATCATCTGATCATAAAATGCCTCTTTTTCTTCCTTGTTTATATAAGCAAGGTTATAGGTTCAGCAGAATCAGTTACAATAGCTTTTGAAAATAGGGCTTTTGTAGCCTGTGAGTGACTGCCAGTTTTACAAAAAGCTACATCTTTAGAAATAGCAGGGCTGTGGGAGAAGCTTTGCAGATTCAGAATATATAAATCAGTGATCCTTTTGTGGATCAAAATATTTACCCTCCTATCTTTGCTTAACTTGTCAATACCAATGTTAAATTATGGATATTGTAGTTGAAGAAACTAAACACTGCTAAATCAAAACCCAACCAATTTTCTTCATCTTACTAACAAAACTTAAACTTCATGGGTTTTGCTTGACAGAAAGTGGAATCCTGAAGTACAAGGAGTACTGTTCAGCAACATAAACCTTTTTACCTAACTTTAAATGCTTTGTGATGTCTATTGAAGTGGAAGGGAAAGAAGAGGGAAAGAAACTGTGATCAGTCTTGAATCCAGAAAGAATCTCCCTAATAGTAAAAAACAGATGTCAAAAGGCAAAACTACCCAAATGGTCTATCAACTACACTGGTAACAATCTCCAATAAAACAACCTCTAGCTTTCGTATCGCCTTTCCATCTCATAAATAGTATCTACATTTGAATTAATAAACAAATCAATGACAGTTGACATTTGTATTTTTTTTATTGATGATTTTGCCCAGCTAGTGTGACAGCCTGTGGAATTTGATGAACTGTTGTCTATGGAAAATGAGCTGTATTGTTATTCCATCTGGTAATTAAGATGGCACTTCGCTGGGTGGAATTAATGAGAGGGAGGTGTTGGCACTTGTCTACAGATTAGCAAGCAACCAGTCAAGAAGTCCGCCACGAGGCATGTTTCCCACAGCGGCATCAACCTGTTGTTTTTCGAAATACTTCATTACCTCCTGCAAAATATCCCCCACACTCGCACCCTTCTTGGCTGCTTTGTCAGCCAGTTGAGGAAGCTTCTTCAGTTCCTCATCATTCTCATTCATGAATGTGAGATTGGGCACTTGGAAGTGAGAGGCCGCCATCCATTGGAGGATAGCCTGGAGCTCTTTGTTCTGTGAGCTGGTATTGGCACACTGGTTGTTTACTATCACCTCAGAACCAGCGGGCACAAGTGGCTTTCCAATATTAGTAGGTTGTGGAGGTTTCTGGGATGCCATCGAATCTGGACTTGATACACCTTTGTTTCTTGCGGTAAAGTATGTAGCTTGATCATCAGAGTAATCTTCAACAACAAAATCAGGGCTTTTAGTCATGTACATACACAGCTTCATCACAGATTCCATCAGCTGATCAATGAATTTCTTGTTTATTTGGTCCATGTTTTCAGAATCCATTTCTGGATTGCAGTGTTTGGTTGAGGATTTTCTGCTAGACCTATCATCATATGAGCTTGGTTTGCAATTCTTGGTGCTTATTTCGCACTCATCCACGTTGAAACCAGCCTCTTGAAGGACCTTCTGGATGATTGATAGGAGAGCACTTTGTATTTCTCCCCTCTGGTAATCTTGCTGTTGTGGATCACCCTTGCAACCATGAGATTTGGAACCATGTTTGCCTCCCTTTTCACAGAACCCAAATGAAGATGTGTTTGAGTCATGACATGGGTCCTTGTATTGAGTTAGCAGGTGCTGCTGTATCAACATTAAAGCTGTCAAAATGAGGTCTTTTGCTAGAAACTCAGTTGTGGAGCTACTTTTTTCTGGTCTCTTGTCATGGCATCCCCTGTCTGGACCTTTGCATCCTGTTTTTGATCGCAGCATGCTGATTCCATCCTTAATTATTGTCTCACCTACTTTCTGAGCTGCAGACTGAGCTGGATCTTGCTTTACTTTCTCCCTCGTGTGTAATCCACCTTTCAAAGATGCGAAATGCATATTTGGAGCATTAGGATCTAACGAACATCCTGTCTTCAATAAAGAGTATACAAGACTATGCCCTTTCTCCTTAGTTTCCGACATCAAAGCGTTGTACATTCTTAGTACCATTGCTTCTAAAATCTCCGTTGACTTCTGGGTCCCTGCATTGAAGAGATTTTTCTTCACTGTGGTAACAAAGTCAGAGTCTGTCATGAGGACCCCAGTGACATTATGTAGATTTTTCATAGTAGAGTCAATTAAGTCTGATATGACATCCTTTGTGTGTTTGAGAAACACTCTTTTCAAAATCACACAAGCTGGAAGTGGTTGCCTACTCTTGTGAATCTTTGTGGCATTCACAAATGAGAATGTCATATCCTTAGCATTTTTATTTGCATAAACCATTAGCCCTTTGTTAAAAGAACCGCAGTCATTGCGACCTGACTGTTTCCTTGGATGTATCAAATGAGCATGTGACGTTGGCTTTCCGTCATCACATTCTGGCATGGATTCACTTTGGTTGGAGCATACCTCACCATAAAAGAGAGAGGTTTTCTTGGGACTTCCTTTACCCTCTTCCTTCTTGCCCGTAACCTGTTCTTGAGATGATTTAACACCAGGATCCTGGGCATTTTCCATCACCTCGTTCACCATCTTGGATGCAACTTTACTTACAGAACCAGGATTGAGGGCTTTCCCATCTTTGGTGGCATAAATTGCCTGGCGTATACATTTATTGGCAGCATCTTCCAGATTTTCAGAGATCTCTTTACTTGCCATTTGCATAACCAAGGAGCACAACTTTTGAACAGTGCTTGCTACTTCATCTGCAGGTCCTTTCTGACCTTCAGCAGACTTGAAAGCTGTGTTGTTGTTGTTCTGGGACATCTTGTCAGCCGCTGATGGCTTTTGTTGACGAGGGGCAGTAGAAGGGGTCAGTGCATGTTGGAATCCACATGCATATTTCTGCAGGTCGTCAAAGAGCCAGGACACAACATTCAGTTCTTCAGTTGAACCTTGTTTGAACAGACAGACTGCTCCTTCAGTCTTAGACTGTTCTGGTGTCTCACTATCCTTTATTACAATTACCTCTTTGTCCTGCATTTTCCCCAGATCAAGTCCTGTGGCAGTTTCATTGCCTTTAGACTGGCCAGCAGCATCTTTGCCTGTATCGTCTGTGTTTTTTATGTTCAGGCTGGAGACATCAACAAAACAGATCACTTTTCGCTCCTGGTCCTTCCCTCCATCAGGATTGTAGAGGTCTACCTTACACACGCCTGCTTGGCTGTGTAACCAGTCAACTTCTTGAGACATCCTTTGAAGTTTACAACTGGAATTGCACCTAGGACCGTCGTGGGTGTTCTTTCTCAGCTCAGCTGCTTTGGTGACCCTGCCAGACTGAAGATGTTGCCTCCTCTCTCAACTTTCCATGCTCTTCTGCTGCCAGATGTCATTTTCACTTGTGTGCACACATGGTTTCTATGGCAGCAATGACATCACAAAGAAGCAGCACTGCCACCCACCAGTGGTGTGATTTCAGTTATTTAACAAGATATTGTTGCCCAACTTTTCTCCTTATCTATCCTACATGGTCTATGAGACATTTGTTGTGTGTAGGGGGAAATTAATGGTGCATTTTCAAACCTAATACAGTCATACCTCATGTTCCATTTGCTTCATGTTATGTTCTTTCAGGTTTCGTCCCGCGGCGACCCAGAAGTACCGGAAAGGGTTACTTCCAGGTTTCGCCACTCGCGCATGCGCACTAGCGCTAAATCGCGCTTCGCGCATGCGCACAACCACCAAATCGCACCACGCACCTGCGCAGATATGGCGCTTCAGGTTGCGCTCTTTTCATGTTGCGAACGGGCCTCTAGAACCGATCCTGTTCGTAACCAGAGGTACCACTGTAATGGAAAATTAAGAATGGTTATTTTCTACATTTATTTTACTATAAAAAGAATCTATGCAGACCTTAAGTAAAGCTTCCACAGTGATTTAATCATAATAGGTTTCTAAACATAGCCACAAAGGAAGTGTCACAACTTCAAAATACTTGAAGCACTTGGTTGTCATCTGTCTTTCTCAAGAGACAATGAAGGAGTGTGCCTTTCAGGGCGAAGTCAAACTGTTGGAATGTTACACAGCGTCTGCTGTGGCTGTAGAGATTAATATGGGAGAGACATGTTTTGTTGCAGTTGGGGCAGATGAAGATGTCTTGTTGTGCTGCTGCAAATGCCTCTGCACTCCTCCCAGCAGTCCTTCCTCCTCTGGGCACTGCTGTGGATACGTGACCTGATTGTCTTCAGGCCCTGCAGTCATCTGCATAGGATTCCTGTGCGGCAGAGTTAACGATGCCAGCCTTCCCGTCTCATTTGCAGACATCTTTGTAACACAGGATTTGTCTGCCGATGGGTCTGGTGCCTGAAGTCAGCTCCCTGCAGTGCTACAGTGTGCTAAAGTAACCCAACTTTGAGGTTACCAATGCATGGGTCTCTGTTGCCATGCTATCCTTTGTCCAAGAATAGCTGTAACTCGTACACAAGCCAAAACTGACAGAAGACACTCCTAGTGGTGAAAACCACTTGTGCCTCCGCTGCCACTGCTGGATCCTGGAGCGTTGTTCCTTCAGATGGAGTGCAACCCTGTCCACATTAGATAATCTACCGAATTCCTAGATCCAGGAACCCACACACTTAAAAGCAGGGGCATAGGAAGGGGGGCATTGGGGGGCGGTCCGTCCTGGGTGTCATCTCTGAGGGGGGTGACAAATGCCACCTGGGCAGATCGCCACACCACCCCCTGAGCATCACCCAATGGGCACCAGCCGCAGACGCTGCACTGTCTGCCCGCTGCCTCCCCCCCAGCTGAAGGGCAGATGAGGCCCCGTGGCACACCCTGTCCCTTCCTCAGAGCACCCTGCCCCTGGGCATGCTGCCCCAGGTGCCTGAGAGGCTTCCACTGCTATTGCTTAAAAGGCATGTTCTCAGGATTTAGGCCATGATCTCACATATGCATATGAAACCCAGAAGAGGATATAGCCTTTGGTTGGCATCACTGGACATTTGGCTGAGGCCTGTGCCTTCTCATACTACTTGCTATTGTTGCCTGCCTCCTGCTCACTGTGGGTGAGTGAGCATTAACATGAATGAGGAGGAGTTGTAATTTCTACATCAGGGGCATAGGAAGGGGGCGGCAGGGGCAGTCGCCCCAGGTGTCCCAGAGGGGGATGACAAAATCCACCCTGGGCGGATCACACCACCGCGCCACGATCGGACCCCTGCCGGGAGAATCACACTGCCACACCACAATGAGACCTCCACTAGGAGGATTGCACCACCACATTGCAATTGCGCTGCCCTCTTGGGCGGATCGTGCTGCCCCCAGGTGCACGGCATATGCGCCGCTCCGGGTGCCCGAGCAGTTAGCTCCGCCGCTGAATACCATGTCAGCATTCTGGGAGGTGGTCAGATTGGGCAAAGAGAGAACGGCAAGAAGGGAGCTGTGGCATTAGCAACAAATTCTGTGGCACTCAATCCTGGATATAGGATTGCAGCCTTAAATGGTGAAAAAAATTCAGACACTTTGAACTGAAGTCATAGTAATTCATGGGGTTCCTCCTGAGTAGAATCAAGCCATACAGTAGGGCTCAGCGTCCCTCTTGCACACCTGTCTGATGAATTTGGGAACCTGTTAAATTGACCAGCCAAGATCGACTTTGATGCAAGCCAAACAATGCTTGTAGCTCAAGTATCATGTAATAGGTCCCATGCTACATCCACTCTGAAGGTTTATAGAACGTAAGTGCCCTTCTGGTTCACATTAAGGGCCCATTTAGTCCTGTTCTCATAGTGGCCAACTAGATACTTTGGAAAAGCCACAAGAGGTTCTAAGTGCCTACAGCACTCTGCACCCCTGTGTTCCTCAGGAACTAGTGTACTGGAGATACAGCCATCATGGCTAGTAGCCATTGATAGCCTTGAATTTGTCTAACTGCATTTTAAAGCTATCCAAGTTGGGACCCATCGCTATAGTTGGTGGCAGCAGATTCCATAGTTTAACTGTTTACTACGTGAAGAAGTACTTCCTGAATTTTCCAGTATTCAACTTCATTGGATAATCATGATTTCTTGCGTTGTGAGAGGATGGGAAAACCTCTATTCATTTTCTCGACATTGTGTATCATTTTTTGCTCCAGTTTCAATCCCCAGCATCTCCATGGGGGGCTGGAAATGCCCCTTGCGTGAAACCCTGGAGAGCAGCTGCCAGTCAGAGTAGACAGTATTGAGCTAGATGGACCAATGGTCTGATTCAGTAGAAGGCAGCTTCCTATGCCCCAGCTCTGCAATATTATTTTTAATACAGAACTGTATCCCAAGTGCAGTTGCATCTTAGATATTACGATACTGAGCGTTTTATTTTTACTATCTTTCTGAATGGTGCCAAACATGCAATTCACCTTTTTCACAGCTGCTGCACAATTGGACAACATTTGCACCAACCTATGCACTACAACCCCAAGTTCTCTTTTCTGGTCAGTCACCTCCAGTTTAGAGCTCTTTAGTATATATGTGAATTTAGGATTTTTTGCTCGATTGTGTATCTATGCTTGCTTACATTGAACTATATTTGCCGTTTTAATGCCAACTCAGCTAGTTTGGAAATATTCTTTTGGAGTTCCTCATAGCCCTCTTTTTATTTTACCAGTTTTATGTCATCAGCAAAATTGGCCACCTCACTGCTCACTCCTAACTCCAGATCATTTATGAATAGGTTAAAAAGCACCAGAATCTTACTTTCCACATGCCTCCACAAGAGAACCATCTGTTTATTCCTACTTTCTGCTTCTCCTTGCTTACCCAGTCCATAAGAGGGCCTCTCCTCTTATCCAGTGATTTCTAAGCTTACTTAGGGGTCTTTCATGAGGGACTGTATCAAGCTCCTTGAAAGTCAAAAGTTCCAAATGTCTGCTGCTTATTGATACTCTTGGACTAACTGACACTCACAAAGAACTTTGAAAATTTAGACATAACTTTCCTTTGTGGAAGCTATGCTGATTCTTCTTCAGCAAGACTTGTTCTTCTATATGCTTAGTGTTTTTATCTTTAAGCGCATTCCATCACGTTTCCTGGAACACATGTTAAACTACCTGGTCTAATTTCTTGGATTCCTACCCATCCACCTTGATTGCTTAAAAAAACCACAACCTAGTGTTATATTGACAGTTTTCCAGCCCTTGGGTATGGAAGCTAATCTGAGGAATGAGTTACAGAGTTGCACTGCAAGAAGGAGCAGCACATTCTAATTTCTTTGTGTATCTGGCTCAGCAAGCATCCTCCCTTCTTTTCATTTTTCCTCCTGGGTAACTATAGGTCTGATTCAATCACAGGAAAATCCTCCAAGCGGAGTGGCCCTATGGATACATATGTGTAAAGTAACATCTGACCAGGCCCATCCATGGTTACTGAGCCTCTTAACTGATGGTGATGCAAGCGAACACACTGGCTGAAAAATGTACTGCCTCACACATGCAAATGATCATAAAGTAGTGGTATATGTGATCTTAATTGTGTCTGATCAGCTTCCCCAGTCCATTCTCACCACACACTCCAAAAGTGACTGACCATGCCCCACAGAATTGGTTTGTACTAGGTCAAACTTATTTGGAGACACCAGTGGCAACAATACCCACATCTCAGCTGTTAAGGGAGGTACACATTACCTTACTAAAGGTCACAAGAACAAAAGATGAGCCTTCTAAGCAATTGACCATTTGCATGTATATTTAAGAGCACTATAGGCACTGCTCCCAGTTCGCTTAACAACGCTTACCCCTCTGGTCAATTCCAACACGAGCTGTTATAGTGCAGTCATTTAGAGCATCTAGAAATATTACCTCTTTGTCATGGCTGGTACACATATGTAGCCATTCTATACATTATTGCAATGTCTCCTCTTTTAGATACTTCCTTGATTTCATTCATCATCTCAAGGTCTCTTTAAGCATTTTGATAGCACATCCCCAGTACTAAATTATTTTGGGGGGCCAGTATCGCCACCCACAATGATTTTGTGGTGGAGTCTGCTCGTTTCTAGCTTGCTGGATTCAGTGCTGTCTTTGAGGTACAGAGTGACACCACCTCTGGTCTGCCCTTATCTGTCCTTCCTGTAGCATTTATATCCAAAGATAACCATGTCCCACTTGTTCTCTCTATTCCACCAGGTTTTTGTGATGTTCACTATATCAATGCCATTCCCTAAGTCCAAGCGCTCCAGTTGTCCCATCTTGGCTTGGAGACTTCTAGCATAAACACTTGCATACCAGTCTCCTCTTGAAACTTTGTTTACCCTCCAGGTGTCCCATCCTTCTTCCCCAGTGAGACTTGCCCCACATTTCTCTCTACGTGGGGCTGCCCTTGAAGCTGACCCAGAAACTCCAGCGGGTGCAGAATGCTGCAGCGAGGCTCCTCACGGGGTCTCTGCCATGGGAGCATATTCACCCAGTGCTTTTCCAGCTGCACTGGCTCCTGGTGGAGTACAGGGTCAGATAAGGTGCTGGTTTTGACCTTTAAAGCCCTTCACGGCCTAGGACCCTCGTACCTACGGGACCGCCTCTCCCAGTATGCCCCACGGAGAGCCTCAAGGTCCATAAATAGCAACACCCTAGTGGTCCCGGGCCCTAAGGAAGTTAGATTGGCTTCAACCAGAGCCAGGGCCTTTTCAACACTGGCTCCGGTCTGGTGGAACGCTCTGCCTCATGAGACCAGGGCCCTGCAGGATCTGATTTCTTTCCACAGGGCCTGTAAGACAGAGTTGTTCTGCCTGGCCTTTGGCTTGGAGCCAATTTGATTCCCTCCCTCTCTTTCTTTTTTCCTTTCCTTCTCCTCCTGCGATGAGGCTACATTTTAATATTTTAATGTTTCAATATTTTAATGTTGTATTTTAATTTTGTTTTTAAGTTGTAATCATTCAACTTGTTTTTATTATTGCTTGTAAGCCGCTCTGACCCCGGCCTTGGCTGGGGAGGGCGGGGTATAAATAAAAATTATTATTATTATTATTGTTATTATTATTATTATTATTTATTATTTTGAAAACGTTAGCCTTGAGACTATGTTTTCTTTTATGAGGGTCACCCGAGGCTTGCGTTGAGGAGGTCTACCAGAGTCTAAGAAGATGCAGTTCCCAAAACACTGTAAACCTTTTAATTCTAGCAAGCTTTCAGTGAGCTTGATGCAGGTTTGGGAAGTGTTTGTGAAATAGATAGTATTTTTAATGAATTTATGCTGCTAATTATATTGAAATCATTCACATATCAGCAGGCTGGCTAAGGGCAAGCTGGCAATGTGTGTAGTAAGCTGTGCTGAATTTGCAAACAGAACTCTTCCAAGGATATCAGCAGTCTGTATAAGATTGCTATATTGGCTCTACTTGCATTCTCTGCATAGTGTCTCTTGCAATATAGTACAAAGCGTTGCCTAACATTTCTCCAGTTCCTTACCGTGTGCTGATTATTACTGCTCTTCACCTCATATGTTCGCTTCCATCAGTTTTGTAGCAGCAAATAATTGGTCTTCACATCATACAGTTTTGCATAAAAGAACGTTTTTCCTTGGTTCTGGTAAGGGGTGGTTCCAGGTTTGATAAGCCTTTTTGCAACCTGTGCAGTGAGAGATATCTCAAGGAGGAGGGATTGTGTAAACAGGAAAATCCTCTACCATGCACAACTGCTGTACTTGATGTGGGGCTGGTAACGTCAAAAGCAATGTGCAGAGTGTTCTAGGATGGAGGCCTGGGCCCCAACAGAGAAAGTACTTGCAAGTTATTCTTACTGTTTGAGCTAAAAGATAATGCATGTGCATGTAGGATTATATTTTATAACAGAAAGATCTGCATTTTCTTTTAACATTATTAAATGCAGACTCAAGAAGATACAGTGGTACCCCGCTAGACAAATGCCCCGCTAAACGAAAAACGCGCAAGACGAAAGGGCTTTCCGATATTTTTTCCGCTTCGCAAGACGAAGTTTTCTATGGGGCTGTCTCGCAAAACGAATTTTTTTCCGTGGTCTCCCTTTTTTTTTGCCTTTTCTGAAAGGCGCTAAGCTCCTTATCTGCAAATTGCCGCTTATCCCCTAAGCCGCTAAAAGCCGCTAAGCCGCTTATCTGTCAATTACCGCTTATCAGCTGATCCGCTGATAGCGGAGCTCCGCAAGACGAAAATCCCTGCAAGACGAAGGCACCCGCAGAACGGATTATTTTCATCTTGCGGGGCACCACTGTACTTGGGGGTTTTTTAACAGTGAAAATTTCTTAAGCATTTTATGGTGCAATCTTACGTTCTTCATCTTTCCATAATCAAGTGACAGGGACTTTTTTATTTTTTTTGCCACATGTTGTGACATACCCTTGTAGAGATCCACCAATTCAGAATGGGTAGAGCTTAAATTACAGAAAGTAAAAGACTTATTTTTCATGTAATCACAAAACCAGTCCTTGCAACTGGTACATCTTTGTCCTTCATTATGTAGAAAGAAGATGCAGGTCTACTTTTATTGTTACTTGTCTAAAATCCTAAACTTTGTTAAGCTAGAAGTAACACCAAAATTACCTTGCTGAGACTAAGGCATTAAAACAATACTCACCACACTCAAAATTGCAGGATAGTCATTTAGTCCTTGTTTAATTCACTGTGTTGCCTACAATTTAGCATTAAATTTCATATGTCAGAAAGGACATGCAAAAAAGATGCACCATTCCAAATGCAACAAGGTCTATCCAGTTGACTGACCGAAGCTAGCTATATAATGTGATGCTCAAGATGAGGACCTCCTATTCATCCCATTGTCATGAACTTTCTGTCATGGGGTTGTGTGCATTTTATGGGGGGGGGGAGTATTCCTGATTTCAGAGACATTAATTTCTGAGACCCTGAATTGGTCAGCAAGATCTACCAGTGCTTGATATTCTATTATTCCACCTCAGCAGTATACAGCTTAGCGTGTCTGTCTTTGGTTACAGACATCCTGGATGCAACCATGTAAGAGGCAACTGACTTTCAAAATAGCTAAGAAGTAGAGGGAGTCTCCCATAAGCGCCAGAGGTTGCAGTGTGTCCCCAGTACGGTAGTTTGTTAATTGCATTCTACTTCCCTATTAAAGTTATGGGCAGCAACAAAGGAGAAGCACGGAGATTCCTTTAAAATAAACTGGCCTGGTAAATGCATTGTCCTAACATTTATTAGGACACAACGTAAATGCATTGTCCTAACATTTATTTTCTGGAGCACTCCCTTTTGGAGACAGAATACTTCTTTACATCAGTAGGTAGATGAGGGTGGAATGTACAAAGCACAAAGTGGGTGTCACAAAGCAGAAGTGAGCTTTTAAAATTTAACACATTCTGATTTGTAACGAGTTGAGACGGTTGCCACAACTGATACTTTCTCATCTACTGTGACCGGAAACTTGGACTCCCTCCCCTTCCTTCTTTTCCCCACCTTTCTGTGCCTTATCACTAATTTTCATTAGCAGCCTACAGGAGTAGTAGAAAGGCCTTGAACACATCCTGCACTTTGATTTATTTTTTTTAATGCTGTTTCTGGGCTCCTTGGATTATGTATAATGTTGCAGCTAATTAGGACCTGGTTATTTGTTTGAAGTGATCAATAAACAGCCTGTCTCCCCTCTCACTTTTTTTTTTATTCTTTTTTATTGATGAGCTTGCCCAGCTACCCCAGTTCAGTTCAGTGCACTGTTGCTTGCAGTGGGGCTGTATTGGTGGTTTCAGTTGCGCCAGCAAAGAGTGGTTTCGGCGCCTGGACTGGGCTCACGAGAGTAACATGAGAGGGAAGAGTTAGTTCTTACAGGTTAGCAAGCAGCCAGTCGACTAGTCCACACCGAGGCATTTGTCCCGACATGGCATCCACCTGTTGTTTTTCATAATACCTCATTACCTCCTGAACAATGTCGCCTACGCTATAGCCCTTCTTGGCTGCTTTGTCAGCCAGCTGAGGAAGCCTTGCCAATTCTCCATCTTGATCGTTCATGAATGTCAGGTTTGGCACATTGAATTGCGAAGCAACTAACCACTGGAGCACAGCTTGCAGTTCTTTGTTTTGTGTACTGTTGTTGCAGTTCTGGTTATTCACAATCACCTCAGAGCCCCCACCTAATGGCATCCCGTTACATTTTCCGTCATCGCCACCTTTAGCCATCAGCATGCACAGCTTCATCACCGATTCCACCAGTTGGTCAATAAACTGCTTGTTTATCTGTTCCATGTTGTCATTCATATCAGGCCCCCCATATGATTTTGATAAGGCCCTCTGTGGTCTGCACTCGGCAAAGGAAGGCTGCTTATAGCCTCTGTCAGGGGGACACTCGTCTGCAACACCAGCTTCTCTTAGTACTTTCTGGATGATGGACAAGAGAATACTTGAGATATCGCATTTTTGGGATTCCAGGCTTTCCTGTCTGCCCCCGCCTGGCCTTGAACCATATTTGGACCCACCGCTTCTGTCATGGGAACAGCAAAACGATGTGGTAGTTGTCTCGCGGGTGGGTGCTTGATCTTTGTTTTTTTCTAAGAGGTGTTGCTGTATTAACATTAACGCTGTTACAATAAGGTCTTTAGCGTACACATCCATTGAACAGTGCTTGTCTGCACCTTTGCTTCCACCGGGATGGGGCCTCATTTGTCCATTTCCTCCTCTGCCCTGCATTTCACCTTTAAGTGATGCAAACTGCAATCCTTGAGTTCTGGAGTCTGTGTGTGTACCTGCTTTTAGTGCTGTGAAAGCTAGGCATTGCTTTTTATCGTCTCCTGACAATGCTTTGAATAAACGTTTCACCATTGCTTCCAGAATCTCAGTTGACTTCTGGGTTCCTGCATTGAAAAGGTTCTTCTTTACTGTATTGACAAAGTCAGAGTCTGTCATGAGCACTCCTGTGACGTTGTGTAGATTTTTCATAGTGGAGTCGATTAAGTCAGATATGACATCCCTGGTGTGTTTCAAAAGCACCTTCTTTAACACCACGCAAGCTGGTGGAGGATGCTTGCCTTTTTGGACTTTCATTGTCTTCATGAATGAGAACATCATATCTGAAGCAACCTGGTTTGCATATACCATCAACCCTTTGCTTACAGAGCCATCATCCTGTCCAGGACATGACTGTTTCCTTTCCAGCATTTGTCTGTCTGCTCCCTGACCATTCCTGTAGCCGTTCTGATTGCACATCTCTCCATAAAAGACGGAAGCTTTTCTGGGGTCATCGTGAGATGATTTGGGGGATAGCTTGCCATAGTCTGCACTGCTGTTTGATCCGCGGGGATTGATGGATTGCCGAATGCATTTACTACTGTCAAATTTATCCTTCATTTCCTTCTGTGCCATTTGAACCACTAAAGAACAGAGTTTGTTAACATAATAGGAAAGATCATCTCCTCCTCTTGGGCAACCATTGCCCCGGAAGGAAGTATCACTGGTCTGGGACATCTTCTCAAGCGCAGGTGAATTGTAAGCAGATTTACGAGGGCCTGAGGGGGTTAGTGCATGCTGGAATCCAACTGCGTATTTCTGAAGGTCGTTGCTGAGCCAGCTAACAATGTTGAGTTCTTCAGAAGAGCCTTGCTTGAAAAGGCAGACGGCGCCTTCGGTATTAGAATGGGGATCGTTCTCGTTGTCCTTTATTACGATTACTTCCTTTTCTTCAAGATTACGAAGGTCAAGACAAGGGTCAGCGGCACCAGATAATCCTCTGTTGTGTTTGTGTTTGTCTGTTACTTTGAGGTTGCCAACATCAACGAAACAGATAACTTTGCGGTCTTGGTTTCTTGACTCGTCGGGACTGTAGAGGTCTACTTTGCAAAGGGCTGACTGACTCTGTAGCCAATCAAACTCCTGTTCCATACTATGTGCCCAGAATCTGAATTGTGCCCCAGGTTGTGGAGCGTTCTTGTTTCGGTTTTCGCTGACCCTGCCCCACTCAAGATGTTGCCTCCTCTCTCAGCTTTCCATGCTCTTGTACTGGCTGATGGCATTTTCATTTGTGTGCACACATGGTTTCTATGACAGCAGTGACATCATAAAGCATGGATATCATCCACCAACCAGTGATGCCTTGGCCCTGCTTAACATAAGATTGTTCTGTGTTTTTCCCCTGTTAACCTGTACTAAAAGCATACCCAAAAGATTAAAGTATTGATTTTAGTAGTCAGGTTGAAAAAGAAGGGCGTGTATTGGCTTTCTTCCTAAGTAATCCCCCTTTTCAGAACACAATCAAGGAAGCAGGCAGCCAACTGTTCCAATATAAGCTTTTATTTTTGTACAAATAAATATATTGCATTTGCATTAGCTCAGTGTGCCACATATTTGAGCGTGTATGAGAATTAAGAGCTTAAGGGCAATCTTTTCTCATGTAGGATCTTTGGCCTCAAGGCTTTTAGTGACCTCACAAAGAACTGTTGCCACATCAATAACCCTATCCTCTCAATTTTTTGATCTGCTTGCTTTTCTGTTGCCTCTTTTTTCTACCACTACCTTCAGTCTTACTGTGGTATGTTACCTTTGAGTGCTCATCTTCATATTTTCATTTATAGTTTCCTTGTCATTGTTCATTGTCCTCTGTAGTTTTTAAATACCTCGATGTATTATTTCTTAAAAGTGAGACTGTGACTTTGACCATATTAGGGTCAGGAACCTAGTCATAGACACTGTTTTGTGTAAAAGTCAGACAGAGCAATGAACAGAAGAAAATAAAAGAAAAATCATCCATCTCAATATGTAACAGAGCAAACAGCAAAAAGTCCATTCCTCTTCAAGATGAAGGTGGGGAATTTTTGTCCTTCCTGGAGAGAAGGAATATTTCAGCTTTTAGGCCAGACTTCCTCAAACTCAGCCTTCCAGGTGTTTCGATACTACAATTCCCATCAGCCCTGACCACTGGTCCTGCTAGGGATCATGGGAGTTGTAGGCCAAAAACATCTGGGCGGCTGAGTTTGACGAAGCCTGCTTTAGGCTATGCCATCTAGGAAAGAGCAGGGTAGTTCTGCTGTTTTTAAGCTTCTACTTAGAAGTAACATATAGGCATTGCAAGTGCCAGGCTATTTTGTGCCCTAGGCAAGGCTAACTACCTCAAAAAATTGCTAACTTCAGTTTTCAGAAACAGATGTCTTGCAGAAAAAATGAAAAGCACAAACTTGAAACTGCTAAATTTATCTTAAATTGAAAGAATATGTAATACATCCATATTTGATTATGTTTCTCAAATAGAAAATGTTTTAGCCAAATCATTTTGAATAATAATCTTGTGAATTATGATATTAAGATGTCTCATAAATTTCAATTTCATGCACATCAGTATCTTGCTTTGAGTCCCGTTTCCTTTACTAATTTTGCCACCAATTCCTTCAGGTCAAGTGCTGATGCTTGGGCATGTTCAACTGTTATAGTTCTCAAGCCAACTAGTCTCTTTTGCAACATGGTTGAGCATATGTAAGTTTTTATAAGTTTGAGCCTTGAGAAACTGCATTTGCCACTTGCCACTGACACTGCAAGTGTAAGAAACATTAGGCACATTATCCAGGAGTTTGTGTTTCAGTATGAAAAGGAGTACTCCTTGTGGCAGCAGAGACTTTGGAAGTCTTTGAGCTATTGCTATAAATTCACAGCAAAGATATTCAGCATCAGTATAGTATTTTTGTTTCCATCGTGCATCTATGATTTTTCCAATTTTTTGCAGACCTCCAGTACATCATCAGTAGATTTTGTGTTCATACTGTATACAGTCAAACCTCTGTTGTTGAAAGTAATCCGTTTGGCTTCTGAAATGTTTGACAACTGAGGCACAGCTTCCAGTTGGTTGCAGGAGCTTCCTGGACTCAAACGGAAGCTGCGTCAGACATTCGGCTTCCGAAAAACATTCAAAACCGGAGCATTTACTTCCAGGTTTTGGCGTTCAGGAGCCGAAACATTCCAAAATGGAGGAATTCACGATCCAAGGTTTGACTGTATATCATACAGGAAGCCAAATAGGGAATTATATTGTTGTAGCGGCTGGAATCTTTTCAGTTGTACAACGGAATGCCAAGTTTTACATGCCAAGAACTCTGAGCAAAGCAGTCAAGTATTCTAAGATCTGTCACCAATATTGTTCTTCTCGCCTAATTTCCTGCTGGTTAACATTGTGAATTGGTTTTCCTTTAGATAAGCACAATTCAAATTCTCTCCAGGCAGGTCTGATAATTTTCTTAATGTTTAGTATTTCTCTCTTGTGAAGACAGAATTGCTCCCGTGTTCTTCCAATCTTTTAATAGAACCATAGAATTGTAGAGTTGGAAGGGACCCCAAAGGTCACAGGAATGTCTTGGGATGTCAGTTAAAAGTGGTTCGTGTGAAGCTATGCAGGGCCTTAAGGATATAAATTTATTTATTGTCTGTTTGATCAACATGATTACGGAAGTGTTCAAAACAGATATACAGTGGTACCTCGGGTTAAGTACTTAATTCGTTCTGGAGGTCCGTTCTTAACCTGAAACTGTTCTTAACTTGAAGCACCACTTTAGCTAAGGGGGCCTCCTGCAGCTGCCGCGCCGCCAGAGCACAATTTCTGTTCTCATCCTGAAGCAAAGTTCTTAACCCGAGGTACTATTTCTGGGTTAGCGGAGTCTGTAACCTGAAGCATATGTAACCTGAGGTACCACTGTAGCTGGACTTCCCTTACCTTTGTATTATAAGTATAGCACCTTACAGCCTGGCATTTCAAGCTAGGTGCAGGTATCTAACAGTTTCCTGGAATGTGAGAAGTCATTCTGATTTGAGGAGCATTGACTTTGACCCAGCTGTGGTCTAGTGAAGCATCTACAGTGTTTTTATTTTATTTGTCAGTGGGAAACTTCATCTTTTCAGGATTCAATTAGCATCATGTGGAACTATAAGAATCCCGTACTTCTGTGTTGTGTTTCACTTTTACAACTAGTGTCCAATACAAATATGTTACATCCCTTTTTGCAATATATTTAATTGTTTTGTTAGATACACTTTGAGGTGGCCTTTCTGTATGGTAATATTAGGGGTATCTATGATCCCTCCCTCTTTTCATTTTATCCTGCCGCTACCCCAACCAGAACTGTATAGCCTATCATAGATGTGACAGAAAACCAAGCAAAGTAATTTCCTTGGGGGAACTGTGAATGGATTTGAATTCCACTATTTATTGTCAGTCTAATAGTAATATCATGTAAATTTTAAGATAGCTCTCTAACCAAGATAGTATGGACTTCGGTATTCTTAACATCTCTGGCACTGTGTGAACAGTAGATATTGAGAAGCTCAGTTCTGACCTGGTTTTCCCATGGAGCTTGCTGGGCTTCATTGTAGTGCTTTTCTGATTTTGGTATCATCAAATTGAAAACTTGAAATCAAGCTGGTTATTAAACTTCATGTTGGATTTGTTTTTTAATCACTTTCTTTAGGTCCAGAATTTGACATTACGCAGCCAGAAGTTGGGTGTATTATCTAGTTCACAGAACGGCTCTCCAAAAAGCAGTAGCCATGCCCAGACACTAGCTGTGTGCCCTAATAAACCCGTAACCAGTACCAAAGCCAGCCAGTCAGATCCTCTGGAAAGCAAACGGAAAGGTGACAGCCCAACAGCAGAGCCTCGAAGCCCAGCCGTCACACGCACATCCAGTATTCATCAGCTCATGGCACCAGGTAGGATAGAGAGGTCACCTTCTTCAAAGAATGTTCATTTTAAATACAATGTATTGTTTGATTTTTGTGCATATTTTCTGTGTCCAGTCACTTGTGTGGAATGCACCACAAAATCTGAAGCCCCAGGAAATTCTAGGAAGCTCTAGGTAAGTGGGAACATTAAAATAATCACTCATATACTGACACGACAGTGTTCCATCACATTCTGGACTGAAAAATTCTGCCTAAAGTCATTGAAATGTGACGTACATATTCATTTTACATATACTGAAGAAACAGCGTTGCACATTAGTGATACATCACTGTATATCTATCTCGGAAGGTTTCTTCCTGTTACCAACAGAAGTTGAACTGAAGTATTTGATGAGAGGGAAGCATTTCAATAAACTTCACTTTGTGCTATTCCTGATGGTGAGAGGAGAACAGAACAGAACATCCGAATCCAGCGCTCTGCTGGGTAAAGGATTGCTCTTGTGCACCTATCTGTTTTTGTTTTAAATTTCCCTCCCATTCTTGTTGGGATCAAATCGGTATAAATGTCGGCCCCAGGGCTAATATACTTGTCCTCCTGGTTTGGGGCATGTCGGGGAACTGGGACAGCAATGGATCATTCATCCCCAAGCCTTGCCCTGGTCTGGCCCCAAAACACCCTTGTCAACCCTACAAGCACCAGAACTCTGACGTCAGCAAAGCAAAGGGCCATGGCAGTTTCCACAGCTTCAGGAAGGGAGCAGCCGGCATACGGTCTCCCTCTCCAAGGTTAGATGTCTCTTTCCACTACTGGAGAGCTGATGTTCCTCTATCCCATGGGTTGCCATCTCAGGGACCCATAGGATTTTAGGGTTAGTGTTTGAATGTTACAGTCAAACAAACTCGAAGCTTTACTGGGGAATTATTTTTATTAGGATATTTGTAAGTATTTTAATACATGATGGCACAACAACACACGCCCTTCCATAAATGTATGAATTATATAGATTTTAAGGCAGCGAACGGCAGTGAAAACTGTTAACATACAAAATTAAAAAAAAATTCCAGTAGCACCGTAGAGACCAACTAAGTTTGTTATTGGTATGAGCTTTTGTGTGCATGCACACTTCTTCAGATACTAAATGTTAACATACAAATTATTGTAGTATGCCTGAAGAACTGATTCCTAGGGATAGTCACTGGAAAAAAGTTAGCTACAACTTTGATTTTAGATTTGACTAGTGTTTTGTCTGTTACAGTTGCCCAATTTAATTCTAAAAATGAAGAATTTTCTAGTGAAAAATAGTCCCCCAACCCTCATATTATTGTTCATAGGTGTGTTTCTCTAACGATTTGTCAAATTCCGGGTATGGTATTGAATATATTAGTTGCCGTCTATAAAGATAATGGATCTGTTTGCTTGATTTGGTCAAATGCCGGGTGGACGTGACTCTAAAACCATGCATTATTATTTTTTGCGGATTTAAGGAAATGATTATTGATTCTCTCTTTTTATTTTCCTTTTCCAGCTTCATATTCTGCTATTCAGCCTCATTCTCTGTTGAAGCACCAGCAGTCCCCTCTTCACTCACCACCTTCAAAAATTTCCCACCACCAGCTGATCTTCCAGCAGCAACAAGTTCAACCAATCACGCTCCAGCTTCCTCCCAACCAGGAAGCAGCTGTGTCGCAACACTGTGCCCCTCTCCAAGGCCATGCTCTTCCTCCAGCCCCCAGCAGCGCCTCATCGCAGCACTGCACACCTGTCCACATCCACCCCCCGCCACTTCCTCCTCCACTTTCTCCAACTCCATCCCAGTCCTCCCAACAGTCAGTCGTGGTATCTCCTCCACCACCTCCTTCGCCCAGCCAGTCGCCAACAATCATTATACACCCCCAAGCTCTTATTCAGTCGCAAACACACCCGCTAGCATCATCAGCACTTCAGTCAGAGCATCACCCAGCGCAGGCCGATGATAGGCCAGCAGAAGCAACCTCGCAGCCTTCTAATCTTCCAGCCCAGCTGCCACCTTCCCCAATAGTTCACATTGGGTCACCGGATCAGCCTGCCATGGTGTCCACGGGCCAACATATAACATCTCCAACGCCTCACCAGCAGTATCCAGCTTTGCAGCCCACGCCAATCCCAGTGGCAGCCTCTCCCCAGCTGCCAACATCTCCAGCCCACAGCCAGCCGCTTCCTCTCCCGCCCGTTCAGTCTTTACAAGTGCAGCCTGACATTTTGTCCCAGGGTCAGGTTTTGGTGCAGAACACGTTGGTTTCTGAGGAGGAGCTTCCTGCTGCCGAAGCGTTGGTCCAGCTGCCGTTTCAGACTCTTCCTCCTCCTCAGACAGTTGCAGTGAATCTTCAAGTGCAACAAGCAGTACCTGTTGAGACCCCAGTGGTGAGCATCTGAGAACTTTCCAGTTTTGAAATGGGAGATGAAACACTGACAAGTTTAAACTGGATGGATGTTAGATATTTGTTTTCTTAAAGCTCTTCAGGATTGAAAATAGTGTTTTTCTCAAAAGCGTTTGCCGGTTTTATGATTTTGATGTGATAGATTATACATTTGACTTAAAAATTGTTAGGTACTCTGAGAAGTCTTGACCAAGAGCAAGGTGGAAATAGCTAAAGCAATGAATGCATATGTAAATCAGAGCATCCTAACCCTGTCATGTATGCTGTTTTTTTCATGATGAAGCAGTAATCACTATACAGTGGATGCTCAGGTTGCAAATGTGATCCGTGCGGGAGGCACGTTTGCAACCCGCAGTGCCGCGTCTGCGCGGGTCGTGATTTGGCACTTCTGCGCATGTGCAAAGCATGATTTAGTGCTTCTGCACATGCGCAAGCGCCGAAACCTGGAAGTAACCCATTCCGGTACTTCTGGGTTTGGCGCAGTGCACAGCCCGAAAATGCACAACCTGAAGTATCTGTAACCCGAGGTATGACTGTAATCTTTGCTAAAGTTACATTGATAATAGCTAAAGTTACATTCATAAAAGCCTTATTTTGATTAAGTTGGCAAAACCTTTATTTCAGTATGGCTGTCCTGGGCAACTAACAATTCCATAGGGTTTGCTTCTAAAAGTGCTTGTCTCTTCAATGCAGATTTATCAAGTGGAAGACATGTGTGAGGAGGAGATGCCAGAAGAATCGGACTGTGTGCGTATGGTTAGGACCCCCACTCCACCCACCTTGTCACCTCCAGCTATAACTTTAAGAAACAGAGATGAGCTTGGCTATGAGGAACCTTTTTCAGGTAAGAAGGAATATGGAGGTGCGTAATTATTTAGGGCAGATTCCGGTGTGGTGTCCGTGTCTTTTTCTTTGTGCACTTTTGATTGTGCTGCAAGATAAAGCAATAGAATCTCACCCAGTATACTTGAATGTCTGAATTGTATCTTGGATTCAGCATATTGCTGAAACCAATTTAGATTCAAGGTGGGGAGAGGACGGGAAAACTGAACACCCGCCAACTAGTTCACCTTAGCAGCAGGCAGCCTGCTGGTTTGTAGCTTAAGGCAGAAGGAAACGGCAAGAGCCTCTGCTATTTTTGCGCATGTGCTTCTGCAGCTCAGACCCCTGAAGGAAAAAGAGAGAATTCAAGGGCCTGTTATAGTAGGCAGACATGAGGAAGCCAGGCAGATCCAACATCAGTAGGAACAGAAGAGGAAGGAGCTAAACAGTTTCTATATGAGGGGAAGCATAAGTGAGCAGCCTCATAGCCACTGAGGTACAACCAATGGCTGACATGATTGTGGAATTGGGGAGAGGTGCGGGGGCACCCTCTTAGGGTTTCACAGACCCCAAAGCCAGGCATTATTGACTTGAGGTGGATGTAGGATTGAGTCTTTTGCCTAATGCGTTTTTTTGCTGCTTGCTCAGAGGCCATGACTAGCAATGTTCATCCGCCCTAAGATCCCCAGATCTCTAGAGCTACCAGTCTCTAACATCTGTAAGCCAGATGTCTGCAACCAGCTATCTTAAAACATGGCAATAGGTGTAACTCAATAATCATTGCATTTTAACCCCCCACACCTTACATTGCATTCCAGGTCCCATCCCAGGCCACAGATTCATCAGATTTGGTGAAAAGTACCAATGAACTTTGCTTAACTGGGTATAATTTGGTTAGTTCCCATTTTAAAAAAAATGAAATGTCACAAAGCCAGACTTCACAATTGCTGGTCACTTCTGTTAACCTCTGTCAACACAAGATAACAGAGGACAAGAATGTCAGTAGCTATTTAGCTATAGGTAAACTGTCATTGGTGTGCATTTCCTCAAAAGTATTCAGAAATGGAATATGTCACAGGCAGAATATTGGGCAAGATGGACCATAGAATTGAAGAAGTAGCAGTGATAGTTAAGGATCAGAAACATAGAAGGAGGCATCCTTGCCGGTTGTTTCTCAATTTCTCAGCATGTACACAAATTAGGGTATACAATTTATCTTCTGCTTATTAAAAATAAAAATATGAGTGTGGTTCCTTTAATGTTACAATAATGTTTAATGGACTAGAAAAATGCTTTAGGCAAGAAATAAGGATAATTATTATGCACAACAGGCTGCTAGCATATTGTCCTCCTTGCACCAATAAATTTCATGCCAGTGGAACTGGATTTCTGTGCTAGTTAAACAGTATTGTGATAAATCACATTATGCAAATTGCTATGTTGTGCAGTTCCCACTCCCAACAATGCATTTGTGATACTGGTAGGCTCTTATCTAAGATAAGAGCGTACTGGACAAAAAGACCAGATTACTTTGGCAATTTGTCAGCTGAGGAAACAAGAATTAGGAAGGAATTCTGTAGTGGTGAAGCAGTGAATGTAAATAATGCTTGAGTTGTTTTTTTAAAAATAATAATACTTTTTTTTCAGAACAAGACGGACATCCCTCAATGGCCTCATCAGTTAGCGCTTCTGTAATTAAATCACCATCAGACCCTTCACATGCCTCTGTTCCACAACCACCTCTTTTGCTTCCAGCAATCCCAACAAGGAGTAACAGCGCATCAGTGTCTCATAAGAACCCTAGCATAGAAAACAAACCTCCACAGGCTATCGTTAAGCCACAAATCCTGACCCATGTTATTGAGGGCTTTGTGATCCAAGAGGGTTTAGAGCCATTTCCTGTAAGTGTGCATTGTTGAGCCATATTTGTATCTTCTTGGTTGGTTTGATTGATTTAGGAGGCAATGTGTTGTGGTTATTTGGGGCTGTTGCTTCTCTAAAGCTTTTCGCTCCAAATAACTTTACAACAGACTGAACTTGATTATAGTAACTGCTGTCTGTCAAATAGCTCATTAGAAACTCTTTCACTGTGGTCAATGGGGTCTATTTTTTCTTGGTTTAGATGTGTTGCCTCCCTACAATTCTGAACATAAAGTAGCAGAGCTAGGAAGGCCTTCTGCATGAGTCCCAAAAGACCGCTGCCCTTCAGATTATGTAATTCAGGGTTCACTGGACCAATGTGTTGACTCAGTATAAAAAAGGGGGCAGGAAATGGGAAGGCATCCGATGTCAGGATGTAGAGAGGAGAGCTCAAAGGTAGATAAGATTATGTATTCGTCCCAAGACCTTCTGAGTCAATTGACTCTTCCTTGGGGGCAACCATTAAAGGAAAGAGGAACCAGTACTGTAATTGATGCCAAAACATGCAAAACGGTCATGGACTAGAAATAGACTGATTTACCCAATCCGAATCCTGCCACAATTTTCTAAATGGATTCACTTCTGGATAGGCTGACCCTGAATGGGCAGTTTTTTTGCTTATACCACGCTGTTATTGTTGTCAGCTGTTAAATACAACTTACGTTCAGTCCATCTATTGAACTTCAGAGAGGAAAAAATAAGCAAAGAGGATAGATACATAGATAGATAGATAGATACTTGTAGATAGATCCCAAGCCATTTTTAATATTAGTAGCAGTAGTAGTAGTAGTAGTATTATATTTATATACTGTGTCATTGTCCCCACTTCCCCCTTGAAAAGGCTATAGGTTGATTAACAGCTGCAGGCCTGGTTGAAGAGGAATGCTTTTGCCTAAACTTATTTCCCTGGGGACAGCGTTCCACAAATGGGGAGCCACCACAGAAAAGGCCCGTTCTCTGGGAAGGCCTCATCACAGATCACTGGGTCTGTTCATATGAGCTATTGGCATCCTGAGTAGCGTAAGATATCATAGGTCAAAACCATCACTTTGAAATGGATGCAGAAGCTAAATAGCAGCCAGTGCAGTTGGGCCAGAATTGGTGTTACATCCTTTAGAGTCAGCGCCACGTATAACATTCAGCAGAATTCTTCTACCTTCATAACAGGCAGATTATCTTCCTGAGTCTCTTTCCTTTCCTTTGTACACATTTAAAGACAGAAAATAAACAATGCAAGACAATGGAAGGTAATCTATCAGGAAAGGAGTGGGAAGATATTTTTGATATAACAGGCATTGGATGAATTGAAAATAGCATATATATTTTCTGTGGTGTTTTCTTTTGATACTTTCCCTTGTGTTTTGAGATTTCCGAAGCCACAAGTAGAAGTCTAAAATAAGCAACTATTTATTTCAAATGAAAAATAGATTTCTTTGCTTCTCTTCTCATTCTTCCATTCTCATTTCATCTGTTTTGGTTGTTATGTTGGTTCGGAGTTGGACCGTAGACAACAAAAGGCACACACCTATTCTTTGTCTCTATGTGTAGCAATAAGTCTAATGAATGCATGCCCTGACCTTGCAAGGTTATGTGTATTATTTTCTTGTATCATGATTTTCTTCTTTTCTCTTGTAACAGGTAAGTTGTTCATCTCTTCTAGTTGAGCAGCCTGCGAAAAAGAGGCTGCTAGTGGAAGGCCAGGCGATGAATGTTATGTGTGTGGAGCCAGAGCTGCAGAACAATGCAAAGCACGTAGACAACTCCTCAGACACAGAATTGGAGGATATAATTACGGAAGGTTTGTGCATCTTATTTAACATATGCTGAGCGACTGTATTTTCTGAAACCTGAGCCTATTCTATTTTTCCGCCAGAGACTGTTTCCTGAGATTTCTAATTACCACATTTTCCCATGTATAAGACAAGATTTCCTCCCAATTTTTTAAAGTTTAAAATTGGGGGTTGCCTTATACAGCGGAATGCTGCAATTAAATATGTAAATAAATACATGCCGCCATCCATATTCTTACCCCGCCCCCCAGCCTCCCCTCACTATTGGGCTCACGACAAACCCTGGTCTGGTACTCCCCCCCCAGCAGCCCCCACTCCAGACGTTGTCCCATCCACCCAGTTCCCTCAGCCGCCCCCTGGCTACCCAGATCCCCCATTCCCCACGCGCACTCACTCAGGCAGCTCTGGCAATTGCAGTTCCTCGATCAGCATTCACATCTGCCAGCGCTTGTGGAGTAAATACAGTACATACCGTAAATACTGAGACAAAAGTGCCACACACAGGCGGGAGAGCTGTAGCTGTAGCTACAGTGGAGTTACACTGAGCTGACAGGAGCGGCCGCCATTACACAGCTTGCCTCACCATTTGATGTTTAAATATATGGTAATAAATATACCAGTGTTTTGAATATTTAATAAAATATCAAAGGTGTTCTCTTTAGTGTTTAAAATATTTATTTCTTAATTTTGGGCTCCAAAAATAGGGGTCGTCTTATACATGGGGGCGTCTTATACACAGAATAATACAGTATGTTAGGAAAGAGAGTTTCCCAGACGTTGTCACCCAATGCCATATTTTGTGTGGATGCCGAAGTTGTAAATACAGTGGTACCTCGGGTTACATACGCTTCAGGTTACATACGCTTCAGGTTACAGACTCCGCTAACCCAGAAATAGTGCTTCAGGTTAAGAACTTTGCTTCAGGATGAGAACAGAAATTCTGCTCCAGCGGCACGGCGGCAGCAGGAGGCCCCATTAGCTAAAGTGGTGCTTCAGGTTAAGAACAGTTTGAGGTTAAGTATGGACCTCCGGAATGAATTAAGTACCCAAGGTACCACTGTAAATGTTTTAGCACCTGATCCAGCTGTTGTCCTTTTTGTTGCATGGAGGTCAAGATGCGTATCCTTATCCGCTTCAAATGGTAACACATAAATCAGCAGCATGTATGGACTTCCCTTCCTTGCTTGATCAGGCAACTGCATTACAGTAGGCTCCATTATGTAAAATAATTGCAATTTTGGTGGTTACACAGCCAGATTCCAGTCAGCCTAGTACAGCATAATAAGAACTACATTGATTTATAGACAAGCCCTCCCCCTTTTCATCAAGCTGACAATAGGGAATTTTCATGGCTAGAATCCCAGGTGAAATAACAAGCATAGACAAGCGAGATTCCAACTTTATATACTGAGCCAAGTGAATCTCTTTGGTGCAGGAATAGGGTTGGAGAGCACTACAACAAAAGGGCAAGCATAGGCCAAAAATATGACATAACCTGATTTATGCTGAAATATCTTCATAGAGCCACTCCTGTCTGTACAGGGAACTGAATTTACAGGTGTTTGGCTTTCATACCACTGAAAAGCAGCATTTGGTGTCGTTAAATTCCTCCGTATTTTGTAAACACCATCAGATAAGCCATTGAGAAGTTCCCTTTGTTCAGCTATTGGATATTTCAAAGAGTTAACAGCTTTTATACTACAGAAGCTGTTCTGCAGGTAGTGTTTAGCAAAAGTAAAATAAGATGCAATAATCTCTTATATTTCCAAGATAAGCTGTTGGTCACCTGTTGTACTTTATTTGACTAAAATTCCATGTGGCCTTTCTCATAAAGGACAAGTAGTTCTCAAATTATGTTTTTTTAAATAAAAAAAGAAGCATTGTGTTAAGCATTTCCTCATGTTTTGTGCCAAAATTTATACGTATGCTGTTACGCACCCCACTCTTACAGTTATTTCTCAGTCTTACGTTTCAGTCTTAACTAAGACATTGGAGGAACTGCAAACAATGAGCCTTCCTGTTCTTGTTGTAATCCACACGAATGTATTATATTTTCCGATAGGATTTATTTATCTATTTATTTATTTGATTGCTTTTGTTTTAATAGTCGCTTTTCTTCAACAAACCTCCAAGAAATAGTGTTTCTGTTCTTTTGTGGTGTCTCAAATATTTGCATCCTTGTTTTCTCTTTGGTTTGGACTTTACGCACAAGTGGTGCTAGCCTGGTGAACGAATGCTACAATTAACCGGTTCAGCCAACATTTACTCAAACAACAAATTTGCTTAAAGGCAGCAGTTGGCAACTTGTTCTGCGACAGGAGTGAGGAAAACGCTTTCATCCCAAGGACCAGATAAAGAACTGGCTCATCCAGTTCTGGGGAGTTTTTGACAGGAGGGTGGCCTCATGCGCCGACGCGGTGGGTCAGGATTGGCTCGTGGGCCAGTGGTTCCCCATCCCTGATCTAGCAAGACAAACTTTGTGTTCTTGGCTTTCAATTTCCCATTGCCAGCATTGGAGCTCTGGGTGGTAACACACTGGTAGAATGCATGTTTTGCATGAAGATCCTAGGTTCAGTCTGCAGCCTATCCAATTCTTTGCTAGTCAGAGCAGTTGGACTGAATGGACCTGACTCAGCTTCAGGCACTTTTAAATGTTTGTTAAATTATGCAAAATTAGTATGTTTACAGACAAACTCGCTTGATCTAAATTAATTTATAAGGTAAAGGTAAAAGGACCCCTGACCATTAGGTCCAGTCGTGACTGACTCTGGGGTTGCGGCGCTCATCTCGCTTTATTGGCCGAGGGAGCCGGCGTACAGCTTCCTGGTCATGTGGCCAGCATGACTAAGCCGCTTCTGGTGCACGGAAATGCCGTTTACCTTCCCGCCGGAGCGGTACCTATTTATCTACTTGCACTTTGACGAGCTTTCGAACTGCTAGGTTGGCATGAGCAGGAACCGAGCAACAGGAGCTCACCCCGTTGCAGGGATTTGAACCGCCGACCTTCTGATCGGCAAGTCCTAGGCTCTGTGGTTTAACCCACAGCGCCACCCGCGTCCCTACATAATTTATACAAGCCATCAAATACCGTTTCTCTTGGCAATACGGTTTGGAGTATCTTTTCTTTGACAGTTCATCCCAGCTTCTGTCGGACTTTTGAAAATGTTTTCATAACTGAGTGGCTCAGACTGACTGAATTTATGTTGCTGTTTCCCTTTAGAGGGGCTGGATGAGATGGAAACGGATCTCCTCAAGTGCGAGTTTTGTGGGAAGATGGGATATGCAAATAAGTTTCTGCGGTCAAAGCGATTCTGCACCATGTCCTGTGCCAAGAGGTATTCTTCATTAGTTCTAATTTCAAATATTCCAAAAATTGTGTATAGGCCCGCTTTTTAAACATAATGCTGGATTTGGAATCAAAATCTTATGAACCAAATAGTTCAGTGAGACCCCAGCATAGGATTTACCCAGCCTAGTGATTCTTTATTCCAATGTTGCTATTGGTGTTTATCAGTATGTTTTTTTTAAATAACCTTTTTTTTGCATTTTCAAAAATATAGTCAACTTGCAATTTACACATATTTAACTTGCACAGTCACAGTTTTGCACTCTTGGCTGGAAAAGGGGGGGAGGGTCAGGAGAGAGTGGGAAAACATTGGAAGGGGACAGGAGAGTGGGCTGGGGAACGTTGGCAGTCTCACCTGCCACTACACTCACCCTGGGAGTGCATCCAGAGGTGCAGGGAAAGTCTACAGCATCCTTGGGAAGAGTGCATACCACCTTCAAAGAGAGCGTGGAGGTGGCTGGAAAGTACAGCACTGTGCTTTTTACAGTTTTGAAAGGGTTGCTTTTGCTATGTGCGATTTTGACTTTATGCTCTATCCCTGGAACTTAAGCCCCATGTAAGTTGAGAGTCTACTGCATGGGTCGGCAAACTAAGGCCCGGGGGCCGGATCCAGCCCAATCGCCTTCTAAATCCGGCCCATGGATGGTCTGGGAATCAGCATGTTTTTACATGAGTAGAATGTGTTTCTTTATTTAAAATGCATCTCTGCGTTATTTGTGGGGCACAGGAATTTGTTCTTTTTTCCCCCCTTCAAAATATAGTCCGGCCCCCCACAAGGTCTGAGGGAAAGTGGACCGGCCCCCTGCTGAAAAAGTTTGCAGACCCCTGGTCTACTGTATTAAAAAACTACAAGTTTATGAAGCATGTAACACAAATTTCCATTTCCCTTCTCTCATTCGTTACAGTGAATTTCACGGGTTGGGATTTTGGATGTTTACGATTGTTGGGCAATGTTTTCTATTCTTACCTTAACAAGTTGTTCCAGAGAGAGCCATGCACTGCTGGTGGTTTTGTTATTGTACTGTCTCTTCTGACGTGCTGAATAAACATGTACCATGTTTCTCCAAAACCATCCTTAGCTCTCATGTTTTTTAGAGCTGTAAGTTGCTCTGATGACTTTTCCATAAGAGCAGCCTTCCATGCCCTTTCCAACCAAGTCTCCAGGGTCAAATTAGCAGATGTTTTCCAGTGCCTTGCTATAAGTTGTCTGGCTTCAGTCATAAAAAGGATTAACACTTCTTTAAACATTAAGTCTTTCAAATAATCAATAAACAAGCTTACGTTTGGGGTCACAGGGTACCGCTTGACCTGTAATTACAGATTTTTTAATCATAATTAATTACCAAAGGAATTCATTCTTATTGCAGTTCCACCACTTATGGAAGTAAGACCACAATTTATCAGTATGATTGATTAAAACATTTATCATTGTAGTTGTTGTTGTTTTTAAAAAAACCAATTAACCCCAAACATGCTACTTATTGTGCTCTAAAAGCAATGTAAAGAAATTAACAACACAACCACCAGCAACTCATAGGAAAAGTGGATAGAGAAAAGTTTTCCCCATCTCATAATAGCAGAGCTCATGAACCTCCAGTGAAGCTGAATGTTGAAAAATTCAAGACAGATAAAAGAAAGTACCATATTTTTTGCACCATAACACTCACTTTTTTCCTCCTAGAAAGTAAGGGGAAATGTCTGTGCGTGTTATGGAGCGAATGCCTGCGGGTGGCAGGGGGGGATCTGCTGCAGTCGTGAGCAGAGGATCCATGGTTCCCCTTCCTTCCCTCCTCCGTGGTTACAAAGCATGGATCCACATGGATCCTCAGGATTTTTGCATTGGGCTACTCCAAACTCACAGTCAGATCACATGTCTGTGGCCACAGCATGAACCACAAAAATCATATATCCACTATATCGTTTAGAATATTTTTTTTCTTGTTTTCCTCCTCTAAAAACTACATGCGTGTTATGGTCTGGTGCGTGTTATAGAGCGAAAAATACGGTATTTCTTCATGCAGCACATAGTTGGAACTTTGGAATGGAGGGAAAGAAACAATACTGAACTATACTAGCCCCTGGGCAGAAATTATTTTTGGTGTGGGTCATGGATATGTGGAATGACGGGGGTAGTTTTGGACACTTGATCCAAGCCATCGCCTGGATTTGCCCCTGTCATGCTTCAGTCCTCCTCTGGTATGTCCCCTTTTCAGCTGCACCTGTATTAGAGCTCCAACACTGGCAGGGTATGGACTGTAGAGGTAATGGCAGCAGGAGGAGGGGAATCTGACATGGGCTCTCCCTCCCTGAAGTCAGAACTCTCCCCACCCTCAGAGAAGACCTAATACTTCCTATTACCCTCGGCTCACCCTCCTAGGGGCCAAATAACTACAGGTGAAATCATATAAAACCACAAGAGGTAGTAAACTAAAATATCTTGAACCCATTAGATACAGTTAACTCAGAACATTTAGGGAAGTAACATTTATTTTAAACTATGAATCAATGGACTTGGACCAGTTTTGATAAGAAAAGAATTATTTGTTTATGATATTTATTTCCTTCTTGCATTATGGAACCAAAGGCTCTATTGCTTTTTTAAAAAAAAAGTTAGTTCTCACTGAGCATTGACATTCTACTCCCAGAAGCAATTTTTCAGAGCGTTTAATTTTTTTTTTTTAATTTTTAGGTACAACGTCAGCTGCAGTAAGAAATTTGGATTATATGGCTCAGACAAAAGCAGTCGTTGGAGCCGGAGCCTTGGGCGACGCGGGCGACGGCCAAGCAGCTCTGATGGAGCTCCCAGGGAACACTTCCTTAGACAGGTCTGTGGAATGCTAACTAAACTCCACGGTGTCCTTTTGTAAGAGTTAATCAAGGAAAATGGTTATACTGTGGTTTATCTGTACTGCATTTTCCAGCTTCCAATTACTTATCCATCTGCAGAAGAAGACTTGGCTTCTCAGGAAGACAATGTACCGGTTGCCATGACCACTCGCTTGCGAAGGCAAAGTGAAAGGGAAAGAGAGCGCGAACTTAGGGAACTGAGAATTAGGAAAACAACAGACAACATGGATTTGTTACCAGCGATACAATCTGATCCATCCGGATGGACTGTGGAAGATGTTTGGGCCTTCATACATTCTTTGCCTGGTATGGAGATGGAGCACATTTGTTTGTTAAGAATGTCCGATGGCAATATTACTACTTTGAGGGGAGAGGCAGAGGAGGCGTAGGAGAGCTGGTTTGGGTTGCAAAGAAACAGGGTTAATATCGCACCTATTTCTTCTTGTGCTTCTAGAGTTTACTTTCAGAATCCTTGGCAGCAGAGAGGGGTGTCGGGATTTATACGGTGACTTCCAGCAAGTTCTCAGGCTTACCAAAAATAAAATAAAATAAAATCTTGGTCCAAACAAATTAAATGCAAACATTAAAGTGATTTGTAGGGGGGAAAGTTAAGTTTTTAAAAACTGGAACAATAAAAAAGACATTTGCCTAGTTCCAAAATGACATCAGGGTAGGTCTCAGGTGAGCCCGCCACAATCAGGGTGCCACCACTAAATAGGCCTTTTCCCTCGCAGCCACTTAAAACCACTCAGATGGAAACTGTTGTGACAGTTTTCAAAATAGCTGGTTTATTTTCAGTTCTTCAATCTTTTTCTTTTGCTTCCACAAACCTTAGTATGTCCACCAGTACTGTTTCACAATCACTATGGCATTGTCCAGTATCCCTTGGTACATCACTGAGGCTGTTGTGTAGTGAGAGGTTTATGCTACAATAGTGTGGCAACACCTCCCTATTCAACTGAACCCTGATTTCCTTTTAAACATCCCAGATATCTCTTGTTGAAATAACACAGCATTGGCTGAATGTGTTTGCTTAGGTAGCAGCTGGGATCCTGAGAGAGACCCAGTTTCACCCACGCTCCACTGCCAAGAAGTCTCCAGTCAACAGGGCTAATTCACACCACCAAGCAGGAGGAAGAGGGTGTCCCCCCCCATCCTTGTGTTGTGGTCTGTGCATTGGTTCCTATTCTCGAAGATCAAGCTGTAATCTGTGAACACTTCAGACATTGCAGTGTTACGTGATTCCAGTTCTGTTGCATCTGTGTCTAATCTGAAGTGGAATACTAGTGTTTCACACCGCAGAAGACATAAATGGTCTATTTCAGAGCATTTCAGGTCTACAGTGGTACCTCGGGTTACATACGCTTCAGGTTACAGACTCTTCAGGTTACAGACTCCACTAACCCAGAAATAGTAGCTCAGGTTAAGAACTTTGCTTCAGGATGAGAACAGAAATTGTGCTGCGGCACAGCGGCAGCGGGAGGCCCCATTAGCTAAAGTGGTTCTTCAGGTTAAGAACAGTTTCAGGTTAAGAACAGACCTCCGGAACGAATTAAGTACGTAACCCGAGGTACCACTGTATTTCTTATCTCATTATACATGATAAAGCTATTTTTAGCCATCTCACCCCTTGCTTTTTCCTGTAAGACCAATTGCAGTCGTTAACAGTCATCAACAGGTTTACTACACCTATCAGCCAATCACCCATTCCCACCACCCTTCTGAGTAATACCCCTCCCCACCCTCCCAGTATGTATAAGGCTCCGGTGACTCCTGTTTCAGTGTATCTGAAGAAGTGTGCATGCACACGAAAGCTCACACCAATAACAAACTTAGTTGGTCTCTAAGGTGCTACTGGAAGGAATTTTTTTATTTTATTTCAGAGCAGGCAGAGATATGAAGGAACAGAAAGTGTCTGCTGCAATATTTCAGTGGTTTTACAACAGTAGAAAGAGAAGGCCCAGGTTGATGAAGAGCTGGAACCCTTGAGAATGTGCGCTCTTTTCTACCAACAATAATGCAAACAAGGATGGAATTATAGGCAAGATTTAGATAAAAGTGGAAGTCATTAAGCCAAGCTTTGGGGGAGGAAATCTTATTTCAAGATCACATTGCCTATTTTTAAATTAATATTTGTCATTTCCTTGCAGGTTGCCAAGATATTGCCGATGAATTTCGAGCCCAGGAGATCGATGGGCAGGCTCTCCTCTTATTAAAAGAGGATCATCTCATGAGTGCAATGAATATTAAGCTAGGACCTGCACTGAAAATCTGTGCACGAATCAACTCCTTGAAGGAATCCTAGTGGAAAATAAGGCTTTAAATCACAGCTTCCACCATATGACAGACTTGTAATAAAACAGCATCTTAATGTTTGATGTGATTATTACTGCTGTGTTTTGCTAAGCATCCTTTTCCACATAAAGACTGTTGGAGGACCATCTCTAATGTAATCTTCCAAACCTTCCAGTAGTTATCCAGCTTATCAGGAAGCATAAGCTGTGTTGGCAAGTTGTTGTAGTCAAATGCAGGGCAAGGAGAGTCAGTGGAAAGCTCTGTGAGGCTTCTATAATATGTTGCGAGTGATGCTTATTCCAAAAAGGTGATTATTTAACATTCAAGATTTAAGCTTTTTTTAGAAAATGTAACCTTGATATAACCTTGATTACAGTTTCAAATTGTGTTTCTATACACTTTTTCCTTTGTAGAAAGCTTTTTAAGAATATGGATTAACAGAAGAGTCCACAGAGTCTGTGGAAGCACTGATTATGGTAAAATGCTATGCATTTAATTGTGCTCTTTTGAGTTTCAATTAATCCTGAGCGTATAGTTTGAAGGGAACTTGCAACTGACTTCCTCTTCTCTCATAACCCTACAGCTGCCCCACCACTGTAGTATTCTCTTTTAAGTGCTGAAGCTTTTCTGTGAACATGCAAGATATTTTGTAAATGCAGTATACCTTCCACTGTCAGAACCTTGGTCACTTGAATTCCAGGTCAGCATAAGCATCCCTCTCATGTGTACAAACCTATGAATGTTTTTTGGGGGGGTGGGGGAAGGGGTGGGGGGTATTCTTGATAAATGAAGTTGTACAGTTAGGTGTGATGCACATAGTGGCAAAACTGCTGACAGCTGGAACGGCGGTGTGGCACACACTTCCCAGACGGTAGTAAAAAGCACATACATGATGACGATGATTCTTTGTATGCTGCTATGCACTGAAGAGGGCATTATGTTGTTATTGTTCTGGGTTTTTTTTTCTTCTTGCTGGTTTAGACCAAAGGAGTTAATGTACACCTGTTCAATGCAAATGTGTCGCCCATACGCTGGTGTGCAACTCCGAATTATTGAATAATTCTCAAGGGCAAATTGGATCAGCAGACGTTTCTAGACTTCGCTTTCTTTCTATAGTTCTCTCGCCTCTCCATTTGCAGGTGTTCTGGTGAACGCTGCTGGGGACGTTGTTCTTCCCTCTCCATAGGGAATAAGCACTTTTTGAAATCACAATGGTTTTTCTTTGTAACATTTCCTCACAGCCCAGTGTTATCTGCAGCAGTTATTCGTGTTACAGCAAGGACCCTAAACCAATGGCACCAAAGTATTAAGAGTAAGTGTTCAGAAGTTTGTCCTCTATATCTGAGTAGGAGTTTGAATCGTTCTTTGGAAGATCTTCTACACCACCATTAAGTTAGCATGCTTCAGTGAAATGGGGCCCAGTTCACTGAGTACTTCTCCTAAGCCAGACCCATTAACATGAATGAGTGTGTCATAAGACTAAGGGATCTCTGTTCATTTTAATAGAGCTTGTTCAAAAGAAATGTCTTATAGATTGTGATCATCATTTAACTGAATGTGAATCTTCCACAAGGGCTTGTGACCTGGTAAAATGTTGTTTGTTTTATTGGGCATTAACACTGTATCTGTTAATTTAAGGGTGGTTTAATTAGCAAAATTACTTAAGACTACTGATTTAGCCCTACTGGTTGTTTAATCTCAAATTTAGGAATGCGTTCAGAAAGGTATTATAGTTAACCTTCAACAATTATTATTATTATTATCAGAAGCTCAAAGTAAGTAAATTCTTTATAGTGTTAAGGAGAGCTACCAAACATTTACAGGTGTATGGTAAAGGTTCAAGAATTACAAAGTATTAATCATTCTCCAACTCCTCGTATTTACTGCGCATAGATTCTTTTGCATATGAAACATGCAAACATGTTATAGGATGCAAAGTAGTTAAAGCTGCCTCCAAATCATATGGTTTGGTTCTTTACAGAAATAGTAGTTGTGAACAGCTAACTGCCTAAATAGTATTGGTAACTGTAAGTTCAGAAAACTGGTAAAGGTGTTTTTTTCAGAAAGCACAACAGGAGGATTTCAGAATTAAGAGCTTTCTTCCACATTTTGGACAGACATTAGTTGTTCAGTCCTATTCACATGGGATTTAGGTGGGGAACATTTGAGCCATTTTAGTCTCGTTTACTTCACAAAGATTAAGGCTGAAGTATGATGCGTATTTATAAGTCCCGTTTTAATTCTGTGTGACAGTTCTCAGTAAATGTGTACTGGGCTGTAAATCATATGAATCAAAATATTTCAATTTAACTGAGTGCTACACAAAGCTTATTTTATTTTGTAAATTGCTATTATTATTTTTTATTTTAAGTCTCTTATTTTAAGCATCTGGGAACTGGAACAATGTTACATCTCCTGTAATTATAAATAGAGCACAAATTCATATCCATGGCCGAGTGATTATTACATAAACATTATATAAATTATACCAAATGCTCAGTTACTTTCATTAGCTGCACTATGTATAGGTTCACAGACAATCCTGACAACAATTATAGAATAATATAGTATATTAAAGTACTGTGGGCCTGAGGATAAAAAGTAAGAACAGAAGCACAGATAATTCTGCCCTGAATAGAAACATTTGTTCGAGCTGTCTCCAACAAACCAGTTTGTCCTGCGAGATGTATTGCTCAAAGAACCAGGCGCTTACCTTATCCTAATATATCAGCCTATCAGTTTGATGGGTTCCTTTCTCTCCCCTCCCACTCAGGCTGTGGCAATGGTGGCAGACCAAACAGAGCGGCAAAGAAGACTGGTGCTGTGGCAAGCTGCTGTCATAGCACCACCACCCCTGGCAGAAGCAGTCTGATACAATTGCCAAGCCACCGCCACACTGAACTAAAGCAAAAGCTATACAGAGAAGTTTCTGTATTATGCAAAAGCGGACTGGTTATTGCCAAAAGGCAGTACCTGTTACTCTCAGCATTGACCTCGGGACAGTAAAGTTAGACTTTGGGTCAGATAAAAAAAGCACATCATCTCCTCCTTGTTCATCCCCTACAACTCAGCTTGTCTCTTTATGGCAATAGTATTCCTGCCCTTGCCCACCATAGAAGGTAATGTTTCACAAGCCATTCCAGTGTATGCACTGGAGTTTACCCCTTAATTTAACCAAGTGTGTATACCACTTAATTATAAATGAAACCCCTAAGCAGGTTACAAAATTATACACTAATTAGTTAATAAAGGTAAGGCTTAAACTACCGGGTAATTCTTTTTTTAAAAAAAAATATCAAATTATAATTAAATTAATTAGTTAAAAATATACATTATGAGCTAGAATTACTGATTAAAATACACATAAACTTTGCATGTCTAGGTAGGCTTGCTTAAACCGAAATGTTTTTAGGCTCTGAAAAGAGGCAGTGTAGGCACCTGCCTAAAGGCAATGGGCAGGAAGTTCCAGAGTCTGGGAATTGCCACTCTAAAACACTGATTCCTAACAGCATGAAAAGGAGCACGATCAAGTGAGAAACTAAAGTGGTTTTCATAGCTTGATATAATAGGCTAGTTTGAGCCCTGAGTCAATGAATTTGTTTCAGTTTGCCTTTAAGTGTTACTTAGCATGAGGTGGCTATAATTAGTATTTATTCTTTAAGATGGCTAATTTGTTAGGGGGCAGGTTTGTGATCTTGAAGACATTTTAACACTGTATGGAGCAACATGGACATGTATGGACTACATGGTATTGAGCTTCAATCCTGCCCTACAGTTAGGAATAGCACTTGGATTTCAGATTCCTTTAGTAGTGCTTGTAGCATTTAGGGGATGCCCAGAAATAATTGCACAAGGCTTGTTAAAAGTGATCTTCAGTGCTTGTGTGAATACAGCAACAAGTGGAAGCACATTATTTGCTTGCAATTATCAGCACCATTATCAGCGTCAGCATTTCAGGGCTAATTCTCACTTTACATTTTGTACTCAAGAACAGCTTCTAAAAGAACAGGATGTGAAATGGGAAGTGGTAATTTGCATTGGTTGATAGTTTGGGGACTATTTGCTGAAGCTACAGGCTTAGTATGGAGTATTTTAAATTTTAGTCCTAAGGTAAATACAATGTTTTCTTCTCCTTTTAATAAAATTCCCTGCCTCTTTGGATCACATCCTTGATTCTAGTCAAGTGATGGCATTTATAGAAGTTAGAAATCTGAGTCGTACTTGGGCTGTGTCCAGTCACTGTTAGTTGCAAGGTTTAGAATCTAATGGGAACTACAAGAAACAGTTTGCTTGAGGGTGTTTGGGGGAAACATGTACCAAGTCACACAGAAACTTGCACTACTATTCTGGGCAATCTGTCATTTATAGACTGTGCCACCTGAGTTGGCCACACCTCAGGTCTTCCTCATAGATTAGCAAGCATCTGCACAAGGACATACATATTTCCCATGTGGGTTTCAGGCACAGACTGCACAAAATTATACTCCTGACACTCCAGAACACTTTTACATTAGATGGCTATTTTCCATATACCAAGCTGTAATAGGAATAGAAACGTAAAATGGCGCCAGATGTAGTAGTAGCAGCAGCCACCCCTCATCGCTGTCAGTTTAATAACTTGTCACAGTGTTCAACCTTTTTGTATTGACGTGGGCTAAAATCCCATGATTGTAAACAGCCATGGAGACTTGACAGTAGACTCCACAAGTGTGCAATGTAAATATGCATCAGGTATATATTCTGACCAAACTGCAGGAGGTAGTGGAGGACAGAGGTGCCTGGCGTGCTCTGGTCCATGGGGTCACGAAGAGTCGGACACGACTAAACGACTAAACAACAACAAATATGTGATGGAGTCATCTGCAGGAAAAGGGCATAGAAAACTGCCTTTTGATATATTTAAAACAAAATTAAGGACCTGAGCCAAAGTGAGGGCTCAAGTGCCTTTCAGTGTTTGAGAATCATTTGATGATTCACCTGCATAATCTCCCCGTCAGTGATTCACCAAGTGATGCTTGTTACATTTGAGTAACTCCATGGGATCACCTTCTTGTTGGGTTGTTAAGATAGCCAAGGATCAATGCCTGCTGACATTATCCTGGGAGTAAGGACATGTGAGGGGTTTAAACACAGACTAACAAATCTTGGCTAAAGCTATTGTATATGGAGAAGAGAAGTGTCATACTTGACTCAGGCAGTATTTTAGGAGAATGGGGAAAGGACATTAGCAATGGAGTGATGGCAAAGCAAGTCCTGGGTGCAGTTTTGATGGAAGTTACTTCACATCCTTCATTTTCTCTAACAGGATGGAGCAGTCCCTTAAACTGCAGCTCCCTTGCAGCACTAAGTTAGTTATAAACAAGCAGCTTACATCATATTTCATCACCAGTGTTATTATCTCTTCACACAAATCTGTAAAGTAAATATTCACTCCTGAAATGCAAACTTGACATATTCTTCCCATAACATTTGCATGTAATTTTTTAAATAAAAATGCTTACTCTAAAATATGTTCTTTCTGATGTTATCAGTGAAATCTAAGTAAACATGAACAGTTTACATTTCAGTAAATATGATTCTAATGAAGGCATAAAAAACAGATTTGTTTACAATAGTAGGAGAAAGTTCCCTGCGTATGTCTGAAGCTAGTCAGTTACAGTAAATGAAAGCCTCATATAGCACAAGATTTCAACCTTTGTTGTGTCCTAATAACTAAAAGATATAAGAACCCCATATAAGTGGTCTACAAGCTGTTGCCTAAGTAGCCGTAGCCTTTCTCGACTTTTTCCTGTGCTTTTAGATCTTGGTTAACAAACTGACATTACAATAATCCTTCCCCATTTCAGACCTTATGGGAAATTGTGATTAAAGATACTATGATCAAAGTACTAAAATTGACATGCAGTGGGAGGAAGGGGGAGAATGTTGGCCCAATATTTGTTCCTGCCGAATATGGTTTTCTGATGCCAGGATCAATATGTTCAAACTGGCACCTTAATTAAGCAAGATCATCTGGAATCAGTGCCATTGGGGAAAACCTGAATACATATATTAACTCTTTATTATATATATATATAATCTCATTTGTATTAGGAAATATTTCTTCCACATACTTCTGGGTTTTTATTTTCTGGATTTTTTGTTCATATCCATGGTCTTTTAAAACATCTGATGCTAGAGTACCTCTGTTATACTGCCTTTCATAAATCTGTTGGGTTTATAAATATGTTAATAATTCCTCTCTATGGGTGTCTAGTTATAGAGATTGACAAAAGTACTGTGCCCCCCCAAAAAACTATAGGATAAAATTGGCCCTATGGCCTTAAACATTTCTGACTCTGAAAAATGACCATTTTGTGTTCTTTACCCTTTTCATAATGGATGAAATAATATTTCTGTTACGTGAACCAGTAAATGGATGAAACACAATCTTAACTTTACTGCCTCTTCTATTGCACTAATATCTGAAAATGCTGTTCAAGCAGATAAAATACTTAACTACAATTTATAAGCTTGTAAACTAAATTCTGTATGTTCTGAACCCCGTTTTTGTATTTATCCAGGGTAATTTCTCCCTCTCTTCTCTTTTGTTACATCTATGAAAGGCAACACAGAGACAAGGGTTATGTGAGGAATTAGCAAATTTGTGTGAGGTGGAGAGACAATGGGACTTTGAGTATATTTGCATATAAATTTGTGTAAAATTAATCACACTTCCTTGTGTGCCTCCTCGAGAGGCCCAGAGGGTGGCAACACAAGAACGGGCCTTCTCTGCATTGGCTCCCCATCCGTGGAATGTTCTCTCCAGAGAAGTTTGCCTGGCACCTTCATTATACATCTTTAGGCGCAAGGTAAAAATGTTCCTTTTTAACCAGGCCTTTGGTTGATTTGATTGACATCCTATGCCCTTTTAAAATGTGGGGGTTTTTTGGGGGGGTTATTGGGTTGTTGCTTTTATTTTGATTATGTATTTTGTGGTTTTATATTTTGATTTTATTCTGTGAACCGCCCTGAGACCTCTGGGTACAGGGCGGTATATAAATTCGATAAATAATAATAATATATGTACGTCTGTGTTTGTATCATGGAATGGTACTTCGATTTTCCTAAACAAGTGGTTTAAGCATATGTAGCAACAATTTGGCACTTTCATTGTTTCCAGTGAAAGTTTTGAAAAATTATCCCTCCCCTAATTAAGCTGTATCATTTTTACATTTAAAGAATAAGCCACACAGTGATTTCGGTAAAAAAAAAATTGATCTATATGTATCCTTTTTATATAAAAAGCACTTTCATATTTACATAGCATGTGGATGAATTTTAGATTCTCATATTTGTTATGGTCTGTAGGAGTGATGTAAAATTTACTTGTTATTAAATCTGTCCATGAATAATCAGATTATACAAAGGATGAATCAAAGCACCTTATACTATTGCTGCTTCAATTTGCTTGTAATTGCACCTTTTGTTATTGGCGCACACTTTTTTTTAAATTGAGCATTCTTATGTGGTAATATTTGCTTCCTGTGGGGTTAAATATTTGACCTACAGCATCACCAACTTGGTTTATAGTTGAACTTTACATTGAAAGTGTGAATACAGTGCTGCAGAAATAAAAGCTACTTCCATTTGTCTAGTTTGATGTCTTTTTTCACGTTGAGGGAAGAGTGACAGCCACTGATTATTTTATTTCAAGTATGTTGCTCAAACGCTGTGTAATAAAACTATATTTATTTATATACCACCCTATACAATATAAAAACACAAAATATATAATCAAAATAAAAGCAAGAACAACCCAGCAATCCCCTGCAAATAATCAGAGAGGGAAAATAAAATTTAAAACACACATACACAGTATTTGTAATAAAACATAAAAATACGCACCCATCAGGTATCATCAAGGATTAAAAGATCAATTTAACTGTCTTTTCTTTCAAATCAAAACATTTTAGCCATTGGTGTTTTTCCCAATTGCAACCATTCATAGAAGCTCTTTGATCCAGTCGAGGCTTCCATGGACGGGCGCTAGGAGGCAATTTTCTATTATTCCCCCTTCCTTCTGCAGCCCTTGCCCCCATCCCCAAATCTGTTCCAAGGGTTGAGGAAACCTTTGGGACAGCATTTGGTGGGAGCAGGGAAGGTGGCATTGAGGGCTGCAAGAGAAAGGTGGAAATTGCAACAACTGCCTACTTCCATCCATGGTAGCCTCCACTGGATCTGAGAGCCTTGAATGAGATGAGGGCAGAATTTGGTTATTATTACAAACAACACTGTTGGGCACCTTTGACAGTAATTTGTCATTATTTTGAAGTAAACATACTGGGAATCCAACTTGGTAAACAGCACACAATTACATTATAGCACCACACACATATTGGTGATCCCTCCCCAAAAAAACCTACAAAATTTTACAAATGGCGCAGAATAATACAATCTTCCCCCAAGCTATTATGGTAACTCAATATTCACCTCTCGCAGCTGCTTGCTAACAGATTAAACTTTGGGTGGTGGGCTTTTGAGTTTTCTCTTCATCTTGGCAATTGAATGGGGCAAAGCAGAATTTCCAGCTGACAAATGGATCCACATCCCAAGTCTCTTCTGTCATTTCAATCTGGTGGCGCCTGACCCAAAATGCGATTCCAATAATAAAGCTGTTGGCAAAATAAAGCCAGGGAACGTTCATCTCTATGCAAGCAGGAATCTCTGCACCAAGGAACAGGATTAGCATTTGAAGGAGCACAAATGGTGCCCAAGTGCCAATAAAGCAGATAAGAAGTCTTGTCAAAAAATGCTTCGCAGAGTCTCTGAGGCTGCACTCAGGCATGTAAGGGAAGAACAAAACAACCTCTCTCTCGATGGAAATTAGTTTCATTGATTTTACCATGTCCACAACTTCTGACCAACAGAATACAAGAACCAGGCATATGATAAACAGCATGCCTACCGTCAGCCAGTAGCTCTGGCTGCTGGTGTAGAAAGGGCACTGGTAGGCAGAATTGGAATGGCTTACCTCAAGTCCTATAGAGCTGCCTGGAAGATTCAGAACATAGCAGAGAACTGAAATCCACGTGAAGGCAACAGCAACTGTGTATAGTGTTCGCCAACACATGTTAGGATGCTTGGAAGTTTGGGTTATTGTAAAGTAATAATCCAAACCAGCTACAAAAGAAACTGGGTAAAATAGGATTCCATAGGCAAGGGCTGCTATCTGAGCCAGAAGACAGATATGATACACAGTAAATCGGACGCCTAAAAGCATGAAATCCTGAAAACAGGCGATGAAGGACATAGTTGCTAGAAGCACAAAGTCAACAAAGGCTAGTGATTTGCAGAAATAGCCCATATAACTCTCACGGAGATTTGGTTTTTGGACTTGTAACAAAAATAGATTGAGCATGACTTTCCCAAGCATGATGAGCAGAAGAGCTCCACTAGCTTCAGAATGATGGGAGGCTTGGCCATGTTGAAAATATGAAAAGGAACAGTTCTCACAGAAAATGGCAGCCATTATTTTGGATGGAGTTGAGTATTATTGAACTTTATTTCCAATGCATACCTAAAAGATAAAAACAAAGGTTTGTTAGTTATGTCTAGGTTCTTAGATACATAATTAAAATAGCAGTACAAGCTATATATTAAAAGCTCGTTGGAATAAAATATGTTTTCAAAGACTTCCTAACAACAAAGGGGGATGCTGATCAATACCTCCAGGGAAGGGATCCCACTACTGTGATGACTCCACCAAATTGGGTATACCTATCCATATTAAAAGATATTGCACAATCAACCCACTGCCAGAGGAATCCATATAAAAAAATTTCATTTTCTTATCCAGCAGGCTTTAAATCATGCCATATTCATATGTTGCCATTCTTCCATTTTCTCTGCCTTCCTCACTTGTCAGGAGAATGAACACAGAAAACCAAGATGTCTTGTGTTTTGCTTTCACCACATTTAGGAAAGCATAGTGGTGAAGCTTTTGCATGTATGCAGTCTCATATTAAATCCCTGGCATCTCCATTTTAAAGTCAAGTAGCACCACTAGAAACACCTCTGACTCAGACCTTTAAGAGACATTGCCAATCAAAACAAACAATGCTAGGCTGAGACGGACCCAAAAATCAGCCCCATTTCCCAGTACTGAAAACACCATTGCCCTGTTTCTTGACATGCACTGTCAGAAATGATGGTTTTGTTTCTCAACAAAGAAACCATAGCCCCAAGTGGGAAATAGCTCTGTACATGCAATCTTGACAGTAAGGCCCAGAGCTAGACACCAAACTTATTAACAAAGTTATTATTAAAGGCAGTCGGTTCACAAAAGCCTGGTGGAACAAAACAGTATTCGCCTGCCAGCAGAAGGACAAGGAGGGAGCCAGTCTAGCTTATCTGGGGAGGGAATTTCAAAGACTGGGAGCAGCTACCGAGAAGTCCCTCTCCCATGATCCCACAAAGCATGCCTGTGAGGGTGGTGGGAACAAGAGAAGGCCTCCCCTGAAGATCTCAAAACCCAGGCAGATTTGTATGAGTCATCAGGAAACCATCCAGATCCATTAGCCTCCTGGGGTGCAACACTTATTCAGTCCCCCACCCCTGCAGAGGCTCTGAGTTCCAGCAAGTCTAAACTTTACCAGGTAGTAATCTGACCATGTTAAGGGATGCGGGTGGGACTGTGGGTTAAACCACAGAGCCTAGGGCTTGCCGATCAGAAGGTCAGCGGTTTGAATCCAAGGAGTGTGGTGGAGTCTCCTTCTTAGGAGGTCTTTAAGCAGAGGCTTGACAACCATATGTCAGGAGTGCTCTGATGGTGTTTCCTGCTTGGCAGGGGGTTGGACTCGATGGCCCTTGTGGTCTCTTCCAACTCTATGATTCTATGAATCCCTGCGACAGGGTGAGCTCCCGTTGCTTGGTCCCTGCTCCTGCCAACCTAGCAGTTCGAAAGCACATCAAAGTGCAAGTAGATAAATAGGTACCGCTCCGGCAGGAAGGTAAATTGTTTTTCTGTGAGCTGCTCTGGTTCACCAGAAGCGGCTTAGTCATGCTGGCCACATGACCTGGAAGCTGTACGCCAGCTCCCTCGGCCAATAAAGCCTCAGAGTTGTCCATGACTGGACCTAATGGTCAGGGGTCCCTTTACCTTTAATCTGACCATGACAACTGAACTATAGAAAGTTCCTCCACTCTAAGATCACCATAATCCAAGTCAGTGCAGAAAACCAAGACCAGAGTCCATTCCCTGACCCACTATTGACCAGCATCATGAGATCAGAAGGCAATAGAACCATGGAGGGGTTTGGAAGCAAGAGAAGGGCATGTATATTTTGTTTATATCATCTAGCCTATGAATTTATATATACCTCTCAGCTTTATACTGAATCAGACCCTTGGTCAACCAAAATACATTGTGATGCACAGGCCAGCAGAACATCATGATGTAGCCACTGTTCAACCAAGTCACTGATCTGGGTGGGTGCAGCCTTATCAGTCAGAACCTGCAGTCAGCAGGAATGAGGTCAGTGGCATTAACTCTTGAATAATGCAGCCTTTATCCAAAGAAAGACCTGGATCCCACCACCTCTGGCTCAAACAGTTGTTTTCAGCCACTCTTGTGTCAGCATTTCTATTATAAACCTTCCCCGCCCCCCATCCTGCTCCTCGCTCCTATCTTTTAAAATGTTATGACTCAGCCTAAAAGGCCTGGGCAGCATTAAAACTCTGTTCACGAGGTCAAAGCACAAGAGCCATTTTATTTGCATAGATTATTCCTATTAGAGGAATGCCATTGTGTTGGAAGGCTTAAAATGGAAACATCAGGTGTTTGTACTCTTGAAGGCAGCAAAACTGAGTATTTTCGAGTCCCGTTCCACTGCAGAATTCTGTTTCCCTCAATATTGCAGTCTTACACTTTTTAAAAAGCAAGTGTCCAATTCTCTTGATTTGATGAGTTTCATAGCATGAAAAGTTCTTTAATATGCATAAAAATAGAGGACTGTGAACAGCTGGGGAGTGGGGAGCAAACAAAGCAGGACTACAAGGCAGTCTGACCTAGAAGGAAAGTACCTTCTCAGAGCCAAAGATCAACCCAAGCTTCCTTCCCCATACCCACACCACCTTGTGACGCTTATCATTCAAGGCAGCTTACAAATTTACCATTATTAAGCAGAAGCATTACTGTCCAAAGCAGGGCCACACAATAACCCTTTCAACAAAGTAGTTCAGTATGACTATTCCCATACTCTAGATAGGGTGAATAATGATGAAATATTGACTTTAAATTTCCCCCCATTTATTTTATTTAACAAAACTTAAACTCCAGACAAGACTGAGGCACTGTTAGTAAGTGGTTCTCTAAACCAGAGGGGTTGGATACGGCCGGCTCTGAGTGGGGTAATATTCCCTCCAAAGGAGTAGGTACATAGCTTGCGGGTACTTCTAGACCTGTTACGGTTGCTTGAGGTTCAGGTTGCCTCAGTGGCATAGAATGCCTTCCACCAGCTTTTTAGTGATGATGCAGCTGTGCCCCTATCTGGACTGAGATAGTCTTAACATCTGTTTTCTATGCTCTGGTAACCTCTAGGTTGGATTGTTGCAATGCATTCTATGTTGGGCTGCCTTTGAAGACATTGCAGCAATTGCAGATGGCACAGAATTTGGCAGCTAGATTGTTGACAGGGACAGAACAGTCTGGACATATAATACCAATTCTGGAACAACTGCATTAGCTACCAGTTAGTTTCCTGGCTCAATTTAAAGTGCTGATTTAACTTATAAAGCCTTCTGTTTTTATTTATTGTGTTTATTGTAATTGCGTTTAGTCTTTTTGATGCTCTATTATTCTCTTTGCCCTACTGCTGAACTCAGGGTCTCCCTGTCCTAAGGAGAAATAAGAAAGTGATCCATGACAGACAAAGACCCTGACAGACACATAGCATGATCCAAAGACTATCATGTGTAAGAGCCATTATGGAATACCATCATCATTCATGGTTGTCACCATAAGTTTCCATAGTGAAAAAGCAGGTGATTGTGGCTTGTCTTTTCTTCACCAATATGATCAGCTGCTGCAAAAGCAACAAATGAGGCTCCAGCTATGTTGTCTCCTTGGCATGCATGTATCACTTCTTTGAATCCTGACCAAATGCTTATTTTGTTTTGTTTTGCCTTGTTTTGTTTTGTTTGATTTGCAAGCAGATTGTAGGGGAGTAGGAAGAGGCTGAAGACATTCAATCTGTTGCTTTCATGGCTTAAGGAGATTGGTTATGACCGAGTTTGGAGCTGTCAAGTTTCCTTCAGTTTACTTTAACTTCTGATTCATCTCTTGAATGTTTAAACAAATCAAAGGTTATCTCATTGTACACTGACTGTATGAATAGGCTCTGAATTACTGTACCGTAACTTGTTGGATAGGGAAAGACAGTTGACCTTAGGCGAGATTTTGGACGTTCTAGACCATTTTCTCTAAAAAGAAGGATATCTGGTCTGTTTACTAGATATCCTCCTTTTTTAGAGAAAATGGTCTATTTACTAGATGAGAATGAACTCTTGCATTATACACAGCACATGACGGTCCCTGTGATTTTGTTTATATTAACATCTCAATGCTGGGTAAAAGTCATAAGATGTAGCTGATTGAGATCATTTTGATCTTCACCCTGGTCAGGCCTCCAGCATTTTATATAAGGAACTCCAAGGACCAAGTGTGTTTAAAAACAAGGTTCTCCAAGGTAGCTTTCTATGCAATGCTACTGCTTCCATACACAGGGCGAGCTACACAGACACAACTTTTCAGTCTCAGTGCAATGGATGTGATAATGGTGTTATGAGGAAAGGTTTGGATTTGTTAGGCAATGGGGAATATTCTAGGGCAGACTAGGCCTGCATAAAAGGGATGGCTCTATTTGCACTAGGATGGAAACACCATTGGCACTTAGACCTGCTCTGCGACCTTTTTTATTTTACCTGCTCTGGAGGGAAGTCATCAGGAACTGAGGAGGGTCCAGTTCAGAACCCATCTCAGGGGGGGCCCCATGATGAAGATGATAAAATTAATGTTAATTTAAATCAGGAGACATAGAACCCACCACTGTGAGTGCAGGGGCACAAGTTAGCAATTTAGAGAGGCCAAAACAAAATACATTGGTCTTAGACACCTGGTAGAATGGAGAGAACCAGTGAGATATGGCTATTTCTAGATATAATAGGAGGGAAATGGTGAAAGATTTAAACGATCAGAAGAGAAACCAGAGTATTTAATACTCTCAATATATGCAAAATAATATATTTGTCCTTCACATAAAAGGAAAGGAATGGGAATTAGCAAATATTGGATTAATAATCCTTGAAGCAGAATGGATGTGGGCATTAAAAATATTCCAAAAATGTGGCTAGATTTTTATATGCACAAGATGGAATTATTCATCATTACCTACCATGGAGGAATGGTTGTTAACATTATTGGACTTAATTGAGATGGCGAAGTTGGCATGTTTAATCAGAGAAAAATCATTGTTAATATTTACTGAAGATTGGAAACTCCTTATAGACTTTTTGTGTGAAAAAGGAAATCAACTTATGATATCTGAGTTTGAGGATTGAAGAAAATATTGATTTATAGAAAGTAGAATTGTTGGGTGTTGTCTTGAAGTAGATGTTTTGATATATATATATATATATATATATATATATATATATATATATATATTCCACACAGGATTAGTAAAACTTTTGGCCGAAACATGCATTGCTGGAGGTATAACAGAATTAAGGTGTATTTAATACATTTTTTTGGATTTGTACAAAAATAATGCCTTTCTGGGCAGAAGGAGTGAATCTTACACAAACAAGTGATCTCACAGAAATGATCATACTATTTCCACAAATGGGCATGTTATGCAATACTGTTGGAAAGTCAGTCACATAGTAGGATGTTCTGGGGTATAAGAAGTGAAGCCTGTAGATAGGATTGGGGACAATGGGCAAACTGCACTTACATTAGCAATGCAAGGAATTTGCTATGCAACCTGTTGGAATCCTTTGGGAAATGAATATGTAATCTCAGCCAAAAAACAATCCATCAGGCTTTAACTATTCAGTGGCTGCTGATACTGAATAATTCAACACAGCATCTAATAGGACATTCTAAAAGGAATGACACCAAATAACCATTGGATGTACTGATTCCTTTCTAAGCCAAATTACTGTCAAGCCCAGGGTATGTGTGCAATATATATGATTATTATTACTATGTCTCATTTTTAAAGGTACATATTTAGACTGTTTTTTTAAAGGACCACTTACCTAACTAAAACATCAAGCAAAGAAACTGAAGAGGAAATACAAGACAAAACTTTTACAGAAAGACACTACTGATATCTTTCCCACTTCACAAATGTATTAAGCTATGATTAAAAAAGCAGTAAATAAATGTGAACATATTATACTCATAGGGTTGTTTCCGGCATTAATCATACTCACAGACCCACTAAAATTAATGGACATGGTTAATTTAGATCCATTAATTTGAATGGTCCTACTCTGAGTAGAATTTAGTTGCATACAATGCATAATATGTGCTGAAAGACTACTTAAGCCATTGTTGTTGTTGTTGTTTAGTCGTTTAGTCGTGTCCGACTCTTCGTGACCCCATGGACCAGAGAATGCCAGGCACCTCTGTCCTCCACTGCCTCCCGCAGTTTGGTCAAACTCATGCTGGTAACCTCGAAAACACTATCCAACCATCTCGTCCTCTGTTGCCCCCTTCTCCTTGTGCCCTCCATCTTTCCCAACATCAGGGTCTTCTCCAGGGAGTCTTCTCTTCTCATGAGGTGGCCAAAGTACTGGAGCCTCAGCTTCACAATCTGTCCTTCCAGTGAGCACTCAGGGCTGATTTCCTTCAGAATGGAGAGGTTTGATCTTCTTGCAGTCCATGGGACTCTCAAGAGTCTCCTCCAGCACCATAATTCAAAAGCATCAATTCTTCGGCAATCAGCCTTGTTTATGGTCCAGCTCTCACTTCCATACATCACTACTGGGAAAACCATAGCTTTAACTATACGAACCTTTGTTGGCAAGGTGATGTCTCTACTTCTCAAGATGCTGTCTAGGCTTGTCATTGCCCTTCTCCCAAGAAGCAGGCGTCTTTTAATTTCGTGACTGCTGTCACCATCTGCAGTGATCATGGAGCCCAAGAAAGTAAAATCTCTCACTGCCTCCATTTCTTCCCCTTCTATTTGCCAGGAGGTGATGGGACCAGTGGCCATGATCTTCGTTTTTTTGATGTTGAGCTTCAGACCATATTTTGCGCTCTCGTCTTTCACCCTCATTAAAAGGTTCTTTAATTCCTCCTCACTTTCTGCCATCAAGGTTGTGTCATCTGCATATCTGAGGTTGTTGATATTTCTTCCGGCAATCTTAATTCCGGCTAGGGATTCATCCAGCCCAGCCTTTCGCATGATGAATTCTGCATATAAGTTAAATAAGCAGGGAGACAAAATACAGCCTTGTCGTACTCCTTTTCCAATTTTGAACCAATCAGTTGTTCCATATCCAGTTCTAACTGTAGCTTCTTGTCCCACATAGAGATTTCTCAGGAGACAGATGAGGTGATCAGGCACTCCCATTTCTTTAAGAACTTGCCATAGTTTGCCGTGGTCGACACAGTCAAAGGCTTTTGCATAGTCAATGAAGCAGAAGTAGATGTCTTTCTGGAACTCTCTAGCTTTCTCCATAATCCAGCGCATGTTTGCAATTTGGTCTCTGGTTCCTCTGCCTCTTCTAAATCCAGCTTGCACTTCTGGGAGTTCTCGGTCCACATACTGCTTGAGCCTTCCTTGTAGAATTTTAAGCATAACCTTGCTAGCGTGCGAAATGAGTGCAATTGTGCGGTAGTTGGAGCACTCTTTGGCACTGCCCTTCTTTGGGACTGGTATGCCATAGAACACCACAAATAAACAATACTACATACACACATTTCATATTCCAGAAAACAGTTCTGCAATGTCCCATTGAGTTCAACGAGGTACAGGTACCGGTAAATGGGTACAGGATTATAGTCTTAGTCCCATGCTCAAATCCAACAGCTGGTATAATCGCTTCAAAAGCAGGCACTGAAAGAGTTGGAAAAAGTCAGTCTTCAACCACACATGGATACAGAAGACTATGGAACAGAATGTTATGCAATTCTGAGTATGTGTCCTTGGGGCGCCTACATAAGATATGGCATTTTTAATTCAAGTTATGTAATCCAGACTACCCACTATACGCATGAACATAGTCAGATATGGTTCATACTTTTACCCAGAGCCATCCTACACTAGCCTTGTGAAAAAGTGGTGCGAGTCCCTCCATTCACCAAACAGATAAATTAAGAAAATAAGAAAAGCTCTGCTGGATCAGGCCAAATGCCTATAAAGTCCAGGTTTATGCTCCCACTGTAACCAACCAGATACCTATGAGAAGCTCACAAACAGGAGTGTGACAGCACTCTCCCACATGTTGCCTTCAGTACTGAGGGTGATAAACGGCCATCCTGACCGACAGACACTGAAGTGTGAGCCAATAGTCTGAAACTGGGTCCTCTGCAAGAAAGCCATGTGTGCCCACTTCACATGATTTTCCTCCAGTTTTATTTTTGTATTCTTTTCATAAAATTTATATACCACTTGATTGTAAAAAGAACCTTGAAGTGGTTTATAAAAAAATTAAATAAAACAATAGAATTACCACTAAAAAGTTACAGTTAAAACCACAATAGTATAAACTAAAACAAATTTAAACTCATACAAATTTTCCAGTTGGTTGTCTGGTGAATCGGAGCTATGGTGGTGAATCAGAGCTATTCACTATGCGAATCAGAGCTCGACCAAAACCGGTGGTCACAAAGAAACCTATCTGTAGAGGACCTCATGCAGCTTCTCCACATGGGTACTGCAGCACCCAACTAAACCTTTCAAAAGTGGGATGGAGTCTCACTCTTAGCCCATTGCTTAATTAGCTTGCTCATTATAGGGCAATAAGCTGTTTTGAGTTTGCAATGTTAAACTGGAGAAATAGATTCAAATCTCAATAGAGGCCAACATTCACATTAATATGATTAGTAATGGCATGAAGAACCCAATCATTAAGAGTCCATGATGGGGCAATCAGACATTACTGTTAACCTAGAGCACAATGGTGCCTACTGAAGACATTTTTGTTTAAGAAGGCTTTCCCTGAGGTGTGACTTAATCATTTATGGAATATTAATTGTACATATGTAGAAACAGTTGTTTTTAGAGTTTGTAGGGATGGTTTTATTGTTTTTAAAACTTGTATTTTAACTCATTTTCTCTTGTTGTACATGGCTTGTAAAATAAATAAATTTCTCACTGCCACACAAACTAAACTCCCTTGACTAGAAAAGGGTTGTTGATGTCAACATCAAATTTTCAGAAGCTCATAAGACTGGCCAGCAGTATTTTCTTCAAGTCATGTGCTTTACACCGTTTTCTTATTCCAAATTATGTGATTATTCTAATTCCTCCAAGGAAAGCATGGCATGAGTGTACAGCACATGCAAAAAGCCACTCGTGGGAGTGTCAGACACCAAGTAAGTCGCAAACTATTTTTTAGAAACAACCTACTTACTAACAGTTACCTAGAAAAGGACTTAAATAGAAAGTACTTATGTAAATTGTGGGTTTTCACGACGTTTGAAGCAACCATCATAACATGAAGTGTAAGGAAGTGATCTTGCCACAGTTGTGTAAAGGAGAAAGGGGAACACACGCCTATGAATGAAGTGAAGGAGGAGTCAGGCGAGTGGGAGGGAGAAGTGGAGGTTATTTTCATATCAGTGGAGGGGAGTTAAAGAGCTAAGTGTGCAATTGGGAGCCACAAAATAAGACAACACTGGGTCTCACATCAAGGCAGATGGGGTGATAATAGGGCCTCATGTAGACCAAATATCTTGTTCTCTCTGAGGTGATAAAATTTGTGTACAGGGGAATACTATTTCAGACTGCAAGGCGGGGGCTAACAATTTCCATCCATACAAAATCATACTGTGTACACACAAAAATGACCAGGGAGAAAGGTTCGAGTCTAGCTTGCTCTCCCCACACCAAGAAAAGCAGCTGAAGTGGAGGTGGGTGATTTTTCAATAGAAGAGCAGATGGAAGGGTAAAGCAGTCTCTAAGCAGGTGGGGTTAGTGTAGTTTGGCACAAAATGTGGAGTTGGGGGGCGAATTGTGCAGTTGGACAGCTGATAAAATGCAATTTTGAAAAAGGAGGATCAGGCACTTTAGGTTTTTGTGTTTATTAAGCATTTAAATAACAGGCCATGTCAAGGACAGAATGTATACAAATTATATACGGGTAGAATGCACTCAGTTTTCTTACTTATTACAAATGACTCAAACCACATTATAACACCTTTGTTTGGGCTCTTCTTCACCTTCTAGCAGGTGACGCTTCAACTCATCCAGGTAAATACCCTTAAAGGACTCCGATTTTTTTTGTGCTGGTTAGTTACTGAACTAAGGCAGATTCATAAATGCACCTTTGCTATACAGGGGTCAGAGGGACGCGGGTGGCGCTGTGGGTTAAACCACAGAGCCTAGGACTTGCCGATCAGAAGGTCGGCGGTTCAAATCCCTGCGACGGGGTGAGCTCCCATTGCTCGGTCCCTGCTCCTGCCAACCTAGGAGCTGGAAAGCACATCAAAGTGCAAGTAGATAAATAGGTACTGCTCCGGCGGGAAGGTAAACGGCGTTTCCGTGCACTGCTCTGGTTCGCCAGAAGCGGCTTAGTCATGCTGGCCACATGACCCGGAAGCTGTACGCCAGCTCCCTCAGCCAGTAAAGTGAGATGAGCGCCGCAACCCCAGAGTCAGCCACAACTGGACCTAATGGTCAGGGGTCCCTTTAAAAAATAAAAATCAAACCTAAACAAAGTTACAACTACCCATCGAATGTCATTTGACCCTAATCACACCTTTGTGATCACATTTCCTGACTGTTATTTTGTCAGATCATCTCCTTTTGCTTTCACCTTCATTGCCACAACTTAACTGGTAAGCAACCTTTTCCTTCCAGAGGTGATGCGTATTCAGCCATTGCCTGGCAAGCAGAAATCTAACCGATTTAACTCTCACGATCCACACAGAAGCTTAACCTATTGCCATTTTTGCCTGCTGCGCAGTTGGTTAAAGAGCATAAAGCAGGAACTCACCTGTCTTAAGCGGTCTTCAGTTTCTAGGGAAGATAGCACATCAGGAGGAGGGCTGGACCAAAAAAAGGACATTTCCCCCCTCACCCCCGCCTTCCATAAATCCTTAAGTTTCTAAATTTAGAGGCTCATGCCTGTCTATATCAGAATTTACACGCGAACCTAGGCTCCCTGGAAAGAGAGAGACGCACTCTGCACACGCTCAGAAGCACTCTCCTCTTCACGAATCCCTCGCGCCCAAAGGAGGTTCCCGACTCAGAGGAAACCCTGTCAAACACGCAAGCCGATCTTCCGCTGTCATCTCTTCAAGCGAGCCTTTGGATTAAGGGCGGGGCTTCAGAGTTCAGCTCGCGTGGGGCGGGAAGGAAGGCAGGCGAGCTCCTTCGGCGGCCACTTTTAACTTGCAGGCAGCCACCCACCCAAGCCCCACGCCATGACCCAGCAAGACGCTGGGCTCGGCGGGAGGGCGAGAGAGCGAGCAGGCGGTCGGACTGCCTGCCTAGGATAAAGGTGCCCGCCGCTTGACTGGCGGCCACTCCCAAAGGCGGCCCTGGGTGGGGCTTCGCGGGCCTCGCTCCGCGAGCAGAACCGGTCTGACGGTGGAGGCTCGGAGGCAGGGAGGGAAGCGCCCTCACAGCCCTCTGGTCGTTCATTTCTCGGCCTGTTTCATGTTTTAATCTGACTCGTCCATCGAAGCCGCCGTCTGATTTTGAGCGCCCCTAAGGGGGCTAACGTCTTGGTCAGTTTATATCGCATTAGCCGTCTCGCATGGATATTATTATTATTTATTTTTAAAGGAGGGAAAGACTTCCCCCACACGTTCCCTCAGCACTTGGTCGTCTCTGCCGTGGTCTTGAGCCGCTTCTGGTGGCCTTCGCCGCCACAGACGGGTGGGGAGGAAATATAACGAATACACATTCCCCCTCCGACAACCTGCTCTCTGCCCACTTTTCATAGGTTTTACCTCACCCCTGAGGGAACGCCGTTCGCAACAAAGCCTCTCTGGCATAAATGTCACCTGCCCAAGGCATTTTGGCACCTGAGGCGAACCACAAAATGGCGCCCTTCTGAGCACCAGGGAAGAGGCGTGAGGGACCTTTACCTTTTTTACATCAGGAACAAGGGTGGGTAGGTGGGAAATAAATATCTACATCATGGGGCTCTGCTGCTGCTGCTGCTGCCCCTGTGGATCCTGCCGCCAGAGGCGGTTGCCTCACCTTGCCTAATGGATGGGCCAGCCCTGCATAAGCAATGGGTATGTTTGGGCAGCCCTGATCTCCCACCTCACCCTCTCCTTAACAATAAAATTGCTTGCTGGATCCCATCAGCAGCACACCCATCATTTTTATCTGAGAGAAAAGCAGAAGGATGTGGGTGTGCAGAGTGAGATAAGGAGATATAATATCAGTTGGGAGAATGAGCAACTTGCCCCAGCTATGCGGTAATCTTTATAGTTGAAATATTCAAATCTTATAGACTGAGACTTTTTGTGAGAAATGTATATGTTGTCTTTTCAGTTTGCTCCTGCAGAAAAGGAAAATGTTTTTATTAATCATCTAAATCTTTAAGAAAATTGCAGCAGGGATGTGTAAGGCTATAGGAATATTGCAGCCAGGATGTGGCGTGGCTATTGCTAGCATATTTCAAACTAGCTGTGGTCACATGTTCTATAGGGTGTTGTTTCTTTCGAAATCTTGAGGCTGGGAACTTTTTGAGAAAGATAAGTTCTGAAGAAATAGATTATCTTTAGCAACCGTCACCAGGGGCTTTTTGCAAAACAGGTAGCTGAAACAGGTCACTGTGTCACACACTTCAGTGAAATAAAGGAACCTAGCATTGTTGCTAAAACAGTATGAAAGGGACAGAGGCTTGAACAAATTAGGGGCTTTGGGGAATGGGAAAAATTAACCAAATAAGGGGCTTTGGGGGATGAAAGAGGTGGGGGGGGGGTTGGATTTTACATTGCAATAGGTGGACTCGATAGGTGTTGAACTTTGAATGCCCCTTCCTAGTGGGCGGCAAAGGAGGGACTTGCGCTCGGGAAAAGGGTTTAAATATTCATGTTTTTGATAAGAAGGTGTGTGCCTGCCTCTTCAGGTCACCCACTTGCAAGTGTTTATTTTCAATAAAATATTGCTGCTTCATCAACTTTGCCCAGACTTTATTATTTCAAAGTGGGGACCAGTGTTTCTGTCTCACATTTTTGCACCTCGTTTAGCCGTGTCCCTTTGCTATGCCTAACTTTTATCTCTCAAAGCTGAAGCCCTTTCCCCAATGTGGCTCTTTGAATAACTTGGCCAGATCTTCTAAACAAAGTCCCCTCATAGTGTTACACATTTCCATTTTCAAATGTGGAGCTGGCAGAACCAAACTGGCAGAACTCTCATCTGTTGTCCTCCAACAAATTACCGGTATTTAACAAGTTGCAACTGGATTTGATGCAGTTTTAGAATTTCAATCCAAGAGCAAAGGAGTCCCTCCGGCAAGGGAAAACTGGAATAAATGTCTGACAAGAATAATCATCTTTGGGCAGCTAACCTATGAAGTTGTTACTTTTTTTGTAAATATCTTTGTAAATACTAGGAAGGGGGCACTACCCCTATCCCTAATTTTAGTATCCTAGTCCCAAACTCTACTATCAGATTCTGGAAGGCTGATGTTTAGGATGCAAGTTTAATCACACTTACTATGTCCCCTTGAACTTGGTTGATGTTACTTCCAAATAATTATGCATAGGAATAATTTCCATTGAACAAAACAAAACTTCCTTCATAAATTTAGTGTAGTCCTTTGTACTCTAAAGCCATTACAGCAGCAAACAACACTGAGGAAACTTTTCACTCCCATTTTCCCACCTAGTTATCAGAAATGTCCACTCCTTAACCTGCAGGGTTAATTGGACATATTCCAGAATTGTTCTTGAGTTTTTGCTTGGCACTTACACCCTATGTTTCAAAGAGCTGAGCCTTTTTCTGCCATAGGTTATTTTGTGCTTGAAAAGAAATTACTATTTCACCTTGTCAGCATCACTAGTGAGTTCCTTATCATAAATCCTTCAGGATAACTTGAGTGGTATTTTTAATAGATATTTTCTTTTTTCTATCATTTCTATTTTTTCCTTACATTCCCCTTACTTTGAATGATAATTTGAATTATTAATTGTACATAAGCTGGAACTGTACACTGACTATGGCCTGCCCTTTACCCTCCCCTAGCTGCTATAGACTATATATGTCCCATGGCAGGCGGGGATGGGTGCAATGTGTATGGGCAAATGCCTCCTAAGCCAAAGGAGTCTGCAAAGGTCCTTGCTTATCTCCATAATCAGAATATATTTTAGAGAAGAAAATAAATCATGCATATTTCCTTGATTTGCACAACTTGTACAGGTTACAGAATTGACTGTAGTGACAGAAACCATCCATTCCTTACTGTACTGTTTTTTCTGGTCCATTTAATTTCATCTTTATAACCACTGCCTTATTTGTTGTGATGTTACAGAACCCAGATGAAACGCAGGACGGCATAGAGATAAGGAAAGTGGGTGAGTGGCACGTTAAAAGGATACCAGAATACAAGACATAATTCAATCCAGGCTTATGAGGGTTTAGTGTCAAAACTTGTTTTCAGCACAAGTGCTCATCCTAAACAGAAAAGACGAGTCTGCTTATGAGTATGTATAAAGTTCCCTCCTCATTGAATAGCTCTACTCAGTTAAGACACAACTAGGATTGCATTGCACAGAGAACAAACTACAGGAAATGACTTTTTTCACACAATTTGTAGGGACGAAAACTGACTCAGGCTCAAACTGTCACTCAGCTATGAAACTTGGGCCAGTGATTTATTATTATTATTATTACTACTACTATACTACTACTACAACCACAGCTACTAGATTTATTACCCACCCTTCACCAGCAAGTCCCGGGGCAGGCTACAACAATTTGAAATTTAGTATTAAACAGTAAAGACAAATTACAGTCACTGGAATAGAGTGGGTCCTGAAAACACACATCTCAGTTAGCTTGATCTGCATCACAGGGTTGTTATGGAGATAAATGTTTAAAGGAGAAAACCTATGTATACCACCCTATGCTCATCAAAGGAAGGGAATAATAGAAAAGAAACATATTAATAGAAATATATTTTAAAAATGGAAAGAGTTACGTGACAGCTGTTGCTAGACACTACAGGAGGGGAGTGGAAAAGCTGCACATCATCCTTTAGTATGTAAACCCAATATTTATTTATTTATTGAGATTCAAAGGGTCTCAAAGGCAATTTACAAATAGCAAATACAAAAATAAAACAGAGTGGGGGAGGAATAAACCATTTTTTTAAAAAACCACACAAGCAGCAAGGAGGTGAAGAAACAAAGTAAACATATCATAATCAAAGCAAAGTATATTGAACACAGCAAAAGTGGTGGTAGTAGCAGCAGTTTTAAACGCTTTCCTAAAAAGCGAACTTTTCAGCACCTGCCAAATGACACATGGTGACTAGGTCAGAACTGTAATTCCATTGTTGCCTGCTTTAGATACATTTTTTTGTCCAGGCCTTATAGACGTTATAGGAGCCAAGTCTCTTGGTCAAGGTACTGCTGAGTGCTGCTGCTGTTTTATGTATAGAATTATCAGTGTTGGATTTGCCAGTGATTAAACTATTACGATGTTTATTATATTGTTAGCAGCCCTGTGCTTCTCTGATAATTGAGGCATCTAAAATTTGCTGTTTTTTTCTCTTTCGTAGCTCTGAGCAGAATCTTGTTTCTCTGCCCGTGCTGCCCAAGTTATCTCCATGATGAAAATCCACAAAATAGATGAAAGCAAGCTAATATCCTCTTCTCCTGCACTTGGCCTCTAAGGTACACTCTTACTAATTATGAATTTAGTACAGCAGAGTAAGAATCGGCCCACACACAAACACAACTCCCTTGTAGCACCTGGAAATAGTTCCATACAAAAAGCATGGGTGCATAGCGGGGACTAGTTTAACTGCTGCTTTCCAAAGCTACTCTACAGCGCTATTCCTGTTTTAAGACAGAAAATTATTCAAGTGGTCATTTAATACCATGTTTTCATATACAGTATTGCATTATAAAGTAGTTCTAGGAGCTATGTAACTCCCTAACCCGCCTGCAAGTTGGACTTCCTCTTACTTCCATAACAAGCAGGTAGCCCTAAATACCTATAAGGGAAGAATTTACTAGAATGCAAAAGCCAAGAAAGCGGCTCTGTTCCTCCTCTTTCTGTATGTGAGAGGCCCAGAAACATAGGTTGGAGTTCAGGTCAGGAGATTTTTGTCTGTGGCTAAGCAACCTAGGAGACTCAGGTGTGTGTGCACACAAGCCTAAATGTAAAAAAAAATGCAAAAACCGAAACATTTAAAAATGCAACATTCTACTACAAAATATATTTAGCAAGTTTTACCAAATACTCTTCAGCTATTGCTGTAAACATTATTTCAGATAAAGCCGTTTTTTAAATAAAGGGGGGGGGTACACATCAAACAAAGGAAAGAATATCTGGGTTGTCCTGGTCATAGTCAGTCACTGTACCACTGGGCTGTGCTATGCTCTTCAATTCTTCAGTTTCATTTTTTAATCAAATCAAGTATATTCAGTAATGTGGACTTTGATCAATCAATTTTGTATCTTGAGAGAGTTAAACTTGTTCAATAGATCCATAAGGGCAAAAAAAGATTATGCTGGATTAAAAACTACATCACTAGCATACAACGTAATTTTATTACTCATGTTCGGATCAGTTTCCTGAACTTGCTTTCAGCTCTTACCTCTGAAAGGAGAGCTGAGAGACAGCTGTTGTTTATTTACAGACTCCTATCCAATCATTATATGCCACCCCTATGTCAAAACCCCAGGTTTCCTATCCCCTCCCCATTTATTATTATAGGGGTCTCCCCACACGACAGGTTTAAAAAAACTGAAGACAAAACTTTTCTAAATGGCATTTGCAGGGATAAATCAATAAGCCAAGGACAAGTTAAGCACCCACTTCCTGCCCACAATCCTTCCTACAAATAGTCCCAAGCTTTCTAGTAATGTTACACTGGAAACAGAGTTCCCCTTGTAATTTATAGTGTGCAAGCCCATCCCATCCATGAGGCGGGGTGAAGCAACTGCCTCAGATGGTGGAAGCCTCCAAGGTGACGCCACACAGGCACCCACCACTCTGGTAGAGAAGCAGCCCTGATTTCTGGTGAGATCTTGCTGGAAATCAGCACTGCTTCTTCTTCTCTACCAGTGGCAGGGACAGTGGGATGAACAAAGTGGAGGCCGCAGGGCAGTGCGGCATTTATTCTGTGAACTGCCCTGAGACCCCCAGGTATAGGGCAGTATACGTTGTTGTTGTTTAGTCCTTTAGTCGTGTCTGACTCTTTGTGACCCCATGGACTAGAGCACGCCAGGCACTCCTGTCTTCCACTGCCTCCCACAGTTTGGTCAAACTCATGTTCATAGCTTCAAGAACACTGTCCAACCACCTCGTCCTCTGTCGTCCCCTTCTCCCTGTGCCCTCCATCTTTCAGTATATAAATTATCATTATCATCATCATCATCATCATCATCATCATCATCATCATCTCCATCTCCCAAAACAAGACACAACAGCCCAGTTAGACACCTGGCTTGAGAGCAGTACATGTGAAAAGGATCTAGGAGTCTTGGTTGACCACAAACTTGACATGAGCCAACAGTGTGACGCGGCAGCTAAAAAAGCCAATGCAATTCTGGGCTGCATCAATAGGAGTATAGCATCTAGATCAAGGGAAGTAATAGTGCCACTGTATTCTGCTCTGGTCAGACCTCACCTGGAGTACTGTGTCCAGTTCTGGGCACCACAGTTCAAGAAGGACACTGACAAACTGGAACGTGTACAGAGGAGGGCAACCATAATGGTCAGAGGCCTGGAAACGATGCCTTATGAGGAACGGCTAAGGGAGCTGGGCATGTTTAGCCTGGAGAAGAGGAGGTTAAGGGGTGATATGATAGCCATGTTCAAATATATAAAAGGATGTCACATAGAGGAGGGAGAAAGGTTGTTTTCTGCTGCTCCAGGCATGTTTAGCCTGGAGAAGAGGAGGTTAAGGGGTGATATGATAGCCATGTTCAAATACCGTATTTTTCGCACTATAGGACGCACTTTTTCCCCTCCAAAAATGAAGGGGAAATGTGTGTGCGTCCTATGGTGCGAATGCAGGCTTTCGCTGAAGCCTGGAGAGCGAGAGGGGTCGGTGCGCACCGACCCCTCTCGCTCTCCAGGCTTCAGGAGAGCCCCACCGCCAGCCCCACAAGCTCGGGGGACAGCGGGGAGGCGGAACGCCGCCATCCCGCTGTCCCCCGACTTGGTTAGAAGGCTGGCGGGGGGAGAAGCCTGCTCCTCCCCGTCGCCAGCCCTGCAAACTCGGGAGACAGCGGGAGAGGCGCAGCGCGCCATCCCCCTGTCCCCCGACTTGGCTAGAAGGCTGGCGGGGGGGAGAAGCCTGCTCCTCCCCTCGCCAGCCCCGCAGACTCGGGGGACAGCGGGAGAGGCGCAGCGCGCCCTTCCCGCTGTCCCCCGACTTGGCTAGAAGGCTGGCGGGGGGGGAGAAGCCTGCTCCTCCCCTCGCCGGCCCCGCAAACTCGGGAGACAGCGGGAGAGGCGCAGCGCACCATCCCGCTGTCCCCCGACTTGGCTAGAAGGCTGGCGGGGGGGAGAAGCCTGCTCCTCCCCTCGCCAGCCCCGCAAACTCGGGAGACAGCGGGAGAGGCGCAGCGCAGCTTTGGCATGGCTCTGGGTCCCGTTCTGGGGGAGGGAGAAGCTCGGGCTTCCCCCGCCCCAGCCCCGCGCCTGGCGGGGGGGGAATAAATTTCCCCCCCTTTATTTCCCCCCCCCCAAATCTAGGTGCGTCCTATGGACCGGTGCGTCCAATAGTGCGAAAAATACGGTATATAAAAGGATGTCACATAGAGGAGGGAGAAAGGTTGTTTTCTGCTGCTCCAAAGAAGCGGACACGGAGCAATGGATCCAAACTACAAGAAAGAAGATTCCACCTAAACATTAGGAAGAACTTCCTGACAGTAAGAGCTGTTCGACAGTGGAATTTGCTGCCAAGGAGTGTGGTGGAGTCTCCTTCTTTGGAGGTCTTTAAGCAGAGGCTTGACAACCATATGTCAGGAGTGCTCTGATGGTGTTTCCTGCTTGGCAGGGGGTTGGACTCGATGGCCCTTGTGGTCTCTTCCAACTCTATGATTCTATGATTCTAGTGTGGCCTTGGTATCTTAGAGAGTTGCTGCCAGTCAGAGCAGGCAGCAGCAGGCAGATAGTGTACATGAACAGTCTGACACAACATGAAACATGCTAGGTTTTTTTTCACAGCAGTTCTAAAAATGAACTTTGTCTCCTTTTCAAAATTAAACCGGAGGTTCTCTGGAATTGTTCATACTTTGTGTCAACTACTAGATTGCACCATACCCAGCCCTGGTGATTAGCCTAATGCAATGAACAGACCTCTGCTCATTTCCTGCTATTTAAACTGATGGTGTGTTTTGAATATTTCACTGCACAGCATGTTGTTTTTCATGCTTCTTCAGTTTAGCTCATGATATTTTTTATATATATATATATATATATATATATGTACAGAAAATTTATAAATCACTTAAAGAGGTCCCTGAGTGGTATACATAGAAAAAGTATAGATACCACACAGTTAAAGTCCACAACAATCCAAACAATCCAAAACTCACTTTTTCCATATAGTCTTTTGTTTGTCCTCATCACCCTCATTTACATGCAGTTTGCCTATGGTCATCCTTGCTTTCTTTTGTCTGTTCCTTCTTTCCGTTGCTGCTCCACTGTCTGTCTTAGACTGTAAGCACATTGAGAGCAGGGACATACCTATGTTGCCTTTGTAACTGCGTAAATGCCATGTACTCCAATGGTATGAATGAACAAAGAAAAATCCAGAAAAAGGTTGGCAAGCGTAGAACTTTTCCTTTCCATGCTTCAGATGCCTCCTTAGGAGCATGGAAATCCAATAAGATAGTGGAAAGAAAGTATGATGTAGCATTGATTTTCTCTTGCTAATATTTCTGTTTAAAATGTAGCATCCATGCTCAGTTCAGTGCAGCGCTCTCCCAATCTGCAATAAGCAAGTGGGAGATACAAAGATTCTCTCAGCAGTTCAGATGTACTGAACGAGCATACCTGAGATCTGAAAGTAACCCAGATAATCCTTCATCTGCTTTGGATCCCTGTCTTGTATTCAGATAATAACCCTGTGTCATTAATTATCACTGAGTCAAATTACTTGGTCCAGATTTCTATTGGCCCGGGGGAGGGTTTGAAACTGCACGGCTCCCTAAAAATTGGATTAATCATTAAGGGAGAGCAAGTTCTCAAAACTGTGAGTGTGTGGGATTACTTTTAAGGATATATTCTTTAAAAAACAACAACAGGGGAAAGCTTCACCTTGGTAGGTGGGCAGCAGAATGTCCATGGGAACAACACTATTGTCAAAAGCACTCTTCCTGATTTATTGTTGAAGCAAATGAAGTTGTATTTTGTTCTTGAAATCAACACCACCTCACAGTTTGCATAAATGAGTGAACCATGAACCAGCTGCATAGGTGTGTCTGACTGATACAAACATATATTAAGCATTTAACCAGGACTATGCACTCTGTGTGAGTGCTCACTGGAAGGACAGGTCGTGAAGCTGAGGCTCCAATACTTTGGCCACCTCATGAGAAGAGAAGACTCCCTGGAAAAGACCCTGATGTTGGGAAAGATTGAGGGCACAAGGAGAAGGGGACGACAGAGGACGAGATGGTTGGACAGTGTTCTCGAAGCTACAAACATGAGTCTGACCAAACTGCGGGAGACAGTGGAAGACAGAAGTGCCTGGCGTGCTCTGGTCCATGGGGTCACGAAGAGTCGGACACGACTAAACGACTAAACAACAACATGCACTCTGTGAAGTTGATGTTAAAACTACTAGTTGTGGGCCAAACTAGATATATTAAATACATTGGTCAAGTTCATTGATTTCAGTTAACCTACCTGAGCATGACATAGTTGGATACAGCCCATTGACCTGTTAAAAGAGACAGAATGTCTGCAGGAAGCACTGCCAAAAAAGAAATTGGTAACCCTTTTCCATCAAACCTACCTACTCTAATGCAGTCCCACTGTGCTTCTCTGAAAATTAGGATGTGGGCAAGTTAAGGGTACATCTGCATCTACTGTATCCCCTCAAACAGCAATAGTTACTCCATTAGTAACTTCAGTAATTATATGCCTCATCTTGGTTGATGTAGAAGTCCTTCAGCTCATCCTGATTTGCTTGCACAAAATGTGTGTGGAGACTATACAGTGTCCACCCTTTATTGAGTATTCATTCTGACTGCTTTGTGGGGAGCTTGTACAACAAGCAGCACTCATCCCAGTTTGTTTGTGTGGAGGTTATATATCTTCCTGTCCACCTATTAGTATCTCATGCTTTTTAGTGCATTTTCCCATCATTTCCCCTAATTGCAAAAAGTATGCTTTTCTCTAAATAAATAAATACGTGAATGTGTTGTGCCAGAGCACTTCAACCCACTTCGATTGTGGAAACCTAAATTTTGAGAATGTGACTGAATGCCTCTTGCAAAATATTGGCAGTCCAGATGCAACTCTGCAGACACATTGATGTGAACAGGGGCAATGTATTCCTCACTGCAATGTCAGCATGAACAGATCAGAAGGAAGTGTTTTAGTAATGAAACTACTACTACTACTGTTTGAGAGGGCAGGTATGAACATACCCAAATTTCCTCTCCCTTGTGTTCTTCCCAACTTACGTATTTTCAAAGGCACCTGCCCCTAGCTGCTGCCAAATGTGCTGTTCTAGGAGCGATTTCCTGTACTGAATTACTAATATACAAATAGCCTTCATGTCTGAAACTCAACCACAGCATGCAAAAATTCCACATTAGCCTGAGCAGCCTCTCCAAAGACCTCTAAAAGAATAAGACAAGCTTTTATTTAGAAAATAATGATGATGATGGTGGTGGTGGTGGTGATGATGCAATCCACACCAAAGCAGAGACATTATATTCAAGTTCACTGAACCTTGTGGCTATGATGTAATTTAAATGATAGAAATTAGCATATTGCAGAGATGCTAAATTTCTTTTAGCAAACAGAACCAAAGAAAATGCACTTCTTCCTCTCCCATTGTTAAAAGAAAACCACTTTCAAAAATAAGATTGGCAACACAGCAGTGCGTTGCCTGGCGGTGGGCAGAGCCATAGCAATAGCTTCCTGGCAACAGGATCACGGCTGCTTAGTGGGAGGGATGAGGTTGGGAGCTCCAGATTGGCTCCATTAGTGAAGCGTTCAGTTCAAACATTGCTGATGCCTCATTCCCCTCCCTCCCTCACCATTCAAAAAAATAAGATACATTTTAATATGAGCTATATAAAAAAGAAAGCAAAATCTAATTGCAACAAATAAAATTTGGATTAAAGTTAACTTTCCGGGCAGGCACATAATAAACATTTTTATGATGTGAAGTATCTGCTGAGGTAAGTGCATCAAATAAGCGTCCGATTTTTCCCCCAAAACAAAATTGAGAACACTATAAAGGAGATATGAATATTGGCAAAAATTTACAAAACTCAAATCGTCCAAATTGCATAAAAGATGGAGACCATCTGTGTTTCTGTAATTTAGCATACATCACAAAACCATACCATACTGAAATAAATTTATATTTTTGATTTTGGCCTCCAATGACTCTAAATTTGAATGTCAAATTTCCAAGTGACACAACATCGCACAGTAATTCTGATTAGCTCCTGCCAAGTCCCTTCAGAATTCTGCAATTGTGAATCATGCTGCAATAAGAAAGTATATAGAACACTCTTTTTATTGTTTTTATTAAATATTTTATTGGTTTACAGAAGAAGTACATGTGGCTCTGCCTCACTGGAAACAAATCTCCTGGTCACCAAATTTCACCAAGACACTATTTTCGAGAAGCAAAATAAATACACACTTGTTTCTAGTGTTGCCAGCTTTTGAACTAGTCCCATTTGATTTGCATCAATTAGCAGGTCATAATACTTATCTCCCTGCTGTGAAAAGCTTTCATCGGCTAATTTCTGCATACCAAGCTCCTTTAAAAGCAACAAGAATAGGGGAAGCTGTGTGCCCCTCCCTCAAACTGGCTACACTTTCTCTTCCTCGTTTATGGCACATCATCCCCAGGGCTTTTCTGAAAATATGCACTTTAGTGGTAGGGACCTTCACATTTTTCAAAGACATAGAGAGCAGTTTTCTTGGTGCAACCTTACATCTTTATAGAAATTAGGTTTGCTATCAACTCGCAACACTCAGTTTTTAGACTAACTTGTCCTCTGCAAGTGTTGAGGAAAGTGGTTAACATGTGAGGCAGCGGGCATTGAAATGAGGTGCCGTAGTCCACCCCATTCCTACTGCCCTTTGTCAGGTGGAGGGCAATTGTGTGCCACAGGGAGTCAACTTCTATTCATGAGGTTGGCCCTGCATTGTGTGCAGCCCCGGGAAATCAGGGTTCTACATGCAGAGCTGATGATACATGCACAGAGTCGGAAGGGATCCTGGGGGTCATCTAGCCCAACCCCAATGCTATGCAGAAAAGCTTGCTCATTCCCACCTCTCCCTCTCATTTATTAGTTTAATGATTTTCCTAGATGGCTGAAGGGGTTTTCTTGCTTTCTCTCCCTCCCTTCCAGCTTTGTTTAACATCCACTTTGATGCAGAGTTCTGGAAAACCGGAAAGCCTGCTCACTAATTTGTGGCAATGTGGTTGGTGCTAATAAAGAGATTGTCAATTATAGCATTTCAAACAATTTGTTTTAAAAAGTTCTCATCTTTAAAAAAAACACAAAAAGTTACAACCTTATTTTTAAACAGCTTAGCTAGTGAAAGGACAGGATACCCAAATCCTGTCTGTGAAATCACCCCAGGCTTCAAGAATCACACCAGGCCTCAAAACTGTCCAAAACTCCTTTTGTCTTCTAAAAATCCAAAACAGCTTTTCTCTGCTCTCCTCTTCTCTATCACAAGATGCTGTGCAAAAGGCAAAATGTTACTTTTAAAGGCTAATGAATAGGCTCTGTTCATAGCAGGCCTGAGACTGAATCTTATCTCATTCTAGTTGCAACTTCTTGGACATGCTTGGACATGCTGAACCACTCTCATTCCCCTTTCCTGGGAAGAGTCCAAAATAGTCCCAAGACAGCTTTCTGTTCATGCTCAGAGGAACTCATGGGGCAGGACTCTGGAGAAAGGGGGAGGGAACTAGAAAGGGGTATATATGCTTGTGCACATGACTGTGAACTTCGTGCATGCTTTTTGTGAGTTATCACACTTGCTCCTTCTACCAGTTCATGGATGGTAGAAATAAAAGCCTTTTCTCCGAAACTATTCCTTGAGTGTCTTTTGACTCCCACTTCCCTTTCCCAGGCGCAATATTTTTCCCACCCGAGGGCAAAGCCTCATAAGGCTACACTAGTTCTTTTAGTTTGGAACAGGTTGCAAGGTCAGGATTTTTTTTTATAAAGGAGGCCATTCTCCCCGCCCCCCCTCCAGCTTCTCACCACACACACACACACAACAGCTTTTGGGCTGATCCTGCAGTGCCTTTCTAATGTGCATTGCACATTCATGCTTCCCATGGAATAGGAAGGCCTTTGGGAGGGTTCTGAGCAAGTGTCATCACATGCGCTGTGATCCCTGCAGCCAAGGAGAGGAGGGTGTTTCAGTCTTCCAGCCCCAGCTTGCTACCAGTAACATGACCTAATACACCCAAGAAGGAACCACCTAGTAGTGGAGATCAGCCAGAGTCGGGGGCATAAAAATGCAGAGAGAGACTGGTGTGTTGAGGAGGGAGATGTTGTGCACAGTGAAACAATGACTTAATGTATAATCTTGGGCTAAGCAGGCTCACTTTCTTGTGTGATCTGCTTTGCATGGGGTTTGCATTTTCTTCTATGAAGTTACTTACTGATTGCCTTTCAGACTACTGCTTCCCTGCCTCAATGTGTCTCATCTGTAAAGTGGGCAAAAAAAAATTTTTACAACCCCCTCTCTTCTAAATGTTATATTTGTTCATCATATATTCATACAAGTGGGAAAAGCAACAAAATGTTGTGCTGTGGAGTGCTTCTGTTCATAATTCCAGCCACCACCTCTTGCAGAATACTCCATTCCATTTCCCCTCCACTCCTACCATCTTCCCCCTTAACAGCCAGGATTTTATGCCCGCTAAGCATGCTTAGTCCTCATCGTGCTGTTGTGGATTTTTTTTCTGTTGAGGGTTTTATTCTTTCCTAAAGTGTTGTCTGGGGCTGTTAGGAGTTATGATAATAAAAATAATAACTTTATTATTTATACCCCACCCATCCAGCTGGGTTTCCCCAGCCACTCTGGGCATTAAAAAATTGTAAAACGTTGTTGTTGTTTAGTCATTTAGTCATGTCCGACTCTTCATGACCCCATGGACCAGAGCACGCCAGGCACTCCTGTCTTTCACTGCCTCCTGCAGTTTGGTCAAACTCATGTTGGTAGCTTTGAAAACACTGTCCAACCATCTCATCCTCTGTCGTCCCCTTCTCCTTGTGCCCTCCATCTTTCCCAACATCAGGGTCTTTTCCAGGGAATCTTCTTTTCTTGTGAGGTGGCCAAAGTATTGGAGCCTCAGCTTCAGGATATGTCCTTCCAGTGAGCACTCAGGGCTGATTTCCTTAAGAACGGATTAGACATTAAAAATTTCCCAATACAGGGTTGACTTCAGATATTTATTTATTTCCTTGACATCTGATGGGAGCACGTTCCACAAAGGGGTGCCAATTACTGAGAAGGCCCTCTGCCTATCTCCCTGTAACCTCACAGTGAGGGAACTGCCAGAAAGCCCTCATAGCTGGACCTCAGTGTCTGGGCTGAACAAAGGGGAAGGAGACGCTCCTTCAGAATGCTCCAATAAGAACTAGAGGGCACCAGGTTGGTGAAGCCTGTCTTAGATTAGTATGTTTTCTATGGGCTGTGGCCCCATTGAGCTCCACCTTTAGCTCTCCTACTGCCTTCTGAACAGGCTCTATCCTAGGCCCTGACCAGGTACAAGAGTTTGGATTTTAGGGAGTTGACAGCCCAGTGGGGAACATGTAACAATAGTTTTCTGCCCATGAGTTCATTTAAATTAAGCACTGATGTTGCACAATTGAGTCCTTTACTCAATAACGATGATGAATCACACCCAAGAAAAGTTAACATTTCTTGCCGAGCAGGAAAGGTTTCAGCAAGCGATCAGTAAGGCATTCAGAGGCCGAATCCAGATCTCTGTTTACACAGTTTTTATAGTAATATAAGTTATGCATGCAAGACACCCAGTGCTACAGTTTTACCCCAGCTTAACCACAAATACAGATGTTTCCACAACTCAGCTAGCTCAGCTTTTTCCTGTTTATAATCTTGTTATAAAAGTCATACCCTTGCACGTTCTTAAAACTTTCCTTGTGGTTTGCACTTTCTCTGTCCCTCTTAAGCTTGCGTTTCAGCATGATTACAGTGCTCTAACAATGAAGGTGGTAGAGCATAGTCAACATGGCTGGAAGCTGTTGATAGCCTTGCCCTGCAATGATTTGTCTTATCCTCCTTTAAAGCCATCCAAGCTGGTGGCCATCACTGTCTCCTGTGGGAGTGAGTTCCTTATTTTAACTATGCTATGTGATTAAGCACTCGCTTCTGTCTGCCCTGAATCTTCCCACATTCAGCATCACTGGATGTCCACAAGTCCTAGTGTTATGAGAGAGGGAGAAAAACTTTTCTCTATCCATTTCCTCCATGCCGTGCACAATCTTAGAAACTTCTACCATGCTTTCTATCATGCTGCTGAACTACAACTGCTGTCATCCCTGACCACTGGCTAAACTTGCTGGGGGTGATAGGAGCTGTAGTTCAACATCTGGAGGGTTAAAGGTTCCTCACCTCCGTTATAGAGATTTGAAGGGGCCCCAGGGAGAAGAGGTGGCCCCAAGTGGATGTTACAGGAATGAATTCCATGTATATCCAGCTTCTTGCAGCTGGATGGGCTGTGGGAGAAGAGATGTGTAAAGGCACACTTTTGTTTGATGCTCACTCCCTTATAGAAGGCAGGGGCCCTGCTCACTTCCTGTTCTGTTAAGGAAGAGATAATTCCGTTTACCTTCCATTCAACTAGTCTTTGAAGCTGTGTATGTCAACTGAAAACAGCTTGTTCCTGGAACTGCTGTGTGCTGAAGATATAGGGCCCCTTATCTTTATGCCTTTATAGGTGTGCACACCACCTAGTAAAGTAGCTAAAAAACACCTTTTCATCAGCGACTGACCCAATAAACCTTTTCTCTCATCCACACTGCTCTTTGGAACGGAGATCTTAGCAACAGCACTGTTTTAGTGTAAGCCATACATAATAGGTATGCCCCCTATCTCCACCCCCACAGGTTTTCTCAGAAGTCTTGCACCATAAAAATCCAATGAGCACAGGCAAATATTTATATTCATATGTATTTATGTGCACATGCACAAAAAGGCAAAAGGGGAGGAGAAAAGAAATAAGTGACCTCGCACATGTTTCCAAAAGTAGTGCACAATAAATTTTACTAGCCAACTCTCACACACATACATTGGTACCCTTTAAAAAAATGGGGGGGGGGGGAGATGTGTTGTGATTTAGTGACTGAAGTGTACGTACCTAAATGAAGGAGACCACAGGTTCACATTCCTGCTGGAATATGAGCTCACTGTATGACTCTGACTCCTCCATTCACTCTCAGCTTAATCTGCCTCACATAGTTATTGTGAGGATAAAGTGTTACCGGAAAAATCCGAGGGCTCCCTTGGACAAAAAGTAAAGACACCAACCAGGATAAGGTACCCCTGCCCGTACGAGCCAGTCTTGCCAGACTCTAGGGTTGTGCGCTCATCTCACTCTATAGGCTGGGAGCCAGCGCTGTCCGCAGACACTTCCGGGTCACGTGGCCAGCGTGACAAGCTGCATCTGGCGAGCCAGCGCAGCACACAGAAACGCTGTTTACCTTCCCGCTGGTAAGCGGTCCCTATTTATCTACTTGCACCCAGAGGTGCTTTCGAACTGCTAGGTTGGCAGACGCTGGGACCGAACGACGGGAGCGCACCCCGCCGTGGGGATTCGAACCGCCGACCATGCGATCGGCAAGTCCTAGGTGCTGAGGCTTTAACCCACAGCGCCACCCACATCCCCATCACCACCCGCATCCCCATAAACCAGGATAACTTGGAGCAAAACAGCAGCCTGTAGGCTTGGCCTTTATTGAACTGTTGCAACAGGGTGCTCCCCTCACTTGTAGGAGAGAGGAAAGACACAGAAAAATGGTGTGCAAGGCCTTATAAAAACTTTTGAAATTCCCACCCTGTAGATCAAGACCACCCCCAGAAACATCATGCATATATTACAGAAAGGAGGGGTTGAGGGAGGAGTTGTGGTGGTAACCTGAGTGTCCTGTCACCTGGCTGGTTCCCTTCTCCCCCTCCCCATGAGTCATTTTCAGAAGACAAAAGGTAGTCGCAGTTTCCTGCCCCCTGAGGGGGAATCCAATCACTGTTCTTGTTGTTGAATTCACTCGTGTATGCAGTCCGTTGTGTTGTTGATGGTCTTCTGTCTGAGACCATCAGGGTTGGCATAGCAACTGGGCAGGGCTCCTGTGGATGTGCTGGGATGCTCAAGGGATTATGGTGACCTGTATCAAACCTTCCCCATTTTGTAGTCCTTCCTTCATGGAGTAAAATAAAAGTGGAACAGTGCAAATCCGATGTATGGTTGCTTTTTCTATAAATTCATAACAGAAGCGTAGTTTATGTAGTGTGTGAGTGTGAGTGAAGTTTGCACAAACTGAATGATTGGGGGGGTGGGTTTCCTGCTACAAAAGTAAGGGGGAGTATGTATGCCATCCTGAGCTCCTTGAAGGAACAGTGAATAAAAATGCAGGGGGGGAAGACAGAATTTTTAAAAATCACCAGTTATTTCCAATATATAGAAGCTCCCCTATCTGGTTGCCCAATGGTTATTACCCACTGTAGGCGATTAGGCAAGTAGGAATTTGCAAGCTTGAAACAAATGAACGGCAATATATTGTAACCCTTAATGCCTTTTCCCGTCAGAGGTGTTTTTTCACTAATCTAGAGCTCTAAAATAATTCCTTATTATTTTAAGGAGTAGCTTTAGCAGCCTTGGCTGACCAGGTCTGGTGACGGGGTCCTCAGCATGGTCTAAGGTATCTTTTTACATTTCCCAACACTTAATTTCTTAATTGTACCTACCTGAACAGCAACCTATGTATGTATGTATGTATGTATGTATGTATGTATGTATGTAGAATCACAGCCTTCTAAATGACTCTATTTCATTCTACTTCCATGCCCACCTGCTGAAATGTGAAGCCAGTGGGCATGATAGGACATTTTCAGAGACACTTGAACTGTAGACACCCCCCCCCAAGTGAGGAACCCTAGATTGCCTTGTAACAGGTATTGCCAAAGTGGGCAATGGTCAAGGATGCTGGGAATTGTAGTCCAACAACATCAGGAGTGTACCAAGTTGGCTATTCCTGACCTACAGCTAGATTCCTATGCAATCCCACCCTGACCTAGTTGATAATTATCCCCCGTCTGTTGAAACTTACAAGTTTGGGGAAAGCCTTGTCAATTTCACCCATGTCTCCTCAGGGTTTGCATTAAACACACACACACACAACTGAGCTATTACTATGTGTATTGCCATTGGTGTATATGTATAAGAACAACATGCAAATGAAATTAGTGGGCTTTCTCATGGACCTTGTCAGTTTTATTTCAAAAGGGAGGAAAGGCAATGGAAAAGGTGTTGAACAGATGCCCCTCACATTCATTCATTCATTGAAAAAGGAGGAATAGGAGGAATTGGGTTATAACTGTGAATGGTGACCATAAAAACAGTTCTGTCACACAGGGAAGAGAGCTTAAACTGTGAAAAAAGGCCATGCCAAAATGTGAACTTCTTTACTGGGAGCAGGGGAAAGTGGATGAAAGACTAAAAATGTGCTTTGTATAGAACACCACCTATTCACAAATGTTGTGCATTTTGCAAGTTGTAATTGTAAATCTACCTTCTTGCATAGCCAGTTTTTTAAAAACCCTAATAAAAATGCATTTCTGTCTTTCAGGCATGCTTTCAGTTGCACATCCACGATGGGAAAGAAGCTCAAAAGCTTCTTTAGTATACATGTGGTTTGGCTGCACACACCCTTCCATATTCTCATTATCTTCATGGCAACGCTATAAAAAGCTATGTTGGACTTGCGTAGGTGAGAAAAAGTATTTTTTCTCCTTGTCTACCCACCCTCCAGTAAGAACATCATCTACACTAAGCAACAATCATTTTCCAGCTTGACACACCCTGTTACAGAGGTAACCCAAGCCACAATTTCAAAGGCTTGTTTATTCTTTGGCTTTCTTTTGTCACCGTATGCTATATGCCTAAGAAAAATGTATCAGGACATATGACAAAAGCAACTGATATTCTGGCCCTGATAGGAAGAGAGATTTTTCTGTGCTTAATCTTTGTACTTGTTTTAAAGCACAGGTGAGGGAGAAGAACAGATGGCACAAGGAGAGCCACAATTTTGCAAAGTTGTCTCAGAGTACAGTTGGCAGAGCTTTGGTCTAAATCATGGGGCAAGGTCATAGCTGAGTGGTAGAGCGTCTGCTCTGCACATAGAAGGTGGTCTCGGGTTCAACCTTCAACATCTCTCCAGGTACGGCTGGCAATTTATCATTCCAATCAATGATAAAGCAAACTCAGTTTTTCTTCAAACTTATCTCTTAATCTGCCTTCTCTTACTTGATTAGAGAAGTAATATTGATGGTATACGCTGTTCCCCACATCTTAGAAAGCCATAAATCTCTAGAGGTTAGTATGGAAAGTCTGCAGTTTTGACAAATTAGCATTCTACAGTTGCCATATTTTGAGGAGCAAAAAAGAGGACACATTTGCCGACTTCTGCTTTTAACTATGGATTGCTATGACGACTCTACCCATGAAAAAGAGGACATGTCCTGGAAAGAGAGGACATATGGCAACCCTAGTTAGCAAATGGAGCTTATCAATGGTGTTGGCATGTTCTCAAAGAGCAACCGCATACACACATGCCATTTGTGAGAACTCTTCTTTATGTTTATAAATTAAACCAGTGTGTTTCTTTATTATTATTTTATCAGATTTCTGGAGTCATATTTCTGCCCAGCTTGATAAACCTTACCATAGTTTTACACTCTTGATCTAACCATGCACACCAAACTACAAAGGAAGCCTGCCGTGCTGAAATCAGAGTTTAGAGAGTTGGCATAAACACCGCCCTATTTCATTTTGCCCCATATCTCCTGCCAAAACCTACTTCAGTTCATTAACATTTCCTGTTACCACATCCCAGAATGGTCCAAAATAACCCAGAAAGAAATTCAGGAAATGTCCCAGTAGCACCCACAAGAGCGCGCTTTATATACAATTGTATTTTTATGTACCTTGCCAAGATGTTGCTGCGTCACAGCCATTGTTCTGTAAGTTTCTAAAATTGAAGGGTTGGCTAGCAGAAGGTTAATGGAGCTGAAGGGTGTCTTAATAGTCCTGGCAAATTTGCCAAGTATCTCCTTTGTGGGAAATTACAGGTAAATTGTTGACAGTGGCTTGCAAATAGTGTGGAGTAGGGAACCAAGGTCTGCCAGATGTTGTTAGATTACAGATTTCATCAGGCTGTGTTCACACGTCCATTTACTGTACATTCACTGTGTTTTAAGTGCTGAATTTTTAATCTGAGTTCACAGGAAATTTATCCAAAGTGCATATGCATCCTTTACTTTGTTACAAAATACTACAGTTTGAGGAAGTTGGGCTGATTTGAACAGCTGGCGGTGGGGAAGAACTGTGAAACACTGGGGGGGGGGGTTCACTGTGCTCTAAGTGGGGTAATGTGAACACACCCTAGGAGCTTGTGAAGGAAGCAGGCTGGAAGTTAAGAGAGACTGAGAAAGGCACAGACACACAGAGCTGAATACAGTATCTGTGAGCATCTTACAGTGCTTTCTCTAGAGCTCCAGTGTAGAAGCAGTTGGCCATGGTTGTCTGCTGAAATGTTTAAGCCAGGGGTCAGCAATCTTTTTCAGCTGAGGGCCGGTCCACCATTCCTCAGATCATGTGGTGGGCCGGACTATACTTTTTTTTGGGGGGGGGGAATATGAACAAATTCCTATGGCCCACAAATAACCCAGAGATGCATTTTAAATAAAAGCACACATTCTACTCATGTAAAAACACGCTGATACGCAGTGGCGTAGCATGGGGGGTGCAGGGGGGGGCCGGCCGCACCAGGCGCAACATCTGGGGGTTAGGGTTAGGGGGCGCAAATCCACGGGTTAGGGGGCGCAAATCCACGGGTTAGGGGGCACAAATCCACGGGTTAGGGGGCACAAATTACTTGCCTTGCCCCGGGTGCTGACAACCCACGCTACGCCACTGCTGATACCCAGACCGTCCGCAGGCCGGATTAAGAAGGCGATTGGGCCGCATCTGGCCCCTGGGCCTTAGGTTGCCTACCCCGATTTAAGCTGTGCCTTCACCTATGATGAATCTGCAGATTTGTAAATGGATGTGAATATTATGAAGTGCCAATAAGGCTCCTTCCAAGCGATCTCCTTCAAAATGTAAATAAAACTAACCCTGGAACATCTCACTTATTGGAGAAGTGGAGTGAGTATAATAAATATACATATATAATTATTGCCTTGATGTTATTAGACTTCACAAAACTCTCCTGTGTGATTTAAGTTTTAGACCTGCATCTTTCAAGGGCAGCAGTATTGCTAACCTCACAATTTGGAAACCTCAACAATATTGCAATTAGATAGCACAACCAGTTTTCTGTTACGGTAATTCTCTTCCCCAACATATTACTTCACATGCACCATACATTTAAAGCATATTCCTCCAAAGAATCTCGGAAGCTTAAATTTGTTAAGGGTGCTGGGAGTTATAGCTATGTTGAGATAAAGTGCAGTTCCCAGAAAACTCTTTCTGGGTGTGTGTGCTTTAAATGTACAGTGTGTACTTCTGAGAACATGAGAAGTGGAGACATTAAAAAGTCAGAGGCGCCTGAGATGTAATGAGTCTGGCGAGCTTACAAAAACAGCCCACAGGAAACAGAATCCACAAAAGGTATCAGCTTTAGAGTAGCAAAATAAAAAACCTCAACCCACATAATACCTGACAGATTCAGGGGATGCCATTTCATGACATTTTGAATGTCCAAATGACTTTTGGCATGATCAGGTAATGACAAGTGTTCTGGACTATTCCCAAAATTGCTTCTGCTACTCACTGTCACAGCAGGGTGGGACTGAAGCGACCATCCTCAGGTGGGAGCAAGTCAGGTCATTCCAGGGTTTTCCAGCCAGATGGTCTCAAAGCCTAATACAGAAGAACTTTGAATGTGGACTTGAGCAAGCAGCAGATGGGAAGGTGACCAAGGTAGCATCTGAGAACAAGCTCCTGCTTGTCTGTGTAATGAGTGCCAGTTTACAAGTGAAAAAAGAAGGGCAGAGTCCAGGTAGGGGAGAAGGAGGTTGGACAAAAGCACGCAGAGCAGGAGGTGGAGCTCATTTCCTGAAAAGCAGCTCTCTGGAAGAAGGAGTGCAGAAGTGGAATACAGCAGTTGAGAAAACAGCTATGCTATCTAGGCAAGGTGGCAATATTTTAAGATGCTGCATTAGTACCACACTGTGGGAAATGAGAGTTGCCTCCTCCTCTGTAGGATCTGCTGCCAAACACTCCCAGAGAATCCATTTTGATGGAAGTTCCAGATTGCTGTCTTGGGAGTTCAGAAGTTTCTCGGTAATTTCTAATGAGGCTTCTTCTCTTTGCCTTACTTTTGGTGCTCCCCTGAGACTGGTTGTTTTCATGCTCCACTAGAATTCCCAGTGGAATTCCTCAACCCCACCTTTGTTGAAATGTGCTAAGCAGAAATTCAGCCAGTGAAGCTTTTCGTAGTATGTAGATGCAAAACTGATGCATCCCATGAGATGCATGGTTCTAAGTACATGTCCACTTGCATTAGGAATACCATGGGAGGGAAGCAGCTGGAGGGAAGCAATTCACAGCAGGAAAATTAGTGATGGGGAAGGCTTATAATGCAACACTTCCCACCTGCTGTTTCTATGCTAAAAATGGGATCATCCCCAAGCAGTTTTTCTTCAGAAAATAGTTGTTTCCAGATGAAGGTTTAATATTGCAAATGGGTTGTTCAGCCAGCACAAACTGGTTTTAGGACAGCAGGTTCTTTCAACTTACCAAATTACTCCCTGGAAAGGACAGATCCAGATTAAATCGGGGGAAATGGGCTGGCATTTTGATGCCAACAGCATTATGTGAACACTTATCCAGACCAGCAGGGTTCAAAGGGCAGTGTAACCTCAACAAGCCCAGGTCAAGCACAGGGAATCAGTTTAACAGCAACAGAGTCCCCGAAAGAATCCTGGAAACTGTAATTTGTTAAGGATACTGACCTTGTAGAGCTACAATTACCAGTATCCTTAGCAACTACAGTTCACAAGATTCTTCATGCAAGTTAACATGGTATAAGAATGCTTTAAAGGCATGGTGTGGATGATACAAACTGATGTGGAGACTAGGTCAGACAACAGTACAAGGTCAATAGTGCAGGGTCAAATTAATTACAGTGGTACCTCGGTTTACAAACTTAATCTGTTCTGGAAGTCCGTTCTTAAACCGAAACTGTTCTTAAACCGAGGCACGCTTTCCCTAATGGGGCCTCCTGCCACTGGTGCTCTTCCACCATTCAGATTCCGTTCTTAGACCAAGGTAAAGTTCGCAAACCAGGGCACTACTTCCGGTTTTGTGGCGTTCGTAAACCGAATCGTTCATGAACAGGACTGTTCTTGAACCGAGGTACCACTGTAATTACTTTTACAGTCCACTGATACTCAAGGTACAGTCAAACCTTGGTTGTCGAACACAATCTGTTCCGGAAGCCCACCCGGCTTCCAAAATGTTTGACAACCGAGGCATGGCTTCTGATTGGTTGCAAGAGCTTCATGCACTCAAATGGAAGCCACGTCGGATGTTTGGCTTCCAAAAAACAGAGAACTGGAGCATTTACTTCTGGGTTTTCAGCATTCAAGAGCTGAAATGTTTGAAAATGGAGCCGTCCAACAACCGAGGTTTGACTGTACAACATAGCCAGGAGGGGGAATTGGGAGCAAGGTGCCAAAGTACCAGGAACCAGTTCTGTTGGCAGCAACAAGGCGGCTGAAGAGGGAGACCTCTGTGGTACCTAACCCCAGTTACTGGTAGTGAAGGTGTTCCAGGGATTCCTTACTCATGAGCCATGCAAAAACACTGAGTCTATCAATGCATGCTATGATATTGCTCTTCAGGCCCAGGCCTTTTGGCACCAGTGTTCTCCAGAATTGAAGGATGGATCCAACACTTCCTGTGACAGCTTCATGGGTTCTTCAGTAGGCCCCTCAAGGGGATTCTCAGCACTCAAACCTGTGGGGTGTCCAGTTTGGCCTCCGACGTGTCAGTGTTTGGTACCAGGTCAGGGCTAGGCATGACAGCAGCTAAACTGACCCAGGTGAAACAAATTCATTTCTGCTGTATGGAATGTTGTGTAGGAACCACAGCAATCAGTCAAGCCAGAGCTTGTGCAAAAATGCCATTGCTGAATCACCAAGCCTGTTGGTGTGAAAGTTACAGCCTGCTTGAACATTCTTGCAAAGGTCTTCCCATTTGGTACTCTCAGAGACAGAAAGAGGAAATTGCACAAGGCACAGCTTGGACTTGCCTGATATACTTTGCTGTTACAAGCAATTGCATTATCCAAGGTGTGGCTCAAACACAAGCTTCCTTACTGAGAGTCCTCCTCCATATTGGAGCAGCGTTGTAATTAGGGGATTTTAGGCTCTGGAGACTTAATGGTTTTACAGCCCCAACCCCACCCGCTTTTAATGGTATTGCGTAAGTCACTTCAAAATTTGGTAAACAAGTTCTCAAAGGAGAAATAGTTCAAACTTTACCTGACTTGAGAAACAGGAAGCCTCCTTGTCTGCATCTACAACAACAGCCCCTCTGTATGCCAAGCATGGCGTAACCCAAACCAATTCATATTTTCTCAGAAGGCACGCGAAAGAAAGATGGCTCTGAAGCAGAAAAGACTTAAATATTAGTCCCATAGTGCAGATGTGAAAGAGAGAAATACTCATGCCTAAAGCCACCTAGTAAGTCCTTGTGAACAATTGTTAAGAATGCACCACCTGGCTCCGTTTATACAAGAACAAACACCCTTGTACACTTAAGGGGATGACTCCCAAATAATTAAATACTTGTTGTGGGGTGGTGGGGGCGCCAGGTCAAGGACAGACCGGAGGAGGCCACCAGCAGCTACTGGAGGTCCGTGGGACTTAATTCAGGAGATCTCAACACCACTGTGGGACATCATAGGAGCTGGTGGAAGAGGGACCATTGGAAGAGCAGGAAGACAGCACAGAACACCAGGAATACAGGGAAGAAGAGATCAAACAGCCTTCCAGCACAGAGGGAACTAGAACCCTGAAGGAACATGACTATTTGCTATCCCGACTCTCTGAGAGCCAGGAGGAGGATTAGGAGGGCAGAACAACTGCCATGGCTGGTACAAAGGAGTGCAGGATTGAGAGCACATGACTCACCACCTGAAACCAATTAAGAGTCAACACCTGGAACCAATGGAGTCAAAACTCAGGTGGTGAGTCTCCGCCCCCATCAACTAAAGGCTATATAAGAAGAGAGTAACTTACCAGGGTGGATGCTTGCTTGACATGAAGGTTGTACAGGAAAGGGAGAGTAGCAGAGGCAACAGTGACAGAGGGAAGCGAGGCGAGTATTGCCTGAACAGCAGAGGTGTATGTGGGTCGTGCCAGGAAGTTGCTGTGATCCTGGACCGGAGGAGGATGTGAAAGCAAGGAAAAGCCAACATGTAGGGACCACCCGTGTAGCTAGCTGGTGTATAGGAGCCACCAGCTGTGCTGCTGGGACTGAGAACACCCCTGGGATCAGCATGGCACATAGGCTGCTGACTCTCAGCACAGAGTGCCTGTGGGACACTGCTTCAGGGCACATAGCTATAAACATCACTGTTATTGCACCTGTGCAAATGCAGAGTGTCACAACTGCAGCAAAGAAAATATGTGTATTTTACAGGATGTGTAAAGCTGCAATCTTCAAACATCTAAGCTTATTAGATAAAGGAAAGATCTATAGCTGTTAGCCACAGCCCTCTGCATACCGACACATATACAAAAGCAATTAACTATACTGTAGACATAAAATATGAGCAACAAAGCTTCCTGGTTCTAATTTCATTTACAGAGCAAAGCTGAAATAAAACTGATTACTTCTGAAGCTTTTCCCTTTGTTCAAATCAATCACCTTTACAGGGTTGTTGTAAGGATAATCGCAAGATAATGGATCTGAAACACTTTGAACGTTGAAAAACAAGATATAAGTGCTAAGTAATGCCAAAATGGTATTTGTTCTTACTGGACTTCAAACCCATGTTATCAAACTAATAGATGGAATAATAGTTTGAACAAATAAATGGATTTTAGAGAAAGTGGAGCAGGAGATTGCATAGTCTCTTTGCCCTTGCACAGAAGACAAAGAAATCAAAAATTTTTAAAGGAGGAAAGGTACTCTATCTCAAAAGAAGTGTGTGTTAAAAATCGACATTGAAAGTTTATTTATTATGAGTTGCCCACATCTAAGAGCATTATGTTTAAGAGGGATAAAGTGAGAACCTGGATCTCATCTCATCTCATGTCCTCCTACACTTATTTTTATCTTTTAGGTGGAGGCAACAAACAGAATTGTAACCAGGTCTACTCAGAAAGAAGTCTCCTTGAATTCAATGAGGTTTACTCCCAGGTCACTGGAGTTAAGACTGCAGCCTAAATGAGGGTAATGGATGCCCATTTCAGCAAAAAATTATGGCATCTGCTAGACGAGACATGTGGCTCCGGAGACATATGGCTTCTTTTTTTAAGTCATAAGACAAGGCCTGGGAGCCTTTGGCCCTCCAGACGTTGCTGAACTACACTCCCATCATCCCTGGTCAATGGCCATGCTTGCTAGGGCTGATGGGAGTTGTAGTCCAGCAACATTGGGAGGGCCAAAGGCTCCGCACCTGTCAAAATGGAAGGTCAGGCCATTTTTTCTCCTCATTAGTTGGCAAACCTATCCCTATTAGGCTGCCTGCTTTAAGATGAAAATGTAGCTGAATGCTAGTGAAATTATTGCTCTTTAGGTGACCCTGAAGGCACAAACAATGGGAAACTGCCCTGGGTTACGACTTTATATATTTTTGTACTCTCTCTCAAATGAGGTTTTGCTTACGCTTACTACTTTTGCATGAACCCATAGGGGGAGGTGGTGATTAAGCTAGAAAGGAAAGTCTATATAAAATACCTGTTTAACCAGTATAAGATAAGATTCTGCCCCTAAGTAGCTCCTCAAAAATGTTTTAGGACCTTTCCTCGCCATCTGATCTGGGGGGTTGGGGGTTGTCGCCTTTGTTGCTCACTTGAGGTGCTCCCTCATGGATGCCTTTCTGTTGTGTGAGGATTTGGTGCTTTCATACAGCTGTATTAGTTGTCCCTTCCTCAGGAGGAATATACTTCCTGAAGCCAGCGATGGCTAGCAGAGACTTGCAGTCAAATATTTTCCCGTCGGTATGTAACTTTGCTTTCTTCAGAACTTGCAAAGTTTGTTTTAAAAAGTACTTTGATATGTCCCAATCAGAATTTACTCAAGTTGTTCACCCCTTTACAAAACAAACCAATTCAGCTCACATTCAGTTCACAGTTCGAGTCCAGCAATTTTTTCCCCTCCCTCCCTTCCTTCCTTCCTTCCTTCCTTCCTTCCTTTCTTTCTTTCTTTCTTTCTTTCTTTCTTTCTTTCTTTCTTTCTTTCCAGCATTCAGAATGTTGCCAAGCTGCTGTGCTTAAGTATACTTAAGACTAATAAAATATCAAAACTCTCACACAGTAGAATGGGAATGGTTTAATACGTTTCCCCCAACAATAATGATCTTTGAACTTAAAGGTCCAAAGAATCTAAACTCTAAAAAGTGTTTGTTTTTTTTATAAAAAAACATGTTAGAGAATTTATGTGAATATGAACTAGATATTGTACAAAGTTCTACCCAAAGCAAACTTATGTTTGGTTCACCTGGCAATTATGGGAACTACATGTTCAGTAGGAGTTCAGGTTTTTGAACTAATTCAGTGAACTTTGTTAAACCAAATTGGTTCATTCCAAGCACTGATTTTCCTCACCTCTGCAGTCAGAGGCACCTTTTGAGATTTTGAATGCTCTGTTTCCTTGTAGTTGCACCTGGACTTTCTGTAAGGGGAGGAGTTATTTATATATTTTGTTGAATTTCAACTCTGTGCCTTGTTAGTTCTCATCAATTGTAATCACTCAGTTAAACACCCTGGTGGATTCTTTTGCACAGTTCCAAATTCCATAACCTTTCCAAGGCAGGTCTGTAAGGCATTATTTTCTTTACTCAAGATTAATCCACATCCGGAATGAGTATCAAGGTGCAAAATTGTTCTCATTCCAACATGAAAAGAATCTAGTCATAGCTAGCCAGAGACAACACTTTAAAAAGAAGTTTGCACAGTACTTGCTTTCTGACTTTACAGGATTCACATTTCCATGTTTTCTTTAAAATTGTCAGGACCTGCACCAGGAGCAGCTGTTTGGGCTCTCACTTTGATGAATGGGGCCAGATCCAGCAGGCCAGTGTCACTGGTGGTAGAGCAACAGGCCTCATTGTGGTGCAGCCAGATCCCATTGAATCAGCGGCTTCTGAGCTAGGCATCACGCAGCTGGGATCTCCGGAGACTCTAGGAACCATCTCCCGCCACACAAGAAACCCTCATCTTCCTATTGAACTGGTAGGGTGGCCATGTGTTTTACTTTCACATATACTGGGCAGGCCCTGATCTTGCCATAGGATTGCCCCAACGGTTTATAGTACTTCCTGGTGCCAGCTATGGCTTCTATGGAAACAGAAGGGGGCATTAAGCACTGGAACACCCACTCGCCTGATTACTCTGCTCCAAATCGCCTCTTCCTGAACCCGATTTACTGTAGTAGAAGCAGACATTGGGATTGTGTTACATACATTTGCTTACTGTAGTGTGAATTTTCCTCCTCTCTGTAATAACTATTTACCATCGCCTGGAGAAAGCTTAATAGTGGGGTAGGAGAGCTGGGGGGAAATTCACATCTGGCAACCAATGCGTCCCTTTGGTTTCAGATCATATATGGGTAAAGGTAAAGGTACCCCTGCCCGTACGGGCCAGTCGTGTCTGACTCTAGGGTTGTGTGCCCATCTCACTTAAGAGGCCGGGGGCCAGCGCTGTCCGAAGACACTTCCGGGTCACGTGGCCAGCATGACGAAGCTGCTCTGGCGAGCCGGCACCAGCGCAGCACACGGATACGCCATTTACCTTCCCGCTATAAAGCGGTACCTATTTATCTACTTGCACTTTAAGGGTGCTTTCGAACTGCTAGGTGGGCAGGAGCTGGGACCGAACGACGGGAGCTCACCCCGCCGTGGGGATTCGAACCACCGACGAAAGATGGCGACGGAGGTAGCAGCCTAGCCAGAACCTCCTGTCTTCAATTAAGCTTTTAATTAGGTTTTAGCAATCTTCTGACCCTATGTTTATATTTTTAGTCGTCATTTCCCCCCCCCCTCTGCTTTTAGCCTAATGGTTTATTGTTTTACTGTTTTATTACCTACTGTTTTATGGCTCAACTCGATTTAGCGTAACAAGGAACGCTAAAGAAGATAGATTGCAGTCTTTGCAACTAACACACAGCTTTCATCCATTGAAGGGAGGCACGAACCCGCTGTATCGTCAAGGCTGAGGTAAATTATTCCCCTTTCCAAAAATATTTCTGCGGTGAGCGTTGAAAGCCTTAAAGCTAAGAACTAAAGACGGAAAAGGGAGCAGAAACCCTAGAGGCCCACCGAGATAAGGGGCAAGCGTTAAACCTTGCTTGTAAAACAACCCTCCCCACCCTTCGAAGGTGGGAAACTGGAAGGTGGGAAACTGGAAGATAAACATAATCCATCTTGTGAGCAAGACAAGTGAAGCCAAAAAACCCAGGACTAAGAGACTCCAGCAAACTGCTCCCAATTACCTTTTTCCACGCTCAATATGGTCCTTACAAGAAAGAACTATATGGACCTGGGAATTGCACCAATATCACCTCAGGGGGAGTGGGAGCCCCAAGGGAAGCAAAGTAAAATCACCAATTACTTCCCCCATAAAGAAGGGAGTAAGAATCCACAGCACGAGATCACTCCAAAAGAAATTGCCCCTACTGTGCTGGATTGGTCATTACAATGCAAAGACTTACAAACTGAGCTTGAAAGACCAAATTATTCCATGAGCTGGGCGCAGGAACTGGACCTAGCTGAGAACGCCTTGATGACCAATTCCCCCAACCCCAATGACCTCGAGCACCAAAAATCAACCCAGAATCTCAGGGAAAACCAGCAAGACCCTCAGAATCTCAGGGGAAACCAGCAAGACCCTCAACCCACAGCGAATGCCAACAGTATAGAAGAGAGGGGTGACCAGTTACATGATCAAATAGATCAGATACGCACAGACCTGTACAATATAAAAAACTTCCTAGCAGTAACAAATGGCCTACTCCTGACGCTCGTGGAGAATTTCAACCAAGCAAAAAGAGCCACAGATCAGTCCTTGGACTCAGAGGCTAGAATCCACATACCACCCAAAAAGAACTCACGCAAAAGAAAACTGGAACCCAAGATGAAGAAAACTAAAAACATCAAAAATTTTAAGCCGTCCAGAAAAACCCAACACATCAGTAAAAAACAGTGGCAGAAACTCTTCAACTTATTATCATCACCTCCTATATCCACAAAAAAAATCAAAGCTCAAGGCACCAAAGAGATTGACAAGGGAGACTCGCCAAAGACCAAACCCCTCCCCATATGTGAAAATAATTCCCCAAGTACATTCAAAGAAATAAGCCCCCCCACGGCTGTTCTCCCCCTATGTTCGCCCAGCCTGACAAAAGCAACCAAACTACAGCTGGATGTTCCTGCCTTGAATCCACCTAGGACCCCCGTAGCAACTGCAAACAGAAGTAAGTCGGGGATCTCCAATATAGACGGGAACCCACGGGAACTCCAAGCCCGCACTAGAAAGAAAGAATGGATCCTGGTCCTAAGCCCAGAAAAGATGGTATTCACGAACTATCCAAAACCACTGGGTCCTCGCACAGGGACAGACCGCGTGAGGCACCTGCTGACTATTATAAACAACATTCTACCTGGGGCAGTTAAAGCAACCGACATAGACAGTATAGACTACCTATATCAAGATGGACATTCAGTCCGTGCCCTGATCACTTTCACAGATCATAATCTGGTCAACTTCATCTTTAGAACAAGAAATCTATTTTTAAAGAAAGGAATAGATTTATTAAGAATCTTTGAGAACAGAGCCCCGCTAACCTCCCTACTGGCGGCCAAGGGGGAAGGGAGACCAGGAACAGAGGTACAAAACGATAGAGTGCACATGCAACAAAACCAGCAAAACCAGAGCCTAGTGCACCAGCAGGAAAACATAGCTCCTACTGAGACTCAACTTCATTTGAACGACAGAGAGGACTCTTTTTCCATAGAAGAACATGCCCTAATAAATCGGTTCTGGTCACTGCAGATGCCAGCCCAAAAGGAAATCTTGGTCAGACTGGACACCCTGAGAAGCAGACTGACCAAAAAGGAGGCCCATGTTGAGACTACGGAAGGCTCACACATACGGCCTATATCCCCCAAGTGCCTAGTGGACAAGAGGACGGTGGGAGGCGCCTTTAAATGTGTAGATTCGGAAGACCAATCGCAGCCCCCGCTGGTGTATGGTAAGGCAAAACCAAAACAGACTGTCACATCCCCAAGTACCTGGTTCAACTATCTAAAACTCTCCCCAAATGAATTAGCAACTCCGCCAAGTCCAAACCACCCCCTTAAGTCCCCAAGAGCTATGGATAATCATTCCCTTATGCAGCAGATGCCTATTGACAAACTTAATGGGAGTGGGTTTTTTAGATGTAAAGGGGTCACTGGACACCGTGGACCCAACAAATCTACACCATGGAGGGACAGAGAATTAAAGCTGCTGTCCTGGAACATTGCAGGATGGCGCGCTAAGAAAAGCAATCAACAACTTGCAATGTTTCTTAAGCGATTCGATATCATCCTGCAGGAGACCTGGCACAGCGACCCCATTCTCTTCAATGGGTATTCTTGTCACTCCCTATTTGCTACTCCATCTGTGAGGGGAGGTAGGCCTAGTGGAGGTTTAGCTAGCCTTATCTCCACAGAGCTTGAACACTCCTTAAAAGCCCTCCCAAACTGCAATTCACTAGCCACGGCAGTCCTACTCAAATTTAAGAGAGATGCACTGGTAGTGGTCAATGTCTATCTGCCCCCCTGCCAAAAAAAATCTATAGTGAAAGCTAACTGGGCAGAATTAGAGGCATTTCTAGAGTCCCTAGAATCTTCCCACCCTTCTACACCGATTATAATCGGGGGGGATTTCAACGCCCATATGGGAATTGATGACAACAATCTTTATAGCCAATATAATCAGATTCAGGACCCTGAAAGTCCAACCGAAGCAGGCGTTTCACGACTTTCTAAAGATAATAAATGCAACTTCTCGGGGCTATGTCTAGCCCAGGTCGCAAAAAGAAGGGAGCTGATGATGATAATAAACGGTAGTAAGGAAGAGGATCGCCCAGGGGAGTATACCCATTTTTCAAAGATGGGAGGAAGTGTGATAGACTATATTCTGATATCAAGATTCGCCTATAACTCTGTGTCGAAGTTTCAAGTGGGACATAACACCAAAAGTGACCACCTCCCACTAATTTTAGCGCTCAATGGCCCATCGTTTAACAAACCCACGGCTAACCTTTACTACACCCCCATCGTTAATCTGGGATCATTGGCCCCCAGAAGAATTAAATGGACCCCCATGCTCAATACAGAGCTGACTCATCTCCTCCATTCGGAAGACGTGAAGACCATCTACACAGCCATTGTATCAGCTAATACCGGGGAAAAGGCCATGGACTCGTTCAACGAGTTATTAGCAAGACTAAAGACCTTTCTAACAACTGAGATACTTAATTCTGTTACAAAGCGGGCAAAGGATCAAGAGAGATGGTTTGATTTGGAGTGCAGACAAGCAAGGAAACGTCTGAGATCAACCTACCGGAACTACAGAAACACCGGAGCACCCTTGCTATTTATGGCTTACATCGATTTAAGACGAAACTATAAACAGCTATTAAAGCTAAAAAAACAAAAAGCTGAGAGATTGGCCTGGTGTAACTTAGTGAAGGCCTCGAATGAGAAAGACTCAACCTCCTTCTGGCGTACCATTAGGGGGCTCCTGGGCCAAGAGCGGATTGGTCCCACATGTACTGTAGAACCCCAGGAGTGGATGAAATACTTCCAAACCCTCTTCTATGACGACAAAGCTCAGCACAATGATCCAAGTGCCTACTCCGAGAATTTACCATATTGGCCGCCTGTCTCCATAGAGGAGGTGGGGAAACTAATTGCCCAACTGAAAAACAACAAAGCCCCGGGCATAGACCACATTCCAGCAGAGCTCATGAAGAACAATATCAGTTGGTGAGCTCCTATAATGGCGTCAATATTCACATACATTGATTCAACAGGCATAATCTCTGGCTGCTGGACAGAGGCAGTAATCATTCCAATCTATAAAAAGGGTCCTATGGCAGATCCAGCGAGCTATAGACCCATTAGCCTCCTTACTATCCCCAGCAAATTGTATGCCAAACACCTCCACATCAAACTAATTGATTGGATGGAAACTGAGGCAGTTCTGGCAGAGGAGCAAGCCGGCTTCAGACAGGGCAGAACAACAATAGACCATTGTTTCGTATTAGCACACCTCATTGACAAATACGCCAATAAAACACGTGGGATTCTATACGCAGCATTTATTGACCTGAAGGCAGCCTTTGACTCGATCTCACGAGTCAAACTTTGGGCTAAACTCAATGCTAACAACATTGACAAAAGATTACTATTCTTGATAAAAAGCCTATATAAAGACTCCAAATTATATGTAAGAACCTCAGTAAATGGGCAACTAATTGGCCCTGTACCAGCCACCAAAGGAGTCAAGCAGGGCTGTATTTTAGCCCCGGCCTTATTCAACTTACATATAAATGACATGGTCAAATACCTAACATCCCCGGAGTTTCATGCCCCCAAATTGGCCGAAAAACCAATTTCAGTACTCCTCTATGCGGACGACGCGGTTCTCTTATCACGAACTAAAGTAGGCCTCAAAAGGCTACTGAGAATTCTCAGCCTACTGCAGGAGAGATCAATTGGTGGTTAATCACCAAAAAACCAAAGTCATGGTCTTCGCTAGGAGACACAGATATCACAGATGAGAGATGGACAATCAGCCAATAGAACAGGTCAAAATTTTCAAATACCTCGGAGTAGTTTTCCAGTCAACAGGGGCCTGGGAGGCCCATCATAAATATGCTAGGGAAAAAGCATCTCAAAGCGCAAAATACTGTCTCGCTTTTACTTTACGAAAGGGGGCAGACATATCCCAGCAGCTCTGGAGGTCTTTCAAGCAAAACCCTTGGCGCAATTACTCTACGGGGCCCAAATCTGGACGGGAAATCGTTGCCGCACACTTGAAACGGTCCAGTCTAAATTCTTAAGACAGATTCTAGCCGTTCCACCATGCGCACCAAATGCGGCCCTATGGCTGGAGACTGGCCTCCTCTCCGTCGAAACCCGAACCTGGTTAAGAACATTTAAATATTGGCTTCGCTTAAATTTAAACCCATCCGGACTACTACCTCTAGTAGCACGAGATGCTCATAGAAGTTGGTGGTCCAAAGTAGTGCATCAAAAACTACTTATATGTGGCCTCCAAGCACAGCATCTCCTGAAAATGGGTCTCCCCAAGGCAAAAACTATTATTGACCAGCGCATGAAGGATATTGAGCAGCAGAATAATCTGGCCTATATTAAGAAATTTAGTGCTTGGTACGCTTATCTGCCCCCCTCCCACTTTGATTTTCGGGCACCTTATTTGTCTACCTTAACCATTCCAAAACTCAGGCGGGCCTTTACACTGGCCAGACTAAATATGTTACCCTCAGCTGTTCTTGAAGGTAGATATCAGAAAATTTCATTCGAGAACCGGCTCTGCCCCTGTGGAGCTGGCTACGTAGAGACTGTGTCACACGTTCTCTTGTCTTGCTCCCTATATAAAGATCTCAGGGACGAGACCATCACGCCGCTCCTATCTGCCATCCCGGGCCACTCTTGTGAAGCCAAACTGTTCTCACTCCTAGCCGACCAGAACAGCTCGACAACAGAGAAGGTTGCCAAATTTATCGAGAGAGCAATGAGACTGAGAGCTGCTATCTGAATGACATTAGTGTCGTCACCCGGATTCCTCGCCTAGGATCTTATTATTATTATCATTATCTTTTACTACTATTATTTTATTACCTCCGCCAAGTTTTAAGTATTGAGATTATTGATCCACTATTTGACTATTGATTCAAAACCCTAAAATGTATTTTATATAATTGACTTTTTATTTCTATTCTTTGTATATCGTATTGCTGTTTTATTGCTATGGCCGATGGCTGACACAAATAAAGATTCATTCATTCATTCGAACCACCGACCATGCGATCGGCAAGTCCTAGGCGCTGAGGTTTTACTCACAGCGCCACCCGCGTCCCCCATATATGGGTAGACGAGTCTAAAAAATTTCATGGCCCTCTAGCAGCTATGGTGGCCCATTTACTATAAGTAATGTACTTTGCGTTAACTCTGGAAGTGTAAGCCTCTGATATTGATTTTGCTCTAGGCAGCTTAGTTTGGTCAGATTCGTGTATACACTTCCAGAGTTAATGGTAGATACATTACTTTTAGGGACGTGGGTGGCGCTGTGGGTAAAAGCCTCAGCGCCTAGGGATTGCCGATCGAAAGGTCGGCGGTTCGAATCCCTGCAGCGGGGTGCGCTCCCGTTGTTCGGTCCCAGCGCCTGCCAACCTAGCAGTTCGAAAGCACTCCTGGGTGCAAGTAGATAAATAGGGACCGCTTACTAGCGGGAAGGTAAACGGCGTTTCCGTGTGCGGCTCTGGCTCGCCAGAGCAGCGATGTCACGCTGGCCACGTAACCTGGAAGTGTCTCCAGACAGCGCTGGCCCCCGGCCTCTTGAGTGAGATGGGCGCACAACCCTAGAGTCTGTCAAGACTGGCCCATACGGGCAGGGGTACCTTTACCTTTACCTTTTTACATTACTTTTGGTAAATGAGGCACCATAGCTGCTAAGAGGGCCGTGAAAATTTGTGTACCAGGCTTTTTAGGCTCGTCTACCCATATATGATCTGAAACCAAAGGGTTGCCAGATGTAAAAAAAAAAATCCAGCTCTCCTACCCCACTATGAGTGTGTGTGTGTACATAACATAACATAACATAACATAACATAACATAACATAACAACATAACATAACATAACATAACAACATAACATAACATAAAACATAACATAACAACATAACATAACATAACATAACATAACAACATAACATAACATAACATAACATAGCATAACACACATAAAACATAAAAATGAATATAGTTGGCAACACTGAAACTTCCAGGAAGACTGGGTCACCACCCTGTTAGAGGCAGCTCCACAGCTTATCTTAGTTTTTATTAGTACTTCAAAAGTTTTGTTTTCAAATGCCTGAGGTTGCTGGTTTGCAGTAAGCAGCAGCTACATTTTATCCAGTGCCCCCCCCTTTCTGCTTTGAGGATTCAATTAACAGGCGTACTTTGATCTGTTTTAGCTGCCACGAGCCCACACCTATAGGAGGAGTCGCCCTCTGCTTTTAAGCGGTTATATATTTTAGCTGCCTGTGCCTTATGCTTTATTTTATTTTAAAAGCTGTGGAGCTATTTGGTTTCTTCTCCCCCCACCCTTTCTTCTCCTCTCTGGCCAATGAACTTAAAAAGCCGCAGAAAAAAGAGTTGTCACCACTCCCTGGAATGTTTACAATCTAAGCTTCACAAAGTATTTACTCCTTTGACTTATAACTATTGAGAACCTACTTGCTGAGACCTGTGGAGGAGGTGGTAAACAGGTGGTCAGAGCTCCAGATTGATGTGTGGATCTGTGGTCCGGTCGAAAAGGAAGAACACACATGTTAAAATCTTTGTGAAAATGCTTTTTAAACAATCGTTTTGAAAAATGCTTTGAATTTGCTATAGCTCACAGTCTCCATCTAGTGTCACAATTGTATATTGCACTTTGCAACACATTCAAAACGTTTTACTGTATTTGCAGCTGTATAGCTGAGTCCCCAGTGGGATTAGGACCCAAAATAGGACAATTGGAACCACTCCCTACTCCCTGGTAGCTGGTAACCAGTTAAAGATATCAGACTGAGTTCCATGGATTGTGGTTGCTGCTCTAAAGAGTGAGTTGACATCCTGACCAGGGAAAGACCATGCCTGATTCCTGGGACAGGAAGATGTTAACAGAAGCCCTGACACTTAATAAATTCAATCTGTGGGGTGAAAGGAAACTTCAAGAAGTTTGGAAGAAGAAAGAACATCTGTCTATTCTAGCTTTGAGCCCCCAATGTTTTCTACGAGACTTTTGAACCACTAAGCAGTCTTCTGAAGACAAACACTAGGACTTAAACCCGAACTGGCCAGCTCCATACAGGCAAAACCACTCCTTTCATATGGTGAGGTCCTATAGCCCTGTCTTTTGCATTTATTACTAATTGTTTCTCCTCTGATGGATAGACCTAAGCTGAAGTAACAGACTTAATGCATTTCTTCCTGAACAATTTGTTAGTTTTAAATTTAATTTTTCTAGATATAGCACTTGATTATATGTACCTATATGTATATTTATATGTGAATGTATCTGAATATATTCTTATTATTATATTATTTTTAGACCCAGTAGGTCAATACCAGATGATAGTAAACCTACAATTCGTATCTTTAATAGATTTGACATTATAGAAATGGAAAGGCCAGAGCCCCGGCAATTATGTCAGGAATACTAATAACACTAATGATATCAATCATACAAGTTGAAGTGGAGAGGAAGGTTTTAAAAATTCCATCTCTTCTCCAAGTGATAGGGTACTTCTTGCTGCACAATGTAATTTGGTGGCTGCAACAGTCCAAAATGTTTTTAAAGAGCTCAGAAACATCTCAAATAATGTAAACAGCCTGCTATCTGTGATAGCTCTGCATTCTCTTCCCAAGCCAATTACTGAGAAGTGGGACGGTATTGAAACATCATATAATAATGCAGTTGGTCAACCTTTCCAACTCTCCATAGTCAATAATTCTTCAATGGATCCAATCCTACTTCTCCAGGCTAACAAGGTACATCTAACCATTTATACTAAAAGGAATACATTCGGGGAAATTGCTTGCAAAAATGTGTTAATAGTCAAAACCGCATACAAAAGTGTGTTAAGAGAAATCTGCACTGAAATGCTGATGAATTTTCATATTTATTATTATTTAATTGCAAATAAAAAAATTAAAAATGTAAGGAACAGAAAGCCCTACACATGCAAATTAACAGTTTGTCCATCCCTAGAGCAAAGTTCTACTCTTTAGGGTGCCATCCACTTCATTCTTCTGCCAGTCCATTACTCAGTAAGCATTCCATAGCCACTGAGCATGCTTAGCCCTCATTTGGCTGTTTGTTTTCCCGCCTAAAGATGTTTGTGTTGTATTATTTCTGGAAACATAGAGATTCCCTCAGACCTGTCTGTTCTTATCTCCCTCTTGTTGATGAGTGGTGCCACTCTGGTTACATAAAGAACAGTGCCTTTAGAACATTAAAAACAGAGAATTCCATTCCAGTCCCCGCACTTATTTTTCAAGCATATTCAGACACATTTCATTCTGTTTCGGGCTCCAGATTATAATCCAAAGAATCCAGTCTCATAGAATCAGCTCAAAGGATGGCTTCTGAAGAATTTGCACCCAGTGGAGTATGTCAGCAAAACACAAGGCTGCATCTCCAGAAATCTATCCATTATTTTATCTCACCACCATTCCCACTTACAAGGAATCACATGAAAACAGCAACTGGGATATCTGGTGAACAGAGCAAACCCTTTCATCTCTACAGTGGTACCTTGGGTTACATACGCTTCAGGTTACATACACTTCAGGTTACAGACTCCGCTAACCCAGAAATAGTACCTTGGGTTAAGAACTTTGCTTCAGGATGAGAACAGAAATCGTGCTCTGGCGGTGCGGCAGCAGCAGGAGGCCCCATTAGCTAAAGTGGTACTTCAGGTTAAGAACAGTTTCAGGTTAAGAACAGACCTCCGGAATGAATTAAGTACTTAACCCGAGGTACCACTGTATTTGGAGGGAGAAAGCAGGTTATATACATTATTCCATCCTGTTTGGGATGGAAGGCATAGGATTTAAGTTTTCTTCTAAATAAATGACCAAGTAGCATCTTCCCTAAAGAATGTGACGTGCTAAATATGGACTTTGAGTGCCTGTGTATGAACTTGTTGGAAATAGAAATGTTGCTATGCTACAAATAAAATCATTCAATCGCTAATTTTTATTTTTTTAAAGACGCATGAAATTATAGCACCAACCACTGCCAGGCAACTCTGTTCAGAATGCTAATCTCCACAGCTGGCCAGTGCGAGGGTTCATGTGTGTTGACAGAGGAACCTAATGGCTTGTGTGCGTGCAAAGCAGGAATCAGTAGCCTTGGTAAGTGAAAAAAGCTTTCAGTCACAGAGAAAGTGCACTGCTGCTCATAAATTGATTGAAGCCTTGAGTTAACTGCTACAGTAGGTTACATTTGTATTTATTTACTTACTTATATATATTAAATGACATCAGGCAGGCGTGTAGAATGTGAATTAGTGTTTTAATATGTTCTCAGTTTATTTCTTCTTTCATATTTTGAACGTTTTAAACAGTAGTTTTATGTTTGTTTTTTCCTGATTTTATTTTGTTGCTTTTGTAAGCTGCTTTGAGCTTCTTCTTCTATTTATTAAATTTGCATACAGCCCTTCATTCGTAGATCTCAGGGCGGTTCACAGCATAAAAATACAAGATTAAAAACACAAAATACATAATAAAAACAAGACAATAATCCCTCCCACAAACACATTTAAAAGGGCATAGGACAGGGGCCGGCAAGGTTTACCTCGCCTGGGCCAGTTCACTCCACCAGAGATCCCTCAGTGGGCCGCAATTTCCGGCGTCTGCGCAGACGCCATTTCCGGTGCTGCGGAAGCGAGTCCCCGGGCCACACTGCGTCGGTTTAGCGCAGCGGGCGGGGACTCACCGAGTGGGCAGCTTGGTTTGGGGGCAGCTCATGGCTCAGTTAAACGACCCCCGTGGGCCGCAGGTTGCCGACCCTTGGCATAGGATAACAATCAAGTGGTGTATAAATTTTATGAAATAAATAAAATAATAAAGCTGTTATACTACCTAAAAGTGGCATACAATAGAGGCAATTAAAATGTTGATGAAGATCCCTCAAGAAAACAAAATACAACAAATGTCAAAAGACCAGCAGAAAACAGGAGCAAAACCCTCAACGAAGGATGAGATTAGCTCCCTTAGGGAGGGACTTCCACAGCTTGGGGGCTAAAACCAATAACTTCTTGTCCTGCATTCCTGACAACTGCACTTCTGACAGTGTTGGGATGTGAAGCAGGACAGTTCTGTAGGTATCTGCAGTGAGGCAGGGCAATGTAGAAGCAGGCAGCCATTTAATAAATACCCCAGTCCCAAACCATTTAGGGCACAGTGGCTAGCCTGTGGTCGGCCAAAGGTGAATCAACCAGCAAGATTATCTGAGCTGTAGTTCAGTAACATATCACCACTAAGCTACAGTCCAGGTTAGCCACCACTGGTTTAGGGCTTAAAAACTGACAAGCAGCGCTTCGATTTGGACTATGAAACAAACCAGGAACCAACAGATATCAAATAATAGCAGGATAACACACTCTGATAAACAGGCAGCTGTTAACACTCTGGCCATATCATTCTGCACCAGTTGCACTTTCACTTCAAAGGCAGTACTTTGATTTTTAAAAAATCTTTTGCAGATAATGTTGGTGTTTAGTTGCAATGATAATCATACTTATTAAGGGATCCTTTTTCAGCCTTAGGCCCCCAGATGTTAAGCGAACCTGCAAGGATGGCTTTGCAACAGTGTGAAGCTGGGGTGTGATATGACAGAGGGAGACTGGAATGGAGTATCTTGAAATAAGGCATTGAACTAGCTTGCAGACATACCAAATGGAAGCACCTCATCTGGCAACAGTATGTTTCTGTACCACCTTTCTGTTTTATAAATTATTTGTAAATATTATGTGCAACAAAATGAGTCATATACTAACAGCATTGCAAATCTATCCTGAAGGGTTGCTAAACCTTTGGGTGTAGCTGTGTTGGAATGAAAAACTGTTAAAATACAAGGTAAAAGTTACAAAAAAAAAATTATGTGACTTGCTTTATGACACTATTTGAGCCAGCGCCCTCTGCTGTCATCTGACACATTATACCTGTCTCATACAAAGGTGTCCTAGTAATTAGAATGCAGGAAATTGTTTTTCCCATGAGTGAAGTCTCTCAACAAAATCACGGCTTGTTGGCTGTATTCTCATGCATTTCAGCTTCTCCTCTACAGTACGGTATTGAAAGTTGTGGAAGCTTTGCAGCCGCTTTGCAAACCCTTTTTAAAATGCTAATAAACACATCTATCTCCTTTTGAGGCTAGTGCATTTGGCCTGTGCTTCAATTTTACTGCCCACCCCACTTCTGTTGCTGGTGGGAATTACCAGCTTTGGAGGGAATTACCGGAGGGTGCCTTCAGGGGTGGCCCAAGACATTCTGCTGCTAGAGGCAAAGGCACTGGAGCTGCCATCCACCCCGTCACTGCCTGGCGGCCACTAAAGGTAAAGCGACCCCTAACCATTAGGTCCAGTCGTGGCCGACTCTGGGGTTGCGGTGCTCACCTCGCTTTATTGGTCGAGGGAGCCAGCGTACAGCTTCCGGGTCATGTGGCCAGCATGACTAAGCCGCTTCTGGCGAACCAGAGCAGCGCATGGAAACGCCGTTTACCTTCCCACCGGAGCGGTATCTATTTATCTATTTGCACTTTGACGTGCTTTTGAACTGCTAGGTTGGCAGGAGCTGGGATAGAGCAACAGGAGCTCACCCCATTGCGGGGATTTGAACCGCCAACCTTCTGATCGGCAAGTCCTCTACTACCAAGCATTTGCTGCTGCCTGGTGCTCCGCTCCTCCACTGCTACAGCTGCAAACCCACCCACCCATGGCTATGCACACTTGAAGCCAGCACACCAGGGCTTCCCCAAGCAAACCTGCAATGGAGGAGCAGCACCTGGAAGTGGAAAAGCAGGGGTGCGCAGCAGCGAGCAGCAGTTGGTGGCATGTGGCAGTAACAATGCCACTCCTGGGAGCCTGCTTTCTCGAGGCCACAGCCTTACCATGCCTCATGGACGAGCTGGCCCTGGGTGCTTTCAGACTTTGTCTCAGGTTCAAAGTTATAAGGCACCAGTGCGCCTGCAGCCTTTTTAGCAAATAGGGCTGGGGAGCTGTTTTGGGTGGGATATTTTGGGGGGTGTAATTGGCCATTTAAGAGGTTTCAGTTTGTTTAAGGCTTTTTGCTCCCCCTTTCCCCTTTTGGTACTTTTGGGGTTTGGCAATTTTGGTAGCAGTTGGCTTGATAGGGGTCCTTGGACTTCTTGTTACGCGGATTTTTTTTTGTCACCAGGCACTTTTTGTTGTTGCTGGGCAGGTATTTAGCATCTTCTGCCCTCTAGGTACTTTTTAAGTTTGTTTCGGGCCTGTGGGTTTTCAGGCTTTCGACATCTGCTTTGTCATTGTGATCTTAACTGCCAGTTCATTTCCTCTGCAATTTTGAGTTTGGTCCTGCCATTCTTTTTATATTGTCTTACCATTAATTGTTCTTTGCAGTTGTAATTGACCTTTTGCTTTGGCTCCTCGGAAGACAGGGCCAGCTTGAGTACAAGCAGCCTCATTTCCCTGTTGACTTTATCGTGGGCTCTATTAATCCCCAAAAGGTCAAAACTATGTGACAGAATTTCTGACCAATTTTAACATCAGTCCAAATGAGCCTGAGTCTGGGTGGACAAATATACTATTGGGCACCAACATCTTTTAAAAGTAGTATTGAATACTAGCACTTACCTGTAAGTAGTCAAACTAGGCTCGTACACAGCCGATTCCACACAGTTCTTCCCACCCTTGTGGTACAACCACTCTCTGCCTAAGCCTGGTTGAACTGCTACAATATTCAGAGTAAAACCAGCCCCCTTAGAAGTGCTACACATTAATCATGCGCCTTGCAGCTATCTGGATTCTGCAGGAATGCACAAGGTTGCTGCATTCTTTGCAAAGAATTGTAAGCACACCTATTTTCTTCTTAGTAATCATCCTGGTGTTTCTCTGAGTTTTCAACAAGATGATGATTTCAAATACGCCTTCTCCCCTCAACTAGATGAAATAATTTTTACTGTTAGCAGTTAAACTGCAATTAATTAGCTTTGTCATTTGTACTACTCCTTGTAGTTTTGTAATTACAATTCAACTACATGAAAAATTAGTTTCACTGCTGCCCATCACTGGATAATCAGTGCAAACTCATTTTTGCTTAGTTTTGATGACTTCACATATACAGGACTATGATGACTGATACAGCACTTAAAAAATAAAATAAAGGGCTTTCATAGTTGCTGTTCTTCCAATGCTATTTAAAATGTAGATACAACTTAAGAATCTAGTTTTACTTGCTTTTTCAGATATCCTAAACCAGGGGTGGGGAACCTATTCCACTCCTGACATTACTGGACTGCAACTCACATTAGTTCTAACCATTAACCATGTTGGCTAGGACCAATGGGAGTTGGTTCAGCAATGTCTGAGGGCCACAGGTCCTCCGCCTCTGCCCTTTTTGACCAGAGATTGGCTGGCAACACCAGTTGGATGAACCCCAAACTGCACTACCACTGCTAACCTGCACTCCAAATCCAGCTGCAATAATGTACGTTCACTGAACATGACATTGTTGTTGAATGTTGCAGCACCATGCAGATAGAACATTAACTGGCTGGAAAAAACCCACCCAGATGGGTGGGGTATAAACAATAATAATAATTAATCAGAGACCTGCAGAAATCTGGACTGTGTTCACCTAAATGCAGCAGCATCGGTACTTAGTGAGGTGGTAAAGAACAGTCCTCAAAGAAGGCCTAGTGAAACTACCATCTAAGCACATAGCAGCCACATTTCCCCCCATCAGGGCTGCAATGGACTGAATTGTCTGTTAACAAAATATATTACACTAAGCATTGGTCAGGAACTGGTATCCAACTTTCACGACTGAGTAGTTTTGATTGATACTCAAAACACAAATAACCAACAAACTCAGTCCAAGTTAATACTGTCATAAGTTAGCATGAATAGATGGAGAAAGTGCAGCTGCTATGGGCTCAAATGGTCATGTATGTCCCATCAGATTACATCCAGGTAAACTGGCTAAAGTAGTTGTGATTTACTCCACTGATGTGAAAAATCTGCCATCAACCTCCAAGAGCTCAGCCCAATTGTCATATTGCACTAAGCTGAAGAGCAATCTTTCCAAGGCAGCATTCACTACTCAGAATTGAATACTTGACAAGCTGCAAGTGATCCAGATGCCATTTCAGTTACTGTACTCTACTGTAGTTCCACATCAAGCCTTGGTCACTGCACTGCCCATGAATGGCTCAGTGTAAAAAAAGGGTGTGCTGGCAGAGAGAAAGAGATAAATTGTTTTAGCAAATCCATATTTAAACTGTGTTGTAAGACTCTAACACCTTTTGAATGAACACCATGAATTACTGAGAATTACTGCGCAGCTGAATAAGAGGATTCTGAGCAAGTGCAGTGAGAAATAAAACACACACATTTAAAGCAATAGATGGTGGCGACAGGGCTCTTGAAAAGAGAAATAATTGAATGCTGCTAACTCAAAACTGCTATCAAGATGAACAGAAAAATGGAAACAACATACCATTTTACTTTCCCAGCTGTTAAATGAGAGGAATAGGTAATAAGCAAGTCAGACCACATTTGTGAATGGTTTTTATCAATGCACACATAAAATGCATATATTTGCACAATCAGAAAAAATTAACATCTTCAGTCAAAACACTGGTGATGGAAAAAGCAGTTCAAGGAAAAAAGGAGAGATCTGTTAAGTCAGCTATCGAAAATGCAAGCAACTAGCATTATCTCTTCACAGTCACTTTGCTAAGAAAGAACTGAATCTGTATTCATAATTTCAGTTTTAGGCTGAAATTCAATGATTCAGAGGAATGATGTAAAGTCTTAACTTTAAAAATGTTTATAGAACTAAACACACAATGGTCTTCCAAGTCAGTCAAATGAGGGATGCATAAGAGAGAAAGTGAACAATCAGAACTCCTTCAAGATTTCAAGAAATTATTTGGTCTTGGTAATCTTTTTATGAGCTTCTTTTAATGTTCAAGCCAAGCCTATCCTCTCTCATGGCAGTGTCTACTCATCAAATACAGTACTCCACTTTCTGAAGACAGAAAGAAATAAAAGACTAACATTAAGGCATACACAGAGCTACGCTGTCTGCTTTTGTTGAATTAGAATCAGTTTACTTGGACTTCAATACGTGGAATGTTGGCACAAAACTAAAGCAGTAGTGAACACAGCTGCCAATCTCACTGATTCTGTTAGGTCCTTGTCACTCTCATTTCCCTTACACACACACATTCTGAAATGGCTTTTAATTATACAAATTGAAAACTGGATAAATCCTCCAAATAATAAGTAACAGGTAAAATAAGGGGGTTGCTTTATTTGTATGTTATGTACAGAATACACTTCTTGTATTATGATGGGGCAAGTCAAGACAAGAGCTATAAACTCCAAATTATGCTCTCTCTCCCCCCCGCCACCTGTTGAAGATGACTTCTTTGCTCTGAACCAGATGGACAGAACAGTCTGGATTTCCTAAGTTGGTCACACACGGTTAAAAAGTTTAAAACCCTACAGCCAAGTCAGCATTAACTTATATCTCTTAAGAAAAAAAAATATTCTTAAACAAAAAGTTCTAAGAAAAGTCTTACAGTTTTATGAAGATTAATAACAATATAAATAGAACGAACCGAAAAGTTCAGTTGTTGTAAGTATCAATCAAATTAAGCTATTAGGAATAAATGCAACAAGTGCCATTTTAAATTACTATTCTGGAAAAGTGTAGTTACTTACAACATGCAATTTCCCAAAATATTATTAAAAGAACTACATTCCTCCGTATATTTGATGACTTAAGCAGACCAAAATATCTGAGTGACAAGTTGTGAAACAGATGGCTTTTGTAAGTGTATATTAGATTACTTACAACAACTATCAAGTTAAGTGGTTTTCTTCTGTTTGTAAAACAAATTAAGAACTATGTTATAAAGCTGTTTGGCTAAGCTGCATCTGTATATTTCAGCAAATAAGGAAGAAATGAATGCTGTCAATATGGTGTAGCAGCCAACATAGAAAATCCAACTGTCTGCACAAAATTTAGTCCCAAACTACAGCTGAATTAAGATTGTTCATGTAAAGGCCTAGTATCTTGCTCCTCCTCTTCCTCTTCCTCCTCTTCACAATCCTCTTCATCCGTTTGCTGGTCAAGTTCCTCTTTTGTGATCATTTCAAAATCATTTCCATTGCCACTACTGTGCTGGGACCGGTCATCCTCCCGCCTATCACTGTCTGTGTCTGAATTCCGCTCTCCGCCAGAAGCTTCTGATCCTAAGCCTCCCAGTGGATCAGCTTTGCCATCCTCATCTTCTTTTTTCTCACTATCAGATTTCTCCTCACTGTCGAATTTTGGTTGCTTTTTGGATTCGGACTTCTCATCTTTCTTTGAATCAGCTTTTGGTCCTTTGTACTCATGTGTATACAGGGGCCTGAAGGAGTCAATGAAGCCAACGTCAGCAGTCAGGTTTGGCAAGAACCAGAAGTGATGTCTTCCGCCAGTTATCAGCCAGATGATAAGGAAGAGGATGCAGCGGGCTACAAGAAGAAAATGTCCAAATGTCTTAAACAGGATATTTACAGAACACAGAGCTACATTTATGTTTGCAAATGACAAAATGCCTGAACTGGCAAAGCAGAAAATTCTGAGTGAGAGAAATTAGGTAAGCCACTGCAACCTTGGGGCCCACACTTAAGAGGCAGCTCAGGAATTTAAGGGGCTCCGGGTTCTCCCGCCTCCAATTCTTTTCCAGAAATTGCTTTCCATATCTATTAATTACATTAAGATCAAGCGTTAAAATGCAAACTCAACTGCTGAGTTCTAATTAAGGCCCTAACATTCTTAAACTTCTTTAAGAATCTGTATGGTTGAAAATCTGTATGGTGTACACTCTCTACCGGCAGTTAATGACCAACTTTGGTTGTTGGCTAATAGTTTAAGCTACAAGGTAAAGGTTGAAAACATTAAAATATAATATTGAGTAAGCATTCCCTTTCGATTCCACCAACAAGCAATACCTAAATGGTTAAGATGCTCATTGGTTTTTATTTACTTACATTTCTAGACCACACTAAACCTCACAGGGCAGATAACAAAACATGCATTACACATATACCATATAACAAAACATTTAAAATCAAATTGCATCATTACCAAACAATTTTAAGCCCTATTTTTGCTTGGCTGCGGATACTGCAATCTACCTCCAATGATGTGGCTTAAGCACATTCAAAAGGAGACTGATTGGCAAGTCTCTAGAACAGGGGTGTCAAACTCAAATTCATCGGGGGCCGCATCAGCAGTTTGGTCACCCTCAAAGGGCCGGTTGTATCTGTAGGACTATGTGTCCACTCAATATAAAAACAAGTGGAGGTTTCCTGAATGCATGTAAAGTGAAGTTTTCCTGTGTAGAACGGCCGGCGCCGCTAGAGGGCAGACGTTCTCTGGCTTGTAGGCTGCCGCGCATGCACTGAAGAGGCGGCTTTCTTGTGTCAAAAAAAAAAAAGCGATAATAAGAGGTGAAGGCTGGCGGCCGGCGGCGGCTACACGGGCCACATGACGAGGTCTGGCGGGCCAGATTCGGCCCGCGGGCCTTGTGTTTGACACCCGTGCTCTAGAAGAATGAAATTACACTGCTTTGAGTAAGCCCACAACCACTCTCTACATGCCCTTGAGGAATAGACATATACAGCAGAACCAAGGGGGAATTCTGAACAATCACAGTCAACACAACTGGAAATATAATAGTAATAGTAATATATTAAGGTAAGCAGGGACCAAGACATTTATAAAGTTTTAGAATCTGAGAGACCTCTATCTGAGAGACTATAGGTATCTGGAGCAGATGCAGGAATATCTGGAATAAAACCTGATTCTAGAAAACCATTTCAGTTAATTGTATTTACTGTCCTGTCTGTGCTCAGTAATTTAATTAATTTGTACACTACAATCTCAAGAATGTTAAAGGGATCTCAATTTGTCTCTTAACCTTTCCCCCTGCCTCATTATACATATATATGTTTCCTTCTAGCTTCCTTTTACTACCAAAAATAGTTTCAGCAGTGAATGCTGAAGTAAGTAAATGAACTGCTTGTAGCCAGTGGCAGATAGTTTAGCATAAAGCTGTACAACCAGGTGCCGCCCCATATAAAACATGGTTCCATGAAGTGATCATATGTGCAATAAAGCACAGAATGCCGTTTTTATGCTGTAAATCAAGCCTCACAGCAAAGCATCACAGAGTACCCCTCCTGTAGGTTTAGCACTTCTAATTGTCAGTAAGGAGACAAAAAGTCTCTCACTGAAGCAGTAAAGCTAGAGGGAAATGGTAAGCACAGTCCTAAAATAAGTCATTGCTGCAAGAGCAGTCAGAAGAAATGTAAGCAAGACTACTGTACAGGGACTGGTGCACTTAGCTTCTCCCATGAGACAGAAATGGCAACACAAACATCAGAACTGCTCCCACTGCGTGAAAGCAACCAGAATGAATGCACACTTGCAGTCAGCTTTATTACAAATGGCACAATGGAGACATATGTGGCCACCTGGGAAACATTCACATGGTGCAAGGCAAGTCTATGAGATGCTTAAATCTGAACTGTGAGAGATGGAGAGGAAGAGAAGAAAAACACACACTTACCAACAGCCAGGAGGAGAATACTAGCCACAAAACACCCTGCACCTACGCTCAAATAATAAACGCCTACTCGCATCTCTGCAGGCCAGAGTGGGAAGAGAGTTGCAGCTATAACAGCAGTCACTGTTAAAAGAAAGACAGCACAAGCGTAAGAAATACTGGGAGCTTTGGGACTGAAATAAATACAACAGCACCACTTTAATTTGGGGGGAATGTTTTGAGCCCTCACAATTGCCTTGTAAAAGTGGGTGCTGTGTCTGTAATGCACTGCAGTGTTTGTCCTGCCCAAAACCAATTAACATCTATTGGAACTTAACAAGCCCCATTTATTTCAATGGGAAGGGGGGGAATTTGCCCCCGTGAAAGCCACAGATGTGCTAAGAGGCAGACCGTTAGTTGGGTGGGTTGCCAGTTTCACCCAACAGCGCTTACTTACCAAGTATGAGTCCCATGGCAAATGTTTTAAAATGAACTGGGTCATAAATCCACACATATACCTGGAAGGAGAATGATTATGTAAAAATTAAACCAGGTTCAGAAAGCAAAGGTTTATGAGGAAGCTGATTGGAATAATATATTCTGCTTGCAATAGTTCATCACTGTAGCATGTAAAGAAGTCTAAACATTTTCTCCGTGACCTGAGGCAGCTTATTAATGGGCTGAGCTAAAGTCTTGTTCTCTGTGCAACAATAAATCTATGTATTTTATCTAAGCATTGCAGGGGGTTGGAACAGATGAGCCTCAGGTCCCTTCCAACTCTACAATTCTACGATTCTATGTCTGGGGCTGTGTCACTTCAGACTGCAGATGGAAGTTTATATCCTTTAATGTTCCTCCATAGAAAAAGTTGCTGGCATGTAGAAAACTGTGCATCAGGAAGAAAACTGCAACCTTTCTCCATGACAGCTAGTGCTCTCTCTCCCTCCCTCCCTTCTCCTGTACTAGAGTATTGCAGTGTGAGGGAATGAAACTCAGACACAGGTCTAGTTCTTTAAGGAGAACTAGGTCTAAGTATTTATGGTTATTATCATAGATCTGGGAACCTGATAAGCACTTCTCTGCAAAGTGGGCTGGGGATGGACATATAGGAAAAGCAGGGCTGGGTGAAGATGCTTCTCCGCCCTGCCCATCACTGTTTCTGCACAACACCCATCTACCATTGCTTTCTGCAACAAGAGCAGCAAACATACATCTAGGATCAAAATGGACAGGGCGGGTAGTGTGTAGGGTAGAGAGGTGTCACGTGAAGAGCTACATCTCCCCTGCAAACTGCCTTTCCCTTTGCAGCAGAGAAACAGTGGTGTGGTTCCACCACCAAATGCTCAATTAGCCTTATAACAACATCTGACATCCCATAAACCCACAATGCACCCACAATTTGAAGGGCAGGCCTAGAGATGCAATCTATTGAATCCAGCCACAACAGGTAATTCTTGTCATGGCTATGAAGAACAATTGGAAAGTGCTGTTCCTTATTTCAAGCAAGACTAATGGTCCGTCTATGGCAGCAGCTTTTCAGGACTTTAAGGCAGCAGTAAACCTGTGCTTTTGAATAAGCGTACACTTTTTGGGGAGCAATAACCAACAGTACCAGGACATAAGAATGTCCTGTTAAATCAGACCAAAATCTATCTAGCCTTGGTATGGAATTTATGCATGTTGTGATTATGTGATAAGTAAACTAAATATGAAATCTTAACAGAAAATAGCCCTTAGATTATGACTCCTATTTTATTTAAAAGATTTATATCCTGTTCTTCACCGAATGGTCTCAGAGGAAATTACACTCAGGTAAACTACATCACAACAGTGTCTCCCAACCTAGTACTCTCTAGATGTTTTGGACTACAGTTACCATCAGCCTCAGCCAGCATGGCCAATGGTCAGGGATTTTATTTATTTATTTGTTGCATTATTGCACCTTTCCTCCAAGAAGTTCAAGGTGACATATTGTAGTCTGAAACAGTTGGGGACACCAGGTTAGAGAAGACTGCAGTAAAACAACAGAACAGAAAAATATATATTTTAAAAATAAAAAATCAAAACCAAGAATTCCCCTATTTTTATTTATTTAACAGAATGTATAAGCCACTTGATTGTAAAAAAAATCCCTAAGCAGTTTACAAAAATATTTTTTAAAAAAATTACTGATAAAAAGCTAAAACAGGTATTTTAAAACATTACCAAACACTCATAAAACCAGAGCCAGATGTCTCCAATTCTGACCAACTACATCAAGAAAAATCTAGTCAGACTAGTGGATTTATCCACATTTTTATTACTGGTAAACATTATAGACAGGAAAACATTTCAGCAACAGAGATTATTCAGATACTGTACCTCATTTCCATCCAGAAAAACCTGATCTTCATGAGGCTCAAGTTTGAATTTTCTCTTTGTCTCCTTCTTCTTAGGTGTGCCAGGAGTCTCATCCTAATGACATATATTGGAAACAATTGCCAGTGAAATTGTGCTCATGAGAACACCTCATGTAGCTGGGATACAAGAGAGTCTTCCCTTCTGCCTTTATTCCCACATACTGATTCAAAAGCAAGATTGAGGATAAAGACATGGTTCCACTTCAGACCATGGTCTTTGGACTGAGATAAACCTTTTTAACTAGACATTTCCTTTTGGGGAACCTCATATATGACATCAGACAGAGAGGCAGATAAAGGTGGGGTTTGGCCAAATGAGGATTTGCAGGCACCACCAATCCAAGGTGCCTGCAAAACCCTTTCTGCAGTAGCTCCTAAGCACCTGACAACCAGCAGGTTGTCAGACACTTTGCAAGCAGAGTTTGGAATGCCCCTTGTGCTACACATCCCAAGCACTGGGCGTCGAGTACCTGGACAAAGGGGCTATGCAACCTCCCCTAAAAGAAAGAAAAATTGTCCCATAAAGAATTACAACACGTTGACACTTAATCTCCTAGAGATAAATTTGACAGGTGGGTCAGCCCTGCCGATACTGGAGATAGAGAGATCTTATCCACTGAACTGAACAGGTCCTCCATACCCGCCTTAAATCCATTAAAATTCTCCCACTGATTTCAGTTACATGCAAATCAAGGAATAAAACATTGACAAAAAGCTAAACATTTTGTTAAAATTTACTATTTAGTATTACTGAGCACTCAGAAAGAAAGACACAGACACCAATTGTTCTGACTGATTCTCTTATCTTCCACAGAACACCAAGTTCTAGAACAGGCTATTTAACCTCCTCTTTATTAGACCAATTCCCCCAAAAGATCTTAACTCAAACATAATATAGGTTATTTAATGTGCATCTTTTCAAATAAATTCTTAAAACTTTCTTGCCTGCATGTCTGCCTAGCTTCTTACTCTCCCCCTTCTCACAGTCCTTGCCCTGGCACATCCCTTTGTGATTCCCCAGTAATGTTCCATCACTATGGACTGAAAAGACTGCCGGGGTGCCATGAATTCTTACCTGTGCTATGGAATCTCTCAAGTATGTGTGTTACAAAAATAAGTGCACAATGCAGCCAAAATTAAGCCCTTTTTATTTTCACCAATTTCAAAAGGAAAGATTTAAGCACCTGTTAAAATATTTTATTAAAATCAAGGGATTTTTTATATGCTTAGCTATAGCTGAATGCTGTTAATTATAATTTACAGTCGGTAATTGCAGACAAAAAATGAAGAATGCTCAAAATAACGACAGTTAACTCACAACTTGCACTCATTTAACTTGTGCGCATTCAACTTTACACGCTTGGCAAATTTTAAAATATATAAATAAAAAGGGGCTGGAAGTGGGTGGGTTGCCTGGGGGAAATTTCTTTTAGGCAATACCACCTGCCATTCCACCCAATGCATTTTGACTACACACAAGTTTGGCTTTATATGCTATCCCCAGAACATAACCCCCACATAAGTTGAGCCTTGCTTGTACAGTATTACAATCTGGTTTCCAGCCTAGCTATAGCCCTTAAACTATCTTGATCATTCTAGCTAATGACCTTCATCAGGAGAGACAGGAGGAGCACAACCCTATTGATTCTTGATTCTCCAATGTCTTCGATACTGCAGACCATGGCATCCCTCTGAACCGCCTTGCCTGAATGGGGCTTGGAGACACGGATGTTACAGTGGCTCTGGCTCTTTCCAGAAGAGTGAGTCTAGAACACGGGTGTCAAACACAAGGCCCGCCAGACCTCGTCGTGTGGCCCGTGTAGCCGGCGGCGGCCCCCAGCCTTCACCTTTTATTCTCGTTTTTTTTTTTTTTTTGGACACAAGAAAGCCGCCTCTTCAGCACATGCGCGGCAGCCTAAAAGCCAGAGAACGTCTGCCCTCTAGCGGCGCTGGCCGTTCTACACAGGAAACTTCCACTTTACATGCATTCAGGAAACCTCCACTTGTTTTTATATTGAGCGCATGCCATCCTGTGATGTGACAGATCCAACGGCTGCCTGAACAACCGGCCCTTTGAGGGTGACCAAACTGCTGATGCGGCCCCCCGATGAATTTGAGTTTGACACCCCTGGTCTAGAACATGGTGTTGGGAGACTAATCACTGGATGAGCTCTGCCAGAGTTTGGGGCTGGTGTGCCACTAAAATGCAGAGAACACACAGTTCTGCTTCTCGTTTCCATCTACTAATCTCAGAAAAGCAGTAGAAACCTTATCAGGTATCCTGGGGCAGTTATGGAACAAATGAGGTCAAACAAATGGAAACTTAATCATGATAAAATGGATATACAGTTTGGGATCTGCACAGAGGTTTGCAAACTATTTTAGACAGGCTTACCCTGTCTCTAAAAAATCAGGTATGCAGTTTGAAAGTACTCATGGATCCAGTATTACCTATGGAAGTATAGATGGTAGACATGGAGGGGGTGGGAGGAGAGGGGGTTATTGGTTTATGGGTTGGTTTGTGGGTTTTTTTTGTTCTTGTTTTTATTATGCATTTTGTATTTTTATCTTGTATTTTTATGTTGAGAACCACCTTGAGATCAATGGATGAAGGGTGGTATACAAATTTAATATACAGTAATAATAATAATGCTTTTTACCAGCTGCAATGATGTCTAGAGAAACCGTCAGCTACACACACAACATTCAGACTACACTACTGTAATATTATCTACATAGGGCTGCCTCTGAAGACAGTCCAGAAACTTCAGCTAGTGAAAAATTCAACCACCAGAATACCTGCCAGGGCGTGGGGTGGGGTAGGCAGTACGACCACACCACACAAACTTTGCATCAGTTGCATTGGTCAGCCATTCGTTTCCTGGGTCAATTTAATGTGCTGCCAAAGCCTCAAAAGGGTTGGGACCAGATTATTTGACAGACTACCCAAACTCACAGAAAGCTGCTCAGGCCCTAAAATCAACCCTAGAGAACGTGTTCTTGCCTTTGAAGACAATCAGATTAGTCAGGAACAGGACCCTTTCAGGATTGACCCTACATCTGTGAAATATCCTGCCCTGAAAAGTCTGCTTTGGGCCCCTTTTGTATTAAATGGCCCCTAAAAGTGTCCTTATCCTGTCAAGTTTTCTATTGATTTTCCCGTGACACTCCTACCCCAGATATGATTTTATCTGTTGCTAGTTTATTATACTATTTTGTCAGTTGGTTTTTTGAACATTTTTATTGTAAGGGGCTGTATAACGATTTGCCCTAAAAGGGGTGGGGGGAATAAGTAAGATGATGAAAATTAGGTGAATAGGTAATTATTGTACAGTAATTGTGGTTCTTATTGGGCCAAATGTTACTCAAGCAGAAAGGTGCCTGATTTCCCGTACCCTCCTCCTTACTGTGCCCCAAAAATGATTCTCTGTAAAATCAGAGAACACTCAAAATAGGGTTCACCCTGGATTGCTGTGCTAGGAGGGGAAACATGGCCAAAAGACAGAGGGAGCTCACAGAAGTGGAACTGCTTTTGCCCAATGTCTGATGATTTCCCCATCTGTAACCTTCCACATAACATCCTAATTCTGAGGGTTCCCTGTCCACAGGAGTAGCTTTTCCAGGACACAGAAAACAGCAGTGAGGAGAAAGGGTATATAAGAAAGCTAGGCAGTGCAAAAGGTTTCTTACTCATGAAAATTTGGAGGCTGCTTGTTGTTCTAATACAAGACAAATGGAGTCCAGTTCTCTAAACCTATCTGTCATTTGGTATACCTCACTGGCTCAAATATACCATATTTTTCGCTCTATAACACGCACCTGATCATAACACGCACATAGTTTTTAGAGGAGGGAAACAAGAAAAAAAAATTCTGAATGAAACAGTGGATGTATCATTTTGGTGCTTCATGCTGCGGCCACAGACGTGATTTGACGGTGAGTTTGGGGTAGGCCAATGCAAAAATCCTGAGAATCCATGTGGATCTGTGCTTTGTAACCACAGCAACCGAAAACAGCTTTTACAACTTTGTAAACAAAGCAACTGAAAACAGAAGAGGGTGGGCAATAAGACCCTGAGGCAGAATGCAGGAAAGCAGCAGCCTCCTCTCTGCAGCGCGCGATCTGATTTTTGCCCCTGCACTCGGGCCAGTCGGCTCCAGGGACCACACATTCACTCAATAACACGCACAGACATTTCCCCTTACTTTTTAGGGGGAAAAATGTGAGTGTTATAGAGAGAAAAATACGGTAGGCTGTGAGATTCATAACTTGTTACTTGCCAGATTTTAGTTGAATGGTATGAATCCTAAGATATGTTCTCTGAAAGACATTCACAGAATGACCGTCTCCTCTCCTCTCCCTTCCCTACCTTGAACCCCCTAATAAGCTTATATGGAGAATTGGCGAGCCCTTCTAAACAATGTAGTTTGTGATGTCTGGGGGTGTCTTCTGAGGGAAGGGGAGAATCGCCCATAATCCGTCTTAGATCCTAGAACAAGTTAACGAAGTTCATAGAAGGAAACCATGTCCAGTAGGATAACCATGATAGTTGGTTGCAGCAAAAACAACAAAGCCTTGAGGCACTACATCTGCTCTGACCCATCACGTAGACTCACAATTTAAGGATTTACAGCAGGCATTTCTAAGATTACAATACAAATCCAATGGAGTGAAAGAGCAAATCAGCAAGGTCAGACCAATTTCCAGAAATAATCAACTACAGGACAGATGAGGAAGAGAAAGCAACAGACCACCATTTATAGCCACCTACAGCTCCCAGATATAGCCACTCAAGCATGAATAATCTACAGCCCATCCTGGACAATATTGCTTCCTTCTCACAGGTCTTGGGTAGTAGGCCTGTTCTTGCTTATACACAACACTCATAACAACTATGCGCCAACAAGAGCTCATATAACAGAACACAAAAACAGGAACCAGGCCCTGCAACAAACCGAGATGCCAATTCTTTTCCCATACCTTCTCTGGCAACAGTATTACAGGACCTAAAATAACATCAATAGTTCATTCACCTGCTCATCTTCCAATGCAATATGTCATCTGCCAGCAATGCCCTTCTGCATTCTACATAGGACAAACAGGCCCATCCCTACACAAAAGAATCAATGAATACATATCTGACATAAGAAATGGCAATATTCATAGACCAGTAGGAGAATGCTTCAATCCACTAGGGCACTTTGCCAATGATCTTAAAGTAGCCATACTTGAACAAAGGAATTTCCAAAGGAGGCCATTCGCATGATCCTCCAGAAAGCTTGGAGGGAGTCTTCTGCACATAGCAGGATGAGAAACTTTCCTTCCTACCACAAACCTTTTTAGCTGACTTATCTTGAGATTCATACTATCAATTTTAGCAGCTGATTTTTTTTTCAGCTGACAGTTGCATCTTTTGCAGAAATACAAAACAAACAAAAAACTGTAGGGAAAAATTCTCAGGCCCACCCAATAAGGACTAAGCATTCTCAGTTGCTACAGCACATTGTGTTGGGTGGCAGGTGGTTAGAATGGGCAACTGGGAGTGGGGGGAGAACAGAGGGAGGACTAGATGAAATGTAGTGTCATGGAAAGGGGCATGGCTGACACCTGAACAGGAAAACTCCAGGACAGGAATATGTGTTTCAAACAAATTGTAAACTCAGTTATTTTATGCATCCTACCTGAGTATATTGTATTTCTAAATAAGAGACCTTGCATTTTTAATGAAACTGATATTCATCTATGGTTAAATTCACCCCAAGGATTTCAGTTTTCCTTAAACTTAAATCTGGAACCAATACTAAAAGAGGTAGTTATCAAAACAGTAACTTTTTTAGAACTTGAAACTGTTTACAGTATGCATATGGTACAATCTTAAGCACATATATTAGTATTTATTCTTGAAATTTTAATATGATGAAAAAGAGAGAAGGAAATTATGTCTAACCATGTCTACTGCCTCTTCCCAAATTAGAGTGCCCCGACAGAAACGCATTTATTCATACACAAATTGGGATGAAGATTACTGTACACTGCAGAAAATACTTCTCACAAATCTATTTCAGAAATAAGTAATAGAAAGGGCCACTGAAACCTACTGAACACCTTTTGAGCACCCCAAAAAAATTCACAGAACTATCTCTGTAATACTAATCTTATTAAATGTTTTATTAAGCATGTCTATTAATATGACAGCAAAAATGCTAAAACTCTCTTAAGTGTGTACCTTGCACTATGTATTCTTTAATTTCTTTTAGCTTTTTTCACTTCTTCCTGTAAAAACAAGTCCATACTGTTAATGTCCTCCACTGAACATGTACAGTTTTTCTCATGAGGAACTATATTACAAAGACCCCAAAGTACTATGAGAAAAGCTATGGTAAGTAAAGAAATCCAAACTATAAGTTAATCTTTAATATTAGTTCTTTGCAGTTTTTAATTTTCTCTCACTCTGAATGGAATGCTATTCAATCCACTGTTTATATTATGGTTTCATCTCAGCTGGACTTGGGGATTCACACTGACCTTTTTGCCTTCTTCTTTCTCACCATCCTTCTTCTTTTCCTTCTCTTTCTCCTTCTTAGCTTTTTCTTCTTTTCCGCCATCTTTTTTGCTCTTTTTCTCATCTTCTTTTCCACTTTCAGTCTTTCCTTTCTCTTTTTCCTTTTCTTTCTTTGCATCCTTGTCTGGCTTCATCTTCATCACTTTTAGAGCTCGGTGGAAAAACTGCTTCTTTAAAAGTCTTAGAAGAAAAATTCAGTTCATGCTTAATCTGGGAGTCCACTGCTAAAGTAGAGTCATATGGTAAAGTAAACTCAAACTACTACTTTGATCAAATAAGCAATCCATTCTACAACTATGACCAAACCAAGTCTACATCACATTTGGCAGGTTATTAAGAAAGATGGGGGGGGAATCTCTTAAATAAAAATTGTATTTAAAAAATAGTCATCATTAGAATAGTGCCAGAGCTTGATTACTCCTTGAAATTTTTGTAAGCTGCTCAGGAAATAGGATTGAAGAGCAGTATAAAAATACTTGCCATACATAAACTTATTTTCTTATAAGCACATAAAATATCAATCTTCCCTATCGGTTGCCACTTCACACTTAAATATATGCACATGTTATTAATTAAAAAACAGTGACAAATGGTAAAGGTAATAGATGACAGTGAAAATTAGACCACTATTTCCAACACATTTTGACAATATACCCTAACCCAAAGGAACTCTTCATAAAATACTGATAATAAAAACCAGCCAACTTTAACATTTATAGGCAGTTTCTTCTATTCCCACAAAGCATAAAACTATAATCTGACAAGATAATAAGGTCTTGTTGCTGAGTTTTTGGAGTTCTGCAACTGCAGTAACAAAGTAATTTTCAACTGAATGTTGTAATTCAACTAGAATAATCCTAGCTGCATAGGCTGTTGGGATATGAGTAAAGCCATACAGTAGTAGCAAAGACCAAAGACAACTATGGAGGATCTATGGTTCCATGACTAGTCCCGATATAAAAATACTTTCTGATTACCTGGACATAACACAATGAAAATACATTTTAATTCATTCTGTACCATTATATTTAGGAGTATTCATAGTGTTTACAACAACATTAAAACAACCAGGCCTACCTGTTGCAATAATCAACTACAGACTCTCGAGTGGTAAACAGGGCTTCTTCTCCTTTCTTGGCTTTTGCCCACTTAGAATCCAGAAGGCAATCCACAGCTTTGGAAGCTAGAAAGAAAAACACACCATACCTCTCACAAGAATGCTACACTGGAAAAATGTGACCAGTCCTAAAGAAAATGGAAATTTTGGAACAGTAATAATTTTATTCCTCATTTGATGACGTGTCTGTCTAAAAAGCTCACCCACAGTAGAACCCAACAATTTTTGAGTCCAAAGAAAACCTAGGAAATGATTTTGATTGATTAAGACATTTTCACTTTTACTTTTTTCTGGCTTCAGCATGAATAAACCTTGTACGTGTGGAAGTATTTGAAGCCTTTTAGGTTTGTCCAAATTTCTATACTCTTGAAGGAATGGGAAGCTGAGGGCCTTTTATTTGAACCACACACTGTTATGTCTACTCAAAAGTAAATTGCAATGAGTTCAGTGGAGCTTACTCCCAGGTAACTGAGCAAGAAGTGCAGCCCAAAGCTTCCATCTGCTGCAAGTGATTATGAAGATAAACTGCTTAGTGGATTAAGTAGGCCGAGGACATTTTGGCAGAAAGCAGAGTGCCTCCTCCATATCTTTTCTCTTTTTCTAAGATAAAAATGAATTGTTTTACAGACTTGCTGCCCTGTGGTAGTTAGATATTCAGGGCCCTACATACTGCAGCAGTTCCATAGAAGTACAGCTAGGATATAAATTGTAGTATTAGATACAAGTTGTCACAGTTAATGAGATGGCATCAATGGTTAGTATGGGAGAAGGCAAAACTATCTTGTCAGTTATCACTGCTGTTGTCATAAGAGGACACCAACTATCAGCAATCCATTTTCCACTGGATTATTATGACTAATACCATAGGAATATTATGTTTGTTGTGTTATCATCACCGTCACTCACTCAGGCTTTCAAATCTGAATAAAAATAAACACAGTCTGAACCAGAAACTTCTACACTCTGCAGAAGATAAAGATTCTACTCCTACCCTGGAATTCACTGAGGTGAAGAGCAGACCATAAAATACTCTTATTAAAAAACAAAAAAATGGGGGGGGGAATCAGGCTGTGATTAGTTTTAATTATATTCTCATCCCCACTTATCTCCCAGGTAAAAGCAAGAATAAAAACATTTTCCTCCAAGTGCTACAAATATTGACAATCAGGTTGCCACATGATTTGGATAATATTTAACCTTACCAATGAAGTAATCCACTCTGTGACCCATCATATTGGTAGACTTGGTTGGACAGTTGAAACGCAGGTATTTAGCAACAGCCTTTTCCTCCTTGAATGGCTCACCCACCTCCTTTATGAGAAAACAGAGCAAATGCAAATTTAAAGCAGAAAGCTACAGTATTTTCATTTGTACTGAAATTTTACAAAGCTCCTCAACTCACTTTCATAGCATGTGAAACATGATGCCTCAGATAGTTACACGCTAATATTTTGTAAATACCTCATTATCAACGAAGACTCTTGTGAAATCTTAAAGACTAACAAATTTATCACAGCATAATCTTTCATCCATCAGATGCATGATATAGGAAATATAGGAAATTTACCTCCCAAGACCAAATATTGTTGCCTTGTAGTTTAAAAGTTAAGAATGGGTAACCACATCAATTGTAATTGGGACACTATTCTAGATTCTTTGCCTCTATCAGCAGGTCAGCATTGTAACAGCATGCTATCAGAACATAACAGAAGCAACCACAAGGTGGGAACAGAGCTGGCAGAATATTTGAACACCACCATGCTTTATTTTTTTTTGGACAGAATTTATGTACCAGAGCGTCCAAATGAAGCTGGTTGATTGTATTTAGAAACTTCAAAGACTGGGAAAATGTTGGACAGTTTTCTAATTTGGTGGCTTTGGAGAAGTGGAGAGAAATGTGATTCTGTCATCCCTAGATGTGTTCCCCTTGGGAAACAGGTTGTGCTGTGGTCTTAAACCACTGAGCCTCTTGGGCTTGCTGATCAGAAGATCAGCGGTGTGAATCCGTGTGACAGGGTGAGCTCCTGTTGCTCTGCTCCAGCTTCTGACAACCTAGAAGTTCAAAAGCACAGCAGTGAAAGTTGATAAATAGGTACCGCTGCGGCGGGAAGGTAAATGGTGTTTCCATGCGCTCTGGCTTCTGTTACAGTGTTCCATCGCGCCAGAATCGTTTTACAGTGGTACCTCGGGTTACATATGCTTCAGGTTACATATGCTTCAGGTTACATACGCTTCAGGTTACACACTCCGCTAACCCAGAAATAGTGCTTCAGGTTAAGAACTTTGCTTCAGGATAAGAACAGAAATCGGGCTCCAGCAGCATGGCGGTGGCAGGAGGCCCCATTAGCTAAAGTGGTGCTTCAGGTTAAGAACAGTTTCAGGTTAAGAACGGACCTCCGGAACGAATTAAGTACTTAACACGAGGTACCACTGTAGTTATGCTGGCCACATGACCCAGAACGCTATCTGTGGACAAATGCCACTTCTCTCAGCCTGAACCGAGATGAGGGCCCACCCCATAGTTGCCTTTGACTGGACTTAACTGTCCAGGGGTCCTTTACCTTTACCCTTACCTTTTATGCTCCCCCTTAATGACAAAGTACATAGTCTGGAAATGAACATGGACTCTTTGGTATTGAGGACTTCCCAGGTAGTAGTACTAATAACAGGAGGCCATTTTACAAGCTTAACACAGGTGAGCGTATTGAGGCTACTTCTGTCATATAATGCCAATTACAATGTGTTCTATGTGTTCTGGAAAACAGTTCAGAAGTTGCAGGTGGTTTGCAGTTTACCTGACAGGGCCACGTTGCAAAAAGAATGTCACTCCTGTCATTGCTCATCTTTACTGGCTGCATTTTTGCTTTGGGCATGCTCGTGATTGTTTTTAAGGGCTTAATCTGTCTAGGTTAGGTCCTGCATCTCTTTAGGAGCATTTCTTGCCCTGTTTCTCCATGTTCACAGGGAAAGCTCAGTGTCCCCTCCATTTAGGGAACCAAAACTGTGAAGGTGCAGAGTTTGATATTCTCTATGGGGGAACACAACATGAACTGCTATTTGGTCCCTATAATGTTGGTCTTTTAGTAGTAAATGAAAACCCCAGCTCTTACAAAACGCTTCTGGTGTCAGCTAATTGGGTGTTTTAATTGCAGTTGCTTTTAGTCTGGTTATAAATTCTTTATTTTGCTGCACTGGAAACTCAGCCAGATGGGCAGGGTATAAATAATAAATTATTATTATTATTATCATTATGGTTTCTATTAACTGCTTCATTACTCTAGATGGGTGTTTTATTTAAATTATTTTATTTGATGATTGTAGCTTTAAATTGGTTTCATACTCTGCTTTGGTGTGTGATCTTTTGGAAGTAATGCAAGCCTATAAATGGCTAATAAATAAATAAAAACAGAAAGGGCTGTAGCTAAATGTCTGTCAAAAAGTTGTGATTAGGTATTCTTAAAACTAACAAGATTTTAAAACAATGTATTTAGCTCTGTTTTCTACCTTGTAATGTTTCGCCTACAACAAGGCAGCTGAGTTGTAAGAGGGAATGGAAAGAACATGCAAGTTGGGTTAAAACACATACACACTTGCTAAATAATATAAAAAAGTTATAGTACTGGACAGTTCTTGTTTGCTTGAACAAACTATTAAAATGAAGCAACCACGCTGAAGCTACAGAACATTCTCCACCTGCTACAAGACAGAAAAATCATGTTGAGCCTGTGAAGCAAGTTTATTGATGACACAGCTGTTTCTTCCCTTTTTGCAAGCAGGTTGGAGCGTCCAAAAAAACTATACAATGTTAAGAGAGATAAATCCTGGAAATTTTTGCTAATCAAACTAATGGGTAAGAGGAGAGAAAGGTTAGTTTCTAAATTGCTTAATGTAATTTATGGATCTATGGAACCCCTTAAAAAGATATGGCACACAAATTCTTCCAAATGATTGGAATAAAACTTGGGAATCATTAACCTCAAAATCTGTTTGCAGTTTTCTTGGGGGAAATGCCTTAAAATTATTACACAGATGGTAATAGCACTCCTTTGCAAATGTCTAAAATATTTCCTTCTAGATCACCTAATTGTTGGAAGGGTTGCAATAAACTTGGTACTTATTACCATTCATGGTGGGAATGTTAGTTGGTACTATTTTTGGAATGTAATTTTGACAGAAATGACAATTATTAATAAAAAACCCAACACTATTGCTTCTTGTCCAAAATTAATGTTACTGAATATTTTTTAAGATACCGATGTAACTATATTGTCAAAAGAATTGGTCTTATACAGTATATGATCTTGGCAGCATGAATAGTAACTGCAACTCAATGGAAAACAGTAAAAAATCTTAAACTGGACACTTCATACCAATCATTCTGGAATATAGTTATAATAGGGAAAAAATAACGCAGAAGTTGAGATTTGGCATTCCTTTGTGACATACACAGCGGAACCTTCATTTTCAAGACAACCCTTTTCACAAGCCTGGCAAATCTAGTACTATACTTGATGAGCTGATGAAGTTGATGGTCTTTACTTGGGCTTTGTTATTTTAACTTATTCTATGTGCCTACTTTATAGTTTTGTTTTTCATATTTTAATTTAATAATTGTTTTCTCTGTTTTATATAATTATAAAATGAAATAATAAAAAACAAATAATAATAACAATAACAACAATAATATTCTTAACAGAGTATCTATTGGATAGAATTATATATGAACAGCTACAAAAAGCCAATCCCTCCCAATCCCCATAAAATTACTAAAACCAGCACCTCATTTTCACATAGATCAGAAGGAAGCTGCGGGTAGAATGGGGCTGTGTCCTCTGGACTCTCATCTTCATATCCCCACATGAAATCTTTGTGCAGAAATGAACCAGTGGAACAAAGTATGTCCAGATGAAACCTTAACTACTACACTGAGCAAAGAAGGAACGTTTGCTCTGAAGTCGTAGCAAAGACAACAGCAGCAGCTGCTAGAAGCTACTTGGGAGCCTATTCTTTTCCCTATGCAAGCCACTGCGGGTAAGGAAGTAATGTTATGCAAATAAGGAACCAATGTCATCATATCTTAAATTCTTACACGTTCACCTTGGTATGTTAAAATCTCTTTTTGCAAGAGGGCTGTTTAGCAATGGTGCAATATGATAGGCTAACTAAAACAATAGTCGTTTCTGTAATTTGCTGTCTCAGACACTTAATTACACTTGCTTGGAAAATACTGTTTGTACGTCAAACGTAGGCAACTTGTTATGCACAGAGGCTTACATTAGAAAAATACAATTAGCAGTTTTTTTCAGCATATTCTAAGTTCATGTAATTCAGTGTTCCCCAACCTTGGGCCTCCAGCTGCTTTTGGACTACAATTCCCATCATCCTTGACCACTGGTCTTGCTAGCGAGAGATGATGGGAGTTGTAGTCCAAAAACAGCTGGAGGCCCAAGGTTGGGGAACACTGATGTAATTAACATGATAGACTACTAACTACCTACTTAGAGAGCCAGTGAAGTGCAGTAATTAGAGTGTCCAACTAGGACCTACAAGACCAGAGTTCAAAGTGGGGGTGGGCTGAAGCTCACTTGAGCATGAAGCTCACTGGGTGTTGGGCCAGTCACTATCTCTCAGCCTAGCCTAACTCACAGGGTTGTTGTGGGAGAAATGAGAAGGCGGAGAACCATGTACAGCACCTTGAGCTCCTTAGAAAAAAAGGTAGGATATAAATGTAATGAATAAACGAACAAATAAATAATGGGGAGCCTTTTTCCTTTTTTTCTGCTTTAGGACTAACTGTATTTCTTTTCTGAATGCAAAATATTTTATAAATGATTTCTGTGTCCAAAGGCACTCCACACAATACGCAATATTAAAAATCTACATTCTAAAAACAAAAAACAAACAAACAAAAAAGAAATGGGCGAGATTCCCTGGATTTGGCATGGAATAGGTTCTAGTTAACAAGTTTAAGCTTGAACTGGTTTGGATCAGGCCCAGGGTAGATCACCACTGTTCATCTGAACATATAACCATATGTAATTTAATTTCATCTCTTGCATTACTCACTAAAGCCCATATGCAAGCAATTTATTAGATTTCTAGGGTCCAATCAACAACCTATAAAGAATCATCAGAGCACAATGTCTGTCCTATATATATATTTCCATATATATTCCATCACAAAGTTGCCTACCATACCACTGCACTAACAATATAGTTCATCTCACAGAAACTGCATAGACGGCTGCCTGCACATTTTGCTCCACAACTTAAGTCTAGAGACATTTTTTTAAAAAATGAAAACTCAGCAACTGGAGGGCCTGCTGACTGAGGGTCCAGTACATCAGTACCTCTGCGCCTGCCTCTCAGCAGCACTGCATATAACAGATTTCGCTTGAATCGGAAAGAGGCTTACACACAAAAGCACTTGCACATGAATAGCAGTGCTTATGGTAAACAGCTGAATGTAGGTGATGGTTACAGGGGACATGGTCAACTGCACCAAGGGCACCTGATCACATCTCTAAAATGGAATGCAGAGATAGGAAGAAGAGCATGTAGCTCCCTTCCTTGTCCAAGCAACCACTGCCTACTTTTCCAGGTGACAAGATTTTGGTTCTTTCAGACTAATAAGCACGTGATAACTGCGGAAGTGTTGTGAATTTGAGGCAGAGATCATGTTGCCTTGGCTTCTCCAGTCCCTTATCAACAGAAAATAGCTACCCAATACCAGTGTTGCCTTTGTTTGCCACAGCTGTTTTTACAGTTTCTTCAGAGAAACTTGAAGCAAAGGTCAGTTTAACATAGTTACCCATGCAAGAAGCTGGCATGCACAGTCTGTTCTTAAAGAGCATTTTTTGTACCAACTTCCCCGCTTGTGAGATAAACTGCCCTCCAAGAACCAAATTAACTTAAATGACTTGAGATTTGAGTCAATCATGTTTGTAAATCATATATCCTGTTCTTTCAAGACAGAAATGAAAATGTCTGAAGTTTAAATCTTAAGTGAAGGTGCTCAATATATATGACTACAGTGGTACCTCAGGTTAAGTACTTAATTCGTTCTGGAGGTCTGTACTTAACCTGAAACTGTTCTTAACCTGAAGCACCACTTTAGCTAATGGGGCCTCCTGCTGCTGCTGTGCCGCCACTGCACAATTTCTGTTCTCATCCTGAAGCAAAGTTCTTAACCTGAAGCACTATTTCTGGGTTAGCGGAGTCTTTAACCTGAAGCGTATGTAACCTGAGGTACCACTGTAATTTTGGATGGGATGGATTTTTCTACTGTAGTATGTCAATTAATGGCAATGTGGCCACAAATGTGATACAGAGGAAAACTTCAGTTTTCATTAACCAAGACAATCAGAAGTGTATTACGACACCAGTTTTAGTTATACAAATAATTATACTAATACAGAGATCTGTATTTGTTTTACTTCTGTGATTCCAATACAGTACATCTCTCAGTCACTGTCCCTCTGGTGCTACTGCTCCAGGTGTAGCTATTAAGAATTTATGATAGTATAATTCATCAGCCTGCTATTCATTATGACACCAAACAAAATATAAAATTGATATATATATTACAAACCTTGAACAGAGCAACATGACAGTCGGGGTGTTTAAACTGAAATACTGTATAGAAATATTAGAAAAGTGGCAAAAGGAAATGGTGTAATCAGGGGCAAAACTAGGTAGGCTTTATTTCACCCAGGTCAAAGACCTGGTTTGGAACCCCTCATGTGTATTCGTGTACACACATGCACAAACAGGCTGGGAGCCTCAATGGCACCCTTTGGGGGGAGAAACCCAGCTAGCCCCCCCCCCCTGGCACTGGGCATAATTCAATAAATAGTGCTACTCTTGAAGAGAAAGAATTGCTGTTACTATTTGATATAAACTTATTTGAACTAGTTTTTCCCTCATTAAATAAATTTTAAACCATCCAGCACCCAAACAAAATATATTTAGAAAGAGATGACTGCACAATGTATTGCACACTAAACTAGCATAGTACTAAAAAAGCATATTCTAAGTATCCAAAGCTGTCAGTAAATGTTTTGCATGAGATCAACGTCCTGGCAATCAAAGATGCAACATATTCATACTGTGACACTCAAAAGCAAAGGTCCATAAACATTTGCAAGAGATTACTCCAGCTTTATCTAGGAACAGTTTGTGAAATGTTATCTCCGCTGGCATGTAAAAACAACAAACAATATTTTAAAGAATCTTTTCCAATACTGAAGAGCTCCTATAACCTAGATAACATGCAAGATTATTTTTAGTATTAATTGTGAGTAACTCAGGCTTCAAACTGTCCTACAGTTTAAACCTTCTTTAGACTATATATTAATTGGGGAGGTGTTGAGAGAAGCCTCACATTTTGGAGGCAATGAGCGGGAGGGAATTTCAGAATTTAAAAAAAACAACAGGAGGAAGAGAGGTATATAGTGTGTGTCTGCAGCTCATTCACAATCTTTATGGTTTGGTGAATAGTTTTACCAAAGCCACAATGAGACAGGATGGTAGCTGTCAAGTTGGCCATGAATATTTTAGAATACATTTCTCAAATATTTGTTGGCATAATTATTACAATCAAATAAACATTATGCTTAGGCTGCACAAAATTATAACTGCTAATAATATCATATCTTGTTTTTGCCAAGCATTGTTAACTGTAAAAACAAATGGTCCACCTAGTGTTAATATTCTTTACATATTCTTATCCTGAACGCAACATAAGTTAAACTTTTATCAATATTGTCACTATTTGGCCTTTCCACATTTGAACAAGTTTTGGAAGATATTGAATTAAATAACCTTAACAAACATAGCACAGCTTCATTGACACAGATACTTTTAAAGATATATTTGTTCACTACAGAGCACATAGCTATGAAGCATACCTAACATATGTCATCTATTGCGGAAGACTTTATAGCATAGCTTTGAAGTGAGAAAAACTTCCCTTCCCTTCCTCTCATAATGAGACTACCAAAAATAATTACTGCAGTTGACTGCAGAAAAAGTGACTCATTCATATGCTGTCACTACATCTGGAACATCCAAGAAGAAACACTCTTCTAGGTGTGTGTGAGGATGCCTGTGAACCTAAGGGCATCGCAGAAGATGATAATGAATACAGGTCGTGTAAATGAGCGAGCGTGCTAGAATTAGCAGGATTGAGCAGAAGTGAAAAACTGATATTGCAATGCAACAGGGTGGCATCCACTAGCATGCAACAAGCAAACTCCACATGATGCAGAGGTGATTAAACAGCATTAAGTATAGTGCTCACCAAATAGGAAATTCTCACAGTTACAGGTTGTATGTGTGATAACCATGCATGCTAAGGCTATATTTTAGATGTATGTGAAGTAGATTGCCTACTATGCTGGTGTAAAGAGAAGCCAGTTTATTGGGGAATTCCCTCAGGGTTTCACAGGTACATTTGGCAATGAAGTGGGGGGTTTTGGGGGGATAGTTCCATGCCACAACATGGTGCAATAAGGGGTGTGGGTGTGTAGACAATTAACAGTGGAAAGATGATTGCAAACAGCTGTTGTGATGGTAGAAACGTTTACACTGTTTGTAGGGTGAGCCTGGAAGAGTGCCGGGCTGCCATTTGGGGGAACACTAGGCTTCGAACCACATAGCCAAGAAATGCGACGGGATGCCCCTCTGCGGAGGGAAAACCATCCGAACCGCAGAACAGAAATGGGGAAAGGATGAGTCGTGCTGGGACTGTAGGTGGGGCACCGTCAAGACGCACCCAAAAAGAGCACGGCGGGAGGCGCAGATGGGAGAGGGGCTTGCGAGTGATATCTCCCTCGGGGCACAGCGCCTGGAGAAGGAGCAGCTGCGTCCTGGCGTTTGGAGCTGGGGTGCCCCATAGTCCTGTGTCACCATCCTAGGGGCTGCTCTGTGTGTGGGGTGGGGGGGGGAGGAGGAGGTGTTTGGTGGGGTGAAAAGGGCAGATAGACATCCTGAGCTGAGGAGAGACATCTGCTCAGTATGGAGCTACTGGAGGGTGGGGTGGGAATGCGGGACTGGAGCGCCCATCCGTCTCCCACTAAGGAAAGAGGCGCGAGTGGAGGGTGGGGGAGGGAGAGAGAGATGCCCTGAAGAGAAGGGGAGAGCAGTGACGTGGCTGGCCCTGTGGCGATAGGAAGATGGAGGGGGGGAGAGAGAAGAGAGGGAATAAAAGAGGCCGAAAAGAAGGAAGGCGAAACTACCACAAGAGGCACTGAGGGGAGGGGGAGTCCGTGTGGAAGGCGGGGGGGACGGCGATAAAAAGGGAAGCGGTTCCCGCCGGCGGTTGGCGAGGAGAGGAGCGAGCGAGGTACCTGAATCCGCTTCCTGTGTTTCCTCCGCTCCGCCATGTTGTCCCCGTCTGGTCTCCCGGTGACGTGGGGCTGAGGCGAGCGCGGGGAGGGGGGCTGGGAAGAGGAGGAGAAGGGGGGCAGATTTTGTCTGTGTGTGAGTGAATGAGAAAGGGAAGCACAGACACAGGGACGGGAGGAGGGGAGGGAGGGACAGCCGGCCGGCAACCTCGCGAGAGGCCGCGCGAGCTATTATGTAACTCGAGGGGAGGGGAGGATAAAGGAGGGCGGCCAGGCGCGTGGCGTCTGCTGGGTTCTTTTCCCGCCCTCCGGTTTACCTCTCGCGGGGGAAGGGAGGGGCGCTGAGGGCAGGTCGGGGGCAGCGACGGGGTCGCTGAGGGAGAGGGTTGAAACAAAACACTATGCGGCGCTTCAGAATAAATTGTGTGCGACTTATTTTCCCCTCACGCTTCTTATTGCATGTGCTGGGATGGCGTGGTGTTGAATATGCCTGAAGGTGTGAATGACCAAGAGGGCGTCTGTCCCTGAGGGGAAGCCGCTGCTCCCCACAGCAACTGCCGCTCGGGGACGCTGGGTCATCGCGTCGCCCTTCGCGGCGTTTTTACTTGTTTTGGTTATTAAACCAAATTTATATACCGCTGGCTACTGGAACAAAAGACTTTGAACAGTCGAAAAAATGCTAATCGAAGTGTCGGTAAAAGCAAACGAATTAAATTAAAATATGAAAGCATAAGTGCTAAAACTTGGCCTCAGGGTTAAAGTTACCATTATTTGGTAGGCTTGCTGGTAGAAAAATCCATGTACACGAGAAGCTGGACTAAAACAGGATGGTGCAATGTACATGCCTGTTCCTAACTCCTGAAGGAGGGGCTGCTGGTGGCTGAACCTTTAAAATAGCATTTGACTTGAACACCATCCTTTTTGCCAGATCTAAGGCAGGGCCTGCCCACCCATGAGGCAAGGTGCAGCAACCGCCTCGGGCAGCAGGATCCACGGGGACAGCAGATTCTGATGTAGGTCTTTGCTTACCCCTTCTTCCCTTGAAAGGAGGGGGTGCCATTTTGTGGTTTGTCTCAGGTGCAAAAAATGTGTTTGGCCGGCCCTGAAAAGCTGCTTTCAGCAAGATCTCATAGAACTTCTGCGAGATCTCGTCACTGCTGTGGCTTCTCAAGTCTCCCATGTTGCAGGACACTCTGTCCCCTGCTGCCAGAGCCAGGGAGATGTGGCTTCCAGGTTCCTGCAAGATCGCACCAACCTCTCACAATATCTCACCAAGAACCCACAAGTTGCAGCCGTGTGACCCCAGTAGGCGGGGGGGGGCACCTTCCCATTTGGCCTCGGGAGGAAAAATGGAATGGGCTGCCACTGACACCATAGTACCCAGGTCACATGAACTTCCCACTCTCTGTTCCCAGTCCCACTGAACCTCCAGAGCACCTTCTTGCAGTGCTTGTGGCAGCTTAAAATCAGCTAGGGCTTGACTCATCTGAGATGGGGAAAATATGTCAGTGTATCTCTGGCTGAGCCACAGTTAAGGAATTACACCAGCAGAGCCTGGCTACCCCAGAACCTTCCAGCTCAGAGATCTACTAGATCCTAAACCCTATGTGTCGTAAATCATCTTGGATTTTTAAAGAAAGGGTGGTAAAGAAAAAGTTACAAATAAATTAATATTCATAGAGATGATAGGGTAATTCTTCTGTTATCCTAGCCATCAGGTTTTTGAACAAAAATCTTGATTTGTCTGTAGAGGTTCTCTACAGCAATAGAATATCTGTCCCATGTAAAAGCTTATTCCTAACCATTGCAGTTTATTGTAGGAATGTTCACATTCTAGAGATGTATTGTTGCTGGGCAGGAAGGAATACAATGCGATAAGAATTGCAGGTTTTTAACTGAAGCAACAGTTGTAACGGGAAGTGGTTACAAGAGCTTACTCAAGTAACTGATTAAAACCCAACAACCTTGTTGAAATATCTGTCTAGGTTAGACAGTGGAAATTTACGTTAAAAAGTACTTGCTCTTGGTAATTCCCCAGAGAATAGCAAACAATATATTGATATTTATTGTTCTCGACTTTGGAGAAACCATAAAATATTCCACAACTGTTAAAAATGCACAACTGTGGTGCCTGACAGGTAGCATGTATATAAATAAAGTGTAGTTTGCAGCTTCTATCTCTTGGTCTTGCTTGACCACTGTATATAATGCTTGCCTTGCTGTTAAAGACGTTAAGGACGGGGCTGTGGTATCTCCTTTAGGGTTATAGCTTTGTGGTAGAGTACCTGCTTTGTATGCAGAAGGTCCCATGTTCAGCCCCCAGCATCTCCAGGTAGGGCTGGAATGCCCCTAGTCTGAAATGCTGGAGAGCTGCTGCCAGTTAGTGGAAACAAGCCAAGCTAGATGGACCAATAGCCTATCTCAGAGAATGGCAGATGAAGGTGATTGACTACATGGGCCTGGCAGAGATGACGAGCAGAATCCGAAACCAGGGAAGAGAAGCAGCGGAAGAAGAATGGAAAAAATTTAAGGACTATTTAAAGAAATATTACAATATTAATGAAAGTTAGAATGATGTTGGATTAGAAAGTAAACGGTTACTATTAGTAACGGTTAAGACAAGGAGAATAAGGAGGATTAAATTAAAATAAAATAAGGGAAGGTTTGCTGATTAATTGATTAGAATCTGGAATACAGAAAAGGGAGGCATGAGGAAGTCGGGGAAGTAAGGTAAAAGAAATTAAGAAATGAAATTGTACTTGTTTTTTTTGTTTGTATTTTTGTTTGTTTATGTATTTGTTGTGTTTATTGTATTGTTATGTTATGTTTTTGTGGTTATAAAAAATTCCTTAATAAAAATATTATTTTAAAAAAAAAAATAGCCTATCTCAGAATAAGGTGGTTTCCAGTGTTCCTAAGTAAGCCACTTGATGCCCATTCCCTTACTGCAAACTTAATACTTATGACTAATGGCACATGGTTCTTAGCTTTCCTGTATTTTTACTTTTCATGTAGACCTGATGGGCAGAAAATAATTGCATGTCCTTGCACACAGCTCCCAAGATTTCTAAATGCAATTCCTCATGAAATGAAAACATTTGAAAAGAAGAATGGAAGATGGGCTGTTTACACAGGCATTCCTTTGATCTATTGACCTGAGTCACCTGTTTTAATTGATGTATTGTTTCAACTGGATTGCTTTCTTGCATATGTTAAATATGGGTGTTTACCGTATATTTGAATTTATGTGTAACTGGCTTTATACTTGTAAACCACTTAAAAGCTATTTCCACATTAAGCAGCATACAAATGTAATAATAATCGTAATTATCTTAAATCTCTTCTTCAGAGAGAAAGAAATGGTTGTAAGTCAGAGGTGGGAATCCTGTGGCCCTTCAGATGCTGTTAGACTCTAACTCCCATTGGTTCCAGCCAGTATGGTCAGTGGTGATGAACGTTATAGTCCAAAAACATTTTGAGAGCCACAAGGTTCTTATCCCTGCTGTAAGTAGATCTGTATTCAACCTCCCTTTCCTCATGATTTCATCATTATTTGGAAATAATGAACCAAAAACCTTTCATGAAGCTTTTCCAGATAAAAAAATGTTACTTCAAAAGCAAAGGCATAGGTACTGTTTTGCTCACTCTTCCATGAGGTCACTCTTCTACAAGCAGCACAATAATCAGGTAGCTTTTGTAGTGCCAATTTCCTTTGAAAGAGAGAGCCCATGTTCTATTTAAAATCCTTGTAATAAAATCGTTTTGTTTATATCAGTTCAGAAGGGGAAATGATTATAGCAGGCCACAAAGCAAAATTCTTTGAGACCCTCAAATCCAGCAAGTACAGAAAACATAAGCCACCAACTGTAAGTAGCTCAGCCAGAAGCAAAGAAATAGCATGGTCATGATAGACTGGTAGGGGACTAGCAGAGGCTGAATTCACAACTGAATAAGTGTGTCCTGTTCCTGAACACCCTTGTGGTGAACAGCCTAATGAATAATCCTTATTTACAGAGACAAAGACTAAAAAGGATGTATCACTTGAAATAACAGCATACAGTATATCCACAAACTAAATAAAATATTAGAATTGTCAGTTACAGTAATTTAATAACATATTTACCCATTTTTAGTGAGCAAATGCTCTTACCAATTTGTGTTTAAAACCACAGTGATGTTGCTGGCAGATGCAGTGATGTAAATACAAGGTGGTAGTAGACTGGGTTGTTTAAAAGAACAAAGTCTTCATATGTTGTAACATCTTTTGACAACCCACTTCCAGCAGTTATTCTTAGGCTAATAATAATAATAATAATAATAATAATAATAATAATAATAAATAATTGGAATATATTTCTTTTTAGGAAAACAAAACATGTCTGTACTGCAGTTTAGCTTGCTTTCTCCTGATGGGTTTCTGTTCATTTTTCCAATGCCCTTATCCTTCTAAAGCTTGTGGAAAATGCTTGTAAAATACATCACCATTTTTTTGTTTTTATTTTTATCCTAATTATTTTGCATAGATTCATAGAACTTTTGAATGGCCAGAGACTGGTGGAGGAGGCTGAACCAATTGTTGACACACAGCAACTCTGAACGTGAGTCAAATATCCAGCGTAAAAATTGTGGGTTCACCAGACAGAAGGTGTCCTTGTTTGTATCCTTAGAAGGTCCCTTTTGTTTGTGAAAAAGGATGCAGTGTTGTGTAAGGTCCTGCTAATGAGAAGGAGGGAGGGATTTTTTGTCCATTCTTCTCTATATATTCTTCCAAGCAATCTCCCAAAGGATTCCACATCCTTCTGGAGCAAATCATCTATTCATTGCTTCAGATGCCTCATGAAGACTTTTATTTGCCCAGGCTTTCCCTGACCCATCCTGTTTTTATAATGTTTTGTTTTCCCTGTCAGCAGTCCAACAAAATAGCTAGAGGACCAAGAAGAGAGCAAGTATAATATCTGCAGAGCCTCCTGTCTTTACAGTTGTAACCCACTTGATGGACTATCATCCTGGGGGAATCTATACCTCTTCTGATCTCCTCCCACTTGCCCTTAGCACACACACCCCAGGAATACTAAGGGCAGCAGTGGAGCAGGAGGCCAGCAGTATACAAAGGTTCCCATACAAAGTTCCTTTTGGGAACTTAGGAAAACTCCCTTGATGCATTCGTATTTACTAAATAAATTGCACAGATTTCAGTTCTTTAAAAAAATAAATTTAATAAACTGTATTGAACACAGGTTACTTCACATTTCCAAAGTTTAAACTTTTTTTTACAAATCCACTGGCTTCATTATACTGCCTGTTCTACTGTGTCACTTGCTTCAAGTTTTCTGGTAGTTGATCAACTGGAAATCAGTCTGAGCTCCAACTACGTCAGATGTATTTTCCCTGCTTTCCGCAACAATCTGTTCAACTGTTTTTGAAGTTTCAGGGTCCTGGGAGCAAGGACTGGTCAGAGCATCGTGAGGACTGTTGCACTGAAGAGGCAATGGCATATCTGGAGGAGGTTCAGAAGTCTTGCCCGCAGCAGATGGAGTGGGCATGGACAAAGGAAGATTCATCATGTAGAATACATTGCCCAGCCGCCGGGACACCTTTAGAGAGATAAGCAATTACAGTAATTACTTTTTAAAAATAATGATTACATTTGATGCCCAGCTTAACTTTACACATACATTCTATAGCAAATTGTCCACAGGACTGATAAGGACATGACATTTGGGCCTTCTAGGTCTGGGTGATCCAGCCATTTCACGGCAGCAAATTGGACTAGTAAATTAATCAGGGATGTCTTCCATTGACTCTCCCTCTCCTCCAAATCTAGGCATGGCTGAAGTGCTTTGGCACAATTTATATTGAAAAAGGAAAAGTGGCACTTAATAGCAGCGGCGGAGCAAGCAGAACACTCAGTGGGGCCTCCGAGGAGTCTGCCTGCCTCCTCCCACTCAGCTGCCCTACAGCTGAAGGAGAGGTGGAGGGAAAACTGTTTGGGGCAGTGTGAAGCCTGCGGGTACCCAAGCCACCACGTCACTCCCAGGCTCTCTGCAGGCCCCGCGGTGAGTGCCACCCGCCATTTTGTCACCCCCCTCAGTGGTGACACCCGGGTTGGACCGTCCCCACCGCACCTCCTTCCTTCATCCCTGCTTAATAGTTCAGTGTTTTCCTTCTCTGCAAGTACTGCCATTTATCATGCTCTGAGCCATCAATAGTGCAAGTCATGGATTTGATCAGATAAGGTTAAAGAGAGGAAGGGAGAGAGAAGCTGAGGAGACAATAAGAGCTGCACAATGATTAAAATGAAAAACAACAGTACTTCAAGACCAATAAGGTTAATTCAAACTGACAGAAGATAGGTATGTAGGATGGACTTGCACGAAATCTTAATTGTTTGTATAGATAAAAGGGAAGTGGATTTTTATTAACCTTTTTTCTTTAAAAGAACAGCCAGAGAAATAAAGGCTAAAGTAAACAATATTTTACTAGTCTGGGGAAGGAAGGAAAGGGGGAAGCTGCTTCTTTTAAAAACATTTACACATCTCTTTTTTGGTTTTGGAAGTCAGTTTAATCATATGCGGACTACCAAATGTGTGTGCTGCATAAAAGTTAGAGTGCAGTCTTAACACACATACACACAGCCAGTGTTGATGACATTGGCATATACCTCGCAAGACGAATGCCTCGGAAGACGAAAAACTCGCAAGATGAAAGAGTTTTTCGTTTGTTGAGTTGCTTCGCAAGACGAATTTCCCTATGGGCTTGCTTTGCAAGACGAAAACGTCTTGCAAGTTTGTTTCCTTTTTCTTAAAACCGCTTGAAGAGGTGCAGTTGTGACTTTACCGTGCTTCGCAAGACGAAAAAACTCGAACGAATTAATTTCGTCTTGCGAGGCACCACTGTACTGTACAACATGCACATTGTGTTCTATAGATGGGAGACATATTGGATTTTCGCTCTAAATCCTGTACATCCTGTACCTTTCTCAGTTGTAATAATCTGTTAAACATGGTTTTATTGTCAACCATGTTGTAAATGGGATTTTTGGTCAATTTTACTGGACTGGACTAATTTTAACTATTCCAACATTGGCTTTGCAATGCACACTCAGTGATGTTTCAGTCTCTAGGTTAAATATTTCTAGCTATGATTGCTATTAAAATTCAGGGCAGTTTCAGCCTTATTTTGTGAGTCTTGGAATGCTACTGGATTCTGAACTTCATGTTGTGCTAGTGACTCTCCGGGTCTCTTGTTCCACTTTTGCACTTCCAGTTGGGTGTGGAAACAATGAACCAAGAGCATAGAAGCTGTTCTTTAATCATATCCTGAAAACCTATTGTGGAGATGCATGCATCTCAGTGTTTGAGCCAGATGTGGATATCGCTAAGATACCCTTCGTATTCTCAGTATTCCCAGCCTTTTTAAGCAGATCTGTCTAGTCTTATGTCCAGTTACATTTTTAAACAGCAGAGTATGTTGTGAATTTAAAATGTTACAGAAATAATTTCCTGCCTATCATTTGGGGTCAGGCAGAGAGCTCAACACAAGCCACAACAAGAGAGTGAAAATGCTAGACATACACACATTTTCTAGGACACATCTTTCATTCCATATTTTGATTTTCACTATGTCTACTGGCTGTACCTGAGACCGAATCTTTAATGCAGGTCCAAGTTTTAATCCCATTGTTTCCAAAAGATGTTCTTCTGTGAGTAGCGGTAAGGTTTCTCCATCAATGGCATGATCTTTAAATATCTTTAACAAAAAGGAAAATGTGGTTGGTGAAAACACTTTTCAATTTTTCCACATTGTGGCAATTACCAAATCAAAAGTAGCAAAAACATGCTCTAACTAGAGGAAAATATATTTGTTTAATGATACATCACAGTCACCAGGATAAATCAACAGCACCCTTTTAATTATTTCATCAGTGTGCCAAATCCAGAGTTTTGGTATTGTAGAAAAGTATTCCAAATGCTGTCCCTATACCTGTGCAACTCTACACTCAGAGTTTCACCAAAGTCTGAGTAGAAATAGTGCCGGAACATTTCATTTTGTGGGAATGTACAGGGATGCAGGAGAGGATATATTGACTGATTATATCCTTATCCAACTTGTGTTAACAAGTTCCCAAAATATCAGCAGAGTAAAACATTCCCCTTTATCTTAAGTTTGCAACAGTAGCGTTTGCTCAGGTTCGCTAGAACCTCTATAATAATCACTCTGGTAATTTCCCCTTTATTCCCTCTTAAAATACAAGACACGACACAGTCCTTTACAAAAGTATAAAAAGGGTTTACTCACATTCTGTTCACATCAGATCCCAGAAAGGAAGACTTAGGCTTAATAAAGTAATATACATTTGGTATCTATCTTATAAGAAGATAGTTCCTTTGTCCTCTCTTGGCTGGGAGCCAAGAGGGCATCTTTAGCTTAGTAGATGTTGCTTCTTCGAAGGAAGAGAGAGAGATGGCTGCCCCTGCCCTGTGCTTTTGTCGTTAGCTTCACAGGTGAGGCCACACCCACCTCTAGTCACACGCGGAGGAAGTCTGTCCCAGCTCAGAGGGAAACAGGAAGTTTACCTGCTGGCTGGACAAACATCCCTCCCCGTGTCTAAACATGTACACTCTAGGAATGTTGTAATTGACTGTTCCTGTGTTTCACATCCCACACATTTTGATTGGATTTTGATAGGTAAAGTTCCACTTTTAGATGTGGGAGATATTAGACCGACAGCCAAAAAATAACTTAATTTTACTGATTAGTTTATGTTTTGGATTTAAATTGTAACCTGTCCAAATCTCAACAATTAGTTTTCCTGGAGTGTCACTTTGAGAAGCGAGCGAATGGAGGTGGCTAGGCTATGCCACAGCTCACAACTTCTACTAGAATTGTAGAGTTGGAAGGGACCAAAAGGGTCCAACCCCCTGCAATGCAAGCATCTTATTAGTAGTCTACCAATACATTTTCTTGCCACAGGCATTTCATTCTCTGTGCCTCTTGGTTGGTGTCCATTAGAGGTATCCCTCAGAGAGGAATTTAGCCAATGGTTCCCTAGTTACCCCAGAGAGAGCCAATGTAATGCCTTCCAGATATTGTTGTACTGCAACGCCCATGGTCTCTGACCATTGACTATGCTGATGAGAGCCAGAGTCCAACAACATCTGGAGGGTACCAGATTGGCTACCCCAGCCTTTCAATGCTCTTCTTGCATCGAGTTCCCATTAGTCTCCCATTCAAGGTTTTGACCAGGTCTGGACCTGCTTAGCTTTACTAAGGATGCAGCATCAGGTACTCTTTGATCATTTTCTGTGCCAATGTAAATAATGCTTTAGCTTTTCTTCACACTATTGGAACATTTATTCCATGGCAAGTATTTCTAAGTAGTTTTTTTAATTTAATTTTTAATCAAAATATACAAAAATGTAGGGGCACAACTCCACAAAAACTGAATTAAATTAAGACCCATAAATTTCAGAGGGCAACTTAAGCCTGTTTCACACTCTCCCACTGAAACCAATGAGACTTAAACATCTTTGTTTTTGGCTGAACCTTAGCCAACAATTTCATATTTTGAAACCATTGATAGATCCCTTTGTAGAATATTAAACAAATATTTAATGTTTATGACTACCTGAATTCAACCTATATTATTACTTTAAGGGGAATGGTTTGGGAAGGAACAGGCCGAAAGGAAATATCTTTTTTGTAACTCCCATTGAGTCTTATGAGAACTGAATGCAACTGGATTTTCCTATGCTTTTCTTCCTTTTCCTTACAGTTCTTACACCAGAGTTCTTTTTGTTGTTAGTGAAGTTTGTTGGTTAAATAAAAGAAGTCAAGCCTCCAAGAACCATCATTCTCATTAAGAAAACCTCAACTGTTGCAATAACCTGTGCATAGTCTGAACATCCTGGAAGGCTGATGATAAAACTGTATACGTCTTCAACAGTCCATTTGCGGATATCTTCAATTGCAGAAATGTCTTCTCCATTCAGAATCAGGCTGGAAGTGGCTATGGGAATGGAAGCAAAAAATAGTTTTTGCATTCAGTGAGTGGCAAGCAAATCAAATCTTAACGTGGAGGTTTTGAATTTATGTTGTATGCTAGGGGTTAAATTAGATATTACACTAAAGCTGTGTGTAAAGTAACCACAACAGCCATTTCTCCTCTTCAGAGAAATCTTGGAACAAGATGATTTGCAACAGAGCATGATGAAGGGGAGGGGGACTTAGTTCTTCTCCTGACTTCTGTTTTTGACCCCCTCAGGGTTCCAGGATTCTGCCTCCCCTTTTCTGGTCATGCTTTGAATAAAATGGGTCACTGCACACAGTTTCGATGCAGCTTTTAGTTTATCCATGACAATACTCTGTATCACCATTGTTCCTTATCACCTATGATTCCATGCATATGGATTTCACACACAACCTATATGTAACACAGAATTTAGATTTCCTGAAAAAAATAGATTACTTTTTTAAAAAGAAAGCTTCCTGTAGTTATTGTAAAAAGCTTAGTTCTTGAAGTGGCAGAATTGCACTGCATGTTGCTACCTGTCTTCCTCCTACGTCTCCAGCCATTCCCTTCTACATCCCACACTCCAGAGATTATGAGCCTCTGGCCTGGAGGCCAAATGCTGCCCTCCAGGTCTCTCTGTCTGACCCTTGGGCCACTTGTTTCCCCAGCCGCCGCCACTGCCGCTGCCACTTGCTTCTCCCCAGGTCATTCTCCTTGAGAGTTTATGCCTGGCTGGAATATGTCCTTAAATTAGGATAATACCCGCTGCTTGCCTGGATGGGGGGACAGAGAGGGATGTGTGAGTGGGTGGAAACTAACCTACTGTAAAAGGTAAAATTTACATTTATTGCTCTGCCTACCTTTTGTCTCTGCTCCCATCCACCACTAGCAAACCCCCCCCATTAAGGTTGTTCAAAAGGGAATGCAGCCTATGGGTGGAAAAAATGTTCCCCATCCTTCATTACCCATACCCATACTACTGTCACCACTGTCCCAAAAAAATCCTTTCCTAAGGCTTTCACATTGGGCATAGCCGGGGGGGGGGGCAGCTGCCCCACCATCAAGTAGATAAAAATACTTAACTAAAAGTAGAAATTGTAGAAAGATTTTGACAGGTATTTATGAGCACTTGGGGTCAAAAGAAAATTTAAAACAACTGTTGTTGAGACATTTCATTCCGAATCTGCAAGACAGAGGAGGATGATAGGTGGGTGATCTGCCCCCCCTCCAACTTAAATCCTGGCTATGTCCATGGCTTTCAGGTGAGGTTTTGAAAAAGCAGGCGCCCATGTACAGCTCAGTGCTAAACACAGAAAACGGGTGCATTTTTGCCTTTTCACTTTTTAAAGGTCTCCAAAGTGTGAAATGCAGGTAAATTTAACTTACCTGATGGTAGCAGTGGGTTGCTGGGTACAGAGAAGCCATATGGCAGAGCAGAGAATGTGAACGCTGACGGATAAGTGTACTTCTCATCAAAGGCTGTGCAAGAACTGTTGGGATCTTTCTCATTTCCGTTGCTGCACCCATTTGCTTCGCTGGGCATTTCATGGCTGCCAGAGTGTTTTCTCAAGCCATGCTCGTATTCCTTGTCATTTTTGGTGGCTGCAGCAGAAGGCTCTGCTTGGACCTTGTTCTGTTCATGCTTGCTCAGCAACTCCACTTCTGTTTCTTTTTTGTCGTCTTTCTCTTCTTCAGCGGTTGCGGAGGAAGGGTCTATGCTCTTGTCCTCTGCTTGGCTCTTGATGCCGTTGGTGTTACACTCAGTGGCTTTGTGATTCCCAGCTCTTCTGCCAGGCCGACGGCCTCGCTCTCTTTGCAGAGTGCTGACGGGTGGGTATGGGCTCGTGGCCATCACCATGGTGTTGCCGTGAAGTTCATCAAGAGTAGTACGATGAACGTACAAGTCGTTAGGAAGATGGCCCTCAGGTACCCTGTGCCTCCCTCGGAAAGCAACTGGGCTAGCCGGCATGCCGTGATAAAGAAAGGGGCCTTCCAGCCCCAACAATCCCTTGCGGTGAGCTTTCTCTATTTCTTTTTGTTGGAAAATGGCATTCATTTCCATCTCCATCCTATGCAACGAACATGGTATAAGCAATGAGGAATGCATAAAAGGAGATGAACTATTTAGCCTTCTCTGCCTGAGGCCTTGAGAGAGCCACTTTATATAATGCAGCTGTTCATGTGAGCTCAGCATATGGTTAGGCAATCACATGAAAACTTCACCAAAGCTGGAAAACAAAGAGTAGCTCTCATGCTTGAACATTGACGCAACTTATATGCCCCCTTCCCAAATGAGCATGCTTCATTTCCCCATGGAGGAAGCTCAGTGTGCATAGGGCCCCCTTCAGATTAATGCAGACTCTGTTGGCCAGGGGGCATGGCTGATATATGCTTCAGCGTCTAAGGAGCATGCTTGCCCAGTTGTGCCTGAGAGCACCTTCATGGATTCATACTGAATGCCTAAAGAGGAGTCATGTTGAAACTCTTAACCAATTCCAGGCCACAAACCCAATAATACTGCTTAGCTGACTTCATACTGAGGATAGACTGCCAGTACTTTTGTAGGAGGGATACAAGTCCATACTGGAACTTTAAGGTTGTGCAGTTAAAGTGTGCTGTCACTGTAAGAACAAATTTTTTTAAAAAGCCCAGGAAAGTGTTGGGGAAATGCTCAGAAATGTGTGGGATGAACAAATGAGTAACAAGAAGGCATGTAAGCACCCAACAAGCAAATCAAGATGAATAACTGCCCCATGAACAAATCAGAGCAAATGTTCAGTAAAGACAAGACATAGTCTAAACACCATGTAAACTTTGTGCAATCAAACCAGGATAAATACTGAACAAACGGGTTACAAAGAGAACATAAGAAAGCCTGCTGGATCAGGCCAATGGCCCATTTAGTCCAGCATCCTGTTCTCACAGTGGCCAACCAGATGACTGGGAAACCTGCCAGGAAGCCCCAAGTGTGAAGTATGAGTGTCAAAGTGTTAAAGGTGCCCAACTATCTTAATTCACTCTAGTAGGACAGTGAAGAAAACTAGCAGAAAAATTAAGAGCTCTGCCTTTCCCCATTATTATTCCAAGTTCTATTGAAATTACTCTACCTGGCAATATTCTGTTTCTGAACCAATTCCTGCCGTCTGGTTACAGCTTCCATGGATTCTGGTTGGAGGAAACTGTAGCCTAAAAAAAATAATGGGTAGAGGGTTAAATATTATTGGTTGAATAGTTATGTCATGTAAATGCAGGTTAATGCACACAAAACAAACGAAAGGGCAGCTATTGGAGAGAAGAATAGCTACAACATGTAATCATGCAGTGATGTGCATTTTTTTAAAAAGCCTCAAGGGTTTCTGCAAAAGAAGTAGGGCAAGTGAATTTCAGTTGCAGACTCGTTCACTATCTAGCAAACGTCCTGGCACTTCGCTGCCAAGGTCTGTGTCACACAACAGTTTCCCTAGCATTGCTATTTAAGCCTGCACCCTATCTCATGCAGTGCCCTAGATGAGGGCTTCATTCCTGGGCTTTGCAATGTGGAAATCTTAAAACTTAAAAAAGTTAAAACTTAAAAAAGCTCTGCTGTCTTCCTCTCAAAGGCCTGACCCAGTCATTGGTGAGGAGCATTTTCCCTGGCCACTAAATACCAGTTGCTGGGAATCACAGGTGGGCAGAATGCTGTTGTACTCATGTCTGGCTTGCAGGATTCCCAGAGGCATCTGGTTGGCCACTGTGAGAACAGGATGCTGGACTAGGTGTGCCACTAGCCTCACCCAGCAGGGCTCTTCCGATGTTCTTAAGTTCCTCACTTCCTGGAGAACCAGATTGACATTATTAACAGGCACCACAATCTGAAGTATATTTTACTTGTAAAGAAGCCCCACTGATTTCCAATAGAACTTGCTTCCAAGTTAAGTGCTTGTTTGGATTGTAGCATTTAAACACAAAAGTTAAGTGGTTTTCCCCACCCTTACCCCCACTGAATATTGTGAAATTTATGGTGCATAAAATCATTTAGTGGAGCACACTGGCTACCAGATTCCACAGTTGAGGTCTGCATGCATTGGCAGTTTTCAATCCAAATCTTGCAACAGATAACTATTTGAAAAATGTTACATGGCATAGAAATGTTTGCTAAGAGGAAGAGTGAATGTATATTTTGTATTGTATCGAGGAAAAGTGAAAGATGCCTATGTGTTCTGGAATCTGTCTGACAGTTGAAGAATTCCAAGCATGTGAATGGACTGTCTCAGTGACCCAGATTCTGATTGCTTGTTAACATGGCACATCCTTTCCCCACAGCCTGTAATAAAGAATTATGGTGTATTCAATATTTCTACCCATAGATGGCAGTCTAGCCTTTTCACATGGTCCAACCCCTCATGGTTCCTACTTCTCAAGGTGTGTTTCTGGTTGTTGGACAGTGTGTTTTTAATATTTCATCGTATCTGCTAATGTTATTTAGAAATGGGATCTGCAGCAAAATGTTGCACTATGGTGTGGTCCTGTTCAGTGTTCCAGCCAGCCTCCTCTATTCCATTCCATTCCCCCTCCCACCTCAGTTTCTGAACCCACCCACCGTCTGCAACAGTCAGTCAGTAGTCCATATCTACTGAGCATGCTCAATCATTGGGCATACTACCTGCAGATGGGTGGACAAGCAACAACTGATTGGAGGGCTAGTAGTTTTTTTTCTCTTAAAAAAATTATACTTCTGCAAATTATGGTGCTTTGCTGGGCCCACTGGCACCTCCCACTTGTGCATGGGAAGTACCATGTGGGGTACACAAGCTGATTAACTAATTGATGAGATGTGCATAACTTTGCAGCTATGTATTCAACAGTAGCTCTGAATCACAGAATCATAGAGTTGGAGCAAGATATAAGCTGCCTTCATTTTCATTTTTACATGTAGCAATAGCTGGTTTTCCTTACAAGTTTGTTTTTTCAGTCTTGATCCCCAAATGTAGAGGAAGACGTGGGCAGGAAGGAACTGTTTCAGGGCTTGCGTCACCTTGCCATATTCCTTGGATTCACAGCCAGCATGGCCGGTGACCAGAGGTAATTCAGCATCTGGAAGGCCACAAGTTCCCCAGCCAAGCACTATGACAACCGTTATTGATGGGTGAGAATGCTCCAGCCATCATTATCTCTTACCTGCCCCTTGGTAAACACGGTTGGATAAAAGGTTTGGCATGGTGGCATGCTGTGGAACCGAAGGACCAAGGTGGGAAGCTACGTGAATCTGCCTGGGATCAGCTGGTGCCAACATCTCAGTTGAAGGTAACAAATCTCTAGGATGGTAGAGAAGTATCTGGTTAAGGCAGGGACATCTTTGCAGCAGTTACTATAGAGGAAAGCTGTTCAGTTGATAAATTTATCTAACATTAATAAAAGTTGAATAAAAACAGGATGGCAAAATATTTTGCTGCCATATAAATGGCACACTAATTGGCAAAATAGACCAGACAGCCTATGGTTACTCATTCGGTATCCAGAGCCCTGGAATACAGCTATAATAAACACTTGGCAGAGCCACTGCCCCTACTGATGAGCAGATTGCCTGCCGATGGACAGAGCATGATAAGAGTAGAAAGAGACAGTGCCACAGCTTGCAAAGTGGGGGGAGTCGGGGGGGGGGGAGCTTAAAGCATTTTTAGAACTGCCAATCAAATATATGCTATTTTATGCTTAGACATTATGCAACTAATACAATAACTTGTGGGTATCAAACAAGACTGTTCTTTTACCATCCAGTGCTTATACTCTGTAGAAAACCAATGCATATTTAAAGGCTAATTTATGTTAAGTATGCCAGACTCACATTTCTTACCCACCACCAATAAAGGGCAAGTTCAGTAACAATTACACAAAAGCCACCACTAGCATTGAGTTGTTAGAATACCCCTGCTCCCTTCGCAGAGCTTCCAATCCCAGCATTTCCTGGGAAGAGGGATTCATTGTTAAACAATTTTGAGAATTGTAGCTTTATAAGAGAAATTGTGGGGAGGGAGTTTCCTGACAACTCTTAGTAACAAACTACAGTTCCCATGATTCCTTGGATAAACCAATGCTTTTTAAAGTAGTATGATACCACTGTAAATATATGGTGCAGATGGGACCTTAGTTTAGTCTTCAGGTCAGCTTTTTCCATCCAGGTGTTCTCCAGATGTTTTGGGTGACAGTTCTCATAATCCATAACTAGTATAATCATTCTTTAAGCATTATGACAGCTGCAGGCAGAGGATGTGTTTTTTCCTTCATAATTAATAGTTTAGACAAAGCCTCTTTTAACAGTTGAAAGAGAAATACCTTTCCATGAACCGAGGCTCAAACTGTGTAGGAATGGCTTGGATTCTCTGCTGACCTGCTCCCATTAGTTGTGGATTTACTGCCATCATCTGGTTTCTCATTATAATCTCTTGTCGCTGTCGCAATTCTAACACAAATCAGACCATGTTTCTTTGAGTAAATATATATCATAGATGCCAGAAATCAGAGTCCAAACCAAAAATTATCTGAAATAGTATCTTCACCCCCTTATTTCAAGGTTCTAAGAATTCCATTGCTAAATTCAGTTGATAAATTTATCTAACATTAATAAAAGTTGAAGAAAAACAGGATGACAAAATATTTTGCTGCCATATAAATGGTATTTTATGGGATTAATTGCAATCAGTAAAATAATTTGCAATTTTCCCCACTTTCCCACTTAGATATTGTTCTTGTGCAACAGATATCAGTGTGATACTGCACATAAACACATAAATTACACATATAATTTAAAAACAAAGTGAATATATAATGAAATGTGGAGAAACTTTTAATTAGGTGGAGTAGTATGGTAGCCATTGCTCTCAATATCAACCTGCCAAAGTTCTCTCACTATATCTCTATCTATTCTATTCTATTCTATCTATCTAATCTCTCTCTCTCTCTCTCTTCTATTTTTTACCCACTCTTCACCATTAGGTCCCAGGAAAATAGATTTTTAAATATTAAAAACTGAAATGTCACAGAATTAGGGTGGGTCCTGAAAACATGCATCTCGTGTGTTAAAAGCCAGGGTAAAGATGTTTGTCTTCAACATATGATAGCATACCCCTCAACCGTTCCGATTTGAGTGGGACATCCCAGAATTACAGAAGCCATCATCACTTCTGATTGGATCCTGGAATGTTCCATTTTTTGGTCTCATGCTCTCGTACAAATCACCTGCCTCACACCAGAGTGCTGGACCAAATGGTGCTAATTTTTTGGTCTTCTACTCTTATGCGAATCAGCTGGCTCCCACAAGCATCCCAGTGTTGACTAGTAGGATGTTGGAGGGTATGCAACAGAAACTACATAATGAGGGCACATCTGTGGGGAGGGAATTTCACAACCTAGGAGCTGCCCCTTCCCAGGCCACTGCCTCCCCTCACTTCTAGGGGTGGTAGAACTTCCAAAAGGGGACCTTCTGCTGATCTTAACACACAAGAGGATCGCTAGGGAAATGGGTGGTCTTTGATATATTTGGGGCCGAAGTGTTGGTCAGTATTCCATCTTACCGCCTGCTGCCATACCACTTGCTAACCGGTATAAATGCTTGTCTTCCAAGGTTCCCTGTTCCCCAAGGACTGACATTTTTCTCATGTGATCTCGAGGAGTCATGGAGGGATGCAGATGGCTTTTCCACTAGTTATTGGTGAAACTGGTATGAGCTGAGAGGGGGGGAAAGAGAAAGCATGATTTATAATAGAACAGATATGTTGTAAATATCAATGATACATGAGAGGAATATAAAACTGTACAGGTCCTGCTTATCTGAAGGACTACCTCCCAGGCCCTGCCAGAATGAAATCAGCTAAGAATTCTGGAGGTACCATCTATATATGATAAGCTATTTTCAGACCCAGTGTGCTTGTCATGGTAAGAAGAAGTATAACAGCTTGAACAAACAAGCAGGCTGGCATTGCACACTGGTCAAATTGCATGTATTAGACTGCTCCTTTTTCTAAAGCTGTGGAGAAACAAATGAGAGGCTGGCTTAGTGTTACATGTGAACCAGAACTTATGGTTTGTTCATCTCCAAGCTTTGTTCTTGCCATAGGCCTCAGGTTGGAAACTGGGGGAAACAGAATGCCGGACTATATTGTGCCAGTCCACTGAGCCATCTAACACAACAGGCAGCAACCACCTAAGGTCTCAGGCATGGGTCTCTTGTAGACCTCCAGTTTTTGGAGGTCCTTTCCGGTACAGATGGTAGGTACTGAAAATGGAACCTTACGCATGAGGATGAGGGGATCTTCCCTGAGCTATGGCCCCTCCAGATAAGGACTGTGAAATAGCTAAGAACCTTGAAGCTGGGTTTGTGTAAAAGAATATGCACCAGCTGTCCAAGACTGCATTTGTGTAGGACTCTCTGCTGATCCTATTCCGTAAATCCGGACTGTACAGCACATTATAGGGATGAAGACAAGTTAATCTCTGCTTTTAGAGTTTTACCCTCAGCAAACCCTTCTTGGCAGCAGGCAGAACCACTCACCTAGTGCTAATTCTGTCTCGGTTTATTAGGCAAAGGGTGGAAGGGCAGAATCTTTATGGACTAAAAGCACTTCCATACAGTTAATCATGTTATGAGAGCCCAAAAGTGTGTGTGTCCATTCTGTGCAGAGGGTTGAAGAAACAGATTTTAAAAATAAACAAAAGTCTAAGCTCTTTATCTGGTGACATATGTTCTACTGTTGAAAATGCTTACTCTTTTCCCTTCAATTAACTTTCAGTTTTATATGTACAGCCAAGGTCCATCTCTGAAACCTTTTTAGAATCTTTAGCGCAAGAGAGCATATTTAAGTGCTAATTCATGCTTTGTATTTATATAGTTGTAGGTTCAATCTTTGTGGCTCTAGTTCAGCCAGCCTGATGCCTTCAAGTTGTTTTGGACTACAACTCCCATCAGCCCTGGTGTAAAGTAAGTACAGTGGAGGCATTATTATTATTATTATTATTATTATTATTATTATTATTATTATTAGTTTTGGGAAAGGAACCTTGCTGTGAACAAGATAATGAATTTGGTGTATTCCCAGAACAAAAGGGAGCTAATGCTGATCAAAGACAGGAAGTAGAAGATAAAGGGCAGATCCACACCATACATTTAAAGAACATGGCTCCTCCTCAAAGAATTCTTGAAACTGTAGTTTTCTCCTCCCAGAACTACAATTTGCATATACTTACCAAGCCTCAGCTCCCAGGATTCTTTAAGGGAAGTCATGTGTTTTAAATGTGTGTTGGATGTTCTTTAAGTGTATGGTGTGGATGTGTCCAAAGACAGAAAGTGAGTGAGTGAAGCCAAGAATCAGAGCATGCTATAGTAAATTAGGTAAGAGAGGTTCAGAGTAATTTTTCTTGTGTTTAGATTGATGGGAAAGAGATTTTAAGTAGCTTCTTCAGAAATTCCCTGTAAGATCATGGGAATCAACAGAGAATATGCTGCCTTTAACAAAAGCTCCAGAACTTACTTCTGCACCTATCCCAACCTCATTCATGCCTTCTCTCAGAAAAAATACTTGAATTATTATGATGTGTATCCACATACAATCCTATAACAAAGTACTCAGGGTGGTTTACAATAAAAAGCAGGGGGAAATACAATTCATACAAATTGATCCTCAAGCCATAAGCTGGAGTTCTTGGTTTTAAATGGCTTCTGTAGTTAGTAAAGTTACATTGGTTTAAATTAAGTGGGTTGAATCAAGACTTGAATAATGCTTACAGTAGACACATCACAATCAATGGGATGTAAATTTGTCATGATCCAGTCCAAGGATTCAAAATTAACTGACTTGTGGAAAGGTTGCTTGTCTTGTACCCCACTAATAGCATCACCATGTAGAGATAATTACAGCATTGCTAAAAATTAGAAATATAAATTCAACAAGCTGTTACTTTATTTGTTTAAAACATCTGTGCCCTGCCTTTCCACATTTGGCCAATCCCATTTATAAGATTAAAAATAACTCAAACACAATAACAACAAATAACAATTTTAAATGACTGTCAATTATTCATAAATATTAGATGATTATCTGAACATTACTTCTGGCGCCAGGTTCCATATGTAAAGCAACCACTTTCTCAACAGGCAATATTAAAACAACTGGCATTTTTATTACCCTGATGTTCCATATAGGTTACGATCATTAGCCATTGTATATACTTACAGCAATTGCCAAGACCTCAGTTTTGAAACTGGGCAAGATTGTATGAATATCCAAGAGCTTGTGACTTCGCTGTGGATCTTTTCTTCAGGCTGGTTGTGTCGCTTGGTTGGCTTTTAAGACACATTGGGATTAGCCCATCAAAAAACTCTTAACTAACGATGACTTTGCTTTAAATACAAACTCAATTTATCTTGATTAGCCTTCATCCCTGTGTTTAAGCCCTCCCCACTCTGACATCACAGGCCCTTCTCCCAGACCATCTCTCAGGAGGGCTGTAAAAAAACAACACATAATTACTTACAAGTAGCACATTCCACTGAGCTGATAAACCTATTTTAACATTTAACCTGTTAAGCTGGTGTTAGTCTTTAAGGCAATTGGTGCGTCCTCTGAAAATCTGAATTGTTCCTGAAATTATGCACTTGGCAACAGAAAAATGATCACAATTGTTCTGACTGTTATCAGTCCACAATTGATTTTTTAAGAAGCTGTTTACTTCTGCCACATGACAGGTCTGTTGCCCCATAATTACTTATCCTGTAGGGCTGGAAAGATTAAAGTGCTGTTAAGCACACTGTGAGGCTAACAGGCGGATCAGATGGTTATACTGCTCAAGCTCACAGTTTACTCTTTAATTCTCCCTGTCAGTTAGTTAACACCTCTCAGGCTGAACTGAGATGCTAAGGGCCTCTTCACAAGTTATCCATTTCTTAGTGAGATGTAGGGACAGGTCAAATTACCTGTTCCAGGTAGCCTGACACATTACAATTAGAACTGGGGTGATTAATACTGACAACACCCCCTTGTCTGGTTTCAGAGAAGCACTCCCTTGCCAAGGACATATAACTGGAAGCTGCAGTCGGTTGAAGACAACTTGGCCCAGCCCACGCAAGGCTAACTCTGCCCTGATCTCCCTTTTCTCAGTACAGTATTCACTAACTGAAGTCTGGCTTTGACCTTCCCCAGAAAAGACCTGCATACCTTGTTATATGCCACTTCCTACTATTACTGTACTTGCTCAAACTTCTTCTGCGTTCACCAGACTTGCATGGGAATGATGCATACTGCTTTCAGTGGCGTAGCGTGGGTTGTCAGCACCCGGGGCAAGGCAAATAATTTGCGCCCCCTAACCCGTGGATTTGCGCCCCCTAACCCTAACCCCCAGATGTTGTGCCCGGTGCGGCCGGCCCACCCTGCACTCCCCACGCTATGCTACTGACTGCTTTACTGCCTGTACCTTGGATTTGTAATCAAACTTTACAAACTAATAAGAAGATTAATCTACTGGGTCACCTGTTATGCCAGATGATGCTAGGCCTGCCCTCAATTTTTGACGTCATGTGCCCCTGACTCCCTAAAGCAGGGGAGGGAAATGTCAGGCCTGAAAGCCAAATTCAGCCCTCCAGACCTCTCTGCCTGGCAATGCCCCTCACTGGCTCTGCACGATGCCCTCTTCAGGAGTTTTTACCTGGCTGGAAGTGCTGCTGAAATGTCATCATGTCTATTGCTTGGTCAGTTGGAGGATGGACAGGTGTTTGGGTGTAAAATGTAAATTACTGTATGAGTCTGTAAGGGTAACAACCATTGCTCAGCCTTCTTTTTCCTCTGGCCTCTCCCACCAATGCCGTGTGGCACTCAAAAGGTTGCCCACGTGAGAATGTGGCCCTTGAGCTAATATTGGTTCCCTGTCCTAAAAGGCTTCTATGCAAATTTGGGCCCCGTAGATTCATTCAGGAGAACGTAGCTGCTGGTATAATAATGCGGTCCTAAGTGTGCTCCATGCATACATGCCATCTTGGAATGCATCTAACTGAACCACAAGGTGGCATTCAATGAAATTTTGCCCAACATAGACCCATTGAAATCAATGGACCTAACTTAGTTGCAGGGGAAGCGGGTGGCGCTGTGGGTTAAACCACAGAGCCTAGGACTTGCCGATCAGAAGGTCGGCGGTTTGAATCCCCGCAACGGGGTGAGCTCCCGTTGCTCAGTCCCTGCTCCTGCTAACCTAGCAGTTCGAAAGCACGTCAAAGTGCAAGTAGATAAATAGGTACCGCTCCGGCGGGAAGGTAAAAGGCATTTCCATGCACTGCTCTGGTTTACCAGAAGCGGCTTAGTCATTCTGGCCGCATGACCCGGAAGCTGTACGTCGGCTCCCTCGGCCAATAAAGCGAGATGAGCGCTGCAACCCCAGAGTCGGCCATGACTGGACCTAATGGTCAGAGGTCCCTTTACCTTTTTTTTAAAACTTAGCTGCATTTATTAATTTTGACGGGTATACCATGGGTAAAACTTAATTGAATACTTAGGGTCACCATATTTCAAAAAGCATTTTCAAAAATGAAAATGCCAAAAGACCCAGGGCAAACCATCACCTTTGGGAAATTCTCCCTAGTCGTCACTTATGTCTTCGAAATCCCGGTAGTGTCCAGGAAAATCTGGACATATGGCAGCCCTAGAATACTACCCATTATGCTCATGGACTGCGGTGGCATGCCTGGTATGGGTCTGACGCTTTGCACATCCTGTGGAGAGTGCAGGGATTGGGAGGGCAGTGAGAGCGAGGAACTCATCACAGGGCCATCAGCAGGCACTGAGGCTTTCTAGCTCCAGCACAGATTGATGAAGTCATTGCTGTGAGCCAAGGTCCAGTAGACTCTGGCCTGGTAAAACAGGGAACTTAGGCTGGTTCCTGACAGAAACTATAATGAAATTCAGCAAAGAGAGGGGCATTACCCTTCCACTATCAGATATGTTTAGAATTTAAACAGGTTCCACACACATAATATTTGCTGCAATCGGGGGAGCAGGGACTAAATAATAAATAATGAAATGAAGCCAGTAGTTTTGCAAACCCACCACCATATACTGACAGGCAGAGTGGAACCCAGAGAAGTTCTTTCAATACTGGGGAGATATACTTCCAACTGGTCCCAGTCAACAGCCTGGCTCCGGGGTATGAAGCATCTGGCCTTCCAGGCGTTCTTGGGCTCCAACTTCCAACTAGCTCAGCCAGCATGATCAAAAGTCAGGGATGGTGGGAATTGTAATCCAGCAGGAGGGCCACAGATTAGCCACCCCTGGCCTAGTGGCCACTTTTTGAACTAACCAAAGTTTCTGAATGGTCTTCAAAGGCAGTCCCATGTACTGTAGAACACATTACAGCAGTCAACCTTAGATTATACTGGTGCATGTATGACTGTGGACAGGCTATCTCCACCCAGGAGAGGATGCAAAGGGTTTTGTTGCAGAGGCTACCAAGCTTACCTAGGCTTCCAGTGTCAAAGCTGGATCCAGGAGTACGCCCAGCCCTATTACCTGATCCTTTAGGGAAAGTGCAGTCCCATCTAAGACATCTTGAACACCACCTTCCTGAACAAATAGCTACCAACACAATCCTCATCTTCTTGGGACTGAGTTTCAGTTTACTGCCCTGCTTCCACCCCCATTACTGATTCCAGTCACCTTATTTAATTCTAGATGGTGCTTGGATCTGATACAATGGGTAAGCTTTGTCAAGCTGCTTGGCAACAGTGACCACAATGCTCTTAAGTTCAAACATACATGTGGGTGGGAATGTCAGACAGATGAGCTTTTCTGGAGACCTGAATTAATTGCTTCTTAACAGCCCAGCAGGACTTGCGTGCTTTTCTGTTTCTTTTTTACACTCCCTAGGTTAATTCTTGTCTACCTTAATTGTGGCATTCTGGTTGGCATGTGCAACAGAGTTGCTGCAAAAGAGCTTAAAATCCAGTTTTTATCATTCTTGGATCTTTCCTGTGGCTATTTTTTTTAAAGGTCACTTTATTCAAACATCCTCTTCCGGACTATCTGTACTGAGACACTAGCCTCTGTCTGAAGATCTGGCTGTGCCAGACCCCCTTTCCATATATTTGCATTTGCTTCCTTAACGTTTCTCTTTCAAAAGTGCCAGGGCATTTTCTTAGTTTCTAGGGACACTTAGAGAACACATTCACATTTCACTTGAAACTATGTTTAGGGAAGCTTTTAATGTTTGATGTATTACAGTATTTTAATATTTTTTTGGAAGCTGCCCAGAGTGGCTGGGGAAGCCCAGCCAGATGGGTGGGGTATAAATAATAAATTATTATTATTATTATTATTATTATTATTATTATTATTATTATTATTATTGAAAGGGACAACATCTGACATCTGTTCAGCACAATCACTAAAACCTAGTTCAAATCACTAAACCTGCTTAAGGTGTCTTAAACCCTTTCTCAAAAAGTTCAACAAAATCTTTAGCCTTCTGCTTCATTGGTGAAAAAGAAGGATCAGAATCTCTGCTCTACAATACTGCCCAGGGCACTTCCTGCTAAGGGAGCAAAAGAGAAATGTCAACTTCATGCTTGGCTTGTGTGCTCCCAGCTGCATCTGGCAGGCAGCTCTTGAGAAAAGGATGCTTGTTATGTACTGAGTTGAATAGGATCCAAACTGCAGCAGTCTGATTGGTCCTAGAACAATAGGATCCAAAAGGCAGCAGTCTGATTGGTCCTAGAACAATAGGATTCAGAATGCAGCAGTCTGATTGGTCCTAGAACAATGCAGCAGTATGATTGGTTGGCAGGAACTACCCAATCATGCTCCAGATAGAAGTGAATCCACAACCTGATTGGCTTACAGTAGAATTCCGGAATTAGCCAATCATGTGCAGCCCATTGTGTAAATAATGTATATAAAGCAGATACTTTGAGGGGACATTCATTCATTCCTCCTCACCCCTATGAGCTGAATAAAGAGCATGAAATCACTTTGCGACTCTGAGTATATTTCAATGCTAAACTAGGTAGATCTGTTGGCCCACTCCAGCTGGGCTCCTTTTATGTCAGGAGTGGGGAACCTCAGACCTGAGAGCAAAATATGGCCCTTCAAGCCTCAGGACTCTCCCTCATCCACAATGTGCATTGGGGGGGAGGGAGACCAGGGCCACAGCTAGTGGCTAAGAGCTAAAGCCCCCTAAACCCAATCAAAGGATTCAGATCTGAATAGGCCTTGCTGGACTATCTGTTTTGGGAGGGAAGGGATCATGCACTCAAGTCAAACCTTGTGATTCATGTCACATGCAGTCTGGTCCTTAAGAGCTTAAGTCAGGGGCATACAATGTTTTAAAACAATTCAGTGTTAACACTACAAAGCAATAGTAATTCTCTAGTACTGTATTATCTCTGTGTACTTTTACTGTGATCTGTAAATCCATATACTAATTATATTTAATATTGCTCTATTTAGTTAATGATTCATGAACTGGAAATAAAGTGATGCTGGCATTAATATTCATCATAAGTAATATTTAAAATGTGACCTATTAAACAGCCATGGCAGTGGAGTTCTCCTTAATCAAGCCAAACATCTGTATTCCAGATGGAAGCATCAGTGATCCTTAGTCATGATGATTTTAATTAGCCTCTGGCAATTAATGTAGCTTGCAGGCCTTGATTGAACTCATCAGATTACTTATTCATGCAAATGCTTCAGTGCAAGGGGATTACTTTTGATATATTAAGGGCTAATGTAGTGTAGGAACTAACAGGCTGAGCAATGAAGCTGGAAATAAGCTTTTTCAAAGCTTGCCTTGACTGTAAACTCAGGATATGAGCCTCAAAAATACCCCCAATGGAGGTAATAATATTGACCTACTTTACATGGTCGTTGTAAGGATTAGTGAAATAATGACTCAGTTCAAATCATGGCAAAGCACAAACATATATGAGAGCGCAGGTTCCTGGAGAGGAGATCGTGGGCACTGTGTTCTTTCTCTGGTTCTCACACTACCTCACAAAATATGTTGTAGTTTGGCTTAGCATATCATCCAAACTCGTGGTTTGTCCCCTCTGGACAAATCATGAGCTTGTAAACCAAGAAGAAACCTTGGTTACAGCTTGTGGTTTGTTTGGCATGAGGCAAACCATGAGCCTGGGTTCAGATGGCACACCAATCCAAACCATAGCTTAGCTCCAGTTAATGGAGCAGAAACAGGACTGATGAAGAGTACAGTGGCCTTGAGCTTCCCTTTGAGAACCCACATACTCACACTGAGCCATAGCTTGGCTTAGTGTTATGTGCAAACCATCATAAAACATCATAAAACTAACACAGTATACAAAGAACATAAGAACATAAAACCAGGCAATCAATTAATTAAAATACATCTTAAAATTAGTTCAGAGCACATTAAAATCTGGACATATGGCGGTCCATGGGTAAAATTGAGAGTAATGTATCCTGTGGAAAATATTTTCTAGCCACCAATTTATTTATATATCAGGTGTGTTTTAGATGTATCACTTGGAAACAGTGTATGTACCGTGGGACACCATCCCCATGCTCACATTCTCCAGCACAGATTTGATGGCATGCAAGGTCAGACAAAGTACCGTGTGCATAATGCCTTCATTTCCTCAGCCCTTTTATTCCTTAAGGCGAATGAAGGAGCAGTTGTGGGCATGGGGACTTCATGTGCCTATCAGCACCTCAGTGTCGGTAAAGAAACACTCGGGAGATACATACAGGTTCCTTAGCATGACTAAACTAAGGCTAAGTACACATTACAGGCTTAAAATGCAGTGCGGTTGTATTCTCTTGCTCTTTTTCAATTCAATTTTGCAATTCCTGGTAAACATCATCACAGTTTGATGTGTTTCCATTCTGGCTGCTGTCTGTCCACAATTTTTCTACCCCATTCCCTATTGGTGAAGCTTTCGTCCTTCCAAGTCTGCTCCGTAGAGATCATCGCCCTGTGGTTGCGGCTGTACATCTTTCAGATGTAATGGGATTTACTTCTATCCAAGTAAGAGAGGAACACATCACAGAGTTTAAGTTTAAGCACTTTTTTCACATTTCAAGCCCACACACACACACACACACACACACACACACTGCTCATATTAAGTCAGATTAATAGTCTCTCCAACTGGTCTATATTGACCTGCAGTGACTCTTCAGGGCAGGGTGGTCCAATGAATAGTCCAAGGGCTGCAAGTGGCCCTCAGGGCCTCTTTTTGTGGCCTTCAGCCCTTGTAGTGCTGGCTTTGGGAAGGCGGCATGAGGGCTCTGATAGGGTCCTTAAGTCCTCCTGCCTCCTTCCCAAAGCCCAGCTTTGTGAAGGAGGTAGGAGAGCTCTAGGGCCCTGCCAGATCCTCACACCTCCTTCCCATAGCCCTGTGCCTTGCTTAGCCAGCTCTGGAAAGATTGAGGGGGGGCATCAAATGTTGGCCTGGCTCCCGCTGTCCAGTGCGACAAGGCAGTGTGTGGCCCATGGGTTCCATATTGAAATACTCTTGCAGCCCACTCGGTATGAAAAGTTGGACCACCCTGCTCCAGGGTCTCAAGCAGGGGCCTTTCCCAGCCCTACTGCTAGATGCCAGTGACTAAACCTTAGAGCCCTTTCACGTGCGAAATATGCGCTCTACAACTGAGCAACAGCCCTTCCCATGGGGAATATTGATGCTCTTATCCATGAGCCCCAATCTGGTTTCCTTTGGTGGGGCTGATCTTCAGTGCATAGGTAGAGTATACACAGAGCTCTCTCATCAACAAAATCTTCCTTGTTCTTTTCATGGGTGGTGAGACCCATAGGCACAAATCAATACATGACTGGAGCTGCTGTCTTCACACTGAGGCACCTTTGAACAGGAACTATATATGTGCATCAGATCAAACCCTTCAAGTTTCCCTATTTTCCAGGGATAGCCCCAGATTTACAGAAGCCATCCCAGTTTTTGATATGATCCCAGAATGTCCTGCTTTTCCCTAAGATGTCCCTATTTTCATCAGAGAAATGTTGGAGGGTATGGAGTTATTTGACTCCCAAGCCATATGAAGGCAGCCCTATATAAGAAAGTTTTTTTTTAATGATTAATGTTTAATGATTTTTTTTAATATGTTGGAAGCCACCCGAGTGGCTGGGGCAACCCAGACAAATGGGTAGGGTATAAATAGTAAAATAATAATGTAGAATGTTGTTGTTGTTTAGTCGTTTAGTTGTGTCCGACTCTTCGTGACCCCATGGACCAGAGCACGCCAGGCACTCCTGTCTTCCACTGCCTCCCGCAGTTTGGTCAAATAGGACCAAATAGTAGAATAGGACGTCCCTATTTTCCTCAGAGAAATGTTGGAGGGTATGTCTGATACTATAGAGGGCTCTTTGCCTTTGAACTGTAATCTTTTATGTTGAGATGGCAGAAATGAGTGTCTTCTTGGGAAGTACCACCTAGGCTGGACTAGACTCACTACTAAACTGAAAAGGAAATCCTCAAAATAATACTTCATGATTAAGTGCATGCAATATAGGATTTTGGTGTTTGCAAATCCTTTTTTTCAAATCAACTTGTGGCATTAATCCTCTAATGGCATTATTCCCTTAGACTATATGCCGGATTAAGGAGTCATGATGAGGCAAAGTACAAAAATCCACGCTAATCTTTCAAAGGAGGATGCTGCGTGGGATGCAGCTAACGAGGTTGTCCCCATTAAGGGTCGGTCCTTCTTCTGTCCACCTAGTCCCTTCCCCTTCTGGCATATCATGGTGACGAAGTGGAAGGAATATATTTGTAGATGGTGTGTACACAAGAAACACCCAAGCAGTTCCGTGGCCAGAATCTGCCCTCCTTGAAATCAGTCATTAGTAACTTGATAACTTCCATTGTAAAGGCTTCTGTGCTTTGTACGATGTGAATGCAAAACAACTTATGAAACCTGTTTCCTTGTGCATTCAGAAGCTAGGTTTTCTTCTGAAAATCACACAAGAAAGCACAAGACCTTATCATAGTTGCAGAGTTCAGCACCTGAGTAAAACATGCTTTTGGAAAACAATGTCCTGCATGTCTTTGAGAAAGGAAAATAGTCACTAGCATTCCCTTTCTGACTATATTATTCCTACAAAAGCATGGCCTGATAACCCAGATATACCCCCAGTCCTGTCCCTCTGAAGTATAAGCAGAGGTGAGTGCTGCAATGCCTAGACCACTGTGCTATCTCTAGCTTGTAGAACACGCCTTATAGAGTCAGACCATTGTTCTATTGAACTCAGTGTCATCCACAGCTGATGGTTGGAGCTTCCAAGCACAGTATAATACTAGCCTCAATTATTAGGTTTAGGGCAGGTGTGCTTGGCCCAAACAGTGTCATGGGCCAAGTGGGTAGGCATCAATGCTTCTGAATACCAGCTGCTGGAAACCACAATAGGGGAGAGTAGTAATGTGTGTGTCATGCTTTGCTCACTGGCTTCCCATAGGCATCTGGGTGGCCACTGTAAGAACAGAATGCTAGACTGGATGGGCCATTGAACTGATCCAGCAGGTTGTTCTTATGTCTGGCAGGCTTTCAGATGGGGTCTCCCCCAGCCCCACTTGGAGATGCCAAGGATTGAACTCGGGACCTTCTGCATTCAAAGCAGAAGCTCTACCTGTGAGCTACAGACCTTCCTCAACAACTACTCCAACAACCACTGCTTTTTAAAGGTTCCACAATTATATAGGGAAACACCTCCCTTTCCATGATTTCATTTCTGGGGCTGGAGCTTCTCCTCTTGGACAGCTCAATACTAACTGAAGCCATGGGAAGGGGCAGTTAACTTCATTGCCTTCCCACCGCACCATTGCTGGAGCTACAGGCTAACCAGGCAGTGCCTCCTCAACCAGAGATTAAAAGGTCTCGTGCTGCATGAACCTGGCGGCCAGGTAGCTCACTTCCAGTGATTAGGTACCCATTTTCACATGTGAAAGAGGAAGAGCCGTAGCTCAGAACAGGTGCAAGCAAAAGGTCAATCCCTGGCATCTCCAGATAGGACTGGAAATGAAATTCCTGGTCTCAAACTCTGGGGAGACACTGCCAATCAGCGCAGACAATATTGTGCTGGCTGGACCAATGGTCCATTGTGTTTCTGGATTACTGTGATATCATATAAGGCTGCACATTTTAGTATTGCTGCACATCTCATCTTTCAAATGGTAAAGTTCTGGAGATTTTAACGTCTAGTACATACTAGCAAAGTTGTGTGATCACCATTTCTATGTGAAATGCAGAAGATGATACCAGCTGAATGGATACAGTGTACGCCACAAAACTGGAGGCATCAGAAAATAAAGAAAATAAGTACATCATCTGTTAACCAGGCCTGTTTGGAAGAAATGGAGGTCTCCTGGAGATTCTTGCAAGAGACTAAGCCAACCTTGAGGTTCTGAAGACCAAATGCACTACCCACTGCCTTCAGTATTTTGCTATTCCATAACTCTGTACATCACCAGAGTTAAGTTTTTCTTGTCCTGTGTGTTCACACCCTTTGTATATTTGCAGAATGGTGTATTTACCCAACATTACCCGTCTTTCAACCAGTGTACTATGTACACACTCCTTCATCGATCCATCACCTCTTGGTTGGTCTGCACTGAAATCTCTCCAACACTTTGGTGTGTTCCTTGACTTTCTGGCACTTCATCTCATGGGTGTGCAGTGCAAAAGTGCGTATCCAATGAGTTCATCTGAGGTGCTACTCCCATTTTTCCCTGAATCTTCAACTAGTAATTCTTACTTTTTATTCTTAGATTCAAAGACAGATACATTTTTGCATTGCTATTATTATCAATTCAATTTATCAGGCATTTGCTATGTAAAAGGTTTCTAAGCAGCTTACAAAGATTTAAAAACAAGCAGCTTACAAAGATTTAAAAACATTTTAAAAACAATTTAAAAAAAATCAAAAAGAAATGAATGGGGTACCCAATATATTACAATAAAACCATACAAAAATCCCTAGAACAGACCTGTTAAAACTACAGCAAAAGCTTTGGCAACAAAAAATGTCATCCAACAAATCATCTCTCAAATGCATGGGAGAAGAGATAAGTAAATACCTGGCACCAAAAGGATGTTTATGCTGGCACCAGGCAGATCTCACTGGGGAAAGCATTCCATAAGCAGGGAGCTACAACTGAAAAGGCCCTTGTCACCACCCTCCAAACCTTCCTCAGAGAGGGTACCTAGAGAAGGGCCACAGATTAACATCTAAGGGTCTGGGAAGGTACAAAGCAGGACAGATGCTCCAACAGATTTTGCCTTCTAAAGCACTAGTTGGGCGAGAATTGTGCCTTTGTCTTTGAAAAAGCACTGAGTTTAGATACCATGGGTCTTGGCCCTTGGACAAGTCACTAATTTCTCAGCCTCAATTCTGAATCTGTAAAATGGAATGATAGTGATCTGCTTAATAGGAATTTTGTCATTGCAGTGATATGGGAAGTCACAGAAGAATAAGAATGGTAACATATGATGTTCTTAAGATGTGTTATGTGAAAACCTAATAAAAAAAATTTTTTTAAAGTGAATTTTGTCCGTGCAAACATAGTAGAAACGACGAAGACCTTTGTAAATTTTAAAATAAATAAGGTGCTACATTAACGGCAGAAGTATTGTGGCCAGAAGAAACAGAGCATTTTTCTGGCAGATCACTTTCTTCAAAAGATCTTGGCAGATTTCATTATGAATCCTACCCTAACTATGAGGACTAACTGTGAAGACTAAATCACAATAGGTATAAGATATTTTTGTGAAATGAACACACTGTAATAATATTGCTTCATAGCTTTATCTCCACAGAAGAATGCTAGCTATTTGATCTCTCGGCTTTTCCCAGACTCCATCAGTGTTACTTTTATAAGGGAACACAACAATCCTTTTTTTCTTCAGGTAGTCTTGTAATTTGAGCTATAAAGTGACTCAGCCTTCCCAGCTGCCAGCAATCCGTCACATGTAAGAGGCTCCGGTATCAAAGTCTACACAACTACTTCCTCTTTTCTCTTCAAATGATCCTACCCCACTGCACAAAAAATGCTGACCAGACTGTTCAAATGAAATGTTCAAGGAGGTAGTTGGGCAAAACCGGTGAAAAGACGCATCAAAGAAAAAGTTACGGTAATGCTTTCCACCGGACCATCATCACCCTTGAAAATACTTTTGAACTCTGCACAGTTCTTCTGAAGAGCATCTGTCCCTGCTTCACCATTGCACCAAAGCAAGAATTTTGCATGAGAAAGCTAATATAAGAACAGAAAGTGTCTGAAGACAAGCAATAAAGCAACTGGAACTGAATCAAGAGGATCATCAGCATCAAAGCTGATTTGTTTCATAAGCCATGAAAATACTTCGAAAGGTAAAACAACCTTTCAATTAAAAAAAATGGAAGCTGAAGGTAGGTTGTTTTACTGTATCTCTTAAAAACCTCTGGCAATGCTTATTCTGTTTTATGTATTTCAAGCTTTAGTATGCTCTGTCCCAAGAACTCAGGGAGCAATGCTTAAAAACAGGTGCAACCAACAGATCAAAATGCTCATTAGTTAGCAAGCATAAATATTGTATGATGGGGTGGGGAACCTTTGGCTTTTATGCCAGATTTGGTCTCCAAACCATGCCCACCTCCCTCACACCTGATGCCATATGTGATTTCAGGTTTGCTGTGGGTATTGCAAAGGAAGAATCAGGAGCTTAAAGTGAGCTCTTGAGTGTTCCTTTGCCAGAACAAGGTGTGCTCCCACCACCCTTCAGCTGGTTTTCAGAGCCTTAAAGAGCAGTTTGGGGCTGTTTGCAACAGGGCTTTCAATCAACCCTGCATTGCAATTTGAAGTCCCAACAACCCAGGCTTCAAAGCACAGTATCACACACCCCACAAAGTAAAAAATTCCCAAACTTAAAGGTAAGTTTGCCTTTAAATACAAACTGAATTTCTCCCTGTCCTTGGTGCCCGTGCTTTTATTTTGGTTATATTGATATGGTTTCCATGAATGTTTTGTTGTGATTAAATGTATTTTTGTTTGTGAATGGCCCAGAGGACCTTGATGATTGGACAGTGTAGAAATACAGAAAAATAAGAAGAGATGGCTAGGAAGTAATAACTATGTACATACCGTGGCAGGAGTTGCAATACATTCTGAACTTTCTCTTACGATGAAATTGTGTGGGCGTACATAGTACACAGTGCATGGCCTTCTTTGCCTTGTTTTTAAGGCAGGCTCAAGAGCAAGTGCTATCCGAAACACAATTTCTGCCTCTCTTTCTCTCTCTCCTCGGAAAGGCGCAAAGTGGACAAGCACAGAAAAGGCTGCAGATGGCTTTTTTCAGAGATCCCCATTCAACTTCTTTAGAAGTCAGATCCAGAAGAAAAAACCCTCTGCAGAGAAAGGGGGATGTGAACAGTACCAGGGCTCAGACCATGAAGAATCCAAAGAGGAAAGTGGAAAAGAAAGCAGAGGACACAAAATGAATGATTCCTGCTTAGAAACTCAAATGGTGGAGCAGATTTTCCCTGCACCAGGTAATAGTGATAAGAAAGAGCACTTGAAGAACAGGGACTGTCTGCCCAGGGGTCCTGTGCTCCAAGAGTAGCTCTCTGTGAGTGAAGATAGATTTAACATTGAAACATCTGTGAGTGAAGACAGATGTAGCATTTTCACCCACCATGTTGTCCCAATGTTTTGCAAACAGGATTGTGAGGAACTCCAAACTGGGTGAATGGGCAGTCAATGGACAAATGCAACTCCATGTAAGCAAGTGTACAGTGGTGCACATTGGGGCAAAAAGTCATTTCACATATATACTAATAGAGTGTGAACCGGCAGTAACTGACCAGAACAAGATTTTGGAGTCATCAGGTGAAGATGTAGAACTGCTGTGCAGCAGCTGTGAAGGCATTTTGCATGTTAACGATGATTACGAGAAATATGTTCATGATCTGCCGGGAGAGAGTCTCCTGCATGATCAGAAGCATGGTTTGGTTGGTTTTCAGCAAATGTTGGGATTGTTGAAAACCATTCAGGTCACTGCATTTCCATTGTCTTGGTTCCACAGACTCAATGCTGTGTCCGCAAAGAGTCCAGAATTTCCTGGGGAAATTGGGCAAACAGGCCTCTAGCAAGGTTTTGGACTTAAATAATTGTGCATTAAGTACAACAGATATAATGGAGCTGGGTGAGTATACATTTTGATACGTATTTTTTCACCCTAGTAATGGCTTCAGAGGTGTTAAATACTTGAGCGCACAGGCCTAAGGCACAAATTTACATAAAATCTACATGTGATCATTTGTATGCATAGATGAAAATTTAGGCTCACTGGCAAAAGGGAAAGCAAGCTTCAGCAGTCAGGGATTTACTGTGGTGTGCCAAAAGGATTTTGTGAGCTCAGTGCACAGTGCATGGAGATGGCCCCCTGGCATAATCACAATCTGTTGGCAACAGCTATGGGTGTTTATTTACTTATTTAAAAATATAGTCCCTTAATATAATCAAAATATCTAAACAATTACATAAGTTGGTAGCCCCTGCAAAGCCTCTTTCAGCCAAGTCCTGGCCATATCTGCCCCCCCCCACATGGCATTATATAAGAGTTAAGCTGGATGGGTGCGACTTGCCTCAGTTGACCTCACGGACCAAATGAGGAGGGCTGGTGGTTGAAGTTTGGTCTGCCAGTGTGGTGTAGTGGTTAAGAGCAGTAGACTCATAATCTGGGGAACTGGGTTCACGTCTCCACTCCTCCACATGCAGCTGCTGGGTGACCTTGGGCTAGTCAAACTTCTTTGAAGTCTCTCAGCCCCACTCACCTCACAGAGTGTTTGTTGTGGGGGAGGAAAGGAAAGGAATGTTAGCCGCTTTGAGACTTCTTCGGGTAGTGATAAAACGGGATATCAAATCCAAAACTCCTCCTCCTCCTCTGCAGGCCAGAGGTTCTCTTCTTTGGTCACCTCTCTGCTGCCACCTGACTTCCCAGGCGCATGGAGGAGATGAATGGATTGGAGCCATCTTAGTCTTAAAATATCAACCCCCACCCCCTTCTTTGCAGATGTAGGAGCAGAGCTACACAGAGTTACTTGTAGTACCAATAGTACCTTGCAGCTTTCCGTATCTGCTTCAATAAACCTTAATGTGCGCACACAGTTCAGTCATGCCGCCTTCACGTATATCAGCAGTGGTTTATCTCTCACTCTGCTTTCTCCCCTAGTTGCCATAATATATTTGCTGCCAGGCCTGGAAGAGATTGATCTTTCCTGGAATGATTTAATAGGAGGGACATTAAAGTCTCTTACCCTTCCGTTCAAATGTCTGCAAGAGCTGAAAGTCCTCCGACTGAAGAACTGCAGACTCACAGCCATGGATCTTTCGTTTTTAGGTATCATCCAGTAATTGCATAACTTACTCCGAGAGGTTATTACAGTGGGTTATTTCATTAGAGATCTAGGTAAATTCTAATCTGGATTGGGGGGACCTAGTCCTGCAATTCCATTTCAGACACAGGGCTTGTCCACACTTGCCTTTTGCCCCACTCTTTCCAGGCACAGGTCCACGCTTAAAGCACTGTGCCCAGGTGTGTTGATTTTTTTTGCCCTGGAGTTTTCCCAACAAAACCCCTCTTCAGCCCTCAGTTGGAGTAAGTGTCAGTTCTGGTTAACTGTGGATTGACGCTTGTTCCTACTGAGTGTTAAAAGTGCAGGTTTTTGTGGGGAAAGCTCTTGAGCAAAAAGGGGGAGCACTCAAACACTTTAAAGTGCAGAGCTTTAAAGAGCTTTAACGTGCAGACTGTGCCTGGAAGGAGCAGAGGAAAGGTAAATGTGGATAAGGCCTAAGGCTGCATCCAGACTATGCAAATATGAGCTTGCTGAAGTAGGGCTGTAAACGGGGACACAGACCTGTGTATGTATGTTCCTGAAATTATTACATTCTTGCATGTTCTTAAACCAAAGTTTAAATAGTGAAAAAGTATGATGCGATCATTTATTGTCTTCTGCTTCTTCAAATCAATGTATAAAATACCGGTAGTATCAAATGCTTATTTACAGGGGAAGCGCTTGAAGTAATTCCTCACCTTGAAACACTAGATTTATCATGGAATACCAACATTGGTGGGAAGCTTTTACTTCTAATCCAAAAAATCCCCAAAGACAATAAACTCAAAACACTAAAAGTGATGGATTGCAGTCTAACTTCTGAAGATGGTGAATCACTAGGTAAGAGCCCATGACATAGTGATGTAGCAGCTTTGAATACTGTTTTAGCATTTTAGTTAGATATCAAACCAAATACCACTTCGTATGGAATCAAGATTTTAAACCTGCTGCACTTGAATGCGTTAAAGAATTTGTGTGAAAACTGTCAGGTTGCGCCCTGTGATTTATGAGTTAAAGGTAAAGGGACCCCTAACCATTAGGTCCAGTCGTGGCCGACTCTGGGGTTGCGGCGCTCATCTCACTTTATTGGCCAAGGGAGCCGGCGTACAGCTCCCGGGTCATGTGGTCAGCATGACTAAGCCGCTTCTGGCGAACCAGAGCAGCGCACGGAAACGCCGTTTACCTTCCCCCCGGAGCGGTACCTATTTATCTACTTGCACTTTTGAACTGCTTTTGAACTGCTAGGTTGTCAGGAGCAGGGACCGAGCAACGGGAGCTCACCCCATCACAGGGATTCGAACTGCCAACCTTCTGATCGGCAAGTCCTAGGCTCTGTGGTTTAACCCACAGCGCCACCTGCATCCCTGATTTATGAGTTAGGAGGCTTCAAATATGGTTTGTATTGTGCCTGCCCATATTTTCCCATATGATCATGGTTTTCAAATAGTGGAGGTACAGATTCACATTTCAGCTCAGCCCTTTAACTTACTGTGGCTTTCAGCAAGTAACTATAGTCAGTGCTTTTTTTCCAGGGGATACTCAAGGATATGCAGTACTGGCACCTCTTTTTGTTGTTGTTAAAAAGTGTGGTTCTTACTATAACAACTTCATGGTGGGTATCGGCCCCAATTTTCCCAGGAAAAAAAAGAGCACTGACTATAGTATAGTCATGCATAACATAGGAACTGGCAACACCTTATTTCATTGGTTTCTTACACCTAGTGATTGAGATGAAAGCATTGTTTATTTATTTGATAAAATCTACATACCGCTTGATTGTAGTATGGTGTAAAACCTCGAAGCACTTTGCAAGAAATATTAATATTTTAAATAAGAACCTGTTAAAAGCAATTTAAAACATTTTAATGTCATGAAAATGAATAGCACGATATGAACGACAAATTGCTAGGGAGGTGTATCAAAAGATATAGTTAGTTTGATCAAATCAACACTTGAAATTTTTTCCCTTACTGGTTCAACATTTGTTGTTTGGTCCCAGCTCCTGCCAACCTAGCAGTTCGAAATCATGTCAAAGTGCAAGTAGATAAATAGGTACTGCTCTGGTGGGAAGGTAAACGGCGTTTCCGTGCGCAGCTCTGGTTTCGACAGAAGCGGCTTAGTAATGCTGGCCACATTACCTGGAAAAACTGTCTGTGGACAAATGCTGGCTACCTTGGCCAGTAAAGCGAAATGAGCACTGCAACCCCAGAGTCGTTCGTGACTGGACTTAGCTGTCAGGGGTCCTTTACCTTTACCTTTAAGGCAAATTAACATTCATTAGCATGAGGAAGGAAACTTCATAATTGGCATATGCTGTCTGATTGGCTTTTGAGAAGCATGGGCAGTCTCTCAAGATGTGTGAGGTATTGACTGGTTCATGTTTGTTACAGAAGGATAACCTTTTTCAAATCCTAAAGGGGTTAAATTTTAAAATGAGATATGTGTAGTATCTCTTCCTCCCTCCCTCCCTCTGCCCACCTCCCATTAAGAGAGATGCATACATAAAGGTTATGTGGTTATTCTGGGGAGTCCAGACAACATCCAGATAACAACTACATCTTGGACATGACCTTAAAAAGAATATTTAGAAACTGGATAAATGAAATTATTGCCCATTTATTTATCATGAGGCAAATAATATTTCCTTTTTCGATTGGAACTACCTTCTTGTTTTGTTTTAAATTCCAAGTGCCCTGATTTCCTAATAATAAACCTTTTTTAAATTTATTACATTACTCTTCCATTATCTGCTCTGAATATGTTGTGACCAGTTCATCCCTTGGCTTCTTTTCAGCTCAGCATCTCTACAAAATCCACAGCCTTGAAGTACTGGATCTGTCAATTAACAAAAAGATAGGATATAGCCTGGAGAGTGTTGCCCAGGAATTACAGCATGTCTCAGGACTGAAAGTACTTAATCTGAACAGGTGTGGGTTAAAACTAGATGGATTCAAGTGTTTAGGTAAGTTGGTTGGCATCTGTCAAGACTGTGTCTTTGGGGGTGAAGTGCAGGTGATGATTTGGTAGCTGGGACTTTTAATAATGATACTTAGCATGTGCACATTTCTGGCTGTTCAGATGCATTATCTTCTTGCAATCCTTACAGCAACCCTGTAAGGTACATGAATATTATTCTGCATTGCAAGGGGTTAGACTAGATAACCCTTGAGTCCCTTCCAACTCAGAGGTTCTATGATTATACCTCTATTGCAGATGGGAAACTGAAGCTGTGTTCACAGTAGACCTTTAAAGTACTTGAGGAACATTTCCGCCCTCAAAGAGTTTGCCCCTCACAGAGCTACAATTCACTGCAACGCTTAACAAACTACAGTACTCAGAATTCTTTGAAAGTGCTTTAAATATATTATGCGTATGCATTTGTCAACATCTGTAACTGGAAATTTTGAATTAAATGTGAATTAGAAATGTATACACACCCAGAAATCCAAATTAGGGCAAAAATGCTAAAAAATATTTTCCCAAATGTGCTTCAGGTCTACTTATCAATCAGATTTTGGGCAGTATTATAAGTGTAATTTGAAAACATTTGAAATTAAAAATATCAAATTTGAATTTTCAAATTGCCAAATTTCAACATCATTTGATTTGATTTTTTTTTTGCCAGCCTCTGCCAATGAAGAGAAGGAATGTGCAAAAGGACTAAAGGAGGCTAACAACAGATTTCCTTGATGGCAAATTGATTATTGACAAGTTGTCTTCCTGTGCCTATTTTATTTCAGCTAGTGCCTTGCAGCACCTGCTGGAACTAAGAGAATTAGATCTGTCATGTAATAAAGAGATTGGAGGAGGTTTCAAGTACTTAGCAGCTCATTTGGCCGAGCTAAGGAACCTAGAAGTCCTGAATCTTCATCAGTGTTGTATTACAGAAGAGGACATGACTGTTTTAAGTAAGATATTGCAAAATCATTTAATCGTAGAATCGTTTTTGCAAAATCATTATGTGGAATATTTAATTGGAAGATTATCTTATCTTCAATCAATCAATCAATCATCTCTCCCACTAGCTCAGAAATATCTCTGGCCCTCCAGATGTTGCTGGACTACAAATCCCATAATATCAGAATGTTCATTAGCTATGTTTGCATGCGCTGATGTGAGCTGGAGTCCAACAATATCTAGAGGACCACATAAGGAGCACACCCTTGGGGATCCATTCTGTGGACATGACCAAACCAGCAATGTCTTTGATTAAAGTTACAGCAAGTTTAGCCAACAAGGTGGCCTCGGGCTGATGTTGGTTAACAACTCACATTGTCCCTGACTGTTGGCAATGCTACATGGGAGTGATGGCAGCTGAAGTCCCACAATATCTGGAAGGCTACTACTTGGCAAAATAATAGGTATTATAATAGGCAATATAAGCAGCCCAGCCCAGTATTGTCAGGCACCAGCTCCCCGGGTTCTCCAACCTATTTTCTAACTTGCTGCTATGCCTAGGTACAACTTAGTCTTCCCCTTCCCCGCTGCATTTCAAGTCACATTTGCACTTGGGTGTGTTCACATTGCCACCTTGGATCACACTGACATTGGCTTTTTTGGTGCGTTCCACAGTGCTTCCCCACTGCGTTCCACAATGCTGTTTCCATCAACATGGCTTAATTAGTGTCAGGATTTCTGTTTTGTGTACAAACCAGGAGGCCACAATTCTCTAAGTTCCCTAAGGAGAGTTTGGGGGAAGCTGTGACTGTTTAAAGTGGTATGATGCTGCCTTAAATGTATAATGCCGATGGGGCCTAAGTGTATGTTTGGTGGTGGGAACAGGGTTGGCCACTCGCGCGTGTGTATATATAGATATACACACAAACACTTCTGCAAACTTCAGAGTTCACCCAAACATTACGATATCCACTTCTTGCTTCTTGGTGGGACTGTTTTGCTACAAAGCTGTTGGCACAGTCTGATGAAGTTCATCATCCAACGAAATGTAAATAGTACTTCTAAAATACGGAGGCAGCAAGTGGCACCTGTGAAGAAGCAGTGCCTGTTCTAAGCTTGTGGCTGCTGCAACATGTGGCTGCATGATCTGAAAACAGCAGCAAAATTCTTTTTGATTCAAAAGTATATTCATATTCAAATTTATGCAGATTTAATCAATCAATTGGTTAATATACTAAAACTGACAGTTTATTGGCTAAGGTTTATTTAATTTAGTGGCATGACTGGATTTGATGAAATTTGATCATTTTTCAGTTTTCAAATAACGTAGTATATTAATATCCAAGAAAAGGGAGTGATAGAGATGAGCGGAAGGAAGGGACATACTTGAATATTTTCAGCTCCTTTAGGTTGATTGTGGAGTTGATGTTTACTATGTTGCAGCTGTACTATCCTTTGATCTTTTTGCAGCCCATGTAATCCCCCTTTTGTCGAGTCTTCAGGACCTGGATTTATCATTAAATAAAAGTATTGGGAAGTCTTCCGACCACCTTCTTAGCAGACTCCGTTTTTTACCAAAACTGAAATCGGTGTTTCTCAGCAATTGTTCTTTAAAGCATGATTCATTTGCATCTTTAGGTAAGAATATGCCTTAAAATGATTCTAGCTTTCCTTATCTATGTCTCCATCTTACTAATCCACAGGGCTAGTATATCAATTGGGCATGAATGTCAAATGGAAACAGACAGTAATTTGAATAAACATTCCTGGGAATATTTATCAGGAGGTGCATTACAGAGCCATCTACTTTCATTAGGTCTGATATAATCAAATGTACGGAAAGGGGAACAGAAGTTCAATTTCTATGCAGAGAATACATTTCATTGAAGGGCTTCTCAGTACTGAAATAACCACCTTCCATTAAAGATCTTTTGCTAGACATAGAGCAGTATAAGATAATACTTAATTGTAGTATTCTCATTCCCTCATTCTCATTCTCTCTTTCCCAGATGGCTTTGCTATTTTTTTGTTTATTCATTATTCATACATTCACTCAAGAAATTATATCCAACTCTTCAAATAGGTTTCTAGTGGCAGCTCAGAGTACTAAATCAAAAGCACAATGAAAGCTTTGAAAAACGTAAAACACTACAAACCAAGAGCAGCATCATGCTTTGCCACTGTCCAAAGAATCTCTTTCAACCCCTTTCTTCTAGTATCCAGACATCAAGAGCTATATTTTTTGTGATCTCAAGTCCTGCTGACAGTTAATTATAGAAGTTGGCAACTTCTTTTCTTTTTCTTCATTTAACTGTGTCCTCTAAAGCAATATGAGCTCTTTCTTAAGACATAATCGCATCGTTTATTGATTCCCAAATTAACAAAAACATTGCTCCATTGTCAGAAACACTGTAGGCTTGTTCCTATCTTTGTTTTGCCTACAAGGCTGGTTCTGTTTGATCATCCTATAACAAAGCTATAATAAAGTTGTTCTCTTATCCAAATATCTGTACTGTGGAAAAGGAGCAACACAGAGTGAAAATTAGGCACATCCAAGTCCCATTATCATCAGTGGAATATTATGCACATAGGTAATGCTTATCTGTGATGCAGTTAACACATGCACACGTAACTTCCTGTGGATTATGTCCATTTCATATGGTGGTCACTTGAAACTGCACCCTTGGCAGCTATCTGCAGAGAAGCTTGTCATGCAAACTGGGATATTTTCTCTGCACCCTTTTATGTTTGATGCAACAAAGAGAAAATCCCTTGGTCTGTGTGACAACCTGCAGCTGGATGGAGACTGCTAATACAGATGCAGTCTTTACGCTGGCCTTTGACACCTGAGATGTGTGTTTTCAAGACCCTCCCTATTCTTTTGACTGTAATCTGATTTAACTGTTCTGAATTCTGAATTTTAAATTTTTGTAACCCCTGCTGGGACCTCCGCATTGTAGACGCTTCCATATGTCTGTAGAAATCTTAATTTCAAGAAAAAAATATATGCAGTTGTTTCTGTCAGAGAGATTTTAGCACACTTGTGGCCAAAACCCTGTGTACTCTTCCTTGAGGATAACTCTCATTGAAGGCACAGTGGGACAGTTCCATGCGCACACATATATATGCACATCCCTCACTGAAAGTAATTGGAGGTTGAATGTACTCAACATTGGATGGATTGTATCCCATGTGTTTTTTCTCGATGTTTGAACATGGTTTAGGGGAGGTCCCTCTTAGAAAAGTATAGGAAAAGCATATTTCTGATTGCCAATATAGAGCCCAAATCGCCAGGGAGGTTTGCTGCATAAGCAGTTGTCTTGCTGCTCAGCTCCCATTAATTTCAGATGAACTTTTGCAGGTAGGCCTCCTGGTTGTGAACAGAGAATGCTTGGAAGTACATTGTGCAGCTCCTCTTGGCACCCTTCCTGCATGACTTCTTTCAGGAAAAGCTCAGTCACATAGATTTGCTTTAACCACAACCATGTGCCCCAGTACAGCACTCTACTTTTCCACTGGAATAAATGACAACCATTTATATGCATGGGAGAATTGCACTCAATGATTCCAGGGGGAAAGGAGTCAAACTCCTAGCTGCTGAGACTCAAGTCACTTGAACTTCACAGACCCATTCTGGGTTTTGTTTCTTGGTAGCACTGAAGTGTGATAGAATGTTGGGAGAAGGGGGGAGAGAATGTTGTATACGGTCTGATCTATTTCGAAGATACGCAGCTGGGTGCAGAGGGTTGAATGGCATTGGACCAGGCCTATTTATTTCAGTAAGCACAAGATGTTGTTGCTAATCTTTTCAGCTGATGCTGCCCTTCACCTTCCTGAACTGGAGATATTAGACCTTTCTTGGAATAAATGCGTTGGCGGGAACCTAAAGCTGATTTTGAAAGCGCTAAACCTTGGAGCTGAGATCAAAGTGTTAAGACTAAGCAGCTGCAGCTTGGTGGATGAGGACCTGGGTGGCCTTGGTTGGTATAAAATTGTATTTCCCTTCTCCTTAGTACTCCTTGTTTTCAGACCACATGTCAGAGCTGATTTGTTCATTGGACATGAGAGACTTTTCCACAAATGGAAGGAAATCTGGCCAGTAGTATATTTTCAAATGGGATATTTCACCATGCCTATTTGCTTTATAGTGGACTCAACTCAGTGGACTATTGATCATGGACCAAGGTGGGAGATATGAAATAAATGTATTTTACCAATGTTTATGCAGAGCAAATAATGCCAGGTGATGCTCACTATAGGATTATTTATTATTTATTAAATTTTTAAGTCTCTCTATCTTGCCCAAGGCAACCCAAAGCAACTTACAACCAAACAACCCCACATAGGTACATACATTAAAACCAAGTGGTGGAAGAAATACATTAAAAACATCCCACCTACTTCTAAAAGGCCAGAGATAGTTACAGAGGCAAGTTTTTGCCTGGCACCTAAAGATATACAGTCATAACTTGGCACTCAAACAGCTTGGCTCGCGAACAAATCAGCTCCCAAATGCTGCAAAGTAAGTGTTCCAGTTTGCAAACGTTTTTCAGAAGCCGAACTTCCAACGCGGCTTCTGCTTGAGTGCAGGAAGCTCCTGCAGCCAATCGGAAGCCGCGCCTTGGTTTTCGAACGGTTTCAGGAGTCGAACGGACTCCTGAAACTGATGAAGTTCGAGAACCAAGGTACCACTGTATAACAATGGCGCCAGGCTGGGCAAGCATCCCTGGGGAGAGCATTTCACAAGCTGGGAGCCACTGCAGAAAAGCCAGTTCTCGTGCTGTCAACCTCAGGACCCTCTGGCTTGTCCACACAATGCACTGAACATATATACAAGCTGTCTATGCATGTACAAATGTTTATGTGATAATGTGTACACTTGTTAATTTGTTCTGCTGTTACTGTGTACATACGTACACAGACTCTACACCGGTTGAACATTTCATGTGAATAAGTACAGTGGTACCTCGGGTTACATATGCTTCAGGTTACATACGCTTCAGGTTACAGACTCCGCTAACACAGAAATAGTGCTTCAGGTTAAGAACTTTGCTTCAGGATGAGAACAGAGATCATGCTCCGGTGGCGCAGCAGGAGGCCCCATTAGCTAAAGTGGTGCTTCAGGTTAAGAACAGTTTCAGGTTAAGTACGGACCTCCGGAACAAATTAAGTACTTAACCTGAGGTACCACTGTATGAGTGTACAACTTACCTTTGGTGAACACAGGTACACAGGCTTTACACTCATCCAATGTAATGCATGAACACCCTAATCTCATTTTTCTCTATGATTTTTCTCCTTCCAAAGTACCACTTTTTTTTATGATACAGAAGTCCCTTCACCACTTGAAAGCATGTACAGTATACTTTGAAAACCAATGTTACCTACAATGATGAACTGGTTGCTTCTTTCAGGCCTGGTCATCCAAGCTGGGCATCTGGCTCAACTACAAGAACTGGACCTTAGTTATAACAACCAGATCTCTGACCAAGGATGGACAATGTTCTATCAAGACATAGTTGGCCTTGAGCAGCTTTCTGAACTGGATGTCAGCCGTCGCCCGTCGTCACGTGGCAACTGTGGCCAATGGTTGGGCAAACTTTTGGCAGCACTGCTGAAGCTGCCCCAGTTCACGGAGCTCGGGCTGCAAGGCTGGGTTCTTTCCGAAGTTCAGCAAAAGCAACTGGAACATTTTAATCGGGACAATGAACGAAATGTTCGCTTTGATGTTTGGTATGGAGCATGATGTCTTGTGCCAGTGTAACAATCTATAGCTGGTGGCCCAGAAGCTCAGCACGCAGTTCCCATAGCCTTACCTGACAGAATGCAGTGGGGTAGAGAGAGAAGAGCGCCAGAATTGAGAAACCGAAGCCCTGATCTCAGTGAAAATCCTACTCAGCCCCACCTTGTGAGTAATTTTTCACCACACAGGATGCAAGACTTGCCATGCTGGACCATTACTCCCCACTAAGAGGAGTTTGTGACTTGAGCAGTAGAAAATACTATCTTGATCTGAGAAAATGACTTTCTATGAGTCCTTTTCTTTTCTTGCTTGTATTTATTCCCCTGGCCCTTTGAGGTATCACAGAATGCAGTTATTTCTTCTTGCCCTTGCCTTTGTCCTTTTCCTTGCCCTTGTCTTTTCCTTTTCCTTTGTCTTTTCCCTTTTTGTCTTTCTCCTTCTTCTTCTCTTTCTTCTCTTTCTTGCCTCTCCTGATCATTTTCAGGATCTCGCCAAAGGCTCCAATCCCTCTGCGCACCATCAAGCCACGCCACCAAGCCTGGACCTTTGAGGGGAGTGAGAAACAACCACATAAGCATTAAAATGAAAAGAAAAAGAAAAAGCAGCTGTTTGTAGGGATGGGAGAAGAATTAGCTCATTTTGTTCTTACAGCAGACAGACCAATTTGATGGCTGCAAACTTGCTACCAGGTTGGAGAACAACTCTGCTTCTCTGGATTTTACAATGCAGTTTTGGTGTGCAAAAAAAGTGCACACCGAAATAGGTATTTTACTGCCAAAATGCATGTTATGGAGACATGCATTGAAAAAATATATATTTTAGCAGAAAGACGTACAATAAGGCATACAATTTAAACTGGACTTTCCATACATTCTTTTTAAAAATGCACAATATGGGATGGAAGAGACATGGGGCTTTTTTTCAGCTGGAGCTCACCAGAGCTCAGCTCAGGCACCTCTCAGGTGGGCACCATGGCCCCTCTAAGAGAACAAGGGAGAAGTTCATGGTGAACAGACCTATGATTAAATAATGAAACTGAAATGGGACAGACCTAGGCTGCGCTGTCCATTCCTAGCTATTTGTTTTTCAGATTTCAAATGTTGGCACATAAAATGGATGCTGTGTTCCCGCTTTCCTCCCAAGGCTCAGTCATGTGGACAAAAACATCTCTTGCAGGAATTCTTCTGGCACCACTCCCCCTTTTGCTAATCCCTCATACAGTACCCCATTAAAGTAAAGGGACCCCTGACCATTAGGTCCAGTCATGGCCGACACTGGGGTTGCGGCGCCCATCTCGCTTTATTGGCGGAGGGAGCCGGCGTTTGTCTGCAGACAGCTTCCGGGTCATGTGGCCAGCAAGACTAAGCCACTTCTGGCAAACCAGAGCAGCGCACGGAAACACCATTTACCTTCCCGCCGGAGCGGTACCTATTTATCTACTTGCACTTTGACGTGCTTTCGAACTGCTAGGTTGACAGGAGCAGGGACCGAGCAACGGGAGCTCACCCCGTCGCGGGGATTCAAACCACCGAACTTCTGATCGGCAAGCCCTAGGCTTTGTGGTTTAACCCACAGTGCCACCCGCGTCCCAGTACCCCATTAGGAGTCCTGAATTAGGAGCTCTCCAGAGTCAGTAATGGCTGTGCTTGTCCTCTCCAAAGAACTGTCCTCCTCAACATCATGGACCCTACACATCACTATGTTGGGCCATCAGCAGAGCCCTGAGGGAATTAATCAAGAGGAGGAGGTATGCTGGCTTATATGCCAGGGGGCTGCCCTTTTAAAAGTGGTCCTAGAGTTTGTAGGAGCCAGTAGGTGGTGTTTGCCAGCCTCGTGCCTTCCATGCTTTGGGCTAGAACTCCCATCAGGTTGTCCAAAACACCAGATTAGCAAAAGCTGCCATGTTCACTTGGAGCTCTCAAAGGTTCTGCTACTGCCTGCCTGTCTTGTCCCACCAGCTTCTTCTCAAAGTCAGGAGGAAAATACTCTCCTACCTGACCAGACCTGCTCCTTTCCCCCTTGTTCTTTTCTCTGTTATGCCGCACGTTCCCCACACTCCTCTAATACCAAGTCATACCAATGTACCAGGAGATAATGCACCCTAATTGGAATATTTTCCGGTGGGGGTATCTGCTACTTTGCTTCCACTATTTAAAATCCTGTGGCCCACTCACAGTTCCACTGAATTGTCACTACAACGTGCTGCAGACCCATGTGGCTTTTTGTGTGTGTTCTCTGTACCGTTATGGTCAAGGCCTTTTCGTATCTTTCATCTCGCAAGTACTGCATGGTGACTTGCAACCCTTGGCTAAAGATTTCCACCGCTGGGAACATCAGAGGGTTTCCTTCAAGTGTCAGAACCTGCAGTTTCTCTAGCTTATCCAGATTCTCCGGGACTTGAAATAACTGATTGGAATGAAGAAATAGCTTTTGCAACTCTAAACACAAGAGAATGATAAAGGTGAATATGATGCATAAGCAACATCCATTTCATGTTTATTTGCAAACTAAATGTTTGAGTATTATTATTGTTATTAATATTAATATTAATATTACAAGTGCCAACCTACCAAAGTTTTTCTTTTTTCCTTTGGTTGACAATAAAAACAGGCTCAATTGAATAAGGACTCTAGATTCCTTATGTACCAAGTAGCTTAGAGGACAGCTAGGGAAGCTGTGTTCCCTCCAGGTGTTGCTGGACTTCAACTCCCATCAACTCTAACCAACAAAGCCAATGCTTGGGGATGATGGTGGTTCTACAGCAACATCTGGAGTGCCCAAGATTGCATAGGAGGGTAATCCCTGCTGTGAAGAGGGGCAGAAACAGAGGAGCATGGGAGCCCATGAACACCACACATTAAATGAGACACAGTCAGCAGAGCTAAGTGAAACAGTTGGCTCAGGATCAAACTACAAAAGGGCCAAAGCTAAGTGGTAGAGCATCTGCTTTGAATGCAGAAGGTCCCAGGTTCAATCCTCTGCATCTCCAGATAAGGAGGGGGAAAACCCTTGTCTGAAAATCCAGGAGAACCACTGCCAGTCAGTGCAGACAAAACTGAGTTAGATGGATCAGTGGTCTGATGGTATAAGATGGTGACCTGTGCTTCCTATGGCTTGTATCTCCCAATTACTTTTGATTTTACCAAAAGCAGGTTCAGGAACCGCCAACCAAGTTTGGAAGAGTTAACATGGGGGGAAAGGGTTAATCCTTTCCCCCAAACAATTTCCTTGTTGATAATCCACTCCTGACCTAAAGCTGTCATTTGCCCTGATTGGAAAAATGCAAACACAACTGTTTGGCCCACCACCCTATTCCCAGTTGTGGCAAATAGTAGGTTTTTTGGGGGGCAGGGGCACTGATTTCCAGCAGAAAAATTCAATAATAAATGGTTAACCCACTTGTGCTGTGATCGTAGTCTGGACTGAACCTGCTTTTTGTAGAAGAAAAAGATGCTGGGAGTCACTGTGTTTGGCCTTCCTGCCTTGGGGGAAAGCACCCTGGTCTGTGTTCCCTCTGGGCACCTCCAAACGGTCAGTATTTTTTGGGAGGGATCCAGGTGCATCCCAGGAAATCGAGGTTTGCACAGTTAAAGGTGATTAAAGTGCTCAGTCATCCTGGCACAACAAACCCACTTTTTACAAAGTCCAGTGCCATCCTAGCACAACAAACCCACTTAAAAGTGTTACGTAATCCTAGCACAACAAATCCCCTTTTTTTACAATTAGGCTAGTGACAGGGAAATGCGCTGAATAGTGTGAGATGAATGTATGATTAACTGGAAGACGTATAAAAACAGTCCAAGCAAATCGGAAGGAATGCTCAATAAAGACCTACAGAGATCCCTTCCTGCATGTACACAACATTGGGACGGGTTGTGTTCCATCCACATGGGAATGGACCTTTCTCCTTACGGTACAGAAGACTGGCTAGCAAGTGTGTGTGCAATGCCTGGAGGGATTTCAGGATGCAGAGGTGAGGGGAGCAAGGGGTGAACAAAACCCCAGTGGTCAAGGAGCTTCAGTGGTCTGTATAGGTCCTACACAAGTAGTCTAGCAGAGGAATCCTAGCCCCAGGCAAAGAGGGGTGTGTGACAGGGCAGCCTATTCACCACCCAGACACATGCCAGCTAGGAGAGAAGGTGTTTGATGGGAGGCAAAACCTTGTTTTATGCCAGCCTGCAGCTGATGGAGCTATCAGAATCAGATTGGGTTTGATGTCAAGTGACAGCTGTGGAGTTCTCCCCTGGAACACCCCTTTTTGAGGCTTTCTGTAGGCCTACCACCAGTGGGAATCCTATGAAGGGTACTTCTTCTTGCCCGCACTTTTGGCAGGTGGAAAAGGGAGTTGTGCACTGGAGGGGTGACCCCAACTGAGCTGTTTTGGGCTGGCGGAGGGAAGTCTCTGCCCCACTGAAACTTCACCCTCCGCCCACATCAAGGCAGATCATGAGTATGAATTGCAGCCCAAATTATGCAAAGCAAGAATGTATTTTAAATTTAGCTTTGGAGGAAAATGGGACTTGAAAGACATTATAAGGGGTTGACAAGAGGTACCCTTGGCAAAGGAAGCTATGGCTGTGAATTCTGCCTTCGTGCAGAGCCTGCTTTTATCTAGCCTTTTACCTTGTAGTTCGCATATGTGATCAGGTAGCTCTATGAGATAGTTGTTGTGAAGGTCAAGTACTTCCAACTTATGCAGCGAGCCTATGCTTGAGGGAAGATACTCCAAATCGTTGTTCTCAAGGTACAATTCTTTCAGGTTCTGGGGGAGGAAAATACACATAATTTGCATTTTGAATATATATTTGTGTAGAGACTCACCTGTGTTCTCTGTAGAAAATACTGAACTAGTAGATGGACCAATGGGTCTGATTCAGTATAAAGCAAATTCTGATATTCCTGAAGAGTCTCACCAAAAGCACAACAGGATCAAAAATTAAGCAAATGTTCCTTTTAAGGTGCTGGCCCCACTGCTTAAAATTTTTGGTCCTCACCGGTTTATTACTTATTGTGATGATTTTAAAGGCCATTTACCATACTAAACATCTGTTTACAATTATTCTAACAATTTAAACATGCAACCATGAACAGTGCATACACTATACCTTTAAAGAACATTCAAAGCACTTTCTTTCCCTCAAAGAATTCTGGGCACTGTAGTTAAAGCATCACTGTGAATTTCAAATATGGATTCTAGTGTATTCAGAGCATCTCTATTAGAAAATGCAGTTTGTGTTCTTCAAGCATAGATCCAAATCGGCTATTGGACAAATCCTCTCAAATCCAACAGCCCAGCCCCCTACTTATGTTTTCATAGAATCATAGAGTTAGAAGGGACCCTGAGAATCATCTAGGCCAACCGCCTGCAATGTAGGAATATGCTTTTGGCTTGACTTGGTAAGTTCTGCAGTGCTGGCCTCTATTATGTGGCAAAAATTTGCCTCCCATATTTTGACAGCTAGCTGTACCAATGCCCCAATTTTTAAAGACCTTGCAAACAGGCAGGCCCAGCGTGAGGACTGCCTGGCTCGCTGCTGCCATGCCTCCGCCATGGGCACACGCTACCTCTTCTGCTACCATGGGTGCCCCTGCCGACTCAGGGGCTCCTCTGTTGCCTCTGCCTCAGGTTTGCCCCACCCTCAGCTCCTCTGCCATGGAGGAGGCAGCCAGGGTGTGGAAGTGGTGAGCTGCATCAAATGGCGAAGCTTCCCAAGCCGGCCCTATTTGTGAGATATGTGTGTACTAGATTTCAGGTTTCTGCATGGCATGGAAGTCTTTCTAATCTTTCTCGCTTCAGCGAGACAAAGTGAGGCAGCTGCCTCAGGCAGCAAATTCTGAGGGGCAGAAAGTGGTTGCAAAGGTATGTCATGTGGTCTACCCTGCAGCTCCTAAGCTAGCTTGCTGCCCTGGGGTGAAGTGAGGGACTCTGCTCCATCATCAGTGCTTAAGTAAGACTCAACTACCAGTCTAGTCAGTTTTTGTGGAGAATGTGCCACTTTGTTCTTCGCCTCAGGCAGCAAATAGGCTTTGGCTGCTCCTGTCCTGGAGGAATGCTTTATATCCCGTTTCTAACATCTCTGGGCCAATCTAGACATAATACCACCAATAACAATTGCACAAATTGCTTTTTAAAAAGTAAATTGCAGATACAGTAGGACTGGGTGCTGATCTGGATCAGAAACCTGATGTGGGGTAGGTGGAACTCCTACTTCCAACATGATTGGCTGTCTAAACTTCCAAGCTGCAAACCATAACTCAGAGTTTAAGGGCCAATGGCAGAGGCCCAAATCCTGAAATGTTCTGTGATTGGATATCATGTGTTGAACCAGAACATAGGAACTCAGAATCCTTAGTCCAGACTCAAGCTCAGGCAAACACAGACCACTGAATACATAACACTATGGAAGTGCCATTAACCAATTTTGCGTTACGCCACACCCCCACAGCAGCCCTTTTCTGTTATATCACACATCCCATGGCAACCATTTTATGACTCACTCCCATAGCGCATTCTTGAAATCTCAAATGCGCCCACTGGTTCGAAAAGGTTTTACATTATATGTTGTCTGTGTATTCACATACATATATGTTTCTTTGGGCGACAAGGGAAGGCTACTTTTGAGATCCAAACCTTGATCATTTCCTTACCTCTAACTTACTGATGCCTTCTGGTATTACTGTAAGCTTGGTTCCCTGGTCTTGCCCCATGTACAGTTTCTCCAGCGATCCAATTGCAAATATTTCTTCCGGGAACGAGGTGAACTTGTTGCCGGTCAGACTGAGGCATTTCAGCTTACACAGCCTGAGCACTGCTGGAGATAGCTTCACACACAATTTATTGAAACATATAAATATATAGATTTCTCAAACTGCAACACTCCACTACAAGTCAAAGAAATGAGTGTTATTATCCTCCCATAGCAGGGTACAGAAAGCTGGGTGCAAATCTTCCTGTGACAAAACCCCAAACTCCTTTTAGGACAAGAAGTGGGAGTTCTGCTGTTTGAGATTCCACCTGCAAAACTCCACACACACCCAACTGTCAGTATATTCCATGCCCACTAGGCTGGTTTTGCAGGGATGAGTGTTTCCCCAGATGGCTTCTCCACCACCACAAGTCATTTGATTGCAATTGGCCAAACCTTGATTTCCCCCACATTTCCCTAATTCTTATTGTTTTATTATCTGCATGATTTATTTTTATGTACACCGCTAATCATAAAGCGATAAATATATAAATAAGAATGGCTGCTGATAGTGGGACCAGCAGTGGGGGAACTTAGATCACTATTAGTATGCTGAAGTGGGACATGCAACAAAATGTTACAAAATGGACTGCTCCTGTACAGAATTCCAGCTAGCCAGCTGTCTCCCTTTTTCCCCATTATTGGCTCCCCCTGAACTTATACACATGCATGCATGCAAGGAGTGCCAGCTTGGCCCCGCCATTGTGGGTGCCCGGGGGCATGGGTAACATGAGCATGCATGGCCCTTGCACAGAAATTTGTGGGTGCCCAGCCCCTTCAGGGAGTTGGTACCTGTGATGCACACACACTACCAACTGTCAAGTCCAGGGGTCGGCAACCTAAGGCCCATGGGCCACAATCAGTCAACAGGGGTCGTTTAACAAGACCACGAGCCGCCACTGAACCGAGCCGCCCGCTCAGCGAGTCCCCGCACACTGCACTAAACCGGCGCAGCACAGCACGGCACCAGAAATCGCCCAGGCCTGCAAATCCTTAACTCTGTGAAGATGAAGGTTGGGAAGGGCTCACCTGAATCTCTATGAGGAGACCCTCCCACATAGATGGTGCTGTAATAATAGGGTATCCCAGAGTCTAATTGCCTGCTTAGAGAAGCAAGACTGACAGAAGTTCAGGAAGTGGATTACCTGGATTCAGGTAATCCGGAAAATAAACAGGCATACAAACATTAAAGGGAGATTTCTAAAAGCAGTTTACAATTTTTAAATTATAAACTCCTTGGTCTAAGGCTTTTTCTTCTTCTTTTTGCTTGCATCACTCTGCAACACTGCTCCAGGGATGCTAGCATAATGGCTCCACCATCCCAGTGAGTGACATCTGGACATTTGTCTGCTGCCAACATGTGTAGTTTTGCCCTGGTGCCCCTGCTTTTTAAAATAAGGTTTTAACTGAATTTCGATTACCTCACATAGTAAGTTGTCATCAAGTAACAACACTTCCAGATTTTCCAACGAACAAATCTCTATTGGAAACACCTCTAGGAGATTTTCACTTAGATCTAGTATTATTAAGCTGGTTAGCTTGGCGAAAGAAGGATGCAGTGCTTCCAGGGCACAATTTTTCAAGTAAACCACAATGAGCGACCTCCAGCGGCGAATCTGGCGTGGGAAAGTTGCCAGGCTATTCCGAGACATTGAAAATTCCTTCATCTCTGTCAGTTCCTTAAAAGATCGTGGAAGTTTGCGCAGGAGGTTACTGGACAAATCAAGCACAGATAGGTTCGGGCATTTACTCATTGTATCGGGTAAAGATGCTAGGCTGTTAACTGCAACAAAGAACTGGGATAATTTTTGCAGGGAGGAAATCTCTTCTGGAATGAGACTCAGACTATTTTCTTCTAGATCTACTATTTCTAAATTAGAGAGTTGAAAAAGTTCTGGTGGGAAATTTTCAAATTTGTTCTTCTTTAGATAAATCTCTTTCAGTTTGGTCAAATTGACAATTTCCTTGGGAAGGCAATTCAGATTGTTACTAGAGAGTCCCAGCAATTCTAGATGATGGAGGTGTTTGCAGATTTCCACTGGAAATTCATCCAGGTTGACATCATATAATCTAAGCTGGCAAAGTGCCCTTAATTTACTAATGATATTCAGTGAACTCAGAGGGAGTGGATTACTGCTTAAATCCAAGCTCTGAAGACTTTTCAGTTCTCCAAGTTCCTCACATAGGTCTTGTATGTTGTTCTTATTCAAATAAAGGACTTTCACATTTCTAAGCCGATTTATACTTTCTGGGATACTATTGATTATATTTCTCTCCAGATGCAATTCCTCCAAGTCTTCCAGTTCAAAAACCTGCCATGGGATGGTTTCCAGTTTTTTGTTGGCCAAATCAAGAAAAGAGATGCGGTCTGTGATCTGCACTGGCACAACCACCTCCTCTTTGGGTTCTTCATCTGCCAACCTTTCCTCTATTACCTCTTCAACGCCAACATCAGCACCAACAACAACATTAACCTCTTCTTGTGTCTCTTCCGCGTCATCCTCTTCCGGAATGGTGGCCCATTTTTCAGAGAGTTGGGACACTATTTCAGCGGTAACAAAACTCTTGGAGGTAGCAATCATTGTAAACCTAGTTTTGGCTGCAAAAAAAAAAAAAAGTGGAATGAAATTGGAGACATTCCTTTAAACCACGTTTTATGAAGAATAAACAAAATATGTTGTTTTCATTCATAAATCCCAACTATTTCTTTAGTAAGGGGCAGTGTAAATGATGTTTAGGCTATGGCGCTGAATCCACGAAGATTCAGGTAGGATTTGAATCTCTTCCCAAATTTTGGAGATGTTGTGCTTGAACTAGTGTTGTTGTAGAGAAATGGTTGTGCAAGAAATGTAGGAGGAATTTTTGGCACTTAACCTACTCTTGAGCTGAAGTAAAAGAATCGAATTATGTGAACTTAACCAAATCAAGATTTTTGGGTTATATTATTACATGCTCCCTACTTTGCCAAGCAGTGAAAAGTTCCAAACTCCCTGAGTTTTGGTTTCCTTGAGAAGGGAGCATTTTTGTAACATTGGATGTCCCTCCAGGTGTCCTGTTTATAGTGCACTCATGATAATTTGTGGTCATGAAGGCATTGAGGTAGTTATATGCAATCCTACTGAAATATACTCAGAGTCGCAAGGTGATTTCATGCTCTTTATTCAGCTCATAGTGGTGAGGAGGAATGAATGAGAGTCCCCTCAAAGTATCTGCTTTATATACATTATTTACACAATGGGCTACACATGATTGGCTAATTCCGGAATTCTACTGTAAGCCAATCAGGTTGTGGATTCACTTCTATCTGGAGCATGATTGGGTAGTTCCTGCCAACCAATCATACTGCTGCATTGTTCTAGGACCAATCAGACTGCTGCATTCTGAATCCTATTGTTCTAGGACCAATCAGACTGCTGCCTTTTGGATCCTATTGTTCTAGGACCAATCAGACTGCTGCAGTTTGGATCCTATTCAACTCAGTACATAACACCCCTCCCCTCTAAGTTCCAGTCCTGCCCGGGAGGTCGCATTCATAGTCCTCGAGGTACGCTGGCGGCCTACGTGTGCGTTGCGGCCTGGGGTGTTCCCTGGTCCGGGGTTCAGGTTCTGGCTCGTGTTCCAAGGATGCTGGCTGTGATGGGGCTATTTGGTCTGGCGCAACCGGCTCGCTCAGTCGTGGTTCTGGTTCCGGTGTCCTTTCGGCCTCGCAGGTCCTCTCTGTATTTACTGATTCTGCCTCTCCTGCTGGCCCCTCGTGCTCTATGGGCCTCACTGCCCCTCTGTTCCCTTGGGACTCCTCTGACCTTTCCTCCTCCTGGTTTTCTCCCGGGAATCGTCGCCGTATCTGGTCGCAGTGGCGGCGCCAGCATTGCCCCCCATCTGTTAGCACCTCATACGACACGGGGCCAGTGACCCTGGTGACTGTGGCGGGTACCCATGCTGGGCCTGCCCCAAAATTCTTTGCGTACACTGGGTCCTGGGCCTCGAAGGTCCGGGGGTTCCTGCCTTCCCCCACCACTACCTCATCCTGAGCTCTATCGGGGTGAAGGCGGTCCAATCTGATTGCAAGGCGCCGACCCATTAGTAGTTCAGCGGGGCTCCGGCCAGTCGTTGAGCTGGGGGTGCTGTGCTGTGCTAGAAGGAATTGGCAAGGCGGTACTCCCAATCCCCTTGCGTCATGCGGCGAAGGGTGTCCTTGGTGGTCCGCACCATGCGTTCTGCTTGGCCATTGGTGGCAGGATGGAATGGCGCCGAACGGATGTGGCGGATGGCGTTCTGCGCTGTGAAGGTTTGGAATTCTCCTGACGTAAATGCAGTCCCGTTGTCTGAGACGAGAGTGTCAGGGAGCCCGTGGGTTGCAAACAGCCTGCGTAGTACCCGGATGGCTGCGGACGTAGAAGTGGACGGTACCAGTGCGACTTCCAGCCATTTGGTGTAGGTGTCCACCACTATGAAGAATGTTTTCCCCTGAAAGGGGCCAGCGAAGTCCACATGCAGGCGTGACCATGGTGCTCGGGCGGACTCCCAGGACTGGACTGGGGCCCTTGGGGGATCTGGGCGGGATTCTTGGCAGGCCTGGCAGTGTTTGACCCAGGCCTCTATCTCTCCGTCGATCCCCGGCCACCACACATAACTCCTGGCAAGGGCCTTCATTCTTACTACCCCTGGGTGTGTCTCGTGTAGGGCTGTGAGGACCCTTTTGCGGAGGGGCTGGGGAACAACGACCCTGCTTCCCCATAACAGGCACCCCTTGTGGGCCGACAGTTCATGTTTGCGGGTTGTGTAGCCGGCGAATTCTGGCCCGGGGCTGCTGCTGGGCCATCCCCTCCACACCCAGTCCAGGACCCGGGAGATGACCCTATCTTTCTTGGAATGGTGTGCAACTTCTTGTGCCTGAATGGGGCGGTCGGGAAGCAGCTCCAGGCTCATAACCTCTTGTGCAGGTGCTGGGTCGGGGCCTGTTTCCGGTAGTGGTAGCCTGCTGAGGGCATCCGCATGGCCCATCGCCTTTCCCGGACGGTGAATCAGTGCATACTGGTAGCTGGCAAGGAAAATTGACCACCTGAGGACGCGAGGAGACAGCACTTGGGGGGTCTGCTTTTCAGGGGCAAATAAGCCAAGCAACGGCTTGTGGTCAGTCACCACAGTGAAGGGCCGCCCGTACAAGAAATCATGGAATTTTTTTACTCCCTTCACAATTGCCAGACCCTCCTTGTCGATTTGCGAGTAGTTCCGCTCGGTTGCGTTGAGTGTCTGGGAAAAGTATGCCACCGGTACCTCTCTTCCATCCGGGAGTTGGTGTCCCAGGACAGCGCCAATTCCATAGGGCGAGGCATCGCATGCTAGCACCACCGGCAGCCTCTCGTCGAAGTGTGCCAAGACCGAGTTTGAGACAAGCAAGTCCTTGACTGCCTGGAATGCGGCCTCCTGGCGCTGGCCCCACACCCAAGGGGCCCGCTTGTCCAGGAGTCTGTGTAGGGGCTCTGCTACCGCCGCCTTGTGGGGAAGGAAGGAATGGTAAAAGTTCAATAGTCCCAAGAAGGCCTGAAGTTCAGTCTTGTTCTTGGGCGCTGGGGCATCACAAATGGCCCGTACCTTGTCCCCAGTCGGGTGGACCCCTTCTGCGTCCACCATAAATCCCAGAAAGTCCACCTGAGGCACTCCTAGTAGACATTTTTCCCGCTTCACCTTGAGACCCGCCGTCTGGAAACGGTGCAGAACGGTGCGGAGGCGGTCCTCAAACTCCTCTGGTGTGGGCCCGGCAATCAACACATCATCGAAGAAGGGGGTGACGCCAGGAATCCCTTTAAGTAGAGAGTCCATTAGATTCTGGAATATGCCTGGTGCCACGCTGACACCGAATTGCAGCCGCTTTACCCTGAATGCTCCTCTGTGCGTCACAATCGTCTGTGCCTCTGCTGTGGCCTCATCTACTGGCAGCTGTTGATATGCTTGGGCCAAGTCCAGCTTGCCAAAAATTTTCGACCCAGCCAGGGTGGCAAGAACATGGCTGACCACTGGCACTGGGTATGCATGGGCCGTGAGGGCCTTGTTTATGGTACATTTGTAGTCTGCGCAGATGCGGACTGAACCATTAGGCTTGACGGGCGTGACGATTGGGGTTTCCCAGGGGGCATTAGGCACCGGCTCCAGCACTCCTTGCTCCACGAGCCGGTCCAATTCCTCGTCTATACGGGGTTTCAGGGCGAACGGGACCCGGCGGGCCTTGAGCCTGACTGGTCGTACTGCGGGGTCAAGCTGTAGAGCAATGGGGGGGCCCGTATACTGTCCCAATTTCCCATCGAAAACCCCCGGAAATTCCTTGCATATGGCGTCCACGTCCTCTTGTAAGCTAGTGTGGTTCACCCCGGTGACGGCTAGCCCCAGTGGTCCAAACCATGCCAATCCCAGTAAGCTAATGTAGGGGCCCTTGACCACAAGCAAGTCCAGTTGCCGCGTCCGCCCTCGGTATTGCACCCTGAAGGTCCCCACCCCCATTGTGGGGACCTTACGTTTTTGGAAGTCCCGGAGGGTGAATGGGGCCGGCCTGAGTTTGGGACCCCCAGTAGGACACAGTTTCCTTAAGGTCCTTGCCGAGATTATGGATAGAGTTGAACCCGTGTCAAGCTCCATGCGGCATGGGGCCCCCTCTATCTGTACGTCAACATAAATTTTCTCTACGTTGGGGTGGGGCAACTGGTATACCTGGAAGTCCGTGAGCTCTGTCGAGTTGCCTTGGTGCGTTGGGCCCCGGGACCTGGGGCTCTTGGATTGGTCATCTGATGCCTGGCGTCGGGTGGGCCGAGCCCGACACACCCGGGCGATGTGTCCCAATTTTCTGCACTGCCTGCACTCTGCGTTGCGGAAACGGCAGGTCCTCCTCTCGTGACTTTCTCCACAGCTTGCGCAGCTCCCTCCTTCTCGTCGAGGCAGCTGTGGTATGTGGGCTGCTTGAGTGCGCTGCTGTACTCGGTGCACCTCCTCCCTGTCGGATCCTGAGTCGTCGGTGAGGTCTTCGTGGTGGACCCTCGGTTGGGACAGCTGGCTCGGCCGTGCCTCTTGCGTCGACCTCTCGGCAGCTTCCGTTGCCAGGGCCTCCTCCAGAGCGACCTGGAACGTTAGGTCCTTCTTAGCGTAGAGGCGTCGTTGCAGCTTCTCATCCTTCAGGCCACCGACGAGGCGGTCACGAAGCATGTTCTCCAGCTCTGAGAAGTTGCAGAACCGGGCGGCTTGGCGGAGAGAGGTCACAAACCCAGTTATGGTTTCCCCAGGGGCTTGCCGCTTTGCGTAGAAGGCATTTCGACGAGCCACCACTGAGGGCTGCGGCGAAAAGTGCCCCTTCAGCTGTTCCATTATTGTTTTGTATGGAACAGTAGCGACGTCTTCAGGCGCAAGGAGAGCCCGGGCGATTTCAAACGTCTCCTCTCCGCAGACGCTGAAGAATATCGCCCTCTTCTTGGCGTCTTCTTCGTCGGTGACCCCTTTGGCTTCTAGGAGGAAGGTGAAACGGGAGGCGTACGCTTCCCAGTCTCCCGATGCTGGGTTGAACGGCGAGAAGCTGTTGTCGGTTGCCATTCTGAGTTCCTTGTGTCCCGGAGCTGAAGCCTGGATACACGGTGCGAGGCAGCGGTGCGGCAGGTGGCGGTGCTGCGGTGCTGTGTGTGGCAGTCAGCTCAGCGGGATCCCACCTTCGTCGCCAGTGAAATATACTCAGAGTCGCAAGGTGATTTCATGCTCTTTATTCAGCTCATAGTGGTGAGGAGGAATGAATGAGAGTCCCCTCAAAGTATCTGCTTTATATACATTATTTACACAATGGGCTACACATGATTGGCTAATTCCGGAATTCTACTGTAAGCCAATCAGGTTGTGGATTCACTTCTATCTGGAGCATGATTGGGTAGTTCCTGCCAACCAATCATACTGCTGCATTGTTCTAGGACCAATCAGACTGCTGCATTCTGAATCCTATTGTTCTAGGACCAATCAGACTGCTGCCTTTTGGATCCTATTGTTCTAGGACCAATCAGACTGCTGCAGTTTGGATCCTATTCAACTCAGTACATAACACCTACTTTCAATATCATCTTTCCCTACAAGAGTTTCAGGGTGTAAATATTCTGCTTTATTTCCAGTCAGTGCAGGTCCTATAGCTTCCTGCTGAAATTCTGTAAACATTTCATACCACAAATGTGTGTGTTTTGTCTTGCTTTTGTTGCATTATAGTGCAAGAGTTCCCCTCCAGACAGCAATAATCCAGTAACATTGGGGAAACATCACAGATCCCAAAAAAGAGATGTATACACCCCACAATGCCTCAACTTTCAGCTAATCTCCAAATATCTACTAACCATTCATTCACTATCACTGAGGAAATGTCAGCCAACCATTCTGAACCATTAACTAACAAAGGAAGGCCAACAGTAATATTTAGGAGGTTTGTTCCACATTGTGACTAGCAGAAGAGGATAAATTAAAAAGTATATCCAAACAAACAAACAAATAAATAAATATTTTTTCTTTACTTATATTGTGAATGATGAGAACTTGAATCAAGAAAAAAGAAAGTGGCTTCTGAAGCAGTATACCTACTTTTGAGCCACCCTGCTGTATAAACTGTTAGGATATTTCCGTTCCACCTTAAAAAGGGAGCAGGATGTTTGTGTCACAGCCTGCGTATTTCCTGTCTCACAGGATGTTTATGTTGTCAGTTGCTTTCATCTTTCTCTTGTTGTCTGAGCAGACCGAAGCAGACGGTCATGGATTCTTTGTTCTGACCAACGCTGAATAAACTGTAAATATGCTCTCCTGCTGTGCATCTTTTGCTGTGTGAATTCTGCTGATAGAGTGTGCACAAGTCCAAGAATGTGGCAATGTTTTCTTGAGGCTTTGTGTCGCTATTGCTGATACTGCGTGACTACGGGAGATCGATGGAACGTCCGGCAGCCGGCTTGGGGGCTCAGATGGACTTTGTCTCCCTGGCAGTATCCCAACATAAACATAGGGACGCAGGTGGCTCTGTGGTATAAACCACTGAGCCTAGGGCTTGCCGATCAGAAGGTTGGCGGTTCGAATCCCCGTGACGGGGTGAGCTCCCGTTGTTCGGTCCCAGCTCCTGCCAACCTAGCAGTTTGAAAGCATGTCAAAGTGCAAGTAGATAAATAGGCACCTCTCAGGCGGGAAGGTAAACGGCGCTTCCATGCGCTGCTCTGGTTCACCAGAAGCGGCTTAGTCATGCTGGCCACATGACCTGGAAGCTGTCTGTGGACAAATGCCGGCTCCCTCGGCCTATAGAACGAGATGAGCGCCGCAACCCCAGAGTCGTCCACGATTGGACCGAACAGTCAGGGGTACCTTTAACTTTACTGTATAAAACAGCAAACAATGGCAAGGAGGAGGAGGAGGGAGCATGGCTGATTGCAAACTTGGAATGATCTTCAAATAAATTTTGCTCAGATTAGAAATTAATGAAATTACTGAAATTAATGAAATTACTGAAATTAATGAGCCTGACTGGGATCCATTCATGTTAATAGGTCTTCTCTGAGTAAAACTTAAGTTGAATGCCACCCTTTTTGTATTGGGAACTGCAGTTTGTTAAGGGTGCTGGGAACTGTAGCTCTGTGATGGTTAAACTATAGTTCCCAGGATTCTTTTGGGCGGCAGGGGAGCCATGTGTTTAAAATGTCTGATATGGATGCGACGCTGGGAATCACTGGCAGTAGCACCCAGAGGTTGTCTTCCACCCCAGTTTCCCCTAACGGCAGAGTTTCTTCCTGAATTCTGACCCAACTGTCAAAATTCAAACGGAGTGAATGTGATTCGTTCACGTACCTCTGATGTCATAAAAGTACTTGGGATGGATGGCTCTGTCTGATTTTCAATAGGCAGGCTCCGATATGAGAGGAAAGGAGAGCTGTGAGGAGGAGAGGCTGATGAGCTCACATTTACCTCAGATATCATAATAATACCACCACCACCATGGACAGCTTTCTCTTGGAGTTGGCCTCAACCTCCCAGGTAACAGTAAAAGCAGGGGTGGGGAGCTGTAGGGTCAGAGAAAATTTAATATATAGCAACCAAATTGCATCCTGGCGACGGCATAATGACAGGCAGTATGGTGCAGTGGGTAGAGCCTTGGCCCACGGAGACGTTGTCTAGATCCTGAAACTCACTGTGGCATTATGTAAAGTTGTGTTCTCCTAGCCTAATTTACTTCATAATGACTGGCAGTATGGTGCAGTGGGTAGAGCCTTGGCCCACGGAGACGTTGTCTAGATCCTGAAACTCACTGTGGCATTATGTAAAGTTGTGTTCTCCCAGCCTAATCTACTTCACAGGTTGGTTTTGAGGTATATGTACCACATTCATTTCCTGGGAGGAATGGGAGAATAGCTCTCCATAACGAGAAGGTGTAATCTTGTTGTTGTTTTGCCTGAATTCCTTGCTTGTACGAAACCTCCAAACAGTCTTGCATCTGGTACCTTGAAAACAGGTCCAGTTATTACAAACAGGAAAGAAAGCCTTACATAATTTAATGTGACCTTTTAACAGCTGCCAATGTATTACACAACTTTTGTTGGCTATTTTATACCTCTTGTCCAGGTTTTCTCAAGGGCAGGTACCTCTGTTTACCCAAACCTAATTATACTACTGAACACAAATAATTAATTAGCATACCGTTTAATGCCAAGACAGGTCCATGTTGGAGGCACAAACGGACCTGCAGCAGATCCGCTCCATACATTTAAAGCATATCAAATTCACATTTTAAATACATGGCTTCCCCCAAAGAATCCTGTGAACTGTACCTTTCTGCTCACAGAGCTTCAAGCCCCAGCACGCTTAACAGACCAGAGCCCCCGGGAATCTTTGAGGGAAGTTGTGTGATTTAAACGCGTGTTGGATATGCTTTAAATGTATGGTCGGAATCTGTGTCCTGGTGACTGGCTTTCATAGCTTTGCAGAGGAAGAGTTCCCAATCAGGAAGAGACATCCTGTGTCCAAAGTTTTGCTGTTTACCAGCTTCAGAGTATGTCTTCAGATTCATACTACCTTGCAAGCATCTCCTGCTGTTTTGCCTGGAATTTTATATTAACAGCTACAAGCTAGGGCAAGGGAAAGAGGAAAAATTATTCAGTGGCCAAGAATAAGTGGCTGCAGTGGCTTGCACATCATTTCACTGCTGCTTCCCAACAAACAGAAGCATCATTAATAGCGCCAAATAAAGAAATATGGACAAACGTGTTAAATTGGCATAACTTACAAGGGGTGCAGTATTCAGCTTTGGACTTGAAAGCACAGCCTGTAACCATCCTTGGTTGTCTTTGCACAGCAGACCCCCATCTAAAACAGGGCAATAGTCTGCAACAGTGGGTTTCAAACTTTTCCAGAGGACTGACTTCTTGGGATGTGAATCATAGAATTGTGTGTTGGAAGGGATCCCGAGAGCCATCTGGTCCAACCTCCTGCAATGCAGAATTCCTGCCCACAGCCATCCCAGGGTGGGCTCAAACCGCCAACCTTCTGGTTAAGAGCCAGACATACTAGCCCACTGCGCAACCCAAGATCTCTATGGTTCCTCAATTTGAAAATAAGTAACTATGGACAAACTTCATGATGGGCACCTCGTCTGTCGTTACTGATATTCCCTTGCAAGTGATGCTTAGCCCCAGCGCATGAACTCAATGTGCTCTGTGGGAATAGTTCACAGAACCTTCTGAAGCATGTAGGGCAGGAATGGGGAACCAGTGGCCCTCCAGACAGAGGTTGTTGTACTTCAACTTTCCTCAGCCCCAGCCGGCATGGCCAATGGTCAGAGGGATAAGGAGAGCTGTAGCCATACTGGTGCCAAATGTATTGCTTTGATTTCCTTTGGACCACATCAGCCAGGCTGGGGGGCGGGGGGCGGTCTTGTTGTTTAGGGCTAGGCAGCCCAGGACCTCCATACATTGCCCGGGCTTGCACTCCACACAGGTCACTTCAGGCGCTGCGATTCTCCTGCAGTTCGACTTCCCTCCCATGGTTTCCAGAGACAGACGGATGCCAACAAAGAATGTTCAACAGCATCTGAAGGGCAACAGGGTTCCGGTCTCAGGTGCTGGGGCTCAAAATCCAGCCCTTTCAGCCTCGCTATTGGGTCCTTGGGGTTCTACCCATTCTACACTCCCTCCTGAGCCACACCGCTCACCTGCCCTGCTTTGCACAATCAAGTATATTGGACTGCTTGGAATATTTATTTAGGGGATAGAGAAGGGCATGCAAGCTTGAAGAAACTAGCCTACTGGGTAAAAATCACATTTGCTGCTTTGCCCACTTTTCCATCTCATCCTACCCCATACACCCCTGCCACGTGCCCACCCCACCCCAGTGGGAATAGGGTACCCAGAGAGAAAAAGGCTAGTCACTCCTGCCCTTGAAAGTCTTACGGGCATGGGCTCAGTCCTTTATGCGTTTTATAGGATGAGTAGTTTGGTTTGAATTATGGTGCTGGAGGAGACTCTTGAGAGTCCCATGGACTGCAAGAAGATCAAACCTCTCCATTCTTAAGGAAATCAGCCCTGAGTGTTCACTGGAAAGACAGATCCTGAAGCTGAGGCTCCAATACTTTGGCCACCTCATGAGAAGAGAAGACTCTCTGGAAAAGCCCCTGATGCTGGGAAAGATGGAGGGCACAAGAAGGGGATGACAGAGGACGAGATGGTTGGACGGTGTTCTTGAAGCTACCAGCATGAGTTTGACCAAACTGTGGGAGGCGGTGGAAGACAGGAGTGCCTGGCGTGCTCTGGTCCATGGGGTCACAAAGAGTCGGACACGACTAAACGACTAAACAACAACAACAACAGTTTGGAGGTCATCCTCTCTCAACTTCACAGCACTTCTTTCTAACCTCATCTGCATGGGCAGTAGCTGTACTAACTCACTAATAAAGGAAAGGCGCCCTTGTACATGTTCAGGAACACCATTTAGCTTTGCTTTCCATGTGCCGGGGCTCAGATGCCACCAACCTTTGCCAAAGGAACTGCACTATGAAGGAAATATGTCTCCGATCAATGAACATAGGAAGCTGCCTTGTAATGAAACAAGTGGTACCTCTGCCCCAGTATTGCTTGCCTTGACTGGCAGCAGCTCTACCATGTTCCATACAACGAACATTTCCAAGCCCTACCTGGAGATGCCCGGGATTGAACCTGGGATCCTCTGCATGCAAAGCAGATGCTCTACCCACTGAGCTATGCCGCTTTCTCATTATTTTGCTAATACTTTGCATGCTTTGCAAAGGAAACCCAGGGTGTAGGCGCGCTGTGGTGCTTTACTGAGTTCCAACGGAGCCCGAAATCAGGCGGTCGCCAGGCCCTCTTGCTAGTTGCCTTTGTAGGGAAAGGCGGGCGGCGCGAGGTCCCTTCTTACCCGGGATCTTGTACTCTGAAACTGTAGGGGCGCAGGCGCATTCAGGAATCCCCCGGGACGCAGGCGAAAAAAAGAAGCGCGTGCCCACTCACTATAGCAACCGCGATCGGGGCGGAGTTGGTTGCCTTGGCGCGCGCGCTCTGCAAAAAATAAATAAATATAAAGCGTCTCGGCGGCAACAGCAGCAGGAGGTAAGTGGCGCAATTGTAGGGGGTTGCGGTCTTAATCCTGGGGTTTCACGGTTCCCCAAAGGCGCGGTGGGTGCAAGGTTCTGGGCAGCGGTGCCCTCACTTTTTGCCCTACGATCGACAAAACGGAATTGGATTTACAAAAAGGGATTACAGTATTTTCCTTCAAGCAGTGTCGGTGTGCAAAATCTGCGCGCGCTTACTCAGAAGTACTGCTTTTAGTGGGGTTTGCTCACAAGCAACTGTGCAAAGGATTGGCTCCTGCGGGATTAATCTGAAAATCGTTGCCACGCGGAATTCCAGTGAAGTGCAGTATTAGAACGAAGGGGAATATTTTTAGTTGGGAGCTGCTAGAAATTTATTTTCAGGTTTTGGGTGGGGATTAAGGAGAGGAGAGGATGGGGGTGTCTGTCATCCTGTGGGTGGCATCAGCTGACAGAAAGTGACCTGGTCCTTCCTCCCTCCCTGACATATTTAAACGAAGGGTGCATGGGGAAAGGTTATTCCCACTGCTTCTGTGTACAGATAGGGCAAATCCTGATTGAATGGGGAAGGATACCAGCTGGTATCCTGATGCTGAAGACATTATTGTGTGGAAGCTGGGAGAAAACTTATGTGCATGAGCAGCACCTGTACCATAATAAACATTTGTCTGGAAATACCCTTTGTCAACAGGGTATATGCTTGCCGACTTGGAAGCAAGTACTACTCAGCTCAAAGGGATTAACTGGGATCATATGACCCCAGTAGTGTTCCCCTAGTAGTGTTCCTCCCGCTCCTTCTCCTTCCATGCTAGGTGTAACCCTGAACAAAACTACTTAGAAAAAAATTCCACTGGAACCAGCTTATGTGCTTCCAAACAATTGTGTTTAGAATTGGTCTGTTAGCATTTTGTTTGTATGGATGAAGAAGCAGGAGTGCCAACTTGAAAAAAATAAAAAAAAGTTTTTCTTTCCAGTAGCATCTTTCTTTCCAGTAGTTAGTTGGTCTTTAAGGTGCTACTGGAAAGAATTTTTTTTTTGTTTTGACTATGGCAGACCAACACGGCTACCTATCTGTAACTTGAAAAAAATACAGGGGGTGGGGGCAAGTAAGCCCCGTTCCACATAATTGATCCCATGACACAGCAGACACACACTGTTTGAATGGCAATACCCATGCAGCCCCTTAAAATATTTTATTGAGGGGGATGAAGGGACCTCGACTCCTATGTGAAGAAGGACTGGTAACTGGAAGCAGCATTTGCCTGGTCAGCTTCAGGGTTACCCAACACTGTGCCCTCCAGGTGTTGGTGACTACAACTCCCATCATCCCTGGTTATTGACCAAGCTGGCTGGGACCCACAACATATGGATGGCACCATCTTGGCTACCCCGTGCTTACTTCCTCTGTGGGGTTATTATGCCCCTGGGTGAAGCAGTGGGCGTGCACACAAAATAACTCTGCCGCCAGGACTTTAATGCCCAGTTTGTATTGAAGAGATGGCACTAATTGGGCTGCATAGAAAAGCAACTACCTTGTTGTTAAGTCTTAGGGAAGGGAGGGAAACTGCATTCTCTGTTGGAGGCCGCATGTTGGCATGGGCAGGGCCACTGCATTCTCTTTCTCTCTCTGAAAGCGCCTCCTAATTTGTCTTTCTCTCTGCCGCTCACCAGCCTCCTTTTGCCTTGCTGGAATGTGGCCTTGAACTGTGATAATACCTCTTGCTCCCCTGGATGTAGAACAGAGAGGGGTGTGTGAGCATGTCTAAAAATTAGCCTACTGTACAAAGGTAAAATGTACATTCGTTGCTCCACCTACTTTTGCTGCCACATGTGACCTTTGGAAACTTGTGCAGAAGGAAGTGAGGCCCTGAGGCTGACAGACATTTTCTCCTGCTGCTGTATGCATTGTTATTATTCTCTTCATACATGATGTGTAGTCAATTGTTTTTATCCCCCTCAGGTAGATACTATGCCAAAATACATAAGCCTTGACCAACAATATTCTCTAGCATGTGAAGAACTAAAACACCCTGAAAACCCCTTCATAGTCCGCATTCTCCAAGAAGTAAAGCAGGACGAAGAAACGTAAGCGAATAGTTACGTTGTGGGGACTAAACCAATACGATTTTGAACTGTTAAGTTGGGCTTTTATATGCTGTGCTTCAAAATGCAAACATTGTATGCCGAGATAAAACCAAATTCTGCAGCAATTAAGCTGGCTTCTGCAATCAGTAAGTTGTTGTTGTTGTTTAATTTATTGGTTGCTTTATCTTGCCCAAGGCAACCCAAAGCGACTTACTACCAACCAAACAAGCAAAACAAAAAAACCCCTATAGATACATTAAAGAGTATGCAAATCCACATTGTCATTATATAAATCAATCACTGTCTACTAAAAGTTTTATTGAAAAGGAGCTTCTATGAGTCCAGAAGTACCGTATTTTTCGCTCCATAGGGTGCACTGGACCATAGGGCGCACCTAGTTTTTAGGGGGGGGAATAAAGAAAAAAAAATATTTCCCCCTCCAGCCCCAAAGAGCATAGAAGCCAAGACAGCCAGCGGTATCCATCCCGCTGGCTGTCTTGGCTTCCTCTTTAGCCACGCACAACCTCTCCAGCCAGGAGAGGCTGCTCACGGCTTCGTTTTTAGCCGCAGGGCTGGGGCGCGGGAAGCCTGAGCTTCCCCCAACCCCAGCCCCCAGAACAGGTCCAGGACTGGAGGCAAGGTTACGCAGCCTTGCCGCCGCTCCCAGAGCTTGCGGGCTGGGGGAGCGCTCCGAAGGTTTGCGGATAGCTGCCTGAGGCCCGGGGAGCGCAGTGGGAGTTGGCACTGCACTCCCTGGGCTTCAGGCTGCTATCCACAAGCCTTCGGAGCCCGGTGGGAACTCCTACTGCGCTCCGAAGACTTGCAGATAGCTGCCCGACGCCCGGGGGGCTCAGCGCTGCGGTCCCTGGGCTTTGGGCTTTGGGCTTTGGGCTGCTATCCGCAAGCCTTCGGAGCCCGGCAGGCACTCCAAAGGCTTGCGGATAGCTTCCTGAAGCCTGGAGAGCGAGAGGGATTGGTGCGCACTGACCCCTCTTGCTCTCCAGGCTTCAGCAAAAGCCTGCATTCGCCCCATAGGACGCACACACATTTCCCCTTCATTTTTGGAGGGGGAAAAGTGTGTCCTATAGAGCGAAAAACACGGTAATTTTTGAAGCACTAAGAGAAACCAAACCACAACAACCAACTTTCCCATTTACCTCGTAACAGGTTGAAAAAGAAAATCACTATAAAAATTGCTGGAAATAACCGCTTGATACCTGTGCAGAAGGTGACAGATGACGATTTTCAAATCCTGGCTACGATTTTTACAAATAATATGTTTCTTACAGGTATGTCTTGTTTTTATTTAAGCCTTTGAAATGCAGACCAATTGATAGCTTTAGTTCCATTCTCTGCCCACTTCCTTTGTCTGTCTTTTCATATGTTCATATTGAGAAATATTCAGCCTTCCAGGGGGTAAGCTACTAACTGCCTTAAGCTACTAATGTAGGCATTTTTTCTCTGTTGCTTATTCTGCGCTGTGGGTGAGCACTGAAAACATTCCTTATCACACCCATGCCTGCACTTAGCCCAGGGTGGAGGACTGAGCAAACAAAGAACCATCAAGAATCTTTATTTTGGATTTGCAACCTGATTCACAGAGCAGTTTTTGTGCACAAGATCCACTATAGAAACTGCCTTTCAGACTCACATACCCCCCTTTCTCTAAGCCAGGGATAGGGAACCTTTTTCTTTTTCCCCCTCAAATTTTTTTATTGATTTTCCAAAAAAAATTTAAACAAACAAACAGACAAACATAAATCTCAGCTGTATTTGAACCAATCTTAGTGACATTGTTAAGTGACTTCCTCGAATCCCCCTAGTTGAATTTCAGTGTATATCATTTTAACAGTTTTCCAAAACCAATTTTCTCATAAAATTAACTTAATCACTTAACATCTTTCTTTCTTTCTATTTTAGCTTTAAACATATTAATTCCTAACATTACATATTTAAAGCCTAAGCCTATCTGATAATTGCAAGCTTTTCCAATTAAGTTATCTTAACATATTTAACTAAATAGTCTTTAAATTTCATCCATTCCTCCTGGTACTCCTCCTCCTGGTCGCGGACTCTTCCAGTCAGGTTGGCTAGCTCCAAAAAGTTCATCATTTTCATTTGCCATTCTTCCACTGTTGGAACTTCTTGTGTTTTCCTTTTTTTAAAAAAATAATTTTTATTAATTTACAACCAAAAAACACAAACATATATAATTTCACATCCAATTTTTCACAAATTACATCTTTTTTGGACTTCCTTCAGCTTTTCCGTAAATCATCCGTAATCATTATTTAAAATATGCATTCCTTAAGTTAATATTGTCACTATTTATATCTTTCTTTTCTATTCCCTTTCAACAATAGTTCTCAGTTTTTCACAGTGCTTCTTTAAATCCCTCTAGCGTTATCTGTCTCTCACTTATGCTTTCCAGATATTCCACAAATTTCCCCCAGTCCTCGATGAACTTTTGGTCTCTTAAGTATCTAATCTTTCCAGTCAATTTATCCAACTCCGCATAGTCTAACAGTTTCATTCTCCTGAACTTCTTGTGTTTTCCAATTCTTAGCTAACAAAATTCTTGCTGCAGTTGTGGCATACAAAAACAATTTGACAACTTTCTTGGGCAATTCCAAACCTGTTATTCCAAGAAGAAAGGCCTCTGGTTTCTTAATAAATGTATATCTCAACATTTTTTTCAGTTCATTATAAATCTTCTCCCAGAAGTCTTTCACCGGGATAAGGAACCTTTTTCAGCAGAAAGGCAACATCACCTTCTGAGGGCCACTTTCCAAGCCTCTGTTTTTAGCGCTAAGGGATCTTCCAAGCCACACCACTTACTGGCCTTGCTTTGCATCCTCCTTGAGCGATTTTGCCTGGCTGGAATATGCCCTTGAATTCTGATAATGCCTCACACTTCCCTGGGTGGAGGGTAGAGAAGGTCGTGCAAGCGTGTGGAGCATGTGGGTGGAGCAATGAGCATAAATGTTACCGTTGGACATTTATATTCCTTGCTCCTCCCACTGTTGCTTCTGGGCATGCAGCCCCTGGAAAATTTCCCAGAAGCACATGCGGCGCTCAGGAGAGAAATGGTTCCCTCCCCCCTGCCCAAAAAAGGAAGAAAAGAGTATTACCTCTTGTGTAATCAAGCCGGAAATTGCTGGAACTCAGTTCCAGCACCTCTCAGGTGGGCGCCAATACCTTTTTAAGAGAATAAGGGAGGTGTTCATGGTGAGCTCTGCCGCCTCTTTTTCTAGGAAAATAGCACTGGATGTAATTAATACTGAAATGAAACGTGGTGCAGACACAACCTAAGCGGCAACTTTCATTATGAAATAGCTCATTGCATGGTATCCAGAGCCTTGGATACTGAGAATTGGTTTTCTTCCTATGAATTCTCTACAGAACAAACCCAGGGCTGGAGCAAAAGCCAGCTCTTGTGCAAACAGGACATGGGGCATTTTGCCAAGAGAGGCTTAAATCACCTTTGAGTCTTTCCCATAGTTACTTATATTAGCTGCAGGCATTATTTCATGCTGAAGAAACAGAGAAGAGCGACCTGCCGCAAGAATGAGTGTTCTTCCCTGGAGAAGGTTTTACCTTCAGTTGACAAGCCCAACTGAAGCAGGAAGATTGGACTTCTTTGGCATTAACTTGTGACCTCGATTTTCTGTGTCAAATGCTCTGTTTGTGGGTGGCACAAAATGCAGGGTTCGTGGCACAAAATGGCACTAAACGAGCACTAAACTTTGGCATCAGGTTGGGGGGGGCAATCCAGAATTTCAGGGTCACGCGATAATAAAGCTCTGTTTTTGTCCTTCAGTGAAAGTGTCCAACCTATGCGGGTTGCATAAGTGGAAGCAGAAGAGAGGCTAGGTTTTATATTCACGTTAGAAAACTAAAGGAAGCAAGAGCCACTTTAAGGGCACTTACAGACCGTCCCTATTTTTGGGTGGGATTCAGTCACATCACGCCAATTTCAACGCATGCAATTGCAGTAGGTTTGGAGGTATTGTGCAACAAACCTGCTCCTTTGAAAGATTCACCATGCATTTAAAGCATATCCTCCCCCCACCCCCCCAAAAAAGAATACCGGAAAGCGTAGTTTATTAAAGGTGCTGGTAATTGTAGCTCTTTGAGAGGTAAACTACGGTTCCCAGGATTCTTTCCTTTGACAGTTATCCTAAGTCTCATGTATGGAAATGCAATTACAGTGGTACCTCGGGTTACAGATGCTTCAGGTTACAGACGCTTCAGGTTACAGACTCTGCTCACTCAGAAATAGTGCTTCAGATTAAGAACTTTGCTTCAGGATGAGAACAGAAATTGTGCTCCGGCGGCGCGGCAGCAGCGGGAGACCCATTAGCTAAAGTGGTGCTTCAGGTTAAGAACAGTTTCAGGTTAAGAACGGACCTCCAGAATGAATTAAGTACATAACCTGAGGTACCAAAGTAGATGAAAAGGTGCAGAGAATTTGGTGGCTAAGACAAAAGGACTGGGCAAAAAGTGATCCATTAAGGTTAACATGGAGCCTGCTCATTTCTGTATTCCTCGGCTCTTTCAGGACTTGACCTGAGATACAACCTTTTGAGTGACGCTGGCGCAGTACACATTGCAGCTTTCCTTCAGGTACTTCTTGGGGGGGCGGGGGGGGGGGAGGAGACTAAATCATATTTGTGAATTTTATAGGTGATTTGTTAAGGTGACCTTCTTCCAAAAGTGAGCTTTATACATGTAAGTTTCTCCTTTGCGATGCGCTGCGTTCCTTCCAGGACATTGCTTTGGGGTTTTTTTGTAAATTGTTTTTTAAAAAAATTATTTTAAATGCGAAAAGCGAGAGAAATACAAACCATTCAGGTATTATAAAGAATATAATAATAATAATAATAATAATAATAATAATAATAATAATAATTTTTATTTATACCCCGCCCTCCCCAGCCAAGGCCGGGCTCAGGGCGGCTGAGTTTAACAGAGTTTAGCAAAATGCACATTTTTTGCTCTCTATATTTTTTTGCTCTATAAGACTCACTTTTTCCCTCCTAAAAAGTATGGGGAAATGTGTGTGCGTCTTATGGAGCGAATGCAGGCTGCGCAGTTATCCCAGAAGCCAGAACAGCAAGAGGGATCGTTGCTTTCACTGTGCAGCGGTTGATCCCTCTTGCTGTTCTGGCTTCTGAGATTCAGAATATTTTTTTTCTTGTTTTCCTCTTCCAAAAACTAGGTGCATCTTATGGTCTGGTGTGTCTTATAGAGTGAAAAATACAGTAATCAATGTTGTTGGTAGGGGATTGCTATGTGCATCTCAGACTCAGAGCACGGAGAGGTTTCTGGGGTCCCGGTGCCTGCCTGGAGTTTGGTGTCTTTGGAATGCAGTGTACATCCACTTGGGGAGGGCATGGCTTTGCAGTTTTCAGATGACAAGTCTTTGGGTAGAATGGGAAGGAAGGGTCTGGCGGAACCCACACATTGACAGCAAGCTGAATTTCCTTGTATTCCAGGATAATCATACTCTGCTGTACCTGAACCTGATGTTTAATGACATTGGTACCATGGGAGCAGAATTCATAGCTAAATCATTGCATGTAAGTATTGTTCAGCTGGATAAGAAAGAACACTACACGAGTTTCCCCTTTGAAGCAAAATACTTTGGAACTCAAAAATCAGCTTGCAGAACTAAATGGTTTAATGCTTAAAGCTGCAGTCAGAAGCATATTTATTTAGAATTTCCACTGAGAGCAGTGCTTTGGGTGTAGGCTGTCTTGGTTTAAGAAAATGGGGATCAATTAGGTAAGCCACAGGCTCCCTCCCAGCTGTAGGATTATTTAACACTAGTACTCCCCCCCCGCCCCGCTCCGCCCCTGCTGCCCAAATATGATTCTTGAGCATGTTACAGGATTGTAGCAGTAGCAGGTTATTATTTTTCATAGCAATAAACAGTATTCTAGGAGATAACCTATTTCTGTGAGTTTAGATTATGGTTATATTGGAAATAATTGACTTTTCACACCTAGAGGAATGAAACACTGCTTCACCTAAGAATGACTGGCAACAAGATTGACAACAAGGGAGGAATGTATTTTGCAGCAATGTTGCAAGTTAACAACACTTTACAGAAGTTAGATTTGGGAGACACAGATCTGGTGAGTAAATTTGCCATTTTAGGACACGTCTACATGCACAGAAATGTAAGCCTGTTTCAAACATATCCTTATGAGTTTAGGGGGACAAAATATACCGTATTTTTTGCACCATAACACTCACTTTTTTCCTCCTAGAAAGTAATGGGAAATATCTGTGCGTGTTATGGAGCGAATGCCTACGGGTGGCAGGGGGGCTCTGCTGCAGTTGTGAGCAGAGGATCCATGGTTGCCCTTCCTTCCCTCCTCCGTGTCTCGCTTTGAAACAGCAAAGCGGGAGAAGAGCCGCTGAGTGGGGAGGAGAGAGGGACAGAGAGCCTGCTTGCTTCAAAGGAGCAAAGCGGGAGAGGAGAGGAGCCGCTAACATGAATGTAAGCAGCTCCTGTCCGGTTGGCTCCTTTAAAGCAAGCAGGCTCTCTGTCCCTCTCTCCTCCCCACTCAGCTCGCTAAATAGCATTATTAGCAGCATCCTTCTCCACACACCCCATGCGTGCTCCTTGTCCCTTGAGTGCTTTTCCTTCCCTCCCCACTTAAAACGTGGTTACAAAGCACGGATCCACATGGATCCTCAGGATTTTTGCACTGGGTCACCCCAAATTCACCATCAGATCACATAGCATGTCCATGGCTACATCTTGCACCAAAAAAATCACGCATCCACTGTTGCCTGGGGCCGCAGTGGTGCAAAAACGTGGTTACAAAGCATGGATCCACATGGATCCTCGGGATTTTTGCATTGGGCTACTCCAAACTCACTGTCAGATCACATGTCTGTGGCCACAGCATGAACCACAAAAATCATACATCCACTGTTTCGTTTAGAATATTTTTTTTCTTGTTTTCCTCCTCTAAAAACTATGTGCGTGTTATGGTCTGGTGCGTGTTATAGAGCGAAAAATACGGTAATCTTGCTTGTAGATGGAGGGTTTACTCAGTGGGAGCTAAATGCACCTGCCTTAGTCTGGATTGTGTCTTTTGTCTTTTATTTCCAGCGCACACAGAGTCTCATAGCATTAGCAACAGTTTTGAATTACAATAGTGCAATCAAAGCCATAAATCTAAATCGGCCAATACTCTACAGCGAAGAGGTAAGCAACATTTTGCATTGTTTCCCTTGAAATGGGGAGCCAGGAGCCAGGCATGATGCATCAAAAACAAGCCTAGGGAATAAGAATAAGCACTGACAAAGCTTTTCAACAGTTTTAACAATAACAGCTAAAATTCTCTTTCTCTCTGTGGCTGCTGAAATGAAGAAAACTTGGCAGGGATGGGAACAAGGAATAAATTTTTGTGTGAGATGGCTGAGAGCTCAGTTGATATTAAAGACAAATTCTCAGAGGTATACTTTATCCTTCTGTTTGAAGTGTATATCTGCCCCACTGTGCAAACTCTTGCCTCTAGTGGGTGGATCTTAGAGATCTAGAAACACACACACACACATCCCACTAGCCTGATATCCGTCCACCCTTACTGTAAGGTAAATGGCAGAAAGCACATCTCCAAAAGATTAAACTAGGCAGCAGAATTTTCAAACCCTATTGTCTGTAAGTAGTCTGCAATTCTACTTTTCCCCATTCCTTTATATAGATGTTATTGTTAATCTCAGCAAGAGCTGTGTTGCATTCTCAGGTGCAGCGCAAGGGAATGCTTTCACATTCAATTAAATCAACCTTTGTTCAGCATAAAGCAGGACCCTAGAGTAGGTGTTTTTGAATTTAAATACAGGGCAACTCCACCCCCAAACACCTTCATGTTGTGGGTAGCTAGTTACATACAGAGCTGGTTTGTACATAATGCTATGCCAAACTGGCTTAGCGGAGATGTGCAACCATGCGGGCTCCTGGAAAGGAGATTTCGGATGCTTGGCTTCTTCTCTGGCCCTACTGATGCTATTCTGCTTTGAACTAAGCCATGGTTTGTCTAAGTGTGCCCTCTAAACCCAGGTTCATGGTTTGTCTCACGGGCTGTCATCAAGGTTTGTTCTGTTATCATGGTCTATCTGGAGCAACAGAATACGTGAGCCGTGGTTCAGATGACGCACTAAGCCAAACCATGGCTTAGCTCAGAACAGTGTGGGAGCACAAGGGCTGGGGAAGGGGCACAGCTGCCACAAGCTCCTCTCTGGGAATCTTCACACATTCAAGCTAAGCAATGGTTTGGCTTAGCATTACATGCTTCATGTTCGCACAATAGAATTTGGTGGATGGAACATACCTGTCCTGTGGAGTAAAGCAAATGATAATGTGCATCACATCTGCATTTATCCCCATAGAAGTGACCAGATGTATTTTGTAATGTGATCAGGGTACACATCCCCACTGGCTCTAGAACATCTTATGTTCAAGTTGTAATTCAATAATACGGAACTTTAGGAAGAGACCACGGTCCACACGGCCCTCATGTTGAAAGTCAACTGCACTCTTGTTGAACTGCATTTGTGTAAACACGAAATGAAGAACTTTGGCATGGAACGCCTGTGTGATGCATTGTATGAAAACAGCACCCTGCGATATCTTGATCTCAGCTGGTAAGAGAAGCTTGAGTTATAAAGATAGCATTTTAGCTATTAGAATGATATGCAGTGTATGAAAACTGATGCACTTGATACCTACTTCTCAAAATAAGCTAAGATCGATTTTTAACTGAGTGTTTCAAACAATTGTGCTTGTACATGCAGTCATACCTCAGAAGTTGAATGGAATCCATTCCGGAAGTCTGTTCGACTTCCAAAACATTCGGAAACCAAGGCACAGCTTCCGATTGGCTGCATGATGCTCCTGCAGCCAATTGGAAGCTGCGTAAGCTGTGCCAGACGTTCGGGTTCCAAAGAACGTTCGCAAACCAGAACACTCACTTCCGGATTTGTGGTGTTTGGGAGCCAAAACGTTCGACTCGCAAGGCGTTTGTCAACCAAGGTACGACTGTACAATGTTTAATAATAATGCTTAAGATTTAGATCATGCAGTTTAAATATGCAAAGTGCTTCACATACATTATTCTGGTACTTCTTGCAGCGGGACATTTTGCAGAATGGAGGGAGCAGGGCGAGGCTGAGAGAATAATGGATTGTCTAATGCAGGGATGGGGAACCTTTGGCTCTCCATATGTCTCTAAATTACAATTCCATCAGCCCTAGTAAGCGAGGCCAATAGCCAGGGATGATGGGAGCTTGTAGTTCAGCAACATCTGGAGGGCCAAAGGTTTTCCACACCGGGTCTAAGGCCACCTCATGTATTCATGACAGTAACAGGATTGAACTGGCAGCTCTCCAGCACACGCTCTTAATTACAATATCCACTACACTGGCTCCTAAGATCTGGTTTTAAGTCCCTGTAATGTGGTTGGTGGTTTTATTGTAAATATTTGATGACTCTTCTTGCTCAGTGCTACACATACATAGTATTTTATTTTGCATTTGGGTTTTTATGCCAGTTGTCTCTTAAGTTTATTGTGGCTTTAGTATGGTTTTATTGTCATGTTTTTATTCACATTTTATTTGTACAATGACTTCAGCATTTATTTTACAAGGCGACTGATAAATATAATAAAAAGTAACACCCATTAACAGTTAAAAGAAACAAGAGTTTTGTGGCACGGCAAAGACTAACCCGCTTATAGCAACCTAAGTTTTTGTAGAACAAAGTCCACTTTGTCCTCTAAACGATGTTTCTGAACGAAAACAAATGTGTACGCTTGTCTCTTTTCAGCAACAAAATTACTCGGGATGGTATTAAATTTTTGGGAAAGCTGTTAAAACACAACGCCACCCTGGAAATCCTGGACCTTAATTTTAACAGGATAGAGGACGATGGTGCTTTCTATCTGAGTGAGGCCCTTACTACACATAATCGGACTCTTCAAGCGTTAGTATACAGAACTCTTAACTCCCATAATGCATTACTGTGAGCACAGGCATTTGGATAAGGCAGCACAGAATTTCGGAAGCACCATGGCCCATACTTCAGACCAAAATGTGTCTGCAGTAAACACAACAGTGACCCATGGGCCTAGCTCCAGAAAACTGTTGAGGTGATGGTGACATCACTGGGGAAGCAGTTTCCAATCCAAAAGGCCCACCACAGCAACTTCTGTTACATTGCACCTTTCAGATCACCTGCTGCTTGCAACTACCATAAAAGTATTACTCTCCCCAAGTAAGTTCTTGGGTCACGTGCAATCACAGCCTGCATTGGCGGGGGGGGGGGGGAGGCTGTCTTAGAAATTTTGGGCAGTAGTCAACTATCGAGTCCCATCAGTGCAAGGATTTCTGCTTGCGCGTTTAAGTTTGCCTTGAGATGCAAACTGAATCAATCTTCTTCCTCATCCCTGCTGTGAACCCAGTAAACAGATATGACGGTAGATCAGAAAAAGTTGAAAACAGAAGAGAACAACTGCTTCAAATCTCGAAAACCAGCAGCAGAGGGTTTTCTAGTCAAGAGGAACAAGACAGCCTTCCTCTCTTGGGTTCGCTAGTGAGCAGGAAGAAGCAGAGGCTGTTAAGGGAGGAAGTGGTGTGTGGACTTCATGGCTGGTAGCTGCTGGGAGAAAAGAATAGAATGGCTCACATATATGGATTTGTGTAATTTATGATTGCTTGGCTATCTGCAGCTTCTCAATGACCTTGGTTTTTTTGCTTTTATCCTTCTGCTCTCTAGGCTGGCAGTGACAAACAACAACATATCTGGGAAAGGACTGGTGGCCTTTGCAGAGTCAATGAAAACAAACCTAGTTCTTTCCTATATCTACATATGGGGGAACAAATTTGATGAAGACTGCTGTGTGGTACATCTGTTGTCTTCTTATGAAATGAAATAGCTGACATCCTTCTAACCCTGTAAAAAAATAGATAGAGGAAGAGGGATTTGGATTGGAAAAACAATGCTCTGGGGGGGGGGGGTCGGTGGAGGGAGGGTTTGATCTCCTTCTCCCAGTGTTGCAGCCACCCACGGCTGCATTTCCCCTTAAAAGAACAAGGATCTCTTATCAAGAGATATCTGTCTACCCTGTGTGTTTCAGGCATTTGCAGAGTTAATTAAAAGCGGTCGCCTGAAACCAACTGGCACAGATGTCGATCCGTATGAAGTGGATGGGAACACGTACTTTGCCGAAGTCTCCCATGGCCTTAAGAGGCACTATTACTGGACACCGAGTTACGGACAGCCTGATAACCACGATGAGAATGCCTCTCTGGCAATAACTCCTGTTGCAGAAAACTTGTAAATGCCTACATATTTTTTCTAAAGCCTTGGCATCTTGGAGTTGTTGTTTTTAAATAGTGTGTGCCTCAAACCTGCAACCAATTACATGTAGAGAACTGATTTTAAAAGGTTTTGAACCATAAATACTCTATTAAACTGAACTGGGAAAGTGCTGGATCCCTGACTAGCGACAGCTAATTTCAGGTCCCGTTGAAAGGTAAACTACCGGTGACTCCCTTGTTCCAGAGCTTTCAGTGAGTTCCATAGGTTCTTAACTGCATGGGGACCGTCATGAGCAACACTTACTGTGATAATACAAAGCAGCCTGTTGAAGTGATTTCATACAGTTCAAACACTTAGAGGCTACTAAGGAATGTTCAATAGCTTGAAAGTAAGGCTCCTATGCTAGGCATGGTTCTTTGGAAATAAAGCACCATATAAATCAACATGATGCCAATGTAAGTGTTTTTAGGATGTTTATTATTTATATTAACATTTGTCTACGCAAATGAATTCATTGAAGCCGACTGTGGGGTGGGGGAGCATGGGCAAGAAGGAAGTTGTGACAGTGCAGCAGTGCAAGGCTTATGGCTCATGACTTAGACTGAGACACAACATTATTTTCAAAGAATATAGGTTTTCCAGCTATTATGAATGACAAATTTTGTTTAAAAAATAAGCTACATTGGGGGCGGGGCAGGGTAATCTAAATGATGTTCAATAAAGTTTGTTCTGATCTGTTAAGTCTGAGCTGCACTGAATTTTATACATTCATCGACACGGGCTTTCAGTGAATGCATTATGCTCCTGTTAATCCTATTTTGCAAGCTATTAGAATTGTACACAGACTTCATGGCTAGAGACAAGATCATCCTTGTTCATTGCCTATGCTGGCTGGGGCTGATGACATTTGGGAGTCCAACAACATCCAGAAGACAGCAAGTTTCCTACGCCTGCTATACAGGCTCCAAGAGACCAGGTAGGGTCTGATTACTACAATGAGACTCGCTTGCAGCATCCTCTCCTTTTTCACAGTCCCTGCCCTTTTACTCCAAACTATTAGCCATCTATGGACTGGTACAAATGCATCATTTGATTTCTCAAGCCTTGGTGTACTGAATGTGCCATCTTCATTGGCAAGCATTATGTTTCGGTCACTGTTAGCGATGCAGCTGGAACATTTGTGGTTCTTTCAACACTCGCAGTTGCATATTTAGATGTGTGAACCAGACCTCTGGCAGACCTCTTGGCGATCAGCCCCCTCAGGAAAGGCTGACTCCTCTTCCCAGGCACCGGGGCCTCTGGCCGGTGATCTGCCCCTGGCTGGTCTTTGCTCAGTCCAGGGAGATCGGTAATAAGCGACACCTCCCTTTTGGAAGATGCACACTCCCTTTCCCCTTGCATCTCAGCAGAAGAAAGAAAACGGTCTGAAAGTAGTCTAACTCATTCTACTTTATTCCACAGACTGTACACTGTACACGAGCTAGTACAAATCATGTCTGTTCTCTCAGAAGCCTCCGTACAACTCTCTCACTCCTCCTTCGCTGCAACAACAGAAGGTCTCAAGTTACACTGAGAACACAACCTTGAGAACAGTGTAGGACATCCTGTCTCGCGCTCAGTAAACTCAGAAGAATCACATGATGTAAACAATGTGCTGCTATCACGCAGCTGGTGAGCTCTCATATCCCAACAGCAGGCACCCTTCTCATTTAGCATCAGGGCCAAATGTAGTCCTCTAGGCCTCTCTAATCTGGCCACTTCCCGCCGCCCCGCCCCCCCGGTCCTTTAAGGATTTTTGGGTGCCTGAAATGTGCTCTTGGCTGCAGGTATGGGGAAGCTTTGTCCCTACAGATGTTGCTGAGCTACAAGTTCCATTGGCCCCAGCAAGCATGGCGAGTGGTCAGAGGTTCCCCATACCTGCTTGTACCCTTGATAATGCTTCTTCCTTGCCTGGCTGTGTATGTGCAGAGACCAGCCTACCGCACAATGGTAATGTTTATATAAGTCTCTATAAACCAATGTTCCCCAATAACTCACTTTCAAAACACGAGACCAAAATGCCAGAGTTTCTTTGATTTACTTTAGCTGCTGTCCACAATGGTATTAAATGGGATTGAGGAAAAAGCCTGTTACAGTCAAAGCAATAACAGAATGTAGTACTTTACCACTGTAAGACATTATTCTACTTTCCTGTCAAATTATTGTTGTGCTTTTGCTTAGGACTAACTCATAGATCATTCTGGGATGAAGCTTTTTCAAACCACTTGTTCCCTTCAGTTATTTATAGCTAAATGAGCAACAAGAGGAACAAAGAAGGGTTACAAAACAAAGTTTTATTCAGGTCTAAACATTAAAATGTTGCAAATTTATGTACATAATCCCTCAGAAGGGAGTATAAAAGCAGGAGGTGAGCTATATACACACAAACGCCCATGACAAAGTACTTCGGAAATAATTTAAACCAGAGAGGATTCACAACAGCTCCTCAGAATGTCCAGTCTTGGAATTGTTATGGTGCCAGAACTAGTAGTAACATTCCAAGAACCAAAAAAAGCTTTAAGTATTCCCTTCTCTTAAACATGTCTCCATGTTGAGCATCTCAACAGGAAAGCTTGAAACTCCCAAACAAAACTTAGGAGCAATAGATAGAAAGGATGTGTGTAACATACCCCTATATTGCTTACGAAGATGCAACTTTTATAGAACCAAGCTGATCACACTCTTTTAACTACTGTATTTTATTATCAGTAAGTCATGATTTAATGAATATTTTTAAGAGGTCACTCTAGCTTAACAGCCCAAGATTTCTTGATATCACAGGTAAACACTTCAGTTTAGAAACAAAAAGCTCTGTTTATTCAATTATTGCTGCAATAGATTCTAGCTCTCCCAGAGCCTGTGTAGTGTTATAAGAGGGGTCAAACAATGGTTTCTTAAAAAATATATTCATGTACAAAAGACAAATGAGTTCTACAAAGTAAAACATCTTTATAAATATTAAATAGCTAAGTAAGGTCTACTATAAATCTAAGAACAGGTTTTTTAAAAGTCCAAAACCATTTTTAAAAGTGACACCAAAAAAATTCAAAAACATTCATATCAAATATGCATACACTACAGTATGCTTTTTTCAAGAAGATGGTTAGCTGTTGCAGTCATATTGTGAAGAAATGGGCCCGGAATATTTTGCAGAAGAAAGACACAGCCCATTTGTGCTAACAGCAACTTAGTACTATCAGGTCTTAACAAAATTCCACCCAAATTTAAGGTTTTGGTGTGTTTTTTAAATTCCCTCATCAGAAAAGCAAGTGGCTGGAGAAAATGGTGTGGAAAAGAAGATACAACCATAACTAACCCCATGCACAACTCCCGCACTATACAAAGATGATCAACTCCAGCAGCTGATCACCTGTTTGGGGGAAACTGGTGTCAAACTCATAGATGCAACCCACATTCTCTTCTCCCAACCATGTCAAAAGAGTTGTTAAGTGCTTTAAGTAGAGTGGAGGTTAAGAGTATCCCCAAAAGCAGATACAGGTGAACAACCTGCTGCTGTGCTGAAGTCTTTGCATTGTGGCCTAAGAGGACAGAACTTGGGCTGCTACAAGATGGTCTTATCTGACATGCGCTGCAACCTCTTTTGAAGCTGTGGAAGCAAGGGTCAGAGGCTATTGAGGATTCTGCATACCTTTTGGATTTACTAGGCAAGCATGCATATCAGGCATGGTTTCTGAAGCATCCTAGGGGGAATTTCTAGCTCGAATAGGAACATAGGAAGCTGGCTAATATCATTGGTCCATCTAGCTCAGTGTTGTCTACACTGACTGGCAGTGGCTCTAAAGGATTTTGGACAGTTCTTTCCCAGCCCTCTGGAGATGCTAGGGGTTGAACCTGGGACCTTTTGCATGCAAAACACGGGCTCCACCACTAAGCTACAGCCTTTCTCTCCAAATATAAACCCCCCTCCGACCACAGAGAAATGCTTGCAGACAGCTTCAAACCATTCACCCATTTATCTCGGTTTCACTCATGCCAAAATGTCACCTAATATCTTGAAAACATGGGCAAGACAATCAGATGGCAAAGAGTATGTTTTGCATATTAAACCAGGTTCAATAGCTGGCCTGCAGTTAGACAGAAGCTGCAGCGATGATAAAGGGCTCTTGCTACTTGCTTGCCAGGCTAGAGGAACCACTGGGAAGATGTCGGGTGAAATAGCTCCTTGTATTCCGATGTTGGAATTTGGTGACCTTTCTACAGAAATGCGTTTAATTTGGGTGGCCTACATGCGGCCCTATTCCAGGGGACACCACTAACCCGTCCCAAACAGATCTTGGATTTTATCTCTTTCCCAGCTGGTTGCTTCAAGACCCTTCAGTGCCAAACTGGCTCCGTAACAGGCAACGTCATTATTTGTATTCTACCCTGAACTTGCATTTGTTGCACTGGATAAGCTCCAAAACAACTGCATCCTACAAGGGTGCTTTTCTATCCCATCAGGCCACCTGGCTTGTTGCTTCCTAAACACCCAACAGACTAGGAAGCAGAGCCTATGAAGCAGCACAGTAAATAGTAACTGGCTGAACTACATGATAAAATTGCTTTTTCGACTTAAAAAAAGATCTCATGGGAGATCAAAAAGTTCTTTTGGGTGTTTAGATAGTGTATAACTTGGAACTTTTAAGTGATCTCGTATGGATGCCGACGAACCACTAAAAATAACCATTTATTCCGACACTTCCACTTTGCATACTTAATTCAGAGCACCTCCAGGGAAATTGAGTGAGAATAGGACCATCAATATCTATTAGATACAACAGCTGATAATGCAACCTCCGTATTCAGAGGCAGTATACCTCCAATTATCAAAAGCTAGGAGCAAACAAGGGATAGCCATCTTCATCAGGCCCTGCTGCAGAGCTTAAGAATGTAAGAGCCTGCTGGATCCTTTTCTCAGTGCCTGTGGGAAACCCGCAAGCAGGACCCAAGCACAAGAGTACTTCCCGCTCCTGCAGTTTTCTAGCAACTGGTATTCAAAAATGTTTCTGCCTCTGATCATGGATACAGAGCATAGCCATCGTAGCAAGTAGCCATCAATAGCCTTATTCGTGAATTTCTCCAATCCTCTTTCAAAGCCATTTAAGTTGGTAGCCATCATTGCCTCCTATGGGAGTGAGTTCCATAGTTTAACTATGCGCTGTGTGAGGCACTAACTTTCTTTTATCTGTCCTGAATCTTCCAACATTCAGCTCCACTGGATGTCCACAAACTCTGTAGTGTTATGAGAGAAGCAAAACTTTTCTCCATCCTCTTTCTCCATGCCATGCACCATCTTATAAACTTCTATCATGCCATCTCTTACTTGCCTTTGCACTAAACTAAACAAAAATTCAAATGCTGCAACTTTTCTTCATAGAAGAGTCGCTCTATTCAGCCCTTCCACATTTTCTGAAGCTCTTCCAACTCTACAATATCATTTTGGCAGCGAGGAGACCAGAACTGTACACAGTATGCCAAGCTTCTTGGAAAGCATCTTACTAGCCAAAACTGGGAACAGAATCCTAGACTTGTCGGGATAGTAACTTGCTAGAGCCATCAGACTTCCTCTAAAATATGGACCCAACAAATGTTTTCTGTAGTGCTGTGCAAAAACCTGTCCTCCAGCTTCTCAAAATGTTTCTTACTTGCAAATGAGGCTTCCGTTTTTCTGTCCCTTTTTGCAGGGCACTTTAGAATTTATAATGGGCAGGGGCTTGATTTATCATAGCAAAGTGTGTGTGTGTTTGTTTTCTTCCCATGAAACATTTTGCCAAGACACTACCACTGCCTGCACTCCCCTTAAGCTGCTTTGAGCTTCCTGATCTGAAACAGGCCCCCCTTTCATTGGGGAGGGGGGGCCTTCTGAAGGAAGATTTCCCACTGACACTGCAACAAAACTGACCCTTCTTTCTAAGCCCAGAACTTCAGAAGGCGAGAAATATGAAACCTTGAACGACAAGATGCCGTTACATAAAAGAAAAAGAAGATATTTGCACTGTAAAATGATGAGACAACATGGGCATTTCCATGCCCTACAATACTGAACTTGAAGGCCAAGAACCACTCCATAAGTGTTTCCTAAAAATCATTCAACAGAAAACTAATCCAACATTGGTCGTAACTACAGGAATCTGAATTCCTATATAAAACAGCTGCATATTCGGAAGGTTGTGCGTTTGCTGCAGATCTGCTGAGGAGTGTGAGAAAGGGTCAAAATATGGTGCTGGGTACAGAATCTAGCTTCCTGAGAATCTCAACTTTCATTTCTTCTTGTAAATAAAAAGTTTAAAATCCTTATAGCTATTAAAATACATTCAAAACTGTGTAGGGGGCAACAGCTACAAAAATATCCGGTTAGGGAATTTACTAAAGATTTCCAGGTATTGGGACACAGTTTTAATTCTCACATATAGTTTCTGGCCCTTCCTCATCACTAACCAAAATCTACGCAAAATAGAGAAATCATGCACATCTGCAATCTTCACTTTGCAGAAAGCCAATGTGGTGGACAACACGGATCGAACATCTTGGCTACATAGAATTAGCTTTTGCATGAACAATGAAGGAGACCTCCAGCATGAACTGATAATTCTTAAGGCATGTGTTACTAAAGAAAAAAAGGAAGTATCTATCTTCTAGAAATACAATACAGTGGTACCTTGGGTTAAGTACTTAATTCATTCCGGAGGTCCGTACTTAACCTGAAACTGTTCTTAACCTGAAGCACCGCTTTAAATAATGGGGCCTCCTGCTGCCGCTGCACCGCCACTGCACAATTTCTGTTCTCACCCTGAAGCAAAGTTCTTAACGCAAGGTAATATTTCTGGATTAGCGGAGTCTGTATCCTGAAGCATATGTAACCTGAAGCGTATGTAACCCAAGGTAGCACTGTAATTCTATCCTGATTTTGTTACATGACAAAAAGAATGGCAACCATTGTTCTAGAATAACAAAATAAACAGAAGAAAAACAGGTGCGTTTTCAAATGTCCCTATTTGAAACCCATATGAAGTCCAGCTCAGTAACAGCTTGCATGATTACGTTCCCTTTACCAAAGAAGCTCTCGTGGCCAAAGTTTTTTTGCGAGTTTTCATCATGTGCAGGATGTCAATACAACTGCTGGAGGAAAATAAACTGAGGTTCTGAATAGCCAGTGATGGTAGACCTCAGAAGTGTGTCTGACTGGGGTGACTGGCTATCTGTGACAGGCAACAGAACTTGATGGTCCTCTGTTCCAAAAGGGAGAGGTAATGCTATATCTGAAGGCTTCACATCAGCAGATTCCAGCAAAGGGCTTTTCTCATTTGGAATGGAGTCTTGATCATTGAAGGAATGGTCAAGTGTGATGGGATCCAGGGGGTTCTCAGAACCTGTGAAAGCAAACAGAACTAAAATTGCGTTCATTGCTAAAAGTTGTGCACAGGAAGAGAAGATATGATTTCCCCCTGCAAACGATTCAAGGACACTCACTACTATTTACTAGTCTTCAAGCCTTCATAGATGTTTATTGTAAACCTGAAAACAAAACTGATAACTGGGATTTAAAGTTCACAGTTGGGCTACAAGAACTATCAGCAAAATTTGATAACTGAATGGCTGATGGCCCTGACTTCAGGGACTAATCTCATTACAGATTTGGGTGGAGGGAGAGAGAATCTCAGAACCACCACCTCAAAACCAATATTTTCATTATGACAGAATTTGGTACTAGATTAGCTCATTTCAGGTATCTGCCCTCTAAAGCCAAGTGCCTTACATGACAGGTAGTAGGGTACTGTATTTTTCGCCCTATAGGGCGCACCGGCCCATAGGGCACACCTAGTTTTTTGGGGAGGAAATAAAGGGGGAATTTTTTCCCCCCAGGCGCAGGGCTGGGGCCTGAGCTTCCCCGGACCCCAGCCCCCAGAACAGGCTGCTATCCGGCTTGTGGTGGAGAGAAGCGCTGCTTTCCCCCACCGCCAGCCTCCAAACCAGGTCGGGGAACAGCAGGAAGGCGGCACTCCGCCTCCCCGCTGTCCCCCGAGCTTGTGGGGCTGGTGGTGGGGAGAAGCGCTGCTTTCCCCCCACCAGCCTCCAAATCAGGCCGGGGAACAGCGGGAAGGCGGCGCTCCGCCTCCCCGCTGTCCCCCGAGCTTGTGGGGCTGGCGGTGGGGAGAAGTGCTGCTTTCCCCACCGCCAGCCTCCAAACCAGGTCGAGTTTGGGGGCTGCTATCCGCAAGCCTGGGGAGCCCGTGGGAACTCCTGCCGGGCTTCCCAGGCTTGCGGATATCTGCCCGAAGACTGTGGCGCGCTGCTTAGCGGATTGCTTCCTGAAGCCTGCATTCGCCCCATAGGACGCACACACATTTCCCCTTCATTTTTGGAGGGGGAAAAGTGCATCCTATAGGGCGAAAAATACGGTACCTAAACATGTACCTAGGCAGGCTCAGCAATGCCATTCCTTCATCACTTTACTAACGTACAGAGCTGACACTCTTGACAAAGGGTAGCAGGTCTCCCATTGGCAGCACTTTGGAGCCTAGGTTAACCACGGAGAATACTGAGGCGCAGTCCAAAGAATCCACCATTTTAGTGTGGCTAAGTCTTTGGATAGCATTGCTGAACAGCTAACCTTTTTACCTATGATTAGTAGATATTAGTTCTTAAATAACCAGCACTTACCCGCATGAACCTTTGCTTTGTGTTTCTTTAGGTTTTTTATATCTGTGTAGGAGTTTCCACACAGCTCACAGATAAATGGTCTTTCACCTTCAACAAAAATTGTCAATTAGACTTCATAGATGTGCAGTGCAATCCTAGGATCTGAACCAGGGCTTCCCACAACCAAAAACAAGTTTCTATAGCCACTGCATCTCAAACTCCACCCAGGTTTCTATGGCAAAGTTGCTTAAGGCTGTTCTACATGTTTGGGAAATAACAAGTTACAAAGTGACTTCGATCCTCAGGCATAAGGCTTTTCGGTTTCTTCAAAACTGGTGTCCAATATCAGAGGACAAGAGCACATTTAATGTGGAAAGGCTATCATTTCACAATTCTTTATTAGAGAATTACATATAAAGATCATAATCCCCAGTTCACATACATATAGGAAGCTCCCTTATACAAAGACTGTTGGTCCACCTAGCTCAGAATTGTCTACACTGACTGGCAGAAGCTCCAGGATTTCAGGCAGAAGTTTCTCCCAACCCTGCCTGGAGATGTCAGGAATTGAACCTAGGAACTCCTCCTTGCAAGGCAGATGTTCTGCCTCTAAGTTATGGCCCTTCTAATACAGACAGACAATTAGAAAGGCAGGTAGGAGGATCATGCTAATTGAAACTAGATGATGTGTAGTATACTATCATTTAACTATTTGACATTAAATGACTTTGAGTATGCACATACCTGCATACAAGGCATGGAAAAGGTAAGAGGGAGGAGCACGTCTGAGAACTAACCTGTATGGGACCGAAAATGCTTGCTGAGCTCTCCTGAAGAAATGAAGCTTTTGCTACAAATTCCACATATATAAGGTTTCTCTCCTATAGTGAAAAAGAAGTGGATGAACTCAGTACACGACCTAGCAACAATGAATGTGAAGACATCATGAAATCTCAAGTGTATGGACACACTTCAGTCTCCCCTATTAGTAGACATGGATGCGGGTAGCACTGTGGTCTAAACCATTGAGCCCCTTGGGCTCACCAGTTGGAAGGTCTGATTGATATACATCGCACATACATCCACCCAGACTAGCAGCAGTTCTAAAGCAGCTCTGAGATTTTGCCTAAGCTTCGTTCACGGGAGATTTCTAGGAAATCATGCATGCAAAGCATGCGTTCTTTTGCTGAGCTCTGCTGTTGACCTCAAACACCTCATTTAACATCTAAAGCATCTGGTATTCTCAAACAGTCTATCTCCACCTTTTAAGCTTTTAAGATCAGGTGTGTTCAAAGCGGCATGGTTGCAAACTGAAAGCTGGGCTTATCACGGTGTTCTGTTCAGCAGGCAATAAAGCAGGCAAGAACAGATCAACTCATTTACAATTTGCAGATTTTCTTGCCTATTGCGCTGCCCTACAAAGCCATATTCTTCCCTTTCCATATCTATAGCACTCCATGCAAACTTGGTTGCGCCATCTCTCTCATGTCTTCCACTTTGGATCTCACCTGTATGCTTTCTTGAATGAGTGATGAGGGAACTCGAGACTGCAAAGGCTTTCCCACAGGTGTCACAGACATACGGCTTTTCTCCCGTATGTCGCCGCACATGATATGTCAGTGTGCTTGCCTGTGCAAATCGCTGCCCACATCTATCGCAGACATATGGCTTTTCTCCACTGTGCTTCCTTAAAGGAAAGGAGCTGGTTAGATTCTATTGGTGCACCAATTGGTTTCCCTGGACAACAGCCCTATTAAAACAGTCAAAGAACACATGCAGGCATAAATAGCAAAAGGGATGTCAGGCTGCACAGGCTAGCTCCAGTGTTCCATGTTCCAGTTGGCTCTACCCCCAACTTTCCTGCATTGACCAGGAAGGTCCGAAGGGGGGTTGTGTGCTCAGGTGAATGTACTTAAGAGTCCTCCCCTTGAATGGGAACCCCTGCATTATCAGGATTTGTGACCATGGGAAGGATTATCCACACACTCAGCTGAAAGCAGGAAGTATCCGCCTTCAGACTTTCCCGTTCAGTGTGGGAAGGTCAGAGAGGGGACAAGGAAACTACGGGTACAGATGGTGTGCATGCACACAGCCTGTGCCCCCTTCACATTGTATACCCATATGCATTCTCTGAATGCATTGGGGGGGGGACTAATCTCCCTAACTTAAGCTGTCAGTTTCAGATGAAGTCCTTTTACTCACCTGGCATGAATCTTCAGGTTGCTAGAGGTTGCAAACTGCAGGTTGCAGGCATCACACTTGTACGGTTTCTCCTCCCCATGATGCATGCGGCTGTGGAAAACCAGCTGGCATTTTTGAGCAAAGCCTTTGTCGCAGAGTTCACATTTGTATGGCTTTTCACCTGTGTAGAGAATTGAGCTGCTTGCTTTAGCAGTGTCTTGTGAAGGATGAGGTTTTTCAGATGAGAAGTGATAGCAAACCGGAGGATGGGGGCAAAAGGTTCGGAATAAAGGGAAAGTATGTCAAAGACTACTCGACCGTGTCTAAATTTAAGCTGGTAGGGCCGTAAATAACTATTCCAAACCAGCCAACCATTAATGTTAGATAGTGTGGCACAGCAGCTGGCATCTCAGGATGTCCCTGGTTCAAGACTCACCTCTGCCATGAACTCACTAAGTAGCCTTTTTTCAATGTTTAGCAAACAATTGGAAATCGACATCTATAACTGGTGACAGATGAAATGCTGATATTACTCTGGATGACTGAAAAAATAATGTAGATGCTAGGAGACTTCTTCACACACACACACACACACACGAAAAATAAGCAATGGCAAATGTTCAGGAGCTCTAGGTACTGTCTTTTTAAGTTAGAATCCTTCCCATTTTGACCATTTTCAGATAACACATTTATCCCATGGTGTCTCAGGGTCACCATCAATGTATGTATGGCAGCTATCTAAGTGTTCCTTTAATTTCATAAGCAGTTGTTTCCCCGATTAAAAGGCATATAAATATAGCCTTGGGTTCCTTTGGGAGAATCAGCAAGATATAAATTTAATAAATAATCACTGCCACATTTGAATTCCTAAAATGCACCATGTTCTCCAAGACTAAAAAGAAACAAAGAAAGAGTCCGCTTTGATGGGCTTATTAGCTTATTGATGATTCCACCAGAAATACCTGTTCAAAAGCAAATGTCACCAGTGGTTACCACAGGATGAAAGGAAATGTAGGAAGTTCACATTATTATTTTTATTCTAAGTGTATATGAGAAAAGTATGGAAGTGGGGACTACATACTTCTCGGTAGAGTCTTCTCGGTAGTGGCGCCCACCCTGCGGAATGCCCTCCCTTCAGATGTCAAGGAAATAGGCAACTATTTGACTTTTAGAAGACATCTGAAGGCAGCCCTGTTTAGGGAAGTTTTTAATGTTTGATGTTGTTGCTTTTCTTATTCATAATATTCTGTTGGGAGCCACCCAGAGTGGCTGGGGAAACCCAGCCAGATGGGCGGGGTATGAAGAATATTATTATTATTATTATTATTATTATTATTATATTGCAGCTCCCACAGCAAACAGTTTAAAAAGACTACCAAAAAGGTAAACACTAAAAACGATTGTCTCTTAAATTCTTTTGTGGCAAATGGTAAACTTAATGCTTAAACCAGAGCTGGCCAACATAACTTGTGTGTCACCAAGCTGAGCACATCACCATAGTTGTGTACTGATGCCTGGCAGAGGTATGTTAACACTGCTGCCTTTGTAGTTGCAGCTGGCCACCAAGAAATTGTGTATCAAGCCAGCAGCAGTAACGTGCCACACATGGCTGCTTGGTCACAAGTCTGCAGGCTTGTACTGTAGGCAAAAAAAAATGAATATGGTTTATGGTGTACAGTCACACGATCCATGCCTAATATGGTTAATGAACAAATGAAACTGACCTATACTGAGCAAAACCATTGTTTCATCTGTTACTGTACACCACGGGTGTCAAACACAAGGCCTGCGGGCCGAATCTGGCCCGCCAGACCTCGTCATGTGGCCCGTGTAGCCGCCGCCGGCCACCAGCCTTCACCTTTTATTCTCGCTTTTTTTTTTTTTTACACAAGAAAGCCGCCTCTTCAGCGCATGCGCGGCAGCCTACAAGCCAGAGAACGTCTGCCCTCTAGCGGCGCCGGCCGTTCTACACAGGAAACCTCCACTTTACATGCATTCCTACAGATACAACCGGCCCTTTGAGGGTGACCAAACTGCTGATGCGGCCCCCGATGAATTTGAGTTTGACACCCCTGCTGTACACTCATAGACCCTGGCTCACCTAAGTTTCAGACCGGAGTATTCCACAGCCCTACTTAGATATGTCAGGAATCGACCTTATGCATGCAGAGCATGTGCTCTATCACACAGATATGGCCCTTTATGGTTTGAATAAATGAGCAAGCTATGGGTATTTGTAACTTGATGTGGAAGAAAGTAGTCCCCTGCAATGCCAGTGTAGAAAAAAAAATCTTAAAAAATGGTAATTGTACAAATTTGATAACAGCTAAAAATAAAACACTGGCAGTAAAGAATATTCCACTCACAATATTGCCATGATCATTCAAAAGCAACTATCAACCCACAATACTGAAGAAGGGAAAGCAACTTCTCTGGGAGAGAATGAGGGTCTTTCTGCTGACTTTCACAAGAGGCAACTCCCAACACAAAGCAAGGAGCCTACCTGTATGGGTTCTTACATGTGTTTTCAGCTGGTTGCACTGCGTAAAGGCCTTCCCACACAGCTGGCACACGTACGGCTTGACTCCTTTGTGGATCCTCATGTGCCGCCTCAGACTGCTAGCTTCGGAAAACACCTTGCCACAGGTGTTACACACTGGCTTGGCCTTGGGGTATTTCGGGTCCAGTTCCTCTCCCGAGCTTTCCAGCTGGTAAGAGTTCTTGTCACTGGCGATGTTGGACAAGCAGTGCTCCTTCAAAGCACAATCCTGCTGCGTTTTACCCCGTTTGGACTTCATAGTCATCGTCTGGACAAGGATCTCCTGCGCAGCAAAGGTTTCACTCTCCACCACAGGCGTAAGCTGCAGCTCAGAATTATCCCCACCTTGGGCAGCTTGCTCCGTGATCTCTGTGGCGAGCTTATTTGCATCTAAAAACATCTCCACTGCAGAGTTCTCTGCAGCATCACTTGGATATTGTGCTGGCTTGTTTGGCAGGTTTTTGGGAGAGCTGAAGGCCTTCTTTCGCTTTTTGGTTTGAACAGATTTTTTCCCTGTGGTTGCTATTAAGACTGGGGACTGCACCGTGTCCACTGAAGGGGCATCCAATCTCTCTTGGCTGTTATAGTCACGAAGGGTTAGCAGGCAAGTCTGCTGGTTCAATGCAATATTCCCAGTGATACTAGAAATTTCTGTAGAAGAGGGATTAGCAATAAAAGCAAAGTCTTCCATCTTTATTTTACATTTAGTGACCACCTCCTCCACTTTGAGATAGTCGGCAGCCTGATGTATTTCTTTAACATTCCAGCTGCAAGGGAAAAAGGTTAAATGGGAATGTACCAGCTGAAGAAAATAGGCTGTCTTATAGAATTAGTATAAATACTAAGTGGATAAAAACTGATGAAGTTTGAAATCAGATTTTTATAATTTAGACTGGAATTTTCCATCTTTTAAAAAAATTCAAATGTATTACATATTCCTTTAAAAATAATCTAGTTTAAAAGCTGAATTTAATAGCGTTTTAATCAACCACTGCTCTTTTCCAGCGTGGTGCTGTGGTTGAACATCTAATTCAGGTTCTGAGACTCAGGTTCAGATCCCACTATCCAAAAGGTGCCCTGCAGTTTTTAACCTTATATTAGAAACATAAGATTTCCATAATAAAACATGAGAAATAAAGTTAAGAACTTGATTTAAATAAATACATTAAATCCTAGGAAAGGTGTTAGGTATGAGCCACTACATCTCAAGACCACAGTCAGTAATGCTAAAATTTTGAAAATGATCAAGTGTTTGTATTTTGAAACTGGTCAAAACTAAAGGACAGGTAACATTGGTCTCACCCACAGGTTCGTTGCTGCTGCACAAAAGACCCCTTAAGCCCATTTCCTTCACAACTGGGACATCAACTGAAATTCATGAAAAGCCCCACCCCTCCTTTCACAATTTCCCTGTGTCTTGACTCAGGCAAGAATAGTCTTTGCAAAAGCCTCTAATTCTGCTTACCTTTTCTGTCACCTCAGTGACCCCTTACTTCTTATAACTTTTGCCTTTGCCTCAGGATGCATGGAAGAAAATGGCTGATATGCATAGTGGAAAGGAGAGTAATAAAAAAAGTAAGGTCAATGACTCCTAGATGGTTAAGTCCAGTCAAAGGCAACTATGGGGTGCAGCACCCATCTCGCTTCAGGACGAGGGAGCAGACGTTTTCCAAATCATGTGACCAGCATGACTAAACCACTTCTGACACAGCAAAACACCGTGAAAGAAGCTGGAGTGCATGGAAACACCGTTTACCTTCCTGCCGCAGTGTGGATTCAAACTGCCAACCTTCTGATCAGCAGGCCCAAGAGGCTCAGTGGTTTAGACCACAGTGCCACCTGTGTCCCTGGGGAGGGAGGGTGTGGAAATAGGGAACATCTTTAATCAGCTGCTTGCAATGCAACAACTGAGGTTGCAGTATAATACTAAAACAGAGGCAGTGCAGGCCCGAGATGATCACAGTCCAATGGGAACTGTATTCTGTGTAAATTGCAGGCACGGGAAGTAAGGGGCTGAAGCCCCCCCAAACCAGGGTCATGATCTGGATCTGGTGGATCATACTGGTTATTTCTGAAAGAAAAATAATGCACTCAAGGGCATCACTTATAGTTTAGCCCTCAGTTCCCTTCCATTTGCTATTTATATCCCTCTGGGGGGGCAAGGGAGAGCTAGGGTGAGAAACTGTTCCCGTAAATAATCTCTGGCAAAACTAGAATTAGTGTTTGCCTCCTTTTATGTTATAATATTGGCCTATGAAACAGTTACTCCCTTGAATGAGGAGCCTGAAACCACAGCGACATCACCTATCAGGTGGGTGGTATTATCCTAGCATATCCTAGTTGTATTTTCTGACCTCTTTGTCCTCGCTCCATTTGTGACATGTCTACTTAAATCGCAAGCCGTCAGGCAGCAACCTGTCTTTTTAGTTCTCTGTGAATGTCTTATTTTGAATACTCTGCAGACAAATGCCCAGCCTTATTGTATTACCTGTCAAGGTTTAAATCTCCTGTATATATGAACTCCAGAAGTTTCTGAAATCCATCAGCCTTCACTTGATTCTGATCCAAAAATATGTTACTCTCCGAAGTATCCCTGTAAAAAGCCCCAAAGTACTCGCTAAAGGAAGCCAGAACATTTCGGTGAGCTTTAAACTGGCATTCACCAATAACGATGGTGCAGTCACAAAGGAAGCCCACCTCTCGCTGTTTGTTCAGTCTCTCCAGAAGGTGCTCACAGTGATGGGAATACTGCATTTTGGGTATTGAGACACAGCTTCCTTGCTTTGGTCTGAGAAGGCAAAGGAACATATTTAGTATCAGTATGCCAGGCTCAGAATAGAATATAGATTCACTATAGTTCCCACTCAACAATCTTAAACTTTTAAGCAATCCTGCGCTTAAGGACAAATTATATGAATAGCATCACATGCAGTGAGTTTTCCTGTTACTTGCCACTAAAACCAGATTATTAAATTTTACAGACTGGTTTGGGTCACAACTATCATTTTTATATGATAGCTTACTGAAAATTTGATGTCCCTCATTTCAGTGGGATTTTTTTTGTCCCAGACTGCATCATGTAGGCCTTGTATACTCTGACAAGAATGGAAGATTAGTATCTCATAGCTATTTTCCATATTTAAAAATTCCTTCCAGTAGCACCTCAGAGACCAACTAAGTTTGTTATTGGTATGAGCTTTTTGTGTGCATGCACATGAAAGCTCATACCAATAACAAACTTAGTTGGTCTCTGAGGTGCTACTGGAAGGAATTTTTTTATTTCGTTTCGACGACAGCAGACCAACACGGCTACCTACCTGTAACTAGAACTATTATCCATAGTTATTATCATACAGCATGTAGTTCCTACAAAGAAGGCACATCCATAAAGAAAATAATATTGCATCCAAATATAAATTGCTAGGATAAAGCTCCAATCGGATTCAAATCTGCATGGATATGCTGCATATAGAACACACATATTTACAGGTGTGTTAGATGTAGTTTCCAGTTCAGAATAACTGACTGTAGGTAAGCTACTCTGGGAGGCTTTTCAGCTGAACAGTGGGGTACAAATGCTCAAAATAAGTAATCTTAAGTACTTCCTAAATAGAACTTTTGTAAAATATGAATTGGGCTCCAATTCAACAATCCCCAAAGACAAAAAGAAATCCAGTATGTAACTATTCTGGAGTGTTCACAGACCACTGCCTTTGTCTGAAACTACACACTCAAACCACCAGGGATATTTTAACTCTCCTTCAGTATACACAATCACTTATATCAATTGGGGTGGGGAGAGAGAAGAATCCTTTATCTTTCTGGGGTTTTGCCGCTCTTTCAACACTTGAACATAAAAACAACACAGAAGTTGGAATGAGTTCAAGAGTCATTATGCCACGTATATTATGCCCAAAGATTTAGACCTTGGTGCCAGCTCCCTATTAATCGCTCTCCCTTTACCCAACTATCTACATACAGTACATACATCATTATCACCAACCTTCCAGCCTTCTCAGTCCAACCAAGCGCAAGTCTGTCAAGGATGGTTACCGACACCCCCCAATAACCTCAGCCAGCCTACTCCTGAAAACTTACATCAATTCTACCACCCATTTAGCACATCATTTTCCTCCCATACTGTAGAGTGGAGAGCAATGTGGTCCAATCCTGTTACCATCACAACTGAACTATAAATTTCAGCCTGCTCAGCTAGCAGGTAAATTCCTCCCAGCTTGCTTAGATGACCCCTAAGCCATAGCTGTCAATGTTTCCCTTTTTTAAAGGGAAATCCCCTTATTCCAAATAAGATTCCTCGCAAGAAAAGGGAAAAGTTGACAACTATGCCCTAAGCGTGTACACAACTGCACTTGCATGTTGTAATCTTACACCAACTATGAAGCTTCCCAACAAGCTCACTCAGCGCTTTGGGGGCAGCAGTCAAGATTGTACCACTGTGTTCAGTGGCTCCTGTTCCTTATTAATTCTTTTTTGCAAATCACTTGGAGGGGTTTGGCGGGTATGTTTGTCTGACCAATCCACCGGTTATAAATTGGATGAAATAGATATAATCGTGCTTAGGATGGCAGCTCTACTTCCCAGAATCATAGAGCTGAAAGGGACCCCGACGGTCACCTAGTCCAACCCCCTCCAAACGGAAAAAGGAATCTTTTTGTCCGACATGGGGTTCAAAACACAACTCTGAGATTAAGAGCGTCAGGCTCTACCGACTGATCTACCCCAGGCTCGGGACAGACGCTTGCCAACGAACGGACTGCGGGCGAGGAGCGCCCCTTTCCACCCGCCCCGCAGATTTGACTCTATGAGGACCACTCCGCACATTTACTGGCCCAGCCCTGCCCCGCCCCCGCCGCCCTCTGCGCTGCCCCATTCCTCCTGCACTTCGTCGAGGCAGCCCTCCCTATACACCTCCTGTATATCTTTCCTCGCATAAAAACACCCTTTCTCTCCACTACCCGAACCCGCCCCCCCCCGCGCCAGATTGGTCCCGTCCAACCGCCCATTCTTCCCTCCCCTCAGAACTACTAGGGGGAAACACACCTGGAGAGGGGCAGGGGTGGGGTGGGGGGATGGGGGACGCGGAACCTTGTTCACCTCAGTCCGCCATTTTATGATGACGCGACCCGCACCGGCAGCCGAAATCTCACTTCCGTTCTCAAATGAACTCCGGCAACTAAAGAGTGGCGGCGGGAGGGGCGGGAAAAAAAAATAAGGTGGAAATGGAGGGCGGGGCCGAATTAGGTTCCGGCCGGGAAGTTCTTCCCTCCCACCTCCCCTGACAAAACTACCTTTCCCATGATGCCTAGCACCAAAAATGAACTCTGCCAGCGGCCGAGTTTTTCCTCAGCGTGAGGGGAAATGTAGTTCCTAGGTGGCTCGCCAAGGTTAACTGCTTGGGTGCCAAGGACAGGATGAAATGAGAACGGATTGGAATAGGCTTTGTTAGGAAGTAGGTTGTAGCAGCAGAGCACGCAAAGGAATGTCCCCTCACCCGCAAAGCTGCATAAGATAATTTCCCAACATTTATTGCGGTTTTTATGCTGAAAGCCCTGCAATGCTGGGCAGAAGAGGGAAATAAATAAATCAAAATCCCGAGACTGGGCTGCCATCAAGATATATAACGGCCACTTAAATGCTGTTTTGCAGGAAATGTGATTCCAATGTGGCCCTAATGGCTGCAGATATAAAGTGATATGTTGAAAGTTCGGTTACAAATACACACTCGGGTTAATCTGAAATAGATTTACCAGCCAGTTCTGCCCCCTCCCTCCACAATCCAGTATTAGGCAATTTCAGATTGAACTAAATAAAACACGTTTTGGCAGCGAATAAAGTGTCATCCCAAATCCGTAATATAAACGGGTCAAAATAAATAAATTCAAGAAAAAGAAACTTGCGTGTTTCCGCCCGGTTTCGAACCGGGGACCTTTCGCGTGTTAGGCGAACGTGATAACCACTACACTACGGAAACCTCTATATGAAAACGTTTGAAATTGTTCTATATATATGCCTATGGCTTAATGAGAGCGCGAATAGAAACATCAGTACAATACATGGTACTTAATACTGAACTATTATTCCAAAAGTACATTTATAATCCTGAATGGTCAAGCCCAAAGACAGATATGCGCAGAACTCCCAAACATATGGGGAGCAAGCCCCACACAGAACTCAATGAGATTACAACTCCCTAGGAAACATGCCAAAGACTGAACTGTCAGATTTCCTTGCGTGAACATGCTGATGTCCAACAGTGTATACATATTTTAAAAAAACTTTTCCTGTTTCCGCCCGGTTTCGAACCGGGGACCTTTCGCGTGTTAGGCGAACGTGATAACCACTACACTACGGAAACTTGCATACAGCTCACCACGCCTCCTCTTTCCCTAGTAAGTACCATTGCTGTAATCTCAGGCGTGCGCTCTAAATGAAAAGAGTAGATCATTACAATGGCAGCTTTTGAGGGTTTTTTTCCTTCTACTTATGATTGCATATATTTCTAAAGGGCTTACTACAACTCCTATCTGTCCCGGCCAGCATGCCGGGAGTGGGGGGAGGCTGGGTTACAGTTAAAACTAAGGTTGCTCTTGTCTCCTTTCTAGCTTTAACGACCAATGCATTTGTCAGGGGATTGCTACGGCAGACCCCACCACCCAGAGGTTGCCTGATGTATGCTAATTTATACGTATATATCTCCACAAGTAGAATGAGAAGGTAAAACTTTGCCAGGGATCTTAATTGTGGAAATGGTGCTTATTAGCTCTCCCATAACAAAATCTCCCACTTAAATTATCTGCTGTATTTGTTTAGGATGCTCATCTGAAATTAACAGCAATTGTACTTACTGGAGGAAGAGGAAGCAGACGCCCTTGTATTCAGGTTTCCGTAGTGTAGTGGTTATCACGTTCGCCTAACACGCGAAAGGTCCCCGGTTCGAAACCGGGCGGAAACAGAAACTTTTTTTAAAAAAAAAACTTCTTCCTTGAAATCATTGGAGATCAATCAGCCATGTCCATGCAGGAAGATTTGACAGCTCAATCTTCGGTATGTTTCCTCGTGAGTTATAGTCTCAGGTGCATTCTGTGTTGGGCTTGCTCCCAGTTAAGTGTGCATAGACAGTAGCCTGAATTGACCTTGATCTCCAAAACTGCATTGTTCTTTAAAAATATACCAAATTTACGGTTTTGAAAAATATTATTGAAATTCTCCTGGGGTGCCTCTCTTCTCTGAGGACTTAAAAAGCAGCTAATAAATTATTTTAAGAACTAATGCATAAATCACAAACATTCAAAGAAATTCAGGCACAGTGACCAGGAAGGAGGTGATCCTCCAGGACAGAGGAATTTGTGCAGTTTTGGGCAGCCCTTAATAAATTAGCAGGTGAACATTGCAGTGGACCAAGGTAGAGGCTTGCACCCAGAAGCCTGACAAACACTCAGCAAATTTCCAGACTATAGAGCTTATAATTGAATTCATTGGAACTTAATTCTGACTATGTAAATTTAGGGTTATTCTGTGCGGAACTGTTGGTTGTCCTTCCTTCATCATGTCACACCTTGTTCATTTCTTTTCTCATTTGTGGGTCATGCAAATCTGCATTATATGCTGAGCATGTTAGTCAGCAGGTGAACCTTCCCCTAACACCTTTACAGCTCTCTCATTCATAGAAAAATCTACAAATATGTAAACAGATGCATAAAACAAAACGCAAATCTGGATCACTGTAACTTTATTTCTGCCCCAAAAGTAGCTGAATTATGGAGACAGGACATGTTGTTCAAAGTATGCTCATGTTGCCTCCTAGTGGTGCAGCAATAAAACTGCTAGCACATTTGCAAAGCTGATACGATTTCAAACGTATTTGTTACTCTCTAGTAGTCCCTGTGGGTAAAAGCCTCAGCGCCTAGGGCTTGCCGATCGAAAGGTCGGCGGTTCGAATCCCCGCGGCGGGGTGCGCTCCCGCTGCTCGGTCCCAGCACCTGCCAACCTAGCAGTTCGAAAGCACCCCTAAGTGCAAGTAGATAAATAGGGACCGCTTTCTAGTGGGAAGGTAAACGGCGTTTCCGTGTGCAGCTCTGGCTCGCCAGAGCAGCGATGTCACGCTGGCCACGTGACCCGGAAGTGTCTCCGGACAGCGCTGGCCCCCGGCCTCTTGAGTGAGATGGGCGCACAACCCCAGAGTCTGTCAAGACTGACCCGTACGGGCAGGGGTACCTTTACCTTTAGTAGTCCCAGGCATAGGAATCCCTTTTGTCCCAGAAGCTTCATGCTTGACACTACTGAACTACGTATAGCAGTTTGCAACAAAAAATCATTAACAGTTAAGAACGTAGTCTTGTTTTTGCTTATATTGCATAATGGGGGCTGGCTGAAGGTAGCAGCCCAGAGTGGCTGGGGAAACCCAGGCAGATAGGTGGGGTATAAATAATAAATTATTATTATTATTATTATCATCATCATCATCATTATTATAGACAACTTGGTGGGGCAGTGCTCTGTTCACCCTTACTGTATGTATCAGCTCCCACTGGGTTCTTGAGACTTGGAATAATGATTCACAGTATGTGCACAGAAAGCAAAACAAAATAAAAATCCTTCCCCATTTCCTAGTCATTTAGATATTCACAGCCTTACAAAGCTTCAGGAGAAGGTATCATAGCAACATGTAAGTCACAATAGAGCCAGCCACACATGCCTGGGAAGATTGTTAGCCTTACTCTTCCCCCAAAATAAGACAAGCCCACTGAGAGTCAAGTGCCCTGAGCAGAAACAGGCAGCAGCAGAACCATCACTCAGGGAACCACCGCTCCGGAACTAGGCAGAAGCAGAACCAACTCTCAGGGATGGGTGAGCTGCCACCAGCTGTGGTGATAGACAATGGCTCAGGTCTGCTCAAGGCTGGCGTGGCTGGGGACAAGGAACCGCGTGTCATCTTCACCAACCTCATAGGCCGCCCCAAGGCCAAGTCTGTGATGTTGGGCGCTGGCCAGAAGGACTTCTACATTGGAGATGAAGCGCAAGCCAAGAGAGGGATCCTCTCCCTCAGGTGCTTGGAAGACGTGGGGGATTTTGAACCGTAGGGAAGCAATACATATTGGCTAAGCTAGTTTCTTAGGAGTGGGGGTGTCTAGGGAAACAAGTGGCCTGGGATGGTACACAGAAGGGGAGTGGCGAGTTCATGCAAAAAGTGGTTCAGGCTCACGAAGGCTATAGTGTCACAATAGGGTAGAACGGTGGTGGTGATTTCAGGCTTGGGGGCCAAATGCAGCCCTCCAAGCCTCTATTATCTGGCCCCTGGGACTTTGCCCAGAACACCCCCCTCACTGGCCCTGCTTCACACTGGCATTGAGTGTTTTTGCCTGGCTGGAATGTGCCCTTTAACTCTGATAATACCTCTTGCTTTCCTGAGAGAAGGTGTGTGAATGTGCGCAGAAACTAGCTAAAGGCAAATGTTTGCATTTGTTGCTCCACCCACTTTTGCCTTTTGTTCCAGTCACAAATAGCATGTGGCCCATGGAAGGTTACCAAAAAAAGGATAGGAGCAGCCCAGGGAGGAGGGCAGTGGCATCAGGGGAAATGGCCAGGAGGAGGGGTTTAAGAGCAATGAGAGAGGGGCTGCGCCCACCAGCTTGAAACAGCTGCATCCCTTTATCTGCACTGTGAGTCACTCTTGAAAACAAACAAATTAGAGGTCAAAATGGATCAGTGATTATTACTTCAGGATATCTGCTCACTTGTAAATACTTACCCTCCCAATACAACTGAAATTTACATTTCCCTTTTTGACAAAGACTACTTTTTGTAAAATCTTAAGGCTATTCACTGATTGGTACTTTCTTATTTTTATTTTTTACATATAATTGAAATTGAAATTGAAATTGAAATAGAAATAGAAATAGAAATACTTTATTGTCACTTGTACAACTTGTATACAGTGAGATTACACAAGCACCCCCCACTCAGCTCTTTTAGTCTTAATTCCCCTCGTTTACTGACGCACACCCACCAAACCCGAAAGTCAGTTGCCCTATTGTTATCTTTTCATTCAGCAGCCTAACAGCCCAAGGATAGAAGCTGTTATTTACCCTGTTGGTGCAACTAATCATGTTTCTATATCTTCTATATCCTATACAGGAGCAGTGTGAAATCTTTTCCCAAATTAACAAAGCCAAAATAGTCTTATTCGGATAAACAGGTTTTGGGAGGGCTTCACAATAAGAAACACAATGGTCCTGATCCAAAGAGTTGTCCCGAAACTTTATTCAAATGCATGAGTCTGGTAAATTATGAAAAGCCCCACTGCTATAGGCTTAACCAAATTTTGTAGGCTGAAGAAGCCCTACATCAACATGGCTTCTGCTAACATGTTTAGGATTCAAAATTTAGGCTGTCATCTAACTGCACTAATTAGCAAAATAGGTCAACATAAATGAATAGGACTAGTTCACAGGTAAAAGCATCTGACATTCAAATTGACTTATTTGCAGAAGATTCATAGTCAAATTCAAAATGGCAAGACTCACAGGGAAAAGAGCCAATTTTGCAATCTACAGTCCAGATGCAATTTGTTCTGGAAATGTCATGGTCTCATCAATGCAATGCCTAGTAACAGGGTAGAGTGAGTTTCAAAGCTTATAATGGATTGATAGTTATCTGGAGCATTCCTCTATTGTTTGCAGTGTATCCAGTTTCACACTGAACTTTTCACCCCAACTCCACCACACATATAAGAGCTAAGATCAGTTTGGCTTTGTTTTCTCATACTGTGTTTAAAATGGTGGTAAACGGGCTGGCACTTAAAAGTCTTTGGTACACATCTATATTACAAATGAAATTGGTTTAACAGTCATGACTACCTCACCCCACCGAGAAGCACCCTGGCACAGGTACAGTTCTCAAGGTTTATTAGCTAGGGCCCATGAGGGATGGGTGAATCTATCAATGTTGGTTTTGCTCAGTTTTTAGTTTTTCCAATCTTAAATTCAGTTCTCCACATTTCTACATCAGTTGGCATTTTTTTTTAAATGAAGTTCTCATGTAAATGCATCAGCATTTTAGTGCATTTACCATCATTGCTGCTGTCAGTCTCCTCTGGAGTAAGGATATGGGATTCAGCTGTATGTCATCTAACCTGGTGAGAGGACTCTTCCCCACTGAACAGCATTTAAGGCAGGCTGCTGAGGTGTACATTGAAGTGCAATAAGACCTGCAACTGCAGTTGGCACTTCCAGGAGGCTGGAGAAGAGGCTTGCCACCATTGCTCTGCCTGACAATAGCCTTTTGGTGCTGTCAGCCTCCTCTGCAGGAGATGTGGGAGCCCTGCTTGTATGTCATCTTTATCCCCACTCTGAACCTTATATAAGTCAGGCTCCTTTGGAAAGTAGCAAGACCACTACCAGAAATTTTATTGTTGGTTAACTTTTGTTTTTGCTTTGAGCCTAAATTGGTGTATTGGGGGGGATGCTGAATTTATTCTGTGTTTGCTAAATTGTTGATTTTTGTATTTTGAATTAACTGACATGTTCCATATGTTGTGTATTATTTTAATGTTTTGAATGTTTGTTGTAAGCTGCTTTGGGCATAGTTTGTTGTGGGAAAGTGGCGTATAAGTAAAATCAATCAATCTAGAAAAGAATCCTTAAATCCATGACAGTAAAAAAAAAAAAAGTTTGAAACTGCTTCTGATTCAGCATGGAGCCACTCTCTTCATGAGGGATTTATTTTCATTTACTACAGTTATCCTCAAGGCAGCATATATGGTTCCTCTTTCCCTTCCATTTCATCCACACAACAACCCCTAAGAGGTAGTTTAGGTGTAGAGTTAGTGACTGGCCCAAGGTCACCCTATGAACCACACAGATGATAAAGAATTTGAAACCTGATGTTCCAGATTCAAGTGCAACACTAGACACACTTAGCACTTTGGTTATTTTCTGATTCAATGTGTTTTTACATACACTTGCACATGCAATACATAGAGAGTACATAAGATGCTGGCAAATTTAGTAGTACAAGAAGTTTGCTATGTGCTTTCACAAGGGTACATAGGCATGCTGCATTTTAAAGCTGGGAATGCTAAAGGTTTGGGGCATGACAGATTATGATAATATAATACCACCATCTTCTTTTATTCTACAGATATCCAGTGGAACATGGAATTGTCACTTCCTGGCCTGACATGGAGAAAATATGGAAGCATGTTTATGATAATGAATTGAGGTTAAACTCCTGCACAAGACCAGCTCTGATAACAGAGGCACCACTCAACCCACTGGCCAACCGTGAACAAATGACAAAGCTGCTCTTTGAAAAATTTGAGGCACCAGCTCTCTACGTGGCCATCCAGGCTGTCTTGGCACTCTATGCAGCAGGCCTCACAACAGGTTGTGTGATGGATTCTGGCGACGGTGTCACCCACACTGTCCCAATATTTGAGGGCTACTGCTTGCCTCATGCTGTTCTTCGGCTTGACCTGGCAGGCCGGGATCTTACAGAATATCTCATGAGGATCCTGAGGGAGAGCGGCATTGCGTTGGTGAGCACAGCTGAGAGGGAAATTGTGCGAATCATCAAGGAGGCTCTGTGTTACGTGTGCTTGAACCCTGAGGAAGAGATGGCTAAAAAACCTACTTCAATTGAGAAAACCTGGAAATTGCCTGATGGGCAAATCATTAAAATCCACAACCAATTGTTCCGCTGCCCTGAGACCCTCTTTCGCCCATCTAACATTGGCATGGAAGCCCCAGGTATTGATAAACTGCTGTTCAACACTATAATGAAATGTGATATCGATTTGAGGACCACTTTGTATGCCAACATACTCCTTTCTGGTGGTTCAAGTCTCTTTCCTGGCATTTCTGATCGCCTCACAAAGGAGTTGATTCGTATGGCTCCCAAGGACACGGAGGTGATGGTCCAAGCACCTTCTGACAGGAAGATCTCTGTCTGGATGGGAGGATCTATCCTTGCTTCTCTCTCTGCCTTCCAAGAGATGTGGATATCCAAGGAAGAATATGCTGAAGTTGGGGCCAATATAGTACACAGGAAGTGCTTCTAGATTCCTGTTGTATTGAAACATTTTTATTTAAAAAGCTGTGGGGAAGAAACACAAATTCATGGCATCCTTGGTGAGGCTTTTAGCCTCACAGCTTTCTGAAAGATGAATAAAGGTAACACTTCCATGCATACTTGTTTAGGGTAAAAATTTGGGATTGTCTGTAGAATAGACTGTAGCCTTTTCAGGCTTTGCCTTCGGGTGGGAAGAGCATTGCGCCCGGGAAGGGAAGTGGGAGTCAAACAGACACTCAAGGGTTAACCAGAGAAAGAGCTTTTTATTCCTGCTATCCTGAGTAACAGGAAGGAACCTGTGTGATCACTTACAACCAAGTACAAGTTCTTACAGCGAGAAAAGCAGAGAAAAGCTGAAGCTGCGGATTTTAGAAGAGAGGAAAGGGAATTTTGGGGCCTAGCTACAGTTTTAGGCCTGGGGTGACTTCACAGACAGGATTTGGGTATCCTGTCCCTTCAAGACTACTTGTTTATTTATGAAAAATGACATGCTTGCAATCTATAAGAAAAAAAATGACTTGGAGGAAGGTTGTAAAAAGCAAACTAAGGCACTAGTTTTTTGTTTCAAGTATAGGTTTAATTAAATGTTTCTTTCATATAGTTCACCAGGTCCTTTCTTACAACCTCATTCAGCAAAAGATCCCAGTTTGGCATGTTTTACCATTAAGCCAGAATGGACTTACCATGAAGCACTGCAAAGCAAAATACTTTCAGCAACAACAGTGGCTTTTTATGTTTGTTGTTGTTGAACAAAAAGAACCATCCACATGGCTTTTAAATGAGGGGAGGGGATAAATCAATACAGCAAGAGGGCAGACGAAGCCTTCAACGATGTGTATATATGCCTACAAATCAAGGTTAACATTAATGTATCAGGTGAACTAGCCTTGTGTCCGGAAAGCTTATTATACCGTGATACATTTGTCAGACTTTAAATTGTGTTCACAAGATCCATCCCTGCTTGTGAAGGAAATGAGGGAACACAGTGGTATAAAGACAGGCATGCTGCAACATGCCTCCGTGCATGTCTGAACAGTTCGAATAAGGGCCCCAAAGGCAAAGCCTAGTAAAACGGGGGGGCACCTGTACAATTCGAGCAACTCCACACAGTAAACTAGCAAGCAGGCATGTCCTTGCATGCTGCTACAAGGCAGAGCGACCTCACCATGAACTTCCGCCAGATGATGTTCCCGCCCACGACCCGCAGCCAATGAGAGGCAGCGCGCGCTCCGCCTGCTAACCAATCAAGCGCCGCGGAGGCCGCGCAAGCGCCGGAAAAAGCCAATCAAACGCCGGGGAGGCGGGGCAATCGCCTGAAGCGGACCGGCTATATAAAACCGCATGTCGGCAACATTCACTCCGCAGGCGGCCGAAAGGTTCTCTCCCCCGGGTGGGGTTCCTCCCCCCCGGCTGTTCTAACCCTAATTAGCCGTTAACGGCTCTCGCTCACATTCGCTGTTTTGACCGTTGACTTTCAGCGAATTCTTTTTTCAAAAAACGTCATCCGTGTAATGGGGAGGTGCCTTCTCCTCCGCCTGCCGCGCCTTCTCGCCCAACTCCTTTCTCCTGAAGCGGCCACAGCCCGACCCCCGGTGAAGAGGCCGCGGTCAGCCTGGCCCTGGGCCGCTGCTGCCGCGAAGGGTTCGGCCCTGTCAGCCTCGGGGAGCGGCGCGGCCGGCTGAAGGGCGGTTGAGGAGCTTGGGGGCGGGGACCGGCGCGAGAGCAAAACAAACCAACCGGGCGGTGCTGCGGTTCCCCGCGAGCCGGTGCCGCGCGCTCCTGAGCAGTGGGGCGCGCGGCCGACGCCGCCCGGACACACAAAACTGTTGCTATTGCTGTGTGTATATGCCTACATTTCTCACTCACTTAAAAGGGGAGGAGGGAAGGAGCTGATGGTGGCGGCGAGCGCGCAATAAATGCGCCTTAAGAAGCAATGGGGGGGGGGGAGTTGTGCCTTTGGCCCCTCAAGTTTGGCTTAAAAGAAGCCCCACGCCCACCATGGGGGGGAGCTATAGAGCTTAAGGGAGGGAGGCTCTGTTGGTGCACGTTGGTAAGAAGACAAGTTTGGTACACGTGCAGCGCTCTGCTGGTAGCTTTTCTCTTCCCTCCTCCACCTCCTTTCCTTTTGTATCTTCGTCATTCGGGCAAGGGAGTCCCTTGCTGGTTCATATAGGCTCAGTGCTTAGGAATTGTTTATAGGCACCTTGCAATTGTAGTTGTAGTGAAGCCTTGCTCACCCCAGATCTTGTTCTCGAGAGCAAGTTTCTCGCTAAAAGTTGCTGAAGTGACACATTTCAATGTAGGTGGTAGCAATTGACTGGGTTCCCATGCATGTAGACTGCAGGGTAAGCTTCCTTGAAATTTCATATTTTGCCCGGTTGGACTTTTGTATAGGTGGGCCTGCCCTAAAGGTAAAGGTACCCCTGACCGTTAGGTCCAGTTGCAGACGACTCTGGGGTTGCGTGTTCATTTCGCTCTATAAGCCGAGAGAGACGATGTTTGTCCACAGACAGCTTCCGCGTCATGTGGCCAGCATGACTAAAGCGCTTCTGGTGAACCAGAGCAGCGCACAGAAACCCCGTTTACCTTCCCGCCGGAAGGTATTTATCTACTTGCACTTCACGTGCTTTCGAACTGCTAGGTGGCAGGAGCTGGGACCGAACAATGGGAACTCACCCCGTTGCAGGGATTCGAACTGCTGACCTTCTGATCATTCCTAAATGCTGGTGGATTTAAATCTTCAAAGAGAGAAAAAAGCATTATAACACAATTGGGAGTCATCAAGCCCCTGAGAGTTATTCTCATTTTCTTGCCATTCTTCTGCCTGTGTTCTGTATGTTTTAGGCAAGTTTTAACAGCTGCTGCCTATGTCAGGCTTCCTCGACCTCGGTCCTCAGATGTTCCCATCATCCCTGACCGCTGGTCCTGCTAGCTGGGATCATGCGAGTTCTAGGCCAAAAACATATGGAGGGCCGAGGTTGAGGAAGCCTGGCCTATGTGGTGTTTTACCTTAATTCTAGTATGTCTTCTCTTTTGTGCATCTGAAGAAGTGTGCATGCACACGAAAGCTCATACCAATAACTAACTTAGTTGGTCTTTAAGGTGCTACTGGAAGGGAAAAAAATTTTTGTTTTGACTATGGCAGACCAACACGGCTACCTATCTGTAACTTTTGTGCATTGTTATTATTATTTCATTATTTCTGTGTTTTGTTATTTACTCGTAACTGCTGTCTCCTGTCTCCGGAGTGCAAGCCTGGGCAATGTGTATAGAGGTCCTGACTCCTGAGCAGCCCAAAAGACAAGACCCATCCCCCTCTTGGCCTTGCTGATGTGGTCTAAGTAAACACATCTGGCACCAGCATGGCTGCATGAGTTGCTGGAAGGAGGCATACAATATGCCATCCAACTCCCTTAGGGGCTTCACTCCGGATTTGTGTAGGGTTCGCTCCTGAGCCTTTTCTTTTCCCAAAGGTGTCCCACATAGCAGAAGTTATTGATTGTTATTGGGGTTTGTTCCCAAAGCCTTTCTCAAGAATGAATATAGCCTGAAGGCAGTGGAAGGACTGGTTTTCCTTCTTCAATTTCTGTATTCTTAACATATACTGTAAACCACCCTTTTTATACTGTAAACCATACTTTATCTTAAGATGAAAAGCAGTATATAAATTTAATTAAGAATAATACGTACCGTATTTTTCACTCTATAAGACACACTTTTTCCCTCCTAAAAGGTAAGGGGAAATGTGTGTGCATCTTATGGAGCAAATGCAGGCTGTGCAGCCCATGACCAGGTATAGCACAGCGGGAACATTCTCCCACTTCTCTGAAGAGGCTTTGCGTTGCTTTCGTTGAGGCCAGAACAGCAAGAGGGATTGCTGCGCAGAATTCCTCTTGCTGTTCTGGCTTCAGGGATAGTCGCGCAAAGCCTCTTCAACAACATTTGATTCAGAATATTTTTTTTCTTGTTCTCTAAAAACTAGGTGCGTCTTACAGAGCGAAAAATACGGTACCTGGTAGCATCTTGTAAAGATTGAAATGTATATAGTTTTTTTATTATTTGGTTCCTTACCTAAGATTTTAAGGCTGCAGTCCTATACACACTTACCTGGGAGTAAGTCCATTTGAATTCAGGAGGACTTCTGAGTAGCTAGGGATAGGATTGTATTGGTGATTTTTAAACGGTATTTCCCAGTTTTCAGGAATGCATGCCGTCCTTCATCTACATAGACAAGAGAGTGTTTATATGACCTTTTGGCATAAATACTGTCTGAAAACTTACTATTCCAATGTTTTGCTGCCACTGTCAGGCTCCAGTTGTCGAACACATCCAATAATGTAGGCATCCTCAGTGGGATTTTTGACTTTGATCAGCATGCCTTTTACAAATCTGCTCAGTTTCAAACATATTTTTCCAGGCAAGCATGGTTGATACTAGTCACATAGTTATCCCGATCTTACTGCCTTTAGGATTGTTGGATAATTATTTTGCTAATTGTTAATGGTTTATTAATTATGCTTTTATTTAAGATCTGAGGGGCTTCTGAGAGAGAAGAAGACAGCTACTAATGAGATTAATTCATTGGAGAGAAAAATTGAGCTTTGACCATTAAGTACTTCAGCAACAGGAAATATGCTTTATCAAGGCATGCTTGTAGTGGATAAAAAGACACGAAATCACCTGCCTCCTGGAGTAGTTGAGCTTGATAAATTCCTTCAACGGACAGGGGGGAAGCAGGGAGGTTGGGATGTATATGATCACCAAGAATTTTTGAAACTGGACAAAGCATAAAGGAAAACCATCGTACATTGATGAAGTCCTTGATCATCTTCCTGACTTTTACTCCCCCCTTGCCTTCTCACTGGCCAATCACATCACACCCATTTTACTCCTTTCCTTGACCCATCCTAGGAGGCAAACGCCACAGCGCTTGAGAGTTACTAGTCTTCCAAAATAAAGGTCTTTTAAAAAGAAGAAAATCCGGAGGCTTCGCGTTGCTTTCGCTGAAGCCTGGAGAGTGAGAGGGCTATCAGGGATAGGCGCTTGAAGCCTCCGCGCTGCGCTCCGGAGGCTTCATGTTCCTTTTGCTGAAGCTGGGAGGGTGAGACTGTCCTGGCTTCAGCAGAGAGGGAGAGTGCACAGCGCCCCTTCAGCCAAGCGGGAGGAGAAATGGAAGGGACTCCATTTCTCCTGCGGCTTCGCTGAAGGGGCGCTGAGCAGAGAGGGGGGGATATTTTTTTTCTTGTTCTCCCCCTCTAAAACAAGGTGCATCCTATGGTTGGGTGCGTCCTATAGAGCGAAAAATACGGTACATTTTTATCTCTCTCCTGCCCCTTATCTTCCCCTGATCTCTGTAGAACAGAGCTTTTTACTCAGTCTACAAGTTAAAAATGCTATTTTGAAATTTTATTTCTTATGTTATATGTTCATATGCAACCAAATTGTAAGTCTATGCAAATGTATTTATATATTTTGAATTTTATAAAATCATTAAAAAAAAACAGAGCTGTTTTGTCAATTCTCAGTCCCCCTGTTGCCCCAACTTGTAACTTGTTTCTCTGCACTTCTGATGTTTGTTCCTCTTTGTTTGTTAAAATGGCATTAGCTCTTGTGAATTGTGTGCTTAGACAGTTGTGCATGCATATAAAATTGTGCCGTGTCTGATACTTGTTGGAATACTTCTCTCACAGTATATCAAGATCCTGCAGACCAGTACTAAAACTTAATTCCCTATGGGCTCATGTGATTTTTCCTAAGGACTTTGCTGCTTGTCAGCTATGATAAGCTACTGGTGTAATGCATTATAAAGTTACATTGACATACTGGCAGCCAATTTATCAATATGAAAATTTGGAGAAAGACAGTCTTTATAAAAATTGCTAATTTTAGAATTAAGAACAATTAGGAATGGTCTGGTTTAAGTTAGGAAAGTGTTATTTTATTTAGAAGATAGCAAACTTAATGTCTCAACACCTTTAACTTGTATTTTTTTAAAAAATCAAAAATCAAATACAACTAATTGCAAGGAGTATGCTCTTGAGTATGCTGTCATCTAGTGGTATACTGTATATTAACACAAGTAAAGAGGTGGAAACCACTTTACTTAAAGAAAATGAGACCAAATATGTGTATATTTTCTTCTAAGTTTCTGTCACATGCTGGATTATATTAGTTTTCTGTTCTAGAGGGTGGCACTCAAACCAGTGGATTCAAATTAAAGAAGGGAATTTCAGCTAATGAAAGAATGCACTTGTTGACTGAGTACTACTTTGGCGATCACTCGAAGCCAAGTAAGATTGTCTTCCATGAACACAGTCTTAACATTGAATCCGTAAGTGACTGGAGACAGTGGAACAGGCAACCTCATTCGTTGGTTTTAATTCTAGGCTGGAAAGCATCCTAACAGAGGTTCTGTTGTAGATTTTCTGTTTTTGCAGGTGATTAGTCCAAATGATGTTTGAGTTCAATTCCAACTCTGATGTTGTAGCTGTACATTTAAAAATGAACATCCTGATTATTGAAGCCCTGAAGGAGCCAGCTGGAGGACACACGGAAAAGTGGCTGCTGCTAGGCGGGGCAGCTGAGCAGCCTAAACAAAACCTCACTGCACCTCCAGTCTCTTTCAGCCATTTCCCACCCTCACTGAAGTCCTCTCAGTGGAGAGGGTCGTCTTGTGAGCCTCAAGGACCCTCCAGCTCTCTCTCTCCATTTCCTGGTTAGATTTATTTCCCAGTGCCGTGTGTTAGTCAATCACACGTAAGTGGGGGGAGGGACATCTGCAACAGACATTGTCTGTTTTTACAGGTGAGATGTAAGGCACAGAGTCTGAGCAGCAATCTTGTTGACTTTTGCATGAGAAGAGTTACGCCATACCAAGAAAGATATAGTCTGTTTTGGCAATGATAAACATTTATCTCATTTGGAAAACCATACAGTGCCCTCTATATTTTTGATCCGCAACTTCCATCATTGTGTTTGACTGCTGGCTGGGGAAGGTGGGGGTTATAGTCCAAAGCATTGGGACGGCACCAGGTTGAGGAAGCCTGGTCTAAAACATCTGAGTGCTGTCCAACCCAGTCCTGCATGTGTTCACTCAATCAACCCCTGTGGCACTTGCTCCATAGAAGCAGGTAGAGAATTGTGCTGCTGGTGTATAAGTTTGTTTGGCAAAGCTGCTGATTTACTGTGCAAATTAATCATCAAAGAACTTAGGGCAAGGCCCTTGTGTTTCTAAGTAAATATCAACTATGCATAGTCTGCCTAGCTTTCATTTAAAAACCACAGCACTTTTATAGTAGAATACCCCATGATTGGCATACCATGTGCAAGTATAATAGTTTAACAACTTAAGTGGATGCATTCTGCTATAGCATTATTTCAGGATCATATATCATTTGACATGGTGTCAGACAACAGCTGAGCAGAAGGGTCCAGGTTCAGTCTGGTATCTCCAGTTGGAGGGGGTGGAATTGGGTTGGAGAAGATCTTTGCCTGAGGCCCAGGACTTGCTTCCACTCGATAAATGATGTTGGGGTACATGGATTACTGGCTTGAGACAGTGTAAGATAGTACCATGTATTCATGAAACAGAGGAATAGCTATTAATGAAATGATGGAACACTGCATTTTAAAAATATGGGTGAAATCCAATAGTGCCAATATGCCAGTGAAATGGAATACTATTGACACAACTGATTTCTCACCACCACCTGCAATCTCCTATACAGGGTGGCCCAAAAGTTGAATCAATGAAATTCATCAGCAACAGATGAAATGGGTAAACATAACTGACACACCGCAAAGTGGCAGTTAAATTTCAGGCTGACAGTTGGAAAGAATAGTGGAGTCAGATAAAATGATTATTTTTCTTTACTGATGATGACAGCGAACTTGAGTCAAGAACAAAGTGGATTCTAAAGCAGTATACTTACTTTTGGACCATCCTGTATGTGCCTGTAAAAATCAGCTTCAGAAGGATGGAAACAGTTTTTGGTAGTGCACAGAGTGGAGGAGAGGAAGGGGAAGCACCATCCTGCAAACAGAATCCCACTCATATGCCATTGGGTTGGAGCCAGAAGACTAGTTGCTCTTAGTTCCCCTTGAACCAATGGGACAAGTTATGAATTTATTTTGTTCCTGTTTATTTCAATGGTAACTAAGTTCAACTCAGTCTGTTTTGAATGAACTTTTTTTCCCCAACAGCAGATGGCAACATACTTTCACTAGAAGTAGAAATAAAGTGTAGATCTCAAAGAACTCGCAAGATTGAAGATACAGTACAGTACTTAAAACAGTTGAACATTTAAAATACAGTTTGATGATCATGATAGCATATTTCCCTCTAAACCTTTATGTAGTTGCTAATGCAAACTATGGAGAGCTCAGATTTTGGGGGGATTTTTTGCAGACTACAAATAATAAAATTTGTTATGTCTCCTGTTCCAAAACAAGTGAGATGAAAATACACTGTTATGAAATCCCATTTCTGCCCATTGAAATTAGGTGTCTATTTGAATGTGTATATATATATGAATGCATACATTCACAAGGTATTGTCTGAATGCACACAAGACACACACCCTTGCTAAAGCTAAGCCATTCTGAGTCTGGCCAATGATGGTTAACCTCTTGGGAAGCACATTTTTGTTCCATAAAGAAAGAAGGGCAGGATATAAATGTCAGAAAAGAAATAATAAATGCATTCTAAGTGAATATCAAGATAACATGCTTAAGGAAGCACCTGCTAAAGTGTTCTTAAAATCCATAGACTGCAGTGGGATTAAGAACTATGGTCACACGACTGCTCCATGTATGCACAGTTATTTCCAGCTGCCCACCTTGGATTGTATCATGCAATAGTAAGTCCACCTTACTATATGTGTAGTAGTGCAGGATTGCTTCCTTGAGGAAGCAAGCATGATAGTTAATCAGAAGTTGTGTTTTACTTTTAAGAGAATTGCATATAACATATTCCTTGGATTAGAACAGCATATCCAGACCTTAATCTCTAGCACTGACCTTGGCAAAGTCAAATTAGTGTGATCCACTGCTGATCCAGTTTTCTGAGCTATGGATTCCATTTTGTGTGCCTGTACTTGTCCATTATCAACCAGTTATTTGGAATTTACAAGTCTGTGTGCAAGACAGACTTTCCAAAGTGCAGGGTATGGCAGGCAGATGCATTGGCCAATCTGATGCTCTCCAGATGTTTGGAGCTACAACTCTCAAAGCTGAAGGGAGCTGTACTCCAGAACATCTGGAGGGCACCAGGTTGGTGAAGGCTGGCTTTTATAGTAAAAGTGCTTGTCTAAATACAGTGGTACCTCGGGTTAAGTACTTAATTCGTTCCGGAGGTCCGTTCTTAACCTGAAACTGTTCTTAACCTGAAGCACCACTTTAGCTAATGGGGCTTCCTGCTGCTGCCGCACCACCGGAGCACGATTTCTGTTCTCTTCCTGAAGCAAAGTTCTTAACCTGAAGCACTATTTCTGGGTTAGTGGAGTCTGTAACCTGAAGTGTATGTAACCTGAAGCATATGTAACCCAAGGTACCACTGTACTTCTGTTGTGCTTATATGAATGGCCTGACATATAAACAGCAGAGTAATTGAATCTGTTGCTGATTCCCCCACCCCATCCCAGTTATTTACTTTATTTACTTCAGAAAAGTAGGTACTTTGAACAATGTCAGTGAGCAGATTTTGGCATAATTTTTTTTGCCACTGCTATAAAGATATTGATTGTACTGTGGAATGCATTATTTCATCATTGAAAAACACTGCTGGGTGGAGTTCATCTTCAGTGAAAAACTGGACAGCTGCAATATGTCTGCCTTAATAAAGCAGCTCTGGTAGGCATGTATTGACATATAAACATTGCCTTTGGTTTTTTTGAGCTGTCAAATAACAGGTGTCTCATCCTGAAAGAACGATGCGATGATCTGCTGCTGTTGTCTCAGAAAAGGTGTGGATATGTTGCACTGGGATATATAATTGAAAAATAGAGCATGCTAACCCCCTAACTAAAAAAAAAGGTAATAGGTTGGATCTAGACTTCATCATGCTTAAGTGTAGATAGAACTCATTGATCTCAGTGAGTCGTGAATTTAAGCATGGCTATGTCTGAGTCCAATCCAATGTATGCTTGTATTCAAGACCAAAGAGGTAACCACTCAAATATTATTCATATTTACCCGTAGTTTATTTACAAGATGCATGTTCTCTGCAGGAAGCAGCCAGAGTAATTTAGAAATTGTGAAGTAAATACTCTTGCCTTTTTTCACAATGTCTCTGTTGTGCTGCCTAGGAAGGTGTAGCTGTGGTTAAAGACAAGTATGTGTAAATATTATCCAACATTATATTATATTACAATCTAGTAAATGCTTCATACTATGCTTTTTGTTATCAACTTTTAACAAGCAGGGCATTGCAAAAGTGAAATTAAAGGAACAAACTGAAATCTCCTAATTTTGTTTCCCCCGCCCCATAACCAATTCCCTTAGGTAAATGTCTTTATCTGCATGTTTACAAGAGAGTGTTCAAATAGTAAGACAAATTGTGCTGGATCTTTTCATGTGCTAATTGAGCACTTCTAAACCAAACATAAGAAAATTTATTTTTTCATTTTTTTTCAATATATATTTTCCCTGGCCATTTGGTAGTGAGTGGTGTACCTCTCTGATCCTGTTCCAAAAAATTATCTGGGATTACAGCAGGAATCTTAACAGATAAGTAGGGAGATCTTCGGTGCTGGGTTGAGTAAAAGTCACCCCTCCTGTAATTACCTTGATTTTAGTATATTTTTCTTTGTGTTAAAATGGGCAATCTTTCAGTCTTGGACATGTCTGATCTTGATCCTGTTAACTAGAGATTGTATGTCATTATTTTGATGTGCCTGTTCTTGGTGCTGTCACAGTTCCTGAAGAGAATGATGCAACACAGCTGACAGGCAGAACAAAACACATTTTTCAGCAAAGACCGTCAAATGGTTCCTTCAAGGGCAGAAGCTTGTTGGCTTTCCATGCACAGAATTGTTAGTTAGAAGTTAAATAGAGCATTGTGTAAACACGGGCTGCTCTTTCATTACAGGTGACCAAGAATATATTTCGTTTCCATCTGTGTTGGCCTTGAATCAAGTCCAGGCTTAAGATAAGGCCTAAGATTAATTGATTGCTGTTCTAATAAACTCTTTGCTTATAAGTACAGTTTAAACACAGATGCCCTCCTTAAACATCCATCCTGTGTCATGGTATATTAGGGTGTGTGTAAAACATATTCAGCTGTGTGTGTGTAAAAAAAAAAGTCTTTAACCCTTCGCCAGACTGAGGTATTTATTTCCAAGGTGTAAGAGAACTAGAATTGTTCTGAAATTCAGAAGAGGAAAGATTTTATCATTGGTATCCGGAAACAAGGAAAGAAAATGGTTAGTCAATTATCCTTGAAATACCTTGTGAATTTATTTGGTGGTTTCTCTGATTACTTGTTCATTTGACAACTAACTCTTGGACATGTGAAAACTGACTAGAATGAACACCATTGTGTTTGAGGTACTATGGAAGTTCTGAGCATCAGCCCAATACATTTTGCTCCTGATTAATGAACAGTGAGAACCACTGATTTAGTTGGGTTAAATAATAACCATATCCTAATTTTATGAAATGGAAAGATATGGGCCTCATGTTCTCAAACATTAAAGGGGAAAAGATTTGCTGTATACTTTGCTGATTTTTTTTAAAGTCTTGTAAATTCTAATGTACTAACACTGCTAGCAAGACCTGAAGTCCCTTCCAGATGACCTATCTATTGTATATCCATCCTGATTTCCTTGTACAAAGCTTATGTGCAGTTAGATTATATGAGGTCTTAATTGAGCATTTCTTCTAATTTTACAACACAGAGCAATTCATCCTGATTTTCTTGTGGGAGCACTCATAGTTCATAATCTGTTTCCAGATTTCCAAGTACTGTGCAGTATTTGATAGGAAAGGATGCACACTGAGAGCATTTCTTAAGACATACTTCAAGGACAAAATCAAAACACTTCGGTAAAGCCTAAACATTAATCAATGTAAGGATGTTCTTGTACGTCAAGTACTACATAGTATAGCTTGCCAATGACCTCAGCATGCTAGCCAACACTGAAACAACTAGAGTAATTACAGATTACATTAAGTATCAAGCAAATGCCAAGAGTCAACTACTAGACAGTTCTTTTATGCCTTATTAAAATAGATCCTTCCCAGAAGATTCAGACTAATAAAACTGAATTTTATATAGCAACCAGGGAAAGATTTATTTATTTATTTATATTTATGAAAACATTATCCCCTATTTCTCCTTGACTAACATTCCAGCTTGGCAGGCTTCTGTTGCATAGAATATATGCAATATATATCCTCACACACATCCCCACCCTACCCCCACAAATTACAATGATAGCTTTGAGCCCAAATCTTGCTGTAGTAAGACTATTTGAAAATAAAGGGATTAAAGTTATTTGCAAGTAAGCTGTTCCATTGGTATCAATGACTACATAGGGGACAATAGTTTTATAAGATCCCAGTTGCTTTCAAAAATAAAAGCATTTTGATTACCCTTACAATTTTGATTACCGTGCACAATTGATGGGACCTCTCCTTTGCAGTACGGAATCAATTTTCTGTCCCACTGCAGCCCATCAGATGGTAGCCCAGTGGGGTCTGGTTTGATCCACTGAATAGCCAGTTTGCTAATATTCAGCCCTCCCCTCCCTTTTAAAACCAATTCATGTTTATCAAAATGAAACCCCACTATTCCCCCAAGAAGACTGCATGTCAGGCTTCCTCATTCTTCATGCTTAGCACCAACCCATGAGTTAAGGTAAGCTGAAGATTCTAATGTCACCCAGTAGGGCTGGCCCTGCCATTAGACATTATGAGGCAAGCACCTCAGGTAGCAGGTATTGTGGTTCAGCACTGTCTTCCACTGTTGGAAGACAGCTATCCTGCTGCCATCAGGTACAGTGGAGGATGCTGTCCTGTCAAAGTCAACCTGTTGACTTTGGCTGCTGTTCATGGAATGTGGAGGAGGTGGTTGCCATTCTGTCCTTTGCCTCAGGCAGGAAAAAATACCCTGGGCCAGCTCTGTCATCCAGCAAGCTTCATGTTCAACAGGGCCTCTTTGTTCAAATTCTAACACTAACACCATACTGACTAAAAGGAGTGTGTTTTGAGGGCGGGGAGGGAAATGTGAGAATTTGTATTAGATTCAGTAATGAACCACTGTTTACCAATGACCTGAAATGAATTTTCAGCTATTGGTCATGGGGAGGTCAAGCCTTTGTGGGAGTCACTTCCACTGAAATCTTGTAGCACTGACTTAATCATCAGTCTGTTCCGTAAGTCTGCTATTCTAGGCTGCATCAACAGAAGTCCAGGTCAAGGGAAGTAATAGTACCACTCTAGTCTGCCTTGGTAAGACCACAGCTAGAGTGCTGTGCCCAGTTCTGGGTGCCACAATTTAATAAGGGTGTTGACAAGCTGGAAAGTGTGCACAGAAGGGCAACCAAGGTGATCAAGGGTCTGGAAACCAAGCCTTATGAGGAATGGTTGAGGGAGCTGAGCTTGTTTAGCAAGAGGGAACAGAGGAGATATGATAACCATCTTCAACTATCTCAAGGGCTATCTCATGGAAGACGGGCAAGATTGTTTCCTCCTGCTCTGGAGGGTAGGACACAAACCAATGGCTTCAAGTTACAAGAAAGGAGATTCTGGATCAAATCAGGAAGAACTTTCTGACAGTAAGAGCTGTTTGCCAGTGGAACGGTCTCACTTGAGAGGTTGTGGACTCTCCTTCCTTGGAGGTTTTTAAGCAGAGGCTGGGTGGCCATCTGTCATGGATGCTTTACCTGAGATTCCTGCATTGCAGGGGGTTGGGCTAGATGACCCTTGGAGTCCCTTCCAGTTCTATGATTCTATAACATGAAGGACCATAGCTTGGTGGTAGAGCATCTGCTTTACATATGGAAGGTCCCAGGAACAACCCCAGGTGGGGCAGGAAAATACTTCCAATCTGAAATCCTGGAGAGCTGCTGCCAGTCAGTGTGGACAATACCAAGCTAGATGGACCAATGACCTGACTCAGCATAAGGCAGTTTCCTATGTTTCTAAATGTGACTGGTATCTGAGTGCCAAAATAACATCAAATTATGTCAAAAGCATGTAAAGGACCTTAGACATGAATTATTCTTCAAAGAAAGCCAGCAGACCCCTCCCATCTCATCCTGTTTATACTTCCCAATGCGACAGTGAAATGTGTGGCTTCAAAGTAGCCTCAATGGATTTAGGAGAGTAAATAATGCCATGGCACTAAAGGATATGTAATTAATTATGACCACTTATTTCATCTGAAAAAATAGTGATCATGCTAAATGAACCATGGACACAATTTCAACCACATCACAACTATTGAGTGTGTTTTTCCAGTGATGAACAATATGTAAGGCTGGAATTTAGCCTTTGAAGCAGAAAATAAATATGAAAAAAAATGCATCTGAAAAGAATGCTGTTGAAAATAATAAAAAGCAAAGCACTATTGTTTTCAAAATAACAGCTGGTTGTTGAAGCAAGCAGTTAATGCTGAGGGCCTTCTGGCGGTTCCCTCATTGCGAGAAGCAAAGCTACAGGGAACCAGGCAGAGGGCCTTCTCGGTAGTGGCACCCGCCCTGTGGAACGCCCTTCCAGCAAATGTCAAAGTGATAAACATCTTAAGGCAGCCCTGTTCAGGGAAGTTTTTAACATGTGAAATTTTAGTGTATTTTTGGTTTCTATGGAAGCCGCCCAGAGTGGCTGGGGAGGCCCAGCCAGATGGGCGGGGTATAAATAAATAAATAAATAATAATAATAATAATAATAATAATAATAATAATAATAATAATAATTTTGGCTCCAGTGGAGCAAGAACGGGTTTGTAAAAAGTTGGGTCCATCTTTTGTTTTGTTAGGATTGTACCGAGATTAAGCGCTGGGTATAGTTTAAGACGCTTTATCTATATCCTGCCTCTGATATGCATATTGATGGCTGAAGACAATGAGTTAGAGAATTGCCACAATCCTCTGTGGCTGGTGAGGCTGTAAGACAAGGATTTGCGCAAGGCCACTCAAGGAACTTTGTGGTTCAGCCAAGATAAAGACATCATCATCATCATCATCATTACTCTAACCTCCTTTTAGAGCCACAAGCTGTTGTCCATCTTCTGGTAGCAGAGTCTCTAATTTGACTCAATGCTATGTGACAAAATACTTATAACTGTTCTGAACCTTCCAATACTCCACTTTCTTAGATGGCCGCAGGTTCTATTACTGGCGGTGTGGGGGAGTTCTCTCTAACCACTTTCTCCTCTATCATGTTCCCCCTTACTCTCCTTTCGCCCAAAACTTAATAAACCCTATTGATGATTTGGTCCCTGGTCTCCGCTTCTGAAATCCAGCACTTCTTACCCACTCTAATGAATGCTTCTCAGCTTATTCTAAGGACGTACCCAAGCCGCTTCAGCCATTAGGCAGACTGAGGCGCCTGCCTCAGGTGGCAGAAGCCCCCAAGGTGGCACTGATGTTGGCCAAAATTGATTTTGGCCACCACTCCTCCACCAGCAGCAACAGGCAGCAGGACAAGTGGAGAGCAGCGTTGGCGGCAGCAGGTATGGTGGCGCCAGCGGCAGCAGGAGAGCAGGGCAGGACAGCACTTTGCATTTTGCCTCAAGAGATGAATAGGGGTATGTCACACCTGAAAATTACAATTTACATTTGTAAGCTGAAGAAGCTGGATTCCAAGTGTTTTTGTCTTTTAATACAGAAGAGTGAATTTTTAAAGAAAGTAGGAGAGGCCTCAGGAACAAAATATGAAGAAGAAAAGTCGTAACTAACACCGACTGAAGCATGTTCCCGATTATTAACCCTCATTTGGTACTACTTAATCTCCAGAATGTATTAGTGCCACAAGGAATATATTTGACAAACTCTAATACGTTGACTACAGTTAACAATTTACCTACAGCTGTTGCTGGGCTAATGGTGTCCACCAGTGGCAAGACCATTTTAATTACCATTGTCATCCATCTCATGAAGCTTTATGCATTTGTATTATTTATGGAGCTTTCCTGCAACTGTTAGATGACTCACGGACAGCCGAGGGATCAGGAGTTCAACTTATGTTATGTTAGATGTTATCACCAGAGAGCAGCAAAGGGCACCTGGGTCACATATGTGAATTTGACCTCTGGTGAAATGAGTTTGGGGCTAGCTGTATTTAAGAAAAGAGAAGGAAAAAAGAGCAGGCTCACTCTGCAGAGACAGTACTGGGTAATTGCACCCTCCCCATCTATTAGGTGCTGATGGTTTCTTAAGAGGTGCTGAGTGCCCTCATCTTCTGCTGAAAGAAACTGGAGGATAGATGGAGACACTCCATGCTTTTCTCCACTGTTTTGCAGTAAGAGTGCATTTGTTGTTAAGCTGTGTATGGTCCGCATGCCTCCCCCTGAGATTGTGCTTATTAGTACAATGTCTTCTTCATATATTACAGGTCTAGGGGACCTTTGCAGTGGTGTCACAACAGGGGTGGGAGGGCAGTGCGCCCCGGGTGCCATGTCTGGGGGGGTGACAAGAAGGCACCCTGCGGGGGCTTGCAGTGGCACAAGCAGCCATTGTGCCGCTACAGCCGCATGTGGAGGATCCTCTGTTCGTGGCTGCAGCTGCAAGCAGAGGATCCCGGCGCCGGTGGCAAACTGCTATGTACAGCGCATGTGCAGCGTCACATGCATGCACTGTATGTAGTGATGCCGCACATGCACTGTACTTAGCGATTTGCTGCCGGCGCCGCTCCAGCACCGTACGGACACTGGGATCCCTTCGTCGCCACTACAGCCGCGAGCAGAGGATCCTGGCACCATCCGTAGGGCACTGGAGTGCTGCCGTCGGCAAACCGCTAAGTACAGCGCATGTGCAGCGTCACCTCGTACAGTGCATGCATCGCACGTAGCGCCGCCGCACATGCGCCCTATGTAGCGATGCCCACCCTGGGTGTCACAACACCTTCGTTTGCCCCTGGACCTTTGGCCCTACAGATGTTGCTTAACTACAACTGCTACCAGCTCAAGCAAGCATGGCCAATGGCCGGGGATGATGGGAGTTGTAGTTCGGCAACATCTAGAAAGCCTCAGGTTCCTCGTGGAATGGCACAGAAGGAAAGCAAAATGGGCCCTTGCTCCAAGGAACTTGCAACGATAGAGCACAATCTGTTCCCTTCCCTGCAGAGGTCAATAGAGTATTTTAACTCTCCTCCTTCCTCATTTGCCAGGTAGGTGTAACGCCTGGTGGACTGCAATACACCAAGCTATTATTTGGCCTGCAATCGTGATATTCTCAAACGGGCATTCTGGTCAGAGACATTATTATTTGGCTTGCAGCTGAGTTTAAGTGCATAAGTTGCAATGGGGGAGAAACTCAACTCGGTTCACATTTAAAGGCAAACCTACGCCAATTCACACTTTCTGAAACAGGGACTGAAACACGGACAGCTTTTGTAATTTGCATGTCCTCTGAATTTTCAGTAGTCTTTTCTAGTCAACTAATGTGTACAAAATGCATATACTAGCAGAGGCAGACTTTGACCATCTTTCATAATATGGTGCTCTGTATGAGGCCAAAATTCGGCACTCCCTAATGCATTTTCTCAATTATGGATCGCCTCAATTTTGCTCCCCCTTGACTTGGCACCCTGTATGGGGGAACCACCCTAAATCTGGCGCCGATACTAGGAGAAAGTGTGCATGCATATATTAGTGAAAATAATGTGGAGAAATTTGTTACATTAGGAAAAACTGTGTTGCAAAATTCCCTGTATTTGGCAGAATTGCAAACAAAATTGTGTATGTCAGGAGAATTTTGCAGTAAAATGCTGCTGAATTTTCATGGGGATTTTTGTTTTTTAATGCAAACTGAAGTGGAAATGTGGGGAAATGAATTTAATACTGGAAAAATGAAAGAGAAAGTTAGTCACCTAACCCTAACCAGCCTGCATGGTTTGCGGCCTGCAGTTTGATGTGAAGCCCCCCTAAACCATGTCTTAGGTAAAGGTAAAGGGACCCCTGACCATTAGGTCCAGTCGTGACCGACTCTGGGGTTGCGGTGCTCATCTCACTTTACTGGCCGAGGGAGCCGGCGTACAGCTTCTGGGTCATGTGGCCAGCATGACTAAGCCGCTTCTGGCAAACCAGAGCAGCACACGGAAACGCAGTTTACCTTCCCGCCAGAGCGGTACCTATTTATCTACTTGCACTTTGACGTGCTTTTGAACTGCTAGGTTGGCAGGAGCAGGGACCGAGCAACGGGAGCTCACCACGTCGCGGGGATTCGAACCGCCAACCTTCTGATTGGCAAGCCCTAGGCTCTGTGGTTTACCCCACAGCGCCACCGCGTCCCAACAACACTCCGGTTACTTGCTACTCAATCATCTTAACAGGAGATGTCAGAAACTAAACCTGGAATATTCTTATTCAGAGACATAAAAGTAAACTATGGAACTTACTGCCTCAAGATGTGGTGATAGCTGGAGACTTACATGGGGTGTTTTGTTTTTTTAAGGGATTAGACCAAAGGCCCCATATACACTGTGCACTTCAAGAAGTATAATACCACTTTAAAGAACCATGCCTTCTCTTAATGAATCCTGGGAAGGGTAGTCTTCCAAGGGTGCTGAGAATTGTTAGGAGACCCCTATTTCCCTCACAGAGCTACAACTTCCAGAGTGGTTTAGCAGCCGATCCCACTTCCCAGGGAACTTTGGGATTTACGTTGCTTTGCAGACAAACTCAAGAGGTTAGCAGTTGAGCATGGTGGACTGATAGGCTTAATTTGTTGTTGTTTAGTCATTTAGTCATGTCCGACTCTTTGTGACCCCATGGACCAGAGCACGCCATGCACTCCTGTCTTCCACTGCCTCCCGCAGTTTGGTCAAACTCATGTTCCTAGCTTCGAAAACACTGTCCAACCATCTCGTCCTCTGTCGTCCCCTTCTCCTTGTGCCTTTCATCTTTCCCATCATCAGGGTCTTTTCCAGGGAGTCTTCTCTTCTCATGAGGTGGCCAAAGTATTGGAGCCTCAACTTCAGGATCTGTCCTTCCAGTGAGCACTCAGGGCTGATTTCCTTCAGAATGGATGAGTTTGATCTTCTTGCAGTCCGTGGGACTCTCAAGAGTCTCCTCCAGCACCATAATTCAAAAGCATTAATTCTTCAGCTTCATATAGATTCTTAAATGTGCTCCAAGAGTGAACTTCACCATCATTTGGGCTGGAGAGAAATAACCTTTGCAGAATACTTGACACAAATGCCTGTGTACCACACCACATTCATAACACGGGGTAGAGGACAGGTCTAGCTTCCATCACGTGCTTAACACTGAATTTCATCAGGAAAGGGGTACGATTTATTGCCCTCCAATGTCTTTTGACATGAAGCGTAGGGAAATCGGTGCATAAATGCCAATGCACTGCAACACACATCGCTTTTTAAACTCCACCCCTCTGCCTTTGTAAAAAAAATTCTGATGAAAACAAAAGCCCCAGCAATATTATCCTTTAGAGAAAATGCTCTGACATAGTAACTAGTTGGGTTGCCCCACTCTCCATTTTTTGTTTTATTTTTCAATGCCCCTGGCACAAATTAAGTGCGAATTAAAGCACTGCTGTGCAAATGTGTGAAATGTGCCCCCCTTCCTCCTATATACATAAAAGAAAGTGCCTAAGAAGATGAAAAACATGGCAGGGACAATGCAAAGACACTGTTGGGTTTATCAGAGCCACAAATCAGGATTAGTCCAGACACCCACCTTGTCTCCAAACCTCCTTTTAGCACCTGAGAAGCAAATGTAAATAAGATAACGTCTGTGAATGCACACACATCTGGCCCCCACCCTAGGAAGCCTTCAGCACCACTCATTTTAGAAATTAAATTCTGGAAAGAGCCACCGGAACAGGGTAGAAGTCACTCCCTTCCTGGCGAGAGACGGTCCCTCACAAAGTCTCACGCTTGTGCCATCCCTCCACCTGCAGTTCCGCGTTGTGGCCGGGAGGGGGCAGCGCAGACCAACCCGTTTGCGCTCAACCAGTAGCGTGTGAAGCCGAGACGGTTCTGTTTCTTGCAAAAGGAAAGGAAAATAAGTCGGGCCACGCAACCGCATCTGGCGGGATCCATTGCAGACTTGGCAACCAGGCATCTTTCCCACGGCGGGCAGACAGGACGAGGTTCTCTTCTCGCTATCTAGGATGCGCAGATCCCGAGCGCCGCGAATTCCTTCGAATTATACAGGGGCTCCCGAAATCTCTCACTCGCTCCGTCTGCACACAAACACGGGAAGATCCCAGGTCTCTGGATGAAACTCAAAATATCACCCAGAGCAATAAAACTAAGGTCTTTTCAGCTTCTTATACTTCCAGGGGAAGAGTTAAAGCACGAGCTGAAATCTCTCCCGCACTGATATCCAGTTGATTGAATTTTGGCCGCAAATCGTACACAGGGCGTTTCTCATAATAATTTAGCCCGAGATTTATTCATTCGCCTTAAAGGGGGGGCGGAGGCCGAGATTCCTAAATCACCATCGCGATCGGAGGCATTTACCCCCACCCCACCTCGAACAATTAGAGCAGACAAGGCCAGAATATAAGTACTGTTACTTGGGAGTAAGTGCCCCTGGTTTTTTGTTTTAAACGATCTCCAGGAAAATGTGTCTTGTAGGAGAGAGCCTATGGAGGCGCTTTTAATGGATCCGTGTTTTTTAACCATGTTTCTGCGCCACTGCGGGCCCACGAAACAGTGGGTGCATGATTTTTTTGATGCTGCCTACAGAGTAAGACATGGTCTACAGTATCATGGTGGCTTTATTTAATTTGAATGAAAAAATCATATGAATTCATGAGGATCCGTTTACAATCAGCTGGATACGCCTTTTACCCTTTTCCCTTTTAACTATCGCCCTCGCTTTGGGCCCTAATTTTCGCCAAAGGTCCAGCATAAACATTTCGACTGTCGGTCATCTTCTGTTACGCGGCGTGTACGAATCGAAGGTGTCAACCCTGCGCACACTTACTCGGGAGCAGGCGTCGTGCAGGGACCACGTGCAACTTGACTGTGGGGGGTGTGTGCCAACTTGAATAAAATATTGGGGTGGCCCAGGTAAGCCCCGTCTTGCAAACTGATCACATGATGCAGGCGCATGATGCACCGTTTGAATGGCAGTGCCCATCAACTTTGGGGGGGGCGCACCCTCAAAGATTTTATTGGGGGAGTTGGCTCCTATGCCGACCTCGGGCCCCGTTGCGCGCCTGCAAGCCTAGCCTGCCCCTGATTTGCCTGGCGCGAAGCCCAAGGGAAGCTCTGGGGAAACCTGCCCTCGCCAGAGCCGCCATCTATTTCATTCCACCTTTAAAAACAGCCCCGGAAAGGGGGCCCCGAATTCTGCGCCACCAGAAGCGGCGTGGGACTCGCCCGAAGGCCCGAAGGTGAGGCGGGATTGGAAGGCCCTGGGCGAAGAGGAAGCCAGGCGAAGGGCGGGCAGCTCCAGGAAGGCCCCTTCTTGCGCAGCCGCCGCAGCCGGAGGAAGAAGCAGTTGGCGGGTTTGGCTTCCCTGGGAGCGCGCGGGGCGAGGCGCCGCTTTCCGCCGAAGGGGCGCTGCTGGCACGGCAGGGGATGGCCAGCTTCCCGGGGACTGGAGGGCCACGGGTGCGAATCCGGAGGCGTTGTTTCGGTGCCGGTGAAACACGCGGCGGAGAAAGGAAGCAGGAAAGCCTAAAACCCGGATTAGGCAGTGCTCTCCAAGAACAAATGAAAGCGCTCTCTCTCTCCGCGGGAGAGGAGAGGTTGAAGGCCGCAATCCAGCCCAAGTCAAGCACGTGCACGCGAGCCCAGGCATGGGCTTTACTGGGGAGTAAAACAAAAACCCGCCACATTTGGAGAGGAGCTGCACCGCGCACAGGATGGCGCAGCACGCTGTTTACGCGGGAGTAGGTCCCGCTCAATTCAAAGGGCTTGGCTCCGAGGGAAGCGTGCGGTCTCTGGTCTACCTGGGAGTAAGCCCCACTGAGTACTACTTTCTGAGCAGGCAGGAGGATCGGGCTGTTCAATGGCCTCTGCTTTTGGTGGAGGGGAGCGTGCGCTTCTGGCCACCCCCTTCCTGCACACGCGCGCTTTCTCCCGGGGTGCGAAGCGCTCTCTTGAACCCAGGGCCGGGCTGCCCATTCAAATCGAGGGGATCGTGCCCCTGGATCTTTAATATACCGCATACGCATACATGTTTGTTTTGGAAAATGCATGTATTTAAAGGGCAGCATCTTTTCGCATTGCCCCGGTCCTTCCTTATAACGTCTGAGGCGAAAGCGGAATCAGCCGATCGGATTCTCGCCTCCATCCTTTTATAGGCTTTACCAGGCCGGTTTGCTACCCGGGGTGGGAGGAGCAGGAGATTCAACATATATTCCGGGAGGTTTTTGGCACTCCAAAAGTTTCCAGAGTGATGTGGGTGATGGCGGCGGACGGAGGGAGGGAGGGGGAGTCCTCCCATTGATTAAAATCTCCATATTTGTCTTTAGGCATCTGGGGTTTATTCAAACTTTCCCGTCTCTCTCTCTCTCGCCCCCCCCCGTCCGCCTCACTCCTTTCTCGTTCCCCCCACCCCTTCCTTGTGCATTTGTAAAGTAGCCCCATCGAGAAATGATAAATATCCCTGTTGATCACTTGATTGATTACCTCTCGGAAAGGTCACGCAAGCTCGCAGTAATTTCCTTTCGCCCAGGGCTCCCTTTTCCCACTTTGACTCTGAGCGCGACAGTTCCAACTATACAGGGGCCTTCGCTTTGATTTTAACCCCTAAGTAGCCCCCTGAAGAAGGAGGAGAAAAGAGTAGGGGGGCGGGAGGGAGGGGGGAGGAGAGGGAGAGAAAAGCCCACAATGCAGAGGCAGAAAAATCAGAGGTAAATAAAGCCAGCTAAGGTCCATTTCATACCCCGCTTCCTCACTAGCCCTCTACGCCCATTGAAGCAGATCAGTAAGGTTAAAACAGAGGAGGGTCTTGTAAAGGAAAAAGATACCCCCTTAAAAAAAATCTTTTAACCACCCCAGAGCCTGGGGGAGGTGAAAGTGTTGTCTGAATGGCCCATTTGTGACTCTCTCTCCCTCTCTCCTGTGGTCTGCACATTCAACTGTAAGCAACCAGACACGCTATTAATTTACCCAATGCTACCCAGGGTCCTGAACCCAATTAATTTCTAATAATTATAGCCCAAGGGGGCTTGGGGGCGGGAGAGTTCCTTCCCACCCACCCCTCCCGAGCCAATGCCACTTCACGCCACTGAGGTCAGCATATCATAATAAAAGTGTGTATTTTGAAAGCGATCTGTAGGAGACTGAGTTACTACAACGGCTGGAAATTGTTTCCATTTTGCCTAATTGAGCCCCATGGCTGAATGCTGGGAGTCCCGAGACTTTTAATATTAATATTATTAATAAAAACATTTTTTAAAAAATAAAAAGTTTCTTTTCTGCCCGGGCTGGGGGGAGCTTCCCAGTATCAGCTGCGATCAGCCCGCGAGAGATTTAATTTCTTAACAGCAAAAACCTGAAATCAAGCATTGGGTAAACAGTACTAATAATTGCCTTACAACGATTAAATTAATCTCCCTGCGTTGGTAGCTAGGAGAATATATATACGAGATTGAATAGCAGCAGGTAGAGTTCATTGCACAAAAACAATGGGGGCTACAAACGCCATGATCAAGGGGAGGAAAGGAAGAAAGAAAGAGGAGAAAAGAACCGGCTCTCTCTCTCGCTTTCTCTCCGCCGCGCTTTCCAAACAGACTGCGGGGCATGTTCAATTAAGTTCAATGTGAGGAAAAGAAAAATTTCCTGTTCCATAGCAGAAGGCATTGAAAACTCTGGACGTCGGGCCATTTCCCTGTAACAGGCATTTAAAAGCACGCCAGTACCCGCAATTCCAACAACCTGGGATTATAACGCCGGAGACGGCGCACCGTTCTTTAAGCCACGTGGCGGAGTATTTTTTTTATTTTATTTTACAAGCGAGGAGGCGGGAGGGGGGTGTCTCCTTCGGTCGGGCAGTAAACGCGCCCAGCCTTTATGACCGCCACCATCGATCCTTTCCTTGCACCCGCCCAACCACCCCTCTCAAATTCGGACGTTTGAGAAGGAGCGTCATAAGCCATATATATATATATTATATTATCCTTAAAAGCAAACAACAAACAGAAAAACCCACGCCGCCTCTCTTGCCCTAAAAGCGGCATGGAAACGGATTCGTGGTCGAAGAGATGGGAAGGATGGATAGAAAGCACTGGACGGCGCCCTCCTTGCCTTTCCTCATGGCTTGGGGATCTCTCGAGGCGTCAGGATAGGGCTCTGGCGCGCGAGAAATAAATGCAGACCGGAGCTGTCCGCCTGATGGCTCTGTAATCGAAAGGGAGAGTCGTGCAGGGGAGAGGGAGGGGTTCCCCGACGTCTGGTTGGGGCTCCCTGGCTTGCAAGTCGCCTGAGATTCGGAGCAGGTGAAAGTGACCAGGCGCAGGGGGCCTGGAGCTGGACCCGAGTTTTCTCTTCTCTCTGCGCCGCGGGAGGGTCTGTACTGCCCGGGGGACCGGGAAGAGGGTGGGCGAGGGGAAAGGTCAAGGGTTTGCGCATTTAGCTGAGACAGTTTATATATATATATAACCCTTGCATTCCACCGCCTCCTGGTTGGGTGTTTCGGCCGTCGGAAGAAACGCTTTACAAATGCGTCGCGTGCGCTGCCACACCAACCTCCCCTCGCCTTTGATCTTGGATGGGGAAGAGAAAGGGCTTTCAGGGCCCGCTCCCCTCCCACCTCCTCCTTTGACGTTTTGCAAGGTGGCCCCCTCTGTCAAGTCGGAAACTCCCCCCGCGAGCGACTTTTCTCCCAGCCTCAGTTTCCTCATCTGTGAAATGGGAAGAGTGTAACACTCACAAGGGTAGTTCAGAAAACCCGAGAGTATAAGGAGGACACCTTTGGCCACTTTCTTATGCTACCTTCTTATGCTCCACGTGCAAGGAAGTCTTATTGAGAGTTTTTTTTGTTGTTGTTTTTTTGCTGAGTAAAACATGCTCGGTGTTAGTAGTGCACGCCCCATTGATTTCAATGGGAACTTCAAACACGAACTCGAATCAGTGAGGCAAAAGTATAATGTATATACTGTACTTGATTTTGGGTGGATCCTGCCCTTTGGGTTAAGGAACCCGGTCTTGCAGGCGCCACAAGTCCCATTGAATTGAATGGGATTTACTCTCCGGATTAAATATATTGAAAAACACGCCCCAGTGCTGCACTCCTGTGAACACTTACTCGGGTATAAACCTCGGCTGAATTCAGTGGGGCTTAAATTCGAGGAAGAGCGCTGTGGATAAGTGCATAAGTGCCATATGACAGAACAATAGGAGGCTCGGCCGGCGTCGGCTTAGGTAGCTCACGCAACAACTGTTGCAAACGTAGTTGCTGTATAGTTAAGGACACAACCCAAAAGGACATGTTCATATTTATTTTTTAAAAACTCCCAAGTACAGTATCTGGAGGATGCCTAAGGGGGAAGAATATTCGCAATCATTTCTGCAGAGTAAAACCCCGCACCGGGGGCAAACCACGTTTACTAGAATGCAAGTCCCACTGGTCTCAGTGACATATACTACAAAGGAAAGCTAAATTTGTAAGAAAATTCGCCTGACAGCAAATCCCATTGAGCTCAACGGAGCTTGAGTAGAATGATTAGGATTGGGTTCTAAAAGCCAGATCCTGTGCACGATTACTCAGAAATATGCCCCCTCCAGTTCAGTCGGTCTAACTTCCAAGTAAGGAAGGGTGCCCACTACAGGGTTTGCCCACCATCCTGCACATTTACTTGCGAGTAAGCCCACTGAACTGAACGGGACTTACGTCTGGGTGAGGACTGTCAGTGCACTTAGATTGCAGCCTTTTGCTATCGTGGTCAAAATAAAGGCAATGCCCGTTTGCCAAGGGCACCCAAGAAGGTGTCAGACTCTCTGCATAAATTATATATTTTTGAATCTCTCCTTTCACCCGAGCCTTGGATTCCAAGAAGCTCAAGGCAGAGAGCCCACCCACCCCGCCTTTCCCCCTCCCCATTTTGATCCTCGCAACAACCCAGCGAGGTAGGTCTGTTTGAGCGCCGCGGCAGCGACTGGCCCAAGTGAGCTTCGTGTCTGAACCGGGCTTTGAACCCGGATCTCTCCCACACCCCGCCTCCCGTGTAAGCAGCGACTTTCCTAGGTCAAGACCCAAGACGCTGCCCACTATGCCCGACTGCCTCCGGCTCCCACGATTCGCTGACGCGCGCCCGCCAGCCGCCACCCCTTTTGCTGTGTGCGTAAACCAGACTGCGTTATTGCACAGCGCTTGGGAACATCGGGAACGCCGCAGGCTGGAAGTCTATAAGGTTCGTTCCGGGCAAGCGCTCTCCCCAAAGGAGACCTCCGGGTGGACAACATGGGCTTGGGCAGCTGAAGCACGCAGGAGAGCGAGGAGAGAGGGGCTTTCAGTGGACGGATCCTGCCCCACTCTCTCGGCCACGCAGCAGACTCCAGCAAAAAGTCTGCCCGGGCCTGGAGAGAGCGAGAGAGAAAGGGAGGCGAACGGAAGAGGCGCTGCGAGAGGAGGCTTTCAAGGTGATAATCCTGGAAGTCTGCCTCCGTTTACACAGGCGACGGGGGAAGCCAACAGGTGGCGGCTCAGGCAGAAGAAAGACGGCCATCCTCTCCGCCTCCGTCGCCGCCCCTCCTCCTCTTCGGCTGGCCTCCTGTGCCTTTAAGAGCTGCACATTCAACAGGTGAAGCAGCTCCAGGAATCCTGGTAGGGCAGAAATGGAGAGAAACACCTCACCTGTTTGAATCTCTCTCCATCCTGCCCTGGGATGTTAAAAAGCACGCGAGCCCCGCTCGGAGAATCTGAAAGGTGGCAATGGCATCCCTTGTATATATATAAAAAAATGAAAAATGAAAAATGAAAAGATTGAGCTGGGGCGGGGAGACATAAGCAGAAGGTGCATTTTGATGTGCCAGGGAGGGGCAAAGTTAACTGTTTCCTTGCTCCTCACCTTAGTCTCCACCCATTTCTTCCGAAATGGAGACCATGGCCTCTCCTTTTCCTCCTCCTCTTTTTACCCTAGACTGAATCGGTGTGTAGATTTCTGTCTCATCTAGCTGTTTAAAAACAACAACCAATAAACAAATAAACTCTATTCTGGAAGTTAGGGCGGGTAGTATTTGACATCAGCACAAAAACTTACATTGTAAAGTTAATTATGACACGAAGTCCAGCCTTTCCAAACGGAAATATTTTCCTCGCAGGTAAGCTCAGGCTAGAACTTGGGCGGACGTCCCACCAAAGGGACCTTCGGTCTACCTAGAACAGTCCCCCCCCCCAAATAATTCCCTTTGTAGGGGATCCCTTTCCAATGCTTTTTGTGTCTTTCCCGCGGTGGTCTTTAACATATTTCGACGGATCACGTCCAGCACCCTCTTTTCAAAAGCAGCCAGGCCATATGCCGCTGAGAAACTCACCTCTCACCTGCCTGAAGGCAGTAGCCTTCCCATTGTTGCTATTCGGAGGTAGACTGCCCCTGTATATGTAGGTTTTACTTAGTTCAACCTTTCCCCAACCCCGTTGGTCGAGTTATTCTCGACTTTGTTTCACTTCAAATGAATACGCTTTAGAGGGAGTTGCCAATTCATTTAATATTTCCCCTTTAGATTTTTTTTTATGTACACAAATAGGCTTCAATTCCAATGCATTTTTTTCCTTTTTATGAGAAGGGGATTATTACTTTTTTTTTTTTAAAGGAACCCTCGTTTTCCCCCCGCAAGACCACCTGTTCTCAATTTTTAAAAAAGCAACCCCTCGCAGGGATTTTAGTAATGTACATTTAGCACCATTCCCATATTCCACGGCCTCTTTGAGGGTTAGGAAGCGCGCTTGGCCGTCTCCATGCTAGCAAACGACAAAGGTCGCTCAGGAAAGAATGGAGAAAACTTGTGCTTTCCTAGCAAGCGCCCCTCGGCTTTTGATCTTGCGCTTTTGCCGAGCTGGACGCTGCTACAAGTGAAAACCCCCGACCCCAGGTCTCTCCCACTTTTACAGCTAAGATCCGATGAAAATTGCTCAGAAATCAATCCCACTGATTTCAATGAAACCTAGGCCCATACAAGTGCTTAGATTTGCTGCCAATGCACCTGACTCTGAGTATGCTTATTCCGAGGCAAGTCCCACTTGTCTGCAAGTCAAGAATGCAGAGGATGCTAAAGCTGGCCACAAATGATCCAATCTGCGTTAAATCCTGTGGCTTTAAATCCTATGGAAATGGAGCAGGGCTTGAAAGCGACTGACTCCGACGCTGAGCTGTGACCATCAATTCAGAAGCAAAATTCCAGCGATTGGCTTCCGATCATTGTGTTTAGGATCGGATGCCTCTCCTGTCCTAGGGTTCAGGCAGGGGCCACCCCCAGGCAGGTGGAGAGACAGGGAATCCAGAGGAGAAGGTGCACCCCCAAATCCGGAACAATTTGGTCTCGCAGAACTGGCTCAGCATCGGGGCTGAGAGACCGTAATTTTCTTTTATGGCGTCTGGCAGGATTTTGCTACAGATATTAATGGGAACATAAATAGCGCCGAGAAGGTATTGAACAAAACTGTTTAGTGCAAGGAGGTTGTTCTGGAGCAATTTTTTTTATTTTATTTTTTTGCAAAAATCATTATGTAGCTTGGGTTGATTCATTCCCCAAACAGGAGCCAGTTTCTCCCAAGCATGTTTTCGATAGATGTTTTCGATAGATGTGCACCCCGCCCCCGCCGCCGCCGCCGCTCCCCGCTTCAACCATCCCTTGTCATTAAAGCGAATGAAAGGAATCTGATTTCATGATCGCCATCTAGTTAAATATGTATCCAGGGGAAGATGAAAGATATGATAGGATCCCTGTGACAAAACAAGGGTTAGGAGTAGTGTGCAAATACACCCCGCTCCAATCTGCATCCATTGCCCCGATCCTACATCTATTACTTCTGAAGTATCTTCAGGTGATTTAAATGCACCCCCTATTTTTATTTTTGTTAACATTCTGGATGTGTTGTTTATATTGCAGAATTGCACTGCTGCAAGATCCTGCACATTTTATTGGAGGTATAAGGGTGCTCGGGACTGCAGCCGCGCAGCCCAAGCCTAAGCACGTTTACTCGGAAGTTAGACCACTGAATTCAATGGGACTTTCCTCCTAGTAAGCTTTAATATTAATGCATCTATGAATTGTATATTCATCGGGGGACTGAACGAACCTTTCGGCCCTAAACAAGGCTGACTTCTCCTACAGTCCCTATGCACGCTTACTTGGGAGTAAACCTCACGGCATTTCTGAGTAAATATGCTTAGGATCAGGCTACTCCTGGCTGAGTTCGATCCGAATTGACTTCCAAAGTGAGGCGGCGTTCCACTGCGAGTCCGACTGAAGCAAAAGGGGGCTTACTTTCAAGTAAACGAGATTAGGATCGGGACCCAAGGGTTCCGAGCGCTGGGATGCGACGGACGGCATTGCAACCCGAGAGAAGCAAGGTCGTGGAAACCACCGCAAGTCCCACCGGGATGAGATAAGAGAGGGGCTACTCTAGAGTAAAGGGGAGCGGAGGATCAGAGCCAGAAATGTGCCTGGAAGGGATAGTCCTGCCGATCAACTCTTCCCCACACAACCCTCTTCGTTTGTACTCGGCTAAAGGACAGAGGGGGGAACCCATTGGAGTCAATGGGTCTCCTCTGGAGTCACGGTGCCTTCTGCAAACACCAACAGGAAAGTGTCAGTGCAGTATCTCAGAGCCCGGGAGTTTGCACCGCCAGGCCTATAGGGATGACCGAGTATCATAAATATTTATTCTCCTCCCTCTCCGCTTAGATATATAGGTGTCAGAAGGAAGCGGCTTTGCGGTTATACAAAACTGGGCTCCCCTCTCTCTCTGCCTCTCCCGGATGGCGGCGGGGCGCAGAGACTCAGACTCCCTCGGGGAAACTCGGGCGACAGGTCCCGTGTCCGTCTGAGAAGACGAGGCTGCGAGCCTCAACATCGGAGAGGGGCCCCCCCCGCAACCCCCAACCTCTCTGTCTCTATGGTTGGGTGGGTGTATCCAGGGGACGCCGGGTTGGTCCACTGCACATAAGCGAAATAATTGTTGTGCTGGTGAGAAAAGTGTGTGCGCCTGGGGGTGGGGGGAGCGCACGGGCCAAGGGCGCACGAAGAAGAATCGCCGTGCACAATTAATAAATCGCAGGTCGTATCAGCTCCATCATCCGGCATCATCCCTCTCTTTAAAAAGTCTGCATGGGCGCTCATGTCAATTGGTGTTCTCTCCCTGGCTTAGATTCCCCCAAGCGAGCAAAAGAGAGATCTCCACACACCCGCCGCCCCGCGCCTTAGTCCCTTTCCTGCGATCTTCTGCCCAAGATCCCTTAAATCCAAAAGTGAAAGATCGCTCCAAACTTTTTTTTTTTTTTGGCGGCGCCCGGGAGATGTTGAAAGGGGGGGGGATTGCGCGGGGGGAGGGCGAGCGAGAGGAGAGCGAGAGGGAGAAGCCGCCCTTGCGCATGTGCGAAGGTGTCCAAACTGACAATGCTGGAGAAGATAGCAAGCTTTGGGGTTGGGAGAGAGAGAGAAACAGAGTGAGTGAGAAAGAGAGAAAGAAAAGAGTGGGGGAAGCAGGAAGGAAAAGGAAAAAAAAACAACAGAGAAAGGGGGAGAGAGAGAGATAGCGGGGGGGAAAGCCCCTCCATTGATTTCCATCCCCACCCCCCACCCCGACCCCAGATATCCCCCCCAAAGCAACCATCCAAGCAACGTCCGCGGGATTTGGCAGCAATGCGATCCAAAGGCAGAGCGAGGAAACTGGCCGCAAGTAGGTGCAATCGCTCTTTCTGTTGCGCGCCCCCCCGCGCCCCCCCCCGCGCCGTCCGCGCTCCCTTCTGTGCCCCGCTAGACGTCCGGGAAAGATGTGGGTCCGTGGGGTGGGATGGAGAGGGCGGGGAGGGTGGGGGTCAGCCACTGGCCCCACAGATCCGGCCCGCCCCCGGCGCAGAACTGGCCCCCGAGAGTCTCCGCTGCCCAACATCCATCCACCTCGCGGCTGGTTTGCTGGAGAGACAGAGGGAGAGATGGTGCGCGGCGGCGGCGGCGGCGGCGGCGCGTTGGGTTTCTCTCCTCTCTCTTTTCTCTCCTCTTCCTCGCCTCGGACGCGGGGAGCCGGACGGGGGGGGGGGTGGAGAGGTACCGGCTGGGCTGCCTGGCTTGGCTTGGCTGTGCCCGGCGCTGTTTGTGTGTTTGTCTGCCGGGGTGGCGGCGAGAGGGAGAGGGAGGAGGGGGGGCGGGGAAGGATCGCTGGTGAACTTCAGCCGAGGCGGCGAAAGAGTTGAGGAAAAGTTCAGCCGCGCCGAAGAAGAGCGCCGCAAGTTGCTCGCTCGCTCCGGCGAGGGAGGGAGGGAGGGAGGGAGGCAGAGGCTGCAAGGACGCCGAGCGCCCCTAGTGGGCGCTGCTGGCTCTGTGAAATCAACATTAAAAACAAGCGCGTGGGGAAGGGAAGGAGGGGAGGCCGCAAAAGCAGCAGCAGGAGGAGTAGACGGTGGTGGCAACCTGCAGCCCAGGAGTTGGAGCGATGGCTTTGCTGGGACAGGTTGGGTGCAGGGGAGAAAGCATGCATGCACTTAACGCAGCAGCAGGGGACTCCTCGCCAGCCGATGGGGATTTTTTGTTTTTCCTCTTCGAGTTGGGGGTTGTCCATTTCAAGCTGAGCCCCCCCCCCCCGCAACAACACCAGGGCAAGATCCAGCCGCTCCGGGCTTTTGGAAGAACCTCCTTGGCTCGAGTGGCTCTGGTCAGCGAGGAAATACCTCCCCCCCCAACACGCAACTTAGCCAAACAAACTCGCGCTCTGCGCGTGTGAGCGCTGCTTCTTTGGCGCGCGCACGTGTGCAACTGCCTCCCCCCGACCCGTGCACACGCGTCTCCCGTTCCTGTGGCACGTGCAAAAGGAACAGCCCGCAGCATACACGTGTACAGGCGGGAATACTGTTCCAGGAAAGGTTGCCTAAACAACGACGAGTCTTCCTTTTCTAGTTCTGGTGCTATTATTTATATTTTTTTAAGTGTGGGGGGCAAGTGTGTGAGTTACATAACAAAGCAGGAACTAGCGATCTCGGCTTCCCTACCAGTAACGGTCTCCTTTTCCTTGTTGAAAGCGTAAAATAATAATAACAGCAGCAATAATAAAAGGAATATGTTCCGTCGCGGAAGGGAGACTTACAAAGTTTTCCTTCGCTTGGGAGTTCCGGCTTTTTCCGCTTGATAGTCCTCGGTTGAGGTGGCCAAACTGGCCTGCCTGAGATTCTCAGCGGCAGCTCCCAGCTGGATCTCCTTATTTTCCTGTCTGTTTATTTCACATATTAAAAAAACTAATAATAATAATAATACCCCCTCAAGAAGCAGCTAGAGCTGGTCAGTTTCAATTTTAACTTGATGCAGTTACAAGGCATGTTTTGAAGTGCGAGCTCGGTGAGGTGGAAGCGATTGGGCCGCACTTTTCTTTTTTTGCTTTGGCATCCTCGGAGACCCACGATGATCTTGTCAATTTCACGCGTCCTCCTCTAACAGTTTGCTACAGACTGCAGTGGCGGCTGGCAATCTTGGAGCCGGAGTCTCCGTCTATCCTTACGAGCCGATCAAACATTATGTGTGCGATTCTCCATCTCTCCTCCTCCCCTCGCACAGCCGGCCATACATACAACTTACTGAAATTTCCATTGACTCCACCGCTATTTTGTATGTAAACTTACATACAAAATGTGCTCAGGGCTGCACTCCTGTACTTTAGCTTGGGCTTGAGACTCACTTGAACATGTTGGGAATTGGGATTCACTTCCTAGCAAACGTTCGAAGCACCATCGGGCTTTGTGCGAATGCAAACCGCGCAGTTAATTCAAGTTTACCTCTTTTACGCTGCTGGGGAAGAATCGTTTTCTTGACTGCAACTCGCAGTGCAACAGATGCAGCCTTGCCTCGTTTTTTGCAAGGGAGCTGATTTCTTGTGCGTCCCGTCCCCTCACCCCATTTACCTAGCTCCTGGACAAGTCCTCTTTATTTATTTCATGCTATATTTGTGTTTGTTTCACTACATTGTTACTTTGATTTCCAACTGGGGGGGGGAGGGGAGAGAGAGAGAAAGGTGGCGGCGAGAACGGCAGGCAAAACGTTGCAGAAGTTGTGTGACATTTTTAAAAGGCCGATTATTTGCTTGTTTGGGGAGAAAATCGCGCGCGGGGAGGGGGAGGGAGGAGGGAGGAAAGCACAAGATCTCATTGGATTACTGTCTAATTTTCTGTGAAACAGACCAAACCCCCCCCCGCTCTTCCTCCACCTCGCCTGCGTTTGATTAGCTGGTTTTTGTTCCCCCAAAAGCAGATGTATCCAGTCGACACAATTTGAAAACAGATCCGTTATTCATTTAATAAAAAAAGGAAAGTTGCAGATGCGCCGATCGCAGCAGATACGTAAAGATCCCCTTATCTAAAGGCACCGAGTTAAGTCCAGTAGCAAACCCAGCAGGGATCTTATTTCTGGCACGGTCCGTGGCTGATGTTCACCGCAGCTGTGAGATAGTCTGTTGCTGCCTTTAGATACGGCGCAGAGCATTCGCCAAAACTTTCTGACGTGCCTTGAGATGTACACTTAGGAAGCTGCGTGGTCCGCCTTCTGCAACCCATAGGTTGCAAACGGAGAGAATAAGTGCAGCAGAAACCGCTTTCCCACGTTTACAAACCCTGTTTCTTTTCGCCTTCGATCACCACGTCAATTTCGCTGGCGCCTGTAGAATTAAATCGTTGATTTTTATTTATTAAAAATGTCTTCAGCTTTCTCCCTTTTTCCGCTTGCGCACCTCCCTACACCCCCCCATCAAAGAAACTTACTATTCATTTACGAAGTTATATGAGGTTGCCTGGGGGCGGGAGAAACCACGATCAAGCTGTTCTGTAAATGTGATTCTCAGGTTGGAAGATACCTGGGTACCCCACGCTTTACCTGGAAGCAAGTTCAATTGAAACCCGTGAAACCCGTTTACTTATTGCTAAGTAAACCGAGTTGTCTATGCCCAAATTCAGTCAAGTCCGGCCTGTTCCTTAAGCAAAGCGAGACACTTTAGGCGATAAAAGGTTTGTTCTTAGAAAGCAACGCAAGTTTCAGGTTATGTGGCCTGATTTTAACCTTGATCATATTAAAGATATTCGCTGTTTTTAATAAAAAAAATTAAAAGCAACAGAAAAGCGACAAAGCTTGTGGATGATGGGGCAAGTCGGAAACGGCCGCATTATTTGGAAAACCATAATTTTAAGTCGCTGAAAAATGAACTCGCAACATGCTAGCCACTCTGAGACTGTAACAGTTGCAGAGAATGTGCAGCCTCTGTGTGACATTTACCGTTACGTGGTCACGATCCGAGCAAAGAGAAGCGCTTTTGGGGGTCGCAAGCCTACACTTTACCCGGGAGCAAGCAAACAAGAGTGGGGCGCACTTTTTATGTGTCCGCGTAATTTACTCCGATTACAAGGTGCCAATCCACACAACGCACTTACTAGCGAAGCAAAGAGTAGGACGTCTTGACTTCGACGGCAGAGTTCAGCACGTGTTCAGATCTCTTCCCCCATAAAAAAAAATATCAGTGGGACTTTGAACGCGGCTCACTTGGGCTGGATTGGGCTCTCCCCGCGGGCTATTCTGGCGCCTCTGCTTGCACGTGAGAACCAGCTGGAAGCGACGCTCTTGCTCGGGCTCTAGGGAGGGTTAGGGCTCTCCCCCACCTCTTCTCCCCACCCGCCCGGGCCTAAAATCCCCTACGGAGGAGAGCGCGACTTTCTGCAGAAGAAAATCCCACTCCGCGCAAGCGAACTAGGCGGCCAGCACAAGCCCCGCTGGTAGTGGTTAGAGACACCCTATAGCCCCGTAAAGAAGCAGAAGGTGATCAGATTAGGCGAACACCCGTGCCTTATAAAAGGAGTTACTTGTACTTTTACACTTTATCACCAGTCTAAAAAAAAACCAACACACAACACACCACCCAAAAAAACAGGCAATTGGAGCAAGCCGCGATGGATCCAAGTCTCTCCAACCCTTTGAGAGTAAGCTAACACTTTACCAAGTTTCAACAAGTCCCCCCCCCCCCCCGCGCTCCGACGCTTGTGAGTTTGCCCTCTGCCTGTTTTTTTTTTAGAGGAAAGGGTGAAGAGAAGGGGGGGGGGAAACACCTCGCTTGAGTAAAAAGCAAAGCAGACGAATCAGACTTTATTTCCTCGCTTTGTTAGGACTCCTCATATTGGGCTATCTGATGAGTCCCAAACACGCGAGGTGCTTTTTTATGGAAAGGCTTCTTTATTTGCCATTGCTATCCTCTCAAGCTTTTTTTTTTTATTTTTGCATTGGCCACCTTGGGCGCAAATAGCCTCCTTTCGTACAAACAAGCAAACAAAATCGAGCAGCAGCAACAAGACCACAATCCGGCGTTGCTGTTGGTTTTCGCCGCTCGAAAGTGGGGAGGGAGGTTTCCTAGTCTCTTTCTGTTTGGAAGCGGAGCTTGGCCAAAAGATGGACCGCGGGCGGTGCTGGTGGGGCGGAGAGAGACCGAGACAGGGAGGGGTGCGTCCCGTGTTTTCGCCACCGCCGGCTCCCACGCTGATGGAGAACTTGGTCCCTAGTCAGAGGCGCATCCCTCCGTGTCAACATCACTTCGCTTAGCAAGATGCCAAGGCGTTCAGTCAATAGGCGTCTAGCGTAAAGACCTCGCGCCCGCAGCGCGCATCCTCGCTAGTTTGCACACTGGGCGAGAACTTAGCTTAACCATCCGCCTCCGCCCTCCCCCGCCCCCTTAGCCCTGTTGAGACTGCTTGGAAGCCTAGTCTTTTAATGCCCACACTCACCCAACCAACCCCCAGCATACGCTGGCTGTTGAAGGCTTGTTGAATCTGCTTCTTGCGCCGCAGAGTCTCTTGGACCTGCTTATTCTCCCTCTCTTCTCCTTATGCCCAGATCGCATGCTGGGCTGTCTCTTCCCTCAAAGCTATCCTCAAACCCCACCTTTCCTAGGAATTCTTCCCCTTGGGATTCCTTGACTCCCATTTTCTTTTCTTTCCTCTTCCTCTATGGCGGTGTGGTGGGCAACCCCTAGGCACAGGGCGGCAGGGGCAAATGTGGTCCTTCAGGGCTTCCTCTGTGGCCCTTGGGACTCTCTCAGCCAGCCCCTCATTGGCTCTGCTCTACACCTTTCATACCTGGGTCTGCCTGGCTGGGAGGTGTCCACCAATTCTGATAGTGCCTCTTGCTTGCCTGAATAAAGAGGAATGCATGAATGTGTAGAAATCAGCCTACTACACAAAAGCAACATTTGCATTCCTTGTTCTGCCAGCTTTTACTTCTGTCCCTGGCCTTCAGGGTTGAGAAAGGTTCCCTATTGCTGCTTTCTGGTCGTTCAGACTGTATGATCCTTGAGGCACAGACCTGTATCTGTGTTGGTTTATTGTTTGCTTGTTTCTCTGTGTATAGCTACTAGTGCAATGTGTAACTCAAAGGAAGAGCAGAAGAGAGGCAGCTGGAGGTGAAACTACACAAATCCCAAGTGCAACAGTGGAACATATTTAAGATCTCTTCATGACAACCAGTTGCCTTCAGGAACACCTACCTTTTATTCCCAATTTTAAAAATGGCAAAAATATTGTGAAATCCTATTATTGTATTCTACTTTAATTACCGTAACCCAGAATAACTACTTCCCCAACTGCATTTGCCCAGTAGCCATAGTAACCACATAAGAATGCACTGTGTGAGTGTGTGCAGAATCCACCTTTTCCAGCTGCTCCTATTTGAATATGGCAGAATATTGAGCCTGTTAGGAAATAATTCATCTTCGTTAAGTGATCTTGAATTAATTGCAGATAAATTATGCTGGTGGTTGTGGGGCTGACTATGAGTGACTATGAACTGAGCCAGCGGACTTGCATATGCAAGATCATTCTGCTTTTAATCCCACACATACAATTGCTGCATGCATGGATCCCTTACGTAAAGTCTTTGGAGAACTACGAAACAAGTTTAATAACCTCTCCAGCCCAGGACCTTAAAATAAGGGGTAGCAGAGAAGCCCTACAAACAAGAGAAGGCAGAATACCTTCAGTGGAAGGAACTAACAATAAGGAACACCAAGACTCTATCTAACTAATAGAGATACTGTAAGGGCCATGCTGAGAGGTGAGAGCTGGGAGTTTGCAGGATCTGTGTAGGGACAGCACCTGAAAACAGATTCTGATATTGCTGGGGCTATTTTTATGACCCATTTGGTTCAAGACAGCCATGGGGAGAAACTTTGCTTGCCCTGAGTTCCCAAGCACACTGGAGACCTTCTTCAGAAGCCCTGCTCTGCTTTCCCTCCTCTAGTCGAGGGACAATATTATTAGGAATATAAAAAAGCTGCCTTATACTGAGTCAGATCATTCATTAATCTACTCTGACCAGCAGTGGCTCTCCAGGATTTCAGGTAGGAACTTTCCCCAGCCCTACCTGGAAACCCCAGGGCATTGAACCTGGGACTTTCTATATGCAACACATCAGTCCTTCTACTCAGCTACAGTCCTTCCAAAAGGGAGAGGGCCTTTTCAGAAGTGGTGGCCTGACTTTGGAATGCCCTTCCCAAGGAGGCAAGTCTGGTGCTGACATTACAAGTTTTTAAGCACCTTCCTATCTGCCCAGGCATTTTAAAATAATTGTTGGAATTTTGCTCTCTTCTGTTTTTGTAGTTTTTCAGGTTTGTATTTACCCCCTGCTATGCTGTGTTTCATTATATGCTGATTTAAATTTTTTATGTTGCAAATAAGTTTTATGCATGCTGCTCCAGCATGTTTCGGTGATAGGTAATTAAGAAGTATTTTTTTTAATATGTATAGCTGCTACACTGAGCATGTGAATGAGCATACATTGGCAAATAGTGGATTTGGCTTTCGATCCCACACTGTAAGCCACTGGAAATATGGCTTAGCAAGGGCATATTATATAAAGCTATGGTTAGAATCATGGAATCAGAGAATTGTAGAGTTGGAAGGGACCCTCAGGATCATCTAGCCCAGTCCTCTGCAATGCAGGAATATGCAACTGTCCCATACGGGGATTGAACCTGCAACCTTGGCCAAACACTGTAACCAACTGAGCTATCCAGGTTGATGTACATGATGCTCTCCCTACAGACCAGAAGTCAGCATGGACTAGCCTTTTCCTAAATCTGGAATGTGCTGGAACATTCACATGGGCAGGTGCACTATATAGTTTAGGAGGCTGCAAGGAAAAGTGGATAGAGAAATATGTGAAGGGGCCATGAGAACAACCTAAGGAGCAGAGTATGAATACTCATGCTTAGGGTAAAATGGCAGTTTATTCCTAGGATTACAGTAGATGGCATCTGTTGCAATTCAGAATCATAAACATTAAAGAGGGTTCAATGGGACATAGGTTGTATCCATTGCTCAATGTCACTGGGCCCAGGGACACAGTATTCACATAGACACATACGAAGTTGACATATATAGTCATACCTCGGGTTACAGACACTTCAGGTTGCTATTTTTCGGGTTGCGGACCGCCAAAACCCGGAAGTACCAGAATGGGTTACTTCCGGGTTTCAACAGCCGCGCATACGCTAAATCGCGCTTTGTGCATGCGCAGAAGAGCCGAATTGCAACCTCCGCGTGCACAGATGTGCTGCTGCAGGTTGCGGACGCTGTGGGTTGCGAATATGCATCCCGCATGGATCACGTTCGCAACCCGAGCCTCCACTGTACTGAATCCAGGTCACTGGTCTATCCAGCTCAGTATTGTTTACACTGACCGACGGTGCGTTTCCAGGTTTTCAAATGGAGGAAATTCCCAACCCTACCTGAAGATGCCTGGGATTGAACTTGGGACTTTCCTCATGCAAAACAGATGCTCTACCACTGATCCTTAGCCTGTCCCCTTGATTTATTCCGCTTTGCTGTGAGATTAGATTAGATTGGGTGGTATCGGGAATCAGAGATGACTAGAGAGTTGTGATCTAACAGGATTTGGTATTTGCTTTTGGTATGTGAAGAACCACTCAAATAGTAATGTTTGTGAGACAGCAGTCAGTCTGAGCAACAGGGAAGCCTCTTTTGTCCCGGAGAAAGGTTAGCACATGTCTGCTACAAGGGCTGACGTATAACATTTTAAAATTCATTCTGATGAACATGATATGTGATATGCATGCATTTCAACATGGTCTTTTAGATAGTTCAACGTTTGTTAAAGTTGTAACCTGGCCCAGGCAAGATTAGCTTGTGTGAATTCAGGGATAATATTTGAGGTTAAAGTGAGATTGCAGGAGGGGAGGATCAATATTCGCAGTAAGATTCAAAGGCTTGCTGTTGGACACGTTCAGTATTAAACTGCAGAAGAAAGTAGTGTGTTGGAAGAGTATCTGCTGTGACTCATTCTTAAGTATGTAATGATAAGGAACACAAGAAGCTGCCTTATACTGAAACAGGCCACTGATAAATCCAGCTCAGCATTCTGACCAATCCATCTCAGTACTGTATGTATTTTACACTGACTTACGGTGGCTCTCTAGGATTTTGGACAAGAGTTCTTTGCAGTCCTACTTGGAGATGCCAGGGAATGAACCTGATGCCATTTGCATACAGAGTGTGTGCTCTGCACTGAGCTATGGCTCTTCTCCAAGCAATAAGCTTACTGTAAGCAAAGAGGCGTATGCCTTTGACATGCATAGGTAGAACACAGACCTGTTTCATTGTTTATGAGAGTGTAGAACTAGTGAGCTGGCAAGGGACATTCGTTTCTGAACAATAATCACATGTGCTCCGAAACACAGCTGTGCATTAATATAAGCTGTTATGGACCATGCTGTCCTTCTGCTTTTAGACCAAGCATTGCCCGCTAATAATGAATGCCAGGCATCAAAGCCAGGCATGGATCAGACCCACTTGCCTGGGTGCAAGTTGAAACAGGGCTAGACTTTTATCCTAGGAAAACAGTAACTACGTTGAATTAAATTTTAAAAAGTTTTGGAGCTGCCTGGCAAGAAGCAGCCTTGAGGAGCCTTAGGGGTATGCTATAACTTTTGATAAGTTATTGTTGTTTTAACATTAACCCTGCCTTGCATTTGCTGCCTTGCTCCCCATCTGCTCTACCTGCATCTTTGTAAATAAATAGGCACAGCCAAAAATACCGCAAATCTCCAGTGCTCTATTCTCCCAAGGAAACTGACCCTTTAAACACCCCTGGGACTTCCTTCCTCCTGGTAGATGTTATATCCTATAACATATATTAGAACTATATACGCTATATATAGCAAATGTACTATACAATACATGGCAAGCTATTCTGTCGTAAAATACACATCTGCGTTACATATACTTTATTGAGAAACAATAATATGGGTCTGCACACATACATGGGTATTTGGAATAAATGACTCATGAAAGTCAGATAATATTGAAGAGTACAAGTAGTACCATACTGTGTTTCTGAAGTATGTGTGTAAAACATAGAAACTCGAATAAAATTATCTTCTTGATCCATGAATGCATTTGTAATTATATTACAAGTAACTTTTCCTGTTTGTATGATCTATTGTACTTTTTAATGGACATATTGTAACAGGCATATACAGTGTAGAGTTATTGGAAGAGAAAGTTGAATATTTCATAGATACACAATGTACTGCACACCTAGAATGATAGGGGTGTTGGGAGATGTCAGCCACCAGCATCCAGAAAGCGACAGGTACCCCAATCCCTGACCTTGGCTGCCTCTCTTTTTCTCATGGCAAACTTTGTATCTGAATGAAAAAGGGAGAGCATTTGTAAGCATTTTAGAATTTTTAGTCAAAATTAAGCAGTATACACATTTTGTTTAATTAATTAATTAATAAAAAACAATAAAGACCAATGCTAATAATAATAATAATAATAATAATAATAATAATAATAATAATGCATTTTTTTGCAAGGCTCTTGGCAATAAACCTTTCTACTGCTATGTGGAAAGGTTTGGTGTATGTTTCCAGAGGCACCTAGAACAAACTGAGGCTGACATAGCTCCTTTAATTCTACACTAATATCCCTATATATTCTACACTAATCTCTCTCTCTCTCTCTCTGTGTGTGTGTGTGTGTAAATTTTCCCAGACGTTAAACCTTGAATTACCTTGCCAACATCTTTCCTTTTGTGGAAGGGCTATAGCTCAGTGATTTGCTTGCAAAAGGTCCCAGTCTCAATCTCTGGCATCTTCAGGTATGGTTGGCAAAGACTCCCATCTGAATCCCTGGAGAGCCACTGCCAGTAAACATAGACAGTAGTGAGCTGAATGGATGGACCAATGTTCACACTTGGTACAAGCCAGCTTCCTATGTTCTTTCCCCAAGATTCCCCTTCCAGCCTTGGCTGCCTACTGTCAATCATCCTCCTTAATGTGAATTTGTTCTTTTACATTCGTTTTAAGTTGGAATGACCTATATGGTGAATGGGGGGGGGGAGGGATGGCTTCTCCCCATCACACTATCTTCAGATGAAACATGGCAGGCTTGTAAATGGATGCTGTTTACACAGGGGTACGGAAAACTTAAGAAATGTTTCTACAAAAGGGAAAGAACTGTTTACACAGGCCTTTGAAAAGTGTGACATATTGCTCTAGTTCCAGCACTAAAAAGCTAAACACTCTTACAGGCATTTGAAGTTCTCTGGCTGAAGCGACAGGGTTGGGCTCCAATTTAGATATTGCTTGTGCGTATAACTAATTGCAATATATTCCCCCACTTGTGGGAGAGGAGAAGGCTCTTGCTCATAGGTTCTCCCTTGGGAATTGAATATTTGGCTCCCCGCCAGTTCTGTACAATGTCCACACTGACTATTTGAATTCCCAGACTCTATTTAACAAGTTTCTAAATAAATAAACTCATTGTCTGTCTGTGTTTTAAAATTATTTCACCTCTTTTGTAAAAATAAAAATAAAAAAAAACAGAAAAGTGACGGAGTCCTATTACACTGGCTTTGCTGCCTGGCTTTTTCTTCCAGGCTCTTTCTAAACAAAGAGAATCGCAGCAGATATACACTTAAACCCAAACCTGTAACTGCATAGGGTGGGAACTGAAGAGAGGGATGGGCAGTGTGTGGCTGTCAGATGCATATCTAGTCAGAGCTAACAGCAGAGACAGGTTCAGAAAGTCAGTTAAATATTAATCCTTTGGAAAAGGAGACCTGTGCGCCTGCCATCTCTTTGGCATGACCCTGCAGATAACTGAACAAGAGGCAGGCCCTGTGGGCAGTGTTCATTCCTATTGCTATAAATGGTGATTTGTGTCCGTTTCACTCTTGTTTCAAGCTCAGGAGTTGCTGATACGAATTGGGAATGCTGAGGCTGTTACCAGAGTCAGCGTAATTCTTTTATTAAAACCATCCTCTCAAAACTATTTGATCGGAACAGTTAGGCTGCAATGGGGTGGGGGAATCACAGGTTCCGGTGGCCAAAAGTGCCCCTTCAGACTTACCTCTCCAAATGGCCAATGGGACTCTTCCTGGGCCCTGCTCTGGATTCTCTGCAAGTGCCCCCCCCCCCGGCTGGGATGGGTCCTTGAAAGCTTGCTTGCCTGCATGGAAGATGGAGAGATGTTTGTGTGGTGTGTGCAGTGTCGTAACATGGGTTGCCGGCACCCAGGGCAAGGCAAGTATTGCACCCCCTAACATACGGTTAGGGCCAGGCGGGCACTGCATGACAATATTAGAAGAGGCATTCTGTCATGTGTGAGAGAAGGGGAAAACACTTTTAAAAAAACAGAGAGAAAAGACTGTGCCTGCTGTGATGCCATGCATGGATGAAACACACCAGCCATCCTTCTAAACAAATGGCAGGTAACTGTTAAAAGAGGCACTCCTTCTTCTAAAACTTCACCTGAGTAGCAGTGTGTGAGTGTATTATGTTTGTGGTGGCAGGAAAGGTATCAGCAGCTGTGGGGTAGAGGTTCTGCTCCCACATCATCCAAGATACTCAAGGCCCTGGCTTGGCCTGCTCCCGAGTACTCAAGAGAGGGAGTGTTTTATGGATCACAACAGGAATGATTCCAGCGGCAACTGCAAGCACAGGCAGACATGCTGCTCTTCCTTCTTCCTTAAAAAACAACACACCACTTTGTGAGCAAATTGGCTTGACATCTTGGTTTCAGAATGACCATAAAATATTGCAGCACTGTGTTCCTATTACAATGTTCTAAAAACTATGGCTGATGCCCTTTATAAACAAACAAAACTGGCTAATCAAATCAGTTTTCTTCAGTCAGTCAAATAATAAATGCAATCTTCATTTATTTGCAGATTACCAAAGTAATAGTTTTGAAGTAAACCCCACCAGAAAAACCTTTGTTAAGTCAATTAAAAAGTTAAAAAACAACAACACAGAACAAAAACAGATTGGTCAAATAGATTAATCAGTTAAAAGTTTCAGTTCTATTCAAAAGAAAGGAGATCCCCTCCTCTTCAGGGTGAGTACTTTAATTTATATGCATTCATATTCATAATGAATTAAAACACAATTTGTTAAGATTTCTTACGCTACGTGAAATCCCAATATATCACTGGGAAGTTCTCCTGTGCAAACTCCATCCACTGAAACATCAGTTGTCTATGGTGCAATCCTATGTGTGCTAATTTGCAAAATGGCCAGGACTTTAAACACAAGAGTCACTGCAGTAATTATAATAGTGATGACAATAACTCCACAAAATAACTGTCCAACTCATTGTATTTTATATTCAACAAGTTTATTAACTGCTACTTCTAAGCACACCATGGAAAGGCTTTGTATATATTTCCTTTCTGAACAACAACTATGAGGTGGGACAGGGAGAGGTCATGTTGGAAGACAGACTCAGCTGTAGTAACAAACTGTTCTTTCTCTTAATTGTGTTTCTGGTCAGTACATTGTGATGTGAAAGAGGTTGCTTTTGATATGCTGCAGTTCTATGCAAGTGCAGGCTGTGATGTTGGTTGCAGAATCCTGTTTCCTGAGAAATGTGGTGCATTTTTCAAAGTGCGTAAAATGCAAGGCTGTGTACAGCCTTGCACAATGGGCAGTGAAATCTCAGTAATTAGATGGGCTGCTGAATAATATATTCAGTGGTCACAAGATAAGGGTTCAAACCCAAACTAGATGTAACAGTGATATTGATGAATCCTTATAAAGTAGGCTTCCTCAACCTCTGCCCTCCAGATGTTTTTGGCCTACAACTCCCTTGATCCCTAGCTGGCAGGACCAGTGTTGAGGGATGATGGGAATTGTAGTCTCAAAACATCTGGAGGGCCAAGGTTGAGGAAGCCTGCTATAAAACAAGTGATTGGGCAATTCAATGCTCAGTAATGGTGGTTAAGGATCCCTTTTTGAGCTGCTTCCTCACATTTAATTTCATTTTATTTATGTATTATATTTCTACCCCACATTTCATCAGAAGAGTTCAAGTAATGCACATGCTTCTTTCCCTCCTCACTGTATTTTCACAGCAAGCCTGTGAGATTGGTTAGGCTGAGAGACAAGGATAATCTCATGAGCTTCATTGCTGAATGGGGATTTGCACTATGGTCTCCTAGGTCCTAATCAAACACTCTAACCACTATGCCACATTGATGTCTCACGGTAGAGGGTACTTCTGTTCTCAGAGTCCAACTGAAAGAAAAACAAGGGGAGAGAGGCAGTGAGTGTTGGTGTCGAAGGAAAGTACCAATCAATTCTGTGTCCAGGGAGGTTGTCTACCAGCTCCATCTCGTATGCAGGCTGAGACCCTACCTGCCCGCAGACTGTCTCACCAGAGTGGTGTATGCTCTAGTTATCTCCCGCTTGGACTACTGCAATGCACTCTACGTAGGGCTATCTTTGAAGATGACCCAGAAACTACAACTGATCCAGAATGAGGCAGCTAGACTGGTGACTGGGCGTGGCTGCTGAGACCATATAACACCGGTCCTGAAAGACCTACATTGGCTCCCAGTAAGTTTCTGAGCACCTTTAAAGCCCTAAATGGCCTCGGCCCAGTATACCTGAAGGAGAGTCTCCACCCCCATTGATCAACCCGAACACTGAGGTCCAGCTCCGAGGGCCTTCTGGCAGCTCCCTCACTGCAAGAAGTGAGGTTACAGGGAACCAGGTAGAGGGCCTTCTTGGTAGTGGCACCTGCCATCAGATGTCAAGGAAATAAACAGCTATCTGACTTTTAGAAGACATCTGAAGGCAGCCCTGTTTAGGGAAGTTTTCAATGTTTGATGTTTTGTTGTGTTTTTAATATTCTGTTGGGAGCCGCCCAGAGTGACTGAGGAAACCCAGCCAGATGGGCGGGATATAAAAAATGAGTTATTCTTATTCTTATAAGGGGAAATATTCAGTAATGCCCCCCACTACCCAATATAGGGTTTAAGTCACATACACACTCATTATGGGATTTGGCGATGATCTGATTCTGCAATATGAGTCTGCTGTCATCCTAATTTATTCTGTCTTCTACACCCTCTTTTGCTTCTTATTTATTACTTCTTCTCTGTTCACCCACACACCCATGTTTACTGAATGTATTAAGGGGGACCACACTTTCTGGCCTCTCTACCACCGTTGCCTGCATGTTCAGTGCAGCATCTTAAAAGAAAAGCATACAAGCTACAACTGCATAGGTTCCTCCTCTCAAAAGTTGCACCAAATGCATGGATGCCAGTGAGTTCCAAATTTAGAAAAATAATGACCTGGCTGTGTTTTAAGCCAGCAAGTAATGTGTACATAGCCAAATCGATTAAAGCACAAGTTGAATTTGCTTAGACAGCAAAGGAGCCTGCCCTCCATCACTTTGCATTGTTGGTGAGGACAACAGAGGGTTTAAGGACTCCTTTCTCTGATGCAGCTTAGATTGCCATAATCAACTAGTTGCAAATTCTGCCCTACCCAAAACCAAAAGGCAATTCCTCCAGTTCATATCATACATAAACCAAAGCTATTACGGCTCTATTTAATTCTAATTTTTTGGGAAGGCGATATTATTTCCATTGAACTGGTTTCCAGAGCTTTAGCGTAAATTCTAAACCTTCTCAATGACTGGAAAACCATGACAAATCATATTTATGACGGGAATAAAACCAACCTTTCATTTTATAGCTTCATAACATAATCTTGCATCCCACAAAACAGCATATCAGTACGATGCCGAGTGCCAATTTTTGATTGTAATCGGTTGTAAACCAAAAGGGAGAGACCTTTGCAAAGTGGTTGCTTTGGGTGAATGAGTCTCCAATTATGCATAGCGTTTCAAAATATTTAGTTTTCCCACTTTAATTGCAGAGAAGTTGACAGGAGTGTGGAACATTAGAATATCTGGTTGTTTTGTCTACTATTGATTATTACTTTGCTAATGTGCTGAGCATTAAACATAAAACAGTAGAATAAAAAGTCACTGAACATTCTTTTTTGTTTATAAACCATAAACCTAATCCATAGAGTGCAATAATTTATAGGCATATGTTCCAGTTTTAGTACAAAAATATTTGGTACAAGATGATGGAAAATGTAAAGCAAATAAATATATAGCATACTTCAGGGCTGTGGGCAATCTCTGCCTGCCAACAGTCCAAATTCTTTATCAAAGAAACACAGATCCTGTGACCAGAATGAATTATTCAAATTAAGCACAATCATCACATACATTTATTTAATTTGAATAGTTTATTCTGTTTTGATTTTTTTACAGAGTTTTGTTGGGCACTTGGCCATGGGACAGGATAACAGAAGGGAATGGAGTAGTGGAGGGGCACAGATAAATATACTGTATATGGAGCATCCTCACACTGAGTCAGACCACTGGTCCTTCAAGCCCAGACTTTCCCCAACTGAAGCCCTTGGAATGCAATTCCCATCATTCCTGATGCTGGCTGGGGCTGATGGGAATTGGAGTCTGACATCATCTGGAGGGCTCTAGAAGTCTGATAGGTAGCAATTTCTAGTCTGTTGCAGCAAAAACAGTAAGAGTCCTGTTCAGGTGCAGCTTGCTATGACTTGTAGGCACTAGAGCTTGGGCCTTTTCAGTTATGACCCCTCATTTTGCAGAACTCCCTTACTGACCTCTGAGTTATGGCTTACAAACAGGCTCTGAAAACACATTTACAGTGGTACCTCGGGTTACATACGCGTCAGGTTACATACGCTTCAGGTTACACACTCCGCTAACCCAGAAATAGTGCTTCAGGTTAAGAACTTTGCTTCAGGATAAGAACAGAAATCGGGCTCCGGCGGCACGGCGTCCGCAGGAGGCCCCGTTAGCTAAAGTGGTGCTTCAGGTTAAGAACAGTTTCAGGTTAAGAACGGACCTCCGGAACGAATTAAGTACTTAACCCGAGGTACCACTGTATTTCAGACTGTGATTAGCTGAGATGCTTTCTCTTTAGTGTGTAGGCTGGCCTTGGATTATTTTCTACTGTTGGGAATTTTCTGCTGTATTTAAAGTAGTGAGCCATTAAAGGTTTGATAGATTTTTGTGGTGGCTTGGCTAGACTTGTACGCTATTGTTTTCAACTATGGTATTTTATTGCAATTGTGTTTATAGTTTTACCATTTATTTATTACATTTGTATACTACCTTTTTCTTCCAAGGAGCTCAAGGTGGTTCACATGGTTCTCCTCCCCATTTCATCCTCTTAACAACCCTGTGAGGTAGGTTAGGCTAAGAGATTCTGACTGAGCTTCATGGCTAAGTGGGGTGATGTTAACCCTGGCCTTCCAGGCCCTAGTCCACTACTCTAACCACTGCAGCTTGTGGCTTTTTGCCAACTACTAAAGTAAATCTGAAGGGACGCGGGTGGCGCTGTGGGTAAAACCTCAGTTCCTAGGACTTGCCGATCAACAGGTCGGTGGTTCGAATCCCCGCGGCGGGGTGCGCTCCCGTTGCTCGGTCCCAGCGCCTGCCAACCTAGCAGTTTGAAAGCACCCCTGGGTGCAAGTAGATAAATAGGGACCGCTTACTAGCGGGAAGGTAAACGGCGTTTCCGTGTGCTGCGCTGGCTCGCCAGATGCAGCTTGTCACGCTGGCCACGTGACCCGGAGGTGTCTGTGGACAGTGCTGGCTCCCGGCCTATAGAGTGGGATGAGCGCACAACCCTAGAGTCTGGCAAGACTGGCCCGTACGGGCAGGGGTACCTTTACCTTTACCTTAAAGTAAATCTGCAAAGCATCCACTATGTTTTCTGCATTGCACGTGCTTAGTGGGACTTCCATGGCAGCTCCTTCGATCCCAAAAATCCCAATAAGTGTTTCACAAAGAGAAATGCAGTTTCCAGCCACCTTTCAAGCCAATTTTTCCTCCCCTCTTTTGCCCCTTTGGCTACAAAGAGATTGGAACCACCAAAATGATGGCTTAATTCATCAAAAAGGTGCAATTAAAGGGAAATGATAGAAAGTGACCACATCAAGGTGGAACTGCAAGAAGGTTTCGAGTGGAAAGAATAAAGTTAATCACTTGGGTAAAAAATACAATTAAAACTTAAAATGATTACATTAAGAAAAGCACCTTAAAAGCACTGCAGGTGCCCAGGCCAATTTTTATTAGATGTGTTGCAGAGGTTCCGCCCCCCACCCTCCCTGTAGATTAATCTTCATCTTTATTGAATTAATACCCTTCCACTCACATTCTGTTCCCTGCCTTTTAAGTCTCTTCTCCCCCCCAACTTGCTAACCTAATTGCATGCAGTGAAGTGTTAGGATGCCCTATTACCATTTTCCTGCAGGATAGGGCACATTCCTTGGCTGTACCTGATACCTTCAGCCATAACTGGCTTGCTTTTATTTTGAACATTGCTCTGCTTCCAAGAATGAGGGACAGGGAGCATTGATCAAAACCAACCAGGCATAATGGGAACTGACATTATGCAAGTTTCCCTGCCGAGATTTGCCAACCACAAACTGCAGCGGCCAAACCCCTGCTAATTCCGGGCCTGGCCACTTTTGAGCAGCAACGGCCAACCCTATCAAACACTGTGGTGGTGAAATTATGAGCTAAAGCAGGGATGGTAAGCTTTTATTTCCTTTGTGTGTGTGTGGGGGGGGGGAGGGCTCCCTTTGCTTTTCTAAATAATGGTCTGGGGAGGGGGTGGAAGTGGTGTCTTTTTTTTTTTGCCACATTCTTAAACCCTTGGGCTTCCTATTGGTGCCATCTAGCAGCAAGGGTTTAAATATTAGTTATTTAATGTATTTATTACATTTATATCCCGCCTTTCCTCCAAGGAGCTTGAGGTGGCATATGTTGTTCTCATCCCCACTCCTCATTTTATTCTCACAACACCCTGGAAGGTAGGCTGAGAGACTGTGTGTTATGTTCTGAAGTTCTCACCCTGGGCCAGCAGGGGGATACTGTAGATAGTTCAGGTCCACATATGCAAATAAGGGATCAAAAGTGACGTTCAGTGATTGGATTGTTACAGAAAATGGTTACTGTTGCGTTCTAGTGGAGCTCTATATAAGCAGGCTGGCTGAATCCTTCAGTTCAGTTCTGTTCTGGCCTGTGAATAAGCAAGAGCTGTTTGAAGAATCGCTGTCGTCTGATATGTTCACCCACAACTTAACACTGTGACCAACCCAAGGTCACCCAGAGAGCTTCATAGCTGAATAGGAACTTGAACCCTGGTCTCCCAGGTCCTTATCCAACACTCTGATCATTACACTACATATGGAGCATATTCACTGCATACAAAGAGCTAAATGTCTGTGTATTTATTTATTTAACGTGGTGTGGGGCGTGTGTACGACGGTTGGTTTTTGTTCTTGTTTTCAGTTTGAAGCTCACAGTACAGTGATACCTCCAGTTGTGGACAGGATCCGTTCTGGATGTCCGGTTGGATCCTGAGGTTTCCGCAACCTGAGAACCGCTTCTGCGCATGCGCACGTGGCAAAACCCAGTAAAATACTTCTGGGTTTGTTGCGTGCGCATCCCGAAGTTTACATAACCAGAGGGTTACATAAACGGAGGTACGACTGTATAAGCTGCCTCCAGAGCCGGCCCCACAATTAGGCAGAGTGAGGCAGCCACCTCAGGCAGCTGTTTTTTATTTTATTGTAATTATAAGATGGATATATACATAAACCCACCCACCCATACATACACTCCCCCCCCCCCAATGAACAGGGTGTCTTAAAGGTCTTTCAGATTACAGGACGAGGAGGCATGGAGCCAGTTCCAGGCCTTGGGCAGCTGAGTATGGGTGTCATGAAAAGGGATCAAACTTTTATTTGTTTGCTTTTTAATTATTGTTATTATTACTATTTTACTTTCAAGGAAAGGTAGAGGTGCTTGTGAGACTTCTGGTCCCGGGTGCCAAAATAACTTGACAAGGCCTTGAGTACTGTGGGGCCTTGGCTTAAGGTGTGTGTTTTCATTTGCTACTTTTGCTTTTGCAAAATGTCTTCAGTTGGTCCTGGCAGCCTTTGAAAGTGATATACCGAACTAGTATACGAGGAGAACATCAGTTATAAATGCATAAATGTATACCATAAAAAGTCTACTAATGGTGGGCAGTGGAGAGAACGCCTATAAAAGCCAAATAAGTGTAAAGTTAAAATATAGGGTTGGATTTAGACAGCTTGGGAGCAGAACTCTACCCATGGGACCCATTCACTGGAAGAAGTAGGGGAGGTGATTTTTATTTTATTTTATTTTCCCCTTCTCCTTCCTTGTATTACTATTGTTTATTTCATTTATGAATCGCTTCTGATGAAGCATTTCGAAGTAATTTTACAATGCAATAAAAGTAATTTACAAAGACAATTTCAAAACGAAAATAATTTGAAATAAATTCAGATATCTATATTCTCCCACCCAAGATGCTCCTGACCCTCCAGAACAGTGGGGCAGGTAGAGCTAGGGACTGCAGAGGGAAAGAGGAATTTGTGAATAATCTCTCTTTTGGGATCTTCCTATGGATCTTGCCTTCAGTGAAAGCAGAAAGCCCTTTCCTTTGTGGAACATAATGAGGTTGAGTGCATAAGAAGGTCTTCATCTGCCATAGGAAGCCTAACGAAGCCGGGGCTACGCAAGTCTCCCTTTGGATCGTGGTATTTCAGTTCTGGATTCTCCTCCCTTTCTTCCAATGAGCTGAAGGAGGCATGCATGCCCCCTCCTGCTTTCACTTTCACAACCACCTTGTGAGGGTGGGTTAGGCTGAGAGAAAATGAGTGGCACAAAGTTCTGGAGTGTCCTTCATAGAGCCATGTGTGAATTTGAACCTGGGTTTCCCCAGTCCTGGCCTGACACTTTTAAACCACACTGGTACGCTGCAAAGTTTAGAGTGTCACCACAGGGAAGGTCCTGGCTTTTCCTCAGATGGTGGAGGGGATTGGCAGAAAGGCCTTTGATATACACATGCTGACAAGAAGACAGTTCCTTCTCTCAGGCTACTCTGGATAAAAGCTGAGCTTCTGGGAGAGAAGCTGCTTCTCACCAATTAAAATGAATTCATTGGGCTGAGGCAATCTAGGCTGACTTTGCCCTCAAGGCCAGAGGAGGAAGGAGTGAGGCCTGCAGAGTGGGAAGCCCTTTCAGCTGTGTGGAAAAAGTAGGCCCTTCAAGGTACTAAGAAGCTTCTAGATGCCTTCTGGCTGGTTCAGGGATTCATCCCAGTGGCTATGCTTTTTTATTCCAAAGCTGGCCCATTTTTTGTGCCTCTTGTTTTTCTTTCACACACCCTGTCTCTTCACGACACCTGGGACACCTCAGCTTTTGCACTACGGATTGTAGATGATCGATTCAAAGCTCCATGGTATGTACAGGATGAGGTGGCTTTCCTAATTTTAATTTGATTTATAATTCCCAGCTATGTTGATAATTGGAATATCTGTCTGTACTTTTTAATGAGTATTTTGGGTTCTGTTTTATGTTCTTAATTTCCCCTTTTTTAATTTATTTATTTCTTAATAAGTCTGCAGAATTGGGGTCTGTTTATTTGGGTAAAGCCTTGGTACTGAATCCAGTTCCTAACCTCTTGGTTGCTTACTATTGTGTAAGTGGTAAACCTGAGGCTCAGGGAGCAGAAAAACCCGTTTCTAGCTTTTTTTCTTTTGAATCTTAAGGGCGTCCTTGCAGGGTTGGTGTTAAATCCTGAATAGTAGTCCTGGCTGTAACACCAGAGTCTGGGCCCAGGATTTTGAGGAGCCAGTCCTTGACACAACCTTCTTTTTCTACATCCCTCTGCTGGGTTTCCTATCTCAATATGTTACAATATGAAAAGCATGGTTCTTTTTCTTATGAGTGGACCTAATAAACAATATTTGTTTTGCTTAAAAACTTTAAATAATTTCTCCTTCAGTTAAATTAATTTAGGACCACTAAGGCTAAGGGAAACTGCTTCAGGACTACCAGTTTTCTATCTCTCAGAAACCAAAATTAGTCATATTATTATTACTATTTCTGAATTTATATGGCACTTAGTGCCCAGATGGCTTCTAAGGAGTTTTCAAAACATGGAAACCAATTACACATTGTACAACATTATGCCAATGTAACATGGGAAGGGAAGCTGAGGGCAGCTGCCTCATTTTTTATTTTATTTTTAAATTCAAAATTGGGAGACCAGCATGCAGGAAGAAATAATCTTTCTCCCTTGTACCAGGATGGGGAGTACCCATGGCTGCTTTTTGTCAGCAAAGAGAAGTGACCAGCCAAAGCGTGGTTTTGAACCAACTGCTTAAAAAGACATGTAGTTTGAACTCAAATCCAAAGATAAGAAATACTTCTTGAGGTAAAGAAAAGCTGATGACTGCATTATTCATTGTAATCCATTTTTGTTATACATCAAGCTCATAGTCCCTGTGCCAACCTATTACTAAACTGGTGAAGACAGATCATGGCTGTTGTATGATATGTAGCAAACAACAGAAATATTAATTTTATAATTAATCAGTAGCCTCTTGTCTGGCGTTGCTCAGGAATTCTATGAAATAAAAAATCAGTATACAGCTTTGAAATAAGTGGTTAACATTATTGCAGTTTTAAAGGGTTCTGTCCACCACCTTGATTCAAAATGGTGTCCAGTTGCATCCAAACATAGACAAAAACCTGCTCCTTGATCTCAGGAACAAAATTTGGTTATAGCATTTTAAAAGGTGACCAAATGCCTAGGAAAAAACTATCTGAGATCCTTAAGTGGAGATGTCAAGGACAGGACCCGTGTTTGATATGCACGTATGCCAGAATCTAGGTTGATCTCCTTCTTGAGTTGGAAAAGTTGGAAGGAAAAACAGCATATGGAAATAAGCTGGTTTGTTTGCTTGTTTAAATATGATTTTGGGATTCTGCCTTTGAATTACTGCCTCTTGAGACTTAGGCGGAACACAGATTTTGTTGCTCCCACCAATGCTTTTGTCAACTCACTGTTCACCACTTCTCCTCCTACATCTCTGTCACAGGACTGAGTGACAGATCTCTTACTCTCATTTTCTCTTCCTGACCCTAAGGATGCTCTCTGATTCTTTCCACTTCACTGCCAAAGGTTGATAGCATTATTCATTTCTCTTGGGGGGGGGGATGTCGTATAGATTGACACAGGTCAGTGGTGATGGTTGGTGCATTCGCTTACAATGTCAGTCAGTGGTGGAGACTTTAATTATAACCCAGCATTTGGGGTGTCCCCAAAAGTAAGACTGTCACTGAACTTTTAAAGCTTAGCACTGGGGTTCCTAAACTGGTCCATGGAGTATCAGTGGTCTGCAAGCTTCATTCAGGTGGTCTATGGCATGTCTGTTGATTTGTGGTTGAAAATGGTAGCAGCACATCAATTGCATTAAATATTCATATATATTTTTAATCGCCTTTTAATTGCTTCTTTAATTTCTTATCCTGTATTTTATTGTATTTCAATTTGAATTCTATGGAATACAATAAAACACATTATATAAGAAATAAAATAAATGGTAAAAATACAATTAAAATCATACAGTGTATTGCACAACACATTAATTGCTACAACTGGCAAGAAAAGCATTAAGTGTTCTGTCAAGATACTCAGCAGTTTCCAAGTGGTCGCTAGGAAGAAATGTTTGGGAACCACTGGCTTAGTAGAATCATAGAGTTCAGGTGATTTGCATGTACTGAACTGGTACCTAATATTGGAGCTTACCTGCTAAGTTTTCCTAAAGGCATTTGCTGTGTTTGTTCTTGTTGTCTTGCCTATTTGGCTGACATGATACTTTTCTGTATGGAGGACCGAATTTTACAATTTTGTCAGATTGTGTACTGTATTTTGGAACTCTGAACCTGTTATTATTATTATGCAAATTATTGTTTTATTTTGTGAGAGAGGCATTTGGTACTATATACAAATCTATGATCTCTAAATATGCTAGATAGGTTTTGAAGTTAATATTTCAAAAATTCTGTGAAAACATTCTACCCCAAAGGCATCGGAAGAAGCTTTTAAATTTAACAAGCTAATGGTCAAAAAGTGAATCTCTGCTTCAAACAGGAATACAGAAGTTGTTTTTCTCCATGCGTTGCCAGTTCTAGCCAGCATGGCCAATGGCCAGGGATGATGGAAAATGTACTGTAGGTCAACATCATCTTGGGGATTACAGATCCCCCAGTTGTTGGCTTAAAAAAAGCAAAACACAAAACATTCCCTCTGTCAATTGTTCTAGCCCAGAGAGTTTTAGAGAATTCATACTGTGCTTTTCCTCTTCTGAAAAACGGGGTATACTTCATTTTCTCTTTAGCACATTCTCTGTTGCATTTTTTAATGTGAAATATTTTGAGCATTAGCCATCAGTAGCAGAGTACTGTATAAACAGGGATATTATTTGGGCTATGGTGTCCTGATATGATCTCTGCTTTTTCCCATCCTCCCTCTGACATATTTGCCTGCAGCAAGGAACTCAACATATTTCACTGCAGGGAAGAGCTCAACTTGTGATGTCAACCTGCTAAACACTCAGTGCATGTATGTTGAAAACATGCCATTTGACCTCTGTCCTGCCAGTGGCTTGTCATTTGAAATTTCAATTGCAAATTGTGTGTTTGTTTAATGCTTTCTCTTATAAACACAAATTAATTTACGAGGTCTCTCCCCGTTTGCTAATGACACTTGTTCAAGAGTGGCTTACATTACCAATCATTAGAAGGAGGCCATTAGTTTCCTCTCTTTTAATATTACATAAGAAGATAAATCCTTGCCCAGTTCAGCAGCTGAAGGCAGACTCTGATTTAGATTTGTGGAGGCCCTTGTTACCTTGCCAGTTGGGCCCTCAATTACTGTGCCCCATCTATATGCTGGAACAGAGTGTGAGTGAGACTAAAATACACACATAAATTCAATTTTTGAATTCTTACAGTTTGGTACGGCAGCTAAACTTTTTGTTTTGGTTCAAAAACTGCAAAAAATAAAATCATTTACTAAAATGGCTCCCCCCCCTTACAATAATATTCTTTTGTTCCCTGACTACGTTTTCATCTTGCCTTTTCTCCATGGAGGTCAAGGTGGTTGCAAGAGCTTCCACCCTCTTCACATCTTCAGGACCCTAGGAGTTCTCTTGTCTTCAGAAAACACCTGGTGAGCTCTTCACTGGGATTCAGAGCCCTTCTGAGGTCTGTTCTGAAAATATCAGATTCCTCCCTTATCTAGTTCAATTTAACTCAGGTACCAAGTACCAACATAAACACAAAGTTTCCCCATCACCAGTTACAGGACACAGTTATATGGAGAAGTAGCCAGAAAAAAGCACATCATAATGAGTCCATTATGTGGGAACATTGAACTAGATAGTATGGGACAGTCCTGTATGATGTAGAGTTCTGTTCTTAGCTACTATGCTGTGCAAGCTTTATGGGCATGTTTAAATTTAATTTTTAAATTTAAATATTAAAAGTGTTCTTGAACATTTTTCAGATATAAAAGTAGCGAAAAATCAATATAGGAACCAAATACATCATGCAGAAAAGAAGATACTATATATTAAATGTGTGGGCCCCTTTTTGGACTCAAATCATATTTTTTCATTGGGTATTGGACAAAATTAACACATTCACAATGCAACCCTATACCTGCCTTCTCAGAAGCAAGTCTCATTGAGTTCAGTCCTACTTGCCTACACTGACCTAGGAGTAAACCCTATTGATCTCCAATAGGACTTAATTCTGAGCAGATATTTAGACGATTGCAGTGCTATTGACAAGTGATGGAAACTGAATATGTCCAACCCACCCAAAGCTTGGAAACCATCCTTAATGCAGGCTCTTCCTTGTACAAACTGGCTTGTGTTTTATATTCATAGACTCGATGGGCTTTTTAAGCTGCCAGTGAATTGCTTTACAAAAATACATTAGCATGGTTTAAAAGGTTGTGGTTTTTTTCTGTTCTCTCCCCTCCCTGACTGTCGTAACTCTTGGCAAGATAAACGTAAAAGGGTTAATTGATCAGACCTTTTAAAAGGTGGCATAAGCACTCGCTAGCATCAGCAATTTTAAGAATGCATTTCACCACAAACAACAACTGGACCTAGATAAGCTGCTTCTATGCAATGGCTAAAGTTATTGGGCAGAGTTGTAAGAACAGGAAGCTGCTTTATACTGAGTCAGATCACTGGGTCCATGTATTGTTCACACTGACTGGCAGTGAGTCTCAAAGACAGGGAGTCCTTGTCAGCCCTACCTTGATATTCCAGGGATTGAATCTGGAATCACCAGCATGCAAAGCAAATGTTGTGCCACTGAGTTTTAGCCCTTTCTGGAGAAAGTCAGACATGCTGCCTAATCCCACTGGGCCTGAACCATATTGCTGATATCCTAGGCATGTCCCATTATTTTAAGTGGGACTGGATCACCTCTAATTCCCTTGGGATTTTGCCCAACGAGATTCGTTCAGGAGTGACAAAAGAAAGTTCTTTGTCACAGAATGCTTAATTTATATAATTTTTCTGCGATAATTTGTGATGGCTACTTGTTTAAATGGGGATTAGACAAGCTCAGGAAGGATCAGACCACCTTGGCTATTAGTCAAGATGGCTATATGGGATCAGAACATCTGGGATCAGAGGCAGAATGCCTTTGAATGCCTCTGACTATAGATCAACAGAGATCCACAGTCTGCTTCTGGACTTCACAAAAGCATTCAGATGGCTATTATAGGAAGCAGGGTGCTGGACTTGGTAGGCATGGAAGCTCAGGATACTGCCTTAGGGCTGTCTACACTAACTGGCAGCAACTCTCCACAGTATTGAACAGCAGTCTCTCACAGCCCTAGCAGGAGATGCTGGGAACTGAAATTTGGACATTCTGCATGCAGAGCAGATGCTTTGCTACTGAGCTATAATCCTGTCCCTTAACCGAAACCCACAGACCTTCTGACCCATCTCTTCTTACATTCCTGTGGACAAGTTACTGATTTGACAAGTAGTACTGAAATGGGGGCTTGACAGATTGATTGCTCAAATCAAATAATCAATCACATAGTAAAGTATAGATTTTAAATAGGATCCTATTTAGCCAATTAACTGCCAGTTCTTTGCTTGATTGACTAGTTAAGCACAATATAAATCTTACGTGATTGTGGTAACAAACGGACAGGTTTGAAAGAACCTGCAAGTCATTCTGCATGCCCAGTGGGGCTTTGGGCTTGTATTTGCCAAACAGCAACCCTACTTACCCTATGGCAAAATGGGTTGGAAACTGGGGAGACTCTCAAAAGCAGTTTGTGATACAACATTGGGGTGTGTGTCTGCATACCAAAGATCAAGGGAGGGGAGAGTTAAAAACTTCTCTGCTGGAATGCTTAAGCTTTTTGGATCCAAAGTTAATGAATGAAGAGCGCACTTTCCCCTAAACCTCTGGTGTATGACAGGTACATGGCTTAGTGTAAATGCGAAAGGAAACACTTTATGTATGGAACACATTACAGTACTCATACACAGTGTGAAGACACACAGAAAGTAAAGGGAGCTGTGTTGGCCCCTTAAAAAAGGATCCTCAAATTCTGAGTTAGGGTAAATCCATTATTAGAGCAACCAAAATGCCACAAAATAATGCACAAACTTTCTAGTTCTCCAGAACTCTTAATCTGGCATTTTATCTGCTCTCATCATTAAATACTTGTACCGTATGAGCATAAAAGTCTTATATTTTTTCCAGAAGAAGTCTGAGTTTGGGCATCGAGGAACCTCAAATGGGGTTCCAGAGGTGATTGATCAAATAGGTCATGATGGTGGTATAGAAGAGAAGAAGGCCTCTTAAGCATATTGGATTTGTCAGGGTATGGCTCTTGAATTATGCGAAACCTGCCTTTGCACGTAAACCACCTATCATCATGATGGGCATATTGAAATAATGATGACCTGACCTAAACCCATGGTTACAGCTACACTGTACGTTTAAAGTACTTATACCACTGTAACAGTCATGGCTGGGAACTGTAGTTTGTCATAGAGCTACAATTCTTAGTACCTTTAACAAACTGCAGTCCCCAGTATTCTTGGGGGGAAACCATGACTGTTAAAATGGCATAAGATTGATTTAAATGTATGATATGGATGTGATATTAAGCTGCGCAGATCATTATTTAAATCAACATTTTTCCTTCTTCAAGATGGCTCTGTTTCCATTTCAAAAGCTGAGTTACATTTTGCCTTTTTTTGAGGTGGGGGGAACAGGTTACAAACTGCTTTTAGAAAGAAACGAAGATGGCATGTCCAGGACTTGAGCTTTATTCAGGAAAAGCCATGTACTTGTCAGAGTGTTACCTTGGTGAATCTCAAGTTGTTTTTTTACTTTCCCTAATTAAGCTCCCTTTAGAGATGGGACCTCCAAGATGGGGAATACAGAGAGTGCTTGGCCTTCTTGTGTCTGGAATTGAATTCCTAAATTCCTCTCCTTGTCCCTACATCAAAGAGAAGTATATTGAGCTGTCTGAGGCACCAATTATATTAACTGGGAGCTATTCAGAACCTTCCATTGTGATTTATTGCCAAGGAAAGAAGTTTTCAGACCCAAACGAGACAGGGAAGGCTGGCTCTTTGCCCAGTTATCAAAACTGATTGAGAGAAGGTATTAAAACAATGGGCAGATTAACATAGTCAATTAGCGTCCCAACATCTTTATCATTGTGACCTGGGCGCCTGTCAGCTCCAGAGTGAGGTGACCAACATGACTTAGATGTGTTGTCCATTAAAGGTCATCAGTGAAAATGGGATCAGATGGATCAGTCAAGGCTAAAGTTCACATTGTTGTGTACTGGCAATCATTAAGTGGTTTCAGTCAATAAGAGCCATTGGACCTAGAAGCATCTGCTATATAGAGAAATGGGGTTCATAAGAGGATTGGAAATGGCTTGGGAGAGAATGTGAATGGTAGGCATTGGTAGTTAGCAGCCCCTGGGCCAAGCTATGCTCTTAATGCAGTGATGGAGAACCTGCTGTCTTCCAGATGTTGTTGGGGTACCTAACCTACCTCATGGGGATATTGCAAGGCTAAAGTGGAGACCATCCATGCCAGCCTGAGCTCTTTGGAGGAAACTCCCTCTTCTACATAGTCATTAAAGATGCAGGAGCTCTTTATATCTGGGTGCCCCAGCAGCATACCTCTCTTTTCTCGTATTAAGAAACATAAGAAGGGCCTTTACTCTCGCTAGAAGCTCAGCCTTGCCCTCGCTGGTTTTGGAAGGAGCATTTGGAAAAGTCCCGTATGCTCAGAGACTTTGCGCCTGTCCATTAGGGGAAATAGGAGGCCCCAAACATTTATTTTTTAGACGTCCTTTTTATGAGGAGGTATGCAGAGATACCATTGACCCCCAGCTGGTGAGGCTTGCTTACCTTCCGGATAAGTCTAAACTCAATTTTCTCCTCTTAGACCTGGATGGTCGCCAGATTCTGCGTGCAGATTGGCAGGCACAGACCCACCCCCCGAAACAAATTAGTTCACCAGGAAAAGAGTCGAAGTTGGCCTTCAGTGTGTTAGGGCCAATTTGTATGGTAGCCCAAATTTTTAGGTCTTTATGTGTATATGGGCTTATTTTAGATTTTAATCTTTAAGCTGTTTTACACGTATATTTTACACTGCTTTACATGTATATTTTATTCTTGTGAAAGCTTTTCGAGCTGGTCTTTGACCGTAATAAATTATGATGATGATGATATCTGGGTGCCTTATAAGTAGAAAGCTGCCCTATTCTAGGTCAGATTTATTGTCCCTCTAGCCCAGTGTTGTCTAATCCAGCCTTCCCCAACCCTGGTGCCTTCTAGAAGTTTCGAATTATAATTCCCACCAGTCCCAGCCAGTATGGCCAATGGTCAGGGATGATGGGAATGATAGTTCAACATCTCTGCAAGGCTGCAGATAGAGGAAGGCTGATTTTAATGGGAGATGCCAGGGATTGAACCTGGAACATTCTGGGTGCAAAGCAGGTGCTGCAGTCCTTCTATGCAGCTCACTGATTTTTCTGACTTGTGCCTCCCTCTCCTCCCAGGAGCATTTGGGGTGTGTGTGTGAAAGAGAGTGCAAGCACTAGAGAGAGAGAAGATTCAGGACTGAGTGAAAAATGTCCAAAGAGTAATTTTTTATGTTATAAACTGAAATGCAAACCCGATGGAGAACTATGGAAATGAGCAGCCTTGCCTGATCCATGCTCTCTCCATATTCCTATGCTAGCGATAATGAAAAGTGCCTTCAGGGATAGGTTGGGCTTATCATTCATCAGTGACACAGTCTTAAGTGGGTAATAACTATGGGCTCTCATATCTAGAATGTATATAAATTTTAGCTTCTCGGTATATTTGCTGCCGACTCTCTTTAATTTATACAATTCCTTCCGCTTTAAACCTGTCAATTGATAGCATTCAATCAATGAGGCTGGCTGATAATAAGGGTAGGAAGAGCTCTCTAGTGGTTAGAACAGGTGCTGGAGAGAGTTGTGGTTGCAGCTGGAAGAGCAGCATTCAGTCACCATCTGCAGAACTGGGCTGCTTCAGATACAGCAAACGTTCCTGAAAGGGAAAGCAGTTCCCGGTTGGTAGTTGCATCTGTCAGTTGGACCAGTTACTGGCCAGGACCATATCTGTGTAGGTATATTGCTACAGACTCTGTTTCAGGCAGATCTATATGTGGATGGTAGGTTGCACATAGGGTAGCTGCTTACACATCCCTCCACAGTCACCAAAAACAAGGTCAAAAGAGGGCACTGATTTGCATGAAATCTGCACGCATTAATTTATGTCTTTCTATTTATTTTTGTTAGGGACGCGGGTGGCGCTGTGGGTAAAACCTCAGCGCCTAGGACTTGCCGATCGTATGGTCGGCGGTTCGAATCCCCGCGGCGGGGTGAGCTCGAAAGCACCCCTAAGTGCAAGTAGATAAATAGGTACCGCTTTATAGCAGGAAGGTAAATGGCGTTTCCGTGTGCTGCGCTGGTGCTGGCTCACCAGAGCAGCTTCGTCACGCTGGCCACGTGACCCGGAAGTGTCTCCGGACAGCGCTGGCCCCCGGCCTCTTAAGTGAGATGGGCGCGCAACCCCAGAGTTGGTCACGACTGGCCCGTACGGGCAGGGGTACCTTTACCTTTACCTATTTATTTTCATTATTTATTTTGAAGCATGTATAAACTGCTTGATATTTTAAAAATCTAAGTGGTGTATGTACATTTCTTTTTTTAAAAAGAAAACCCAATATCATTTAAAAAATACAGCCCAATACTAATAAGCAGTATAAGAGAATATAAAATAGTTTTAAAAAGAAAAAAAAAGAACAGATTACACAGTTCTTTCTACCATCTCAAGATTCTCTCAGTCCATTCCCACTTCATTCTGTTGCATGTTTATCCCAGTGCTCCCCCCACCCAAGGTGATTGGTGCTGAAATTGCTGACCATTTGATTGAGGCTATACGCAAATTTCCTGATGTAAGGTTGAGAACAGCACTTGAAAGTGCGGGACTGCATGGGAGGGTGCAGAATAGGGGGCGTGCAACCCTGGTAAGTCTTGCTTGATCTTGCAGTGGCTTTTGATGCCATGGACCATGGTATCCTCCTGAACCATCTCCATGAGCTGAGAGCTGGAGGCACTGTGGGTCTGTTTCTGCCTAACTATGGGGCCAGTCTTGGATAGTAGCACGGGGTGATTGTTTTTTGGCTCCCTGACAGTTATGCCGTGGGGTCCAGTGCTGTTTAACAACTATATAAGTAATTGAGAATGGGCATTAAGGAGATGGAGCACGGTATCATCAGTTTACTGTTGATACTCAGCTCTGTTTCTCTCTTACATCTTAATTAGGTGTGGCCCTACAATCCCTGGACTAATGCCAAGACACAGTGGTGGGCTGAATGAGGGCCAATAAGATGAATCCGAATCCTGATAAGATGGAGACCCTGTGGACAAATGGTTCCCATTTACAGGAGTTGGAGAGTATGCATGTTCTTGATAGTGTTTACTACATCTGTGGTCCTTTTTGTCCTCTTTTGGTAATGCATTCCCTTTTTTGGTAAATGTGCAGCTGGCCAGCCTAGATCTTCACTTGTCTTGTGTGGGCTCAGCTCATATCTCTGCAAACATCCTTGTACTGCAGACCTGTATGTCCAAGAGAATAATTATCCTGAATAATAGACAAGGAAGTAAAGGAAGTAAATTTATGTAATGCCCTAGACAAGCCTTTCTGTGTGGCAACTTTGTCCTGGTTAATTTATGAACTTGCTTCTTTAATATCAATGGACATATTTCTTGCACAAACCAGTACAGGCTCTGTGGCATCAATATCTCCTGCACGTTTTTCTACTAAACTTTTATTGTTTCTTGTGCTCCTGGCTCATCTCTTTAAATACCCCCCCCCCCCACATTTCAATCACTTGAGAGCACCTTATTTGAGCAAAATAACTCCTCCAGAAAGGCCCTGGCTTGATCAATAAACAAGCATTGAGCAAAGATAAATAAACTTGAAACAGACATCATAATTAACCTGCTCCAGCAAGAACAAAATGAATTAGTGATGATTGAACGTTTGGCAAAGAAAAAAAAGTTCCTTTGGCTCCAGCTCTGTGCAGTCTATTTCAATAGCTTGAGAATCTTTTGAAAACCCACTTGAAATGGCCAAGAGCTTGTGATGTTCAGTGATAGGAAGGAGAAAACAGGGCCTCCTTGCCAGACGAGAATGGGTGATGGCTTTTTGGAACTATGATGGAAATAAAGCTGTTGAAAGCTTTTAAAGATGCATACCGATGAAGCACAAAAGAAGGAAGGAAGATGACCGTCTTCAGCATCCCTGAACTTGCTTGAAAAAAAACTATGATGCCCTTCTAAGAATAAGTTTCCCAGTTTTTGGCTTCAGGAAACTGGCCTGCATCAGCTTGGAGGCGCAGCAAAAACAAACCAATTGTTTATTGGTATGTCTGCTGAACAGGTGCTGTTCCCATTTTCACAAGTACCGGCTATTGTTCTCTGGAAATGCACTGTCTTTATTTACTTTTTTGAAATGGGAAGGCCCAAAGTTGCAGAGTAAGAAAGGATAATTCTTTCAGACCCTTTCCTGGTGTTTCTGCAACAGGCATGCAGCATGATCCAAATAACTGTAAAACCAGTCCCACAGCCCCAATGAAGCTACCGATGATTTTCTAGAAAAGCAGCTCTCCCCCATACTCAAAGGGTGGAGAACCTCCGGTCCCAGGGAGTGAATGTAGCCCTCTGCAGCAGTGAGGAGGGCAGGACGTGGGGCACACTCCTGAGGGATGCGAGGGTGCCTTCCCACGTGCCACAGTTCAGGGTAGGAGAGGGGCGGGGAAGCTGCTGCTCACTTCCCTTCTGCTCTCCACAGCCGGGTCAGACATTACCCAGCAACGGAGCTGCTGCGGCTGGGTGTGCCTCGCCATGGCTGAGGAGGGCTGCTCTCTGCCGCTGGGTCAGAAGAGCTGCTGTTGCCAGGCGCGAAGTGTGCTGCCCACTCACCTGCCATTTTGTCACCCCCCTGAGTCACAACACCCGGGGCGGACAGCACCCACCGAACCCCTCTGGCCCTTTGGGCCTTTCTGTCTCCCCAAGCCACACCCCTCACTGGTCCTGCTTTGCATCCTGAGTGTTTTTGCCAGACTGGAATGCACCTTGAATTCCAATAATGCCCTTGCTTCTCTGGTTGGAGGATCAGGAGGGGTGTGTGAATGTGTGTGTAGAAGCTTACTGTACATAAAGGTATATGAATCTGGCAACCTGTACATGAGCTGGAGATTCCAAGGGAAAAGCACACGGCACAACCCCCTTGCATGAACTGAAATAACTATTTGGTCAATGTAGCTCCATTAAGCGTGGACTTGGGGGGGGGGGCAAACATCAGCAGAGGGTGAGTAGCAGATGGTGGGTGTGAACAATGTTTGGCAGGTGCTACAAAGTCAAGCGTTGTACTGGCTAGGCTTCACCAAGAATACCCCAGAGGCATTCTGGGAAATGAAAATGGGGGGAGGTAGCTGGAGTTTTGGCAAATGCAGCAATTTGCTCATTTATTTTGCTACGTTTATGTCTTGCCCTTCCTCCAGGGAGCTCAAGGTGGCATACATGGTTCTCCCCACTCAATTTAACCTCATAGCCACTGTTAGCCTGACAGCTAGTGACTGGGCCCAGGGTGACCCAGGGTAAGTAAACACCAGCAGGGCAACAACAGCAGTGGTGATAGCAGGAGGGATGGAGGGAGAAAGGAGAGTTGCGTAGCTGCTCCTAAGATAAAAAACAAAGCAGGGAAACAGCAGCAGCGGTGCCAGGGAGTGGTGGAGAGAGAAAGCAGTTGTGGGCAGGGCAGTGGGAGATAGGGAACAACCAGCATGGCATGGTGGTCTCGTTAGGGAAACTGATAGCCACCAACTTGGATGGTTTTAAAAGAGGATTGGACAAATTCATGGAGCATAAGGTTATCAATGGTTGATGGCTATGCTGTGCCTCTATGGTTGGAAACAGCAATGCTTCTGAATACCAGTTGCCAGAAGCTACAGGAGGAGAGAGTGTTCTAATGCTCAAATCCTGCTAGCAGGTTTCCCACAGGCATTATTGACTATTGTGAGAACAGGATGCTGGACTAGATGGGCCATTGCCTGATCCATCAGTGCTCTTATGTTCTTATTTTGAGGAGGAACATGGTTATAGAAAGTTTGGTACCTCCTTCCTTCCTACCACTTCTTCGATCCAGTGTTAGAAACAGAGGTATGAAAGCTAGGAACTAAATGGCACCTTAAACCTAGGTTATGGGTACAACAACAGAATGTCTAGGTGCTCTTTTTATAACAAGAATACAAAGCTGAAAATGAATGAACTGCAGCTAAATTATTATGTTCATTTTTCACATGGTCTAGTCCTTCCCCTGCCCACCCCCTAATATTCTTAAGAGGGTCTCTTCTCCAGTCTTCAGAGAGTAGCTGGAAGTGGGGAGGGAGAAAAAGGTCCCCTTTCCGTCCACTGTGCAGTTTTAATCTGAAATCTTTGGTGCAATACTGTGCCCAGAGCTTAGAAATAAATTCCCTGTCGCAAAATGCTCCTAGAACAATGGGAGTTTTCAACACTGTTTTGATCCTGACTACCCTTCCAGAGTTGGGTTTTCCTGTTGAAAAGGGGTCTTTGGGGATAGCACTACGTGTGTTTGTGTATGATGTCTAGCCTGACCCTCAAATAGAGTGGGTATGTTTCTTACTTTGCAGAGGGCAGTTCTCCCTTTGAAAGAGTTTTTCCAATTGAAGGGCTGCTGGGTCCAAGTCCAATTTAAGTCCAAATGAAAAATAAAGAAGCAGGAGAAGCAGGTTATCTTGGAGATGCTCATTGGTATTTAGGACCTGGGCAGCAGACTGAGCATCCAAACAGGCCACTGGGTCACAGGTGGTGTGATGCATTGCATTTTTATTTACATTATAGTACTTAATTCTAAATGTGCATCTGTACCTATAAAGTAGCATATGCAAATGTTATGCAAACCAGAACCCTATTTTGCACCCTTTTTCTTTTTTTGACGGTGCATATGTGGTCATCCTACATTTAAAATGACACCTATGGATCGCTCTCTCCTTTTCTCCATGTTGTGGATTCTTTGCTGGGCCTATAAAATGGGAACCTCTATGCAAGGCACCCTCTGGAGGTCTATCCCTGAAAAACAAATATGCTCTTCCATGCTTTCCCATTAAAAAGTTATAGCTTTTTAGGTTTCATTTAGACACATGTAGCCTTGCATAAGCATCAAGTATCTTTATTATTTTTTCCACCTCAAAGCTCTCTTTTCGTTTAATGCACCAGCCAACGGCAACACCTCTCCAAATGATTGTGCTTTGACATATTTACAGTCGTTGAGCCTGCAACTTTCCAGGCAATTGTTTCCAAACAGACAGTACAGAGGAATATAGTCAAATACAGCACAGCTGAACTACTGACTGACAGAAAATGCTTGTTGATTTCTGTGTTTGAACCTTTACTTCTTCTTTTTTAAATATATTATTATTCCAGGGTTGGCAGTCTGTGCTATTTTCAAGGAGCTGGAAGGGAGCCACAAACAGGAATTATTGAACAATTGCTCTGTGAAACTTAAGATAACAGTTTGTTCCACCGTCGTGGAATTGCTTTGTGGTTGAAGGAAATTATCTTTTTAGCTCTTGATTAACATTATATGGAGAAAGTAAAATTCAGGTTTGATCTTATCTGTCTCAGCAACAAACCTTTCTGAATTTTGAAAATAAATAAAATCAAATAAAGACAAGTGAAAATGTGTTAAATAATGATATTTTTGTGCTAAATCTGAGCAAGTTAAATTCTTAGAAAATATTTGTACATATTTTTAAACCCGTGGGCATTCATCTAATATCAAATTGATTAGCTACTCAGAAACTATTGTAATAATAAAAACAATACAATTAAGAAGCTTTGGGTTAACTAAATATTAAAAAAGGCAAGCTTTTCTTTTATTGCAAACTTCACAAAAAGGAGATCAGTGCAGAATTTAAATATATCAGTGTTCATGGCTTTTGCACACCTGATTCAGATAAATATCACTAGAAGCAGCTAGTGTGATGGGATGGAGCTGCCTTCCTGTCACCACTGTCTCTGGAGGTTACATGGGTAGGGCTGGGGTGGGGCAAGGATGGAGCAAGGCATTGTTAAGTTTATGGCCATGGCTGCATGAATGTACTGGTATGACTGCTGGATTCAGTCTGCTGGTGCATCTGTGCACCAGTACCACATCAGCCTACCACATTGGCCACTGCTGATTATCACCATCATTTAATATGTACTGGGAATAACACAATAATGAAACTGACAAGATTCTCCTAATAGATTTACAGTTCATACATCTGGCATCTCTATTAAATTTGCCTCTGACTGTACACAGGGCCAGTACTGGGCTTGTGACCCAATCAGGACTAGGTACAGCCACAATTTGTATGAATGGGTGCCGTCACAGTGGTAGGGTAGCCATTTATTCACTGGCAAATAGAAATAAAAATTTAAATAGAATGCATCACCAAAAAGGACACAAACTTGCATAAATTCTGCATGCCCTAATTTATATGTATAAGATGCAAATTTAGAATTAATCACTATAATTTAAATATAAATGAAATGCTGACTGACTATAACCACTTCAGGTTTCCTGTCAAGGTGCTGTTGATGGGCCATCATCAAATGCATCAAAATGCAATACAGATATTCTTCCACTTATGCGTAATCAACTTGTGTGTGACTATGTATATGTGCGGTCCTGGAAAATAGTTAAATAATTCAATTCAGACCCGGAAATGGCTGGAGAGTCCTTGTGGCTTGCAAGGAGACCCTCTCTGGAGCCCGAAGACAACGTCAATGAGGGTGTAGGAAGCTCCAAAGAGACCAGAGATGCAGTGGGGCTTTGTTTATGCTGCTCAGCCTCCCCACCTAACAGCTGATGTGCAGGGTAGTGCAGCTGCAGCCACCGCTCTCCTGCATGTCCCCCATCCTCCTCTTGGCCCCAGAACTTCAATTCTAGTTTGGATATTTTTGGATACAGTATTTTTGCTATGGTTTGAAGACAGAGCAGAAGAGAGGCCGTTTAGAGGGTGCTCTCCACTTTGCGTAATTACACCCATGCCTGTGGGGGTCCAGAATGTAACCCTTGTGTAAGTGGGGAGTCACCTGTATTTCATAAGAAACTCTCTGAACTAATGAAAGAAACTAAAGAACTCTGAACTAATGGTTATAATAATGAGTACATTTCCGAGCACAATTAAAAGTGTTGGTGTTGACCTTTAAAGCCCTAAATGACCTTGGCCCAGTATACCTGAAGGAGTGTCTCCACCAACATTGATCAGCCCGGACACTGAGGTCCAGTTCGGAGGGTCTTCTGGCGGTTCCGTCACTGTGAGAAGTGAGGTTACAGGGAACCAGGCAGAGGGCCTTCTTGGTAGTGGTGCCCTCCCTGTGGAACACCCTCCCATCAGATTCCAAGGAAATAAACAAATATCTGCCCTCTAGAAGACATCTAAAGGCCCTGTTTAGGGAAGTTTTTAATGTTTGAAGTTTTATTCTGTTTTTAGTGTTCTGTTGGGAGCCGCCTAGAGTGGCTGGGGAAATCCAGCCAGATGGGCGAGTTACAATTATTATTATTATTATTATTATTATTATTATTATTATTATTATTTATTATCATTATTTGGAGGGAAACTCTGGGGGCATTCCTGTGGCAAGATATGCGGGGATAAGCAGCTTAGGTAGGATACAGTGGATTTCTTGCTCAGCCAGAGTCAAGTCCCTAACCCCAGCTCAGCCAAAGATATTCCGGTGTAACTTGCTCATCCTGGCTTAGCTGAAGTTGGCTGAACTGAGGCCAGTTTAAGTCCTCCAAAGGGATACTTCGGGGGTGGTACCAGAGAGAGGTATTTAGGCTGGCTCCTAATGCCATTCACCTTGATCACATGACCTGGCAACCTCTGCCAGGTTTAGGCAGAACAACAGTAGCCCTACTGCTGGACAGGGTTTGGATCCAGCCTGGGTTTCCACTGGCTTAATTTATACCAGTTTGCTTTAGGGCAGCTTCTTGTATACAGTATAGGTTTGCTCCTTATGTCTTATTTTCATAACTGCAGAAGTTCTTAGAGGTGCTGGTTCTTTAATTTTTCTACAGGATAGATGTAGGGTTCTAGGGAAGACAAGTTTTTGAGCCACTTCCTCCAGTTGTTGACCTCTAAGTCTAATGTTGTTAGCAATGAAGGAGATCTCTGTTGGCACAGGTAGGCAAAAATTGCTCTTCTCTGTTGACGAGTTCCTCCTTGAAAGAGTTCGAAGAGGAAAGGGTATGTACCTTGTCACAGCACACCTGTGAATTAGGTTGCTGCTTTCCCAATTTTACAGAAAGGATCTGTAACTGAGGAATTTTGCAAACAGGCACACCAAGTGACTGCATGGCAGAACTGCTGTTTGAACCCAGGTTTTCCTTACCTATAACTGACACTATTTTTCTTCAGAACCATACTAGCTTCTAATCTGGGTGCATATCCACATTCAAATCTGACAACACCAGACTGTTTCTTCCTGTGATCTGAAGATTCAGTATATATCTGGGAAACTGGAACATGCCTCTGAAGAGGTGAAAGGAAAGAGATAAGATGCCTTTCTTGTGATGCTTGAAACACATTCTTTCTTGTAATCAGAGCCCTAATTAGGGAAAATTACCTATTGGAAAAAAGAGAGTCTAAAAAGGGGCCCCAACACGTCTTCCAGCAAACTCGAAGACAAAAGGAAGTTCTTAACAATGGGTCACTGGAGATGCATTTCCGCTGCACTTTTTAAAAAACAAGCTACTGTCCAGTTGATGAGTGGTAGAGGCAAGCAAGCCTTCTTTGATGAGCCATCTCCTGCTTCCTGATATTGTGACCCCCTTAACAAATGCTGCAAGCGAAAATCAGCAGGTCTTCACAGTGCCACATACATGGGAAGGCTATCTAAGAGATGCCTCACTCTCAGGATATGGTTGAAATCCTGTTTTGAGTCAGGTTTTACATCCTTGCCTCTGAAATAATATTTTCATACTGCAAAAGCCAGTGGTAAGAAACACACAGGCAGGTTTCTGAAATGTGTAAACAACTCTGCTTTTGATGTGATACCTCCAGATGACTTTGTCTGAAGGGACAACTGAGAGCTTGGTTGTTTGCTTTTCCTTATAGGTATTTTTTTGGTAACACTAAAGGTGCTTGCATTGTGGCTTGGTTTCATATAAATTACTTTGTTTTAGTTACTTCCTAACTAGGGCCCAGATGCTGATCAAACAGACATTTGCAGTCCTGTTGGAGAGGCTGACAACTGAACTGGATTTCCCCCTCTCCCCCCCCACATTGCTACACTGTTACTGGAACCTATTTTTGCCATATTTTGTAAATTTAAAAATGGGCAACAGTTAACCTGCCTGATGAAGCCTGAGCAATACTATCCTGTTCAGTCTCTACCCCCATAAAGTCTATTGGTGCTCCTTGTCCTGGCACAACAGTAAATGTTTCCAGGGCAGGCTTGAGGCCTTGCCTGGGCAGCAGTGCAGTTTTAGGCTTTGCTCACCTAGCTCCAGCTCACTTGTTGAACCACCATGATTCTTTTCCTGAGCCTTGCAGAAGGAGCTCTGGGCATCAAAGGTGCCATCTAGCTGCAGTACCAGCCTGCCTGAGCAACCAGTCAACTGATCTGCCACAGGCCAATGCAAACACACCAGGCCCTATAAAGCTCTGCCTTCAGTGCTAGCTCCTCAGTCTCAGCAATTGTGAATAATGTATTTACAGCCTAGAGTTGTAAAGAGAAGCCCCAATCTGCAGCCGCCATCTGCATGTCCTTCAATTCTTTGGACCCACCTCCAACATACACTGTATCGGGACCAAGAGGCATTCTGTGGAAATGAAGATGGTGGCAGTTTCAGCTGCTTGGCCTTATGCATACCTTCATAGCACTGGACTGAGATGCAAATGCAATTCCTAAATACTCCCTGCCAATGCCTTTCCCCAGTGGCCATCCTTTTGCTCTATAGCAAGCTTACTTTGGAGAGGGCCCAGCAAGGTGGTGCTGGAGGACGTCCTGCCCAGGACTCCTCAGACCTGGCTTCAGCCCTGGCCACTACAACAGAACTGGACCTGCAACAAAATGTTTCAGTGTGGAGTGCTTCTGTTCAGGATTCCAGACATGCCACTCTCTCTCCATTCTTTTCTGCCCTCCCTGCAACTGTCAGTCCATATTCTTTGCTCATAGAACGTCCTCAGTCCATAGTAGGATTTGGGGATGGTGGTGGAAGGTGGTTCCTCCTTGAGGGTTTTGAAGAAACTTAAGTACAGTTCTGCATACCACAGAGATCTACCTTCTGATCACTCTGTGGTACCTCCTAGTGGTGCAGCAATAAAACTGCTAAGCACATCTGCAAAGCTAATCAGGGTCTGGTATGATTTCAAAATGGATGGGGGGTGACCCTTGTGGCACCTTGTAACTACAATTCTATGATTCTATAAAGGCCAGCACATGAACAATTGAGAATGATCACTATTAGTATACAATGATGTCCTTTTTTAAAAAACAAACAAACATAGCTTTTGATTTATTCCTACTATATGGCTGAATTTCCAAGGATGCTTTTCAGAATTATTTAATGAGAATCCATGCAAATGCAGAATGTCCCTGTAATTTAGGAAATGGCATGAAAATTGGTCTGCTTCACACTAGTTTAAATTTGAAAAGGGAGAGTAGAGGGTGGGACTAGGGGAAAGGAATAAGTGTTGATTAGCTGAAATGTGGCTGCACATTACTCAGATATAATTATGTTTGCAATACATCATAGTGATACGGGCGACGTTTATGCCTTTCGCTTTTCAGCTTACGTACCTGGTAGCATATGGTTCTACAGAAACTGTTTTGATTCAGCGCCTGTAGTAGCATATGGCATAAAAAAACCGCCCCTAAAGTCAAATTGAAAGTACAGGCCAGCCTCAGTCCCCCTAGGACCTTCCATCTACTGCCAGCCAGCCGAGCTAGAATCTGAATTGGTGTCACTGTTTCACTCATCATGAAGAGTTTACATTTGGTTTGGGACTCTGGTGCGTGAGGTTATGGATGTAAAGTCAGAAGAGATATGGCTACTGTAATGTCTGCGGAGATTCTTGTGTCGATAAGGTCAGCAGCAAGTTAATAGATTTTTATCTTCTCATCACATGAACTTAATATAGTGTAACTGTGTGAGGGGAGAAAACCGCCCCACCAATTTCTCCCTCTTGCCATTGTTTCCCAATACGTTTAGGGTCCACGTTAAAAAAAAAGTTATTTCTTCATACTGTATTTTGATTCAGGCGAAATTAACTTACGTTGCAGTCCTATACACACTTACCTTTAGGTAAAACTGATAGAACTCTGTGGGACTGACTTCTGAGTAGACATGCATAGGATTGCATTGTTAGACGTAAATGCTAATAACTGGCAAGACATTTACACCTATTGGGACATGAATAATGAACTGCTGGTAGACAGATAAGTTTATAACTCATATGTACTTTATAGATAGTGTTTAACAATTATAATAACAAGCTCTGCCTCCTTTAATTAGGTTTTCTTCAGGGAGAGCTTTTCAGGTTTCAGCCTGGCGAAGGCAAGACTCTTAAGTAGTCTTAAAGAACCACTTTCATATAGACCCGTCTGCACTATACATTTAAAGCACTATAATGCCACTTTAAACAGCCATGGCTTCCCCCAAAGAATTCTCAGAAGTGTAGATTGTTAAGGTGCTGAGATATGTTAGGAGAGCCCTATTCCTCTCACAGAACTACAATTCCTAGAGTTCCCCGGGAAGAGGGATTAACTGTTAAACCACTCTGAGAATTGTAGCTGTGAGGTACCGGTAAATAGGGTCTCCTAACAACTCTCAGCACTCTTAACAAACCACACTTCCCAGGATTCTTTGGGGAAGCCATGACTGCTTAAAGTGACACAATGCTGCTTTAAAGGTAAGGGTAAAGGTAAAGGACCCCTGTACGGTTGAGGCAACTATGGGGTGCAGTGCTCATCTCGCTTTAGGCCGAGGGAGCCGGCGTTTGTGCACAGACAGCTTTCCAGGTCATGTGGCCAGCATGACTAAACCGCTTCTGGTGCAACGGGACACCGTGACAAGTGGTAGAGCACATGGAAACACCTATTTATCTACTTGCACTGATGTGCTTTCAAACTGCTATGTTGCCAGAAGCTGGGACACAGCAATGGGAACTCACCCCATCACGCGGATTCGAACCGCCAACCTTCCGATCAGCAAGCCCAAGAGGCTCAGTGGTTTAGATCACAGTGCCACCCACTCCCTGCTTTAAATGTATTGTACACATGAGGCCATAAACCCAAGAGTATGTTTCAAACAAGCAAACCAGCAGCAACATTTGCTGTGACTGCTTTTTAAATAAGCATAGTAATAGTATTAGAACATGTTGGTTTGTTTAAAAACCAAACTAAATCCAAAAGCTAAGATATTTGTTTACTTTATATATTTCTCATCCTTTCTCCAAGTGATTGAGGACAGTATCCCTGATTCTTTCTCTTCCCTACTTTATTTGCACAACAGTCATGTCAGGTAGATTAGGCTGAGAGAAAGAGAGAGAGAGAGAGAGAGAGAGAGAGGGAGAGGGAGAGGGAGAGGGAGAGAGAGAACATGGCACAATGTCACCCATGAGCATTGTGGTTGAGTAGAGATTTGAATGTGAGGGAAGGGGATTGGTGAAGGTTCCTCCTGCTCTACCTAAAGGGCAAACCTGGTTCTTTTTCTTGCCAGATTGCTGGTATCACCAACCATGCAGATGGTTGCACGGTGCAGGATGGGTTGAGCCTGCATGCCCCAGAACCCCCTTGTGCATCCCTTTCAGTCCAACTGTGTAGGATATTTTTAATCTAAAAATGTCTGCCTGCTTTCACCTTTATGTATTCTGTGACTTCACCAAGTAGTCCACATGCTTAAAAGCACATTTCTCAACCATGAGGACTAGAAAGTTGATTCTTGTTTTAAATGAGAGAGAGATTCTAGGGCTGGTGAGTTCTGTGGGCAATATTTCATTCTGTAGCTTCCCTACACAGCTGTGGCATGGCCCAGCCCAAAGATATTCTCACAAGATTCTCTACACCGATCTCATATAATCTCTAGCCAAATAAGGATTTTGTTATATATGGGAGAGAGCCTATCTTTTTCTTTTCTGTGGCTGGTATATATAACAAAGCAAAAGAATGAGAGAGCTCTTCGGCGGAGCTTTCAACAAAAGCAAGTCAATTTACTTAAGCAGTGCCAAAGAAATGATGAGCACTCTGCTGCTGCTATGCTACCTTGTGTGAAACAGAAGCAGAACCAGAGGCTCAGTGTTTGTTTCTTTTTACGCTTGCATGCATGAAGAAGCTGGGGCCCCAGGTGAGAGTTGGCAAATTTCACCAAAAACATTGACACAAGGGATGAACATGCTGATGAATGGAAAAGATACTAGCGGAGCGGGGTGGGGGTGGGGAAGGAAGGTGAGAAGTATATGCCAAAGAAGGATAGAACTTTCTTTATGTATGCAACAACAGCAGCAAGAATGCTTATTGCAAAGTATTGGAAGACACAAGAGCTACCCACCCTGGAAGAGTGGCAGATGAAGGTGATGGACTATATGGAATTGGCGGAAATGACTGGCAGAATCCGAGACCTGGGAGAAGAGTTGGTGGAGGAAGACTGGAAGAAATTTAAAGACTATCTTCAGAAATATTGTAAAATTAATGAATGTTAAAATGATGTTGGATTGAAAATAAGTGGCATTAGCAACAAAGTTAATAAGAATATGCAAAAATGAATTGATAATGGATGAAAATATAGAGTTATAATATGTTAAGATACAGAGTTAAGATAAACGAAAGAGGGTAAGGATTTGCTGATTTGATTATTTAAATGGAAATACAAAAAGGGGAGGTGTGAGGAGGCCAAGGAAATAAGTTAATGAGTTTAAAGTTACAAAGAACAGATTTGTTTTTAATTCTTTTTTAGTTATTTGTCTTTTGTCTTTTGTATTTTTATTCTTCTTTTTTCTTTTTTATGCATTTTATGCATTTTTCTATGTTCTCTTTTATGTATCTTTTTCTTTGGATATGACCTTTTTTTATTTTGTAAACCTATGTCTTTGTAAAACCTCAATAAATATCTTTTTTTTTTATTAAAAAAAAAGGAAGGTGAGAAGTATGGAGCAGAGGTTCCCAGACTTATTTGGCCTACCCCTCCTTTTCAGAAAAAAACCAACAACTCAGCGCCTCCCTGGAAATCTACCTTCTTTGAACAAACAAACAGAAATATGCAGTGACAAATTTGTGTTCTTTTATGTATCTATATTTCTACCTACGTCCTACAATATAGTAAAGAAATATTAAGAAGTCACTATGGGGTGGACCAGAGTGAAGCCTGCTGGCTTAGTCCGACCCGACCCAGGGGTGGGGTAAGCGCTGTAGCCTGCCTACCATTGGCTAAGTAGTCAGGCAAGCTATAATCCACTTCCCAGGCCTGAGTGAAGCAACAAAGGGACTCCCCCATGCCCATGCCTATGCCCATGCCATAGCTTTGGATTTTTACGGAGAGCAAGGCCAGTCTCTCTGTGTCTCTTTTTCCAGCTCCAGCCCCAAGACTGTATCCCAAACTGCAAGCTAACTTGTTTCCTCTCCCTGACCAGGCAGAGGACAAAACAGTGAGTCATTCCCCACACACATAACACACACCTTTGCCCATTCACGAATGTAGCAGCTGCACTAGTAATGCAAGGACATGCCCAGGCATGACTGGGCTAAAGTCTTGCTGGACCAGTACCTGTGCTCTTGCTAATCCTGGGTCTTTTTCTAGTCAGTGTCACTGAGCTGGAGGTGTGTGAGCTCCATGAGAGATCATTCAAACACCCCCTGACCCCAAACATTATGTTGCAGCAAACCAGATTTGTGACCAAATGCACTCTCCGCAAGAGGTTTAAGCAAATTGTGATTCCCCAGTGTGTATGTGGCTACAATGCAGCATTTGTTTGTTGTTTTCACACTTCACATTTTTAGCATACACTTGAAACATTTCGGTTATATATCTAAAAATATACACAAAGTGGCCCCTAGAATGATGTTACTTCCTTCATCTCTCGACTCCAAAAATTGCTGCCCTCCTCGAGGGCTTCTTCTCCTCCCTCTACCTCTTTTTGTTTGGCATCTGTTGTTGTAACCAATACAGAGGCAACTGGGTTGGTGGGGGCAGTGGTGGGTGTTCCTGTCATCCCTTCCTTCTTTCACAGTTGGTTGTTAACTCCTTCTGTGCAACTGCAGCCCTGGGACAAATATCCCATGATGGTTTTGAGAAGATTGTAGAGCTTAGGTCCCTTCCTCCTAGCTCCCAGCCTGCTGCTGATCAGACACATTCCAAGTTTTACAGCAATCTGTGCCTAGTACATTTCAGATCCAGCCCTGAAATCCATCCACCATCTCTTGTCATCAGTAAAAATCCATGAAAGGGACACTGTTGGGTCAGACTGACTGGTAGGCCTCAGTGATCAAACGTGTCACACCTGTCTTGGCCACTAGTTCAGGTGTTCTAGGTCAGCTCTCGCTGTGGTTATCAATCGCTGACAGTTGACAGTTTAATTTTACACCACAAGTACCTCATTACTTGTGTAGGCACTTGAAGAACATGTGGGCACTGGATTGGATCAGTGATCAATGACAAAGGTTGCAGAGGGTGCAAGTGGTAGCTGTAAAAGTGAAGGTCTCCGTGCATGAGTTGGCAGTGGTAGGGATACATGACAAGGGGAGTTTAACTGACAAACAGTCTGTCAGGTTGAAAGGAATGGAGAATTGCCAGAGAGCTGGCTGTGCGTTATAAAATACAACGCATGTTTTCAAAGGGAGAAGAAAGAAAAAGGTCCTGCTTTGAAGGGGGGTGGTGAAATGGGGTGTTGTTGCTAAACAAATGTTAACAGATGTAGGGATCTGATTTTTTTTTTTAAATAATTCCACTACAGTTATTCATTTTGTGACACAGAGACATCTAGGTGCTTAAGAGGTTTTGTTTTAATTAAAGGCAGGATGCCATTTTGTAAGGAGACATGCAGGTGTTCTGGGATAAAACGGTAGTGCTGCTTTTAAGAGGAAACGGCAGTCCCACGGCAATTTCACTCCTTTCCTTCTGAAACAACTAGTACTACTTACCCCTCTGTCCTGTAACTGTTACGTTGTGTGCAAGTAGCAGCCAGAGATGTGGAGCATGGACAGAGTCACAAATGTCTCATGACATTGGGACCCTGTGGGAAGGAGCGGGGAAGGGCTGTAGCTCAGTGGTGAAGCATCTGCTTTGCATGCAGAAGGTCCCAGGTTCAATCCCTAGAGTCTTCAGGCAGGGCTGGGAAATAGCCCTGACTGAACACTGGAGAGCCACATTTAGTCAGTGTGGATAGTGAGCTGGAAGGGCCAATGGTCTGACTTGATACAGGGCAGCTTCCTATGTAGGCCTGGATTTTACAAAATACGAAGCCACATCCTAACAGACTGTAATTTTTAGCTCCATGTCTTTCAAATAATAATGCTGGTAGGATATGGAATAAGCACGGTGTTACAAAGAAAGAGAATTTGGCTTAGTGCTATTTTTGGCAGCATTGGGCCGCATAACATGTGCTAATTTGCTTCAGATTCATAACTTTAAGAGACTCTTGCCAAAACATGTTCAATAAATAAATAAATATTGACTACTGTATATCAAAAAGGAAAGGAGAAGTGGATCTGTGCCCCCAGATGGTTCACAGTTCCATTCAGGAAATATCTTCAGTTAATAGAAATGCTAAAATTATGCAACTGCTGTCCTGGAATATATTGCATTTGCTTGCATTTGCAATCATGCTTGTAGGTATTATATACTGCTTCTCAGCTGGACTTCACAAAGTGGTTTACAAAAGACTACAGTGGTACCTCGGGTTAGGAACTTAATTTGTTCTGGAGGTCCGTTCTTAACCTGAAACTGTTCTTAACCTGAAGCACCACTTTAGCTAATGGGGCCTCCTGCTGCTGCTGCGCCACCGCTGCGCAATTTCTGTTCTCATCCTGAAGCGAAGGTCTTAACCCAAGGTACTATTTCTGGGTTAGCGGAGTCTGTAACCTGAAGCATCTGTAACCTGAAGCGTATGTAACCTGAGGTACCACTGTATTACAAAAGACTATTGCAACAATGAAAAGTTCTGTCAGGATGAGATTAGGATGTACCAGGTATCCAGCTCAGCTGGCTGATTACCGGCTTGTCCCCACCCCGGCTCAGTTGAAGATATGTAAGCATAATTTGCTCATGCAAGGTGAGCCAGCTGATCTAAGGCTTGTATAATTCCAAAAAGGGGTGTGTGACAGAGCCAGGGCCTGAGAGCGGGGACTTAGGCTGGATCCTTAGCCCATTTAGCTCTATTTTAAAAACACTATTTAAAGTCTTGTTTTCCTTGCCAGGTTTAGGCCAGATACGTGGTAGCCTAGCTGCTGAATGGGGTTTCCAGTAGGTGTAATTTTAAGATGGCTTAATTTACACTGTCTTACTTTATGGCAGCTTCTTGTGCATAGGAGTGCTCCCTAAGCCCCCCCCCCCCCCGTTTTAAAATGTCATAATAAAAGGGAAGCAGAATGGTTGTTTTAGAACAAGTTGTAATTGCTTCTTCCCACCATTTGGGGCAAGATTGTCCTTCAGAAGCACCTATGGGGACAGTAGGGGGAGGGGAAATACCACTGGGAATGGATGGGGGCTGTTCCATTTCTGAAGCTCTCTCTGGGTGTACTACCCCATGCATGCAGGAAGGTACCGGGGATGAACCTGTTGGGTCTGCCCTTTCTGGAAAGCAAACCTCTGTGATATGGAGACTCTACTCAGGCTTCTAACTTGCACATAAAGCCTCCAGAAGTAGGATGTGTTCCTCTAGTCCTCTCTGTCTGGCTTATCACACCCCTCCATGGGCCGCACTCTATGCCATCCCTCTTTCACGCACTTTTGCAAGGCTTAAATGTTCTCTTGTCTTCTATTTTATTTACTTATTTATTTAAATCATTTCTATACAGCTTCAGTTTACCAAAGGAATCTCTCAGCAGTTTTACTTGCTGGAATAGAGAATGGAGGTATGTGTGTAGAAACCTCTGGCTTTGGCATGGCTGGAATGTAGTCTACCGTACAAAGGGAGGAGTCACTTCCATTTATCTGACCCTACCCATTTTTGCTTCCAGCCCCATCAGTCACTGACATGTGGCCCCCACTAAGGTTCCACACAAGTGGGCAAGTCCCTTAGCATGAAAAAGGTTCCCCATCCTTGGTGTAAAGTAACTCATTCTGGAAATTGTTTATTTATTGAACATATGTATGCACTGCCCTTCAACATATTAGAATCCTGGGAGGTGTGAAATCATAAAAGGAAAACATACAATAAAATGACAGAAAATAGAGGATGAAAGCAGCAAGCGGAACCTTAAAAACAGACTTAATTGGTAATGCATTAATTAAAATGCTCAGGTAGATGTAGATGTTTTTGCCTGGTGCCTAAATAATAGCAATGTTGGTGCCAGGCAAACCTCTTTGGGGAGGGCATTTCATAGCAGGGACATGTTTCCAAAAGCAGCCCTCTTCCTAGTTGATGTCTGGCACATCTCAGTTGAAAGAAGTATATGGAGAAGGGCTTTGGCAGATGATCTTAAAAAGGAGTCAGGTTGATATGGGAGTTGGCACTCCTTCAGGCATTTGAGTCCCAAACCATTAAAGGCTTTAAAGGTAAGGGCCAGCACTTAAAACTGGACTTAGAAGTGAATTGGCATAACGTGAGCCAAAAGGGCCGTGTCAATTAGAATTCCAGCAGCAACTGAAGCTTCTAAATCTGCAAACAATAATGCATGGCTAATTTGCACAGTGCAATCCTATGCATGCTTACATTGAATTGAGTTCCAATGGAGTTTGATGGAGTTCACACCCAAGTATGTTGCAACACAATTCAGAAATCCTGCTGTGGTTAGTGGAGATTGCTTCCAGGTAAGAGTTCACAGAATTGCAGCCATGAGCATCTTTCTAAAGTTTTGCCTCTTATATTCCTTTTCTTTGGGTTGTTGCTAGCCCCCTCTTTCTTCTCTATCTGTAATTGCCCAACAGTGATAGTCCATGTAAATTCATATATGGGATGACTGGGATGTATGTCAGTTGACCATGTCTTCTGATTTACCGAGGACAGTCTATTTTGAAGGAGTTCTCTTCTTGAAGGGCCACTGGGTCCAAGTGTGATGTAAGTTCAGATTAAAGATACAAGAACCATAAGAAGGAAGAGGAGGAGGAGCAATTAGCACCTAGATGGCAGACTTAGCAGTCACATAGGTCACCTGGTCACAGTTTCCCTTACTATCATGAGATGTATGGCATTTCTATTTAACTTGCTGTAATTATTTCTTAGTTTGCATATGTGTGCGCGCGCAAAACTATGTCCTCTTTTTTTTGGGGGGGGGTGCATAAGGAGGCACCCTAAACATGTGGAAGAAAAGAGCTCGTTAATCTAAGACATGTAGGCTATTTTCCACAGTGTGAGGTGTTGACCTTTACAACAATCCCATCTCGCATCACGATTCTCGGAATGGTAGAACTGATTGTTTTAACTTAAGGTACAATTTGACTTAGCAGCGAGTGCGGCCATTTTTCTATCTGAAAGATCTTTGCCGTTATGCTAAATAAATGGAATTTTATGTTCATTATTCAAAGAGAAAAAGTGGCTTTTTTTTCTAGCTATAGCTTTTGTTTTCACTCTCTTCCACAAAATTTGGCCATTATTGTTCTGCAGATATATATATACATGTATGAGAGGTGTGTGTGTGTGTGTGTGTGTGTGTGTGTGTGTACATAATCGCCTGGTATCGTGAGAACTTTATGGGTTTTGTGCAAAGTAGCCAAACTGATTAAAGGCAATTGGGCAAAGAAAAAAACAAAAGCCCTTTGCATTTCCAATCTAAGAACTTAATGTGCTCCCTTTGAACCCAATGGGATTTAAATACATCCAAGTAGTAAACCCTTGAAAAATGTGGTTTATGATGGAAATGCTGTGGGACTCTTTGCTGCAGTGGGCCTGTGGAGCAACAGTATATTACCTAGTCCAGCTTGCTTCCCCCCTTTATACGGATATGACATGTTAATCATGAAGTTGGGGCAATTTATGCTTGCTAATGTTTGAAATTGGAGATGGCCTTCTGGGCATTGAAAGACTGTGCTTGTGTGTGAGTGTGTGTCAGTGACATGCCAGCAATGAGTGTGAAATATTTTCTTGAATATGAGCTTTTGAGTTTTCAAGGGGCCAATTCTATAACCGATGTAAAGCATTGTTAGCACCATTAGCCCCAGTGTACATTTGGTACCAATGAACATTTTTTAAACTTAATGTGAGGAACGTAATAGTGAAAAATCTTTGCTATATTTACAATTTAAGATTGTAAATTAAAGATCAGCTACTAGATACCCAGGGCTAACGACACGTACAACCACATGCTTCCCTCAAAGACCAATCCTGAGGCAGAAGAGCCCTAAAGTGGCTTGCAAACAAGGGGCAGTGTCCAATGAAATGCTTCCAGTAGCACAAAGACTTTTAGCTGTGCAACTGAGCTTCCCTTCCCTCTCAACTCCCTATGAGCCCACCATGCATCCTCTAAATTTGTTCTAGGGTTCTCCTAACCCCCTGGAGCAGATTGGGGAAGGGTATGGTGAGTGCTTAGGAAGAGGAGAGAGAGAAGTTCCAAGCAGAAGCACTTCATTGGATATCACCAATAATATCTGAAGAACCAATTTCTACCATGCAGTCATAAGAGAGGTTGCTGTGGGTGCTTCCACCTGGATAAGTTAGGTGTGTAGCTACCAGTGACAGGGCCCTTTTGGCTGTGGTGCCTAGGGATGGGGAGAAATTTGGTTCAGTTCACATTTTATTATAGACCAACCTAATTTGCACTTCTTGAGACAGTACTAGAACCAAAATGCATCTATCCTTAAAACTTGCTCTATTCCAAACTACAATACTACAAGGAATAGCAGAGTCCATAGTCTCCTCATCTGGGCCATTTTCTTGGCTCCACACACATTTTTCAAGAGCAAAAGAAATTCCAATTCCAATGTGGTGCAGTGCTTAGAGTGCTGGACTAGAACTTAGGAGGCCTCAAATCCCCACTTGGTCATGAAACTTACTGGGTGATCTTAAGTCAGTGTCCACCTCTCAGCACTGGATTGTTGTGGGGATAAAATGGAAAGAGGGAGAATAGTGTATGTTACCTTGAGCTCCTTGGGGAAAAGATGGGATATAAATGTAACAATGAATGAATTCTTAGTATTCATCTATCATCTATCTATCTATCTATCTATCTATCTATCTATCTATCTATATCTATCATCTCTCTCTCTCTCTCTCTCTCTCTCTCTCTCTCTCTCTCATATCTATCATCTTATATAGTATTTTCCTGAATTACTCAAAGGATGTAACATATTATTTAGTTTAACAATGTTTAGAACTGTTTTGCAAAGAATGCAAAGAATTAATGTGGCATTATAGGTGAAGTATGGGTGTATGCTAAGAGATTCAGACTGTATGCATAAATAAAAAATAAGATAAATGAGCCAAAAAGCCATACAAACTAAAAAGAGAGGCATACAGATAAGTCTGGACTATAAACTAGCAGAATGAGGTGGTCGAATGTACAGTACCGCTGTAGGTGTGGGGTAGGGTTATCAGTGAAGAAATCAGGAATAGCAGATAAGCTTCTCTGACAGGCAACTTTATGAAATCCTTGTTGGTATCTTGATCATTTGCAATGGTATTTTCACACATAAGTTTCTCTCTTAAGGTTGCAGTCTCTTGAGTGCTTAGCACTAATGCGCAAAGCTAACTTTTGTTTATGATACATAATGGGTATGGGTGGCCATCACTGTTACTATCATGAGAGTATTCATTTTTTGATGTTGGCTTGAGTGAAATGGTGCAATGAGGGATGAAGTGACAGATATTAAACATGAAAATGAACGGGCTCAGAAAATGATCTGCAAATGAAAGAAGCACATGCACAAATGGAGAGGGCATATAATGCAAGGTTACACTATGGACAATTTTGCTCCCACAAAATATAAGGATGGCTACCAACCTGGATGGCTTTAAAAGAGGATTAGACAAATTTCTAAATGTGAATTGCTGCATATCAGCAGCAGCAAGAGTACTGTTGCGCCCGGATTCTGCTTACCGGCTTCCTATAGAAATCTGGTTGACTACCATGAGAACAGCATGCAGAACTAGATGGCCCTTTGGTCTAACCCAGAGGTTTTCAACCTTTTTGGGTCCACGGCTCCCTTGACCAACTACCTTTGTTCTACGGCACCCCTGTGGGCTCAGAAGCCCAGTTATGTCACCCCTTGCCTGTAGAGCTGGCAGCCTGTCTACTTTTTCAAAAACCCTCCCTTGTGGAGTGAGCCCTCAGCCTCATATTCTCTCCCTTATCTTTGGGAGTCCTCTAGGCAGGTGCAGCTGCCACGCCTGGTCTCTGAGCTGCCCCCCCACACCCCAAAGAGAGGTGCCTCCTCACACTGCCCCACAGGGGCCTGGGAAGCACCCCTTGGCCAGCCAGCCCCAGAGGCACCATTTGCCTGCGGAGCTTGTAGCCAGGGCTGCTGCAACAAACAGCTGTGCAGGCCTTTGGGAGGCAGAGACACGAGAGGGCATCAAAGGGAGGGAGGGAGGGAAGGAAGGAAGGAAGGAAGGAAGGAAGGAAGGAAGGAAGGAAGGAAGGACAGAGGCCAGGGTTGCCTGCGGCACCCCTGAGCATCATTCAAGGCACCCTAGGGTGCCACGACACACTGGTTGAAAACTACTAGTTTAACCCATTAGGGCTGTTACATTCTTATGTTAGGCAGGTATAGACCTGATCAGTAGTTTGGATGAGAAACCACTGGAAGTCCCATAAAACATCTAGATGTATATATAATGAATAAATCTCAACATTTGAAAATAAGAAAAGAGTATCACAGTCAACTTTTGAAAATTTAATGAGCTTTAATACTGATCAGCATAGAATGAGATGCTGAGGTCCCCCAAATTCTCCTATCAACCTTGACTGTTGGGCATGCTTGGCTGAAGCCTATGGGAGTGGTATTCCAACAACATCTGTGAGACTACAGGCTCTCCATCTCTGCATTAAGACAAATGATGAGGGATTTTAATTTGCCAACAGCAGAAAGAAATGTTGGAACAGAGAGTGGTCAAATCCTCAAGGGTAACACTCTTACTTGACAACTCTTGGCTATATTTTAGTATACACCGGTACTCTCTTTTTATTAGTATAACAGATTATGAGACCACAGTTTTTTTTTTCAAGTTTTGAATATTGAATAGTTTTTTGTTTTTTTTAATATACTGAGCAAATAATACTAACCATATTTTTCAGTCAATAATTAAATAATGAAACTACTCATCTAAGACATAATTATACAAAGAGAAGCCTTCTTTTCCTGCCAGCGCAGTTTATAAGTGACTGCACACACTTGCTTAGATTACTTTATCTATACATCAGATTGACCAGATCTCCAGCTTCAGTTTCAAAGACCTGTCGTGTCTGAATAGCAACAAAGAGGAAGAAGTCCTTTTAAAGAATCATTTCTTTTAACTAAGAAAAAGATCCTCAAACTGTGAAGCCAGTAAATGCTATAAAATGAAGGCCCCTTGGCTCTTGCTCCCCCCCTCCCCTGCCCCTCCCCAAAAGCATTTTATAAGCTCAAGTTGTAGACAAGAAAGGTGATTTGAGTAGCAACACAAAGCTCTCTCCTGAACGTGGCGAGCACATCTGACCCTCAGTTGCTCTGATGCTGCCCATATTTGGTGGTCTTTAATTTGGCATTACATACACTGTGCTTGTCTGCAGCTCCTATGATTCAAAATTCTCCATGGGGTCTAATGTACAAGGCCTGGCCTGTTTTCATTGGGTTTCCTGAGCTCTCCTTCATTCTCCCCAGTGTCGCAATACAAAGACACTTTTGTCAGCCGAGGTTGGACTCTCCTCAAAATCCAAGCACTTTCAGGAAAGGACTTGGAAGTCTATCTTCTCAGTTTCCATACCCCTTTGCCCTCTGCTCTGGCATTTCAGTTTGATTGGTTGTAGAGACCTTTCTCTTTCTTCCTTTCTCTTACTTCAAGTTAAGTTGATCAGTCTGCTTTGGAATCTATCATTCTTTTAAAAGTGTATCAGTAATCAACCAACTTCTTTTTTTCCTGTAGTAGTGCACATTTGAAAAGTCTTTTACCTCCTTATTTCACTGGCATAAGGTCTAGGACAAAAAGCCATGATAGGAATGTCAACCAATTATTATTATATTTTATGTTCATGGCCACAAGTTTAGTAAGAAATTTAATCCCTCCTGGGGGGAATGAAAAAAAAGAAGCTGGCAGAAAACCTTCCATTTGTCTTGGCAGCTTTAAAGCACCTGCAATTCGATATACTGTACTTGAACATGTAATGTGCTAATGTTTTAGAAGAGGGTGGCTTTGTATTAATAAAGCGTGCTATATATATATAAAAAAAGATCACACATTGCTATAAAAACGACCAGTTCTGTGAACTTGCAGCTTATTCAGAGCCATAATGATGGAGTGGAATGTAGAAGTTTAATATTGGAAAATATATTTGGTTTGATGTGTAGAGGATGCCAGGAAATACTCCTGTTTATGTAGCTATACAGCTGTTTAAAAATTAAAAACAGAGAAGAAAATATTAATAATCAAACAAGGAAATGTTAGCTGCTATTTTTGAATCCATTTTTGTGCCGATATAGGGCAGCCAATATAGGGCAACCACTCTGGGGCATGCTAGGATGACTTGAGAGAATCACAAGTGTGTTTGCCGGAATAAGCTAATTGTTGTTGTTGTTTAGTCGTTTAGTCGTGTCCGACTCTTCGTGACCCCATGGACCAGAGCATGCCAGACACTTCTGTCTTCCACTGCCTCCCACAGTTTGGTCAGACTAAGCTAATACAGTACAGTAATGTAAGGATTCTGACATCCTGGGTGTGCCTCCCATGACAGCACATAGATCTGTTGTATCTTGGTATTGGGCATGACTGATCTAATCCATAAGCTCCCACTATCCCTATCTAGTGAGTGACCATCTATTTTTTTCTGGCAACTGTCCCAGTTAATAACTTTCCCTATTTTGTCTCTATGTTGCTTTCTGGGGATATATTGTTACAATTTTGTTAGGGTGAGTTGCTAACATAGTTATTATTCAGGATCTAGCTCCTATTCTGAGATCTCTGAAAATCTCTGATTAAGGCAGCAATCCTAAATATACTTACAATAAGGATTGAACCCTATTGAGCATAAAATAACTGATTTCCAAGTAAACAGGTATAGGATTGTGCTCTGTGCTGTGTGTGCCTTGTATATTAAAATTAGCTACAGAGGTCATTCTTAAGTGCCAGCTAGGTTGGTGAGAGCAAGGGGATAGGGCCTTTTCAGTGGTGGCTGCATGGTTGTTGAACTCGCTTCCCGCAGAACTATGCATGGCCCATTCAATACAAACCTTTGAATGTCCTTTGAGAGCTCATTTGTTCCAGACTGCATTTCTTTCACAATGTTTGTATGGTGCTAATTCCTGAGACTATGTGCTTCCTTACAATACTGTGTTTTATGGTTTGACCATTCAAATATATCTTAATTGATCCCCTCTCATTGTTGTATGTCACCTTGTTAGAGCTATGCCCTTGAAGGAAGTATATAAAAACTTTAAATAAATAAATAACTGTGCATAAAAGTAAATACACCTGTATGAACACTGAGGTGTTATGTAGTAGGATATGTAATTTGCAGTTTCACAGAAACATGAGGCTTATTTTGAATGGTTGACAAAAGAGTTTAGAGAAGTTCAGGATGGTTCATTATTGCAATAACGAATGCAGAGAGAGAGGAGGACTTTCAGGGAATTAAAGGCAAAGGCCCTTAGACAGAGATCCTTGGAGTGAGGATAGGGATATTACAAATGAGTAGGGATGTGGGAGAAATTAGTTTCTGTTTGTATTTAAAGACAAACTTTGCACCTTCTGAAACAGATGTGAACTGAAACAGTCAACCTTCAATATTCACTCTTCTCTGAAGGGAAGTAATGTGTACAGACATCACATATTACTGTAAAGTGTTCATTTCATGCATATATTAATAAAAATAACATACAAAAATGCATGATATTGAAAGAAAATTGCACATAAAATATGTATGTTGGGATAAATGTACATTAAAATGCTGTTTCATTTTCATGAGAACCTTTTTATTATAAAAAGTTGAAATGTGAAGAAATGAATATAAGATTGGTAAACAGAGAAACTGAGAGAAATTGAGAGATTTGCCCATCCTTGCAAATGAGCTCCTATTTTTACCTGTGAAGTGTCAGTGGTTATGCTAATCACACTCAATGGAGAGGTGTTGCCAAAATACCACCTTTATAGGATCCCCATGGAACTTTTCATGTGTTTCTGCTCTAGACATGTAATGTGTGTTCTGGGATGTGAAACATGTCTCCATTTTTAATTCAGAAAAAAACAAACAAAATGCCTCCACTATCCATTGTTTGAGAATAACACTTGCTACTGTTTTTAATCTTTTGGACATCTTCACTATAACTTAATTGTAAATGTAGCAGAAGGCATGTTCAGTAAATACGTGGTTTGCTATTTTGCGCCTACTTGCCAGTGACTTTTAATAGTTTGAAATATTTTTTACATATGAGAAACAGGAGATTATTTTGGTTGCTGCCACAATACAATCTTAGTGTTTTAATTCATAATATATTGTCAAGGGTGATAATAAACATTGCTAGACTTTGGATTGTCAGCTTTATTTCTTTTACTCTCTCTTTTTTAATGCACAAGATCAACATTCAGTGAAAGCAGTTTATTTTCCCATTTAATATGTTTTTCTTTTTTTTTACTTGCGACATTTGCATCTGCTGTTTGCTTGTTAACAGTGTTAGAACAATAAATGCAGAATATGTTCAGTTTTTCCATTTCTCCCCTTTAGATTTGCTACAAAATCTAAAGGGGTGTCTGGGGTGGGTGGGTGGGTGTGTGGAGAGAGAGAGAGAGAGAGAGAGAGAGAGAGAGAGAGAGAGAATTTGTTTAATGCAGTTCTGTCCTCTGTGAGTAATCCAAATGAACCATTGTTTTGCATTTACAAAAGGTTTGACAAAGTATAAGGAAAGATATAAATTGAACCCCAGAGATGGAAGCATTTGGCATCTGTTAAAACATAACATATGAAATGATATGTCCATTGAAGAATCCAGCAGAAAATATTATTTGAAACCAGGCTAGTTTTATTAGAAATAAAGCTTACTTTTGAAAGCAGCTTCTATTTGGCCTCCTCCACATTGCACCCTTTTTGTTGAAATAGGGTTTTCTCAGCGGCATACATACCCTATACCAAAGTAACTGAATTTATATATTGTTGTAAATGTTTGAGAATTGGATTCTTGAGTTTTGAAATGAAATGACTACAGTTAACTGTATTAAGTGTAGCCTTGAATTTGACAGAAAATAACAAAAGCACTTATGACAACCTCTGCAAATGCTTAAATACTTTAGTTGTGATTGTAAGCAATAAATTGTATTATAAGAAGGCAGCCTCTAGCAGATACATTCCTAGGGGACAGCCTGAGCTTTGGGGACATTAAAAAACATCTTACAGTAATGAAATTCTGCACCATTTTGATTTAATAGATAGTTCTTTAAAGAACATGCAAACTAATTCTAAACCACACTGTATATACATGTACATGCTCTCTTATATAATGTATAAAATTGCTTGTAGAAACTATTTAACTTTAATGGGGCATTTCTTGAGGGTATAATAGGTAAGGTAACAGCTTTAATTATGATTTATACAGCAGAGAGCTAATATATTCTGCTAAATTAGGTAACTGTTGGTGGGTAGTGTACTTTTAAAAAAGTAATTAAGGGCCTGATCCTGAAACCGTTTAATCAGAGAAGGAGTCCTTATTGGTGGAATGAATTTTAGCAGGGCTACTCACATGAATAAGAACTCCTGAGCGATCAGTTTTAAATAATTCAGTTAAATATTTTTCTTTTAGTCTTCTTTCTAAGGAAAGGTTTATGGCACATATACCCCACTCTCTAATCCTTGAAAATACAATGTATTCTGCCAAACATCCTGGTAGTCATCCATCGAGTTTATGATGATCTTCTTCATTGCGGCCAGATGATCAGGTTGTAATTCTTGTCTTTAGGCTTCAAAATTCCCAGGTTCTGCTTAGAACTCTCATATCAAAGAAGAAGAAGAGTTTGGATTTGATATCCCGCCTTTCACTCCCTTTTAAGGAGTCTCAAAGCGGCTAACATTCTCCTTTCCCTTCCTCCCCCACAACAAACACTCTGTGAGGTGAGTGGGGCTGAGAGACTTCACAGAAGTGTGACTAGCCCAAGGTCACCCAGCAGCTGCATGTGGAGGAGCGGAGACGCGAACCCGGTTCCCCAGATTACGAGACTACCGCTCTTAACCACTACACCACACTGGCTCTCGCCTTGCCTTAATCTCTCATAGTAGCACCATATACTATTTCACCTTAGCAAAGCGTCTTCAGAGGAGAACAGCTACCTTCTCAATGACACAGTGTCCATCAGATGCACACCCAGACTAGGGTATAATCAGCATTAGTCTGAAGGGAGCTGCTTTACCTACCCTTAGAGTTTCTCCAACAGGAGAACAGGAACCCTTATTAGATATTTTAACAGTATGGGTCATTACGTTATATGTTCCTGTTGTATGCTTAGATTGTATAGTTGTGTTTGTCACCTTGTTAGGAAATCTTTCTTAAAGATGAGATATGCATATGCTAAATACACATTCATCGATAACTGGAAACACTGCACAACTAAGGCAGCTTTCAATAATAATAATAATAATAATAATAATAATAATAATAATAATAATAATAATTTTATACCGCCTTTCATCCAAGGCTCACAGAGTGGTTTAAAATTCAAAACACAAAAAATACATAACATAAAGCAAACAAAAACACCCCACCACTTTAAAAGGTCATAGATTGTTTAATTAGCCAAAGGCCTTGGAAGGTACCAGGCGAGCCTCCCTGGGGAGAGCATTCCACAAGTGGGGAGCCACCTCGGAAAAAGCCCATTCTTGTGTTGCCACCCTCTGGACCTCTAGTGGAGAGGGCACACGAAGAAGGGTCTCAGATGGTGAGCACAGATTCCAGGTTGGTTCATATGAGAAGAGGTGGTTCTTGAGATATTAGTGCTGATATTAATGTTTACACATTAGCTCGGGAGTGGGTATGGTGAGTGTAGTGTCACTGAGGGGTTAGCTCCATGTGTTTCTTCTCATCATGAGCTTAAATGGAACACCTGAAGATGGTCTTCTCGATGTGTCCTCTAGTCCCCCACCTATTTTTTTAAGGGATAAGAACTGAACAGTTTGGTTCTACTCCATTTTGGCCTAAGCTGTGGGTAAAAGCCTCAGCGCCTAGGGCTTGCCGATTGAAAGGTCGGCGGTTCGAATCCCCGCGGCGGGGTGCGCTCCCGTTGTTCGGTCCCAGCGCCTGCCAACCTAGCAGTTCGAAAGCACTCCCGGGTGCAAGTAGATAAATAGGGACTGCTTACTAGCAGGAAGGTAAACGGCGTTTCTGTGTGCGGCTCTGGCTCGCCAGAGCAGCGATGTCACGCTGGCCACGTGACCCGGAAGTGTCTCTGGACAGCGCTGGCCCCCGGCCTCTTGAGTGAGATGGGCGCACAAGCCTAGAGTCTGTCAAGACTGGCCCGTAAGGGCAGGGGTACCTTTACCTTTACCTTATAGAGTTTTCATACCAGACATGATCAGGGATAGCTATCATGGTGGCTTCCAGATGTGTTGGGCTCCATCTCCACTCATCTCCAGCAAATATGGCCAATGGTCAGGAATGATGGGAGTTGCAGTCCAAGACAACATCTGGAGTGCATCATGTTAGACTCCTGCATTGCACATATTGCATTGCACTCATCACTGGAAGAGCATCCATTACCCTGGAAAGTATTTGAAAATTTGTCGCACTGAAAAGTAGTCCTAGTGTTTGTTTGGCTGTATTTCTGTTTTACCTCAAATGAATGTAACCACAATTACAAGGACCTTGTGACATTTCTCTGTGGAACTGATTATGTAAACTCACCCTCAGACTAAACAGGAAGAAGATAATGGGTTATCAGATGATCTTGAGTCAAGCCGCTTTTCATTATTACTTTTATTTTTTAAAAGTCATACAACATGATGAGTCATGCTTTGGACACTTTTGAATAATTCTTATCAATATGTGAGAATGGAATGAAAAAGAAGGTCCTCTTGGCAGGATGAGGTAACTGGTTTACTATGAAGGTATATACTGGAAGGTGACCCTTTGTGAGGATATACCTTTAAATTTCTCAATTAAATGGGACTCTTCACAACTGTGATTTCTCTACTCACTTGCTCACTGTTTATTCTGCTGACCGAGACCAAGCAGGTATGGAAAACTCACCAAGATTGAGTATATACATATTGCTCTTTGCCTTAGGATGTGGTAAATAATTTATTCTTAAACTGGAAAAACATGGATTTTTTTTTTACATGTAATCACAAAGAATGCCCTCTTTGACTTGATCCTCATTTGCAATCATGTCCTTTCCAAGAGAAAAGTCTATTACTTATGTGGGATATAGGGGCAGGGAAGTGTTTAATTAACTATGGAAAATGTACCTGCAATGGAAATTGTGAGTTTTCTTAGCCTTTCCATTTAAAGTGCCTGAAAAACAAGGGTGAGTAAGCCAAACCTCCTCTTAAAAAATGTTTGTGTAATCTGTGTATGTGTGCACATGTATGCATATATATGTGTACCTAGACTTTTAGGTCTCTCTCCATTACTCTTCAAAAGCCACACAAATGACTGGATGAACAAATACATAAATAATTCTGATTTATTCAAGAGTCTCATCTATTACACAGACATCACTATGGAATGTGCTTTTCCTCCTACAAAATGAGCATGTTGGATCTTTAGTTTTTTACTCAAAATTAAAACTAATACGTCAAAGTTTTTGAGCCAGTTTTAGGTTAGTTCACCTGCTTACTTCGCTAAAGTTCTCTTTCTGTATTGGAGATGTGGGCACATGGTGATATGGGTTGATGAAATGTGAGCTTTCTACTTGTGCTGAAGATGCTGTGTACCGTAATTTATTTGCCATGTGCCCATCTTTCCTTATACCTATCATAATCATCCCACTTCAGTGAACTTTTCAGTGCTATAGTAAATTTGGATTGAATTGCAAATAGCAAATCAATTCCAGGATTACCAGTCCGACACAAGCAGTTCAGTCTGTGTTTGCCAAGTATATGTTGATTTGGCTGTGTGGCTATGCTCTAGGAGACAGAAGCACAGGTCAGCCCTAACACTGTTCTTTTTAGAAAGCAATCCCTGGTTATAACAGCAAAAAATGCTATTTGTAGTGTCCTATGGAAAAATGCCCAGAATTTGCTGGAAATAAACAAAATGAATCAAGGGGGGGACGGGACGGGCCATGATCAAAGCAACATTTCTGAGTTGCTTGAAACCTAGGCAGTAAAATGTTTGAGCCAGCCATGTGGAGTTATATGAGTTTTACACAACATTGCTGTTGACTTACTGTCAATAAAGCTTAAATACTAACAACAGTAAATGCAGAAATGTAAAGTGCATATGTACACAATTTGTCACATTCAACATATCTGGTCAAACATATCTGGTCCAGTGCAAAATTGAATTAAAATGTGCACCTTCTTGTAGACACTTTTGCCGTTCCATTTAGGAGGGCATGTTGACTTGAACATAGTTGAGCCACAGCCTTCTACATTGTTCCCCTTCTTCTCATTTATTAACAGCATAAGTGACTGATCCTCCTCCTCAGTGCAAACTTGGCCTTGCTGAGAAGTCCTGTTGAAGAGGCAAGGGGCAGGGAATGGAGGCATGACTGTCATGCATTGCTTGCGGGGCTCTAATCGCATGGCAGCATAACCATTGTGTTGGCATGTAGCTTGTGCTGAATACCTTCAAAGCAGGGAAGGGCAGGGGGTAGCTTAAAGCACAGAAGAGACACATGTGCTTCCCATGGGCATCTGGTTGGTGACTGTGAGAACAGGAAGCTTGATTAGAAGGGCCTGATCCATTATGTTCTTAGGACATTCAGGACTCTTTTCCTGTCCAAGCTGCTCCAGTTTTCATATTTTCCTTTATCTAGTCTTGTAGCCCTAGGTGAGAAATGGCATGGGGAGGCAGTTTGTGGAGAGTAGGGGTGTTGTGGACTGGGGTCACATGGGGTTGAATACCCATTACTATTTCTGCAGCAGGATCTCTGCAGTGTTCCTGTCTCCAGCATCATAGAGTCACCCAATCAGCATGAAAGGGGCGCCTTTTAGCCACCGTGTGATTCAAAGCTAAGCATTTTGGAGTACTGAAAACACAAGGTGCTTCAATTTCAAGAGAATGGTGTGCACGTTCTGTTACTTACAATGGAACTTCTCAGAAAACACAACTTAAGCCACTCCAATGGGAGATGCTGGAGCTCTTTAAATCATTTGCTCAGGGCATGTATATAGAAAATAGTAGATCTAGGTGAAAGGCAGTACTGTACATTGAGATGAGTAGCAATCATTGCAATGCAGCTCCAATTATTATTATTGTATAAATATAAAATTATTGTATAGTCATAGAAGATTGTATAATCTTAGAAGGGGCATAGCTGTGAAGGGCAGTACTATAACTAGCATGAAGGGATCCTTCTGAATTTGCCACTACACTATGGTGAGCAGGTGAAGATGGTTTAGCCCACCTATCCTTTCTACATTTTAACCACCAGTTTTTATATAATAATTAAATAGCCACACAATTATAACATGTGGGGAAGTGGCTATTCTCATTTTAGCTCTGAACATCCAGAGACATCTAGCTGGCTAGGTTTGCACTCAAATGGACCTTTGCACCTTTCTCTGTTCCCGGAAAGCAGTCCATATGTTCTTGTGAATCCAGACAACCCACCTCTTCACAGTTACCTACAATGGATGCAGAGGATCTTAGAGCAGGAAGGAGCCACAAAAGTCATATAGTCCAATCTCCTTCTAGTGCAGGAAATCCATTACTACAGCATAGGTGGTCATCTAGCCTTTGATTAAAAACCTCTAGCGAAGGAGAACCCACCATCTTCTGAGGTAGTCTACTTCCCTCTTGAGCACTTCATATCACCAGGAAATTCTTCTGAATATTTATTTAACCCCCCCCTCTGTGTGTGTGTGTGTAATTTGAACCCATTCAGAGGAGGCTGCTCCCTTAGGACTAATGGGGTGCGGTTCCACCAACCTCTGTTCACCAACCCTAAGTCAGTACCCGCCTACCTGCCTTCCTCCAGTCCAGGGGGGTAGTCTTGGTCAGCTTATTCCTCCTTAATCTCAGTGTTGCCATTGTAGAACTCTGCAGGCAGGAGCTGGAGGACAAAACTAGAATTACTTGTCTCTGCCTATCACTGGCTTTGGCTCCATCTGCTGTGGATCTCCCTCTTTAGTGCCATGTGAAGCTGGTAGTAGGCTAGGCCCCATTTCAATAATCTTTACCAAAGGGTCACCCTTAGCCTCTATCAAGGGAACTCAGAAATCCTCCTCAAAACTGTAGGCCCATGCCAATTGCCCCCCCCCCCGGTCTGACTTGTCCATAGCTGTCAACTTTTCCCTTTTCTTGCGAGGAATCCTATTCGGAATAAGGGAATTTCCCTTTAAAAAAGGGAAACGTTGACAGCTATGGGCTTGTCCCCGCTTTCTGCCCCACTAGTCCAAACAGACATCAGCCCCTCTGAACCCATTGATTTGGGTCCTACCCTCTGACTCAACAGAAAGTAAATTTGGTACATAGTCTGTGTGACAGCCCTGCTATATTGTCTCTTCTTTACTAAACATGCCCAACTCCTTCAGTCTTGTCTCATAAAATTTTGTCTCCAGAATCCTCACTATTTTTGTTGCTCTTCCTTGGATACACTCCACTTTGTTGGTGTCATTATTAAACTGTGGTACCCAGAAATGGGCACAGTACTCACACTCACAAAAGGGAGCACTTCATAATTGGGACATCATAGCTGAAAAGGCTCTCTCACTGGTTTCCAGCTACAGATAGGTAGCCATGTTGGTCTGCCATAGTCAAAACAAAATTTTTTTTTCCTTCCAGTAGCACCTTAAAGACCAACTAAGTACTTAGTTACTTACTTAGTTGGTCTTTAAGGTGCTACTGGAAGGAAAAAAATTTTTTGGTTTCCAGCTACGTATTTCAGGGTCATTTGAAGATGGGCCTCTGAGATATGTGAATTCCAGTGCAAAACTGAGCTGATCCATACATCCTGGACTAATGTGCTGATGAGAATGTAGTTACACTTTAGATTTCACACTTCTCCACATTATGCAATGGAGTTCTTGGCTCAAACACACACACACACACACACACACACACACCACAATGCATTTAAAAAATGTGTTTTTTGAGATAAAATGCATTCAAAAAGCGTATCCAGGGCATAGGAATATAAGTAAATTTTTCTAATTGATCCTGGGGACAGGAGACGGTGGAGAATGGTTGTTCACCATATCCATATTAATTTGAGTTAAACTATGGGATTCATCACCACAATCAAATACAATACACATTATTTGAATATGTATGGTACTTCCTTTTGCCTGCCTAAATCGAAAACCTTTTCATTTCACTCAATAATCCTAGGTTCTAATATTATAAGAAGGATAAAAGGACAAAAGTGTGCCTTTGTGCTAAATACATAAAACTATGACATCAAACACAAACCATAAGACTCTGACTTCCTTGACATCATAAAAAATCCTTTTGCATATATGTTTTAAGAAACCCAGTACAGGAACTCACACTATTTTTGCCTCCTAAAGTAAGTTATTTCTCCATTGGCTTGTAGGGGATCAACTCATTTCTAAAATGGTCTATGATTTCTTCTGAGAAGTGATTCCCTGTCTTTTGCAACAGGAAATCATTTATACATTAGGTTTATAAGAAGGAAGATCACGTAATCTCTGTAAGTGGTGGAGCGATGAACTGGCTAGGATGTGGCTCATTGTATGTGGGGCCTCTAATGTCTTGCTCAAATCACTAACTAGGGTCCCCCCCCCTTGTATGACTTTCAGAAGGAGATACGCAGATGTGAAAGGGTCAACCCAGCAAATGGAGGCTGGGATAATTTCCCTCCAAGGAAGCAGAATGAGATGGTGAAAAGTCTGTGCTACCTTTTGATCTTCTTTAACTTCTAGCAGAAATAATATACTCAATATTTTTCCTACCACCACTTTGCATATAATTGTCGTGTATTTCTGAGTAGTAGCAAAATGGGCCTCTTGACCTCACAAGAAGAGCTGTTACTCTACATTTAACAAAAAATGAGGCATTATGTATTAGCCTACATGTTTTGCAATAGCTCCAGCCATTTAGTAGCTACAGACCAATTTAAGGCATGCCCGGAGGCAAGCAAAATTGCACAAAATGGCAGCTAATTTATAGAAAGGAGACTGAGAGAGGAAATATTTGGAGGTCTAGTCCTTGGAGCCATCTGATTCGTATTATTGACTCATTTAGAAAACAGAAAGTGAGCAGAGACAACTTTTTAAGGAGTTTGGTTTCACGCAAATGACTTGCAATTGCAGCCCATTATTTTTATACCTAGACTTCATTAGTCATATCCCCCCCACCCCACCCCCGTCAAAGCTTCAACCCATGTCAAATGTTTTCAGAAAACACACCAGGACAGGTATGGAACTCATCAGCTTTGGTCAAAGGTCGGCCTCATTAAGGAGTCAAAATGAAAACTTTCAGTGTCTCCAACACATTGCCTAGACTTTTCTGCCCCCACTTTTGAAAACCATGGCCCGCTAAGCACCTCCTGCTCCCCAGACATTCAAATGCGATCAAGATGACAGGGTGAGCAAATGAATAGGATTCTTAACTGGCTGGACTTTATAATGAGGGAATGATTGAAACAACCAAAAACCTGTTTGCTATGTCTGTAGCACCATTTCCTGTAGTGAGATATAACTTCTCAAGACAATACTATTAAGGCTTCTATGGTTTGTTTTTTTTTAAAAATCAACATTAGGGTCTGTGACTGCAGCTGGCAAACAAAATACTGTAAATAGCAGGGTGCTGACTAGGTAAATAAGGCAGACTCTGATACACAGAACATTTCCTTGGCTTGCCTTGTCTCTTCCTGGGAGGTCAGTGTCTTTCAGTGAGATAGGGAAGTTGATGCACAGGAGTTGTTAGCAACTGGTTATCACGCTGTGCTGTGACAGATGTGTTTTGAGGAATGTGGAGGCCCTGAGATAAGAATAACAAAAGGCCATTCACTGAAGAGGTGCAGTTACACAGGCGAAGCATGAAGCTGGAAGATAGAAAGTGACAACAAACCATATCTATGGTAGCTGGGTTTGTACAGCATGGCTCTCCTAAATTTTATAAATAAATCTGCGGATGATATTGCTACGCCTGCCAATATTTCACAGGAGAAACTATGGACATACTTGTCTTCCTGCTGCAAGGATCCATTGCTGCTCGAGTTCTCCCACATTTCTTCCATTCCTGAAGACTTAGTCTGTCTGTTATAATCACTTGCATTGCAATAATGTTCTGCACTGATTTTAGAAAACCAAGAAGGCATCTATTATTTGGGTTAAAAATATACAAGAAAAACACACACTAAGGGCTGGCTGGATGAGTTTATATGTGATTTATGTGGTCATTTTTGTACATTCCATCCCATTTCCACATTAATCTGCAAAATTTTAAAGCTGTGTATGAACATTTTGCATTTAAATACATATTTTGAATGTATTTTCTCTCAAAATACACATTTTAAAATGTGTGTGTTTGTGTATTTCTATCTATTTATCTGAGAACTACATTGCAGTTATCAAAGGATAATTGCTTTCTCATCAGCACATTAGTCTAGGTGCAGATCAAGTCAGCTCATCTTGGAATTCACAAAGGTCAGAGGCCCATCTCCATGTGTCTCTGCATTAAGCAGCTGAAAACTACTGAGAGGATCCTTTCAACTATGATACCCCATTGAAGAAGTGCTCTCCTTTGGGAGGCTTGCCTGGCTGGTGCTTCCTTCTAAATCATTTTGGTACCAGGCAAAACTCTCTTTATTTTCCCAGGTCTTCTTTAAACTTCTCTAATTTTAGCTGAGATTAATATTAACTGCTGCTGTGTGTTTAATTCTGCTGTATAATAATTGCTTTACACTAGGTATTGTTGCTATTTTGCTTTCATTTTTTGTTGTTGCTTTGATTGTATTCATTGGGACATAGGAAGCCGACTCATAGCATTGGCCCATCTAGTTCAGTAACTGTACACTAACTGGAAATGGCTATCCAGCTTTTCATTCTGAAGTCCTTCCCAGCCATAACTTGAGATGATAGTGTCATGTCCACATCTTACATTTGAAGCACTGTTATGTCACTGTTACATTTGAAGCACTGTTATGTCACTGTTAAGTCCCCCTCCCTCCATCCAAGAGACGTATCCTAAGTAAATTGAATGGTGTATCCAAACTGCACTGATTTCAGTGGAACACATACCTTGATGGCCACATGTTCCACTGAAAAGAAGGCACTGCAGGCTTAACATTTGATGTACTACAAACTGATATATTTTTTTAGATCCACATGTGTATAAACATTATTCATAAGTAGTTACTGGTTTTGGGTTTTGTGGTTACAAGTGTACCTTTACTTCCTTTTGTTTTCTATCTGTGGAAAGTCTGTTATTTTCTACAGCAGGTGGCACAATTTGTGGAGAATTTGGTTTTTTCATGCGTTTATCAACCTTCAGAACTCCAATCTTTGGCTTGATGTTGCCTGACTTATTGGGGAAGGAATTGCCAAACATGCCTTGGTTGAGCACTGTGCAGGGGGAAGGAAAATTGTGCAGTCACTAGCAGTATAAACATACTAAATTATCTTACGCTGCCTCTGACTATGCAAAATTACTTAAATAATGGAAACAGAGTCCAGAGGGAAAGTCCTGTTAATTTGTATAAGTCCTGATAATTTGTATAAAGTTCTGATAGTGTGTATAATTTGAGGAGGAAGGAGTAGAGAGGTTTTGTCTTCCTTAGTTCAGGCCTTGTACACAGCAGGAAGACATTCAACCAAATAGGCAGAAAGAACTCCCTCAGAACTACACAACCAATCAGAGCACACACTACTTCAATAAAGATCACGCCACTCTGCCTGGTTGCTAAGCAATACCTGCACTCCCACCCCCAGTAGCTAACTAATGCTGAGATCAGAATTAACCCCTTAAATTCCAACTGAATGATTCCTGCTGTTACACTTCCAACAGGGAATTGGTTCATTTATCTACCCTGCCACTGTTTACTCTGACTAGCAGTCTCTGTTCTATATCCCAGACAGAGGCCTTTCTCAGCCCTTTTATCTGAGGCTCCTTTTCCAACTGCAGATGCAGAGGCTCAATCTGGGGTTTTGTATGCAAGCTAGGCGTGTCCTCAAGCATTGACCTATAGATACCTTACCTGTTGGCTCTAACTGCATGGATAATTGGTTGAAATAGTAACATAGCCCTGGAAAAGCAGATGAGAGGAGTGTATGGTGCAGGTCAATAACTGCTGTCCCGCAAAACCATATTCAGCCCAGTGGACTAGTACTGTCTGGCATCTCAATCATTAAACCCAGTTTCTAAAGAAGAATGTGAGCGAACAACATCTGTGGCAATGGGGCCTGGCTGCAGACATTCTCGAAGGGTGGGGACTTGGCCTGCCACCCTCCCTTCCCACCCATTTGCAGTGTAACCCTTTGGCAAAAGTAGTTGCCGAACAAGGGAAGGATAGCCACAGGCAGCTCATTACAAGGCTAAAGCTAGCCACATGGTGCCGCATGAGATATGTTTAAGGAGTGATCACATGTGTTCTAGCTCCACGGTCGGAGGTAGCATGCTTCTGAATGCCAATTGCTGAGAATTGTAACTGGGGAGTGTGCTGTTGTGCTTAGATCCTGCTTGCAGGCTTCCCATAGGCATCCTTTTTATGTACATCCATCTTGTGGGGACTTGGAATGTGGATGCTGCAGTCGGGGAGGTCTTTTGATTTTAAAAAATGTGATAAGGGAGGAGGCAGTCTCTAAGGTATTCAGGAATTACTCACTGAAAAGTTGGCAGTCCAATTTGTCACCGAGGTTCGTGCCACAAATTGATCTCCTCTTCCTCCACGGACCTAAACTTAGGATTTATCGCAGCCCTGAATAATCATAAATAATTATAATGAAATCTTTTCATGATGCTCATGTCATTATCTTCAAAGATAACATGGCATTTACTTTGTTGGGGGTCATGCCCTCCCTACCCTCACCTTTGCCAGGCTGTTCAGCAGCATCTGATAAACCAGAAGCATCCTGATTGTGAATCTGTGATTGATGTACTTGGCCTAGAACTTCCCTCCTCCCCATTCAGGAAACAGGAGGGCTGGAGAGATAGCGCTCAGTTTTCTTTCACAGTCCCTGTTTCCTAACTCTAATCACCTTCTGCTGTGGGAAAAGAGATGAGATGCGGCCTTAAAAACAGATCATTGTCCGCCTCCTAGATTAATGCAGAGAAAGCAGTATTGTCTGTTGAATGGATAAACCTTCCTGCCGTCACTCAAAACCTATATTCAACGCTACTTCATTTCTAAGAGGCTTATCTTCTTTGAATAGACCCTTGCAGCTCAAGTAAGAGGCGATGTAATGAAGCGTGTTTTTTTTCTTAAGTGAGAAACCTGCTGCAAAGAAGGGGTGAAGTCTGTGCAGCTGTTCGAAAGGGCCTTTGCAGACTCTCGAAATACTTGTCATTTATCTGGTCTTGCATGACATCAAATGAGAGAAGATCAAGTTCAAAATCTGCCAGGGCGGCTTTTGAAGGGGCTTCTTCATCTGTTAATTAAATAATGCTTATTAACGTGCAGTTTAATGTGGCCTGGCCTCTCCTTGTACAGCAGGGTTCAGCGATGAAAATAACACTGCATTTGGTTCACTCGTTTTCAGTTATTAATAATTAGCTTTCACGGATTTTGGTGGTTCTGAATTGCAGGCTTGCTGTTCAGGCTTTCATATGTGGCTCAATGAATGAATAAGCAAGGCAGCAATGAATGAATAAGCAAGACAGGTGTTAGCGTTGCCAGGCACAAAATATGGATTGGCACCCTGAATTCATATTAGAATAAATCTCTTAATATTTACATTGGTAATTCATTCAGTGCTTTGTCATAAAACTTCCTCTTATGAAACGTGTGGGGAAACATGTCAATCCTCCTTGCTCTGCCCCTTGTAAATAATTTCCTGTTTCCTTGGCTTTTCTAAGAGATGTTCCTAAATTACTCTTCTGGCAAAAATTAGCAGTCTTGTGGCACCTTAACAACAAATGAATTTACGGCAGCAACTGGTTTGTGGGCCAGAGCCTTCTTTATTAGATGCATGAAACAGCTCTCATGAAAACTTCTGCCACAATGTATTTATTAGCTTTTAAGGTGCCACAAGGCTCTGTTGTTTTTGCAAAAATATACTTAGATTCTTGATATTGTTTTGGTAACCAATGAGATATTGTATGTGAGATTCAGATCCTGACATCAGTCATGATTCTCTGAATCCATGTGAATATTTGTGGAAATAACAAATGCAAATTCTTAGACCTAAGCAGGGACTTGCAGATTTGTTTCTGGATGGTGAAAACAATGAAAGTTGTGAGAACTTTTGTAATTCATATGTCTCCTGCCTGTATGTACCATATATGTGCTCAGAATATGTGGATGGGGTGGTGTCTTGATTATACAGATGTAGTACTTAGTGAGAGGCTGGTCAAGTCTATTCAACATTGACATGATATGTATGATCTTCCTTGGAAGCTTCTGTAAAAGCTCATGATTTTCTGAGAGTTTTCTCCTAGCTCCTAATGTTGGCCCATGCACACTAATGATGCTTCATGCACTGTATTGTATTGCCCCTGGGATTTGTAATTTCCAGCACCAGCCACTAAGGAATCCTAGCACCCCAAACAAAGGCACCCAGGAATAAGTGAAAGTTTCAGATCTCCTAAGGGAGGGATCAAACACATGTTTGCAAGAAACAGTTCCGAGAATTAACTCGAACCGAGAAGATCCCTAACAAAACTTAGTTAAGTGGTCTGGTCACATAGTTCACAACAACCAATGAGAAGGTCATCCAGAGCCAGTAGTTACCATTAATTATCTTTTGTGTATGTGTCTTACAAATCAGGTGGCTTTGTAGATCATGTAGGTTTACAGAGATCAGTGAGAGCTTCTTGAAGTGTAAGGAGCATCCTGGCCAGCCTGAGTGCTGACTACACATCTGTGGAATGTTCTTTTAACATTCCAAGCTTGAGAAAAACTTCCGGGGGAAATTAAACTCAATTCATAACACATCTGTGCATTACCAGTTGGACAAATTCCAGGTAATAACGAACTTGGGTAACATTTCTAGATCTGTACTGAAATAGTACTCTCATTGGTTTGTCTTGTTGACAGTGCTTAATCTTAATGAAAGCTCAACAAGGCTTCCCTCTTGCCTGCCACCATGCTGTACCCATTAATAATGTCAGAACTCAGTACTGAAATGTTGAGAAATAACAATAATAATTCTACCAAGTATCTTGGAGCACATGGAGGGTGATAGTTCCCATGTCACAGGCAGGCAGGCTGGCAGGCTAGAGATCTATCCCTTCTAGTTTTAGAAACTTAGCTCTTAAAAGTGGGGCTGGGCCATTGGTGACTACCCTTGCATCTAGATGTTGAGAATATGTTACCTAATTGAGGTTTCTTGAGAAGCTGAAGCCTACAATAAGCAAAAGATGGTTGACCAGGTAGGCAGAAGGTGACCAGTTCAATTGCTGGCATTTGCCACTCCTTGTAGAGAAAACTCAATGGTCTGACTTGAGAGAAGGAAGTTTCCTATGTTTCAGAAAGGCCAAGTTCTTCGTATTTACACCAGGCTTGGCCAATACAGAAGCTTTATGGTACCTGCCAATCACAAGGGACAATGTTACACTCCCTTTTTCAGGGGCGCCCTGTGTGAGGCCAAAATTTGGTGCCCCCACCTCTCACCTTCTATTCAGCTCCATTCATTATGTCATACTTGCAATGCCCTGTGGTGCCCCCTGGGCTTGGCACCCAGTGTGGCAGAACCAGTCACACTGCCCTACCTCTTCCCTTCAGCAGTTTAGGCACTCGTGACCCCAGTTTGTCTCAATATCAACCTCTGGTCACAGTGTTCCCAGCTGAAACCTCTGAAGTCCCTGGCAGAAAGAAAGGATTGTATCAGGATAGATCCACTGAAATTAATGGACCTAAGTTAGTCATGCTTGATTTTTTTCAGTGGGTCTACTGTGAGTATGGCTGACATGGGATATAAGCCATAGCAGTGTTTGAAACAGAAACTGGGAAAAGATTGTGTTTGGAGTTTTTGTTTTTGTTTTAAATGTGGAATAAGGAAGATTAGCAAAAAAGGATTTAAAATCTGGTTTGGTTGATACAGACAATGTGAAAGAAAGCACAGTTCGCCTGAGTGCAAGGCAAGACTGAGAGGAGAAAACCTCCTTAAATTTATTTGGACCAGAATTAAATGTTTTTACTTTAGCTCTCGAGAGCCAAATAAAATTTGAAGTCTCTTAGAGCTAGCATCAGGTTTCATGGTGCCAGGACCATTGTGTGCCTGGGACATCCCCAGCACTGGTACAGTATAGTCATAGCTGTATTGGCTTCACCTTTGAAGAGCCAGGAACAACTATAATCCTGAAAAATCTTACCCCACTCTCACCCCAACCCCCCTCATAGCAAGTCTGGCATGGGAGTACAACATAGTACAACACTATAATATTTCCACAATTTTGTGCATGCAAAATACTACCATTCTTGTCTTGTTTTATCTTTACAAAACAAATCAGGCTAAAAAAAAAGTGAACTGACCCAGACCACACAGGTAACATATTGACTGAGCAGAGTCCCATTTCCTCAAGGAAAAATAATCAATATCACAGGACTTGAAATAAAATGTTAGAGTGTGGAGTGCTCCTGTTTAGGGTGCCAGCCAGCCAGCCAGCCAACTTTGCCCTTCTTAAGGAATACTCTGTTGCATCCTCTTTCCCTAGTTTTCCATTTCTCCTCTCACACTCAGCTAGCATTCTGTGGCCAGTGAGCGTGCGCAAATCTGATTGTGGTGTTTTGGAAGCCCCTCTATTCTTTATTCTTTTCTTTTAAAAAAACATATTTCTGCAAATCTTGGGTTTCCCCCAGGTCTGTTGATCTTTTCTTTTGGCTACATAAGGATCGACATTCAGATAATAAGTATGCTATTAGCATCTAAGGTGGGCTCTGGTCTATTATGCCTACCATAACAAGAGCTTTGCTCTATCAGACAGGTCCTTCTTGTCTTCTAGTCCAGCATCCTGCTTCACCTAGTGCCCAACCAATGCCCTATGCGGGCTTATTCAAACTGCTCCATGCATTGAAAGAACACACAGAGTGGGTCACAGAGGCACAAAGAATAGTCCCACCCACTGCCTGTACTGTTGTGAGTGATGAACTCAGCAGAGACAAGGGAAGGGTACCCTGGACAGCTTCATGCAGGGCTCAGGCTGAAGTTACACACACACAGTTGACAATCCATCTTACTTGTTGGGAACATGCTCCTATTTTAAATAAATGAATAAATTGGCTTCAAGTCATCTTTCTCTCTCAGGGCCAAGATCACACAACCTCCTTCTTATATAGACTCTCATAAGCTTTACTCCTTATGTTCTTATACTGGAGGCTCATAACCCCTGACAACGCAGGTGCAATCACACACGTGGTGATGCTTGATGAAAAACTACCAGGAGGTGATTCATTCGTTTATTTTTGGCCCAATGACTGGTCATGTGAATAACTGATATCAAGCACATTTTTAGATCTGGGTGCTCCATAACTTGATTCAATCCAGATTTCACATGATGTGATGAGCTGTGATCTCAACATGTGTCCGTGACCTCTCAGAATACTTGAGTAGTTGATCACTGCATCAGAAGACTAACCCTGCAGCTGTCTCACTATTAGACAAGTAACCTGTCCTTCATTTAACCCTTTTTGTCAGTTGGCTGTAAAGTCATGTAGACAGACAAACAAGGTCATTTCAAATGTTTATCTTCTTACTTTCTATGTGTTTAATACCTAAAGCACTGTGTTTCAGAGGCAACTGGTTCTTGCACTTATTTCTTTGCAAAGCTGCTTGACAGCAGTGTGAAAAGACATTCTGTGCTTGCTTAAAGGCACTGTACCCATTAACAAAAACACCATACAACCTGGCTCTGTTCACAAACAAAGCTACTCTGTTCATGCTCAAGAGACACCTTGACTTTAAGCCCTGTTTTTTTGGGGGGGGAGTTTGTTCCATGGGAAGTGCAGTTTGTGTTTCTCTTCTTTATATATACTTAGGCTGCCTTATACTGAGTCGTACTATTGGTCCATGTAGCTCAATATTACTGAATCCTAGTGCATTTCTAGATCTACATCCTGTTCTAACAGCTGCCAATGAGATACCCGTAAGAAGTCCTCAAGCAGGATATGAGTGCAACAGCACTGTCTCCATATGATGCTCCTTACAGTTTTCCCCACCACAAAAACAGCACTCTTTCCTCTTTCAATGTCTTCACTTTTTTGCAGCACACTGGCTAACTTGCTTTACTGCTCATTTGGCTTCTAACTTATTCTCACTACTTTATCACATTTTGACCTACACCACATCTTATCTGATATTGGGAGATTATTGGTTTGTTTTTGTTCTTATTTTTTATTATGTATTTTGTCTTTTTTATATTGTAATTTTATGTTCTAAACTGCCCTGAGATCTATGGGTATAGAGCAGCATTCAAATTCAATTAATATAGTAATAATAATAATAATCCTGCATTGAAAGGGGTGGACTAGATGACCCGGGGTTCCTTCCAACTCTACAATTCTATGATTCTACCTAACATACATTGCATGCTCTTTGAACAAGGAAGGAATGTCTCACCTCTGGGTTCTCTACAACCCCTATGCTGTTGACACAAAGTGAATAGTAATTTGTAGTAGTAATAATAGCTGTTGCTGTAGTAGCCAAATAGCCAAAATTTTAGTTGAGCTAGTGCAGTGGCTAATGTGAACTAAGAAGCCTCAGGTACAAATTTCAACTCAGTTGTTGATTTAGAGCCCTTATTCTCTGACTTAACCTGTCCTCAAATATCTAGTTATAATACCAGCCTACCTTGCAATATTCTTAGAACTACTGTGAGAGGGTATGTGAACTATCATTCTTTCAGATTCAGCCCTCCCATCACCACCACAAAAACAATACTGGCTAGCTTTCAGGATTCTTAAGACTACTGTGAAATTATACATGAACATGAGTTTTGAACATTCATATATAACTTTATAAATGCTGTTATAGATGCTATAGAAGAACATGCAAAGTTGGCAAACATCATTCTCTTTTAAGTTTTGTTCTGTAGTTCTCCCCTGGTGCATGTGTACAGCATGGATAGGGAACCTATGGCACTCCAGATGTTACTGGACTACAGATCAGCATCCCTGAATATTGTTCATGTTGGCTGGGGCTATTCCCCTTACAGAGCTACCTTTTCCTTGGAATAAAAGATGACTGTTAAACCACCCTGGTAACTGTAGCTCTGTGAGGGGAATAGGGATCTCCTAACAGTTCTGAGCACCCTTAACAACCTATAGTTCCCATCACTCTTTGGGAGAAGCCATGACTATTTAAAGTGGTATGATACTGCTTTAAATGTATAGCACAGATGGGGAGATAGACAGATATAGATGTAGACATAGGCATAGATATAGATATGTGTATATTACCAGCCCTGGACTATTTATAAACAGGTTAGGCTGTCTATTTATTTAATTCCTATAAAATATCTCAAAGCTATTTTATCAGCCATAAAAAGGATTGCAAACAATCCTATATATACAAACAAAAACAATTTCAAATCCAATACAGGCGCATACTGACATAAAAGGTTTGTTGAAAAAGGCACCAGAAAAGTAATACAGTGCCAATCTGATCTGTAATGGGAGTGAGTTCCAAAAGTTTGGTGCTGCCACACTAAAGCCTAATTCCTATAGCATAAGGAGCCAAATGGATCTCATGGTAATATGGCATTATCAAGGAGGCCCTCTTCTGCAGAGCATAGTGATTGGGAAACCCAGCCAGATGGGTGGCGTATAAATAATAATAATAATAATAATAATAATAATAATAATAATAAGGCATTAGGGTTTCTGGTAGAATCTGTTGCAATTAATTATCCAAAGCTATTTCACATTAAATGTGGTAGTCAAGTTCCACTGTTGTTGGCACAGCAAAGGCAGGTAACGGCTGCCAACTGCAGTTTTCCAGTGTTCAACTTTAAGAGTTTCTCCCATTCATGCTTTCTGTGCTGATCACAGCTAGCACTAGCGAAACCTGACTGCCACATAAACTGTGAACTGACTCTCAGAGAGCTTAGTGTGTGTGGAAACTGATCTTTCACAGATTTCTTTTTAATAGAAAAAAAATCCTCCTTAGCTGATGTCTTCATCAGGAAAGGAGACACCTGCATCCGTGCCATTAAACCCAAGTTCTGTGACACAACACTTCAGTACTTCCTCTTTACGCACAGCTGGATGGGACCCATGACACACAAACTCTGCAATGTGCCAGAAATGCCTGATATTCCATGCAAGAGGTGTTTGTGTAAGATAACAAAGGGACAATCTCGCACCCACGTACAACTCATCTGTTTACACATGTCACTTGCTTTGCCAGCTCTGATTAGCTTGCTAGCAAGGAGGCAGGAAGGCCAGCAATCAGGTTTTTATGATTCATCATTTCTGCTCCCTATTAAGGAGACAATGTTAGAACTTCTGCCAATCCTAGAAAAGGATTTTTCAATACCTTAGGGACATTTTTTAAAGAGAAAATAAAAAGATGTGTATTTCAGAATGTCAGTTTGCTAACTACCAGAAAAGCAATGCACTTAATTCTACTTACGTATAATATGCTGCTTCTTTTTTTTCAAAACCTAGAATTGATCTCCTGTTTCCCCCGCAAAGCTGTTTTCATATCTACATAATGTTTTACATGCTGCCAAATAAATATTTTATTATACAGAAGCCAAATGTACATTTTCATAAGTTAAAAAAAGGTTACATTCTCTGTAAGTGACATTGATTTTTTTTTTAAAGCTATATTCTCTCCTACCCATGCTTTGGTAGCATTATTCCTCACCCATTCAATTACCATTTCTATCAGCTTTTCTGAAAGATTATGCTTTTTGGGTGTTCTTCTGTAGATGTCTTTCCAGTGGCTTCACTTGATGAATGTGACAAGTTTTGTGCTTTCTCCCTCCCCCTCATTGAATTGAAAAGTTTTGTTTTTTTTATAAATACGGGCCCAATAAGTGCCCAAAGGCAGTGTTTCAATGGCTGCTAAATCTTTCAAGGTTAGGACTTAACCTTCGTTCTCTCCTAATTCAACTGCAACCTTCAGTCTGAAGCCAATCAAGAATATCAGATGATACTTAAACAATGAAGGATTTCTGATATTCAGGTACAGCTTCTCTTCAATAGGATTGCAAATTCTTTGTGTGAAGAAAGTCGGTTTTGCTCTAAAGTACTGTCACAAAAAGTGAAATTACCATTTGCTTGGACTGGTGCCATTCATCATTGTCAGAATACTAAGCATTGTAAGAGGCTAGGCCTCTCCAAATTAATGCCTTGTTTTGCATCAGCTAAATTTTCCCAAATCCTCGAGGATGGGTCATACAAAAACTCATCTTACCGTTTTAATTTATCAATCCAATATGAGAGCAGGGAAAGGAAGCTTCATTCCATCTCCATGCTTTTTTAAAATTTACAGTCTAATTCGAAAAGAAAAGGAAATAAGATATGAAAATAAGTTGGGAAAATAAGATAAATCTCTCTGTGAAAATCACAAGATCGACTCAGTCCCGTAGCCAAACCTCCATAATTCATTTGTAGGTCAGCTCCAGGGATTAGCCATGACGTATTTGGAAATTCATTTATTTTTATTTTATTTTGCTGTTTCTTATGCATAAGCGTAATGCTGTCCCTAAGGCTTTTCAGGTAGCCCTCAAATCTTGACAACGTTTGCCGTCTCAGAGCCCTAAGCCAAAATTAATTTTCAAATAAACAGCATAAAAATGTATGGAGTTGTATAAATTTTAATACAAAACACATTTGTTCTCCTTGCTTACATACATGCATACATACATATTGTTGCTTCAGCCAAAAAAAATCATTAAATGACATTGAAATTAACAGCCTCATGTACATCATGAAAGTCCGGGAACTTTTTTTTTTAAAAAAATCATATCATATTATATGGCTCCCTTGCTTAACAATATGCTTTCTGAAATATATATATAGAGGAAGAAAATATGTGTTAATTATATAGGGCATGATCCAGTCAAAGTTAAATCCCACTGGTTTCAGTGGGAATGACGTAGGCATTCTCTGCCAAAACCAAGGGGATTTGTATTGCGATATTCAGCATTAGTCATACTCAGAGTAGACCCACTGAAATCAACTTAAGGTCATTTATTTCAACGGATCTAGCCTGAGCATGACTTAGCTGGCTATTACCCCATGTGTTTGGCTGAATTGTGTCCAGTGGATTGTTTTGGCCCATTTTATACAACTCTCATTAGCACCGAGTTACTGTCTTTTATGATAATGGGTGCCAGTCAAGTGGGAAAGACCCAAATGGTTGGCTTACCCATGAGGTGTAGGTGGACTTTTCCAGGGTCATCAAATGTAGCCTGTTGCGATCCGAGTCATTCCCACATTGTGTGTTAATTCAAATAACTTAACAAGCAAGTTAGCAATGTTCACCGTGAATTTCTGTTTTTCATGTGCAGTACAACAGTAGAGATGTTGTGCATATGTGCAACGTCTTTTGGTACCCTGCAATGCATTGGAAAATGATAACAGTTCTATTTTGTGTGGTGCACAGGCGTGCTCTGGTCCATGGGGTCACGAAGAGTCGGACATGACTAAACGACTAAACAACAACAACAAGCTTGAGTCTCTAGCTCAGAAGACCAGTAAATGGGAGATCATGTCAGAAGGAGATCAGTGACAGCTGATAAACTGGTCAATGACTCAAGAAGCATCCAGGTTTAAAGGCATACCCAAAGGTTCAGAGCTGAACAGACAGCTTTTAGGTAAATGGGTAGCAAGATTAAGGGCTCCAGAGCTAGCATGAAGACAGGACTGCTGTTACAACATGAGGCTAGCTGGCCAGGAGGCAGGAGTGCACCCAGATATCGGAACATCGGAAGTTGCCTCTGGTCCATTTGGGTCAGTATTGTCTCCACTGACTGGCAGTGGCTCTCCATGGCTTTTGGCAAGGAACATTCCCAGCTCTACCTGGAGAAGCTGTGGATGGAACCTGGGACCTTCTGCATGCAAGGCAAATGTTCTACCTCTGAGCTACATGCCCCTTCAAGCCCCTTTCTTGTATATTTTCTGATTTCTTTAGAGAAAAATGTACTGGGTCTTTCTGTTTCATACCACTTGGATGTGAAATGTATCTGGAGATGCATGCTTCTTCCAGCTGAGGTCTTCAAAGATGTTCTGCTAACTAAGGATGTTGGTGAGCTCAGAGTTGCATCCTGTGACTGAGGCTGATGAGTGTTGGACTCTTAACAACATCTGAAGGGCAATAGTTTCCCCATCCCTAATGTAGCATCACTCTGGGGCACTGTGGAAAACGTAAATGGTGAGTGGCTTGCCAGGCCCAACTACCGCTCCCAGGTATTTTGCTTTTCCTGGCTAGAAGTCACCAATAGCCCAGGCTTATTCATTTAGTATCAGGGATGGAGATCCTATGGTTCTTCAGTTGTTTTTGGACTCCAGCTGTCATCAGCACCAGCCATCATGTCCATGCAATGGTCAAGGATGATAGGAATTGAATTCCAATGACTTTTAGAGGGTCACAGGTTGCTCAGCTAGTCCTTTCAAAAAATGATGATGATGACAACAGTTTGGAGCTTGGAGCACTCTGAGCAGCTTGGATGTAAGGGGGGGGGGGTCACGACACAGTAAATCATTATACTTGCAAAATAGACAGTAAGACGTTGTAGTCTTAAAGCAGAAAAAAAGAAAAAAGAAAAGACCCGTTTGAATAACTGCAGAAAAATATGCATTAAAAGCCTGTCAAAATAAAAATGTTTTCACTTTTCATCTAAAAGACAGCAAAGAGTGAGCCTGATGAATCTTTACTAGAGCACCAAGCCACCACAGAGAAGGCCCTGCTACTTGCATTTATTTATTTATTTAAATTTTTTATAAGCCACTGAATATTTTTAAAATTCCTGAGTGGTGTACAATGTAAAACAGGTAACAATATAATTAAAACAAAATTAAAACAAAAAGACATAATAAAACCTGTAAAACACTGGCATAAAGGCACATAAAAACAAATTAAACTGGGATTCAGCAAATTCATGCAGATGAAAAACAAAGATGGGTCATGGAAAACCTGGGCAAAGAGAGAAGTATTTTCAGGCCACCTGAAGCTACTGATGGTTGCTGCTTCATGTATGGCAGAGGGAAGGCCATTCCATGGTAGAAGGGCAAAAGTGGAAAATGCCTGTTTTCAGGTCAACAACCTAAGGCATGATGTAGGATGTGGTATCATGAGTAGAATTTTGTAAACCTGCTAAGTGATCTTACATGTCCATACAGTGGCAGGTGGTCTTTCAGGTAATCTGCGCTTGAGTTCAGGGCTTTATTTGTCAACAACAATGTCTTCATGTACTCACTTGACCTCTAATGATGGGTCTGCAAGACAAATTTTAAAGCCCGTTTAGGAACAGGTGGTCCTTGTGGTAACCAGGTCTGAGACCATGCAAGTCTTTAAATGCTAAGACAAGGCCTTTGATTTCAACAGGTAGCTAGTGAAGCTGAAACAAGAACTGACTTACATGCTTAGTTCATTGGGTGCCAGACAAAGGAATGACTGTTCCATTTTGCAGCAACCAAAATTACTAAGTGTTTTTTAAAGGCAGCTTATTTTTGCTCTTTTTGTTTGGTTTCTAGAAACCAGCGTAAACCTTGATACAGTGGATATTATTATGGAATCTACTTGGATATTGTGTGATGGTTCTCATTTATTTTTATTTTTTTCCTATTCAAATTGTTTGTTTGTTTTCATCTTGTGATCAAAGTAGGTTGCAACCTGCCCTGAGCCTTTGATGTAGGGCAGGCTAAAAATCCAATTAAAACAAGTTTTTAAAACTGCTGCCTCTTAGTCTTAGGCTTCAGTCCCATCATAGAGTGGGGTGAGAGTGGTCGGCTGTTGTTCTAATCTGCTGGCTTCTTCCATTCAGGTTAGGTTGTGGGGGCTATCTTTCCTTTTTTTTGGAGGCATGCAGAAGGTCTGAGATTCAATCTCTGGCATTTCCAGGCAGGGTTGGAAATGTTCCCTGGAAAGCCACTGCCAGTCACTGTTAAAAACACTAAGCAAGATGGACTGACTCAGTATAAGGAAGCTTCTTACGTTCCTATCCCATTGGTTGCATTGGGAGGGTAATTAACTACGTCAGCTCCAGGGCTGGCCTAGCTTTGAACTTTATCCTAGATTGGCAATCCATGTACAGTGGTACTTAATTTGTTCTGGAGGTCCGTACTTAACCTGAAACTGTTCTTAACCTGAGGTACCACTTTAGCTAATGGGGCCTCCCGCTGCCGCTGCGCCGCTCGAGCACGATTTCTGTTCTCATCCTGAAGCAAAGTTCTTAACCTGAAGCACTATTTCTGGGTTAGTGGAGTCTGTAACCTGAAGCGTATGTAACCTGAAGCGTATGTAACATGAGGTACCACTGTATGTGTTGGGGGAACAAAGGGGCTTTGGATCATGTAGATCCTAGGCTACCCTTCTCCTGCTTCCTATAGGACCACAAAACTCCCTGTCGCTGGTGATGCATCTTTATACTGGAGCATTCTGCCAGCATTCAAGGGGCTCTTCCAGGGTGAGGGACAGATTGAGACAGTTTGCTGCCTGAGACAAAAGAAAAGATGGCACCCACCCACTCTCTTCTGTGCATAAAAGCTGACTGGACTGTCAGTTGAATCCTCTTTCATCACAGGCAACAGGATAGTGTCTACCACCACCTCTGAGGGCATAAAACTAGCTTAGAGATTGCAGCTGTGTAGCACACATACCTCTGCCCTTTAGCACTTCACTGCCACTACCCACACTCTTTAGCTTTTGTAACTTGAGGCAGCTGCCTCACTTTATCTAATGGTAGGGTTGGTCCTATCTGGGGCATAACGTCCCATAGGCAGAGTTCCTTTGCACCAGTGTAGCAGTGCTTACACCCCATCTAATGGTCCCTCAGTAGATCCCCACCTAGCTTTTGTAATGACCTGTTAGTGAATAATGGGGTGGTGGTGGTAGGATTTTGAGCCCTGACAGGGCAGGAAGATAAAGCTTGGAACGAGAGTATAATTCATCTCTTGGCAAGAATTAAAGGTAGGGTGTTGTGTATTGAAGTGATGGTCCTCTAAGATCTGGAACATGCTTGCTGTTCTTCATAGGATTTTCACAAACTCCACTTGAGGGTTCGCCAATCTTAGTGACTATGAAATAAAATTATGAATTTTTGGAATAAAAAAAACCCCACTGAAACTCACAAGGGAGAATGTGTAGTTTCTGAAAATCTAAAAGGTTGCAAGTGTGTATGGAGGGATTTTTTTACTCCTCAAACATCCCAGACATTAAAAAGCCCTTCTCCTTAAGAGTTGGATTATTGGAATTCTAAATGTTGGTACAATATGAATGTATATTGTGGAATACTTGCTGCAATACTTGCTGTTTTATTTTTATGCCTCCTAATACTTCTGCTTGCTTTCCCCCCCATTGCTGTCAACTCAGTTAACCTGAAGTAATTGGATTTAGGATGATTTGTCCTATTAAAACCATGGCACAAAAATAAGCTTAATTCCAAGTCTTTTGCCTTAAGCTGTTTTGCGGAAGGAGTTGCTAGACGGTAAATTTAAAAAGTATAAAGATAAAGATTCTCAAACACACAGTGCATTAAAAGCATCAGAAGTAGTAACAATGACGGCAAACTGACTGTAGTTAAATGAAATCAATGTGTATCTTCAAAATAGTTTCATTCCACAAGGGGGCTTCAAGTTCACATTCGGTGTTTTGATAGCTTATACATTCATTCATAAATGCTAAGCTGTGCATGCGAACAGAGGATGTTAAATTCCATTCAGGGTACCCTTCCTTGCCCTTTTTGTAGATAAAACTGCATTTTTGAAATGTGAAGACCCAAGGTAGCAAGGGGCACTCTTGTTGCAAAAGTGGGTAAATTTAGGATTACCTTGCACACAATGGAAACATACTTTTTCAAAGTTTTATGTACTCAATTCTTCCCTAGAATCACACACTGATAAATCATACATTGGGAGGTGGGTCAGTTGCAGCTCCCCACAGTGTGGTGTCAGTGGTGTACAAAAGCCTTCCCCAACCTTGTGTCTCCAAGGTATTTTAGACTATGACTGTCATCAGATTTGGGTATCACAGTTGTAGTCCAAAACATCAGGAAGAGACCAGGTTCGGAAGGCTGGTATACAGCTTCTCTCATGTTTGTTCCAGGGGCTTGGGAATCCGCTTGGCAGCCCTCATAATCATGTTCTTCCCAGTCTCCACAGAATGGCAGACCAGAGTTAGCAATCTTAACAGAGTCAGTGGAGAAGGGTTGTGGTAGAGCTCATTGGTAGAGCATCTGCTTTGCACGGAGAAGGACACAGGTTCAGTCCCCAGCATTTCCAGAAAGGAATGGAAGTGTCAGCTATCTGAAACCCTAGTGAACTGCTGTCAGTCTGTATATACCCAGTGAAATCAATGAACAAGTTAGGTAAGTTGATTTCATTGGTTCTACTCATTGATTATCAAATAAAGCAGCAAGTATTGCAATTCTACTATACACATTTGTTTATACATCAACATTTAGAATTCTAGTAATCCTACGCTTGCAGAGAAGGGTGTTGCTAATGTTTGAGGAAGAAGTATCTCTCCACCCTGTTGGGATACTGCCAGGGAGATAGAATCCATCTGAGCCCCAAGCTCGGTGCCGGACGATCCATCGACCTCCCTTAGTCACGCAGTATCTAGCAATTGTAGCGACACGAAGCCTCAGGCAAAACAGCCAAAAACGAAACGAACTTACAACATAAACATCCTGTGAGACAGGAACTTACGCAGGCTGTTATACAAACATCCTGCTCCCTTTTAAGGTGGAACGGAAATATCCTAACATCCTCCCCCTTTCCGTGTAACCTGTAGTACCTGTGGTTCAACCCAATTGCAACCTTTGTGCGTAAACCTTCAGTTGTTCTCTGTTAACAACCTTAGACAACAGATCAGCAGGAATTTCATTTCCTGGCATGTAGGACACCTGAATAAGTCCTTTCTGAATACACTCTCTTGCACGATGTAGCTTAATCTGCAAGTACTTGGTTCTTTGCTTGCAACTCTCCGAGTTCAGCAAAGCCAAACAAGATCTATTGTCTTGATACACTTGTATAGGACATTTCACAGAAACCCCAATGTCCTTAAACAGTTGCATCAACCATTCACAATCCATGAGTGAAAACGACAGAGCATTGAGTTCTGCTTCACAGGAACTTAGGCTAACTGTTGTCTGCTTTTTGCACAACCAGTCAAACAGGCAGTGGTTGTACATGTAGCATACTCCAGAAGTGCTTGTACCATCCGTGGTGTCACTTCCAAAACTTGCATCTGCAAAGATTTCAAGACCTCCAGTCTTCTGACTGGTGAACCTCAGCCTGTAGTGCATAGTCCCTTTCAAATACCGGGCTATGCGCTTCAGAGCTTTCCAATCCTGAACAGTAGGATTGTTAGCATGTCTGCTAAGCAGGTTAGTGCTTACAGCAATGTCAGGTCTTGAACATCTAGCAATGAAATTCAACTTGCCTAGAATGCATCTGTACAGCGTTGTGTCAGGAAACGCTTCAGCAGTACTGTCTACCTGGTAACCTGTCACCATCGGTGTGTCTGCTGGGTTTGCATCAACCAAATTCAACCTGGTTAATACATCAGTAATTTTCTGTGTTTGGTGTACCAGAAAATTACCTGCTTGGTCCCTCTCCACCTGCAGAGAAAGATAGTTGGATACCTCACCAAGATCCTTCATGTCAAAGTGCTCCTTCAGCTGAGCTAGGGTGCTTTGGTAGAAAGCCTGATTCTTCCAAAACATCAGAAGATCATCAACAAAACATAAACAATACAGTTTGTTTTGCCCCTCCTCCTTGACAAACACACATGGATCAGCTTTGCCCTGGTGAAAACCTAGAGAAAGCAACGTTTCAGTGAGTTTTGTGTTCCAACACCTGGCACTCTGCTTGAGACCATATAAGGATTTCCGCAGTTTACAGACCATTCCCTTCTGTATCTGCATCCCGTCAGGTGGAAGCATGTACAGCTCCTCCCCCAGAATCCCGTACAAAAAAGCTGTATTAATGTCATGATGGGAAACATGCAGTTTCTCCTCCGCAGCGATCTTGAGCATCAGCCGAATGCTCTCATATTTGACCGTGGGTGAGTAAGTCTCGTGGTAATCCTGCCCTGGTACCTGTGAAAAACCTCTGGCAACCAATCTGGCTTTGTGTCTGACAACCTTGCCATTCTGGTCTGTCTTGGCCTTGAAGACCCATTTGCTGCCAACCAGTCTCATTCCTGGGACTACCGGTACCAGCTCCCAAGTTTGGTTCCTGTTCAAGGAATCAATTTCAGCCTTCATGGCATTAAGCCAAGGCTTAGCATCTTTAGAGGTTAACTCCTGAACCTCTTTGAAGCTTGAAGGTTCCCACACCTTCTCTGAGCTACTAAGAACAGCAGTTGCCATCTTAGCAAACTCATCAGCAAATCTCTTTGGAGGTTTGCCTTTGGTCGCCCTTTCAGACCTGCGAACCAGACGCAAGTCTTCTGGACTCATCTCCTCTTTCTTAGGAGAAAAGTGACCAATGGTGAACAGTGGTTCTTCCAGTTCATTGTCAGACTCATCAGATGGTCTGACTGAGGCCTTTGCGCTCTTGTAGTCTGCTGTGTCATCACTGTCACTGACAGCAGCAGCAGCGCCGCCCACTGAACTGGAATCCGAACTCTGATCATCATCATCATCATCATCATCCTCAGTTTCCTCAGCTTTCTCAGCATGATCTGCTTTCTTCACATCACCTTCATCCTCCTCTGGGTAACTCTGGAAAATTCCCACATTTCCCCCCCACTTAGGATTGTACTCAACACTCCTTGTGAACTTTATGGATTTAGAGTTAGTCATCCATACCCTGTATGCACCTTTTTCGTACCCCATGAACAAACCATGTGCCCCACGCTTCCCAAGCTTGTTGCTTTGTGGGGTGTGCACCCACATGTCAGAACCAAAGATTCTCAAGTGCTTGGTGTTAGGTTTCTTACCAAACATCTTCTCATAGGGAGTGCAACCAATAGGTGATGACAGTCTGCGATTAAAAGTGTAAACCAAATTCGAGAGAGCCTCCCCCCAAAACTTCTCAGGGAGGTTGGCATCATGCAACAAGGTTTTTATCCCTTGCAGCAACGTTTGATTTGCTCTCTCCGCAAGCCCATTCATCCATGGCGATCTAGGCGTTGACAAGTCATGCTGGATTCCCTTCTCAGTCAGGAAAGCTTCAAACTGCTGAGAAGTGAACTCCCCGCCCCGATCAGTAAACAGACAGCCAATACGTTTACCGTGAGCATTCTCCAACCAAGCACAGAATGCCTTGAACTTAGGAAATGCTTGCGATTTCTGCTCGAGCATAAACACATGAATGTACCTGGAAAAAGAATCAATTAGAACCATGAAGTACCTTGCTCTACCCAAAGAGGGCGCTAGAGGACCTACCAGGTCTGCATGAACTAGCTGGTAGGGTTTGGAAGCCTGCCTGCTAGACTCCTTGCCTTTTGGAGCAACCTTCACCTTGTTCTCTGCACAAGATACACATTTCATGTGAAATTTGCAAGGTTTGATGTCCAAACCTTCAACCAACCCAGGCATCTTGGCTAGCGCTTGCCAAGAGAGGTGACAAAACCTGCGATGTGCATCATGAATGCAACCTGCATGAAGAACCTTGTTAGTTTGTGCAACACAACAAGAATCAGCATTAGATATAACAGCATTGTCATCATAAGTTAGACAGAACAAACCATCCATCAACTTTGCATGCCACATGTCCTCTTTGCCTTTTCTGATGACACAGACAGTCCTCTTGAAGGAAATCTCAAAACCACGCCTAGTCAGCTGTGGTACACTAATCAAATTGTCCGCAGCTCCTGGAACAAAAAGTACATTGCTAATGGTCGTATTCAGACTTGCAAGTTTCACAGTTCCAACTCCTGTAGCTTGCAAAGTCCTTCCATCAGCCAGCTGGACCTCTCCATCTTGAGGTGTGAAGGAGATAAACAGATGGCGGTCTTTGCTGAGATGGCGCGTGCAACCTGAGTCAACAATAAACCTGGCCTTCCCCTTCGAAGCAGATTTGCTGGCAAACAAAACCTTGTTTTCCACCAGCGTGGGCTTTTGCAGCTTGCCTTTAGCCTTTGGTGAAGCTGTGCCAGCAAACATAGCCTTGTTTTCCACTGGCGAGGGCTTTTGCAACTTGCCCCCCTGCTCCTGGCCATCAGACGTGCCTTTAGCCTTTGGTGGAGCTGTGCCAGCTAACATAGCCTTGTTTTCCACTGGCGTGGGCTTTTGCAACTTGCCCCCCCGCTCCTGGCCACCAGACGTGCCTTTAGCCTTTGGTGGAGCTGTGCCAGCAAACATAGCCTTGTTTTCCACTGGCGTGGGCTGTTGCAACTTGCCCCCTGCTCCTGGCCACCTGCAAGCATCTTGCTCTGTTTACATCTGGTCTTCCGGCCTCTGCAAAGGCTCTGACCTTGGTTCTCACGGGAAACAGAGCTCTCAGCTGCCGACTCCTTGGCTCCCCCTGGAGGCTGGAATGCTGCCTGGGATGACATCACAGTCAGCTCCCCCTGCAGCTTGCAACCGGTGCCCTCGGCATCCGTGCATTCACTCGCATTCTGGGAAACAGCCAGGACCTCCGATGCAGTCAAACTCTGGGCTGGGATGACTGGCAGATGGGCTATCTTCAAAGCATTCCACATCTGACGTGCAGTCGTGTTGCCAGCTAGCGTAGCAATTTCCTCCAGAGAGACGGACAAGACTATTACGTCTATGGCTCTCGAATTCTGAGCCTCCCATCTCCCTGTCAGAGGAACTGGAGGGGCTTCTGAGACAGTATGCCAGACTCCAAACTGACGCAGCAAACCCTCACACCATCTTGCCCAGGTCTCATAATTGTCCCGATTTAATTTAGGACACTCAGCAGCTTCAGAGGCTTGGAAAAACTCCATTCCAGCTCTTAACGCCAGCCGTGAGTCTTCTTCACTTCAGAGACTCCTTATCTTGGCACCCATAAATCACGAAGCCTGCTTGGCTCGGTTCCCAGGCCAATTAGGCCAGCCGGACATCAAAGAGGCTGCCGCGGCAACAGAAAAGCCTCTGCTTTCGCTTTTCCCACACATACCTCAGCAGTCTGTCGCAGTCTTACTCTCCTGCAAGTGCCGTGAATCTGGGCCCGAAACCTGTTGTTGGGATACTGCCAGGGAGATAGAATCCATCTGAGCCCCAAGCTCGGTGCCGGACGATCCATCGACCTCCCTTAGTCACGCAGTATCTAGCAATTGTAGCGACACGAAGCCTCAGGCAAAGATAGCCACATTCTTGGACTTGTGCACACTCTATCAGCAGAATTCACACAACAGAAGTTGCACAGCATGAGAGCAGAACATGCATATTTACAGTTTATTAGGCGTTGGTCAGAACAAAGAAATCATGACCGTCTGCTCCGACTGCTCAGGCAAAACAGCCAAAAACGAAACGAACTTACAACATAAACATCCTGTGAGACAGGAACTTACGCAGGCTGTTATACAAACATCCTGCTCCCTTTTAAGGTGGAACGGAAATATCCTAACACACCCATCCATGAAACAATTTACTATTCATCTGTTTCTCATGTTAGTTTTGGTATGGTTTTTTAAGTTCTCCAAATGTGCTAGTTGCATCCTATCAACACAACCCCCATTTTTGGAAAATTTAGAACATTATTTCAGTTTCATAGTTACTGAGATTGGCAAACACCAGTGATTTATTTTGATTTTTAAACTACTATTTTTTAAAAAACAAACAAACAAACAAACCACAGATCAGTTTTTATAAAAAATCAGTAAAGGCAACTGGATATTTAGCGATAGATATTTAGCAATAGAACGCTGCTGTCTCCAGAACTGGAGGTGGTGGGGAGGACAACACATAAATAAGTAGTAGTGGTAGATAAATGATTACTGCATTAGTTCAGTTAGTTCAATTCATTAGTATAATTGCATTGCTTTTTGTAAATGCAAACTGCTTTGTATTTTTTTTTAATTATGTTTATTAAAATTTTCAAAAAAGAATACAAAGGAAAACAGAAAAGAGAAAAAGAAAAAAAGAAAAAAGAAGAGAAAAAGAAAAACAGCAGTTTAAAAAGTTTACCGTAATTACATTCCATACCCAATTTCCTTGACTTCCCCACACCTGCCCTTCTTGTATTCCAATTCCAATTTTTAGCTCAGCAATTTTATCCCCCCCACTTTACCTTATTTCCTCTAATTCAATTATCTTAAACAAATTTTAACTTCTAAACCTCTATCTTTATATTTCAAAACTTATTCTTAACATACTTTCCCTAAATTCCTCCATCAATTTAATTAACCTATTTAAACTTAAAAATCCCAATCTTTATACACGAAACACTTATTTTTGATAATCTTTTGCTAAGGTCGGCCCCAAATCTCTCCCCAAATTCCCCATTTTTATGTTAGTGGCAAAAGCCAACTTAATTAAAACAGAATCATATTTTTACACCCTTTAAATTCCCGAAGCCCTCCCACCCCCTTTCCCGGTTTCGATCTCCAACCAAAGTCCATCAGTCCATCCAAAATCAGCCTGGCGATCTCACATCCGAGGCACTTAACCCTCTCTCAATTTCTCTCTGCCGGTTTTCTTGATAGTCCTTTATTTTAAATTCCGAATCTCAAAGAGGCTCTGTTCCAGTAAAATCCATATTTCTTCCAGCCAGACCTCCATATTTAACAATGGAGCCAAAATCTTGTTTCTTGCTTCTCATATGTTCAAATGTCCCAAAGGCTCCAAACTCTGTACTGTCCATATTTATATTCCATATGTCTTCAGATCCCCATAAGAGGAGATCTCTCCAGATTCCATTCTTCACTTCCAGCCAAACTTTCATTGTCATGTTCTTATTTTCAATTGTTTCCAACTTAACAGGCCTCTGGCTCTCTTTAGCCATCTGCAACATCCCAGCGCCTCCTTCTTTCTCATATTCTTTAAATGGCATCTCAAATGACTCAGACTCTTTCTCCTGTTTGGCTATAAGGATTTTTGTATCAGCAACAACACTTCCCTGTTCATGTGCAGGAGCTTGAATCATATCCTTTCCAGGTTCAGCAATTTTGTTTACTGTTCCCTTCATTGCTATTACACTCATAGTCAAAACATTTGTCTGCTTCTGTAGATTTCCCAAAAGACAGAAGGTCTTTTCCAGTTCAGCCAGTATTTTTCCACTTACAGCCATTTTTGTAATGTCCTGAACCCCCTCTAGAGGGATTCTAGTTACTTAATGACAAATTAACCTTTTATTCTTTGTTTTTAACAATTTGTTACCAAATTGTATCAGATGTAACCAGCAAAGACAGCAAAGACACAGTTCTCCTTTTTTTTCCAACTTTGACAGCTAATTTGACAGCTGTCAAAATCTATAAACCTCTTCCACAGGCTCTCTCCCCGATCGCTCCCGGGTTTTGGGGGAGGGGTGAATTCCGTTCTCTTATCCTCCAGCACAGTCACTTAAATTGGCCCAATATAAAGTTAATTGCACTTTTCCACAAAAAAAAAAAAAAGACATTCACACAACCTTAGTAATAAAATCCTTGCTTTACGATGTTTACAAGGCGGGCAGGTTGACTTCCTTTTTAGCACCTTACCCGATCTTGCCGAATTCCCAGAAATAATTTTCCCTTTTAAGTCCAATTACCGTGTTACTCACGGGTCGTTACTTTTGATCCAAAAGTTCAAAAGAAGAAGTTAACGCTCTCTGTCCATGGCATGCGGCTTCACTCAGCAGGGGAAGCAGTCGAACTCTCAGCACCACACCTCCCTCCGTCCCCCGTTCCGAAGCCTTTAAAAAGGCTTCTTTGCGGGTCGGGGGGGCGCGCAAATGGTGCCCACCGAGTCACCAGGTCCACAGGCTTCAGCGCCTGTGGTTTCTAAGGGTCCCCGCGTCGCCGCCGCGGCAGAACCCGACCCCTGTTGAGCAGATTCCCTCCGGAGCTCGGAGGGAATCCGCCATTAGACGATGGCGCCAACCCGGAAGTCTCTGCAAAGTGCTTTGTAAATGCTATTGTACAGTCATATCTCGTGTTGCATTCCGCTCTTGTTACAGACTTTCAGCTTACGAACGCGGCAAACCCGGAAGTGTTTACTTCCGGGTTCGCCGCCCGCATATGCGCAGAAGCGATCTGCGCGCTTCATGCACGTGCAGAAGCGCTTGATCGCGCCTTGCACATGTGCAGAAGAGGCGCTCTAGTTGCGGACTTTTTGGGGTGCGAATGCCACCCTGAAACAGATTAAGTCCGCAACTAGAGGTACCACTGTATTATAATGTTTAATTGTTCTAAGTGTTAGCATTAATTAAGCAGGCTTCAAATGAATTTGTTGGATTCACAAACAGCAACTAGTGGCAAGAGGGCAGAGTTGCCTGATGTCTCAAGTTTTACAGAACATCATATTGTAGGGATGGGGTTTTTTAATGGGGAGGCACCCTGTTTACTGCAAGCATGCAAACATTGTTTGTGCCATGTTGGAATACATAAAAAATAAACATGCTGCTTCCATCATAGAGAAAGGAAATGCTGCCCCAACTGGCTGCTCTGCAATGGCATTATCCTTTTAGACCAGGGTTGGGGAACCTGGGACCCCCACCCCCAGATATTGTTGTACTCCAACTCCCATCTCCCCTAGCCAGCATGGGGCACAGTCAGGGATAATGATGAATTTGAATATCCACAATTTGTCACCAAAACCCATTCCATACATTTGGATGGGGGCAGGTAGAGTTATGACTGCAAAATCTCAAGGACTACCTCTCCCATTATGAATTGCCCCAGATCCTGTGATCATCATATGAGGCCCTTCTTTATGTGCCCTCTCCATGAGAGGCCCAGAAGGTGGCAACACAAGAACAGGTCTTATCTGTGGTGATTCCTGTTTGTGGAATGCTTTCTCAAGGGAGGCTTGTGTGGCGCTTTCATTACCTATTTTTAGGTGCCAGGCAAAAAACATTCTTCTTCACCCAGGCCTTGGGCTGATTAAACAATCTGTGGCCTTGTAAATGTGTTATGGGGGTTATTGGGGATTTTTTTTGGTTATGTATTTTGTGTTATTATACTGTAAATCACCCTGTGATCTTCTGAAGAAGAGCAGTAGGGGCGCCATCTCCTAGGGGCTGAGCCCTTTTGGCCCCCCAATATCTTGGGGGAGGGGGCTGGGTACCCCAATGTTCAAAAGTGGCGGAGGATGCCAAATGCCGAGCCAAACGCAACACGGCTTCAGTGGTTGGTTTCTTCTCCTGCTGTGGAGGGGGAGGAGTGGGGAAGCAGCCCCAGCTGGTGGTGGTGTCAAGAAGAGGAGGAGGAGCCACGTCCATTGAAGTTGTGCTGTCACAAATTTATCCTAATAAACATATTTTGTGTGCCATTTTAGCTGATATACACATTTTTTGCAAGCAATTTTTCCTAATATAATGCATTTTGGTGTCTTGTTTTTATTAATATCTTCATTTCTATGCACCCTTTCTCCAATATATGCATTTTCAAAAACTTTGGCAGGAGAAGTGAATCGCAAAATTTGAAGAAGTGCGAATTTTGAAAGTTTTCTGTATTTCAGTTCACTTACTCTTTCAAAATGTGTGAATTTGATAGATTTGGCTTTAAATGGGAACTGAATTGAATTTCTATCCATCCCTACTAAAGGGGTTAGCCAATGGGAGGCTGGAGATACACCTGCCAGGTATGTTCAAGATATAGCACATCCCCATCTTTAGGAAAGGGATTGGGCTATATTGTAATGTTTGACTCACCAAATCAAAGCTGCTCAGAAGCCATGTATGTTGACTCACACAGGGCATGAGAGACTGTTTTCATTTCTTGCCTGGCATTTAGGGTGGGCACTTATTCATTGCCAATGAAGAGAAAATGTCTCGCCAAAAAAAGACAAAAGAAGGCATAGATTTGCATAAAATTTTATATGCTAATTTATATGTATATGTATAGGTGCCATTGTTAGAAATAGCTGGGATTTTAATAGCAATATGATACATCTCATCATAATGAGGAAGATTTGTGACCAGGTAGTGATGTACCTGCTCAGTTCACTGCCTGGGTGCTAAATGTTGACGGGCAACTTCAAGGTACCTGCAGGTCTCCCTTCTTATCCTTTAAAAAGGGCTTGAACCAGACATTCCTAAAAACAAAGGACATCTTCAAACACAGGACTATCCTCTGTAAATTAGGAAACATGGCCAGCCTACTGCAGCTACAAAAACAAACATACCACAGAGTATGCCAAGCACCTTGTCTGACTGTCATTGGGCATGTGCTCAGGTTTGGTGGGTCACAATCTGTACAGGCCTAATCTGATGGTCAGTTAAATCAGTTCCAACCCTTACTCTAAAATACTGTTAAGATCTCATTTCACTGGGGGAGATTGGGCAGGCAGATTCATGAAGAAAGGAACAAGTGATCTGTGTGACTGCAGGTCTAGCAGTTGCTTTAAGTCCTAATATAAGGTCTTAGGGAACAAAAACACACATTTACACATGTGCCCCATGGGGGTGTCAAGAAATTAATAGAGGATAGTTCTATTAGACATCACCTCAAGATTACTCTTGGCCACAGTGACCCAGGGGCATCCAGCCATTTCTCATTTCACTGACTGGGAGAGTTCAGTCAATATTCCACTTCTGTACCCAATCATGACATAAAAATAGGGATCAACGGGTTCACAGTGGGGCCTGTCTGTTTTCTTGGGCCAGGCCTGCATCAGTACTGCTAGATCTATAGGTCTACCTTGGCTGCTTCCACAGAAAGTCTCTTGATTTGTACAAAGGGAAGATGAGTTCTCTTGTCTGTCTGGGAAACCTTTGAAACAAACCGGAGCTTTCTACTGAAAGTGAAAATCTTATACCCCTTCTTTCCATGAAGCATGCAGTGGGGTGATAGGGTGGTGGTAGAGGAGGGAGAAAAGACCTTTGAAATATTTCAGAAACATGGATACTGAGCCTGATTTCAGTAACTCTCAGTTGTTCAATTTCTAACAGGCAGAAAGTTTTGAGACCAAGCTGGCTCTCTTCCCACCTGCTCTACCCACCCGCTTTTTATCCCCTTGAAAACAAAAAAGAAAAAAGAAAACCCTGGAACATGCAGAAGGACAATCTATGCATCCCAGTGTCTGTCGTCTGCTTATTGTCCTGTCTAGTGCTCTCCACGGTGGAACTAATCAGCTGCCTTGAATGAAGCATAGCTCGTCAACGGAATTCCTAAAAGGTCCTGAAGTATTCAGTGATGAGAGGAATTCTTTCGGTATGATTTGCTCCACATTCAAAAAATTCCATTGTCAAAGGAGACTAGGTGATTAACAGCAGGCTGTCAGATGCAGGGTTAGAAATTATTTTCTCTGACCTTCTGTCTGTCTCCCCTCTTCTCGGCAACCCTTGCACCCCTTTCCCCACCATCACTGCTACCACTGCCTCCAACCAACATACCATAATAAGATGACTTCAAGGACTGGTACAGCAACTAGCTGTTTAAGTCCACCTGGCCCCACTTGATTTATTAGCTTTAATGAGGAGCTCTTCTACTTTAATCATAGTGGAAAAGAGAAAAGGTCTCACGCCACCCTGACAAATCAGTGATGCATTTACATGGAAACACAGGAAGGGCTGCGATCACAAAAAGTAGCACTGCTTGCCATCCCCTTTTGCTCCCCACAGTATGAAATGCCAAGGCAGTTTTGTGGCCCTCCTGGTTGTGACTATTACCTGTGGAGACTGGGCTTTCTTCCAGGGAGCTCCTGGCGTGGGAATGCAGGAGGAGAAATTCATTTCCAGTTGGAAGGCTTTGCTGTTGTGATGCTACTCCTTTTAACGTTGCAAAAGCGAGGTACTGTGAAATGACAGTCATCTACTTAACTGTAGATGCCAGTATAAAGCATGAAATGTAGTTAGACATCTCAGGCATATTGCAGGGACTCCAAATAGTCTTTATCCAGAGTCTCCCCCCCTCCATAACAAAACAAAAACCATGTTGTCTGTGGCAGACAGTAAATTTACATATTTGCCTGTTCAGTAAATAGGAAGGAAGTTTTTTTCCAAGGCTGCCACTTAGCAAGTGCAGAGGAGACATCAACACACACACACACCCTGATTGATGTTTCAGATGAAATATAATTATTCTGTATTTCTGATCAGGGCACTGACTATACACATTGAATATTGCTTATTGTTGTTGCTTAGTCTGTTTGAAGAGTGGTTGTTCTCTCCTCCCCCTGGTGATTCCTTACTCACCCCCCCAAAAAACACACTATGGGTTGTATTCCATGTTAGTCTTACTCATTGAAATTTGTGGTCATGACTGATCTTAGTTTCAATGGGTTTGCTCTGAGTAGATCTTAGTTTGATGCAATATGTAGTTTTTAGAAATAAATGATTCAAGTGGCCTTACTTATTAGGTGTGTCTGGGAGTTCTGTAGCTCAGTTTGCAAAAGGCACGTATGGGAAGCCACTTCACAGGCTCTCTAGGAGAAGAGTTCAAGTATTGCTGGCAGAGCAAGGCTTCCAATCAATATTCCCATGAATATTGTTTTATTGGGAAGCTTATGAAATGTACTAATTTGCAAATATTTATGTGCCACCGGCATCAAAAAAAATCATGACTGTGAACAGCATAAAAACAACAATAAGATTACAACCATAAAACAAATACAAAATTAGACGAAATGATCCTTGTGGTCCCTTCCAACTCTACAGTTCAGTGATTCTGTGAAATCAGTAGATCAGACTATAAGAACCTGAGAAGAGCTCTCCTGGATCAGGCCAAAGGCTCATCTGGTCCAGCATTCTCTTCCCACTGTGGTCAACCAATGCCTATGGGAAGTCAACAAGCAGGACCTGAGTATATGGATGAAGAATAATTTTATATATTTCTGAATGCCAAAATAGGCTTCTAAGTGGTTTGTAATTACACAAGCACACAAACTTTAAACTATATACTGTTCATCCATAATTAAAATATGCAACAAAACAATCTTATTTAAACAACACAGCAATTAAAACAGGAGAAAACTCCTCAGGAAAAGTATGGGTGGACATGTGAGATTTATGCAGGCACCTACCAGTAAATGCCAGTGCTTGCCTAATGTTCATTGGGAGCAGAATTTGAAGGGCAGGCAAAGTGTTTCTGGAGATAACCTGGCCCCAAGTTGTTCAGGGCTAAATGCCTGAAATATCATACTAGGTAAGGTAAAGTATTAAGGACATGGGTGGCACTGTGGTCTAAACCACTGAGCCTCTTGGGCTTGCTGATCAGAAAGTCAGTGGTTCGAATCCCCACGACAGGGTGAGCTCCCGTTGCTTGGTCCCAGCTCCTGCCAATCTAGCTGTTTGAAAGCACGCCAAAAAGTGCAAATAGATAAATAGGTACTGCTCTGGCGGGAAGATAAATGGCACTTCTGGGTGCTGCTCTGGTTTTGGTGTTCCGTTGCGCCAGAAGTGGCTTAGTCATGCTGACCACATGATCCGGAAAAACTGTCTACGGACAAATGCCGGCTCCCTCAGCCTGTAAAGCGAGATGAGCGCCGCAACTCCAGAGTAAGGTAAGATAAAGGACCGCTGGCTGGTTAAGTCCAGGCAAAGGCAACTATGGGGTGCGGCGCTCATCTCACTTTTCAGGCCAAGGGAGCTGGCATTTGTCCACAGACAGTTTTTCTGTCTAATTATCACACTAAGCTACCTCGATCCAGGAACAGCTGTAGCTGTCATACCAAGAGAAGTTGGCAGAAGCTGCTCCTTGTCACTGAAGCCACTTGGGCCTTCAATGATAAAGATGGATCCAGGAGCACCCCCCAATCTGCAAATCTGCTCCTTCAGAGGGAGTGCAATTCACAACAGGTAACTGACCTATTTTCCAGTCTTGATAAATGCTCCCTCACAGAACTTCTGCATTACAGGATTCAAACAGTGTATTGGCTCTTATCCAGCCCACCAATACACCCATTGCTGGCTCATTCTTGCCACTTCCTCCTTGTGCTCTACCTTCTGCAGTGCAAAGAATATTATGTTCCTCGTTCTGCTCAAGTTATCAGTGCTTCTTCAGATGCATTTAGGGTCATTTCGAGCAACACAATACTGATACTACAACACAGTGCTGATATTTTACCGAAGAAGCTTGCAGCTAAGTGGGCTGCTGTTCATTTCACACCTTATTTTGTGTGGATAGTGTATTAGGTTCAGTCACTAGCAACTTCATTTCAAAGATTTTGGGTGGTAGAGCGAAAAGCTGCCGCCCATCAAAGTCAACAATGCTGGGCTAGATGGCCCAATGGTCTAACTTAATACAAGGCAGCTTCATATACTGATAGCCTACCAGGGGCCTCTTTGGCTGGAGTGCTATTCTCCAGTGTACTTATCTTCATGAATAATCCAACTCAGTTATCCATGGGGGTGGGTGGGTGGAGGGGAAAGAAAACCTGGTTAACATGCAATTAGAGTGATGGATAATCCTGGCTCTGCAACCTACCTAGCTTGGATGGAGTTAATTCACAGGCATCATGTCAACAAGTGTCTTATTTTTGGATCCCACTTGTTCTCTGGGAATCCACTGCTGTGAAGAATGATCTCCCTTACCTCATTTACCTTGTTTGTTGTTCCTGAGCCATAGACTGTCATGGCTCATGCATGAGGCAATCGTCCTGTGGAGCATAGTGCTTGCCAGAATGTTTTCATTGCCATTTGAACCGCAGCAACAGCTGGCATGTGCATGTTATTATTTCAAAAGAGTGTACAAAAACTGTGCTCTTCTTAGTAATGCTAAAACTATGGACCAAACTAACATCAGGCAGGAAATCCAATCTAAAGATTGACATGCTGTCCTTAGATTGCCCCAGAATATCTCAGTAGGCTATGTCATGAACCACCAGATTGTTCAGACCATCTATTGCATAGGCCACAGCCCCATGGGGAGCAATAGGAGGAGCTTTCATTCTAAAATGGCAGGTGCCAGTGTGCCTGGAAGTCTTCACATCTGTTTTAGAAACCGTTATACCTACTTTCAGAGCTGGGGAGGTGATGATGTGGAAAGCACTCTACTCTGCAAGGTTCAAATGATCTTTTCCCTTATTACAGCAGATGTCTCGGCTGAGCCATAAATAAAACAACAAAAACACAGGTTCTAATGCTCTTTCATGCTCATCACTGAGTACAATTAGGCTTATTCAACGGCACTGGTGAGGAATAGCAAACAGTTTTGTTTAGTTTTGAGGGGGAATAGCAAACAGTATAGATTAATTCAATTTATATTCCACTTTCCCATTGTGCACTGTTGCCAAAGCAGCTCATTCTAAACATCAAAAACATGCCAAAATTCAGTATCATGTTTGAAAATGATTTATAAAAGAGATAGAAAATAATTAGATAACACAGTTCATTAAAGATGGCATTTGTTGTTGTTGTTGTTTAGTCGTTTAGTCGTGTCCGACTCTTCGTGACCCCATGGACCAGAGCGCGCCAGGCACTCCTGCCTTCCACTGCCTCCCGCAGTTTGGTCAAACTCATGCTGGTAGCTTCGAGAACACTATCCAACCATCTCATCCTCAGCATAAATCAAATAATTACAATGGACTGGTCATAATATTGCAACTTATTATTATTATTACTTAATAAATTTATTTATTTATTTTCAGAAGTATGGTGCCTTTCAATATAATATTTCTAGGGTAGCTTACTGATTAATAGTTGCATCAAATGTTAGTCATACTCAGAATAGACCCATTAAAATTAGGCATGGCTAGCTTAGGCTTATTAATTTCAGTTAGTTTACTCTGTGTAGAATTTAGTTAGTTACAACCTTAAAATACAAGATAAAAATACAAAACAATATCTCAAGTTCAATCCTTGCCATATCTGGGTAGAACTGGGAAAGATTTCTATCTGAAATCCTGGTGTGCCACTGCCAGTTAGTACAGTACTGAATTAGATGGAGCAATAATCTGACTCAGTATGAGGCAGTTTCCTAACCACGGTTTCCTGTTGTGTCTAAACAGGCCCAATACAGGACAATTTGGAGTACCAAAAGTATCCTTAACCATAGGAATAAATGTCCTCTTTACTTTCAAATTGCCATCCACTAGCAGGTAGACAAGGCTTCAGCAATATGTAGTATTGAACGCCTAAGGCTTGCACAATGATGAGAAAAGGGGTGTTATGAAAAGTTTAAAGGTACTTTTTTTTTATCAACCAGAGCAAAGGTCTATCTAGTCCCACATTCCACTTCTCTAAAATGAAGAATCCCCCTTTTTTCTTGAAGAATCACAAAATGTGTGTGTTACTTTTCAAAGCTGCCCTTTGGTATGTTATTACACTATAATTAAGCTGAGTTCCCCCTGTTCTGTCATGCTCGAGAGCTAACAGGACTTTCGCTTAGAATGTGGCGTGCTCCACACTTTGAACACACCCACACCCACATTATCTTGCATCCCGAGCAGCCCAACTTGTCAGTAGGCAATTATGGTTTTGCTTGGTTTATTTGGATTGGCTGACTCTCAGATTTCCAGCAAGGGACTTTATTTGTGAAAAAGGATCATTAATGATAACAACAGATGACATGTGTCTGAAATATTGGGTGGATAAGGGAGGCTTTTTCATACACACCCCTTTTCTGAATGTCTGCTGTTTAGGCCTGAGCTTGCCAGCCTATACAGAGAGATTATTACACACAGGATTATTAAAACTTCATTGTTAGAATGTTTTTACAATAATTGCTGCAATAAAGCAGATCCGAGGAAGTAAAATAAGTCTGGACTGCCTGTTACATTTCCCCCCTGGATTCTGTATCTAGAAGTAACTGCTATGTTTACATATAATTCCAGGGCTGGCTCTACCATGAGACAGTGAGATGGCAAGGCAGCAACTGATTTTGAGTCTCATGAAAGGACATAAAAATAGTTATACAATTTTTTATTACTGTACAGGTATTTACGTGAAACTAATGCGCCATCAAATCTAATGCGCAAGTCAATTTTCAATACCTTGAAACCAAAAAAGTATTTGTTGGTGAATGTAAATGTGCCATCAAATCTAATGCACACCCTTATTTTCATGACGTAATTTGTCCAAAAATGGTGCACATTACATTTGAGTAAATATGATACTGTATTTTTACTGCTAAGGAGAGGGAGAGGTGCTTGTGTGATTTTCTGCTTTAGGTACCCAAATAAGTTGGCTGGTCTTGCTGACGTATGCAGTGGGGAGGAGTAAGGGGCAATTGGATGGTCTGTTTCAGACAGCAATAGGTCTTGGCCAACCTTGTTTTAGGTCTGTGTTTCCTAAATTTCTGATAATTCTACTACAGTGGTACCTTGGTTTTCGAACGTCTTGGAAGTCAAATGTTTCAGTTCTTGAACGCCAAAAACCCAGAAGTAAATGTTTCTGTTTTCGAATGCACCTCAGAAGTTGAACAGCTTCCACTGACCCCCCCCAATTTTCCCTATTGAATTTGCAGACCGACCTTTGCGCCCCGGTTTTCGAATATTTCAGAAGTCGAACGGTCTTCCGGAAAAGATTACGTTCGAAAACCGAGTTACCACTATATATTTTTTCTCAATTAAAATTTAAATGTATCTATACCACTATTTGTTTGTCCCCCCCCGAAACTAAAGAGCCATACAAAGATAAACAAGTTTAAAATACATCAGAGCAATTAAAATAAAATAAATTTGTCCATAAGTAACACACACACAGAGACAGACAGAGAGAGAGAGAGAGAGAGAGAGAGAGAGAGAGAGAGAAGAGGTGATGGTGTTACTTGTCATTCATCCAAACCAACCGGAAGCAAATTCCAGTGTAGTGGGGCCACAAGTAAAAATGGCTCTGCTTCTCATAAGAACCAATCTAGTCTCCATGTACAAGGGGATTTGAAACAGGGTCTCACCAGCAGATCTCACCTACAGAGGGGGCTCATATTGGAGGAGATGTTCCTTAATAAAATCAGGACCCAGGCTGCCTGGGGCTTTAACATACTTTGAATTGGGCTTGGTAACTAATTGTCAGACAGCGCAGATGTTTTAATATCCTGAATATTTAAATCTCCCAATTCAAGCAGTCATTCAGAATGAGTGTGCCAATGGAAGTTTCTAATGAAATCACTTACTATAAAATCTTTGTCTGTGTCAGTCTGTGATAGCTTTCAAGTAATCATGATGGATGTCTTAGCTGTCCCTGACACTAGTTTAAGGGCTACACCAAAGCACATGGGCAGGAGCATATATGATCTTTGGACCACCCTGAGTTAACAAATCACACATTAGCACTTTTCCCCCAACCAGCAGAGCAAGAGAGATGTCTTCTCTTATCCACACTAGACAAAAATGCAATGATGTAGTTCAGAAAAACACTGTAATTGGCCCTTTTCCTCCTATGCCGTTGCCAGTATAATCTCATGGGAATTGTTTACAATGATTATTCTTCTATTATGATGTTATTGCCTAGGATAGTGGTGGACACTAGTCTGAAAATAATCTTTTTCTCTTTTCCTCTCTGAAATTTTTGGCAGTGTTGACAAAAGTACAACAGAAACAACTGCAATGCAAAGGTCATCTGGCTACAGTACTTTAGTGTTTAACTGGTAAATATTTCTTTTTTAAAAGAGTTTTTCTAATATTTTACCATTTGGAAGGTTTTCAATGCATTTTGGGTCCAGAGTGACTCAATCATTGTAAGTTTCCCTGGGCCCCTCTGGGAATTCTTCACAATGGCTGCATTATATAAGCAGTTGCCATTTTTACCCCTAATTGGCCAAAGCATGTTTCAATAATACAATACTGCCAGTTGTACAAGAATCTATTTTTGGCAAAAACATTTTGCATCTATCCATATGTAAATACAGATGTTTAGCTAAAGATAACAAGTCTCTTAAATGGCCTTGAAAACTACTCTTGGAGTTATAGTAGCTTCTGAGTAGAAAGGGAATTCAGCAAAAATTTCTCAGGGGAATTTTCTTGACATTTTTTTAAATGTACTGCAAATCGGGTGGGGGATGTTGGTGAGGTTCATAACAAGCTACTGTCAGACAAATATAAAATACACCGAAGTTGGTGAAAGTTTCTTTGGGTAAACTATGGAGCCAGAGGCAAAGTGAAAACATCTTAAAAAGCAAGCATAGCTGTTTTAAAAAGTAACACATTGTCTGACATGAAGCCAAATCCAATTGATTTAAAACAGGGCACAGAATTTGATCACAACCTAATCTGGTAGGAGAACCCTAGTAAGCAGAGCTTTGGACCATATGTTCTTGTTTATAAATGACCTGGAAGGCCAATAAACAAAGCATTACAGTAATCAAAACAGGAAGGCACAGGTAGGCGCGTGAACACAGCTGCTTAAAGTAAAAAGGCAAAATGGCTGATTTTCCAGAATTCCTACTTTTTCAAGAAACATGATTTTCTCAGATATTACACACATATCTGATAGGATTGCTAAGTTATTTTTACACTGAGCTGTATATGTCAAAGATATGGGATGTGACAGTGGCCAAGGCTGAGAAAAGGACTAGAGTATCCATGAACAACCAGTGTGTTCTAGGAGACTTAACATCATGTTACAGTCATTAAGGGATTATCATGTATGTGTGAAGTGGCCTCAGATGTGCTAATAACCATTGCTTCTTGTTAAATTGTCAGTGGCTCAAATGAGCATTTTGTCCTTTTTCTTTTTGACTTTGTTTCTGCTGTCTCTGAAAACTCTTCATAGGATCTTCTCTGTAGGTTAAACATGCCCAGTTATTTACGCTTTTGTCATAGGATTTGTCTCCTAGACATGACTGCCCCATGATATGTGTGATAATGGATATGTTTCAGCCTTCCCACTCCCACCCACTCCAATTTTGGAATCTAGAAGAAGGGAGATGTTTGACTTTCTGCGGTGTCTGGTGCAAACCATGTAAATAGAGTTAATTTGTAATGCAGACCTACCCTTGTATTGTCTTGTGTTTAGCAAAAGCAGAAGGGAGCACCTGCTGCTGCTTCTGAACCATCCCTGGCAGTATTGTCCCTCATTTACAATGGCAGCTGGTTCTTTCCACCTAACAAACAAAAGTGGGAGAAGCCACTGCCAGAGCATTGCTCTTAAAAAGGTTGGTGCTGCTGATGTTGCATTGGTCTTACATGCCAGAGCATTCACAGCACTGGCTTATTCTCCTTCTCTTCAGAATATTTTAACATGGAATGCTGCTGAGGTGGCTGTGCTCCACAGTCCATACAGATGCTTGCATAGCAGTTGCCTTTGTAAGCCTCCATAGGAACTTGTTGAAGTAAGGGGCATAAGTCTCTAAAAACAAAATGCAACATAAGGCTGCAGTCCTATACATGCTTATCTGGGAGTAAAGTCTCATTGAATTCAATAGATTCCATTCAACATTTAGTTCTACTCAGAGTAGACCCACTGAAATCAGTAGGACTAACTTGGGTTCATTAATTTTGATAAGCTGAGTCGAACTTAGTTAGCTATAACCCTCTGAGGCTTATTTATGAGGAGACAAAGATATGTGTGCACCGTAACTAAAATAAAATTAGGAAGTCCCATTGAACACTTAAACTTTGATACTTGCATCTGAGTAAGCACAAACAGGATCGCAAAGATCTCTCTGTGTTCAAACAGTAAATTGTACCTGGTCTGTTTCATAACAAGGTACCTTTGCTGAGTAATTCACCCATGATGGAAAAGGATTGCATAACCACTGAAGTTCACTGGAGTGTAATCCAAACCTATCATTAGTTCTGTTATATAGATTGAACGGCTGGTAGCTCCAGGCACACTATCTTAATTGGAGGCTAGTTCACGGAAATATCCAGGTGAACACTGACCTCAGTGTATACTGCTGGAATCTAATCTCCTACACCAGAAGGCGAGGAGAACAGAAGTAAAAAGTTGAAAAGACAGCGATTTAACGTAACACATAAAAGGTATACTTGGGAGCACAATGATGAACAACAGTGGCTTGAGGTTCCCCAAAATATTGCCTCATAGAAGAGTTCTCCATGAATGGCTTTTGTGCCTAGTAACAGGGCTAGGTCTACATAGATGTGCAGAACAAAGGAAAATGCAGGACCTCTGTTACTACCAGCTGTTAGTGATGCTAAATTGTGGATCATCACGGTTTGGATTGTTGGTTCATTTTAGAAATGGGAGGTCCAATTCTTTAGCTCTATTTATTATTGTTTATTCATGAATTGAATCACCTTTTATATGAGTCTCAAGGCATTTTACAACCACACCACAAAAAAGTTAAAAATAGGGGTTTTTTTAAACAGTAGAAAAACACAACTACAGATAGGTTTAAAAACAGTACAAAATGAATACCAAAGGCAAAGGCCTTTTCATCCAGCTGGAAAACCCTGTCAAAACAAATAAGGTTTTCAGTTGTTTCTGGAAAGTACAGATACTGGGCGCCTGTCACATCTCAACAGGGATACTGTTCCACAAAGCAGGGGCAGCCACACTGAAAGCTCAGCTCCAAGGCTAGACCCATGGGAAGGCTGCCCCGGTGCTGTGATAAGCTAAATGAGCTCTTTGTTTCAGCTGGTAGAAGGAACATATTCCAGATCTAGAAGTCAGAAACTGAAACTAGTGTGGCATAGTGGTTGGAGTGTCGGACTAGGGCCTGGAAGACATGGGTTCAAATCCACACTCAGCTACCTCCCAGAGTTGCTGTGACAATAGATAGGGAGCTCCTTGGAGGAAATGTAAGATATTACTATATTAATAAACTAAAAAATTGAAATACTTTGGACCACTCAGCATCCATTTAGCTTAACCAGCATCATGGGGTTGTTGTGAGGATAAAACAGGAGAGGAAGAAGCACTATGCATGCCACCTGGAGCTCCTTGGAAGAAGGGCAACCCAAAAAGGGCCCTAAATAAACAAGCAAGCCTTATTTGATATGCGACACAAGCCTTCTGTAATTAATGTGTTACTTTCAGCAAGTTGACTTCCCATTACCTACCAACCCTTGCCCTGGAGAATCACACTGCTCTGTCTCCCAACATATTTGCTTGGCCTACTCTTGCAAACAGTGGTGGGATGGCCATCTGTGAGGAACGGCAGAGAATGACTTCTTCATGGACCCACCCTTCAATGCTTGATGCTACTCTTAAGTGCTTGCTGCCTTGTGCATGCAAATGCAAAAAGCCCTGATCAGATGCTGTGCTTAGCAAGAGCCTGGAATGCACGGAAAGAAAGCAATGGAGATCATAGTGATTGGTTTCCAAAAGCCTTCACTCAAGCCTTGGCACAATACAGGCTCTGTCGAAGAAGACATTAGGAACAAAAAATAAAGCTTCAGGCACAGGCTGCCAGAATGATTAAGAAAAACATCAAAATGATGCCATTAAAAACAGATGGGGATTCTATAAAATATTGAAAAAGAAAATGTTTAATTATGAGCCTTATGCAAAACCCATCAAAGTTGGATTAATATTACGGTGCTGTTGCTGCATAAGGTTTTAAGGAGTCCACGGTGAAACATTAATCTTTTACTCCTTTAAAAATAATGTTTTCCTTTACCAGATGACAAATTCCATCTCTTCACTGTTGAAATCATATACCCAGATTAATAGCATTTAACATAATGAAATCAAAAACTCCAGGTAACGTGCGTCAGCTGACAAAAATCTGTACAGGCTGATTTTGTAAGTGTTGCTGTATTTCTATCCAGCTAATCTTTTATTGTGATAGGCTAATCTGTGCTCAAAAACATTTTCATCCCATTACAAATGTATTTAAGTTTTATTTCAAAAAATGTTTTAAAAACCCTCAACCAAATAAACCCTTCTTTTCTTAACTTAAAAGAAGTCAATGAAGATTTTGTCTTTTCTATGTTTAGAATTTTCCTATTGCTTTGTAAGCTGATAACAAGGATATTTATGAAATATAAACCACAAAGACCTCTCCCTGCTTGCTGAGACAATATTGGGTTAACTGTATGGATTTTGGTCAAGAGAGAAGTACACTGAAACATTTCTGTGGGTTAGTATGAGGAAGCTGCACTAAGCCAAGAAACGTGGTTGGTTTGTTGACTCAGTGGGTGGAAAAGGACGCTGGTAATTAGACAGCATATTCCATGGGCTTGCTATGGCCCAGGTAAAAAGTTTGTCTGTCGTTAAGGAATTAGCAGGACTTATGCTGGCCTCTTACAACAGTGTTTGGCCACTGGACTGAAGGCTGATTCATACTATTGGCTCTCATCTTTGCAACCATGTGTTATAAGACAAGAAGAGCCCTGCTGGATCAGGCTGAAATCCTATCTAGTCCAACATCCAGTAAATGCATCTGGGAAATTTGCAAGGTGGACAAAAGGGCAATTTCCCACTTTGTACCACAACAACTGGTACAGCCAGTTGTTAACCGCCCTGAGCCTGGTCTTGGCTAGGGAGGGTGGGGTATAAATAATAATAATAATAATAATAATAATAATAATAATAATAATTACAAAAGAACATAGAAAGTGGTCTTGTATCAAGTCAGACCACTGGCCCATCTCTCACAGTATTGCCAATATTTGGTGATAGCTCTCCAGGTTTTCAGATGCAGGTCTTTCCCATTCTACGTGGAGATGCAGGGGAATGAACCTGGGCTTTTGCTTGCAAAGCATATGCTGTACACCCTCTGAAGCTCCAGATAGCCACCAGACACTTGTCCTCCATTTGGATCTGATGTAAATGCATAACTATTCACCATCTAGATATTCCCAGTACTATCACTGTCATCTGAACATTCTTGAACATTAGTTTAGAAGTTATTGGTATGAGACACTGCCTAATTTCATTCATGGGTGCGTTGATGGAGCTAGGTTTTGTGACAGGTCATTTCACAATACCGCTGTCATATTCCATGGTTTTCATTGTGTTAGCAAACAAGATTTTGTTTGTTTATATAACAACATTGATTTACTGCTTGGTTGTAAGATAGTCTCTAAGCAGTTTGCATTAGATAAACATGAAGCAGCTTCAGGGAATTGAATTAATAGTTGAATATGGCTTGGGTCATATTCAGGGTAGACCCATTCAAAGCAATGGGCATGACTAAGTCAATTCCATTAACTTCAGTGAGTCCACCCTGAGCAAGACTAACTGTATAAAACATTGGAGGCTCCTTGGGATGTGCACTGAACCTGCACAACTTCCTGTCACACCTCCAGTGAAACATCTAAAGGGGTGACATGTTTTTCTCCTTTGGTGAGGCATATGCATTCCAGAGGTGCATGTACCACTCAAATCTCACCCAAGATGAGGTGCATGGGTCATCTTTGTGGGTGGTGCACTGGAAGCATGCAAAGGAAAGGTGCAAGTCTCTTATGTATCCTCTGTAACCCCTTCCTCATCATGTCAATAATTTTATTATATTGTGACTGCATGTTACCGCCTGAAGAAATGCAGTGACTTGCATGAGTTGCTTTCATGTCCAGATACAACTTAATGAAGACAAGTAATGGATGTTCTTAGTTCCTCAGTGGAGCTGTGAGCTGCCAAATGGCTTTTGGAGACATAGTTTACATGTCTACATGTTTACATGATTGCTGTGGGCACTGTGTTTTCCTATCTCCAGATTACTGTCTATGTTCCCTAGATACTCACTCTTACTTCATAGGTCATCAAGTATAAACAAGTGACAAGAACACAAGTGATGCGCCTGCATGTATAAACTAGCTTAATGGTTCTTTCTTTTTTTTTAAGTCTCATGATATATGTCTCAGAACACATCTGTGCTTGCTCATGCTAGGCATTTGTTTGCATTCATTTTCCTATAGAAGTAAGAGTGACCTCGTTCACACATCATGGTAAGCCAAACCATGGCTTATGAGGACACTGCAAATGTACTGGCTCTTAGAGAGGAGCTTGCAGCCACTTTGCTCCTCCCTGGGTCTTTTAGTATAGTATGGCACATTGTCCAAACGCAGGATTGTGGTTAAGGTCTCTTCTTTTTAAGCTCAATCTGTAACCATAGGAGAAACCTTGGCTGCTGATCATGGTTAAAAAGGAAAGACAATCCTGGGTTTGAACGACATGCTTAGCCAAACCTTGGCTTGGCTGCTGCATTGCACTATGCTAAAGGACTGAGGAGGAGCCAGCATGTTTGCATAGTCCTAGTTAGCCATAGTTTGGCTTACCGTGATGTGCAAACTAGGCCAATAAATGTTGTATTACAGTTCTGCAGTAATGTGGAATAGAGATGTTCCTGTTAATGGCTATGATTAATGTATGTTCAGGTTCTGTGCAGTATTCTAAATAAATAAATAAAATAGATCTGATGTTAATTCGCTCTAAGAGACAATGCCACACATGGCTGGCAAACTGTAATATCAGAAGCAGTTTTGAAAACATTTGGTCTTTATAAGGCAACATCCTTGGTTGCCTTGAGCAGAACAGCATTCCAGCTTTATCTGTCAATTCATTGATCACAGAACATTAAATCTTTACTTGATTGGATAGCAGTTTCTTAGTACGCTTGCTGCAAAACTACATCCAATGCTCTGTTTATGCAATACAAGAGGATCAATTTATTTATACTTGCCTTTTGCCTTAAAGAACTATTGCTAACTGGAATTCTTGAAACATCATGTGCTACAAACTCTAAAGCAAATACAAATGCTGACGGCTCAGGCAGATTGAAAGTATTCATTAAAAAAAATTGTCTTGGGCTTTAAGAATAATGCACTACAAGTCCAGAGAAATGGTTGTTCTGTACACCGGTTTTTTATTATTTATTTACAGTATGTTTCAAGATTTAGAATTACCATGAAAGATTTACTTATATTGCCGCACATGTAAAATTTAAAATCAATAAAGTAAATAAATTTAGCTTGTCACGTTGAATCGATTTCATATGAAAGTAGTGCACAGCCTTGTATTACTGTTCTTCCATATCTCCAATGTCATCCTCCAATGATAATTTCAGGGTTGCCTTTCTGCAATCTTATCATCTCTTCAGCGGCATACAGTACCTCTGAGCCAAATGCGATTTCTATAATTCAAGTTGTGGTTCATGAATGCAATCTTCTCTCTGAATGTATAACAAGCCAGTAGTTTCCAGAACTTCCCTCTTCTCAGCTTATCTAAAAATTGTCTTGTGTGATTGTGACACTTTGTTTCATTGATGAATCTTTTTTCATGGACCAAAGCAATGATTACTGTATAATGCGCTGTGGGGATGATTCTGAATGGAGGGCCACCAGAAGGGATATAGTAAAGTAAATCATGGGAATTAAAAACAAGGTGTGTTTCCAGAACTATAAAATATTGGAACATTAAATGCATATATTTTAAATACTTCTGTAAAAATTATGGAACTTTTTCTCAGTGCTTGTTAGATTGAAATAAAGAACTATGGGGCTGAAAATCATCACTGGATCCATTTGAGCAATGCCTTTTCCTCTGTACAATGTAATATTTTCCACATCTCACACTCCTATGTGTTTCCTAAACCTCTTCCGGGTTTCCCTCCAACCTTGCACAGCAGTTTTAGGGGCAGCATGGAGTGCACACAGGGGGAAGTGGGGGGAAAGTCCCATTGTACTAGCACTAATCCTTCCGTTAGAACAACAATTTAGTTGAAAGTCATTAATTTATTTTACGTTGCATAAAGTGGAACAGGTTTTAGTCCTCAACTTGCCCAGCGAAAGGTCTTAGTGCAAGCAATGGGATTTCTTCATGAGTGTGTAAAGGATAAGGGCCAGATTGCAAAATGTTGACTAGGATATTGGTGCAGAACAGAAGACATAGTCAGATATCTTCTCTACTTAGGTAGAAAAAGTCAGACTGCCACGTTGACACACAAAGTAACTTCCATATGGCAGTTTATTGTGGACTCAGTGGTGCTATTGTGTGCAAGCTTTATTGCAAGCTTTATGCAGTGTCCATACAAAGTCATCCTTATCATAATAACAAGGGAGCTTAACAGTTTCACCTTGGTTCTAGAAATGCCAATGTTGCTCACAGTCCCTCTTCTACAGCAGCTTCTTATAAGACTTCCAGAGGAATGCCTATTGGTGCTAGGTGGAGACCTTTCTAGTTCCTCAGGCCTTTCAAATACAGCATGCTACAGCCCTTTCAATTTTGTGTAGTATTCTCTTTTAGACTTTTTATACTGTGTCACATTCTATTGTTCATTTTATTGCCATTTGTTTTTAATTTGGTTTAGGGTTTTTTGAAATCCTGTAAGCCATTCTAATAACATTTTGTAAAGGAGCGGCCTAAAAATATCACAAATTAATGAGCAAACATACAGCAACATGAATTTAGGCATTGTTCTATATTGAGACAAGACTTCATGTTGAAACACTTAGAACCTGTTTCACCAACTATACAGTCCTCTCTAGGACTTAAACAATTTGATGCCACAGGAAACCATAATGCTAAAAAAAGTTAGAACTGATTCATTTGCAAATACAGTGGTGCAGGAGATTTTTCTGTAGTAATTAGTAATGATAGAGTTAAATATTGTCTTTAGTTTATTATGGGTTGGCACTAAGAGTCCACTTCTTAGCTTGTTCTTGTAGTTACTTTCATTTTCCTGTATTGTGTGTTAGTCTGTTCACAGATAAACAGCCTCTGGTTATGGGCCTTCCAAGTGAGTAATCTCACTTTATTATAGATAAGAACTGAATAGTTTCCCCATGGTGTTGCCCACATTAACCTAGTAACATCTGGATGAGGAAGCCATGCTAATGTGCCACCAGAGACAATGGTTGGACACTGTGCATCTGAATTCTCCTGGTCCTGGGAATCAAGTGAACAGCAAATTCAGTGCCTTTTGAATCAGGTGAAGCTGTGCAGGTGTTTGACCCATGTATGTAGGCAGTAATAGGCTTAATGATGACCACTGAACTGAAGCTTAATCCCACAGGATGGGGGATGCTGTGGATTGGTGGCTCCCATGTCAGATAATCAAGTTGGTGGACACTCTTGAAATAACAGGTTTATAGTCCTGGATTCCACAGGAGTACTCTTGGACTCTACCTTCTTGCTGGAAGCCCAAGTGGATTCAGTGACTCAGAGTGCCTATTTTCATCTCCAGATAGTTTGCTAGCTATGGCTATTCCTGAACAGGAATAGCCAATCCACTGTGACCCATACTCTAATCTCCCATTTAGACTATTGCAATTTAGATTTGGTGGACAGAGTGCCTGAAGAACTATGGATGGAGGCTCGTAACATTATATAGGAGGCAGCAACAAAAAACATCCCAGTGAAAAGGAAATGCAAGAAAGCAAAGTGGCTGTCCAATGAGGCCTTACAAATAGCAGGGGAGAGAAGGCAAGCAAAATGTGAGGGAGATAGTGAAAGATACAGGAAATTGAATGTAGATTTCCAAAGAATAGCAAGGAGAGACAAGGGGGCCTTCTTAAATAAGCAATGCAAAGAAATAGAGGAAAACAATAGAATGGGAAAAACCAGAGATCTGTTCAAGAAAACTGGATATATGAAAGGAACATTTCATGCAGAGATTACCATAATAAAGGAGAAAAGTGGTAAAGACCTAACAGAAGCAGAAGACATCAAGAAGAGGTGGCAAGAATACACAGAGGAATTATACCAGAAAGATAGGGATGTCTCGCACACCCCAGGTAGTGTGGTTGCTGACCTTGAGCCAGACATTCTGGATAGTGAAGTCAAATGGGCCTTAGGAAGCACTGCTAATAACAAGGCCAGTGGAAGTGATGACATTCCAGCTGAACTATTTAAAATTGTAAAAGATGATGCTGTTAAGGTGCTACACTCAATACGTCAGCAAGTTTTGAAAACTCAGCAGTGGCCAGAGGATTGGAAAAGATCAGTCTACATCCCAATCCCAAAGAAGGGCTGTGCCAAAGAATGCTCCAACTACCGCACAATTGCACTCATTTCACACTCTAGCAAGGTTATGCTTAAAATTCTACAAGGCAGGCCTAAGCAGTATGTGGACCGAGAACTCCCAGAAGTGCAAGCTGGATTTTGAAGGGGCAGAGGAACCAGAGACCAAATTGCAAACATGCGCTGGATTATGGAGAAAGCTAGAGAGTTCCAGAAAAACAACCACTTCTGCTTCATTGACTGCGCAAAAGCCTTTGACTGTGTCAACCACAGCAAACTATGGCAAGTTCTTAAAGAAATGGGAGTGCCTGATCACCTCATCTGTCTCCTGAGAAATCTCTATGTGGGACAAGAAGCTGCACTTAGAACTAGATATAGAACAACTGATTGGTTCAAAATTGGGAAAGGAGTACAACAAGGCGGTATATTGTTAGGAATTAAAGAACCTCTTAATGAGGGTAAAGAGGGGAGAGCAAAGTGTGGTCTGAAGCTCAGCATAAAAAAAAACTAATATCACGGCCACTGATCCCATCACCTCCTGGCAAACAGAAGGGGAAGAAATGGAGGCAGTGAGAGATTTTACTTTCTTGGGCTCCATGATCACTGCAGATGGTGACAGCAGTCACGAAATTAAAAGACGCCTGCTTCTTGGGTGAAAAGCGATGACAAACATAGATAGTATCTCAAAAAGCAGAGACATCACTTTGCCGACAAAGGTCTGTATAGTTAAAGCTATGGTTTTCCCAGTAGTGATGTATGGAAGTGAGAGCTGGACCATAAAGAGGGCTGAATGCCGAAGAATTGATGCTTTTGAATTATGGTGCTGGAGGAGACTCTTGAGAGTCCTATGGACTGCAAGAAGATCAAACCTATCCATTCTGAAGGAAATCAGCCATGAATGTTCACTGAAAGGACAGATCCTGAAGCTGAGGCTCCAGTACTTTGGCCACCTCATAAGAAAAGAAGACTCCCTGGAAATGACCCTGATGTTGGGAAAGATGGAGGGCACAAGGAGAAGGGGAGGACAGAGGACAAGATGGTTGGACAGTGTTCTCAAAGCTACTAACATGAGTTTGACCAAACTGCGGGAGGCAGTGGAAGACAGGAGTGCCTGGCGTGCTCTGGTTCATGGGGTCACAAAGAGTCAGACATGACTAAACAACAACATTGTGCTCTACACAGGGTTTTCCTCAAACACAGTCTAGAAGTTGCAGCTAGTGCTAGTGTTGAGTCTGACACATAGGGACCATATTGCACCATCTCTTAAAGAGAAGTACTGGCTCCCAATGAACTACCAAGCCCAACCCAAGGTTTTGGTCTTGGTGTGCAAAGCCCTAAGTGGCTTGGGACTCAATTCTTTGAAGGATCACCCTCCCTCCATATCAATTTACCCATGACATTAGCTCTACAAGGGAGGTCCTGTTGAATTCCAGCTTTCCGGGGGGTCGGTGACCTGCTGCTGAAGGGTTTTCTCATTAATAGCAGCCCGGTTTTGGAATGCATCCTCCCTGGAGGTTTGGCTGGTGCCAACACTGTTTAGTTTTAGGCACCAGCTGAAAACCTGCCTCTTCCATCTTTTTAATGCATAGGGTTTCCTGAACTGCAGAAAATTGGTAAGATGCTCTATTACTATATTGCCAGTTTAAAGTTTTTTTCTTTTATCACTCATAGTTTTACAGATTTATCACTGCAACCCACCCATTCCAAGGTAAAGTGTGGGATATAAGTTTTAAAAGTAAATAAATAGATATGCTGCTGACTGTTCTATAGTTTCTGTGTAGCTGCTCTGTCGCTGGCCTCAGCCAGCCTTGATAACTCATTGCTGAGGGAAGCCATTAAGCAAGTCAGTCTGAAGGACTTTGAGAGTTAAAATGTCAGAATTCATTTAAACCATTATGCATTTGCATGCCTCAGCAATGAAAACAATGTAGGCCCTGGTGGATTCAAAGCAAGACACTGGCCACAAATCCCCCTTTTCATTTTTCAGTCTTTTTCTCCCTTTAAAATTGGATTTTCTTGTTTGGGTTAGTTAAGTGTGGTGCCGCAGACTTGTTGCAGAACTGTTGTGAAATATTAGTTTTGTATTTCTATAGTCTTCAGCCACTTGCACTAACCTGTTTCAGATTGGGGAGTGAGTTGTAGCAATGATTGATAACACTTGTGAAGTGAATGAACAATAACTCCATTCCATAGGTTTTATTATTTTTCTTTTCTTTTGATTTGATTTGATTTTCTAAAGTATAGACCTTTTATTGCTTGCTTGCTTGCTAGCTGTCTGCTGCTAAAGAGCAGAATCCAGCAAACATATATCATATTGAAATCAATTTGATATGTGCTTTTATCCCTAATCATTAAAGAACCCCACACACTTGTAATTAAGGCTGTGGTCTGCTGTACATTTACTTTGGCGTAAGCCCCTTGAACTTAGCAGGACTTACCGACATTTCCCCTTACTTTCTAGGAGGAAAAAAGTGAGTGTTATGGTGCAAAAAATACGGTATTTCAGAGAGTAAATGTGAATAGGATTATGTTGCATGTTCTACAGACTGCTTTCATTTGAGTAAAAATTGTGGATACACAAATTACTTGGTCATAAGAACATAAAAAGAACCTGGATTAGGCCAAAGGTGTATCTTGTCTAGCATCCTGTTCTCAAAGTGGCCAACCAGATGCTCACAAAAAGCCCAGACACAGGACATGAGTGCAGCAGCACTCTCCCCATCAGTGATTCCCAGCAATTGGCATTCTGAGTCATACTGCCTCTGACTGGAGGTAGATCATACCCATTGTGGCAAGTTGCCATTGATAGCCTTTCACACAGTATTTACTTTCTGGGAGCAAGAGAGATAACAGGAACAAAAAGAAAGGCTTGTTGCACATGTAAAATAAGATTATTGCCCTCTCTTTCCAGGTAAACTGTTGTTACTTTTAAGCGGAGTGGGAATTGTTATATTGGTTGCTTCTCCTTCAAAAGGAAGACTTAAAGGAGAGATTGATGAGTAATTTGCAGAGTGCTCCTTGTGAGCATTCAGAACTTCCTCCTGAGTGCTACTGCTTTTGGGCATCTCATTTTCTAGGAGAGGTTTTTATTTCCCCTTTTAAGAATGCAATGATTTTTTAATATTAAAAACCCTGTTTCTTCTTCTTCTGAGAAGGTAGATCCCACTTGGCCAGATGCAGCTCAAGTTACATAGATGTGTAAGAACTTTTCTTCTGAAATGTTCCATTTTTTCCTTAAGCTTTTTACTTTTTTCAAGCCTGTAAACTCTGGTTGCCTTTAAAAAGCCTGATTTTAACTTGTCTAATTCTTACAAGATTGTGTCTGGGCTCAAACTGTACCAATGGATTCAGGTTACTGAAGTTCAAATCTCCCTATATTAAAGGGGCCTCTTTAAGTTTTTTCTGGACACCCCATGAACCTTGGGGTCCAGTTGGCTCTTTGCACATCAGGTTTCCTACCAGCTTTGCTGTAAATGGTAGATGATGGCAGCTGTTGAGGTACCAGGAGTTTGGGGGTCTTTTATTATGCCTAGGTTCCCTGATCCCTGGGCTTTGCTTCCCTCCACAAAGCCTATGAAATATGATCAGTTATTTCCATTCATCTGGGACCTGATATTGCAGAACGTCTTTGTTGCAAATGACTCAGTTACCCACCCCCATGTTTGCCATAGGCTCAGCTTCTCTGAGGTCACAGCTTGCCATTTTATAGACAGCCTTGAACCACAGCATAAGTGCATAAGAAGAAGCCAGCGACTCATCTATTCCAGCATCCTGTTCCTAAGTGGTCCAACCCATGGGAAGCATGCAAACAGAATCTGAGCACAACAACATTCTCCCCTCTGCAGTTTCCAGCAACTTGTATTCAGTATTCATCTCTAGTTCTACTGGGGCCAGACAAGCATCCAGTGACATTTCCTTTGAGATGACCATAGTCGGAAAGAAATGTGTCCTTGGCTCACCTTAGTCTGCAGACATTCATATACTTCAGATTTGTCAAGTGTGTGTGTGTGTGTGTGTGTGTGTGTGTTGTTTGCTACCAAAGTTGTCTCCCCAAATCATCTCCAATCTTCTTCCTCCTCCTCCTTTATCAGTAGGAGCACACAGACAGATAACATCCTTGTGATGTGACCCTGACCTTTGTCAACCTTTGTTAGGACTTCATCTGAAGTCAGGCCTAATGTTTGTAAACAGGATGTAATTAAGGCTGGGAACTGACAGAGCCTGACAGTAAGACAATGCCAAGCTGGCAGAGAATGGTCTGTCAGATGTCAGCTCTCATTGTGTTCTAAGTGCCTTCATAATAATTAGAGCCCTCTGTATTAAGGAAGTTCACTCAACTTGGATTAATCTGTCACAGTGTGGAGGCCATCCTTCGGAGTGCAAGTGTTTCCTCTGATAAACCTTAAAACGAGCCTGGGCAGAAAAAAAAGAAGAAAGAAAACAGGGTGGGGGGTGGGAAGCATAGAGAACTAAGAGAAAACTGCGAAAGTCAAGACTCTCTCTGGTGACAGGTGCTGACTGAAGATTGGTAGCAGGAGAAAGTGGGGAGGGAAGGGAGGGAGAAGAGAAACATTTCTTCACAGGCTGCGTTATCACAAAGCGAACATAAGAGGTCACAGAGTTATCATGTTTGGGTGCAGTCAGAGCAGGCGAACAGGCTGGCATGAATGAACACAGGAAAATGAATGTGCAGAAAAGTCTGCCGATAAACACATTGTTGCAAGTTGGCGTTATCTAGTGGTATGCGGGCGTAGGAGGATGCAGATTCAGATGGGAACATTGAATGGGATTTTTTTATTTTTTTAAAAAAATCAGGTCAGATTAGTTTCCCAGTTGTGCAGATGTCAAGAATGAAGGAAGTCCAAATGCTTTGAGTGGACTTAGAGGTGTGTGTGTGTGTAGGGAATCTTACAAAGGCAATGGTTTCATTTAGAAAGAAGATGTCATTCTTTGCACCTGATAGGAGGCCAGCATTCCCCAACCTGCTTATGCCCTCCATAGGTTGTTGGATCACAGAATCCATGTGCAGACTCAGTGGGCAGTTCCTATAACATAGTCATTTCTAACACAGAGGAGACTTTCCATTAAGGATGGGTGAATCTGGCCTATGTACTTTCTCACATTTCCGTAAGTTCACTTCATCCTGTTTCCATATTCAAGCAACTCTATCTGGAACAGGACATCGCCCCACCTCCCAGATTCAAACACTTGAAACACGTAACACCTACCTTTTCAGTATTTGGCTTCAGAGTCAGGGCTCTGTCCACCCTCATGCCAAGCTACTTAAAATACTAGAGAGGGCCATTATGATTAGCCAGAGAACATTCATACAACAATAACTTGTAATGCAGTGTGGAGAAAGTTTCACTTTACAACAGGCATGCAAGACAGGCCAGTACTGTTATACCCATATTTGCAATTAGGGATTAAGGTGGGGAGATTGTGGTTTTGCCTGAGGTCCTTTGATAAGCCATGACTGAGGCGGGATTTGAAGCAGGAGCTTGACAGCTGTTTGTTTTTGTTTGCTTGAAATTGTAAAGGTTATGGTGTGTTAAATGGAAGGAAAAATATGAAATATAGTGGTACCTCGGGTTAAGAACTTAATTCATTCTGGAGGTCCGTTCTTAACCTTAAACTGTTCTTAACCTGAGGTACCACTTTAGCTAATGGGGCCTCCTGTTGTCGCTGCACCGCCGCCGCACATTTTCTGTTCTCATCCTAAAGCAAAGTTCTTAACCAGAGGTACTATTTCTGGGTTAGCGGAGTCTGTAACTTGAAGCGTCTGTAACCTGAAGCGTTTGTAACCCAAGGTACCACTGTACAGCTTTTTATTCTAACCACAAATGATTATTTTGATTATTAATTTGTTGCATTTTTTCCCTTCATTATAACCCAAAATACACTTATACTGCATTATTGGTAATAAGCAGATTTGTTTAATCAGTTAAACAAATCAGTAGCCATAGTATTAATTCCAGTAGGGTCAACTACACCCTAAGACCTGTTTTACAGGCTGTACTGGTGTTTGATTAGTTTCATACAAAATGAAATAAGGAGCATCTGGTCAATGTCAAGCATTTTTAAGGTGTACTGATATCAAGGGTACAGATGCAAAGCATAGTCCTAAATGTATTTAGGATTGAAACTTCCTGGGGCAAATACGCACATACCAGGAAGTAAGACCCATTAACCTCATTGAGGCTTGCTTCTGAACAGGCAGATGGCACAATTCAACTTATACTTTGTAGTGTAATTCTGTACCTGCTTAATCAGAAGCAAGCTCCATTGAGTTAATTGGGACTTACTCCAATGTAAATGTATAATGCATTGCAGCCTGAATCTACTTACTTCTAAAACCAAAGGAAATTAAAAGTGGTTAGCTTTTGCTGGATCATACCTGCTACTGTAAGTGATAAAAGTTTATCCATGCCCATCATTTTATAGCAGTGAATTACTACATATGTTAGCAGATGTTAACAGCAAGAAGGCAAAAAACGTTAAGTTTCTGGTGCCTAGAAACTCAGAATTATTTCTTTCTTACAATATACTGTAAAAAAGTTGCAGTATGACTGTTCTTACGTTCTTATTGCATACTTGTTCCAAGGCTGGAAGAGCAAGCAGAAATACTTGGTCACAATGTAAACATGGGAATGCTTAAATCCACTGAACTCAGTGGGCTGAAGCACATCTAACTTAGTATTAGATTGTGGTCCAGCAGTGCTAGATAGCTGAAGATTTGTTTACATGCACACATTTGTATGCTGCTTTCTCAGATATGAAGCAGAACCTTCACTTAGCAGAAGCACATAAATATTGAACAGCAGAGGGCCAAATGCAAAATACCTCCAGGAACCCAGTGGGTTACGGATGAAAGGGTATGTGTACTGAAGCTGGTAATGGACATAACTGTTCACTGCTGGAGAGAGATGAGACAGACTAGGGGGAAAAATAGCCCCACTTAACTGAGATGCAGTCCTGCTTAACTAAATAAACTGTTATCCTGAAATGTAGTATTATTTGCCTTAAAGATAGCTGTCGCTTATGTGTGGTGCAGATTAAAAAGACAGAAGCTTCTTAAAGTATTAACACTGATGTTCTGAATGCTTGCCTCTCTTTTTTGGCATGTAAATAGGATGGTAAAAAGAAGGGGGGTGCAGAACTCAGAGCCATGCATATGAAGGCTTTTTAAAGATAGGTAAATCATTTTCTTCTTAAATGAAATTCTGTTTGACTGCATGAAATATGAACAGTAATTAAATGCACAGTCTGTGGGCCTTCTATACTTTAAAGCACTTTCTTTTCTTTCTTTCTTTTTCCTTAAAAAAAGAAGTGCTCACCTCAGACAGGCCAATTACCCAAGAATGATGGAGTCAAGAGGAAAGTAGCTAAATTTCTTTACTTGAGTGATCACAACCACAAGCAAGCGATTAGTCCCTGCGAGCACCAGCGGGGATGTAGTGGGGACACTCGTGTTGGAAGGCTTCAAATAGTCATTTCCTTGGTTTAAAATAAAATCTGACTGCACTAAATAGACAGTTTTTAATCTCAATTGGACATCTGAAGATTTCTCAAGCTGTTGTTGGCCACAGCAGAAACGAATTTTTCTGCTTTGTTGATTAAACCAGTGGTCTCCGCCATTGCTTATCGGCCTGCGACGAGCTGTTCTTTTTAATTAAAAGTGAGCCACCACGAGAGAGCAATTAACAGCTAGTAATTACTATGCTCTTCAGAACGGCAACATTTTGCCTTTCATTCCAATTATATAATGGACAAGTGGCTTTTTGATCTTCAAATTAGTGAGCTCTTGTACTATTTGTTTTGAGGCAGATTTGGAAGGTTAATGATGGCCTGTGGTGGCACTCTTTCCACTGACTGATGTAAGACAAGGGAAAAAAGGGGGTAAAGAAACAGGAATAGTCTATCAAGAAATGCAAATGTTGCCTTCATGATAATGAACAGGAGAGGCATGGAGCTCTTAATATGCAGGTTGTTCAATAAGAGCAAAACAAGGGCCCATTTTCAGTTTTAACTCGCACTATGGAATTCTTTTATTTAAAAAGTTTTAATTAAATGTTCTAATATAGATTCTTTAGTGACACATAACATTTAAACACTTGATTCTTAATTGTGTTTCCCTTTGATTGTGGCACCTATAATTTAATGTTTTACCATGGTACAGAGACCTGAAAGTTTCCCTTAGGACATACAATGCATTGACTTCATTTTAAAAGTCTTTTAAGTAATAAGTCTTAAAATTTATTTAATGGCCGCTATGTCCTTTGAATACAGGGACCCCTTGCATCACAAATCCTTGTCTAATTTTAATTAATATTGATTTGCATTTCTTAAAGAGAAAGCATGATTATGACTGCAGCTTACACTCCAGGAGTTGTGTGAGAGGATGGGACAGCAGAATATGTCATTGGGTGGGTTTTAAAGGCAGATCGATAACGCAGTATTAGGGTCATCTCTGCCACTGGTGTAAATCAGAGTATAAATTGCCTTAACTGGATTGCTGTCATATTACACCAAAGGAGTATCTAATCCTTTGAGTTGTTTTCCTAACATCTGTTAGTTTGAAAGCATAGAAACCTGTCAAAATTCTGATGTATTAACATTGATCTCTTGGAAGAAATGAGTAATGTAGTTATTTCAATATGTAACCCACAGCTCCCTCAGGTTCAGATTATTTAACATGTTCTAAAACAAATAAAAATCTAGCATGATAAAAAAGCTCACTGGTACAGTGCCTGAGTCCACCAGTACTACTAAGTTGCATTAGCCTTACTATGTTTGTAGCACATAGCTTGCAAAGATGTTTTGTCTAAGTTTCACTAGTTATTAGAAAACTCTGAAGAAAGGATCTCTTTATGTCTCTCTTGACTAGGGATGTCAGAGAGTTTAGACATAAATGGAAATGAGGATGAAATTACCAGTGTTTGTTTATTTGTCTCATGTCTGGAACACAAATCAATCCAGTGAATGCTATCAGTCTGCAAATGTTTCTTCTTCTCTTCTTTGGCGATCACTTGTAGCCAGGTAAGATTGTCTTCCATGAACACGGTCTTAACAGTGAGTCCATAAGTGACTGTGGAGGCCAATTCTGGATCCACACATCCTTCCACAGTGGGGACATAGGTTTCTGGGTGGGAGTTGATCATGGTGAGGGTTTGCCAAATGTGTCTTCCTCTTAGCTCATTTCTCCTTTTTGCCCTGAGTTTGTGCTTCTTCAAAGTCAACAACACCTTTGGTAAAGACTGTTCTCCAATTGGAGCGCTCACAAGCCAGTGTTTCCCAGTTATCGGTGCTTATACTACATTTTTTAAGATTTGCCTTGAGAACATCTTTAAACCTCTTTTGTTGTCCACTGGTATTTCACTTTCCATTCTTAAGTTGGGAATAGAGTAGTTGCTTTGGAAGACAATAACCAGGCATCTGAACAACAGAATCATTGCTTTGACACTGGTGATCTTTGCTTCTTCCAGTACACTGACATTAGTTTGCCTGTCTTCCCAAGTGATGTGTAAAATTTTTCAGAGACATCATTGATGGGATCTTTTGAGGAATTGGAGATGGCGTTGATAAGTGGTCCATATTTCTCAAGCGTACAGTAAAGTTGGTAGTATAATGGCTTTGTAAATGAGCATTTTTGTTTCCCTGTGAGTGTGGTCCTCAAACACTTGGCGCTTCAGTCGGGAGAATAACATAACATAATAACATCACAAGAAGGGATAAGTGATCCTCCATTTCAGAGGAGAGATGTAGAACACAAGGGTGCAATTTGCAGCAATAGCCTCGTGTGAAGTATAAAGTGTAGTTCTGTCCTTAAATTAGTCAAGCATTGAACAAAGTAGTAAAGGTTGTCAAAGACTGGTTAACCAAAGAGGTGTCAGAACTCAGTTTTTATCAATGGAAGTCCAGCTTTGAGAAATGCATTTTTTTGAACATTACTTTGATAGAGAAATGCATTGCAATATTCGGAGAAGTGAGAATTTCAAAGGTTGGATGTGTTTTTGTTCATATATTGTTTTGGAAAGTGTGATTTAGGTAGGTTTGCCTTTAAAAGTGAGCTGAATTCTTCCCCATCCTTACTAAGTAATGAATGCTGAAAAGAGACAGAGCAACTTGGAAAAATGTGCACAAATACAATATAACCAGGTTTTTCAGAATCAAGTTACCTTCATGAAATGATTTCATTATCCAGGGCACATGTTTAATTTTTAGTCACAGGTTTGTTAAGGGCCGTGGAATGTTTGATTCACTTTCTAGGATATTCCTGCTCTCTGGTTCCAACTTTTAAGAGAAATGTGTGCTTTTCGTGTCTGAACACAAATTGCAACCCACAGCAGTAATACTTTCCACAGCCTGAAACGTCATCAGGGCAAGATCCCATCTGCTCTGAAGGAAGCAAAGATATGCTGCTGCTGCTGCTGCTGCTGCTGCTGCTTCTTCTTCTTCTTCTTCTTCTTCTTCTTCTTCTTCTTCTTCTTCTTCCTTTTGCAGCAAGTGTGGCTGAGATACTCATTTTATTAATATTGGGATGGGTGGGGTGGGACTGCAACTGCAATCTTAGAGGAACTATAAACTTCATAAGGGTGGACCCCCTTAAATTGAGAATAAAAGCAGTGTAACCTATTTCAAAGCTATGGGAGGATTCCTATAGCGTGATCTGCCAGTATGAGCAAGGTCAGGATCCAGGAGATCTCTGGCAGAGATGACAGGTTTCTGGGGCAATTAGGCTAAGCTGGCATAACTCCCCATCCTTTGCTCAGGTGGAGATACATCAGTGCATGCCAGTGCAAGTAGATAAATAGGTACCACTGCGGCGGGAAGGTAAATGGCATTTCTGTGCGCTCTGGCACTCGTCACGGTCCTCCATGTGCCAGTAGCGATTTAGTCATACTGGCCACATGACCCGGAAAACTATCTGTGGACGAATGCCAGCTCCCTTGGCCTGAAAGTGAGATGAACGCCGCAACCCCATAGTCGCCTTTGGCTGGACTTAACCGTCCAGGGGACCTTTACTTTTACCTTACACCAATGCATTTCACCAGCCCAGCTGGTTGAGCTGAATCTTGTGGAACTTAAGGCCTTAAAAGGGGGTATTCTGGGGGTTTGGTGAGACTGGGGATGTTGGAACTTAGGCTGGATCTTATACCTGTTCAGCCCGTTGGTCATAAATTAAGCCTGCAAAAAGTGTGGTTTAACTCAAACACTATTTTAGTGGCTTGTTTTCCCTCTCCCAGACTTAGGATGGTTCAGCCAGCAATGGTCCCACTCCTGAACAGAATTTGGATCAGATGTATTTTATGCTGGCTTGCTTTATGCAAGCTTCTTGTGGATAGGGTTGCTCTCTAAGAAACCTGCCTTTGCTCATATATTTACTGGCATGGTTGCCATTGCTTCTGGTGTACCTTCCATGCCAGTTTGAGTGCATATAAAGACTTCCAAAAAACAAATTGTTTTACACACTTATCCTGTATTCATGAGCAAAGGCAGTTCTGCAATAAACCTCATAGGAACAGCACTTGATGAGTCAAAATGACACAAGAAGAATTCTGAACCTTTCAAAAAACAGTAGGTGTTTATTCAGTGAGCTTTTGAACCAACATATATTTCGTCTTTTCTCTTTATAATGTTACTTCTCTTTAATTTGTTTACCTGTTGATTGTCATATTTGTTACACTGTATGTTAAAAACCACAATGATACAGTGGTACTTCGGGTTACAGATGCTTCAGGTTACAGACTCTTCAGGTTACAGACTCCGCTAAACCAGAAATAGTACATCGGGTTAAGAACTTTACTTCAGGATGAGAACAGAAATTACGCAGCGGCTGCGCAGTGACAGCGGGAGACCCCATTAGCTAAAGTGGTACCTCAGGTTAAGAACAGTTTCAGGTTAAGAATGGACCTCCAGAACGAATTAAGTTCTTAACCTGAGGTACCACTGTATATAAAAAGAATATCACTTAAAGAAAGGGTTTCATGCAAAGGGCTCGGGCCAGCATCATCCATTGCTTGTGCCTGCATTCATTACTGTTTTTGTTTTTTGTTTTTAAAAAGCCTTTGGTTCTAGCCAATCTATTCTGTTACTATTTTTGAAACACAAAAGGAAAATTATTTCACTTCAAGTCAGAATTCATCTAGTTTTCTAAAGGTTCTTGCTAATTTTGCTTATCAAAGAAGATCAACCCCTTAATAAATGGATGCTCTAAAAACAAGAATGCAAGAATAACCCTTTTGGATCAGACCAGTAGTTCATTGCATCCAGCACTCTGTTTCCACAGTAGCTGAGCAGATACCCACCAGCAAGATGTCCTAAGGCATGGTCTGAGCACACATGATGCAGAACCTTCTGAAGTAGGCCTGGATCTTTCAGAATAGGAATTATATTTTGTTGCCTTGTGCAGTATTATTCAGCAGAATTTATCCACTTCTCCTGCATGTGCCCCAAGCCATCCCCAAATCTGCTGCACAGGGTTGGGGAACCCCTAGAAAAGATTTGGGGGTATGTGGGGTGAGGGAGATCATTCCACTGTGCAAGTTGATTTCCTTGGGCTGACCTGATTATTTGCTTAGCATTACAGTGAATACAATGCCTTGAATTCTGGGGGAAGAAAGGTAGGGCCCTTAAATGTCTTTCCTGGTTAGTCACCAACATTTAAGACTATCAGATCACACTGCTAGCACACATTGCTCTTTGTTCTTTACTATAGTCAGGAGAAGCAAAATAAATATGCAATGGAAGCAAATTTATGCCTATTGCTTTAATTTTCAAAATTTATACTGTTTACGGAACTTATCAAAGTGTAGGTTAGCTTGGCACTGATTATTTGGCTATTTATTTATTTTAGAACCTGTATCCATAGCCCTGACAATAATGATTCTACACATTATTTTGCAGGTGTTGTACATTTATTAAGGGCTTACACAGTGAGTGAAAACATATTGTGTGCACTCCTAGGCATCATAATATTGGCACACATTAGCTGACCCCTCGATGAATAAGGAGCTGCTCTTGGCTGGTTTAACCAACACTGAGCCATCACATTTCTCCAGTAATTGAATAAGATTCTGCTGCTTAAGGAACATATGGATATGGAATAACCCAACCATATGTGCAGGGAGTAGTCTTGTCAAAAATAAGATTAGGAATTTGTTTCCACATGCTAATACAGTGAGAAATATATTTCTTGAACCAGGAATATATATATATATATATATATATATATATATATATATATATATATAATATTTAGTTAAGGGCTACAATCCTCACAAGCCCATTACTTAGGTGCAGTTTTATGGACTTCAATAGTACTGCTTCAGTGGAAGTGTTAAAGGACAGCAGCCAATGTCTAGAAATAGAAATGTGTTTTCTGAAAAGTTTAAATGAGTATTCCAGGACAAGATGAAAATTGGCCTCAGAGGGAATAACATTTTTCTGTTTCCTTGCAAGCGGAGAATATAAAATTCCAAGTAGATCAGCGGCATGTGTACAGAGCATAGATCACATTCTTGTGACATGCTTGGAAAATCCAGTAGCCATGTATTTGTCATTTTTTATTTTCCCCTCCTCCCTTGAATTTTTTCACCTTGGACTTTAGCCATGGCAGCACACCAAAAAGCCAAAACCCAAACCTTAGAAATTATACATTTGTGTTCATTACATTGCATGGATTTAGGATCCAAAGAACCATCATAGATATGTCCAACAGGTTTGGGTATGTCCAGTGGGATTTGAAACATTTTTACTGTGAATAGCAAACAGCATCCCACAGCATGTCAGGAAATCTGCTTTTGAAAATCTTCTGAGTCTCAAGAGACATTTGTCATACAGCAAGAGGGACTAGTTTTAATGAAACAAGTATCCCAAACCCCACTGGCTATGTGGGACCAGTCCGTGGTTCCCTAAGTGCAGGGCATAGGGATATGCTTCACTGTCCCGGGTAAAGAGCAAAATGTTGAGTCCCCCCCACCTCCACTGTTGTTTTCCACATTCCGAAACTGACCTGAACTAGCAGTTGAATCTTACTTTAACACTGGCAAACGGGCAATGTCCTTCACCACACTTGAGAGTAGTAGCACAGGCCATAGCCTAAGGTGGATACACCTTATAGCTATATAGCACACCCATTTCTGTCCAGTATCACCTGACCACCACTCCTTGCCTCCCAGTATTGGCCACCTGAGCAGGCTGTCCCACTCTGCATAATGGCTGGGTTGGCCAAGACATAGAGTGCCACATGTTGAAGGAACGAAGGATAGGTGCACATCTAACCAACCTACTCAAATACACGCAAATAAATGCAACTCATTTGTGGCTGGAAAATGTAAAAGCTAAGCATTATTAATGTGTGTTTATTTTGGAACCTAATGATAATCTAGTACCTATTAATTGTACCAATAGCAGTGCTTTAAGCGTGTCTCCGAAAGAAAACATAAATAGATATGCATGTAGAGTTGTGCGTGCGTGCGCGCGCGCGCACACACACACACACAAAAACACACAGTAATGGATGGTGTGGTGAGGTGCTGTCACTCACCTGACTTCCAGCCGGTTGTATTGCTGCTGCTTACTGGGAGGTAAAACATATCTCTCCCGTATTGGTCTCTACAGCCACAGCAGGTTTTGTAACTCTCCAATGGTTTGCCTTTATCCCTAATGGCACACTCTTCCATTGTTTCTTGGAATAGATGGATGCCAACAAAACTGGTTGGTAGAGGGGGAGGAGCGGTCAATGCAGTGCAAATGCAACAACAGAGCAAATCTGCTGGTTAATTACATTTTTATTGCAAGAGCCTACTTCGTTAGGTGTGTGAAGTGGGTGGGATTAAAGGTAGATATGTATATGGGAGTGAGAGAGGAAAATAGAGCCTATGTGGTGCAGTGGTTAGAGTGTTGGACTAAGACTGGGAAAATCCAGATTCAACTCCCCACTCAGCCATGCAGCCATACTGTGATGCAGATCACAGGTCATTTACTCCCTCTCAGCCTAACATAATCACATGGTTATTCTGAGGATGAAATTGTTGAGGGTAGGAGGAATGAACTATATATGCCAGTTAAGGTCCTTGGAGGAAATGCAGGATTTTAAGTGTGTAATAATAGATAAGATATATATCATCAATGTAGTTGCTTTGCTTTCCGTCCTTCCTTCCTTCATCACCCCCTCAATGTTGATTCCATGTTGTCCTGGTAATCTATAGATCTTCTGTCCATATTGTTCTGGTGTTCTGTGCTTTGACATGGCACACAATGCTCCTTTGCCCTTTGAAAGGTATATCATAATCATCCTATGCAAAAATGCAGTATATCACATTGGTAGGAGCTTTATGTTGCCACAAAGGCTGACTAGACATATAGCAAAGACATATAGCGAAGACTAGACATATAGTAAAGGAATCCTATAGATTACAGTTGTTCGAAGAGTAAATTAAGGAGCATTTCTGAAACAGAATATTTTCCCCAGAGTATTGGGTTTCTTGGAATATAGCCTACTTTTTCAGATGCCAGAAGTGGAAGTACATTTGTCCCACTTGTAGCCAGTGAAGAAGTGCAGTGTAGTTTGTGAAAACTTATGTACTAAAATTGGTCAGCAGTATTCAAATTAACAAGGTGAGCACTAACAATAGCTGGATTGAAGTTTGCTTGCAGGTTGATGCATAACACAACAGCAATGCAGCTGCCAGGGTTGTGATCGGTGACAATGTCAACATACCTTCATCTTCTACTCTGCGTTGATTTGTTAGTCTTCTAATATCTTCAGATTAGTTGTTTCGAACACAGGAATGTAGCTAGGTAAACAAATAAGAGGCTATATTTTACTGACTGCAGAAGAAGAGGATTGAGAAGCACAGAGGAATTGGGCTCATTTATAATTGTGGACATTCCATTCCTGCACAATTTCAAACACAGGGAGATCTTTCAACCTTGCATATTAATCAAAATCTTACCAAAGATTCAGGACAGGGCTGGAGTGTGCTTGGGGGTGGGGGGAGAGTTTTATTTCCATGTCAGCAAGGAGGGGTAGTGGAATACTAAAAGAGCAGCTTTGTTTAGGAACCAGTGCTTTAGAAAGCTGCTTGACTTATTTGTATTAATTGTGTGCACAGTCTCAGAGTTCTGTGCCAGGATGTGACTATAGAAGTAGGAAGACCATGCAGTGATTTATAAACAAATAGCCTCATTGTGCAAAGTATACCTTATTCATTGGCATAATCAATGTAGTTCCCCTTCCTTCCTTCCTTCCTTCCTTCCTTCCTTCCTTCCTTCTTCCTTCCTTCCCTGAGTGATTCCATGAAGCACACTTGCAAATCAATTTTTTGTCCAATCAAATGCATGCTTATTCAAAAGTCAACCCTACTGTGTTCTGTGAGGCTTAACACTCAGGTAAGTATCTCCAATGTGCCTGAGCTTTGCCTGCCAACACTCTTTTAACATCTTCTCTTTGGGGAAAGGACAGAGCTCAGTGGTAGAGCATCTGTTTGTCTTGCATGCAGAAGGTTCTAGATTCAAACCTTGATATCTCCAGATAGCTGGACCAATAGTCTGTCACGTTCCTATGCAGCTCATTTCAAGACTGGATTCTCATGTTCTCTTTTGACAGGAGCCTTAACAGATATGGAAGAGATGTCACCTACCAGGAAATTTTCTTGTACAAGCTTCATTGTGCAGACAGTATTCCTTGTGGATAGTGTCCCTTGTGGAAGGTGCCATTTTGATTTTTTACCTCACGCAGCAAACTGCCTTGGTTTTCCAACCCAAATTTATTAACAGCCGGTAACTGGCGAATTAATGCATCTTTAAAGAACATTTGTCTTGGAAAAAAAAGTACAAGTTTCTCACGTCTTACTAGTGAGATCTTGCTGGTACCGCTGCATTTTTTTTAGTGCCATTTAGTGCTGTCGGTGTTCTGATTAATTTAGCTACATGTTGCTGTCATGTTGAGCTCATTCATCTTCTGTCGTGGAGCATGTACTCCTCAATCTCTCTCTATCATTCCACCCCTTCAGGCCTTATTTTCATCACGTTTAAGGGAACTCTCCCCTGCCTGTCTTTATCTTGTTAGGCTTTCAACAGCTTAAGCTGAATCTTCATTCGTTCAGTCTTGCTGTCAACCCTCCTTTGCCTTGCTTGTCTCATTTCCCTATTCATAATATCTCTAACCTGCTTGGGTAAAATTGCACCTTCCTCTTAAAGATGTCAATGTGCGCATCACATCAGATCTTCCATTGTAGGTAATGTCACTGACCTTCTTGTAATTATTTTAAAATAAGAGGCAAGACTAAGTGTGGTTTTTATGCAAGAAGCTAAAAGTCCACTCATTGGACTGGAATGCTATAGGGCCAAGCTAGATGTTTGCTTCATACTTAGAATGAAGTTACGTATCATTTCTCCCCCTTAAATAATTACGGGGAGGCATGATTATTATCAAAAAGGCAGCACGTTGAGAGAAGAGGCTAATCTCTTCATGCTCCCTCTCCCAATGATTGGAATTGTGATTCCCCTTGCATGGCCTTAGAAAAATAACCCCCATTAGCTCCAATGGGGATTCCTGCTCGCTAGGAAGGCTGGTAGCTACACAGAGGGTGTGTGAAGGTGGACCTCTAGTCTCCAGGCATGGTGGACCTCCAGTCATAATGGATGAGAGAAGAAACAAGCCTGTCTATGCAGTGCCTTCACAGTAAGAATATGGTGGGTGGGATGCCTGGCTGTAATTATTTAAAGAAATACAAGTTACATAACTGTATGCAACATATGAAGCAATCACCTAGTTTGGGCTCTGCTTTCACTGCTGGTTTTAAAGATCTGTATTCTCACAGTTATCTGGAAGAGGCAGATCACGGATACAAAGGTGATGGCAGATTGGCATTTTTTCATTCATAAATGTTAGGGCATAGGGCAAAGGGAGCTCACAGGTAAGAGGTTCTTAGGATTAACACATTTCCTTAACCAGCCAGATGATGAGAGTTGTGGTCAGATGATCGCTTATCAGAGAAAGAGCTGATGAATAACCGGGGGACATGAGCTGTTGCCACTGCTCACTGGCTTATTCCCTTTTGGCCCAGAGTGCAGGTGAGCAAATTGTGAAATGAACAGGAAGTTGGAGGAGAAGCAGAGCCAGTGACTCTTGGCTGTGGGCCCCTTACTTGGACTTGGGCCTTGATGAATGCCTGACAGGGCATTCATCCTGGGCAAAGGTTCTCAAGATGTGAATTACATTCTTCATGGCCTGAATGTGGCTCAGATAATGGTTCTCCAACATTTGCACCTCTTTCCTCTTAGTGAGAAGAGATACCTGCCTGCATTACAAGCCAAGGCAACAGTCCAGAATCCTCCTGGTCCTAAGAATCAAGTGACACCAAATAATCAATACCAAGCCATGGCAGTGTTTTTAGAACTGTTATTTTCCTGAATCAGGCTGATGTGTCACTTTGGGATGCTACCAAACTATCCGTCCTGTGCTAGGCTGTCTGCCCACCTGCTGGTTTATATGGGGTATTTGCCAGCTTTTCCATCTGTCTGATGAGGAGTCTTTGGGAGTTGTGAATTCTAGGGCTCTGGCTGAGAAGTCTTCATCTCTTCATCCTCCCTCTCCCTCTCTCATTCTCAGACCCCAAATGGGAATTCTAAGAACATGTATGGCTCATACCATAGGTACATCTAGCCCAGAATCCTTTTTTCACAGTGAACTCAAGAGATGGTACAGTTGTGTGGCCCCCACTTGCCTATCCTTCAGTGTGGCACAAGAAAAAAGGGTGGTGGTCACAGAAAGGGTAGCATGCATTTTAAGGTGGTGTGTAAATTTTCCCCAACATATTAAATTTCTGAAAAGGAAATAACTAAGCTGATAGGGCTGATGGGAGTTGTAGTCCACAACATTTAGAAAGTATCAGGTCTGTGAAGGCTGAGCTAATAGGTAGCAGCTATTAAAGAATGCCTGTTAAATTTGCACTAATATGTAAACTCTTAATGTGGAGGTGGGAGAAAATGTTCATAATTGTACATATGGCTAACAATGCACTCTGGGACATATTTTGCCTTCTCTATAATTGAAACAAATAGGGACTTAATCATGTCAGATGTAATTGTAAATTAAATAATATTTTAAATTAGCATGTTACACAGTCATACTTGTAGAATACTCAGTGAGATTAAAGAAATTCATGCATATTAGGAAAATCTATATTAATTCATAATATTCAGGAACAATTGTACATTTTTAGGGGGCTGACTTACAGCATCCTGTTTTGGGGCTAAGGAGCCTTCAACAATAAAATATTATTATTATTCATTTTTATTAATGTTCATGTGGCAGTGTATTTATAATGTTTTCACTAGGAATGAGTGTCTGTGGTTTTCATCGATGACTGTATTTACTGTGGAGCCTGATAAGAGACTTAGCTTATTTAGTCCTCATAAACTTAAATGTTTCAGCATTTACTCAAACTGTCTGAGGATAATGAGTTTGGTAGAGGGATGCTGGTTTAATAGCCACAGTACATGCTGTGGCTTTTCTGAAAGAGATGCAAAGTAAAGGGGTATAATTGTTACATAAGAACCTTAGAAGAGCCTGCTGGATAAGGCCAATGACCCATCTAGTCCAGCTTTCTATTTTCACGGTGCCCAGCTGGAAGCCCACAACGTGCTGTATTTGGGGATACCTTTGAAGGTGAATCAGAAACTACAACTAATTTAGAATGCAGCAGCTAGACTGGTGACTGGGAGCTGCCGCCAGGACCATATAACACCAGTCCTAAATTAATTACATTAGCTCCCTGTATGTTTCTGAGCACAATTCAAAGTGTTGGTGCTGACCTTTAAAGCCATAAATGGTCTTGATATACCTGATATACCTGAAGGTATATCCCTATTGTCCAGCCTGGAAACTGAGGTCCAGCTTCAAGGGCCTTCTGGTGGTTTGGTTCCCTTATTGCGAGAAGTGAGGTTACAGGGAACCAGACAGAGGGCCTTTTCAGTAGTTGCACCCACCCTGTGGAATCCCCTCCCTTTAGATGTCAAGGAAATAAACAACTATTTGACTTTTAGAGGACATCTGAAGGCAGCCCTGTGCAGGGAAGTTTTTAACGTTTGAGGTTTTATTATGTTCTTAATATTTTGTTGGGAGCTGCCCAGAGTGGTTAGGGCAACCCAATCAGATGGGCAGCATATAAATAATAATAATAAAATTATTATTATTATTATTAACTGGGACCTAAGCACCACAGCACTCTTTTCTCCTACGGCTTCCAGCAACTGGTATTCAGAAGCATACCTACTTGGATAGTGGAGGTAGAACATTATGATCAGCCATTGACAGCCTTATCTTCCATGAATTTGTCTAATGATATTTTAAAGTCATCCAAGTTGGTGGTCATCACTGCCTCTTGTGGGATTGAATCCTGTAGTTTAGCTAGGCACTGTGTGAAGAAGTGCTTAATTTTGGCTGTTCCAATATTCAGCTTCATTGAATGTCCAAAAGTTCTAGTATTAAGAGATAGGGAGAAAAACTTTACTTTGATCCACTTTCTCAACACCATGCATAATTTTATACATTTCAGTCATGTCGCCTCTAACTTGCCTTATCTCTAAAATTAAAAAGTTGTAAATTTAAAAAGTTACAAATCCTTTCCTCGTAGGGGAGCCACTCCATCCCCTTGATCTGTTTGATTGTCCTTTTCTGAACCATTAATTTTTACTCTGTTTCATGGTAGAACAGCCACCTATGGCCTAGTCCACACATTATGTATATGTTTCATTTCATTTATGAGTTATTTCCCATGAGACATCCTATACAAAATAATTGCATGTATAAAAGCTGTTTAAACATTTTCTTATATGAACACAATGAATACACGGACATTTTAAAACAACAACACACATAAAAAATCAGTTCCAGCAGAGATAATTACTGGGATAGAAGGAGATGTAACAGAACAAGGCAGGAATGAAGTTGGCCTCTTTTTCTGATTATGCATTTCCTCTTTGTTGGTGAGGCCACTCTACCTCTGCACAAAAACCTAGGTTGTCATAAAGCACTGCAGTTTGATATTTGATGAGAGTATTCAGATATGGACCAAAGGGATTAATTTAACATTTTCTTCAGTACCTTTCTTCAAAAAATACAACTTGATGCTAGGTGGTATTTTCGAGGTGTTAAGTCTTGAGTGTTCATTTTATAGTGCTGAGAGATTTCCATCATCAAAGGAGCTACTGACCATCTATTCATCTCAGCCCTAGACACTCATAATCACAGGCTCTTTTGGCCATTCAGGGAACATTTCAAGGCTCTCATCACCGGTGGTGGCTCTCATTGCCGTAAATGTTTCCATGACTTTCTTCTGGCTGTGGGAATGTTCTGTTTCTCTGATTCTTAAATCAGGCTTGTTCATGGTGGCCTATGAGACTGTGCTGGGGGTAGGTGAATTAAGAGGCTAATTCCTTTTGCTGAGAGGTGCATGTGCTCTGGGCCTTGAGTAGGGGTGGTCTGGGTTTTCGAAAAGTGATTTATAATCTGAAAACATTTTGCAAGACTTAACTGGGATTCCTTGGTGACCAGACTACAAGTATTTGCTCTTTGCTTCTTTTTCCTGTATCCATGCCGATAATCCAGTTCAGTTATAATGACTTCTTGTAGCGCTGCCAAATCATCAGCGTTCTGCATTTTTTAATGCCTTTGTGTGCGGCAAGACATTCTGGTGAGCCTCAGGCAAACATAGGTTCGTTTTGTGAGTAGTGACATTTTCTTATATGCTCAAATGATTGCGCTGCTTTTGTTATGACATCGGCGAGCTCCACCTTCACGTTAAGACTCAAGGCAGCCTAGTGTTACTCCAATAGAGAGGCCATTCAGCAAAAATGGGAACACTTAACATATTCCAGGCAAAACATTTCAAGGAGAAAGATGTTACTGTGTTAGGCTGAGAAACTTTAGGTGTACAAGAAAGTATAAGTGGATCACCTTCCATTGGCAAAAACACTGTGGTAGGGATGGGGAATCTGTGGCCCTCCATATTATGTTTGGCTCCTTTGACCATCAGCCATAGCCAGCATGGCCAATGGTCAGGGATGATGTTTATTTATTTATTTTTAATTAACAAAATGTATATAGACCACCTGCTCGACAGAATGGCTCTAGATGGCTTACAAAGGGCAGTATAAAATATTAATTAAAAACACATATAAAAGCAAAATTTAAAAACAAGTTAACATAAAATAAAATCAGAAATTTTCAAGCAATTATTATGTACATGCTAAAACTGCATGTTTAAAATGACATTTGCTGAAACCAAATAAGTATTTTGCAAGCACCGAAAACAACATTGTGAAGGCTCCTGCCTAATATCAATGTGCAGGATGTTCCAGAGATTAGGTGCTGCCACACTAAAGAACTGCTCCCTTGCAAGTTCAGAACAAATATGTGGCATTTCATATGTGAGATCCATAATATTGTGATAGCATCTCAAAGAACAATAATATGGCTTGTATTGACTAATACAGTTCTGCTCCCAAATGCACTTTTAGAAATAGGAAGTATAAAATCACCATCATGACAATTTGTTCAGCTATATTTTGTAATCTCTGGATGTTTCAATTTCACATGTTATTTTTGAGGGAGAGGCTCACACTGTTCCATCAGGTTACATAGCTTCATTTAATCCGAGGCATTTTTGATACTATCTAACCAGAAGAACAGAAGTATATCTGATGTTTTGTATGCATCATGCAAGCAGAACTTAGGCAATATATTGGGTAGATGTACTTTAATGTTTAACTAATATATTGTTATCCTTTGTGGTGAGAAATCTGAAATATATTCTGCATTTTCACCTCTGTGCAAACCAGACCTCTGACTTCATAAAACTATGAAACTGCTCTATGCTCTCTATACGTATGACTGTACAGCCACCTATTCCAGCAACAAAATCATCAAGTTTGCTGATGACACTACGGTGGTAGGGCTCATTTCAGGAGGGGATGAGTCCGCCTATCGGGACGAGGTGGAGCGGCTCTGTGTTTGGTGTGGAGAGAACAATCTGGCTCTTAATACGGCTAAGACCAAGGAATTAGTGGTGGATTACAGGAAAAAAAAGGCGGACATTCAGCCCTTGCATATCAATGGGGAACGGGTGGAGAGGGTGGCGGAATTCAGGTTTTTGGGAGTAACTATTGATCAGGGCATGACTTGGAGCGCAAATACCACTGCTCTGGTGAAGAAGGCCCAGCAGAGAATTTATTTCCTCAGACTTTTAAAGAAGAACAATCTGAGTGAGAGACTGCTGGTGTCCTTCTACCGAGGCTCCATAGAGAGCATTCTTACATACTGTATTTGTGCTTGGTTCTCCAGTTGTACAGCTAGGGAGAGGAAGGTGCTCCAGAAGGTCATAACCACAGCACAAAGGATTATTGGTCAACCTCTCCCATCTTTGGAAGAATTGTACGGTTCCCGTTGTCTTAGGAAAGCAAACAACATCCTGCAGGATTCATCTCACCCGGGATACAGTCTGTTTGCACTACTGCCTTCTGGCAGGAGATATAGAAACATCAAGTCAAGGACAAATAGACTGAAAAACAGTTTTTACCCGAGAGCTGTGGCCCTTTTGAATGCTGTAATTCGATAGTGTGACCTGGGAGATTGATGGGTGTGGGTGTGGCTGGAATGTGGTTTGTTGGTTGTTGTTGTTGTTTTGCTTTTGTTGTTTTTAAGGGATGGCATCCAATTTCGTTGCACTTGTGCAATGTTGCACGTGTGTAATGACAATAAAGAATCTATCTATCTATCTAAAACTAATGGATTGAAAAGTACACTTGGAAGTTTTGTTCACTGACAGGTGGGTGTTGATTTGGTTTTCTTTTTGTTGGGTCAAGACTTAGTTTTAGAGCTGCATTAATTTTGCTTTTATTGGGATTATGTTTTTGTATTTTTATTTATGTTGTAAGCTACTTGAATATGGCTTAACTATGGAAGTTTTCCCATATTTTAGGTAGATGACTCTAAAAATAATTCCCCGGTATACTGCTTCAATAATAAATAATATTTTTCCTATTTTCTTATGAAAAAGACTTGCTACGTCTCACACTTTTTTCTCCTTCCTCAGCTATTATCCATAAGTCAGGCATAAACCTATATTATCAATTAGAGTTTATCTTATTTAATGTATGAGTTATATTCTGCTCTTCATAAAAATTATCTCAGGGCCAGTTACAAAACAAAAAAATAAAAAATCTGTAGACCAAAAGAAAAGAAAAACAGTTAAAATTTTCAAATATAATCCAATGCAGTTTATTCAGCTATCCCAACTCAGAACCCTGTAACTGGGGAACCACATACGTAGAATGTTTAAAAGACCTGGAAGAAAATACAAGTCTTCAGCTGACATCCAGAAATAGAAAAAGTGGGTGCCAGCTGAACCTCTAGAGGCAGAAAACGCCCACAACTGGGTTCCTATTGTTGAGCATGCCCTTTGGCAAGCTATGGGCCATCTGACCTTACTCTGATGCTACTGTTGATAGTGCATTCTCAGCTGATCTCAAAGCCTGGTTAAGGCAGGATGGGGATAGCTACTCCATCAGGCAACTGGGCCCTAAGCCACTCTGGCCTTAATATGTTATAAACAGCACCTTGAATTTGTCCCAGTGACAAATAGGTAGTCATTGCATATCCTTAAGGACTGATGTCTTGTGCCGTCAAACTCAATAAAATCCTAACCACTGTATTTTACACAAGCTGCAGTTTTTGGGCCATTGCCAAGGGAAGTCCCACATAGAGCAAGCTGTAGTATTCTAACCAGCAGGTTGCTAATGTACACTTACTGTGCAGGCATGGCTATAGCTGGTGATCCACCCACAGGTGGGAAAAGCCACTTCTTGCCAATGAGGTCACCTAGGCTTCCAGTGAGAGAGTGGAATCCAGGAGTACCCTTGAGAATATAGGTGGCAGTGTAAAAGAAACCAATGTTGCGCTGTGCTCATATTCCATAGCCACGAATTTCATGGCAGTAGAAAACATAAATGGACTGTGACTCTGAAAAATGCAGCAGTTTTTAAAAATAAAATTGTTAGTAACCTCACACTTTCTTCAGTATCCACCTCCACCCCAAGAACACTGTATTGAGGTTTTGGTCATAAGCTGTTTCATGCAAATTTAAATGCATTCAAGTTATTAATTGGTCAAAAGGCAGCTGATTAATCAACTAAAATTATTTAATTGGTTGACAGCCCAAATTAATTAGAATATGAATCACGAATAACTTATACTTGCTCTATCCCCAAGGCTCCAGACATTCCTACACGTGTAATTGGAAACTTAGATACAGAGCTCTCTCAGAGGACTCTCAGCTTTTAGTTGTAAGAGGCAAGGAGGTGCAGCCCTACATACCGTATTTTTTGCTCTATAAGACTCACTTTTTCCCTCCTAAAAAGTAAGGGGAAATGTGTGTGCGTCTTATGGAGCGAAAGCAGGCTGCGCAGCTATCCCAGAAGCCAGAACAGCAAGAGGGATGGCTGCTTTCACTGTGCAGCCATCCCTCTTGCTGTTCTGGCTTCTGAGATTCAGAATATTTTTTTTCTTGTTTTCCTCTTCCAAAAACTAGGTGCGTCTTGTGGTCTGGTGCGTCTTATAGAGCGAAAAATACGGTAATCTGAAATAAAGTTGCTCCCCAAAATCCCCCTCAACATATTTGATGTCAAATATACTCCAGCTTTTCTAGTTAATATGACTTTTCTAGTCATATTATTTAAATTTCTATATTGCCTTTAACCCGAGGATCACAGGGCAGTTTACAATGTAAAAACACAAAAACACATAGGCCAGTAACAACAAAAGCAATACCTCCACCCCCGGTTTAAAAGGCTATAGATTGTTTAATTAGCCAAAGGCCTGGGAGAAGAGGAATGTTTTTGCCTGGTGCCTAAAGATATGTAACAAAGGCATCAGGCGAGCCTCCCTGAGGAGAGCATTTCACAAGCAGGGAGCCACCATAGAAAAGGCCCGCTCTCGTGTTGCCGCCCTCCTGACCTTTCATGGAGGAGGCACACAAATAAGATATATGGGGCACCGAGTGCAATTTGATTTTCGTGTTTCATATTTTTAGTTGATATTTAGAGGGTGGCTTATCTTTTCCTTTTAAAAAATTGATGTGAGCTGCTTTGGTAGACAATAATAGTCTGAAGAATGGAATAAAAAACACATAAACTAATAGATAAATAACACTTGCCAGCCGATATGTAATACTGTTTTGTGTTCAACAGTGTTGATAACTAGTCCACAGCAGTATATCAGCAGAATAGCTTTCAGCCTTTCTTGAGAAGATAAGAAGAGCCTACTGAATCAGGCCAGTGACCCATCTAGCCCAGTAAGTAGCAACAACACTGATGCCAGGAAGCTATTGCTGTGGCTCTAGCCCACCAGGTGAGCCACTCATGCAGTTAGAGTAGAAAAATATTGGAGCATTACTCTGATACAGTATAAACAGTGGTGCAGTAGAGCAGAAACTCAGAGGAGCACAGCTCCAGGCTTCCCCTCCTGCTCTGCTGGAGTGGTATTGGTCAGTGTTGTCTGGCACATGACCCTCTTGTAAGGTAGGTCTGGTCCAGGGTCACCCAGTAAAGGTCATGGCTGACCAGAGACATGAGACCCTATCTCCCAGCCAGATCTCAGTCAGTGCACCCAGCTCACACATTTTTCAGCTCTCTTTGGGAAAGTGGCTATTGACTCTTTGGGGGAGCGACTCTGGGGGCTGTCATGATGAGCTCCTTCACTTCAAAATTTACCACCGAGTCCCAGGTAGCTCTTTATCACTGCATTAAAGTCTAGCATCAATGGGGTACTCTGGATTAAGTGTTTTGATTACTGCAATCTCATTGGTCACTTTCCTAGAGTTTCATATTCTTAAAGCATCCCAGCATTAATGTATTTTATTATTTTAATGGACAAAATAGACTTCTAATCAATAACAGGATTTTTAAAAATCTTAAGCAGCCATCCTTCATAAATATAGAGATTTCAGTGCCATATTAATACTGGTCATGATTTTTCAAGGTATGGTAAAAAAGGGGGAATGAAGTAATTTCCCTCTCCATTTAAAAACCATAAAACTGGCAGACATGTTATATTAATATCATAAGAATATATTATTGCTTGTGCCAGTTCCAAAGTTGCTGGAAATACTATATTGGCAAAGTCAGTACAGAATGATCCCTTCTTAATGTGGATGCCTTGCCTCTGGCATTTTCATCTCAGCCTATGATTATGCATGCTTCATGCAACATACAACAAGCCATAGGTAAATCTATTGGGCATGACATAGAGATATCCACGCATAGCTATGTCCTCTTGCTGTCAGTGGAACTCAAGCACATATTTATGCATCTTAATGACATTGAGTCCAAAGGAGCTTAGATTATGACCATCTTCTCTAACCCTTGCAGAAAAGTTTTTCTTCCTCTTTTATAGCCCTGGAACTCTTGGACAACCAATGAATGTTGGAAGATTCACAACAGATAAAAAATAGCACTTCTCCCATAAATTATGGAACTTGCTCCCACAATAGGCAGTGATAGCCACAAACTCAGATGGCTTCAAAAGAGGATTCAAGAAACTCATTGAAGACAAGGCTACCAGTAGCTACTAGCCATGTTCTACCTCCATTGTCAAAAACATGGGGGGGCGGGCAGGAATTGAACCCTGTGGCATCCAGAGGAGAGGGGGCATGAAGTACCAGCTTCTGTCTCTCCAGAAAGTACCAGAGTCACCATAACACAATACCTCCAAGACCCATTCCTACAAGACAGCCTAGTAAAATACTATGACTGATGCTATCAAAAGTCATCAAGAGGTTCAGGCGAACTAACAGGCCTGCGCTCTCCTGTCCATTCTATATCCCATATCCTCCATCATGACAATCAAGAATGTTTCTGTCCCAAAACTAAGCCAGAAGACAGACTCAAATAGATCCATATAATCCATAGCCATGTTCTACTTTCACTGTCAGAGGCATTATGCTTCTGAATGTCTCTAGTTGCGGGGAATGGCTGGTGGGCAGAGTGCTATTGCTCTCTCATCCATCTTACAGGTTCTTGCAGGTATCTGGTCAGCCCCTGTGAGAATGGGGTGCTGGACTGGATTGACTACTTGTCTTGTCCAGCAGGCTTTACTTATGTTCTAATCTTAGAAAACTTTAGAAACAAAAAGAAGGTAGATAGGCCACTGCTACTGCTAATTATGAAGTCTTGGTGGGGAGAGGGGGACTGTTGGAACCCCCCCCCCCATATTTAGTGAAATACTTCCTAATTTTACTGCCAGTAGAAATAGGGAAATAGGAGAGTTTTCAGGAGGTCATTTTCACCCATCCTTCCAATAAACAAACAAACAAACTATGAGTCCTTTAATTGGCTGCCTATGCTATTTATTACCATAAATAAAATGAGTGTTCTAAGCAGTGTGGTATGAGATTCCTTTTATGCCAGAGCTGGAATGAAAGAGCCCCGACTGCCGCATAAGTAAAGTTTCAGGCTGGCTGGATGTCTCTTTCTGTCAGATGCCATTGTGTCAGACTCAAAGCCATTTGTCATCCCTGAATTTCATTATCTGCTCCTTCCCTGTCTTTCAGTCTCACTTTGCTAGGACATTTGTTCACCGTTGACCTCGCTGACAAATAATACACCTTAATTATGTTGGCAAGAGGGGATATGTCATTCCTGGGCCACTTTAATTGTCTATCCGACAGGCATCCTGCTGCGGCATGTAGCTTCCGTGCTATTTTGACCACTCCAATTCCATCCCTCTCCCAGGCTTTCCCTTTGTGTGTGAGGTCAAAATAAAGCACAACTTTGTATAAATAACATGTAAGGCAGTATTACCTCCGTAATTTCTAAAAAAATTACACATTCTTTCCCATAGGTGTAAGGTACTTTTCATTATTTAAAAAAGAGAATGATATAAAAATCAAGAGATGCTAACAAAAAAAACACAATTTTGTTCCTAAAAATTTGCCATGGTACTTCCATTGCTAAAGCATGAAGCCACAGAAATACAAATAAGTGTATTTTATTTAAATTTGTTTATTATTACATGAATATCCCACTGGTCCTTGAAGGAGTGCAAGGTGACGTACATGCCTAAACGGTCTCGGTCCAGTATACCTGAAGGAGCGTCTCCACCCCCATCAAGGGCCTTCTGGCGGTTCCCTCACTGTGAGAAGTGAGGTTACAGGGAACCAGGCAGAGGGCCTTCTTGGTAGTGGCACCCGCCCTGTGGAACGCCCTCCCACCAGATGTCAAAGACCAGACTTTTAGAAGAGATCTGAAGGCAGCCCTGTTTAGGGAAGCTTTTAATGTTTGATGGACTACCGTATTTAAATATTTTGTTGGAAACAGCCCAGAGTGGCTGGGGAAACCCAGCCAGATGGGCGGGGTATAAATAATAATAATAATAATAATAATAATAATAATAATAATATATTATTATTATTATTATTATTATTATTATTATTATTATTACCATTCCCATTTTATCCACACAACAACCCTGTGAGGTGCGTTAAGCTGAAAGAGCGACTGGTCTAAGGTGCCAGTATTCACCATGAACTTGTCACGGTAAGTGCCACACTTTTTAACAACAACAAAACAGAGATGCCGCTACCATGTACCCTTGAGTACTCCCTGGAAAAGAAAGCATTGGTTGTTAGGAGCCTGAATTTGGTGTTCTCTGCACTGCAACATTTTCCTGCAAGTTCTGTTTGTAACTGTAGTAAAGAATTTAGCCATTAGAAATGTGAAAGGAAGCCAGAGTGAAACTGCACTATATAGGTCAGGGATAGGTGAAATCAGCATTCAAGACCTCACTATTCAAACTTGGGACTCTCCCTAAGCCGTAAGCCCAAGAACCCGCACACTAGCTATGCTCTAATAGTAGTAGTAGTAGTGGCAGTAGCAGTAGTAATTTATTGAATTTCTTAGTCACTTTATCTTGCCCAGAGCAAACTAAAGTGACTTATAATCCAAAAAACAGACTGACAAGGGCGGCGGGAACCCACATAAATACATTGCAACTAAGAGGAAAAAGAAATACATTAACAACGTTCCACCAATGTCCTCGAGTACTTTTGGAATATGTCTTTAATTATGCCTCTTGCTTGCTTGGAGGGAGAGATGTTCTGATGTGTGTGTCTGCCTACTGCAGAAAGGTCAGAGCCACATTCACAGCTCTGTTCACTTTTGCCTCTGGGCCCACTGACATTTGGCTGTGGTCCTGCCCATTACTGGCACGTGACCTTTGCAAGGTTGCCCACAAAGAAATGTGGCTCTTGGTTCTCCATCCATGGAATAAATATTCAGTTTTTCTTACATGATCCCCCATCCCCCCCCCAAAAATTCTTTGGCACTATAAAACCATTTATATTTCTAATAAGATTAAACACACTGCTGCAAGGATTGACCAGTCTGCCAATCCACAGAGTGCAAAATCAGCTTCTGCAGTCATTAAGGCCAAGGTATTGTCCAGGCTACAAAACCTTAACTTTAGGAATGGGATCGCAGTTGCTCAAAACACCTTTCTGGAAATGCAGATGGACTTTATTAGATGCTATTTCTTGAAGCCAGTTTCATTTCCTCCGCTAAAGCAAAGCAGTGGAGAAGTAGGTTGAAGCAAAGGCATACATAAGTTCCTTAGGACACTGGTTATATCACAGACACTTAGCTGCCTTACATTTTTATGATGTTGAGGTAGTCACAGAGCCATTGAGTTGGAAGGGGTCTTGAGAGCCACCTAGTCCAACCTGCTGCTTGGGAAAAACAGACCTAGAGTATTCTTAAGAGATACTATTCAGCCTCTGCTTGAAGGGAGGACGAGGCCACCACCCCTGTAGGGAATTGGTTCCATTGTCAAACTGTTCTTACCATGGCTGTAGCTCAGTCATAGAGCATCCTCAGCATCTCCAGGTTGGGCTGGGAGACACCACTGTCTGAAACATTGGAGAGTTGCTGCCAGTCAGTGTGGGCATTACTGAGCTAGGTGGACCAGTGGCCTGACTCAGTATAAGGAAGTTAACTGCGTTCCTAATCTTAAACTTATATTTACACTCCTGTAGTTTAAGACCATTAGTTAGACTAAAGATTGGTAATCCTGCAATAAAGAGTAAAGGACTACCCAGGCAAAGCTGAACACTTTTTAAGTCTAATTAATTTAAGTGGAACAAAGCTAAACACATTCTTAAATCTTTCTCTATGAAATCAGTCAGGCTGTTGCATACCTGACTACTCAGAAGTAAGCCCCACTGAGTTTAATGAGATTACTTCCATTAGTGTATATAGGATTATAGTTTTACGGTGGTTGATTATGCTGGACCACTTCTTTAAGGAATATATATGGAGACTCAAGAGAATGTAAAATAGCACATATGCCTTGTATATAATAATTGATCTTTCCTTATTGATGGACAGCAGCATTTTATTTCTACAGAAATACCATTTATAGGTCTATTTTATGAGATGATCACATCATTTTAGGATTTAAAGGCCATATATTATAATGGATTATAAATGGTCCTCTGTTCTGTTTTAAATCATAGTTTGGAGTCTGATTTTTTAAAAGGGGCTTTCCCCATTTAAAAAAATTGCTCAAGATACTATTATGGAGCTGAACACTTCATAAATTTTGATTGACTATCTTGTCACAAAGTCAATGGCAAAGGTGCAACTTGAACGTTAAGCCTCTAGTGCTTGATCTGGAAACTGCAGTTAGTGCAGAATGCTGTGGCATGGTTGTTGAAAGGATAGAGACCCTGTCAGCATGTAACAGCTCTGCCCAGAGATCTGGTTTATATACCATTAGTATATAAAGCCTTTAACAACTGATATAGGTCCACATAATACCTGTTCTGCAGGTGTAAGAAATAGATAATAGAATCATAGAATCATAGAGTTGGAAGAGACCACAAGGGCCATCGAGTCCAACCCCCTGCCAAGCAGGAAACACCATCAGAGCACTCCTGACATATGGTTGTCAAGCCTCTGCTTAAAGACCTCCAAAGAAGGAGACTCTACCACACTCCTTGGCAGCAAATTCCACTGTCGAACAGCTCTTACTGTCAGGAAGTTCTTCCTAATGTTTAGGTGGAATCTTCTTTCTTGTAGTTTGGATCCATTGCTCCATGTCCGCTTCTCTGGAGCAGCAGAAAACAACCTTTCTCCCTCCTCTATGTGACATCCTTTTATATATTTGAACATGGCTATCATATCACCCCTTAACCTCCTCTTCTCCAGGCTAAACATGCCCAGCTCCCTTAGCCATTCCTCATAAGGCATCGTTTCCAGGCCTTTGACCATTTTGGTTGCCCTCCTCGGGACACGTTCCAGTTTGTCAGTGTCCTTCTTGAACTGTGGCGCCCAGAACTGGACACAGTACTCCAGGTGAGGTCTGACCAGAGCAGAATACAGTGGCACTATTACTTCCCTTGATCTAGATGCTATACTCCTATTGATGCAGCCCAGAATTGCATTGGCTTTTTTAGCTGCCGCGTCACACTGTTGGCTCATGTCAAGTTTGTGGTCAACCAAGACTCCTAGATCCTTTTCACATGTAGTGCTCTCAAGCCAGGTGTCATCCATCTTGTATTTGTGCCTCTCATTTTTTTTGCCCAAGTGCAATACTTTACATTTCTCCCTGTTAAAATTCATCTTGTTTGTTTTGGCCCAGTTCTCTAATCTGTCAAGGTCGTTTTGAAGTGTGATCCTGTCCTCTGGGGTGTTAGCCACCCCTCCCAGTTTGGTGTCATCTGCAAATTTGATCAGGATGCCCTTGAGTCCATCATCCAAGTTGTTGATAAAGATGTTGAATAAGACCGGGCCCAAGACAGAACCCTGTGGCACCCCACTAGTCACTCTTCTCCAGGATGAAGAGGAACCATTGATGAGCACCCTTTGGGTTCGGTCAGTCAGACAGTTACAAATCCACTGAGTGGTAGCATAATCAAGACCACATTTTACCAGCTTCTTTACAAGAATATCATGGGGCACCTTGTCAAATTCCTTGCTGAGATCAAGGTAGGCTACATCCACTGCATTCCCTTCATCTACCAGGCTTGTAATTCTGTCAAAAAACGAGATCAGGTTAGTCTGACATGACTTATTTTTCAGAAATCCATGCTGACTATTGGTGATCACAGCATTCCTTTCTAGGTGCTCACAGACTGTTTGCTTAATGATATGCTCCAGAATCTTCCCTGGTATTGATGTCAGACTGACTGGGCGGTAATTATTTGGGTCCTCTCTTTCCCCCCTTTTGAAAATAGGGACAACATTTGCCCTCCTCCAGTCTGCCGGGACTTCGCCTGTTCTCCAGGAATTCTCAAAGATGACTGCCAGTGGTTCTGAGATCACATCTGCCAGTTCTTTTAATACTCTTGGATGCAGTTCATCTGGCCCTGGAGACTTGAATACATCTAAACTAGCCAAGTATTCTTGTACTATCTCCTTAGTTATTCTGGGCTGTGTTTCCTCTGCTGAATCATTTGCTCCAAATTCTTCAGGTCGGGCATTGTTTTCTTTATCGGAGAAGACTGAGGCAAAGAAGGCATTGAGGAGTTCAGCCCTTTCTGTGTCCCCTGTTTGCATTTCACCATCTTCTCCCTGAGTGACCCCACTGTTTCTTTGTTCTTCCTTTTGCTACGAACATACCCATAAAAGCCTTTTTTGTTGCTTTTAACCTCTCTAGCAAGCCTGAGTTCATTCTGTGCTTTAGCTTTTCTATTTGTTTGAATTCCTCTTTGGTGGTTCCCCCCCTTTTCCATTTTTTGTACACATCCTTTTTTAATCTTAACTCAGTTAAAAGTTCTTTAGATAGCCACCCTGGCTTCTTTAGGCACCTTCCATGTTTCCGTCTCATTGGTATTGCCTGAAGTTGTGCTTTTACTATCTCCCTCTTAACAAACTCCCAGCCATCATGAAATCCCTTTCCTTTTAGTATTACTGTCCATGGGATCTCACCCAGCACTTCCCTAAGTTTTATGAAGTCGGCTTTCTTAAAGTCAAGAAATTGAGTCCTAGTATGCTTGGCTGCTCCTTTCCGCTGTATAGTAAACTTCAGAAGAGCATGATCACTCGCGCCTAATGATCCTTCCACTTCTACCCCACTAAGCAGGTCATCAACATTGGTTAGGACCAGATCTAAAATGGCTGTTCCTCTTGTTGCTTCTCCCACTTTCTGGACAACGAAGTTGTCTGCAAGGCCAGTGAGGAATCTGTTTGACCTTATGCTCTTGGCTGAGTTTGACATCCAACAAATATCCGGGTAATTGAAGTCCCCCATTACTACTATCTCCCTTCCTTTTGCATGCTTGGCCATCTGTTCCAGGAAGGCATCATCTATGTCCTCCGTTTGGCTTGGGGATCTATAGTAAACTCTCACAATGAGGTCACTGTTATTCTTCTCTCCCTTAATTTTGACCCAAATGCTCTCACTTTGGCTTTGAGGTTCTAAATCTTGGATCTCTTCACAGATATTTTAGTGTGGCAGCACCTACACTTTGCAACTCCCTGCCTGTTGACATCAGGAAGGCACCTTTGCTGTACTCTTTTCAGCACTTGCTTAAAACCTGTTTGTTTATGCAAGCCTATCCAGACATGTAGAAGTTACATGTGCCTCATCTCTTTTTAGCTGCTGTTGATTTTAATAATCTTTTGAAGGCTTTATACACCACTTAGAGGTTTGTTTGTTTTTAGAATCAAGCAGTATATAAATGTCACTAGATAAATAAAATAAATAAATAAAGTGAGAATGTTCATGCAACAGAGTACAGTGGTACCTCGGGTTATAGACGCTTCAGCTTACAGACTCCGCTAACCCGGAAGTAGTACCTCGGGTTAAGAACTTTGCTTCAGGAGGAGAACAGAAATTGCATGGTGGTGGCGCGGCGGCAGCTAAAGTGGTACCTCAGGTTAAGAACAGTTTCAGGTTAAGAATGGACCTCCAGAATGAATGAAGTTCTTAACCTGAGGTACCACTGTATCTGGAGCTGTATCATAGCGGCATCAGATGTCACTATTAACCATCAGATGTCACTGTGAGCCTCGGTTTACTATGACAGAAATGAGCCTAACCCTTCCCTAGGCTCAAACTATTCCCTTCCTCCTCCTCCAGCATAATTTTAGATTAACCCCAGTTTACTGTGTCATCCAAACCTGATAAACTCTGATTAATTATAACTATGGTTTGTTTGAAGCAAACCAGCTTCCAGGTGTGGTTTATGAAGCTGATTTATTTCACCAAACTATAATTGAGGTTAGCCTCACTTTAGAGCTTCAACATCATGTTAAAGCACTTAATCAAAAGTGGAAGTTATGATTTCTGATCTACTTTTCATTGCTGTATCAGAGGAGCGAGGGTGATGCAAGTCCCTGGAAAGCATTGGCTCCCTGCTATTGTGTTAAACCATAGATTATCATGACATCCACACTCAGCTAGAGTGCGAAGGGGTCGCTCAACAACATGTCTGTATGTGGGATGCATAAAATTCCACATTGGAAAGCAATAAAAAACCTTGCACATAGGGAATTAAAGGGATCCTTTAATTTGAACTTGGATAGACTTTGAACCAATAGTAAATCTTAAAGATGTTGGGGCCTCACATTTGAACCCAGACCATTTGTGCTGTAGTGGTTATAGAGTGTTGGACTAGGACTTGAGTGACCGGTGTTAAAATCCCTACTCAGCCATGAAGCTCACTGAGTGACCTTTGGCCAGCCACAATCTCTCAACCTAACCTACCTTACAGGGTTGTTACATGAATAAAAACAGAGAACCATGTACACCACCTTGAGCTTTTTGGAGGAAAGGTGGGCTATATTGCTGCTGCTGCTGCTGCTACTACTACTACTACTACTACTAATAATTATTATTATTATTCAGTTTTACGATGTAACAATCATCACCTTGTTTTGGGCCAGGAAGCACACTTTGGGGTAATGTTAATTCACTTTTCCTGAGGTCACTGCTTAGTGATTGTTGTCCCTGTGAGTTGTCCGTGGATCTCAGCTTTGTGGACCATCAGGGGATGGCAATTTCTGTCAGAGAAGAACCACACTTGATGCAACTTTGCGGTTCATGTCTGATGTATTGATCAGTGGAGGCTGGCTTAGTAGGGCAAATGGGGCACTGCCCCAACATTATTTTTATTTATTCAATTTACATACCACCCTTTATCAAAAGTTCCCATGGTGGAATACAACAATAAAAAACACAGAACATCAATGATAAAAACATAATAAATAACATACTGACAGCTAGCCTAATAATAAAATAGTCATCATAGGAACAGTTCTTGCCTCCACAATTTCACAGGCCATAGATTATTTAATAGCCATAGGTCTGAGTAAAGAGGAATATTTCTGCCTAAAGACATGTAGTGATGACGCCAGGTGAGCCTCTTTGGGGAGAGCACTCCACAATCGGGGAGCCACCACGGAAATGGCCTGTTCTCATGTTGCCACTCTCTGAACTTCTCTGGGATGAGGGACATAGAGAAGGGCCTCAGATGACAAGCACAGGGTTTGGGTCAGTTCATACAAGGAGAGATGATCCTTAAGATCTGCTTCAACCTGCCTGCCTGCCTAACTTAAAATCAGTCCAGGGAAGAACACTGTCTGCTGGCTTCCTCCTCCATAGTCTCATTGTTAGGGTTGCCATATATCCTCTTTTCGCAAATGTGTCCTCTTTTTTTGCTCTTCAGAATATGAAAACCTTACTCAATGTAGCTCTTATGGAACCCAGCAGGAAGAGAAAGAGGATAAAAACTAGAATTAGTTGGCTCTGCCTGTCACTCGCTCTACCTACTGTTGG